>NC_072896.1:13750000-15000000 GCF_027943255.1 Anastrepha obliqua | reverse complement strand
TGTCACACAGCTAACGAAAGTATGGCTCTTTTGCGTGAAAAATTTGATGGCCGAATAATCTCACGTCGCGGCGATGTCAAATGGCCGCCAAGATCATGTCAGATTTGACACCGTTGGACTTCTTTCTTTGGGCATATTTGAAAGAAAATGTGTACGTCGATAAGCCAGCAACAATTCAAGAGCTAAAGGATGAGATAATTCTGCACATTAACGGCGTAGAACCTCAATTATGCCTCAGCGTCATCGAAAATTTGGACCATCGGATGGAGGTGTGCCGCCGAGACCGCGGTTGCTATATGGTTGTGCAAGATATGTAATAATAAATGGAAATTATTGTATTGTGTTATTTTTGAAATTAACTTCTTCTAATTTACCCGTGTTCAGAAGGGCCGCGGGACCTTATATTTTAGTCTACTTGTCCAGCGCTCAATGAGTTGATACGAGCAAATCACAGGTAGTGAAGAACACCAATACCTCATGGGACGCCAGCCTATTGAGCTCTTAAAACATAATCTTTTCTGCAATGTCTCTCTAACCTGAGAGAGAGCACTCTAATATTGACTTAAAGTATCCATTGCAAAGTATCCATGTAAAAGTGAAAAAAAAACATAATAAGCCATTCTCCGACTTACTTTGCGTAAGTTTTTTGAAAAACTGGAAGCTTAGATTTACAAAATTTTTTTAGTAATATACACTAATTGGCCTTATAGTAAATTTGCGAAAAAATTTAATTTTGAAAAGAATGCACAAATTACCAAAGATCAAAAAACAAAAAAATTGTTAGATTTTCAGTGACACTCATTGCATTGCTTGTATTCGCCCCTACTTACCTTTCCTGAAAATTCCTCTGAATACAAGGTAAAGTCCAAAATAAATAAGACTGAGCTGAAATAGAAACGACAACCTCGAGTTTATTTATTCAAAATAGTCCCGTTTGGTCTCATTACACTGTTTTGTATATTCCATGAAGCCTGGCAGAATGCTTTGGGAGGGTGAGGGCGAAGTAGACATCAACATTTTTTCTGATAGACAAAAGTGCGATCAAGGCTTTGCCGACGCCTTGGTGCTGATGCAAATTGGTCAACTTCTACAAGCAGGAGTTGAAATCTCTTGGGTGTGTAGGAAATATTTCTCTGATCTGGGTTCCTGGACATAAAAACATAGAGGGATATAAAATTTCTGATGAGCTTGCCAGGAAGGTGTCAACTGAACTGGTCTCAGAGGTCTCCCACCCGGTCATCGATATCCCCCTGACTAATGTTAAAGGGGAATCGCACGACTTATTTCTCAGGAAAGCACAGATCAGTATCAGGTCCATTTCTTCGTGTGCTATATGGAAAACTCTGCAGCACCAGTACAATAGAAGGAGAACTCAGAAAGTTCCGGAGACTCCACGTCATTCAATTTCCAAACTTAACCCTTATTGCAGGAACAATGGGGACCTTTCGGAGAAGAAGAATTTTGAGAACTTTCTCTGTGAATGTCTGGGGTTGGCAGCCAGAGGATTAAGGTCTCACCTAAGGGTGCTACTTTCTTCGAAAGCCTGGAGCGTTATATCAAGAGCTCTGGTTGACTGTAGATATCTACCCATTGGAAGTCTCAAAGCGATGCTTTAGTGCCACTTGGTGTGCCAATCTGGTACTTGAAGCATTTCACTTACCTACCTTCATTCCAAGTAATTTAGTATTTATGTTTTAAGCATTAAAATGGTTTACTTTTATTCAATAAAATATTATACAATATACGAGTATAATTAAAATTTTATAATTTATTGTTTTCGTTTTTACAACTTATCAGTTTTCACACACTCACAAATTCTTTATTCTTTATTCATTATGACTATTGTGCATTTTTTACTTGCTCCTTGAAGCATTATATGTATACAGTAACTTTATGTAGCAGCAAACTCCGGTGGCTCTGGGACTAACTTATTCAGTAAACCTTGACACAAATTCATCTTAAACCTTAAAGCAATCCGGCTGGATAGTTTGACTGCACTTACATATACTCGAACATATACGACATTGTATAAAATAAAGAAGGAACTAACTTCGAAGACTACTGAAAAGATACATAGAAGGTGGCGCAAAATTAATCAACTTTTTTAATAACTTTCTTACTCAATAAAAAAAATTATTTTGATTTTGCCTTTGCGATGCCAATCGTTATTTTGACCTTTACGCGACAGAGTGATTAATTTTGCGCCATCTTTTACAAATAGGTATGTGAAATTTGATATTATGTAAACTTAAAATCTGCATACAGACCCAATGTTACGTAAAATTATTACTAACTGCCCCGTTTCTAAATTATTTTCATAAGTTTTCTGGATTCCAATATTGAGGCAAAGTATAGTATTTTATTTTATCACTTTATGCTGCACTGCAATGTGCTTTTTAGCTTTGCTTATTGCCCATAGACCAAGCAAAATGGGGTGATGTTTATTGTTGTTGACATTTGATAACTTTTCTTTGCTGCCGGTGTTGAGCTTTTTCTCCATACAACGAATGCTCGATTTTTTTTTGTATGGAAGAAAACATCCAACAATGTGAGCAAAAAAAATTGTTAAACATCAATGCGAGTTTTTGTTTCAGCGAAATCCGGTTAAAAAAATATGCTTATAGAAATCTGAGAAGAACGAACTATATTGCATATTACAGAAATCTGCAGAGTATGATTCCGGATACACGCTTGGAAAATGTATACATACCTCTCGGAAGTATTAACTAACGGGCAAGTGGAGATTTTCAGCTCAGCCTGTAATAGTGCCATTAAGAGCTGAGGAGAGCCGCCTTGGTGAATAACTAAGCTCTCTGAGCTAAGTGCTTCGTGCCTTTAATTGAGCTAGAAGAGCTAAGTCCCTTCAAAATGGGAACTGTATGAGTTAGAATTCGAGCTATAAGTCCGAAATTACTAAGGCTAAGAAGGACTCGGCCGCCGTAAACGAATGGGTTGCTGCGTCGGCAAGCAATGGCAGACATCCGAGTATATTTCTGCCATAAAACTGCTGCTCATAAAAAATATCTGCCGTGCGGTGCTGATCACTAATTAAAAGTATTTCAGTGGAAATATTCAACCACTTCAACAACAACAACAACATCATCAACGGGACCAACATCAAGACGCACGCCACAAATAGAAGGAGGGGCTTGGCGCAACACCTAACAGAAGTGTACAATTATTTATTTATTTTCTTTATTTAGAAGCGCTAAATCTCCCACAGGATGGGAACTGTATGAGTTAGGGTTCCGGCTATAAGTCCGAAATTAATAAGGCTAAGCTGGACTCATGGCGAAGCTTCTGCGAAAGGGCGGAGGGCTGTCATGAGTCTTCGATATTAAGACGAGTTCTCTCGGATAGTACCACGCCGTTAGCTTGACACCTAATTAGAAACTAATAAATTCTTAAAACATATCAACAAGTTCTAGTGCTGAGTCCCTGTACAGGAAACATAAGTCCTGAGTCGAGTCTAAGTAAAAATACATTAATTATTTATTTATTTATTTATTTATTTATATTTTTTAATTAGAATCAAAATTCATTGAAAAATGAACACAAATTTTAATTAGAGATATCCAATAAATTTTGTAACTTGAACTTACCTTGGGGCGAAAAATTTCGCCGGGCCAAACTAAAGGCCTGTGAATAAATGTGAAATTTTCGTTAAGTAGCTAACGCTGCATAAAATCTAAAGGGGGTAATGAGGGCATTTGGTATATGATATTGACATTAAAGGGGCAAGAATGTAGAGGCCATTAGTTGCCAAATGGCTTTTGAAAATGCGCTCGATGCATACAAGCGCAATCCAATGTAAAGGTATTATCACTGATCTAAGCATGGAGGAGAAGCTGCTTGAGGCAATTACTCAGCATACACAAATGAGAAATCCCTGCGTGCAGAGGATGCCAAAAAGATGCTGAAGTTAGGGCATCTCGAAGTAGGATAGTTCAGGTGCCGAATAGCAGAAATTACATCATCATTTTTGCATCAGCTGTATGGAGGATGAGGTGGAATCATCTCAGCACCTGCTCCTTAGCTACCCAGTACTCACAGGACTAAGATTCAAGAATCTTGGTTCTCACTTCTTTTCTGCGCCTGCTGGCATAGCAGGTCTGGATAGCAAAAATCTGATGAACTTCATCAGTAGCATAAAGAGGCTAACACAACCGCAAATTAGTCACCATTCATAGTCCACATATACTCAACCATCCCCACCCCTCTCCTTTTCGTTCTATCGTTTTTTTTCCCCTTCACCTCTTGTTTTCTTCTTGCAATGGTATCCCAAAGGATGAACCAAACTTCTAAGTGGGCCCACTCTCTGGGCAACCATTACTACCTAACCTAACCTACATCACTGAGACGGTGTTCCACATGCTGGACAACCTGGGCGAGTAAAGAACCCGTTCGCGCCAAACTTTGCAGGCGATGTGGTAAGGAAAGCCAACAGGTACAAGCTGCAAAAATGATGAAAAATGTGCGCTGTGTACCGGAGCACATACAGCTGGCAGCGCAAACTGCCCGCGCTACCAAAAGGCGGTGTAGCTAAGAAAAACATGGAAATACTTCAGCTTAACGAAAACCATCAGCTTGAGCAGCTCAGGTTCTGCTATAGCAGACTGTGGCGGCATAATGGGTTGATAATATGGAAACTATTCGACTCAGATTTGAACAAAAATCATAATATATGTACACATATTTTTCACATGCACAAAATTAAAATTTCTTATATTCTCAATCCTCGTTGTGGCCTTAAATTAGAAAGATACGCAGAAGTGCGATTTGAGTAAATTAAACTCACTTTTTCGAGATCTAGCAAATAGCATTTCCGCTGTAAGGAAAATGTGTACAATGTTTTATTGGTATTTAAACTAATGAAATTTCCAAAGCGTTAATTTCAATCAAAACAAAAAGCATAAATTCCACAATGATAGAGAATAACATTCAGGGTCGTCTTGCTGCATTTTTGCCTTGAGAGTTTCTTAAAATTTTTCTCGCGCTTTCAGAGCCTGAAGCCAGAAAGGTGAAAGTAGATTTCTACCCACAGATATGCGTTAAGGGGCAGATACCTGTAAAATTTCGAAAAAAATAATTTTTTTTTTTCTTAAAATGTTAATATAATCCTTTAAGAATATGTCAAAAAAATTATAGATCGTCAACCGTGACGAAACTATTCTTTGCGTTCGAGCGCTAGGAGAGGTTGAATTTTTATCTATTCAAACTTTAGACGCGTTTTTCTCAGAATACAATTTTTTTAATTTTTTATAGAATTTTTTATATTATTTTAATGTATAAATAAACTGTATGCCAATTTTGAAAAAAATATATTGACTTCTTCATTTTAAATAATTTTAACGAAAATCAGGGAAAATATGGCCGTTCCAGGTGTCTGTCCCCTTAAGTCCGTAGCAGAAATAAGTTGTTCTTGATTACCTATTTTTTTAGTTCAAAACCATCAACTTCCTTGTAAAGTTCTCAAGAGTAAATTGCATGCTAGTAGTTCGGTTAGCCACGAGACACTGTTTTACATCATCGTAAATTGCAAAATTACGACTCATAGCCAAGGTTTTGCTAAAAGAAAAAAATACGGAACTGTCTTGTTAAATATGTTTGGACAACATTTTGCTAATACTCGTGCAATAGTGCATCACTATTCCAATCAAAAGCGCTCTCCATCTTACACTAACTTTTCAATATTGGAGATTTAGATAAGTTAGCCTAACCTAACTCAATACTCAACATACTTGAGTTTTGTTGCCATTGTTACCTATGCAAGCATGCCCTCGAGTAAACGAACCTTGTCACCTATATATTCAATATCAAATGATGAATTTTTTATTTTTCTATAAATATCAAATACTATAGAACTGGTAGCTTTTTTTATGCTGTTTTTTTTTTATGCTGATTATTGCGGAACGTATATACCGCATAAAAACAGAATCTACTGTACTAATATACAATTTCTTTTTTAGTTATCTGGTGCCTGACAAAGCAATTCTCTCACAACTTCCACATTCAAATCGCGACATCTTTCAAAGCCTGCTTGCAAACTCCAGATCAGCCCAATATATCCCTTCAGAGCGCACCGTGAGTAGCCGCTACTTAATAATATCCTACTCATAACGGTAATGTGGAGTTCAGCATATTTACAAGCAAATAGTTTGTGACTAGATTTCAATGTATATTTTTTTATAAAGAAATCTTTGGATTGTAGGTACACTACTTATAAATTTGGTTTAAAAGACTGAAAGCTTAAAAACTATATATTGAATTACTAATTTTATTTAAAATTACTACTTTACTAAGCATCTTCGAAGCATAAAAACATCACATTGATAAAATTTTGCTTAAATCTATAACATTTACAAAAAGCTATAACACAGCTATTGTTTATTTGATTTTCACTTCAAATTCCATACTCGTTTTTAGTTGTAGCCTACAACGTGTAAAATAATGAGATAAAAATGAAGGTTGTACAAAAAAAAACATATTACCAACAAACCTACAATGCATGCCAACCAGTTATAACTGTAAATTGGTAGCCGTCCAAATCGTACGCTGCTAAATGCTTAAGAACGTGCGCCAAAAACTCGTCGATGCACGCGAATGCGCCGTATGGGCCATCATAGTTGCTCGTTGCCAATGTGCGTTGTGTCAGTTGGTAGCGAATGGGTCTAAAGGATTTGGAGATAAAAGTGGATATAAATAAATATACGAACGTATATAAATAGAATTTACTTGAAATGGCGATAAGCAAAATAAAAGATATATAAGAAATATAGGAAAATTTAAAAGCCAAGTTTTTGATGCAACATTTTTCTTTGCTCTTATAGACTTTCTGCAGATGTGTGTTGTTGTAATGCTGCCAAGTAATTTTGTTGTTAATTTTTTCTTATTTAAAAGTCACATTTTTAATTAAAAACTTTTAAAATTTCAGAGCCATCAGCAACATTTTTCTTTGAACTTACAAACATGTAGCAGATGTCAGATACTATGATAAAATGTTGCTTAGATTTTTTTTTTTTAATAATATTTGCTCATTTTTAGATTATAATTCATTTGGAAAGACTGTTTTTTAAACTGAAATGTAATATGCAATATAAGTAAATTTTAAAGCAAGGCATCTGCTAAATATCTCTTTGAGAACATGTTGCAGATGCCTGCTAATAATATTCCCGTATGTTGCCAAGTAATTTTTAATGTTCATTTTCTCACATTTTTATGTTAGAAGAACGTATTTTAAATACCGCTTTTAATAAAAAAATTAAAAAAAAATTTTAGGAGCCAGGCTTCAGCAACATTTTTCTTCGTGCTCACAAACATGTTGCAGGTGTTTGATGGTATTTTCAAATGTTGCGATGACTGTTTAAGGAAAATTCCCTAATTTTTAGCTTATAATACACTTGGTTCCTTTTTTAACTGAAAAAATATATGTACATAAATTTAAAGCGAGGCATCTGCTAAATATCCCTTTGAGAACATGTTGCAGATGCCTGTTTAATAATATTTCCAAATGTTGCCAAGTAATTTTTAATATTTATTGTCTCACATTTTCATGTTAGTAGAACGTAGTTTAAATGCCGCTTTTAATAAAAAAGTATAGGAAAAAAATTTAGGAGCCAGGCTTCAGCAACATTTTTCTATGTACTCACAAACATGTTGCAGGTGCCTGATATTGGTATTCAAAGGTATCAAATGTTGCCAAGTTATTTTCAATAATAAATTGTTATTTTAAGAATATAATTCACTTCAATTGGCTCTTTTTTAACTGAAGAAATATAGTAAGCTAAATTCAAAGCAAGGCACCTGCCATATATTCCTTTGTAAATATGTTGGAGATGCCTGTTATCTATATTCTCAAATGTTGCCAAGTCATTTTTAATACTAATTTTCTCTTATTTTTATACAAATAATAATAAAGCTTACTTAAAATGCCGCTTATTTAATAAAAATACACAAAAAATATTATTAGGTTGGCTTCAGCAACATTTTTCTTCGTACTCACAAACATGTTGCAGATGGCTGATGGTATTTTTAAATGTTGCGCTGACTGTTTAAGGAGAATTTTTTTTCTAATTCTTAGCTTATAATACACTTGGTTCCATTTTTAAGTGAAGTAATATATGTAAGTAAATTTAAAAGCAAGAGCTCTGCCAAATAGCCCTTTGTGAACATGTTGCAGATGCCTATTAATAACATTCTCTAATGTTGCCAATTGATATTTAATGCTAATTTTCTTGGATTTTTATCCTTTTTTATACTTTTTATACTTAAAATGCCACTTACTTAAAAAAAAATACATAAATAAAATTTTGGCTCCAGGCCAAGCTTCAGCTTAATACATTTTTTTTTTAATTTCAGAGCCAGCCTTCAGAACCATTTTTCACGGTAAACATTTGGCGATATTATTGCCAAATATTGCTTTGACTGTTTAGTGATGATTTCTTCTAATTTCTAGAAATTTCACTTGAAATCACTTTTTACTATAAGAACTATGAACAAATTCAAATGTTGCTAAGTTATATTTAATATTTTATTTTTTATAATATTTCTTATTACAATATTACTTTAACTTTTATAATATAAATTTGCATAACCTTTTATTATTTCAAAAATATGATTTACTTAAAATTACGCTCGTTTAGGGGGGAGCCTGCTTTAGAGGCTTCAAAAAATCGACTTTTCTTTTTTGCATAAATGTCTTCCCAAACTATCCAAGAACGTGTCCTTAAAATTTCAGAAGCAAATTCAAAATATTTTCTCGGTTTTTTATTTTTACGATTTTTCCTAATTGGCGGGAAAGATAGTGAAACAGTTAAACGTCCTATCGAAACGAGATTACATTGATTGTATTTGGAATAAAATTATCTTCTAGTTGAACCTAAAAAACCTTAAGAATGTTATGATTAACGCACTTTTTAAACAATCTAAAGTGAATTTGTTTTTCCCAAAAAATGATTTTTTTTTTTTTTATTAAGCGAAAAATTGTTGAATTTCTCACTTTTTGTTTAATTTTCTTGGGTTAACTACTATGGACCACCATACTATGCTAAAATAAAAATTTTTTTGGGTTTTTGGGTTTCATATGAAATTGCGACCTGCATCTTTCCCGCCGCACGACACATGCACACTCGAGGCGCTTCTGCAAAATGCTTGTACCAGGCATAATATGACATATATTTTAATAAAAAAATTTGAGAAGATTGTTGAAATATATAAAAATAAAACCTGAAAGTTTCGTTTCAAGCGAATATTTCTTTCCTTCCCAAAAAAATCCACAAAAAATCGATTTTTTGAAGCCTCTAAAGCAGGCGCCGTCCTTAATAAAAAATATTAAAAATTGTATAAACGCAATGCCTCAGCAACATTTTCCAATATATTGATGATGTATGTTGCAGAGGCATCTTGTTGCTATTATTAAATGTTGTTAAGTGTTATAATATTTTTCTCAGTTTAAGAATAAAAGTACCTAAATGCCGCTTCTTTAATTAAAAGATATAAAAACTTAAGAAACTTAAATTTAAAAACACACTAAGCAAGCAATGTACCAACAATATTTTCCAAAAGGCACCTCTATACCACCTACTAACAATCAAAAAAGTTGCTAAGTATTTTTAGTGCTAATTTTCTCGTGTTTTTCTTATTTATATTCGCCTTACTTCTCTGTTAGCTTTTCTTCGTCCTTTATCTTTATTTAACTTTAGAAATTGTTTTTTTCTTTTCGCACATTTAAAGTTCGATTTTATACCAACTACCTGCAGTGCGACCCTCTTGTGATGCACTGATGAATTGGATGACGATTTTCCTTTGCCCTTCTTCCATGTGCATAACAACAGCTCCTTCATACCTTTGCGAAAGTTGCGACTTAGGAAGGCGTACAGCAGCGGGTTAATACCCGAATTGAAATAGCTGACGAGAAAGGTGAGCGGCGTAAGCAGTGCATTAAAATTCGAATCACCACGATATGAATGTGACCTGAATGAATAAATGAAAAAGGTTTTATCAATAGAATTCAATTCTACCCAAAAGGAAAGATAAGGAAAATGTAAAGTAAAATGTATAGAGAAAATTTCACTGAGAATTTCTATCTTAAATTTAGATGTAAGGCTAATAGTTGGAGGCATTAGATTACGAGATTTATTAGATGCATTTGGCAAAGCTTCAAACCGAATTAAATTACATTTTAGAAAATTAATTTATCTGAAAGCACGCAGGTTGTGAGCTCGATTTTTAGTACATATACGAGTTCAAATTTGTACGAGAAAAAATTAGTTTTATTTCTCGGCAATCTATGCAAATTAAAATCGAATCATCAAATACGGGCATACCTTTTCATCGCGAGTGATGAGGTAGATGAAATACCAACACTTGTTACAACACAAAGTCTATTATGCAAACAAGAGTTTATCCATTGCAGAAAATCGGAATGAAAGCCAAAATAAGCTAATTTTTTAATTAGGATTCTATGAGAAACTTTATCGAAGGCTTTCGAAAAGTCAGTGTAAATACAGTCGACCCGGAAAACAGCCGAAAAAAACCAATGCAATATTCACTACAAATAGCCAGATTATTTAGTGTAGATCTATTGGCAACAAACGCATGATGATATAGGCAAATTAAAAATTTAACCGCAAAGCTCATTTTTGCATTGACCGCGTGCTGAAAAATTGAGGAAATCGTCGATTAGTTCAGAATTACCGTAAATGGAAAAGTGTTTCCATGTGTCAATGAAACTTCCCGATTATATACATTTGTTGAATATTACTTTCAGGGAATAGCTTAAGACCGATCATTTGTTTGGCAAAACTGATTAAAGTTCATCAGCATCAGTTTGAGAGGAAGAATTCAGTTCATGTAAAGCGTTACTAATATCTGCAGGAGAAAGATGTGAAGGTCCAGAGTAAAAGCCACATGGATGATCAAGTTATTCATCAAAAAAATTAGATATAAAAAACTCGGTAAATAAATTTTCTGCTTCACTTGAGCTTTGCGCTTAATTTCTATCTAAGAACATAACGGTGGTAAGACTGGCGCTACTCATTTTAGATTTTATGGAGTTCCAGAAATTAACTTAATGTTAACCCCCATGTTAGGAATATAGTTATAATAGAGAGACTTATTTCAATAGTTGAAATTCATTTACATTCGCTTAAATTTAACGAAATACAAATGATTCTTAGTAGATTTTAACTTCTTGAAATAATAATTTTTTCAGAGTTTTGAACTTTTTCAAATCCTTAGAATTAACAAAGTGTGAAAAACTATTACTTTTGGAAATTATCTATTTCCGAATATTCTTTAGAATACGTAGATATTTGCCATCCAAATTTCTAATATTCTTGGTTCAAATATTTCCATTGCTTCTATTCGCCCTATTCCTACCGCGCCAATGAATAGTTCTTGAATCATCTGCTTAAATGCGCACTCTGTTTCAGATGCAGCCATCTAACCTAACCTAGAAACCTGCACTTACCTTCAACACCAATAAATCTACTAAGTGGTTCAAGTACATACTTATGAGTATTAGTGTATATTTGTATTTACCCTGCGGAATGATATATGCACTAAAAAGTTTATTCATATCGCCATCTTAGATCAAAAGTGGAGCCTTCGGGCATGAATTTTAAGTACCTTCATTTATTTATTTCCCAAAGAATGCACACACACGCATACACACATACACATATAGACATATACACAGTTTTATAAAATTAAATCTAAATCTTACTTGTCTCTCGAAAGCATTTATTATTTATTACGTGCGTCATCTGCCAATTTCACTTATTCAAGTGCGCAGTTACTGTTTCTCTGCCAAGATGGTGAACGTCAAAGTTTGTTTTGCCAGTGGCAATTTATGTATGACAGCTGCAAAAAGTTTATTCAATACTCTAAAATGCATTCTCACAACTAAATTTTGCAAGATTTCTCACGCATAAGGCTGGCTATATATACACTTGTGTTCGCAATAATAGCAGCGCGTCAGATTTGCAAAGTTTTAACTATTTATTTATATTTTTTTAGGAAATTATAGTCCAGATTACAGCAGAAACAGTCTAAAGTATCAAACTTTGTACAAAATTATAATAGGAAAAAAAATCAACAAATTTGCATAAAAATTGCAAACTTTTTAATTCGAATTTTCCAAAAAATTCGGGGTATGCTGTTTTGTAGTTACTTCAATTTGAGCCTGACAAACAGGAAGCATGAAATGGCTACAAATCGCGTTGCTTCTTGATAAATTTTCTTTTACTGGCTATAAAAAATATGAAAAAAAATTTGGAGTATTTGTTTAAGGGAAGAAAATGCACAACACCGTCAAAAACGAATGACTATCAAAAATCAACGTGAGTTTTGGGTTACATTAACTTATTCGATCCCATTGTACTCGCTTGAGTACAGAAAAAGCATCTTTTTCGAAACGACGTCAAAAGCCAACGCTTACAAATTTTTAAATGTACTCGCCACTTTATAATACAGAGCAATGTCGAAAAGGAATACACATGTTTCTCCTTCTTTTTTTTGAGTCGCGTTATCCGTTATTCACTTGTCTTTGCGTGCACCTTTGCTATTTTTCTTCTTTTCATGGTTTAGTTTGCAATAAGGTCTCTGTTTGACAAAATCTAAGTTATCACGGAAAAAGTTCAGTGTTGTAATATTCATAATACATATAATTTGTATACTTTATACCAAAAAAACGAAAAAAGTTGTGGAAAAGTGCATTTCGGTAGGTTTAAATTCTAGTGTACTCGCATGGGTACAGTGGGAACATTCATATATATTTTGTGTGCCTATTTCATGTAGATTTGGTAATGGATAAAAAAAAATTTTACGGAAAGAGGTTTCATAACCTTTCTGCGGCCACCGACTATATTGAATCAAGCGACCGTAGTCACTTCGACTTCGCTATTATACCGCCAAATACCCACTGTGACACAGATGAGGAGGACATTGAAGAGGATAATATATTGCGTGATGATATTCCAACCTTGGAATCGTATTTTTCGATTCTTCTTTACGTCATATGACCTTCTTAGAATTTTGAAAGAGCAAGGATTTAAGGCTACTGGGACTGTTCGTGAACGGCGGACCAAAAAATGTCCTCTGAAAACGAACAAAGAACTACAAAAGAAGCAACGGTCTCCCCGTTTGATTTTATGTAAGTTTATCATAATGATTTATTTGAATAGTTGTTTTGTATCAAATTTTGTAGGTTTTCTGACTCAGGAATACTTTTTGTGACGTGGAATGACAATAGCGTTGTGACAGTGTGAACAAACTTTGATAGAATAGAACCTTTACATACCGTCAAACGAAGGTCAAGACAAGAGAGGCGCAAGTTGAATGCCCATCAGCCGAAGTTGATAGCGGAATACAACTCAGGAATGGGAGGAGTTGACCTCCACGACCAAGCTTTGAATACTTACAATATAAAGTTTAGAGGAAAGAAATGGTGGTGGCCTCTTTTCACCACAATGATAAGCTCGTGCGTAGTAAACGCATGGAAGCTTTATAAAATGGCAAGTAAGAGTCAATGGGACTTGTTGCAATACCAACGTGAAATTGTGCGATTTTATTTACGCAATTATAATATCCGGGACATATCTTCAAAACGATCGACAACGGCATCAATAGCTGGTTCCTCATATAACCGTTTTCCCAAAAGGATATCGAATCAGCTGAGGTGCAGGGAGTGTCACCAAAGAATTCGATGGATTTGCGAGTTATGCAATGTAGACCTTTGCGTAGAGAGAGAATGTTTCAAAAACTTCCATACTGTTAACCGAACTAATAACCAAGGAAGTCTTTGAAAGTGTCTTTTTATTTAATACTCCATATTTTCATATACAGGCAATGCATATACATATTATCCCATTGTACTCGATTGGGTACAGCACAAAAAATGCATTTCTTTGATTTTTTTTCGTGTTTTTTTTTTAAGGAGCTTAATTACACTATTTCAATAAACGTTTCATAAACGCATTTAAAAAAAAATTGTTTTATATAAGGTTGGGATTTAATGGGCTAAACTCGGGCGATATTATTTCAAAATTGCGTGGGCTACATTTTTTCTATACATTTTAATAAATAAGTTTGAATTTTGATGAATATTTTTTGATTTTTTTATATTTTGTGCAAAGTTTGAAACTTTGAGTTATATGGTTTTTATTGCAGTACGAAATATATTTGTATAAAAAATATACGAAGAAATATTATAAATACACGATATGAGACACAGAATAAAATAACCAGAAGCTAAATCCTTTTCGGCATAAGGGAAGAAAACAAACGTATGAATAGGGATTAAAGATTTATTTCAGCCTTTCATTGTTAAAAATTAGTAATTAAGATTAAATTAAAATAAATAAGAAAATAATATAAAATAATATTTAATAGCTTGCATGTCCTTCGTTATTTATTGCAACTGATACTAGTCGTTGTGGTATCGAATTTACGAGTGACTGAATGGCACTAAGGTCGATTTTTTCTCATTCCTTTTGAATGCCTTTTTGAAGGTGCAATAGGCTCTTAAAGTGGCGCCCTTTTATGAACTTGCTCGTTAAGAATGCTTCAGATGTTCTCTAGAGGATTTTGACCAAGACTAACTGCGTACACTTTAGCACGGGAATATTTTTCGACGCGAAAAACTTCTTTGTACGGTTAGCTCTGTAAATAACAGCATTGTCCTGTTGATAGGTCTGAAACTCAACGTAGAATTCCTAAGACAAAACTCAATAAAACATTAGACAAGACCTCTACGTAATTTTTGTGTTAATCGTATGCGAAATAAAACGAATTGGACTCTTGATGTGGTAGCTAAAATATCTCCAGGACCTAAGACAGTCACCGTGGAAGTTCGGGAGTAACGCGTTTGTCAAGAGTCTCCAATACTTCTGACAACCATCAGGCCCAACGTGATAACATTTTTTTTTTCATCGCTAAAAATTATGGATTGCCATTCATTCTCCCAGAGCTTCGACTTTAGCTGCTTTATGGCGTGGTGTAAGCTTCGGTTTAGCGAGTATATTTTTATATTTGAAATTGAAATCTTCAATCAAAATTTGTAAGAAATTTAAATTGATTTCTTTACCGCTCTCTCTCTCTCTCTCTCTGTTACACCTATCGTCAATCTTAAGCATTGGAACAATTCTTTTAATTTTTCCATTATCCACCAGAATTTTTCCAAAAGTTGTGAATGGTATTTTTATTTCGATTTACTTCTAGCGCTGTTTTCCGAGCTCAGATTTTAAGCGCAATGGGACTTGAAGTAAACAAAAACAATTTAAAATTACCGCTAGTTCTTGCATTCATTTAAATATATTATAAGGCAACTCAGTAAAATATTATGCAGCTACTTTAAAAGAAAAATTATAAAATTGATTTGAACGATATAACTAAAAAGCTTTGCAATATGTCGCTCTGCTATTATTGTGAACACAGCTGTACACAAATGCATACATACAATTTCTTCACACCAAGCAACTAAAACTTCTGCTGCGCAAATCAATTTTGCTATTAGATAAATTTCAACAGCACCCATACAAAGACGAATATCAGGGAAGGATATCGTTGAATGAAAATTTCTATAGTATAAAAAATTTACTTCGAAACGGAAGCAGAGCAGCTTCATAGCAAAAATATTTAAAATTTAATGCTTATGCAGATATAGATAATATTTTTACTTTTGAGTAATGAGTTCGCATCCGAAAAAACTTATATATTTGCTTGCATAACATTTCCGTTTGTGATGAGTAATAAGAAAGTACTGAAGAGGCTTAATGTAATTATTGTATAATGGAATGGAATGGAATTGTGGATAGCCGAAAATTTTTCAAACACTCAAGCAGCATTTCCCATTGCACTTAAGATCTCGAGGGGGGGATTTGTGAGATTGAAAGCATAATTAGTTTTAATCATCTCTAGCCTGAAAATATCATGTTTTCTCAAGTTTCGTTGAAGAATGTTGAACTTAATTTTTATCGATTAGCGATAGAAAGTCAATCAACGCGTCCATGCTAATCTGACTCAAAATTGCACCATCTAAGTCTGGCGAAAACCGGACAGTGGTAGAGAAGATGCTTCAAGCAAAATGTACTCCGTGAGTCGTCGGGGATGCCTCTGATCACCATATGTCACCCCAATGGATTGTGTTTCCTTATTAGTCCTATCAGCTCTCCTAGCTCTCACCTTCTCTCTGTGAGAAGGAATTTTGCTACTACGCTGCCAGTCCTTTTCATGGAACGCTTGGTTGTTTTGCAGGTATCAGTACTGCCAGCAAATCTTATGAAATTTATTAATGAAAGCCTTGATGTACCCAGCTGTTTCCGCTTTATTAAAACTCACAACTCCAGTATCCCCAAAAGTTCGTACTCCAAAATTTCTAACTCATTCCCCCTTGCAACAAAATGCAATTAGTTCGATTTTAAGCGCTACTACTAAATTTATGTGATCTTTTGCAGAACTCCACAGGTCTCTTTTCTCTATAGTAGTTTTTGGCGTTGAGTGTTTGATATGCCTGCATATTCAAAACCTTTGAAATTGAAATTTGAAAAGGTCGAGCCAAGGAGCACCAGGAGATTTGGTGGCTCCTAAAGCACTCAGGGTAAAAAGCACATCGTATTTAGAGCTCTGGAAAGAGAGTAGATAGTCAAGGAGGGAAGGAGAAAAGTATCAGAGAAAGATATAGGAAAGAATAGAGATAGAGATAGTTAGCCTTCAGATTCTTTGGCAAATCTGTAAATATCCTCCAGTTTTAGAGAACAAATATTACTCATTCTCATGACATCGGAACCCAAAACTCGTAGCCGCGCTCAAGCAAAGGCAGGACACTCATAGAGAAAGTGCTCAGTGCTATCCGAGTCCTCAATGATTCCAATGATGGTCATATGCTGACCCCATGGGTTGTGTTCTGTAATAATACCGACCATCACCCGAATGTCTTTCCTTCCAGGTTTTAGTAGAAAGTTTGACAGTTTTCTGTTCGGACTTGTCACAAAACACTTTGCAGTTCTGCAGCGTTCTAGACCGGACCATCGCTCTTTATGTAGATTGCCTATATAATCGCTGATCCAATTCTTGATTCCTGCGGAATTGATTCTGATTATTGACTCTGGTTCTTGTGGGGGAACCGCTGATCCACGGTTGGCTAATTCATCGGTCCAAAATCTTTAGTTATACACCAACGCCTTCGCTCGGAATTATTGAATTGAGGCAGCTGTTTTCTCAGTCACTTAAATAAGCAAATCTCTTCATGTGAGTTAATTCTTGGTATCTTTTTGATAGTTAAATCAGTTATATTATTTTCAAGTTCTCAAATTAAAAGAATTTATATCGCATTACCCATGTAACTGAATTGGTAGATTAGCTTGCAAGCGCTGATTTCAATTAGTCAAATTTTGGTCACTACAACGCAGAACTTTGCTCTAAGGCAGTGGTCGCCAACCCGTCGATCGCGAGCTACCGGTAGCTCGCAAAGGCAATTCTGGTAGCTCGCGCTGCTCACGTTGCAAAAAATCCAAAAGTCTGAAAATCATACCAGTATTAGCAAATTTCAGAAATTTTCATAATAAATAGATAAACAGCGGCAACACTGCGGTAAGCGATTTCGTGCCGACAAACACAACGCGAAGTCGCGTCTCCGTTCTAGGATCGGCTGGAACCGATTAGCATGTTCGAGAATTTTTTGGTTTTATATAATATATACGCAATGCACGTCGACATTGCGCTCAGTTAATACTGAACGGCATTATCAACGTTCTGCGTGCAGCGGTTTGGTTAGAGTTCGAAACATTATGGCAAGCAGTAGTAAGAAGGCGAAGACATACCATTTCCATTCGGAATGGGAAGAACAATACTTCTTCACAGAAGTTAAAAGCAAAAGTGTTTGTTTGTTATGTAACACATCTGTGTCAGTTCCTAAAAAAGGAAATATTGAGAGGCATCATAAAACTGAAATTTGAATATTGAGAATTCATTCCCGTTAAATTCTGCCACCAGAAAAGAAAAACTGAAACATTTAAAAATCCAGTTAATTGGACAACAGTCAATATTTTTGAAAACAATCGACAAAAATAAGGCTGCAACTGAAGCATCTTATCGTGTTTCCCAGATAATTGCACAAAAGAAAAAACCTTATGAAGACGGGGAAATCATAAAATAAGCATTTTTGGAAGCTGCAGATTCTTTATTCGCCAACTTTAGAAATAAAGACGAAATAGTGTCAGCTATAAAATCTATGCAACTTTCTGCTAATACAGTGATGAGGCGAGTAGAAGTAATGAGCAATGATATTTTTTACAGTTAAGAAGTGACTTAGATAACTGTATTTATTTTTCACTACAACCGGATGAATCAACAAATGTAGTTGACACCTCACAGATGGTCATATTTGTCAGGAGGGCTTTTAGTGATTTTACAATTAAAGAAGATATTTTGAAGTTTATTCCACTCAAAGGACATACTACTGGGCTAGAGCTGTTTTCTCATTTAAAAAATCTCATCTCTTCTGAGAAAATTCCAATATCAAAAATGGTAGGCCTGACAACTGACGGTGCTCCAGCTATGGTGGGTTGTGATAAGGGGCTTGTGGCGCTATGTCATAAGGATGAAAGTTTTCCACAATTTCTTAGTTACCACTATATTATACATCAGCAAGCATTATGTGGAAATTTTCTAAACTGAACAACGTTATGAAACTGGTGGTGAAAATTGTGAACAAGATTAGAGCTCAAGCGTTACAAAGAAGATTATTTAAAACCTTGGCTGATGAAATTGACTGTGAATACGGAGAGCTACTTCTTCACTCTGAAGTGCGATGGTTAAGCAGAGGACGAGTGCTCAAACGTTTCAATGATGTCCTGCCTGCTATACTCCAATTTTTCAAAGAACGCGATGAACCGATCCCTGAACTGGGGAATTCGACTTGGCTCAGAGATTTTGGTTTTCTTGTGGACATTACAGAGAAATTAAATGAGCTTAACTTGCAGCTTCAAGGCAGGGATAAAGCATTAGGGGAAATGATTTCTGATTCAGATTTCCTATTCTTTCCGAAAAGATATCCAAAAATCTATTAGAGCCCTATGACAGTAAATATCATATGGAAATAGTTACTAACTTGAAGGAAAACTTCAAAAATCATTTCAAGGATTTCAGAAAAATTGCTTTAGTGACGCAATTTGTTGTTTCACCCTTCATGGACATTGATATACAACAGTTTGCAACTTGTGTTATGAACAACTTTGGCGAAGACATTGCTGTGACAGAAATGGAACTGATTGCTTTTCAAAGTGACTTGACTTTAAAATCTTTAGGTTCAAATACAAATTGTATATGGACTTTAGTAAGTAAAGATAAGTATTCAGTTTTATGTCGTTATTCAGTTCAACTTATTTGTGTGAATCTTCTTTTTCCAATATGAAATTTATTAAAAATAAATACCGCAATCGGCTTACAGATATACATTTGGATAACTGTATTCGAATGACTGTATCAAATTATACTGCAAATATTAAAAAAATTATCGATTCTCATTAAATATGCTCTTTTTATCTGCCCATATTTTATTTATATAATAATGTACTATTACTATTTTGTTGTTTTTTTAAGTCGCTTGTGATTTGCCATTATGACTGCAAAAAATTTTGTTACGATTGATAGGTGTGAACATCGATGTAGTTATGCATAAGTATAAGCACTATAAGTCATAAGTTTATTATATAATATATAGAACGTATACTAGTAAAATAAATACATGTATTGTATGTCGAATATAACTGTGTATTATTTAATTTATGTTGGCTTGTGCAAGTAGCTCGCTGTTTATTTCAAAATCTTGAAAGTAGCTCAACACATTGAAAAGGTTGGTGACCACTGCTCTAAGGCATCAAAAACACTGCAGCATAGTATACATATATACATACACACATATACATATATATATATTAGCACGTATATTTACAAGTCCCTAAATTTCATTGCTGCTCCTGAATATAGTGCCCCATGTCAGTACCTTTGTTGAAATTCAGTGCAGGCATCTATCACATGCAACATATCACAAGGGCCAGCTTATAAGTGCGCACTTTAAGGCACTACTTAATGATTCATCAACTCATTACTGATAACACTAATTGTGTGAATCACAGTTAAAATAATAAATGATTCCCTCATTTTAATTGGTTCATTTCTATTTGGCTAGAGCTGAAAAAGGCACCAACGCCCTGCCAATGAAAATTGGAAGCACTCGCAAATTCGCGCGCCGCTTGTTAAAAAAGTATATAGCTGGAACAAATATTTGAAGAAAATGCATTATTCTTGAGCATTCTGCACCTTCAACCACAATGGTAGAAAAATAGATTTAGCTATTTCAGCAGCGAAGAGAGGCCTGGGGAGACGAGGTCCACTCAAACGGCGAGAAGCCTGGTGACAACAGTGACCGAAGAAAATGTGAAAAAACCCAGAAAAGCAATACTGGCGGATGGAAAAATTAAATTGTGACAGATGGGAGAAGAATTATAGATCACCAGAGAATGCATTGGATAGATTTTACATAAACAACTTCGCATGAAAAAAATAGTGGGTATGAGCAAATTTTCCGAAAAACTGTAACTAAAATTAAATATTTCTTGCAAAGCCTGTTAGGTGGTTCGGAAAGTAATTTCGTTTTTTCTCCAAGTAGCATTGTCATTATATGACATTTTGACAGCTGATATAGCAAGGCTTGTGTGTGAATAATTTCAATTGATTTTACGCTGTAGTTTTTGGTCGGAGCTATAATCAGCCGTAGCCGAATGGGTTGGTGCGTGATTACCATTCGGAATTCACAGAGACGTCGTTTGTTCGAATCTCGGTGGAAGCAAAATTAATAAAAACATTTTTCTAATAGCGGTCGCCCCTCGGCAGGCAATGGCAAACCTCCGAGTGTATTTCTGCCATGAAAAAGCTCCTCATAAAAATATCTGCCGTTCGGAGTCGGCTTGAAACTGTAGGTCCCTCCATTTGTGGAGCATCATCAAGACGCACACCACAAATAGGAGGAGGAGCTCGGTCAAACACCTAACAGAAGTATACGCACCAATTATTTATTAATTTTTTTTGTAAGCAGCATTTTCGTCATATTTAACTTTTTAACTCTAGAAAAGGTAAAAATACTGTTCAAGCCAGAAAGAAATTAACCGATGCGTATGGAGAAGATGTGTTGGCAATACGCCAGTGCCAGAACTCGTTTGAAAAATTTCGATCCGGCAATTTTGATGACGAAGATGCTCCACGTTTTGAAGGCTGGTAGAAGCTGAAAAAGGCACTGTAAAGACATTAGTTGAAGCAAACCGACGAATATGAACACATGAGATCGGTGAGAGCTTAAATTTATCTAATTCAACTGTTTATGACCACCTAAAAGGCCTGGGTTTAACCTCGAAACTCGATATATTGGTTCCCCACGGAGAGAAATTTGTGTAGTCGCGTTGACGTCCGTGCTTGACTCCTCAAACGTCACGAAAATGATCCATTTTTGAAGCGCATCATTACTGGGCACGAAAAATGGGTTGCATATAACAATGTGAAACGCAAGAGATCGTGGAGCAGAAAAGATGAACCGGCTCAAAGCATTTCAAAAGCCGATATCCATCAAATAAAGGTGATGCTGTCTGTTTGGTGGGATTTTAAAGGAGTCACCTTACTTTTACCGGATAACACAACAATTAATTCGGAAGTCTACTGTCATCAGCTGGACAAACTTAATGATGCACTTCAAAAGAAAAGGCCAGAGTTTATCAATAGAAAAGGAGTAGTATTCCACCAAGATAATGCGAAACCTCACGCAAGTTTGGTCACTCGCCAAAAGCTTTTACAGCTTGGATGGGATGCACTGCCACACCCACCATATTCTCCAGACCTGGCCCTTGCGGATTATTATTTGTTCCGATCACTGCAAAAATTTTTGGTCGGTAAAACCTTTACCTCAAATGAACACGTCAAAAATCACATGGATCAGGTTTTTGCCAGCAAAGACCAAAAAGTTTATGAGCGTCGAATCATGCTTCTACCAGAAAGATGGCAAAAGGTTTTGGAGCAGAATGGCCAATATAAAATTTAATAAAATATTTATTCGTCGTCTTTCGTATTAGATCGTCTTTCATTTTCATCAAAAAAAAAAAAAAAAAAAGAAATTACTTTCCGAACAACCCAATAAATTCTTAACTCGTCATGCAGCTTTGTGGTAGAGAAATCTCATGCGAGTCGTAGCATAGTTTTAAGTACTTTATTTTGACAAACTTCCAGTTTTTATCAAAAATCATCCCAAGATATCGAGATAGAGAGAGTTGTAATATTATTTTTATAATTTCGGCAGAAAGTTTCGGATGCAATTTCCAACCACATTATTATCATTTATGAAACCTGGAGTTTTCAGTATAATTCAGGGTCCACGAAAGAGTTGATATAGTGGATGAAATGAAAAAAAAAAAGAAAATCAGTAATGGGTTTCAAACGCAATAGTGAGATTGCATTATATTTGGCTAGATAATCACAATGAGCTATTTTTTGTGAGCTCAAGCACTTTAAAGTAAATAAAGTTTTGATTTATCGCACCATTACTCGTTACAATTATACTGGTGGCATCGCGAAACGTCATGGAGGTGGTCCTAAAAAGATTGCAACGTCACGTGAAATGGTTCAAAAAGTGACGAGAAATTTTTTCAAATTGAGTATTTTCGTAAACTCCCAAAATGATTTGGTTTATTTGACCGACCGTTCATACGAGAATTTGAGTCATCGATCATCAGTCACCAGGAGGCAGCACCCGTCACAGGTAATGGTTTTGGCTGTTGTAACCGCAGATGGCCGTTCTCCAATCATTTTCATAGAGCCTGGCGTCAAAGTAAGTGCGAAATATTATCGGAAAGGTATTCTGGAGGTTGCTTTGAAGCCGTGGGCAGAAAACATTTCGGTGGCAGACCATAGACGCTTCAATAGGACTCGGCACCGTCGCACAAAGCTCGAGTGAACCAAGAATGGCTAAAAATCAAAGGTTCCGAACTTCATAACGTCCACAAATTAGCTCTCAAATTCACCAGATGCGAATACGATGGATTATTCTCTTTGGGCCATTTTAGAGAGGAAGGTCCGATCTAAAAGATTCACAAGTATCGAGGCGCTGAAAAAAGCCATTGTCCGCGAGTGGGCTAAAATACCTGCAAGTCACACTCGGGCAGCTGGCGATTCATTTCAAGGACATAGTCAAGGCAAAAGTTGGTCATATCGAGCAAAACTAAATTGATTCTTAATTTTTCATTATTTTCACAATTGTTTTATGCTGAGTTGAATAAAAATAATTTATCAAACTAAATTTATGGCCTTTTTAATTGGTTACACTTCGAGTGCCGGACCCTGTAGTAGAGACGATGCAGTTTGGTGTGCAGAGTGTAATTCTGCAAGAAGATGTTACCGTTCACTTCGTTCGACGAAGGATGATTTAAAAACCATGAGATTCACAAAAACCTACCACCCACGCTACAGGCCATGCCTGCCCCATAGAAACACTTTTCTATTTGCAAATTTAAAAAAAGAAATATAAAGGCGGCTGCAGCAAAGCATATTGAAGAGATATCTATGCATATAATAATTTTTCTGTGACATCCAGGCATTACATGTATGTAGGTATTCACTAAGTGCAAAGCGTATTCCATTTAGAGGAATTACATTGAAAAATAAAAACCACAGTCTAAAACCAAATTTTCCATTCGCTCAATATCTTACACTGCGATCTTATCAGACGCCCTCGTATACTAATATTCGTACGAATAAATACTTACACAAAAATAGTTTCTTTTATGTGTCTCTAAGAAGCAACTTAAAGCCACGCTAAAAGCAACTCACTACCACATGCACATTTTTACCTTTCATTTCCCGTAACAAAAACTTTAATGGCAATTCTTTCGAAAAGTTTTTCTAGAAAAATAATATAAGCAAGTTTGAGCAGTTTCTAAAAATACTTTCTGCTGCGCACGGCATTTCTCTCTTGAATTTAAAGTGAGTGCAGGTACTAATGGAAATCAACTCTACACAAATGCGTCTGAGCTCTTACGCAATGGGCGATACTTGTATTACAAAAACAACAACAACAAATTGTTAAGGTACGTGACCATATCAAATAAGCAAGCATTATTTTCTTACAATTTGTTTTCCATTTATTTGCTTTCGGTTTCTTTCTGGGAATATATAGGGGGGTTTACAAAAAGGCGAAGTATTGAAAATGTATAAGGACACAGAGTTCGTAAATTTTCTTATAAAGGGGTTTTCAATAAGGGCGGGTAGATGTTGAAATGAAATAAAACAAGCTGTGTGTGGGCTATTGACAAAATTATTTTTTTATTTGAAAGGCGCATATATGCCATTAAGTGTGGAATATGACATCATCCAAATGCCCACCTCGTCTTCTTACGGTGGAACGGATCCGAGTGTTCCAATTTTCAATGACTCTTCCGCATAGATCCGGCTGAATTTGAGCGATGGCCTGTGTTATGTTCACCTTTAGAGCATCGGTCGATTGTGGTTTATTTGCATAGACCTGAGATTTCAAGAAAGCCCACAGGAACATGTCTAGCGGGGTCAAATCGCATGACCTTGGTGGCCAAGGCCTAAAATCCACACCAAACGGTAACTTTTTGAGGACGCATTATCACCTGGTGAACCTCGTGTGGATTGGTATCGTCCCATATACGGCAATTTTGTTTGTTAACACAGCCATTCATCCAAAAAAGCGCCTCGTCACTAAAGATGATTTTTCGGCCAAAACTGGGGTTCTCTTCCAAACGATTCGAAGCCCAGTCAGAGAACAAACGGCGTTGTCTATGGTCATCAACTTAGAGCTCCTTGGTCAGTTGGATCTTGTTTGGGTGTAGGCTCAAGTCCCGACGCAAAATTCGCCAAGTTGAAGTCTGCGAAAGGCCAAGTTCTTGTGCACGGCGAGGAATAGACTGTCTCGGGTTCTGCTGTACACTTTCACGGACCGCGGCAATGTTCTCGGCTGATCTTGCGTTCCTTGAACGTACGGGTGTTGGCTGATTGTTTACTGACCCAGTCGTCTCAAATTTGGCCACCAAACGTTGAAGAGTCGACTTTGAAGGGCCACCACGTCTACCGAAAAATGGGCGCAATGCGCGCAACGTTTGCGTTAATGAACACTCATTTTGATAATAAAGTTTTATCATATGAACGTACTGTTCAATCGTGTAACTTGACCTGATGATTTGGCATAAGCAACTGAATAATGAACAAAAGATTTGACAGATGTCACCAAAACAAAATGGCTGCCACAGGGCGCCAAAATCGACCCGCGGTAATTGAAAAACCCTTTATTATCAACTACTACTATCTTCTATGAAATATGTATATATACATTTTAATATTTTATGGTGATGCCTATGAAATTTTTTATTATTTTATAAGAAGTCATTTTTTCTTCAGAAGTCATCTATGGAGGAGTTAGTGAGTTAAAATATTCCACAAAAATGTTCCCGGTGCTATTTCTACAGAACTTCCAAAATTATATTACATCAAAACTTCAAGAAGCAAATACTTTCCTAAAATTCAAATGTAAAGTTTAAATCGGTTTTTGAGAAAAAGTTTTATTTGGTCACACTGCGTTATTAGGGCAGTTTACTTGTTTGAAAAGAAATGTCATTGCCTATTGCAAACTATTTGCCTTTAGCGAGTTATAAAAACTAAAAAATTATAAATTGTAAAAAACGGTTCTCTTAAGGCCGGCGGGCCAATTAGATGTCCTAAATTCAGTAGTTTTCGCGAAGCGTTGTAGGATGAGAAAAAAAACAATTAGCCAAATGAAGTTTTGGGGATAGTTTAATATATATTTGAACTAAAAAAAAAAATTTGTACAATCTCCAACAATATATTGTAAGCCGAGTTATCAATAGATTCCCAGAGCGCCTTGCCACTGAAGTATCCAACTTGTGTACAAGATACAACTTGCAATTTTCATCTTAAAACAAAAAAAAAAGATTATTAATTTTGATGTAATTATCTTCGATGTGAACTAAGAAAATTGGGAGAAACACGTAAAATTCGAATTTTTGGGGAAGGTAGAAAAAATAAAGTGGTTTTTCAAGGAAAAAAAAATTCTTCAACTGGGTAAAAGAGTCGCTTAAAAAAAGTTTTTGGATGTTTTTTTTAGTTCACATAGAAGAGAAAACAATACTGAAGATAACGCATTTTGAATGAAATGGATAGCTCGTTTAGTTTTTTTGCAATCGTGTACATAAATTAGGTAAAATCGTGAAAATGAAAAGCCGAGAAAACGCGCTTCAAAGTTTCAAAGTAAGCGCACGGTTGCTTGACGCCGCACTACGCTCGGCTCTGTAGCTCTGCAAATACTTGGAATTTAACTCTGAAAATTTGTGTCTCATGTTCTTGAATATCTAAGCTATTGATTTCAGGAAAAAAAAAAAAAATCGATTTTTTCGACCTTTTAATTGGCCCGCCGGCCTTAAAATAACCAAGAGAAACTCAAAGTCTTTACGGCATTAGTAAATATTTTTATTAGATAAAAAAAAAAAAATTAATAAACAATTCCTGCATTTAAAATAAATAAATTTTTAATAAATAAAAAAATTAAATAAATATAAATATCCGCTTTTAAAATAAATTAGAAATATTAAATATATAACAAATACCGGGATATAAATGAATAAAAAATGTTACTTAAATAATAAATAACTGCACTTAAAATATAAAAAAAGTCTGAAATAAATAAAAAAAAACCTGCATTTAAACTAAATATCAGGTCAGTTTATAAGTTCGTGCGTTTTTTAAAGGTGGTTTAAAATTAGTAAAAATATGTTTAAAGTTTCGGCAAATTTTTAATTCTCTGCTCAAAAAATTGTTTGCCCTTGGAGCCAAAATACGCTTCGATATCCCTTTTTATAGCTTCTTTTGAGGAGTAGTTCTTGTTACACATATGGGATTGAAGTCCACGGAAAAGGTGATAATCACAAGGTGCAATATCCGGAGAGTATGGTGGATGCGCTCCCATCCGAGCTCGTTCAGCTTGCCTAATGTTTGCCTTGCGGTATGAGGTCTTGCGTTGTCGTGGTGAAATAAAACTTTGCGTCTGTTCGCTAAAGACGGTCGATTTTTTTTAAATGCCTCATTCAGGTTTGATAGCTGATGGGAATAATAATCAGCAGTTATCGTCTGGTTTGGTTCCAGAAGTTCATAATAAACAATTCCGGCCATATCCCACCAAATGGACAGGATAATCTTCTTGGGGTGAAGGCTATCTCTTGGGGTCGCTTCTGGTGTTCATCTTTATCTAACTATTGGCGTTTGCAAACAGGATTATTGTAAAGGACCCAGTTTTCATCACCAGTAACGAATCGGTTCAAAAAACTTTAATTTTCAAGCCGTTGCAGCAGCTGAGAACACACATTCACTCTCTGCTGAAGGTTGGCGACGGAAAGTCTATGCGGAACCCATTTTCCCAGCTTTGAAACCCTTCCCAACTGAACCAGGTGTCTGTGAACTGTTACATGCGATGAATTTAAACTCTGAGCTATCATATTGACTGTCAAATTTGGCTCAGCTTAAACGAGTTCGAGCAAGGCGTCGGAGTTAAAGACTTCAGGACGACCAGCGCGCGCATGGCTTCAGTTTGGTCCGCATCTCATAAACTATTTCTTAAACCAGCTGAGAAGTGCAGACGTGCGTGTTAGATGAGTGAAATAACAAACGAATAGCACAACTAAAATTTGCATACCTATCGCCGCACATGTAGGCGAATGACGTAATGAGCACACACAGCCAATGTAAATCGCTTAGATATTTAGTTATGTTCGTCACAAATTCAACACAAGTGCGAAATATTTAAATTTAAATTTTAAGTTGTTCAAGTTAAACTTTTCTCTTTTTGCACAGTTATAGTAAAATTAAAGAACTCTCAGCAAATGCGCTCGTTAGCTGCATTCATATTTTCTCTATTTTACATATTTTCTCCTTTTCACAATTTTACCGCTGCACTGCAGTCTCCAATTCCCAAGATTTTCAACATTTTATTTCAACATTTTTATTTTCCTCATTTCTGCTGTTACGTTTCAATTGTCCATCCCAGGCATCTTCATTACTTGCCCCACTTGCTGCATTTCTCCTTCAAACGGCAAAGTTCAAAGCTGGCGCAATGGCACTAAAGTGCGTTTTCTCATAATTTACTTCAAATCTCAAATGCCCTCAAAATTCACTTTTTCCAATGCACACCTGAAAACTTAGCAATTATGCAGCATTTTAAGTGCAAGTACTTGCATACATACATACATACATACATGCACATATGCGTATAAGTGTGTTTGCTTGTAATTGTGCGTGAGTGGACACATTGCACAAGGTGACTCTTTCAACTTCATACTTAATTCTACATTTCGTTTTTTCTTTTTTTTTGTGTTTGCCAATTTAAAATTTCACTTTGAATGCTATTAAGGGGGACTTGTGGAGTCACTACACAGTTCATACAATTTTCGAAAAGTTGTTTTGTTGCCAAATATACGACAAATTTTACATGCAACAACAACTATGTCATTGTAACTTTCAAGAAATGCTAAAAATTCGAAAAGGCACAGTAATGTATAAAATGTCCTAAAAATAAATTCAGCATGATTAGTGTTTAAAAGTTAGATTGAAAGATTTTTTTTTTTTTGTTTGCTCCAAAGGAAGCCCACTGGCGAGCATGCGGGTACTTGCTGACTCAGGAAAAGTAATAGTTGTGACTTCATGGTGAGGATTTTTAAGAGATCAAGAAAGGTAGGATGGAGGGAAAGAATTTTTTATTTCAAATAGAACGTTTAAACCTTAAATGACGCCGTGCTTTACAATCAACGTTGAAAGAAAGTATGCGTCCTATATTGACAAGCTTTGACTACTCATTTATTTACTTTTCAATCTCATTTATGGGATTAGGGGTAGCCAGAGGCCCGAAAAAATGATGATTTGCAATAATTTTTTTTTTTTTGCTACTAAGTTGCTTTATTTTACAAAAATAAAAGCATAGCATTAATACATCATGTTACGATTTGACTTTAGCAAAATTTCAAAAAAAAAAATTTTAATAATTGCTCAATGCACACATCGATTAACTCCAGATTTTGAAAAATCTTAAATTTAAGTATCAAATCCCTTGGTATAGTTATAACTTTTTATAGTTATAAGAGCTTTCCTGAATAATAGATATTAGCACCGTTAAATAGCAAATTTTTTTGACAACTCAATAATAAGTAATGTATTTCAGAAGCCATTTCGATTAGCTCCATACTCTAATATAAATCGTTTCAGTACATGAAGACTTACGCTGCAAACTTCGAAAACATAATAACATATTCGGATTCGTGTACCAATGAAAACAGAAATAATAAAACCGTCTTAAGTTTATAGAAACTTGTTCAAAGTACGGAAATCAAAGCCTAATCAATTGATATTTTTGGTAACTGGACACAGATATTTGCCCAATAACTCAGATTTTGCCATTATTGAGTCATGTGCGCAAAAAAATCAAACCATTTTTTCACCAGATGATTGGTACCATATAATCAAAACATGTAAAAAGAAAGCGCCGTTTCATCTAATCCAAATGACTCACCAAGATTAACAGAAAAGTAACCGTCACAGGGCTTCCAGTAAATTGGCTTAAAATACGCTGGATAAAGTTAGAAAGGTCCGAACCCTATCCCATACAATTCAAATGGGACTACAATGAAGATATAGAATTTCAAGCCATTAATATAAGAAAATCTTTAGTGGGTAGCCCGCAAAGTTTGAAAAATATAGATCAGCCTTTGGTCTATCCTAAAGGGAGAACTTGGACAAAGGAAAAATTGAGAGACATGATGGACCTGCTAAAATTCATTCTTCCTGTTAAATACGATTGATATAAGAACTCGTCAACAAATCAAAATGACGAATCCTCGCATACAGCTGATGAAAAGGACATTATTTATAATATTGCTGAATCATCCCAAAGAATAATGCCACTAACATAAAGCTGCTGTAAATTATTTACGAAAATTATTTTATACCCGAACTTCCGACATTCATTTTTATGGAAAAGCCGTGATAAAAATGTATAATAATAAACTTTTTCTGTAATAAAAACTTAAAAATGAAAACACTAAATTTAATTTTACTACTTTTTTCAGTTGCCAAATCGATTAACTCCATCAGTCACATAAAAACTGTAACATTACTGACGATTGTTTGTTGGCTATTCTTTCTTATTAATTTTATATACCGTTAGATGAAAGCTATATCTGCAATTATGCATTCGACATTATATATTTGAATTCATATTATCAGAGGAGTATTTAAATACAATATATGTAGATTACATCATCGCGTTTCTCAACTCCTCGTTTTATGGAGTTAATCGATGTGTGCACTGATCAGCTCATTTAGCAGGTTGAAATTCGACCGAGTGTGACATCAAGGTCTACTCTTTAAAATAAAAAACAAATTACCGCTAAATGCCTGCTTGTTCCTCAAATCGTATCTAAACAAACCTCTGTTGTATGTAAATTATGGAAGTGAATTCTCCAATTTCCGAAAACTTAAAGCTGTGTTCTTACAAGGCAGCATATTAGGTCCAATCCTGTACCTAATTTTTACACACGATCTGTCAACTACCAAAGGTGGTGTAACCGATATTCTTGCTGACGACATTGCTATTATGACGACAGCAGCAGATCACACAGAAGCTTTCTACGCTATAATTCTGATAGTGAATGAAGATAATTGTTCACAGGAGAACCACTTATCCACAAATCAAGTTAAATCTTACCTCAATCCCGCAATGAATAAATTAATACCTAGGCGTTCATTTGGATAATCGGCGAATGTAGAAAACGCATATATTTGCCAAAAGGAAAGCCTTAGGATTAATATTTCGAAAAATGTATGGACAACAAGCTTTTCCTTTAAATTTCCGCTTGTTCTCAGTCCACGGCTTCAAAGTAACCTCCAGAATACTTTTCCGATAGAGGAACTGAAAGAGGAACTAAAAACTTTAACCAGCAAATGCCGATATCGCCTTCAATCACACACAAATTAACTGGCCTCTACTCTCATCTCACCATTGCATGCTTTTTTAAGGAAAACATCGATCCAGCTTATTTAAGAGCTACCTTAAAACTATTAAATTAAATTTATTTACAAGGAAGGATATTTCACAGAAAATATACTTTTAATACCTAAATCAATGCCATTTTTAAATGAATTGGAATATTTCTAAAAGGTGTTTTATGAATTCTAGGTATAGACAGAATGTTTCGTTTACATAAAGTTTAAATAAAGTTTAATAAAGTTGAAATAAAAAAAAGAACATAAAAAATGGTTAACTCGATTTGTATAGAGAGCCGACCTGGTGCAACCGACGCTCTTGAATAATCATAAATTTTGTTCCGATCGATTTGAAATTTGCACACAATATTTTTCAGACTCATGTAAAAAAAGTAAAAGAAGTGTCAAAAAAAAATTAAAAAATAAGTTGAAATACCTTACGCCCTACTTTAAGGAACACTGCCCTAAAAATCTGTCTTAGTCCAATAGCAGATTTGTAATTTTTGTTTTAAATTTTTGAAAAGATTTGTGCCGTGCACTGGGCAACAAGCGTAAACACAAAACATTCATTATACATATCAAGATTTTGTATCGCGCTTAAAATAGATCTCCTCGGTTCCGAAACAAAAGACTTTTGCCAAAAACAATCTAATATTTTTGAACGCAATTTTGGTGATCGGCTGCTGTTCTTGACGCAAGTTCTCTTTTTTATCTTCTATCGACTAAAATAGCCTCGAAGTAGTACATAATTTGTACAATCCCGCGTAATGTTCCGGTAGTTTCTATTTTTTTTTTTTCGATTTTTCCCCCTCTTTTATATCACCACCAAATGAAATGTTGCCTGACAATTATTCAAGAGCATACAACATAACTGTCAAGCGTCAAGCAGCAGTGACAAGCAGACAAGAATCAAAAGTGCGCTTCAAGCTTAATTGCATGAAAATTACTTGGTGACTAAATCCAATTACAAAAAGGGTAAAGCGACGGTCAAAAGGCAACCAGAAAAGGTAAATAAGCTGTGAAAGGAACTAATAAACGTACGAATGAATAAAATAGTTAAAATAATAAAAATCAATGAAAGGTGAATGAGTCAAAAAAAGTATGAGAAATTCGAGCCCAGCGCAAATAAGGAAAGAAAGTAAAAACTAACAGTGATTCGATCAGCTGCAAATAAAAGCATGAAAAAAGGTGCGGATGAAGAGCAAAAGAAACAAGTAATGCATTGATGCATGAAGGATAATTCAATGAATCCAAACTTTTTGACACTCCTGGCGAAAAGCAAAGCAAGTGAATGCTGATGAAAAGCAGAAAAAGATAAACTTTTTATTTTCTTTGCGGTGAAAGAGAAAATCGACTTCAAGGCTGTTATCACTTAAGATTATTGGAAGCTTTGGTAAATAAGAAATGGGATTAAATTATTTGCCAGCAACATATTGTTGAAGGTGTGCTGGAAACCTTTGTGTGATTAGATCACATGTGAAAGACAGACTATTTCTTTAGCGAATATTTGGGAATATTTGTTAAATCTGTACGTCTTTTTTCGCGCTGTACTTCTCGTGTGTGACCTTTTTCTCATAGCTACCTACCAACCGCTTCTCAAATGGATTGATTTCGTTACATTTCAGTAACAGATCTCAGGCCCAAGTGAATTGTTGCAAGCGAAATTTTGCTCTAAGCATAGACAGATCAGAGCTTCATTCGTGAGACAGAATCTGTGGTCAGAGCTAAAAGATGTAACATAAAAGATATCGACTAGGAGGCTTACGGAGTTGCATTGGGGAACCGACTAGCCGTAGGGTGTGCGGATCCCTGAAGACAGAACTCTGGACAAGAACGCAGGAATCATAGTCAAGAATGAACGATAGTACCCGAATCAGGACTGCATTTCTATTGCGTGGTAAAGAGTATTAGCGCTCTTTGAGAAAAAAAATGTTTTAGTTTTGATTCTGCTGTCGAAACCGGTGTCTTTAAAAACCTAGACCAGCAGTACTCTCCTCAGAATAGAAGACTGTCAAACTCCTACTAAGAACGCATTTCCGATGAGATGAATCACTCTTAATGAGGAAACAGCATTGATTTGGCGTCTTAAGCTTCAATAGAAGCTAAAGGGGAACATATATTGCCTGAAAGCACAGAGCTGAGTCTGAGAAGCAGAAGAGATCGGCTATAATATCAAACGATGAGAGGGTAAGTATTGTTTTTCCAGCCTTCTATGCTTACAAGCCACCTGCTAACCGTATCTACTCTACGCTCCTGCAGAGGGTCTAAGATGTATTTGCCACTCATATGGGGGCTATATACAGAGCCAGTGACTCATTGAGCTACACTCTTCTCTGGTATAACAGAGGTATGTTGACCTTTTAGGACTATGTTCATCGCTAAAGCGGAGAGAGATACCTGTAACGTTCTTAAACGTCTCTGGCTTAAAGGCTTATCATTATTTCAGATGAAGGATTTCGAAAAGTTGAGGACCATCGGCCAGTATTCCTACTAGAAAGGCAAGTCTGCTAAGGCTACTCGAGCCTGAGCTCAATGATGTTGAAAAGGAATATTCAGAGTGGAAACGAAGATTTCGACTGTTCGGATGCTTGCTTTTTTGGACACACAGCCCTAGTAGGCTGAGTGCATGATATGTTAAGGAATTTAACTGTATCTAAAACTACTCTCTTCGGGCTAAATTATGTCGCAAGTGGAAATGGCCACTAAAATCCCATGGTAATATAGCCGAATGTTTCGTTGGTCTTATGAGCTTTTTTGTTTTTGTTTATTTGGTGGGTGAGGTAGGGTTCAAAATGCGTTTCCACACACAGCGAAACTTCCTTCCAGGAATTACTTTTTGCATTATTTCAGGAAGGCTCAGAAGGGTATCCCTAAAAACGACTAATTCTATGCATCTCCATCTAGATCCTTATTTGTAGCCAGCTTCATGCTCTAGGCTCGTCTTCTTCTGTCTCTGCGTCAAGTAGTACGTCATTGTGAGTCAATGAATCAAGTGCCTGTGATTGTCGTCGGCCCATCAATTTCGGTCGGCCTTTACTGCACTGCTGTGTCTTATGAACTCAGTACCTGTATTGTCAAGCTTTTCATTGCGAATGGATCGCTTAATAGTGACTCTGGGTAGCCGTGAAAAATGTGACTAGAAAAATTACGTGTTGCCTCATAACAGGCAATGTGGGTGACAACCTGAGAGTTGCAATGGAGATCTCACTTTGTGCCTCATCGCAGCACTTGTCTGTGGATAATAGGGGTCTTGGAGCCACATACCGGTTTAATGTGTTGGTCAAGAGGTTTCTACGTTCAGTGCTAAAGTGAGAGTTTGGCAAAAGCACTCGTATTAGCAGCCTGTGACTGGTAAAGAGGAAAGTTATTGATACCCAAACCAGCGCAGTTAATGTTCTGGTTGCAGTTTGGGTGAGTTATCCCTGGCCGGACCGAATGGAACTCTAATGATTGGGAGAGTTTTCTATCAACGCTTATAGATACTGGGCTCTAATGAACTCCAGCTTTGAAACTGAAATCTTCTTAGCTAGGAAGCGCTTTCAGTTCACGTTCTCCTTGATAACAATACTGTTTCTCAGGCAGATGTGTTCGCCATATCTACGTCTGCTTCAGGGTTGCTACAAAGAGGGAAAACGAAAAGTGAAACGCATTCATTCGCTCTTCTTGTTAAATTAAAAATTGATGGAACTTTAAGGAAATATTCTATTTTGATTAGCGTTCTCTCATATGTTCTCCTTTTTCTGCTCTTTTAAAGCCAATTTTAATTAGTTAATGCAACTAATGGCTGGCTGAAAATATTTATAAGCAATGGAAATTGTTCTCTATCGAATTAAAAATTTTCGCAGCACTAATTTTACCTTATTTTCATTTCTGACGTCCTTTGGTCATGCACTTCTCTGCATCTCCAGATTTCGCGCAGAAACAAAGGAGTAATTTTTTTTCATTTGTCGCGCAATATTTCTTTCATTCATTTATTCATTCACTTTTACTTGTACGCTCGGTCAGTCAGCCGTAAATTCATTTCGCCAATGAAATTTTCGTTCGTTTCCGCACCAGAAGGTGCAACAAACAGCAACCAACTTGATGCCACCACCCGCGCGTAGTGAATTACTCACTCGACACAGTCGCCGTTGGTTTGTTGTGAGGAAAGAATTATATACCTTTTGATTTTTTTTTTTACTATATTTTTTCGTGCTCCTTTTTCGTTAGTGTTATTTTCATCAGCTTGTTCTGTGACTGAGTCGAGTTGTCTTTATTTACAGTTCATTAATTATGTTGTCAACCGGTTTTATTTACTTTTGTTTGCCTTTTTGCTGTTTTTATTTGAAGTTTTTTTTTTCGCTTTTTGTTTTTGGCATCTCAATGTGACCCATTCGTGGCTGTCATGTACGAGTATATTTATTCGCACAAGCGTCTAATTTGGCATTTATTTTCTGAGATGTGATGAAAGGCAGGGTTACCCTTTCACTCTTCAATGTGAAGTGGCTTCACTTCTCTTTTTTCTGGCAAAATGTGGGCCAATTCGCTTATTTCTTTTAATATCACTTGCGCTGTCTTTTGATTTGACACAGGCAACTGCAGCCCAGGACAATATGATATCACCTCAACATTTGGACATGTTTTGACTATTTTTTTCATTATTTTTGTATAATATTATGGCGTATTATCTAATAAAAACCATATAAGACCAAATCTAAAACTTTATATATTATAAAATTATAAAAATTCAAAAACCTTTCATCACAATTTCACGATTTTTGATAAGAATTTCAGGAAAAAAATTGTAAAAAATTAACGCGATTTTAAACCACTTCAAAGTTGCACTTCATTATACTAAAATTTAATAAACTATAAAACTGTATACCAAACATTTTTCTACATTAAAAAACGTAAAGATGGGATGATCATATTTGGGGTTTTCTATTTTTGTATAAAATAATAAACTTGAATTTGTCCGGTTTTTACACAATGAGCTTACTTTTATAAAAAAAAAGTGTGTGTAGCGTGGTACACATAACAGAAGTGAAAATTTCAAGGCAGACAAGGAAAGAGAGAGAGACCCGAGAGAGAAAGACTGGGAGAGAGAGAGAAAGATTATATATCTTAATAAATTCACATTTGCAGAGAATACAAATAGACAAAATTTACAAAAAGCGGAGAAGGGTCGACCGGTGTAGGTAAACGTCGGACACAAACCGTGGCCACAACGCGCACTACTCCGAGCCTTTACCACCCGCACAAACGCAGCGATTCCAGGACCGCAGTAACGGCAGAAATTACCGCAAGGCAATACCAATAAATCCGACGGCGGAATGAATAGCACTTTATAGTACGAACAAGCAAAAGCCAAAAAGTAGGCACCAAAAAAAAAAAACAAAAACCGCCAAAAAAATGGGACCAAAAACACCCCAAACAGTAGGCACTTAGAAAATATAACGTCAAAAAGTAAGCACCAAAAATATATATCCTACTAATCTGCACCAACAAACAAGCACCAAAAAGTAGACAGTGTTATTTCTCACTAGAAATTAGCAACCACAAGGAAAAACTCATGAAAAATAGCCTGAAGTGTATCTAAGATATATATAAGGTATAGCTCTCTCTCCCCTTTTCTTCTACGTTATATCTTTTTTCTCTCTCGCGGAACGAAAATGCCCGAAAGCTGCATGGCCTTGAAATTTTACTCTCCATTCTCGCTCGTCCATCGAGGCCTAAGAAGTTTCACTTTAAAAAAAAACCGAATATGGGACAAAAAATACTGACTATTTGTTGTCTATTTGTGCACTGCTAAAAAATTTGAAGTACTATCCTTTGGCGCGTGCTGTATTTTGTGGCCAAACAAAGTAGTAGAAGCCGAAAAAAACATTTCAACAAATCCAGTGTCGAGCTTTCAATTGGCTAGTGAACCAACATCGTTCTGCTATAATTAGTTAACATCAAGATAAGCGTTACAACAAATACATTGCATATATAATATATTCGGCAAGCTCCAAACCTCGATTTGGAAAGTAATTTCATCTTACAAAGAAAGCCAGCGCGGCTTTCGAAAACCCAGTGCGTGCGGTCCCAAAAGCAAGGGGAAATTTCCAACGATCATCCATTTAAATCTGCACCAAAAATTCAACATCAGCTCATTAATGAGTGGAAAATTAATTAGGAGGATTCCCTAAGAACCAAAAGCAAGGAAGAGTTCGCCAAAAAATTTTCTAGAGGCGAGCGAAAAATTTAGAATAAATTGAATATTATAAGGAGCCTAAATAAGCACCGCAAAGTTTCTGGCATATAATACTGTGGGCCGATGAATTCTTTACCATATTAAAATAATCGCTTGGTATGGTAAATGAATGGCATCGATCAATATAAAAACTCTTGTAAAAGGTGATCAATTTAAAGGTATGGGGTTTTTAATTGAAATGAAACAACGAAACTTCAAACTGATTGGGCAATCTTTATTATTTTTGTGCAGAGCATTCATGGCTTTTATTTCTTAAAGTCAATCCCAAATGTTGGCCGCAACTGCGCTGTAATTCAGGCACCCGTAAGCACCAATTTTGACTTGCTTGCTCTGAGACTGCGGTCGGTATCTCGTAAATTAATATACTTTAGTAATGTTGGCTTCCATTGCCTCAATCAAAGTTGAATTATCTACAAAATATTTTGACTTTACAACTCAAATAAAAGTCCAAAGGTGTGATATCATACGATCTCGATGGGCAATCCACTGGCCCGAGATAAGAGAAAAATTGTTCGTCAAAGCCATGACTTAGTAAATCCATTGTTTATCGGGCTGTATGGAAGTGGCGCCGTCTTGTTAGAACTAAGTGTTACCTAGACTTTATTTTCCTTCTTGATTGGCGCGATAACCGTTTATGCGATTTTAGCCGAGTTTAACAAAGTCGTTTCTTTCTCGTGCTAACCGTCGCCAATTGGAAACACCAAGTGATACCAAATCATTTTTCACCTGATCTGTCCAACGTAGAGAAGGTCTTTCTCTTCTTCTGCTACCACCAGCTGGTACCGCATCGAATACTCAGACATCGTTGCATATAGGCAACTTCTTTTGGTACTGTCGAATTCAACTTTGAAATCGACAAAAAGATTGTGTACGTCAATTCTCCTTGGTCTTTTCCAAGACTTGGCGTATTGTGAATATCTGGTCGATGGTGGATTTCCAATCCTAAAGCTACGCTGTTAATGTCTAAGCAGTTCGTTGATGGTTGAGTTCAGCCTTTCACACAATACGCTCGCTAGGACCTTATATGCGATATTTATAAAGCTAATGCCGTAGTCATTGGCACAGATTGCAGTATCACCCTTCTTGTGAATTGGGCAAAGCATACTTAAATTCCAATCGCCAGACATGCTTTCATCCGACCATATTTTCCATAGGAGCTGAAGCGTGCACCTTAACAGCTACTTATCACCGTTTTTGAATAGCTCAGCCGGCTCCCGCGACTTTGTGGTTCTATGTGAAATGTTTCCTCCATAATTTAAGCAAGCTCTAGATATCAGCCACCAGATCCCCGCCTTTGCTCTCACGCCCCTGTTAGGAATTTTTGGGCGTTGTTCCTATTGACCAGCATCTCAAGTACCTCGCACTCACGTATTTCGGCCTCCCCTGTTTTGCTGATAATACGTCTCTCTTCCTTTCTTAGCCCCAGGTAGCGGTCCCTCATTACTCGCGTTGCACTCGATCGCAGCGTGACTCTATAGGCACCATACCTTCTTTCTGCAGCAGCATAACATTCTTCGCTGTACCAACTGTTTTTTCGGGCTCGCCGAAATCCGATTTCTACTTCGGTGGCGGTACATAGCGAACGAGAAATATTGTTCCATCACTCTAGTACTTTTTGTTTACAAGTTCAACTTCCAACTGGGTATCCCATGCGAATGCACCTCTGCGTTGAAACATGTGCTTAGTAACTATCGCAATTTCTAGATCTGACAGATTGTATCTTCAGGAGAGTTCTGTTCTTGTAGCAGCTTACTAAACACTGTCTGTGCGATGTAGTCGAAAGCATGCTCTGTCTCGCTATCTGCTGTCGCCATCTACTCTAATTCATGTTTTTGGTTTGGCATCCATATATAGTGACTTTATAGTGACTTTCAATATATAGTGACTTTCAAAAGTGAAGTCTATGTGAAGAAGCCAGTTGCGTTTCCAGAGCTAAGCCACTACACTCGCCTCGAGATGCGATAATTTGTGCTCGAGTCCTCACACTTTTTTAATTCTCATATGACAGCTTTTAGACGTTCACAAATAATTATTAAGAGTCCGATTATAAATAAAAATAGAAATCCTTGAAAGAATCTAAATTTACATACGAGTTTATTGCATTTTATATACGTGACTTTAAATCAGTTTCCAACGTCTTTTAAAATACACTTTTTAATAATGTATAAGAAAGCACACAAACTAGATTTTGTGCATTGAAGAGCGCGAGTTCAATTTGTTGTTTGAGCTTGAAGCATAAAAATAAAACAAAGTAATAGCAAATGCGCAAACCTCTGACTACAATAGCTGATATATTCTTGGACAACTAACACCAACAAATATGAGCCACGCTCGTAATCTCATATTTAAACCATCCAACCGCGTATGCTCGAACCACTGGCGCATGAAGAACAGATTGCAAATGATTGATGGGAGTCATATTCGTTTCAGGGGTATGCATAAATATTCACATATATACGCATACGCACCCACATATTTACGCTTACATCAGCGATTTAAAAGAAAGAAACCATAAACGAGCCAAACTAAATGCAAATGCATCACTCGCGCATTTTCCTTTTGCATCCTTTCGGTGAGAATAGTCTTTCAGTCACTCAACGGAGCGTTGCACTCTTATCTATTTTTGCATACACCCGCAATGAATATTCATTATTTTTGTATGTGAAAGATATTTTTCTCTAATAGTATAATTCCCAAAAGTAATACCATGCGTCATGAATTTTTCGAAGAGGGAAGAGGAAGAAGTTTACATAGTAAGGCTATAAGGTTTGCAAAAGGACTGGATATAAAGTAGATGCCAACGAATGTGGGTGAAAATTCTTTTATGGGTAAATTGTATGTGGCATTGAACAAAATATTTCTCAAATCAAGGCATTTGTACGGTTGTGTGAATTTTATTATTGAAGAATATTTCTGAGTTTCGCTTGAGGGAGTATTTTTTTATCTCATTGCCCAAACGTTAGTTTTAAATTCGCTTTGAGTTCAGTCATTCATTAGTTATATTCCACAGCTCAGAAGGAGAGATAGAAGCTTACTGAAGTTGTTAAGAAATATATAGTAAATATTACAATCATTCTATTGGCAACTACCTATGAACAGAGGGTTGTGAAAGTGAAGCAAAATGCATCCCACGCTTTTACCTCAAATTTGAATTATTCTATTTGTATCTTAATGATTAATAAATAAAGATTTTTCATTTCACAACCACCTTACTTTTTGCCCACAGTAGTAAAAAAAGAAAACATTAATCCTGGCAATCCTAATAAGGATAATGGAAAACTTTCATCAAATTATTGCATTGTCATCGGTCCTTGATAGGTGTGCCAGTGAAAATTAAGCTCAAGGATTCCGTTACATACATACATACATACATACATACATACATACATACATACAACCCGAGCTAATAAAAGTGTGTTAAAAATAGAAATTTATAGAAAAAAGTATTTTAAAATAAATATATAACAAAAAATTTTAATTTAAAAAAAAAATGCTTTAAAAAACATGCAAAAAATGTAATCTTATGGAAAAAATATATGCTCAAGTTAAATTTTATAAAAAAAAAATATTTTTAAAAATATAAAGAAAGAATTTTAATTTTATCGAAAAAAATATACTCTAAAAAATTTAAAACAAAAACATTTTTATAAAAAAAATACTTCAAAAAATTAAAAAAAAAATGTTTTATAGAACAAATGCAAACCAAAAACTATAAAAAAGAAAGTTTTAATTTTATAGAAAACAATAGACTCTAAAAATATAATCAAAAATTTGGTTTTATTCGAAAATTATAAAAAAAAATTAATTTCACATAAACAGACATATCTAAAAAATGAGAAAATAAAGTTTAATAGGACTATGAATAAGTTCCTTGCAGTTTTACAACAGATGGCGTAATTTGATTATTATTCCATCGATCCACATTTCCAAACATTCATTGGAGAGCTACTGTCGTAAGGCACAAACGTCAGTATAAGTTTTTTATTTGAAGCGTAAACAACAATATTTTTACCACACTTGAAAATGTCGAATTTCGTGCCAAATAATGTGTTTTTGCGGGGAATTTTTTAATATGAAGAAAAAAGCAGCCGAAAGTCATCGTATCTTGGTGGAAGTTTATGGTGAGCATGCTCTAGCTGAGCGAACGTGCCAGAAGTGGTTTGCACGCTTTAAAAGTGGTGATTTTGGCTTGGAAGACGAAGAACGCGAGGGTGCGCCGCCAAAGTTCATGGATACCGAATTGGAGGAATTGCTCGATCAAGATCCGACTTAAACGCAAGAAGAGGTTGCAAAAACTTTGGGAGTTGATCAATCAACCATTTCCAAACGTTTAAAAGCCATGGGAATGATCCGAAAGGTAGGCCATTGGGTGCCGTATGAATTGAAGCCAAGAGACGTTGAACGCCGTTTTATGGCATGCGAACAGCTGCTTCAACGGCACAAAAGAAAGGGTTTTTTGCATCGAATTGTGACTGGCGATGAAAAGTGGGTCCATTACGACAATCCAAAACGTCGGGCAACGTATGGATACCCTGGCCATGCTTCAACATCGACGTCGGCGCAGAATATTCATGGCCTGAAGGTTATGCTGTGTATCTGGTGGGACCAGCTGGGTGTTGTGTATTATGAGCTACTGAAACCGAATGAAACGATTACGGGGGATGTCTACCGACGACAATTGATGCGTTTGAGCCGAGCACTGCGAGAAAAACGGCCGCAATACGCCGATAGACACGACAAAGTTATTTTGCAACATGACAATGCTCGGCCACATGTTGCACAAGTGGTCAAAACATACTTAGAAACGCTCAAATGGGATGTCCTACCCCACCCGCCGTATAGTCCAGACCTTGCGCCATCCGATTACTATCTCTTCCGATCGATGCAACATGGCCTGGCTGACCAGCACTTCCGTAATTACGATGAAGTCAAAAAATGGATCGATTCGTGGATTGCGGCAAAACCGACCGAATTTTTCACAAAGGGAATCCGTGAATTGCCAGAAAGATGGGAAAAAGTAGTAGCAAGCGATGGACAATACTTTGAATATTAAATTTGTAACCATTTTACGTCAATAAAGTTTCAAATTTCGAAAAAAAACCGCACGAACTTATTCATAGTCCTATTAATTTTACAGAAAAAAATATTTCTATAAATATAAACAAAAAAATTTAATCTTCTAGAAACAAATATACTCTAAAAATTAAGAAACAAATTATAATTAAAAAAAAAATACTTTAAAAAATTAAGAAAAAAGATATTATTTTATAAAACGAAAATTTTATAAAAAAAATACTTTAAAAATAAAAGAAATGTATTTTATAGAAAAAATATATTCCAGAAAATATAGGGTTATTCAATAGGTGCGCTTCAACTTTTTTCCGATAGGGAGGGCGAACGACGCAATATTTTTTATTTTTCGCTTGTCATTTGTAAACTTCATTAGTATACATTTCATCATGGAACACTACACACTTGAACAACGATTGCAAATCGTGCAAATTTTTTATGAAAATAATCGTTCTGTTGCTGCTACTTTAAGAGCATTACGGCCATTTTACGGTCCATTTAACAAGCCGTCCCGTTTTGGGGTTATGTGAAGTCATTGGTCTACAGTAACAAGCCGGCGACGATTTGTGAGCTCAGAGCCAATATTGAACGCGAAATTACTGGAATTTCGGCCGATTTATGCAAAAGAGTGGTCGAAAATTGGGTTCAATGATTGGACGAAACGTGCACGCGGTGGTCATGCAGAAGAAATCGAATTTCATACTTAAATGTATATGTTCAAACTCGATAATAAAAAAAAAATTAGTTAAAAAAGTCAAACCGTTTATGTTTTATTCAAAAAAGTTCAAAAGTTGAAGCGCTCTTACTGAAAAACCCTATATTAAAAAGAAAGTTTTAATTTAATAAAAAAAAATATAATCAAAAATTTAATTTTATAAAAGCAAATGTACTTTAAAAACATAAAAAATTTGTTTTCAAAGTTCAAGAGGAAAATATTGCATATTCTTCGCTAGAGCGGTATTTTGCCCCAAGTTTTTATAGGTTTCCTGTAAGTATTCCGTGTTATGCGATAAGTTAATGGAATCTCACTATTCAATTTTCAGAGCTACTAATAAGGAAATGAGAAAAACTCTAATATGGCTTACTTTACATAAATGGGAAGAATTTTTTGAGAAAATTTAAACATCCATTTTTTTGACAACATTTTTTTAACGATTTTTGTCCAATAAAGTATATTTGATTTAAATTTGTAAGGGGTTAGAAAGAATCGAAGATATTGTATTTGAAGATATAACACGAAAAGTAAAAAACAAAAATTTCCACTAAGAAACTTTCAGCCCTACTCGGCATAGTCTCAGCATGATGAAATGAAGGAAAACGTTTGAGCTGGGGTGTTCCTCATAAATGAAAAAAATAAATTCTCCTCAAAATGTTGAGCGAAAAATTTTTTTTTTTTTTTTCATTTTAAACGAAAAATTAATTTTTTGTTTTGAAAACAAATTTTTAACAGTATTTTTCAAATTAAAAAAAAGTAAAAATAATCGAAGATTTTTGAAGATATAACACGAAAAGTTAATAAAATCCCTTTAAGAAACTTTCAGCCCTACTCGGCATAGTCTCAGCATGATGAATTGAAGAAAAATGTCTGAATTGGTGTGCACAAATGAATAAAATAAATTCTCTTACAAATTATTTTTTTTTTTTTTGCATCCTTTATTAATTACACCTGTCGTATGACACTAAGTAATTCTTTCTGCAGCTTGGATTTTATAACATTAATCATTATCAATATTACATTTGGGTTAAGTTTTTGTGTGAGTTTACAAGTGTGTAGCTATGCACATAAGCTTTAAATTATTCTAGTTATCTGCTGAGTTGGGGTTGGTCGTTTGAGCCGCCTAGAGTTTACCCTTTCTGCTGTTGGGAGTTGTCGCATGTCATTATTGGAATGGTTCATTAAACGGACAATATGATTTGTGCTGCGTTTGCGGATGATTTCTGCTACTGTTTCGATGTTGAGATCGCGATGAATGTCTTCGTTTGGGATGTACCAAGGTGAATTGGTTATAGTTCTGAGTATTTTTGGTTGTAGTCGTTGAATAATGTTAATGTTACTTTTGCTTGCAGTACCCCAGATTTCTATGCTGTATGCCCAGATTGGCACAATCACAGTTTTGTATATAAGTATTTTGTTCAGCAATGACAGTTTCGAGCGCCTGCCAAGTAGCCAATATAGTTGTCGGAATCTGTTTTTTACCTCATTTCTTTTCATCGTAATATGTTATTTCCAGAGAAGTTTGGAGTCAATAGTCATTCCAAGGTATCTTGCTTTGGTGTCTATTGGGATTTGTGAGTGGTTTATTGTCAGATTCTTGTGTCTTACTTTCTTGTTGGAATAAACTACATGAATTGTTTTGCCACTATTGATTTGTATACCCCAAGCATTAAACCATGTTAGTGTTTTGTTCAAAATCTATTGTAACTTGTTTGTTGCTGCTTTTAAGGTTTTATGAGTTGCCAATAGGTCGGTGTCATCTGCAAAAGTTGCTATCATGTCGATACTTGCAGGCAGGGGAATATCAGCTGTGTACAGCACATATAGTACAGGCCCTAGTACACTGCCCTGAGGTACACCGGCTTCCATGAGTTGAATATTAGAGTATTTGTCTCTATATTTCACATAAAAGAATCTTTTCATTAACAAATAGTAGTCGAGTGGAAGATACTGTTTAAGTTTAAATGTTAAACCCTTGTGCCACACGCTGTCGAAAGCTTTCGCTACATCAAGATACACAGCAACACATGTATTTCTTTTGTCAATTTCTGATAATATTTTATTTGTTACTCTATGTACCTGTTCTATTGTTGAGTGTTTTCTACGAAATCCAAATTGGTGTGAGGGAAATAAGTTTCGCGCCTGTAGTATGGGGTCAAGGCGGTCAAGGATAAGCTTCTCAAAAAGTTTGGATAATGATGGTAATAAACTAATTGGTCTGTATGAAGAAGCTTCAGAGGCATCTTTATTAGGTTTGGGTATTGCGATGATTTCAGCAACCTTCCAAGGCAGTGGAAAATACTTCATTCGTAATGCTGAGTTAAATACATTTCTTAAGTACAGAGTTGCTTTGTCAGGTAACTCCTTTAGAATCCTTCCTGTGATTCCGTCATATCCTGGGGATTTATTTACGTCAATTTTTGTCTCAATTGCTATACGAATTTCTTTTGAAGTTATTTTCTTGATTGGTATATTTATGTTATTTGCGAGGTGGGCATGAAATTCAGAATTGTCAATGTCTTGGTTGTTATGTTGATTTGTAAATGTTTTTTTAAAATGATCAGCGAGTATTTTTGCTTTTTCTTTTGGTGTTTTCGCCCAAGAATTTGTACTTGTCCTTAGAGGGGGTTGGTGCATAACTGCGTTTTCGATTTTTTGCAGGCCTTCCATAGTGTATAGTTTGTAGCTCTAGTAGCTCCCAGTGATGCGATATATTTTTCAAATGTTTCGTCCTTGTCCACTTTTAATATATCTTTAATTTCTTTTGCAGCTATATTCAGCCTTTTTTTGATATCTGGTGAGCGTGTAGATTGCCATTGTTGCCTTAGTTTTCGTTTTTCTCTGATTTTTTCCAAGATTTTATGGGGTAATTTGTATTTGTTGTTACTCATCTTGATTATAGGTGTGGAAGTTGTTGTTGCATACACTATACTGCCATTGAAGTATGTGATTGCGGAGTCTATTTCTTTTTCGCTCTTTAGGGGGACTTTTATGTTAAGGCTTTGCTCCATAATTTCACGAAAATAGTTCCAGTTCGTATAATTATTGTAAAATTTATGTGTCTTGTAGTTCAGGATAGGACTGCTTTCATAGCTTAAGAATATTGGAGAATGGTCAGATGAGAGGTCAAAGCTTGGATTTATTTCCAGTTGCTCACTTTTAATATCTTTCGTAATATAAAAGGCAATTAAATCAGGTCGCTTCCGCATATCAGTTGGCCAGTAAGTTGGTTCTCCAGAGCTTAAAAAGTCACTTTTATTTTCTATTATTGCATCGTAAAGATTTTTTCCTTTCGTGTTTGTTATTCTGGATCCCCATAAGGTATTCTTTGCATTGAAATCTCCGCCTGCAATTAAACGGCCTTCAAGAGTTTTAAGAAAGTCAAAGTATAGTGTCTTAGAATTTTTATGTTTAGGGGGGCAGTATATGGCAGAAAGGGTTAAATGACCACTAAAGTCCTCAATTTGTACAGATGTCGCTTGCAAGTAGTCCTGTCTATAGTGGTTCACATCAATGCATTTAATGTCTTTGTTTATAACAACCAAATTTATGATGAATTCGCTTCTTCTATGAAAGAATTCAAAGTCATAATACTTAGGTAACATAATAGCGCCATATTGGCGAAAATTTGCCATCAGTTTTTAATTTAAAAACTAATTCACAAAATATAGTTCTGGCATTAAGTTAAACCATTTTTCTTAATATCGTACTTGGCAATTTCCGTTTATACTGTATTTTTTTTACTTAACTTAAAAAAGGACTATTTTGTTACCATTTTAAACAAAAAGTTATTTAATATTTCCATTTTTTTTCATCCTTTTAAATGCGACCTTTTGTAAGGGATTGTCAGGATTCTAATGTCATAAGTGAGCACACCTTTATTAATTGAATCATGATTCAATACATACAGGGTGGGCCATATAGCGTTTGCTTTTTGAACCACCTATTTTTTTGAGAATGGTAACGCAAATGACATGTGAAATGTGTTCATAATTTACTTAAAGGTTTGACATTTACGAAATGGGACGCTATACGCTTGAACGAAATTGGGAAACATGGAAAACCTATTTCCAAAGTGGTGAGTCTTCTTCTTCTTTTCTGATGAAGCTCATTTTCACCTCGGTGGCTACGTCAATAAGCAAAATTGTCGGATTTGGGACTCAGAAAATCCACACGTTACTGTAGAGAAGCAAATGCATCCACAACGAGTCACTGTTTGGTGCGGTTTTTGGTCTGGAGGCATCATCGGGCCATTTTTTTTTTTTCGAAAATGAGCAGGAGCCGCGGTTACAGTAAATGGCGAGCGTTACCGTGACATGCTCAACGAGTTTTTGTTTCGAAAAATTGAAGAGGATGACATGGACGTCATTTGGTTTCAACAGGACGGTGCAACTTGCCACACTGCCAAAGTTACACTCCAACTTTTGGCTACCGTTTTTGAAAACCGAATAATCAGCCGAAATTCCGATATCAATTGGCCGCCTCGGAGCTGTGATTTTATCCCGTTGGACTATTTTTTGTAGGGAGCTAAAACACGAAATCGAAGTTGCCATTCATGAAATTGGAGCCCAAACAATCGAAAATGTGCTTAAAAATTGGGTTGATCGAATGGCCTACTGTAAAGACAGTCGTGACAGTTATTTGAATGATATTTATTATTTTTGGTTAATAAATGAGAATGTTCAATCTTCAAAATAAAAAACAATTTGAAAAAAAAATTTATTATTTTTCTTTATAGCCGATTCAAAAAGCAAATTTTACATGGCCCACCCTATATATTCAAAATAAATTTTTTTTTGTTAATTTCTTGACAGAAACTGGAAAAGTTTCTAATTTCCTGCAATTTTTACTCACGAAAATACTCAGAATTATCGATGGCTTTCAATCTCTCATATTTTTTAGTTCAAGCTTTTCCAAATTTTTGAATTAGCACTATTTTTAATCTCATTGCGCTAAAATAAATTCTCATAGCTGCAAAGTATTAATTTTCATAATATTTCTAGAAAAATTACCTTAACCAAAAAGTTTTCGCTCATCTAACGAACATTTCATTTCCTACCTTCGTTGATTAAATTCAAAATTTCACAGCACGTCTTGCTGCCACTAAAATTCATCATCATACGAAACCTTGCAACTGAAGCATACAAACTTGTTGCTGTAACTCCAAGTAATTTGGCCGTATTAGCATTTTTATCTAGATGACTAATAACAACAACAGCCATAATCACGGCAACACCAGCGAGCAAATACCTTTAGCGCACCCAAAAAAGAAAAAAACAAATGCATGTTACACACACAAGTACAATATTATTCCACTTAGTAGCGCAGTGCAGCGCATAAATTTCGCATTACCCGCAAACAAACACACAAAAAACAAAAAAAAAAACAAACTTTGCCAAATTTGTACTTAATGAACCGCAAAATTGTGTCGCTTAGTAATTTTCTCGCTTCTTATCACAATTTGTCCCTTTTTTTTTGGAAGCGGTCATTATGCATACATATACATATAATATAACGGTATAATATTCAGCTGCCACTCACCAGTACTGCCATATTTTGCGCGCGTGATAGGGCAAATTACATAAAGCAAAGGTTAGCACGAAAATGATAAGCATGCGCACTACGCCGCGTCTGGCGCGCAACACACCATTCGATGAGTGCGACGTATGGGTGACACGCGTTCGCTGGTGCGGATGCGGATGCGCTGACGAATGATGATGATGTTGCATAAAACTACTCTTGTGGTTACTATTCATGCTGCCACCACTGATGCCACTGCTGTTGCCATTGTTGTTGTTGCTGCCGTTGCGGCATGCCGATACAATGGGTCGGTTGGAATCGAGTGAAACCTGAAAGATGTAAAGGCAGCTTTAGCTAAGTACATACAAGTATATATGTATTAGAATGCATCATCAGGTGCAGGTGCTATTATTCTAACGGAACTATGAAATGTATTATATTTTACGAAGTTTGCCAAAGCACAGCATTAAATGAATCATCAACATTTGTTTTTGATTCACTTTTTTACTAAATAAAAAAAAAATACTTTGAGTGCTGGAAATCTATATATGACAATTTTTTGTTTACAAGCCATCAAGTATTGACGTGTCACAATATTTTCTACAATGGAAAAAGTCAAGTATCGTGCAGTGATTGAATTTTTATTTTTACAAGGTTTAAAAGCAAAGGAAATTTATGAATGAGTATTGAAAGTGTATAAGAACTTATCGGAATCAATTAGTGCAGTAGAAATATAGCATCCTGGTTGTTGGATGGGTGGTCGTACAAGCCTTCAAGATTATCCACCTCAAGGACATCCACAAACAGCAATAGCAACTACACCACAAATCGTAGAAAAAATACAGGAAATCGTATTGGAAAATCATGAGGTGACTGAAAAAGAAAGCTGTGTACACAATGGGTGCTGCATTTGCCCACAATGAAAAAAAAAAACACATTCGAATGTGTCTTTCCCAGCAACATTTGGGGAAATAGTGGATTTTGTGCGCCGATTCATCACTATGGATGAGACTTGGGTCTATCAACATGATCACAAATCAAAGCAAGAGGCTCAAATGTGGTTCTTGTCCAGAAATCGGCCAAGAAGATGTAGGAATCAGTTGTTTGCGATGCGGAAGGAATTTTGTTTGTGGAACAATAAGTTCTGAATATTAGTGTAACCCTTTAGATTAGCTGAAAGAAAGAGTTCTAATACCCAGTTTCCAAAAGAAAAATATTATCTTTCATCAGGACTTCTTCGAAAGTATTATATGTGAATACCTCACTCTCAAATTAACTGGCTCAAAATCTGTAGAGAACACTTAACTTTTTGCTGCCAAATGCAAAATAGTGATATCAGAAAGAAAGAATTCTCTTCGCCAAAAGTTAATATCCATAACTAACAGGAGCACATTTTGACGTGAATTGCAGAGATATATTAGCAATAAGACAGATAATAAGGCGTATTTGATTCGCCATGCGTTAGTGAGTGGCGAATAAATGAAGCAACTGGTATAATTAAATATGCAGCATTCGAAAAGAGTTACCAGAAATTATTACTACAGTATTACTAAGACCGCCTTCTTGCAGGGAAACTTTTGTTTGTTCAACTTTGCGAAATCTCTTTCATTCACGTCAACTCCGTTTATTGCAATTGTCTTAGTTTTTAGTCTAAAGCCAACAACACGAGCATAAGCAACTCATTCCTCTCCACAAGTTACAAATTAAAGCACCGAAAGTTGGCCTGCATGAATGCGGTCTAACAAACCTACCTAATATCAGAAAAAATTTGATAGCATTGAATATAGTGAGTTGAAATAGTTTTATGAGGGATACTCTTACTCGCTAATGGTGAATCTTGCTTGATAACTGCACATGCAAGTTTTTCGGCAGGCGAAGCATAGCCCAAACATAGCGAATGGAAAAGTAACGAATCGATGTCGTCTAATATTAATTCATAAGCACTTTTCTCATTTTTTTCCATGTGGACCTGGATTGTTTCCTTTGTAAATTGAAATATTTATATGTTAATTTAATTTTAATAATTGCAATCTGCGGTGACTAGCACTAATAATTAACAGATTTTCCCGTATTGTATTACTATTGAATCAATAAATAGATAAGTAAATAATTTGTCTCTGGGATATCGTTTCTTATATTTTTAGTAGCTGCATTCGATTCACCAACCACCTGGCGAGTGGTGAATAAAACAGTAAATAAAACAAAAAAGTGTCACTTGAATCTAACGTTGCATATTATTTGGCAACACTGCAGTAATTTTTTTTAGACAAGTTTTTATTTTGTACAATTTCTTATCAAAGCATCCCGCCTGAAAGTATGAAAGTTAGCTTGTAAGAATTATAATAAAAAATGTATACTTGGAAGCACTAGCCCAAGAGAGTTGCTTGTGAGTTAAGCGGCCAAAAAAACTGGTTTAAACATCGCTAATTTATTGTAGCCTTGACGCAAAAATATTTCGCTTGGCGAGCAGTGGAATTCTTTAGAGAGCAAAGAAGTGATGAAACGGAAGCAACTAGTGTTAGATTCGTACAAAGTGACCCCACAAACAAATTCGAGTAAATAGAATTTGTAAATTCAATTAACGATATAATCATTGGTATTTGGTTTTGATTTTTTTATTTTTCAAATTGAAATTTAGATATACTGAATTAATTACATAAATATAGTAAAAAAATATTTGACTTTTCCATTTAAATCATTAACTCATTTCTAAATTTAATGATGTTAATATTAAATGTTAAATTAAATGTTAAAAATTAATGATGTTAGTAGGTATGTTTCTTAGAATTAGAATTATATTTTATATTAGTCATATAAGCAAATGAAAACTATCAAAATAACAGCACCGGCTGAAGGCCATCGGCTTGTCTGTTTCTTAGTAACGCAATAAAGTTACCCACCTGGCTGCCTTCGTACTGTCATGCCGTCAGTCGAGAAAGATATACATAACAAAGAAAAGTTAGAAAATTAATGATAGTTTAAATAGATTGAATTGAAATTATTGAGAAAATTAAATAAAAATGTAATAAAATATAATATAATTTATAAGCATTTGTGAAGACATGAAACGATAGTTATACCTGTAGAGGAGACCGAATACATAAGTGATATAAGCAATTTCTAAATATAAATAAATTTGTTTGAGAAATATTGAAAAATGAAAGTCGAAAAGGTAGAAATTTTCATGCATATACAGAGTGGTCAAAATGCAAGTTTAGTTTTATATCCAAGCGCCCGAATACAGAATGAATGACTTATTACACTACTTATTTAAAAAAGTGATGTCTAGGGAAAAAAGTCTAACAGCCAGCCCTCCTATGGAAAAAATATGCAGAATTGCGCGTGGAATCGGCAAAGCCGGTCGTATCTGTAAAGCCGGTCGTATCAGATAATCAAGAAACAAACCAGACTCTTAAGTCAACTATCGTTAACAGATACGAAAGGAGCAGATAGATATGCGATAGGCGTAGGATAGATAGGCGTAGATAGATAGGCGGAGGAGGAGAGTTTTTTTTTCTTTTCTTTCACCAACTGAAGCCAAGTACTTCTCCACCTGATTTTTCCAACGCAGAGGAGGCCTTTCTCTTCCCCTGCTACCACCAGCTGGTACCTTATCGAATACTTTCCGAGCCGGAGCGTTTGTACCCATTCCAGACATAATTGCCTACCTTAAATTTCTCTAGAGACTCCGATTAAAAAGCGGAAATTTTGATGGAATTTTTTTTACTTTTTTTGCTTAATTAAATAGGCAACATATAATGGCTAATTTCCCAAGGTTTTTTTCTTTATTTTTATTATTTTTTAATTATTTTCCTATGACCTTTTTTTAATACTAATTTATCTTCAAGTTCATAATTTCTTGCGTAAAAAGTGGCAGTGCATATTTTACGTTTATATATTTAATAAATAGACAGTACCTCGAAACCAGTTGCTTTTCCTACAAAGCATCAGCAACTGTTGCTCTTGATTGCCAGTATCACGTACGAATGAAACACTCAAGCACGTATGGAATGAGTTGAATGAATCGAAAATTTGCAAGCCATTTGCTGCAATTAAAAATATGCATTGATTTATCTAAGTCTAGCCTGCAAGAAAATTTCGATTGGTTAAGGGAGTATACAAAGACGTAGCTTATGAAGAGAGAAATTGCCATATTTCAAAGCTAGTTGAGAGACTCCGAAAGTTGATCATTTATTTCACTGCATTAATGCTGTCGTTATTGAAAAAAGAGAGCTTTTTACCAATAGAAACAACCAGTATATACAGTCTGTCTCAGAAGAAAATAACCGGTTTTTTTCTTGTAACTTCAAGATATATTTCGCTCTGCTTTTTGCTGCGTAATAGTCCCACGCAAGGGCTAAGACGCCAGTGCTAACTCAGATTAGTGTCGTTCGAAACTTTCCCGTAAACGCAACCAAACAAAAATGAGTGAGAAGTATACGAAGCGCTTCGAGACGGAATTTCTATGGAAACAAGAAAATGGCGTCACAGTCATGAATTGGCTTTCTCAGTCCCCAGACGCCAACCCTATTGAAAATGAGTGGGGAATTATGAAAATGCATCTTGCCAAAAAGCCAGTCCACGACGAGCTGTCAGCGAGAAGCAGAAAAGCATGCCGAGAAGATGCCAGGCTATACCCGACAACAATGGAGACTACACGACTTATTGAGTGATTCCGACTAGTAGTTTTGTCATACTTTCATATAAAAAAAGTTTTAAATATATATATATACTTCATGAATAATCGCGGTTCCTTTTTTCAGACACCGACTGTATTTGGTAAAAATTATTTTTTATTAAGTAATCAAAATATTCTCACTTCGATTCGGACTACACTACACGAAACGGACTCTACATTTTTAAAGAAAGCTCATTTTAGATCACATCGGGCTAAATTTAGGGTAAAGAGTTGGAAGAATACTCAAAGAATCACCCATTAGGAAGTCATACAGAACTTCGCCAAGCCAAAATTAACCTTTGACTTTAGACATGGAGCTTCATAGAGCACTAAGGTCTCATGGCCTTCTTGTCACTATATTAATAATTTAATAAATATTAATAATTTAAACATAATCATTTCGAACAACTCGATTGTTTGGCCGAGGTTATAATGGCGCATCCTCCCTGAGTAGACCTTTCCGCTTATTGAGCTGCAGTCTGGTGGTTTTGCAACGCTGTAGGGCAACCGAGCGGCAACTGCGACCATGAACTCTTTGTTAATGAGTTGGAGAATGACTGACTTTTTCCTCAACAGTATCCGAATACTTCTATATTAGGCTAATTTACTCTCCAGGTCACAGTGGCATAGCGGGACACTGCTGGGCTGACGAGCTAGCTAGACAGGGGGCAATTAAGACGGTTTTAACGCGAAATAAGAGGTTAGGAGTTCCCTTGAGGTCCTATTATCTGCTCTTGGAAGGATGGTCCTCACTGTCGGTCACGACAACTTGGGAAAACCGCTGCGAGTACCAAGTTCAAAAATAAAACACACCAAACACGTTTCATCTCCTAGGTGCTGCAGAATTGGATAATAAAATGCAGTGAGAAAACGATTGTTCTCTTTAGTTTAAACATTAAAATAGCTAACTATTATTTAAAAATCAGCTGCTTGCGTGCCGATAGTGATTTGTAACAAAGTTTCAAGAGCCTGCTGGTCCCACCAGGCAAGCCTTGTTGACCGAACCAAAAAATTCAAGACCTAATTTCTAGAGTAAATCAAAAAACAATTTTTTTTTATTTATAGCATTTCTTAACAAGACCTACAACTTTAATAAAAATATGTTATTCTAATTTTTAATTCATCAATTGGGATGCAAAAAACGGCAAAAAAATATTTTTAAAACTAAAAAAAAAAACAATTTGTGCCATTTTTAGAAAAATATTTTATTAACCTGCAATTCATTCTCTATGATTCTTTCCGAGCATTTTTTTCTAGGATCAATAGATTTCGAGATAAAAGTCTCTGAAAAAAACTACTTGATAGGCAATAACTTGCAACTAAATTTAAATTTTACGCCTTGAAATCATTTGGCTCACTTCAAACACTTCCCAAGTGCAACATAACTAGCAAGTTGCAAAAAAATATGAAATTCAAAAGTTCACAGACGTAGGGAGTTTCCCATTATTAGCATTATTATTATGAGGGTATTTAGCACTAGCAAACAAGCAATGGAAAACCCCCTTTTCTGCCATCAAAAAGCTCATCATATAAAACCATTTGTCGTTTGAAGATGACTTAAAACTTTAATTTCCTCCATTTGTGGAACAACATCAAGGCGCACACCACAAAAAGGAGGAGGAGCTCGGGCTACCAGAAGTGTATGCGCCAATTATTTTTATTATTATTTTTATTTTTGTTTTTGTTTTCCCTTAGAACTGCGACTTGGAAGTTATTCGCCTTAATAGGTAGGTTGGTTATATGGCAAGAGTACCACAGGTACACTTCAAGTAGCACTTACGTGCCCTTTTTGATACTATAATGTGGACCACTACACGCGAAAAAATTTAGGGAAGAGAAAACCATCTACAGCCATCCAGTGATCTTGATGTAGTGGAGGAGAGAAAAGGGATCTAGGCTGGAGAATTTCTTCAAGTCATCCCTAAAGGGCTTGCTAAGGATTCTCAAGCGCCTAGCCGCCAGAGCCGGACATTTGCAGAGAAAGTATTCCACAGTCTCTTTTTCTGCAGGATCCCCACAGCTTCTGTAATAGAGGTTGTACGGAATTCCAAGCTTCTCCGCATGAGTTCCGATCACCCAGTGACCACTGAACACCGCAATGAGTTTGGAAATTGAATGGCGGAGGACTCCAATCACCTTAAACGTGAAATGTTTCCTGCACGTTCGAGACATTTGAGTTCCTCCTTACAGGAGTTTACGAGAAGAGAGCTGCAATACGGCGGCGACAATACGGCGATCGGAAAAAATATTTACGTCTCCCTCCCGACAGCGATCCCGAAGCATTTTGCATGCAGGTTCGCAAAGACCTCTGCTTGAAAAACGCTGCTTATTTCCGGCAGTTTACAGCAGACCGAAATGTTGGCTGATTTAGAGAAAATCCCCGCTCCCACTCCGGATTCCAACTTGGATGCTAACAGAGGAAACAGAAGAACCTATATCCCTACCGACTCTCCCCTCTTTCCAATCTTGCCTGCTCGGGATAGATAGCCCTAGCACAACCCTCAAAACCCAGTTTGCGGGAGGAGAGATCAGTGCGAAGTACAGAGAAGGGACGGGAGATCTGCTTCAAGATGCTACTATGACCTACAGGCAATTGCTCCCAGAAGTCAATCTCCTTTAACCTAATAGCGCCCTGAGCATCAATGGATTTAATATATTTGAGTTATTAATGAGTTTTATTTTCTCCACTGGTAAAATATGTTTATCCAAGTATTTGTGCTGCTTATGCATCAGTCCTGGGCACGATGTCAGCACATATTTTGCGGAGTCATCTTTCTGCCAACAAAACCTGCAACTTCCACTGGAGCCAGCACATCTGCCTCCCTACATAGCTTGCAACTTTCATTGGAGTACATGCCCCATAAGTATCTTGAAAATTTCCGACCCCCCACAGGAGCACCACTGCTTCTTGCAGCGACTTCGCCATGCAATAGAACTAAAGATTCGAATGATAAATGGTAATTTAAATTATTTTCATTTTAAACTATTTACAATTTCCATTGTCGTTAGTACTAATTTAAGTTAAATATTAGCCATTAAATAAATACTGATTTTATTGAAATTTCCGTAGTCTACCTTTCTGCAAACTTCTTTACTACTACTTTTGGTCCCTTCGGCTATTTCAAGCATATCAGCAGTAAAAATAGTTTCTTTTACCGATTATCTGCTTTATTTATTTCACTCCAAATGCATTAAGTGAAAACTTTCACAGAAGTTTAACTGATGCGTTGTTGCTGCAGACACAGCCTCCATAGGAAACGACTACCTCAGATTTACTGAAAGGTGATGGAGCAGAAACGAAAAAAAAACAGAAGAAAAAAATAATAGTGAAAGTGCTTAGCAAATGTACGACGAGGAAAGCAGCGCTACAAAAGTTGGTCTGATCCAACAACCAACACCCACCGATGGCGCTAAGTGTCAGTGAAGACTAACTTCAAACGGAAATGTTTGGCCAATTAAGTGAAACCGGATGAATGCTGGGAAATGTCGAGTTGATGAGTAGTGAAATGGTTGAATGTTGGCATTTATTAGTGACAGTTAATTTCAGGTGCCAAGAAAGTTGAGAAGATAATTTAATTGGGTCAATTAAAGTGCGGGAGGAATTATTATTAAAACTAGATAATATATTTTAAAATTGTTTTGATTGGTAGATAGTTGATTGCTTAGATAAATTTGCATTTATTTATAACCTATTCATTAGTATAATTTATTTTAGAAATCTCTTTAATTTTTCTTCGACTATTGCAATTTCACTGCTACCAGCATTGGCCCATAACTGCAATGGATCGAATTTTTGGTATTTAATTTTTTCTTTGGTTTTGCTTTTGCTTTTGTTCCTTTTTTATGGCACCCAGACCCTACCCCATAGTGGCAAAGTTTATTCCCTACTTTCGATACTCTTCGCCATTTATTACCTTATTTTCGTGAGAGCTTGCAACAACCAGCCGTTGCTGTTGCAAGACCACTGCTCTCACACTATCGACAAACAGCAGCCATTCCTTCGCTCATTCATAGATTTATACAGCCACTATGGTTATATCTGTGGCTATAATTGTGGCTGTGGTTGTGTCGGTTTGTTTGTGGCTATGTTTGCGGTGCAGATTAGCTTTGGGCGAAAAGTTTCATTGAAAAAAACTTGCCACTTCAGTTTAGTTGCATGAAAATATCTTTTGCTTGTTCTTCTTACGAATTTCCGCTGGCCAAATGTGCAACTTGCCAAACTTTTACTTGATTTCCGTTCATTAGAAATGTAGTCATAAGTGAGTTTGTGTGTTTTCGTAAGGGAAACGAAGGAAGTGAAGGATGGCGACATGGCGTTAAACTTTGCTTGGTGTGAATGAAAACTTGTACGTAAATAAATTAGAAAAATAAAAAATCTTTTATTTTTCATTTTGAAACTTCATGCCAAATGGAATGATAAATGTAGCCATGTAACCATTTCCAATATTTGAAAGACCAACAAAGTCGTGGGAATCAACGGGCTGCCAGCTGAGCTATCGAACGTGGAGCGTGAGGAGCTGTGTCTGTGTAAGCTGTGCGCTCTGACGCATCCATAAGAAGGATGATACTGCAAACTGTGACAACTACCGCGGAACTCGTCTTCTAAATATCTTGTATAAGGTTCTATCCAGTGAATTGTGCGAAAACCTGAAGCCCACCATCAACCAACTGACTGGACCTTAGCAGTGTGGCTGTAGACCTGAAAACCCCACAATTGACCAGATATCCACAATACGCCAAGACTCATGAACCGATACACATCTTCTTTTCAACAATTTGAAAGCCGCATTCGACAGCCGAAAAGAGCTACTGTTGCCTATATCCTGCGATGTCTGAATTTGATATCCTTGCAAAACTAATACTGCTGTGCACGATGATGTTGATTAATACCAGCACCACCGTCTGAATTGGGAAGGAGCTCTCCGAACCACTTGATACCAATCGAAGTTTCAGACAGGGTGACTCGCTGTGATGTGGCGCATGCCGAGGATATTAAGGTCATCGGCTGTAACAACCGCGCTTTAGTTTAACCTTTTCTCAGCTGGATATAAAAGCAAAGTGCATGGCTTGGCATGGGTTCGTGAACGAGGACGAAACGAAGTACCTCCTCCAATCAAACAATCAGTCGGCGCACTTGCGCTTTGGAAACCCATTTCGCAATTTACAGGTATGATTTTGAAGACACTTCGGTTTTGATTTTAGCAAGAGAATCCGTTTATTTAGGAACTAGCACTGATATCGACAGTAAAGTAATCCTTAAAACGCAACGAATAACCTCTCTTAGTGCTACTTTGGACTACGTTGGCAATTGAGTAGGAAAGTCCTCTCTCAACGAACAAAACTAACACTCTACAAGGCTCTCATCATGCCCGTCCTAACGTATGGCGAAAAGTCTTGGCTGATGGTAACACCCGATAAGGCGTCCTTTGGAGGGTTTGATACGAAGATTCTAGGGACGCACGTTGATGAGGGCGAGTATTTCAGGCGATGGAACAATGAGTTGTATGAGCTTTAGGGCGACTTAGACAGAGTGCAGTGAATAAAGATCCAGCGGCTACGTTGGCTGGGTCATGTCGTCCGAATGGACACAAACGCTCCGGTTCTGAAAGTACTCGGTGCAATACCATCTGGTGGTAGTAGAGGAAGGTGAAGGAATCCACTGCGTTGATGAGATCGGGTGGAGAAGGATTTGGCTTGACTTGATATATCCAACCGGCGCCGGTTAGCATGCGCAAGAAAGGACTGGTGCGCTTTGTTAAACTAGAAGAAGTGGATTGTTTGTTGGGAAGGAACATACTTGGAATAATTATAAATAAGAAATAGAAATAAAGCGCAAAATAGAAAGAATGCAGGATCATGCTCGTAGTGGAATTCGAGCCCACGATCCCTGGGATGATAAACTAGTGTGCTCCCGCTACCCCAGCGAATCAGGCACACTAATAAAATAATCCGAAATTTATGTTTAAGTTTATAGTTTTAAACTACGAGGGGCACGAGCGTAGTACCGTTAATGATGTCATCACAAAGAAGAGAGGGAATATAAAAAGAAAGAAAGCCATAAGAAACTATTGACATATTGAACAAATTGATAGGAGTAAGGAAAAATACGAGGGCGATTCAGTAAGTACCCGTGTTTAATGACAGAGGGCGTTCCTGAGGGAAGTTGGTGTAAGATCGTGTGACGGCAAAACAAAATTCACACTAACTGATAGGTTAGTTTGGGCTTGGCAGCTATTCGAGTAAGAGGTATTTCGATATTATCCCTAAGATAGCAAAAGAGTAGTATCGTTCCGTAATTCGCTGTATTTGGATGGAACAAAAATGTGAGGAGATCAAGGCAAAGTTGAAGACGCTTCGCCATCTACGACCACAGTTAGTTATTGGTAAAACGAATTTAAACGGGGGCGAACATTCGTTCTTGATGAGGAGCTACCAGGACGCCTGGCAGACGTGGTTGCCGAGGATATCATTCAAAAAGTCCACAACATGATTCTCGCTGAATGATGAACGAAAGTGCGCGAAGTACCAGAGGTCATAACTGCAGTTCATATTTTATACAGGGTTTGATTGAAAAGCAACGAGCCTTATTTTTTAAGCAGTTTTATTAAACCTTTTGACTTATACAACTAATATTCTTCAAAATAGGACCCTTGAGCGTGAATACACCGCTGGTAGCGGTCCTTCCACTGCAGGAAACATTTTTTAAACTCATCCGCAGAAATCTCGTTCAATTCGGCTGTCACAGTTTTTTGGATCGCCTCGATGGAGTCGAAACGCCTCCCCTTCATCTTTCTTTTCAGGCGCGGGAACAAGAAGAAGTCCGGAGGGGACAGGTCTGGGCTGTAGGGAAGATGGGGAAGCACCGGAACCCCCATCTTGGCCATCGCAGAGGTGCAGTGGAAGGCGGTGTGCGCCGGTGTATTGTCGTGATGAAGGGTCCAATTGTTGACGAGGTCGGGCCGAACCCGGGCGACGCGGTTTTTCAGCCGAAGGAGCACTTCTTTGTAAAATGCCGCGTTTACAGTGCTTCCTGGAGGTACAAACTCCTTTGTTTAGCTTTACACAAAATTTGATCGAGTAACGTTGCTCCAACGATCGCTGCATTTTCGCCACTGCAAAATCCTAACACCCTTTTAAAACAGCTTTCACGCGCGGAGCGATCTTTCTAGTGGAAAGGGAAGGTCCAACGATCATTTTCGCCCACCAGCCGATTTGGTTGATCGCTTGGCAGACGCTCCGCGCAGAAAGGCTCATTACTTTTCAATCAACCCCTGTATGATCAGTTGGCAATAAAAAAATAAATTATCGGGCCGAAGGGTGCCGCGATTACTCACAATGAACAACAAGCGGATGCAGTTGTTAACTTCGAAGCAGTGTTTGGCGCAATTTAAGCGAGATCCGAAGGAAGTTTTGCGTCGAGTTTTCACCATTGATGAAACCTCGATTCATCAGTATACATCAGAAACTAAGTTACAATCAAAACAATGGATTTATCCCGGTGAATCTGCTCCAAAGAAGTTAAAGACAGTCCCATTGGTCGGAAAGGGTCATGGCGACGTTTTTTTGGGATGCGAACGGCGTCATCGTCATGGGTTTTTTAGAAAATGGAAGAACGATCACTGGACAATACTACAGTGAGTTATTGGGCCGCTTTTACAAAAAGTTGAAGAATACACGGCCGCATTTGGCGAAAGAGAAAGTGCTGTCTCATCACGATAACGTACCAGCACATTCATCCAGAGTTGTCGCCGCAAAACTGCATGAACTGCATTATGAATCGTTGTCGCTCACCCCGTATTCATCCGATCTATCTCCCTGGGACTTTTTGTTGTTCCTTAACATGAAGAAATGGCTCGCGGGAAAAAGATTTAGTTTAATCGAGAAAGTCATCGCCAAGACAGAGGCGTATTTTGCAGAGTTCGGCAAATCCTCTTGTTTGGAGGGGTTAAAAAACAGGCAGAGCGTTGGCAGAAATATATCTTTCTAAAAAGTCCCCGTTGAAAAATAAAAATTAAAAAAAAATTGAAAAAATAGTGTCTTCATCTCTGACACGGGTACTTCTTGAACCCCCCTCGTATTTTACAAAGTCACTACATTTACCTCTCATCGTGGGATATGGCTAACTAAAGGTATTTGAACCCTTTATAAATAAATGCACGACATACAGCTTTATTGGCTGGATTTCTGTGCAACCATACACTGAATTTCGCTCTTCAAACAAAAAAAAAACAAAAAAATACCAGTCTAACGGTTAGACGCGATAGAAGTGAAACCTTCCGTAAAACAAACTGAGAGAGAATAAGATGAAAGCAGCATTAGGAGCGGGATAATTATAGGTTCATTATAATATTGCTATAAAGTTCATATTTTATTTTCTTCATTTTATTATTATTCATCCTCAATGTTTTCAATTTCAACAAATGATACGAGTGGCTTATGATAGCTAAAATATGATACAAATGCTTTGGTTTCGATGTTGTCAACATGTCTTTGAAATACCGCGTCAATGGTTGTTTTTGATCGTGTTGTCGATTCAGTGCGATTATTACACATTTTTAAATTGAATGTTGTATTGAGACTTTATTGTAATCTTTTCTAAGTATCCGCGATACTTCTGGTGTATACTTTATTAAATTTTCGTGAATGAATTCCGTGATGCTATATTATTTATTGATTTTTTTTTCTGTCGATACTCACTACACTTTTCTGCATTATTTTTCGGCATAATTGCGGTAAATATTTAAAAATGAAAATATTTACGAATATAAAAATACACACGCGGTTGCTATTATGAGCGTCCCCAGCAAAACCTGCGTGACCGAAACTCTAACACAATTACATTTTTTTGAATGTTACAAACACATATGCACGCAGGTTTTGCTGGGGCGTGACCGAAACTCTAACACAATTACACATATGCACTCGTATTTGTTTGAAAATCGACTTTTTTTTGGTTCTCCGTCACCTTTGGAAAATGTGTAAACAGTAAGCAAACTTTATTCATATATTTTTCCTCATTTTTGCATCAGTAAAATTAAACAAACGCCGTAGCCGAATGGGTTGGTGCGTGACTACTATTCAGAATTCACAGAGAGACCGTCAGTTCGAATCTCGGTGAAAACACCAAAATTAAGGAAAACTATTTTTCTAATAGCGCTCACCCCTCAGCAGGCTATGGCAACACACCGAGTGTATTTCTGCCATGAAAAAAAGCTCCTCATAAACATATCATAAAATAAAATAAAATAACTGTATAAAAAAAATTTCTTTCTTGTGATTCGAACCAAGGATTTTGGATCGGAAGCTCACATTGCTAGCCGCTCGGCTATCGCGCCATGCTGTCAGCGCTGGCCTAAAAGTTATTTAGTTCGTCGCTACGTTTATATGTAATATTCGTAGCCAAGAGTGTCGCTTTTTTCGTTTCATCGAGTCTCAAATCACTCCCGACGATTCTAAAGAAGTTTTCACTTCAAAAACAGTGACATTCATATTTCCAAAAATTCTAATATCCATGAACTGATATGCAAATGCATAGTATGTGTGTCAATATGTATCCCTTAACTCAAAATTGCAATTATGCAAAATATGTCCCGCAATATTTAATAAAACGAAATTCAAATACACACGCCCGTCCCCCCCGAGCCAAAATTCCACTACGCAAACACCCACTAAATCGTGCCACCTAAGTATACAAAATCATATTAGTAGCAAACATCATAAAAGCCAACCCAAAATGGCACGCATGTTATGTTATTTGATGACAATGCAAACACACGCACACACACATATGTACACACAAGCAATAGCATACGTGGAAAGAAAACATACAACTCGCGCATATTTAATTAACAACTCACCTGACTCTCGGTGATGCTTACGCCGCGCTTCTCGTATTTGCTGCTCTGCTTACGCGACAATAAACCGCGCGTTTGGCTGGCGGCACCACAAATGACAACATCACCGCTGCTCATACCAACCACGCCCACTACAGGTGTACTCGTTAATGCAACGCCTGATAACGGTTGCGCGGTTTGTGTCTGCTGTAAATGATTGTGATGATGATTGATGTTATGCGCAGCCGTCTGCAGTGGGTGATGATTATGTTGCACGTGATGATGATGATGATGGTGATGATTGCTCTGATGGGGATGTGGATGAGGATGTTGATGATGATACATGCTATTATGCAAACTCATGCTCTCGTCTTGCTGTTGTTGTGACTGTTGAAGCTGCTGCTGCTGCTGCTGATGCTGTGGGACTGAATGGTGCGAAAGGCCGTGCGAACTGCGCCACAAAGCGATGGCAATTTTGCTGTAAAGCACCTGTAAAGCAATTTTTTGTTTTTTAAATAAATTGAAGGTGATTGACAAAATTTATTGCAAAGATTTAAGTGCGACAGTTTATTGGATGGGGGAGCGCGTCGTATGCGTTTATTGCCAGGCTAGACAATGTCATTAAATCAAGTATGTTGATGCTTTAATGAATAGGTATGCCATGACAATATTTAACAGAAAAGGTCACAGTTTGATGCGGTTTATGGGCCGGAGGTATCATTGGACCGTACTTCTTCAAAGATGCTGCGAATCGTAACGTAACTGTGAATGGTGAGCGCTACCGTGGAATGATATCAAACTTGTTTTTGCCCAAAATGCAAGAGCTTGACTTGCATCACATGTGGTTTCAGCAAAACGGTGCCACATGCCACACAGCACGCGTAACAATGGACTTGTTGAGAGGCAAGTTCGGTGAACATTTTATTTCACGTTCGGGACCATTCAATTGGCCACCAAGATCGTGCGATATAACGCCTTTAGATTATTTTTTGCGGGGCTATGTTAAAGCTCATGTCTATTCAGACAAGCCTGCTTCAATTAACGCATTGGAAGACAACAGTAAAGCATTTATATGTGAGATACCGGCCGAAACACTGAAAAGAGTATGCCAAAATTGGACTAAGCGGATGGACCATTTGAGGCGCAGTCGCGGTCAACATTTGCATGAAATTATCTTCAGACAATAAATTATATGGACTGTACTATCGATTTAAATAAAAATTGGATGCATTTTTTTGAATTTTACGTGCGTTTTTTTTTTAAACTTTCCTATAGCTCTTAAAAAATCACCCTTTAGATGTCGATATCTACTTATAAAAATAACCAACTGCAGAAAAAGCGTTGGGCGGAATATAGATTTGAAGGTACTCGTACACCATCTTTAATATTTCAGAAAAATTATTCAACTTTTATTCATAGGTATTTAAGGTGAAGTAAGGTACAAACGGTGTGAAAAAATTGCATATATGAAAGAACTGTTCCAAAAAAAATTTGTTTTCTTGTAGAAAATACGAAAAGTCCGTACAAAGTCAAAGAGATGGACTAGTGGTGCGTGCAGAGGTTATGTTTGAGCTGAAGGTAATGCTGGAGCTGACATCGCTTCATAAGGTTATTCACCAATCAGCTAAGCGTATCCTGCTGAATATTACCAGGAAGGGCTTCGGGTGAGGAAAAGTGATGTCATCTTAAAACATGGTAGTGCGGATAATGCAGCTCCCTCTTAACCAGCTACACAGAAATGATATCACTAAAGTAATCAAATCCGAAAAGAAGTTCAAAACTGAACTAAACAAGAAGTTAAACTGGAGTAGACCTGCATTTGAATAGAAACTCCAGGGTGTATCCTACACTGGTGTACAGATGGCTCGAAGAGCCCCTAGAAGGCATAGGCGCCAAAACCATGCGCTCTGTGCCGATGGACAGTTTTCCAAGCATCTTTTAAGCGAAGATGTATGCCATCTATCCATGTGCAGAAATCAATTTAGACGGGATCTCCGGAATGATCAAATTGCCATTATACGCGAAAGTCTGACGGCACTCACGGCAGCATTGTTATGCGGTGAGGATAAATCCTTTCTGGTCCTAGAGTGTATTGAGAAACTGAAATTGTTAGGAATGCACAATCGCATCCAGCTCATTTCGGTACTAAAGCGCAAAAATATAACTGGGAACGAAGTAGCGGACACATTCGCAAGAGAGTCTGCAGTCTCGTTACCAATAGGACCCAAACTCCTCCTTGCTATAGGGCAACACACTATCAAGGAGAAACTTAGGAGTGAAGAGCTAGGAATAAGAGAGGTTTGCTATGGGGCTACGCCAAGCGAAATCTTTACTGGAAGGGTACAACGAAAATAGCTTTAAAAAACTCATAACCTTCCCCAAGGATAAAGTGAGAATGCTTACGGGCATTCTCACAAGCCACTACAGACTGTGAAGTCATCCGCATATGATTGGGATTTGGTCTACGCACTCTTGCCGTTTCTGCGACCAATCACAGAAGACTCCAATGCACCTTCTCCTGGAATGTAGCGCTATAGCGCGGAGAAGGTTAAAAGATCTTGTCCAACTGCAACCATAAGAAAGGCACATACGCTCAATTCAACCCAGCTCTATCCTGTGTTTAATAAGAGAACCAAGTCTGGATTCGGGTTTGAGATGAGTAGAAGGCACAAAAGTCCATGAGATCGAAGTGCAAATGTCATTAAGAATCTAATATAATCTACTCTCTTGGAAGAGCACACACCGAATTTCAGCCAGATCGGTATATATCTTTGTGTTTGGCATTCGTTTGAATCGAGTGAGTCAAGTGATTTTGAAAAAAATTCTTTTCGAACACGATAACGCAGCAGCTCACGCCTCAGAAATAGGATTCCAACTCGTTTCAAATCTCTCATATTCTACAGTTTTGGCTCTCTCGGATCACTTGGACTATTTTGTGCTCCCTAATTTGAAGAAAAGGCTGGCGGAAAAAAAGTTTTATTTAAACGAGGAGGTGACTGCAGAAATGATAAGCTATTTTTCAGACTTGGCCCAATCCTGTTATTCAGAAGAGAGCAACAAACTATTTAGTACAGCATTGAACGAAGTACATAAGAATGAAAGGGAACTATGTAGAAAAATAAAAAAATGTTTATCACAAACAATTAAGCAGTTTCTATTTTGGCATGAACTTTTCAAACGACCCTCGTACATAAAAAGAGAAAGAGCTAAATTGTGCCACAAAAACGGCTTTTCAGAAAGTCGCGACCACAGCGTCACCTATAGAGTGCATTTTTCAATAGTTTTTGAAGCTGGCAACTTATGTTATGCTGCATTAACGTTTCAATTACAGACAGAGAGATAAATAATTTTTAATATATAACTGAATTTCAGCTGCAACACTTACCGTCATTACCAGCAGCGGTATAACATAGAGAAGAACAAAATTGATCATATCCAATATTACCGAGTTGAACATCTTGCGATCAAGCACACAAATCTCTTCCTCTTGTCCATCTTTGGTATGAATATTCTTGATGGTTTTGCTAAATATGAATTTTGGCGTGGAATAAAGGGCTGAGGCGACCCACACGATTAAAATGGCCAACTGTAAAGGAATTAGAAAAGATATTTATAGTAGTAGAAAGTTATTATTTTTTATTTTTTTATTTTTGTTTTTTATTATCATTATTGTTATTTGTGGGGCAAATATACACTAACATAATTAGCACGCTGGCCACTATGACCTTTGATGCTATTCAGAAAGTTTTAAAGTGAATTTAATTAAGAGCAGCGGTCACTGTAGCCACTGTGCGTGACTACCACAACATACTTAAAACCCATAGTAGGTATTTTTTTAATTTTATTTTTTTATTAACGATTCTTAAGCTAAGCTGACAACACAGATTCGATAAGCTGCATAGTTGAGTACTGCATTAACTGAGCGAAAAATTGACTTTTGCACAGAAAAGCTCACGACCAATTAGAGGTATTTATGACCCCTTTTTTTAGGTAAGTTGGGTTAGTTAGTGCTGGCTGATCTGTAAAAAAAAAAAACATAAAAAAAAGAAATCACTCAGACTCCTAAGGGTCCATTGTGTTACCAGTGCTATGCATTTGGAGTGGAATTATATTATTATTTTTTTAGCTCTTTTTAGCTAACTGATCAGCCATTTAATTTCCCTCATCCTTCACAGGACTTAGGACAATAGGACGAGGAAGATTTAGAATTTTGAAAATATGACACATGTTTTTCGTTTGAAGACTTTACTTGTTAATAATCAATTTGGAAGATAGATAATTCACTGGGTTCAAGACTCAGACTACTAGCGGCATCAATGATTATTCCAAAGTAGGCGAAGTCTTATATTACTTTAAACTTTGTCTGATGGTAGTAATTACAACTTCTGTCTCTCGCCCGCTTCACGAAGGAAAATAAATGAGGTTCCCGTGTCGCACATTCGTATCACTACGGACCTATAAGGTCGAAGTGACGGACTACCACCGTAATCTAACCTAACCAACTCCCACACGCAGCTAGATCCATTCGCTCTGTTTCTTTATTAAGTATGGGAGAGGCCGCTCAGTTGATATTAGTATAGCAAATCCTGTCAGTTGGAGCGGCATACACCAAAAATTCTACACCCTTAGAATCCCTTAGTGAATTAGCTCTAAAGCCCGAGCAATATTTTTCAGTATAACAAGGTAGCGCAAAATTAATCATCCAATTTCTTTACTAAAAAAAAATAATTTTGGATCTTAGAATCTCTTAGCGGATTAGCTAAAGCCCAAGCAATATTTTTGAGTATAACAAGTTGGCGCAAAATTTATCACCTAATTTCTTTTACTGAATAAAAAAATTAAATAGAATCTTACAATTTCTTAGCGGATTAGCTAAAGCTCAAGCAATATTTTTCAGCATTACAAGGTGGCGCAAAATTAATCATCGATTTTTTTTACTGAATAAAAAAACGAAATTGAATCTTAGAATCTCTTAGCCGATTAGCTCTAAAGTCCGAGCAATATTTTTCAGTATCACAAGGTGGCGCCAAATTAATTATTAATTTTTTTACTAAATAAAAAAATTATTTTCAATCTTAGAATCCCTTAGCAGACTAGCTCTAAAGCCCAAGCAAGATTTTTCAGTAGGTATTACAAGGTGGCGCAAAATTGATCACCTAATTTTTTTACTGAATAAAAAAATTAAATAGAATTTTGGAATCTCTTAACGGATTAGCTCTAAAGACCAAGCATTATTTCTCAGTATTACAAGGTGGCGCAAAATTAATCAGTATGTTTTTATTTACTAGATAAATAAATAAAAAAATATTTTGAATCTTAGAATCTCTTAGCCGATTAGCTCTAAAGCCCAAGCAATATTTTTCCGTATTACAAGGTGGCCCAAAATTAATCATCCGATTTTTTTTAATAAATAAAAAATGAAATTGAATCTTAGAATCCCTTAGTAGATCAGCTCTAAAGCCCAAGCAAGATTTTTCAGTAGGTTTTACAAGGTGGCGCAAAATTGATCACCAAATTTTTTTACTGAATAAAGAAATTAAATAGAATCTTGGAATCTCTTAACGGATGAGCTCTAAAGACCAAGCATTATTTTTCAGTATTACAAAGTGACGCAAAATTAATCATCCAATTTCTTTACTAAATAAAAAACTGATTTTGAGTCTTAGAATTTCTTAGCGAATTAGCTTGGGCTTTAAAGCCCAAGCAATATTATTCAGTATTACAAGGTGGCGCAAAATTAATCATTAATTTTTTTTTACTTCATGACAAAATATTTTAATGTGATGGAAAATTTTATTTTGACTTTTTAATGCTGCCTGGTTGACAAGTGTCGATTGGCGGACGCCCTTGGCAAATGTTATAAATCTTCCGATAGGGTGATTAATTTTGCGCCACCTTGTAGATTAATAAAACTACAGCGTAACTTTTTCTACTACGAATTTTCTTTAATTCCTGTTCTTTTAATAATATCAGCAGTTCCACTTAGGAGATGCTCTCATGATTTCCCAGTCTGCATGTTTGCGCGACAATCTAAGCGTTAGAATACTTGCATTCATTCCATAGAGGGAAAAAGACTGCTCACATATCATTTGCCTCACTGTCCTCCATTCTCTTTTAATTGAGAAACTTACACAAGTTAAACTCCACGTTGATGTTTTAGTTGGCCATGAGAAATTGGGTACCCAATGAAATTCTGCCCAAAGCAATTTTAGCTACCACTTCCACTCTGTTTCGTAATTTTTGCCTAAAAAGTTATTGTTCCATTATTAGCACGAGAGTAGAGTAATTACCAAAAATGCTTATGAAGCTGTTAACTGTTTGACAAATACTTTTCTTGCATACAAATTAGCACGAACATCACCAATTTATTGCTGTTACAAATGTATTGTAGATGTTTAATAGCATTCAAGTTCACTGGCTACTTAAGCGTTTTATTGCTAGACACTACTTAATATTCTTTTCGTTATTTTTTGGCTTACTCTTTTACTCTCGCAATTTAATTCGTCTACTTCTCAATTTACTTCTTCGCTGATTTTCGCTTTTCGCTTACTCAACTCCTAATGAAGAAATAATAAAGCGCATCGAAACTTTTCCAACGCACCAAGTAAGAGATTGCAAACATTAATCCAAGAGCAATTTTTCAATTAGGCGCAGACATTGCTTGCAGATATTTGCACGCAAAAGCAACAGCACAAATTAAAATAATAAGGATAAAAAGGTAATACGCGGGGAAAGTGCAAACAGTAAATTAATTTTCTATAAACAAACATTGCTTAAGAAATTCGCATTTTCAATTGCAGTGGACGGGGTATTATACAAATACAACCCGTCAGAATAATTTCTTAAGTAAATGAACACAAAATTAAATCTGCAAAATTGAGTAACTAAGCGTGTATTTATTATGCGTTTTAAGATTTTCACTATTTGTACTAAGAAATGAACTCTACAGGTCTGTTAATTTTCAGAAATAAAAAGAATTGCCGCCGCAATAAAGTTTTAAACCTGCTTAACATATTTGTGTTACAGATCATTTCTTGGTTATTTTTGTTTGCAGAAGACTAACAGAGCTCTGCGTCGTTTTATGTAAAGAGACGCATCTTGTTCTCGTGTATTTTTTAACATTTCGTTTATTACCACGAATATATATTTATGCTAAAAAGAAAAGAAAAATTTGATTTATGCAGGAAAACTCGATTTTATAAAAATTCATTAACTATTCCTTTTTTTTTAGTATGCGTATAACTCTGGCTCTGATTGCGCCTGAAAGCAACCTGTATAAAAGAGCAACTTTACAGTACATCCATCGCTGTTGATATAACATTTGCTGTTATGGGAGCAAAGTTGAGTTAGCAGGCCAGCTTTTCAATTCTGTTACGAGCTCAATTATAACAGGTGGCGCTAAAGTAATCCTCCTATCAGAAAATGCTATAAATTTTGCGATTGGTCCCTAATGTCAGTTCTGTTTTGACATTTGTGTAGTAAACACATGCAAAATACACGTTAATAAACAATGTTACGCTACACTGCTCCAGAACGCGGAATATTGCTGACTATTTATTTGACCAATAATCGGTCGGTGACTTTGGCACAACGTGAATTTCGTCGCAGATTTCCTCGCCGTCCAACGCCTACTAGTGAAACACTGCGACATTTAGCCGCTCACCTCGAAGAGACTGGCACAACACGAGATGCTGTCAGGCGTGGCAGACCCCGGAGTAGCCATTCTGCAGAGAATATTGCTGCTGCTGTAGCCGAGGATGTCATGGAAGCGCCGTCGACATCGACCAGACGACGTGCCACGCAAATGGGTATCAGTCGACGGTCTTTACAGCGAATTTTGGTACAAGATTTGAAGATGTTTCCGTACAAAGTCCAGACGGTGCATCAGCTGTTAGCTGATGACCGCCAATCGCGTCTAACATACGCTCAAGCCATCCTTAATCACCACCAAGAGGAAAATGATTTTTCATCAAAAATAATCATGAGTGATGAGGCCCATTTCCATCTTAGCGGGTAAGTAAATAAGCAAAATTTACGCTTCTGGGGCACTGAAAATCCACGCGTAACCCAAGAAGAGCCATTACACCCGCTCAAAGTCACTGTATGGTGTGCTGTTTTCGCTGGAGGAGTCATCGGACCTTTTTTCTTCGAAGACGTCGCGGGCCAAACGGTTACTCTGAATGGTGAGCGCTACAGGGCAATGATCAACGAGTTCTTTTTGCCGCAACTTGATGAATTGGGATTGGAAAACATGTGGTTCCAACAGGACGGTGCAACGGCACACACTGCATGTGCCACAACCGATATGCTGAAGGATGCATTTCCCGGGCGCCTAATCTCCCGTTTTGGCGATTTGCACTGGCCAGCAAGATCGCCTGATTTGACCGCTCCAGACTTCTTTTTGTGGGGCTTTTTGAAGTCGCGGGTTTATATCAACAAGCCTCAGACTCTTGCAGCTCTTAAAGACAATATGCGTCAAGAATGTGAGGACCTATCGCCGGAAGTTTTGGCCAAAGTGATGGAAAATGCCATAAAAAGGACTCAAATGGCAATCAACTGTGGCGGCGGCCATTTACATGACATCATATTCTCGACTTGATGTAAAAAAAATTAAAAGACCAAATAAAAATAGTCCATAAGAAGAATCAAAGTTTTTCATTTGTTTTTTAAATTACAGCCAAAAAACATCACAAGGTTACTTTTGCGCCACCTTGTACAATCATAGTAAAAACTTGGTTAATATTCAAAAATATCAAACATTTCTCTAGCAATAGCGTTAATTCAAACAGCTGATTTATATTTTATGTTATTTTATTGTATATTTTATATTTATATTTATATACCAGGTTGACTTATAACAGACCTGTAACTTTACGAGAACAGGAACATGAAGCAAGTCTCAGGATTTAAATTTGGTTATCAGCATCTGTTATTTTCAAGTAATTAAGAATATTCAAGTTCATTTATTACAGAAAATATATATTTATTCTAAAATAAAGCAAAGAATTATTTTTGGAAAATTTTCAGTTGTAGTACGCAACATTTAAATAATTTCATTCTACTATTTGTATAAAATGACTATGAAAGTATAATATTACGCAAAAAATGTTTGTGAGTAGTCGATCAAAAAATTAAGTCAATCACTGCATGATGTGTCAGTTATGGCTAACCAGGAGGCGGTCGAGTAAACATGTCAATCACCCGTTTGCATTATGAATTCGTAGCATTTGTTCATAAGCAGCATTCGGAGCATTTTGTTATTTGCGTCTACTACGGCAAATAATATGCGATATGATCACAAAAAAACTTCATCAAATGAAAAAATTAAATTCCTTTGACTTTCATCAATCATCGCTGACAATGTATACGCGTAGGTGACTCCACCCACACACCCAAGGCGTTGATGAAAAATTTTGGATCGTCTCCAAGATACATTGCATTTACAATACGAACATTACTGTTAACTTGGAATTTGGTTGGCTGTTGGGTGAGCACTGTTAGGTTAACACCATTTGCAGAATTTTCGAGCTTAAACACAATAAGAGATGCATTAAAAGTTTGGCCTTTAAGTACAATGCTGCAGTAGAGTTGATCTTAAGCTGCAAATAAAGTTCGATGGAAATGCATTTTTTTTTGTATAGGATTTTCTTCAAAAGCCAAGTCGAAGGCATTTTCTCTTCATTTGTGGTATAAAATCTACATAAATCTCAGTCAATGATTCTATATATTGTACGAATATCTGTATAGTAGATCCATAATTTTTAAATTTTGGCTTCAAAGTCAAAAGCTTCTATTATTCTGTTCAGATTGGATGGTGCGGGGTCGATAGTAGATAACAGAAAGAGAGAGAGAAGAGAGAGAAAAAAGTGCGCGAAGCGTAGTACATATAACAGAGGTGAAACTTTCAAGGCAGACCAAGAAAGAGGGAGAGACCCTAGAGAGAATGAGAGAGAGAGAGAGAGAGAGGAAGAATATATATCTAAATAAATTCACAATATTTGCAGAGAATACAAATAGACAGAACTTACAAAAAACGGAGAAGGGTCGACCGGTGTAGGTAAACGGCGGACACTAACCGTGGTAACAATGCGCACTACTCTGAGCGTTTATCACCCGCACAAACGCAGCGATTCCAGGACCGCAGCAACGGCACAAATTACTACAAGGCAATACCAATAAATCCGGCCCGGAATGGATAACTTTTTATAGTACGCATAAGCACTAGCCAGGAAACGGAAATAAGCGCTGAAAAGTAGGCAAAAAAAAACGCAAAAAAAATTGGGACCAAAAAACGCCAAAAAGTAGGCACCAAAAATATATTCCCTACAAGTTTGCACCAACAAACAAGCACCACAAAGTAGGCAGTGTTATTTCTCACTAGAAATTAGCGACCACAAGGAAAAACTGAGGAAAAATAGCCTAAAGTGTATCTAAGATATATGTATTTAAGGTATAGCTCTCTCTCTCCTTTTCCTCTACGTTATTCTTGTTTCTCTCTCGCGGAACGAAAATGCCCAAAACGTTGCATGGCCTTGAAATTTTGCTCTACATTCTCGCTTGTCCATCGAGGCCTAAGAACTTTCTTTTCAAAAAGCGCGTACATGTTTCGTGAATTCATCGAACACTGAAATATTATTAGAGTTTTTGTAGGCGATAGGTTTTACAAATTGTCGCAGTATAGTTCGCAACTTTCCATTTTTTTGCTTAATTGAACGCCATCAATACTTTTTAGCTATTACTATTTTGCTATTTTGCATTCTTGTAAGGGTTGACCAGACTGGAGGTTGTTTTTCGACTAGGGTTTTTTGACAGATCACACGTGTTAGGTGTTATACCTGTGAAAGATCAATGGTTTCATAATTTGTGGTTAAATAATTTTGTTCAGTATTTCTTGGTATTTCATCATGAAAAGATCTACACCTCAATAACGTTTACAAATCGTATGATTACATTACGAAAATTGACGCTCTGGGAAAAGGGTTCATAGCGCTCATGCCGACTTATGTTGTACATAACCGCTAAGCGATTAGGCCCATTTTCAGCTTAATGGCTAGGTCAATAAGCAAACTTGCCGTATTTGGGCTGAAGAGCAATCCAAAGCCATTCACAAAAAGCCATTACATCCATTGAAAATAACCGTTTGGTGCGGCCTATAGGCTGGAGGAACCATTGGCTCAAATTTATTCAAAGTCCAGACTATCACCAATGTAACAGTGAATGGCGAACGTTATCGCGCCTTGATAAACCACTTTTTGAAACTACACAACAAAAACGTGTGATATCACACCTTTGGACACCTTCGGACTATTTTTTATGGGGGCATGTAAAGTGTAAATACTTTGTGGATAAATCAGTACCTGATAAGTTTATTAATGCAAGTGACAATCTATTGGGGCTCTAGACTTGTGGTTGGGGGTCTACTGCTGTGTATTGCAACTAACTATTACTTATAAATAAATAAATAATTGTCGCGTATACTTCTGTTAGGTGTCTGGTTGAGCTCCTCCTCCTATTTGTGGCGTGCGTTTTGCAGTTGTTCCACAAATGGAGAGACCTACGGTTTTAAATCGACTCCTACGGCAAAATGTTTTTTATGAGAAGCTTTTTCATGGCAGAAATAGGCTCAGAGGTTTTTTTGTTGCCTGCGGAGGGTCGACCGCTATTAGAAAAAACTTTTTCTTCATTTTGATCTTTCACCGAGATTCGATCCTACGTTCTCTCTGAATTCCGAATGTACTCACGCACCAACCCATTCGGTTACGGCGACCGCTGCTATTAACCAGCCATATTAAACGTTGTGTCTCATACTTACTCTCTCTGATACTCCCTTCCAATCTTCATTACTATGCGATAAGCACAGCGTAGTGTTCAGTACAAAATAGTAATGAAGTGCTAAGATTTTAACAATAAAAGTCAAGAGAAAGAGGGAAATAAAGTTTACGGAAAGCAAACTTTTTCACTCTTTAGTCACCCATATCCCCAACTTTCGACACCACTTAATGCAAATAATGCATGTAAGTACACACTTTTGGCTCTCCCTTTTCCTGATTGCACACTTACATCTTATCAAGCAGAAAGCAAACAATTACTGTTGTATTATATTTCGCACATATACATATTTTCGTTCTGATAACACTAATTACAGATCTCTGTGGTGTAATTTTCATTCATGTGGCAAGTTGTTTGCTTGTTTCACACTTGAGCGCTTCTATGAGCAACAAAGATGAATGCACAAAGATAATGAAGTTATTTGCATACTTACACAACTATATATTTGTATGTATGAGTCAAACAAACATTTGTATATATGAATAAAGAGGCCGAATTGACACAAAGACATAGATAAGAGTATGCCAAGTGTGCGATTTGCCACCAAAATCAAAGATAGATGCGGTAAATGTGCCAAAGCAAGTGTTGTCGATTAAGTGTTTATTCAAAAATATCCCCATTTGGTAAAGTGTTTGTATATGTATGTGTGTGTGTGCGTGCTTCTTGCATTTGAGCGCCTGCATGCCTTCCATACGACTTGCAAATGTGCTAAACATTCACTTCTAATCAGTACGCGCTAATCTCAGTCCACCCCATACACTTGTTCAAATACACTTAATAATATATCTTAAATACCGTTAATTGTTTGCATAATTGCATTAATGCATTAGTGCCACTCGACACGATTTCACACTCGAACGTGCCTTGGAGCCTTAAGACAAATGTCATACTTCGGTAAGTCTGGAGGTTACTCATACGCCATGCATGTCAAGTGGAATTTAAATGAGGAGTAATTTATTTAATTACAGGGTATTTCAAAGGCAAGTGATTTCTTCTGAAAAGAAAATATGCTGCGAAAAATTCAATTTCTTTTGGTATTTTATGGTTTTGCTTTGTTAAAAGGAAAATGGAAACGGTTTGTCCAGTATATATGAAAAATAATTTTATGCACGAAGCTGCCTCGTAGTAAATAGTAGTCTCTTTCTTATTCTCATGTTCACACATTGGGTGACTTTTTACCGTAGATTTTCCATAAACAATCAGATATATGGCAACTTCGTGCACAATAGATATCAGAGCCTTTGGTGTTGCCTTGGCATCTGAAAAATAATACAATGAAGAGGACTTTAAGGCTTAATATATCTCTATTGTTTGTATAGGGTTTCCCAAACAGAGGTGCTATTTTGATATTCAAAGAAAAATGCTATTTTTTAATAAAAATGATCGGATGTTTATTTCATTATAAAGAGGAAGGTATGACGTTGAAAGTAGAAAATAACATCAGGCAAATGACCACCACGATCACGTTTACAGGACAATATCCCTTTCATGAAATTTTCCATAACAGAATTGCAAAGTGGCTGCTCTATGTCCTCGATAGCCTCACGAATTCCATCTTTGTGGTCTTGAATCAATCCTGGGCTGTTGGCGTAGACATTCTCTTTCACGTGGTCCCAAAGAAAAAAGTCATAAGATGTTAAATCACAAGATCTCGGTGGCCAATTGTGATCACCTCTTTGCGAGATAACACGGTCCGGAAACTTTTCCCGTAAATGATCAATGGTCTCGTTGCTTGTGTGGCACGTAGTGCCGTCTTGTTGTAAATTCAAGTTGTCCAGATCAATACCATCCAATTTCGGCCACAAAAAATCGTTAATCATCTCTCGATAGCGCAATCCATTCACCAATAATACCTGTTATTGAAAAACCCTATATTAAACACAAACCTTATCAAACAACGGCAAATGTACTATCTCCTCTTCATAATACCTTATTAAAACTAAATTTTCTTATCAACAAAAAGTGGTGCTGGACTGGGTAGGCCTTTGTGTCTCTCAGTCGGTCCTACAAAGTAGAGATGCTTTTTTTTCTCGACATGACATCCATCATCGTGGAGCAAGATGTTGTGAGGACAAGTTGAAGTATTGAGGAGTCTCTATACACCAATCCCTGAGACCTAAGAGTGGCCCTGTAGTGCCAGCTTGAGTTCCTTTGCAAAAAAACTTTTGTGTGCTAACTTTCAGTTTCCTCGGGCCATGCTAGTTGGTGCGCTAACGTCGACTATTTAGATATACCTACATAAATAAATATATATAATTGCCACTTACTTCCTTTGTTGGGTGTGTCACCGAGCGCGAGGAGTGCGTCTTGATGTTTTTAAATGAAGACAGTTACAGATTTATACCGATTCCGAATGGCGGATGATTTTTCATGACGAACTTTTTCATGGCGAAATACACTTCGTAGCTTGTGACTGCCTGCCCCGATAATAAAGACTTTTCACAATCCATTTGACTACGCCGGTCACCAGTTTTCGTTATTGGCGAGTCGAAAAAAAAAATGGTTCATGGCACACAGTTGATTGAATTGGGATTTTCCTTTTATTTCTGATAAAACTAGTAGCGGGCAACATTCCAATACATCTAAAAAAATTCGTTATAGAGTAGTTCTGCTATATAGAATAATCTTTTTTGGAGTTAAAATAATTTCGTTGTGGGGAGGAATTCCTTATGAAAGTGTTCATTATATGGATTTTAAAGTATATAGGAAAACTAAAAAAATCCTAATGTCTTCAAAAAACTTCAATAGAGAGAAATCTTCCTCAAAAAAGGAAAAACATCTACCGTTCAAAAGCGTTAAAAGGTTGTGGGAAAACAGCGACGCGCACACCAGAAATAATAGGAGGGGTTTGACCAACTCCCCACTGTACTCCCAGGCTCCAAGGGTACCCTTTTGAGTATTTGGCGCGCACCATTATGCAGGAACCAAGATCCCGCCCACAAAATTTGGTAGCCTCAAACAGTCTAAAATCCACTCAAATTGTCATTCTCTGAGATTTTTATCGCGTACAAAACTTTTTTCAATAAAAACAATTTTAAAATATCTGACGATGTTGCTCTACAGTAAAGCAACTAATCTCGTTCGGCTAAGATATGTTACTGAATGATGGCCGAAATTTTGAGCTGCAAAGACCAATCAGCACTAAAATATCGTTTGATTAAAAGCAATCATTTCATTTGGACCACCCTGTTTTTGTAATATTTGATTATATTATATATGCGATTGTTGCATACCGACATGAACCTCTCGTAATAAATCACATAAAACATCTTGTAAGCCCGTGTAAACCAAAGTGTACAAATTGTGTTTGCATATTTTCTCCTGCATTCAACAAATTGCGTGTAAGTAATTAATTGAGCTGTAGTTGCTCACTTCCTTTCTTATGGGGTTTCTGAGCAATTTTTTTTTAGCAAATGCAGAGTAAAATACATTTAATTGCAAATTCACTAGAAGTTTTGCTGATTGTTTAGTTTATTGACTGTTCTGATAATTTGATTGCGCATTAATTGACTTTTTAGTGTTCGTTGTTACCCGAAGTGATTTATTACCCCATTTCTTATATTGGACTAAGCTGACTGAGATTGATGAAGCATTCACAAGTTGCATATATTTCTTGAAGGGAAACTATAAGCAAATGCACAAACGCACCATGGAATGTCTGTAACCACACCATACACCGAGATTTGAGGGTACCAACTGTATTCGAGGAAATTAGCAATATTTATGTTATATAGCAATAGAATAATCGGCTTTTTTTAACATCCAAATCCTGAAGCCTCTAATTTTAAAAGCAATACCAACATACCGCCTCGACTAAAAAAGTGTCGATGATTTACCACAAAGACTTAAGCCTGAATTGGTCAATAAAAGGAGGGAAAGGCTCTGCATTATTAATCCGGTGGCAGAGGATATTCTAGGCGAGTATCAATGCGGATTTAGAACCAATAGACCAAAACCTGATCATTGCTTCGCTATGAAACCTTCACGGGCTCGATACTCACTGTATTTTTAGGCACTTGAAAAAGGCTCTTACAACATCGAGAGGAAAAAGGTACAGAAAAGGCAAACAGAAGTTATTACGCGCACCTTAAATCGCTAAAAAAAAACTCTTGTCATGGACGTGTAAACTACAGATCTATAGGAATTTTATAAGATCAATAGCAACGTATGGATGTGAAATATCTTTTATGTTTTGAGCGTAAAATTTCCTGTGCGAGAACCTGATGGGTGTTATAGAGTAAAGCATAGCAATGAGATCGAATAACTTATAAGTGGAGAAAACATAGTGCGCTTTATGAAGGTGTCTTCGATGACTTCGAAGACACGTACTTCCGCTGGATCACAACAGATTTGCAAAGAGGACTTTTAACTTTGCATTTCGAACAGCAAAAAGCTCGGACGGTCATCAAAAAGGTGGGCAGATGATGCGTTGCATGGACGCACGAAGAAACCGTGCAATGAACCGTGACGTATGGAGTGCAATAGTAAATGAAGTATGATGATGCTGAATTTTGAGTATTAAAGGGGGAGCCTGGTTTATAAGGTCAAAAAACTCAATTTTTTTTTTTTTTCGTTTCAAGCGATTCCTAATATATTTCAGAATATTCACACAAAGTTACAGAGCCTAATTCTCAATATTTGCGTAGATACAAAGCCAAAGGTAGGCGAGCGTTAGGTAGTTACTTTGTGACCGCACAGCTATAGTACAAACTTTATCTTCTTTTCTCGACTTTTCATTTTTATGATTTCTTTGAATTGGCGTACGTGAATGAAAAAAAAAACTAGTGAATCTTTTGAAATGAATCATAGCTTGTTCCCTTCAGTATTAAATTCTCTTCTATTTGAACTAACAAAATAGATAAAAAAAAATTTTTTTCAAGATTTTTATACCAAGTTGAAGTGAATTTTTTTTTTATAGAAAGGCATTTTTTTCTTTAAAACCTCCAAAAAGTTGAAATTTTGGAATTTCTCTCAGTTTCCTTAGTTCATCTAGAATAAAAAATCATGATAATTAGAAATCCATTTGAATTTTTTGCTTTAGATAAATAATTACGAGCTGTATGTTGTACGCCAGTTAGAAACTCCAGCGTTGCAGTGCTCTACTAATTTCTATGTTAAATATTTTTTTCAACTTATTTTAACCAGTACAAACATTTTTTCTACTTTTTAAATGTTCATTAGAAGATAGAAAAAACTTTGCAGTGCTAAATTAATGTTTTCCTTAAAAAAAAAAAATCGCAAAGAGATGCAATTTTTAGACCTCATAAACCAGGCTCCCCCCTTAAGCTAAGACAGATGGTATTTAATAAGTGGAGATATAACAAAAAAAACAACACAAAAGTGAACGATATTAAAAATTGAAAATCAAAAACAAAAACACAGTGCGTGTAACGTAGTACACATAACAGAGATGAAACTTCAAAGGCAGACAAAGAAAGGGGGACACCCGAGAGAGAACGAGAGAGAGAGAGAGGAAGACTATGTATCTAAATAAACTCACAACATTTTCAGAGAATACAAATAGACAAAATTTACAAAAAGCGTAGAAGGGTCGACCAGTGTAGGAGACAAACCGTGGCAACAACGCGCACTACTCCGAGCATTTATCATCCGCACAAAGGCAGCGATTCCAGGACCGCAGCAACGGCACAAATTAGCGCAAGACAGTACCAATAACAAACAAGCGCCAAAAAGTAGGCAATGATATTTCGCACTAGAAATTAGCCACCACAAGGAAAAACTCAGAGAAAATAGCCTGAAGTGTATCTAAGATATACATATATAAGGTATAGCTCTCTCTCTCCTTTTCCTCTTCGTTATATCTTGTTTCTCTCTCGTGGAACGAAAATGAAACGTTGCATGGCCTTGAAATTTTACTCTCCATTCTCGCTCGTCCATCGACGCCTAAGAGGTTTCACTTCAAAAAGTTTTTCTATCATTCTGAAAATGCTTCAATTAAGCCCATTGAAAGCTTTCGTCGGTATAAGAAATTTAGAAAAAGCTAAAGCAGATACTTTAGTCTTTAAAATTATTTGCAAAATAGTTTCCAGTTTTTTAGTATATTTTTTTATTTAATTAAACTTTTTTATTTATTTTTTTTTTTGTATGATGTGAAACAGGAAACATTTAGTGGAAAATCGTAAATTCAAAACTTTATCAAACACTCATTTTTAACTGTTAGGGTTTCCAAACTGAAAGCGTTACTTTCAAAAAAAAAAATAATAAATGTGTTCGCGAAGTGCATAGAACACCGGCGCCCTCGGTACTTATTTCTTCCGAAATGAGATAGAAGCTGCCGTTATGGTGAACTGCGGGTGCTATCGCCGTTGATAATCGATATATAGCAATAGCCAAATCATTATTGACGCCATGCGGCCAGATTTATTGGAAAAAGTAATCAAAAATTGGACTGATCGAATGGACCATGTAACTCGTAGTCGCAGTACGCATAAACCGGATTTCATATTCTAACAAAAAATGCCATCTCCAAGATAATACAAAAAATAAAAATTATTCCAACAATATTGCTGAATTTGTATTAAAGCTCTTAAACAAACACCCTGTACATTGTTGAGATTAAAAGGGGATTGCTTACTATAGACTGCTTACAACGGGCCAAGCACTCAAAAGGGACCACTCTTGTCAAATGTGATTCATTTTAAACCACAGTTCGCCTACAACTGACCAGAATAGGGTGTCGAGTTCCATCAAGATAACTCCAGGCTGCATCCATATTCTGCAATCGCCGAAAACTTGGCCACCTAATCCATACTTACCACCAACCGATTGTTATATTTTCACCAATTTACAACATTCTCTTGATGATAAAAATTGCGCCTCAAGAAAGGTTGATGTTATAAAATAGTTGATAAATTTCTTTAGAGATTTGGCAGCAGTTGATGAGTAATAAATAAATGAAAGATGCCGTCACTGCGGTCCGTCCCTCTAATAAAATGCTTCATCAATACATAAAAATGTATTCCAAAGGCAGAAAACACGAATGGCAAGCCATTGAACTTCTGCATACCTTTTAGTGCGAATGACTTAAACCTTTTAAATAGAGCCGAATTAAAATCGCTCACAACTCATTTATTTTTCTTCTTCTTTATTTAGAAAAATATCCTGATTTACGCAACATTAACTTAGATGTTTTAAAGAAAAATAACATAACAATAAGAAAAACTTACTTCAACGGTCAAAATCGACTTCACTCATATCCGCACCGAATGGGTTTGCCTACTGAGGCTGAATGCCTAAGTGACTGACTGAATGTCCGAAAAGGCGAAGAGATGTCTTAACTCTTTTCAGGTGAATGTCCTGTCTTGGTGAGATCTATATTCATACCCATTTTTATTGTCAATTTCACTTACTTACTTTTCACACAGCCTCACTTTTCCGCTTCATTCACTTTTATATTTACTTATCTCGAATGATTCTTCAAATATTTTTTATTTTTTTGTAACATTTTCACTGACACCTTTTTATCTTTATGCATCATTTGTCATGACGTTATTTTTTTTCATTTTCCATATTCACGTCGCCTATACGCTGATTAATATGACCGTCTGTACCCGGACAGCAACAATAACAAAATTGTACTCTGTGATTCTCACTGAACGCTTATCTGTATGAGTCAGTCAACTCACTGAGCTTGAATCAAATGAAATTTACTTACCTTGAATTTCGCCAACACATGCACGAGTACATTATGTATGTATATATTTAGTATATTTTTTCAAGTGACAATTGCTCGTGTATTAAATTTTAGGTTTTCATTAGATCTTATTTTACCCTTTTTGAGCAAAAATTTTGTTTAAATGTATGCACTTAAGATAATATACTTTTAGCTGATTGTTGTTGTTGTTGAAGTGGTTGAGTATTTGCACTGAAATAATCCTAATTAGTGACCAGCACCGTTTTACTACCACCGTCCTCGTATAATGATGTTTTTTTTTTTTGGTGTTCTAAGTCAAATCTTTATCTCGATGTCTGAGATCTCACCGGGAGCGGAGTCGTGCCCTAGCTAGCCCTGGACATTCACATAAGTAGTGGAAAAGACATACGTTCACCCGATTCGCTTGACAGCTTTTGCAGATAGGATTAAAGGGTAGGTTGAGTCTAGCTGCATGATCGCCTATTTTCCAATGGCCTGTAAAGATGTTTGGCCGAGAACATCCTAACAGGTTATTCGTCCTTTGGATTTTATACGACGGCCATGTGTTTGTTTTGTAATACATGTAGGTATTTGCTTCCATCTTCTTTCGGCTAAAGCATGATAGTGTGAGGCAATGACTAAGCACTTCCAGCTCCTCTCTACACTGTAAGACGAGTTTGGATGAAATGGAGTTGCAGGCCAAGGCCTTTATAACTGCTTGAATGTCTGAGAAGATAGCTACTCTTGCACCAACTTCCTTATAGAGCTTTAGTGATTTGCATGCTTCTCTGATCGCTAACAGTTCTGTCTGGAACACGCTGGCATAGTAAGGAAGACGAGTTGGCTGAGATAGGTTGAGCGCCTACCAATGGAATCGATTACTTGAACAAGAAATGTCTCAGAATTTGACCTTTCAAGGCTTGAAACTTTCAAATTAATTCATTGATTCGAGTGCCTCACACATGAGCAAGATCCCAATAAAGAGTAGTTGTCATTACACAAGGTGGCGCACAATTAATCACCCTGTCGAAAGATTTATAATTTTTGCAAATGGTCAATCATACTAGGTTGTTCAATAAGTTTTGTGCTTCGATAAGTCACACACAATTTTGTGGTTTGATGTTTATTCACTCATAGTTCCCATAGTCCAAAGTCGCCCTGAACGTAAATATATTTGTTGCAACGAGATTCCCATTTATGAACTCCATCCCTAAAGTGAGAATCTGGAGGTTTTACAAAATACGCTTCCACAGCTGTTTTGACTTCATCATTTGATGAAAAACGCTTTTTGCTCATGAATTTTTATAAGTCTAGAAATAGATAGAAGTCGCTAGTGGCCAAATCTGGTGAATACGGTGGATATTCCAACAATTCGAACTTCAATTCATGAATTTTTGTCAAAATGCACTCGTGCCCGCTGTATTGTCTTGATGAAACAGAATTGTTTCTTTTGCACACCGGGCATTTTTTAAGAATTTTTTTCTTCAACTGGTCTAAAAATTTACAATAATATTCAGAATTTCTTGTGTTACCAGTATGCAAGTGATCCACAAACAAAATTTCTTTTGCACCTTGACCGATTTTCGGGCACGAACTCGTTTCAGAGCCGAAGAACCAGGATCACACGACTCTTGTTTTGATTTACAACCAATGCAATAGACCCATGTCTCACCCCTAGTGATTCAGCGAAGTACAAAATCTTGTTTATGCTTCCGAAAACGCTCTAAATGATGCTGAGAAATCACACTTCAATGTGTTTTCGTTCCGCTGTTAGCGAATTCGGCACTTATTGGGCACACCGCTTTCAACATTCGTTCATAAATTTCCTTTGCTTTTAAGCCTTCAAAAAATAAGAATTCAATCATTGTACAATATCTGAAGTTTGAAGTCAGCAGGCCATCGTTTTATGATTGTTTGTGATGGAGCTGGGAGCTCCGCTTTTCAAGCCACTGCCTCGCATTAATGGTATTTTTTCCCATCAAGAAGCAGTGTAAAACTAAACACGAAATTCTTTTTGATCCATTGGAAAAGAACAAAAGTAGCGACACTCTTAGCACAATAACTCACGAACTAATGAATAGGGTATCATGAAATTCTAACAATTGTCTTTTTAAGGTTGGCTACCTGAAAAAAAGGCGAATGTAATAAAGTTAGAGTCATCTATAAGTTAGGCCCGGGACTTTACAGCCAATGTGTTGGTTTAATCTAAGTTACTTTGGTATCATAGTCCGTAAGGAATGTAATTCAAAGACTTAAATAAATAAATAAATAGAAAATAGACAGGTTTTAGAAGAATAAGAGTGAAATATGCAATAATAAAAATGCACGTCAAAGGGTGTTTCTTTATACTATACTTATTTTTTACCGTATTTGTTTCTTTTTTGCAATTTCTCCAACAATAAAAAAATAATATTAAGTGCGCAACTAAGTTCTGGCTGTTTTTTTATGAAAATACGACATTATTCTGAAAAACTGGTTACAAGTGAATCATTGATCGCTGGCTACTACTTTTTCCCATTGTTGTGGTAGATCTCGTATACCTGCGCGATAAAACTGTTCATCTTTTGAGACTATCCACGGATCAAGTCATTTTTTGATCTCTTCATATGAATGGAACTCCTGGTCAGCTAGACAATGAGCCATCGATCGGAACAGGTGATAATCGGACGGCGCAATATCTGGAGAATTTGGCGGGTGAGGTAGGATTTCACATTTCAGTGTTTCAAGGGCGGTTGTAATGGGTTTGGCAACGTGAGGCCGAGCGTTGTCATGCTGTAGAATCACTTTTTCATGCCTCTCCGTGTATTGCGGCCGCTTCTCGCGCAGTGCTCGGCTCAATCGCTTCAATTCAAGTCGATACCGATCTCCAGTGATGGGTTCGCTTGGTTTTAACAGTTCCTAATAAACAACACCAACTTGGTCCCACTAAGTACATAGCATAACCGTCGCAGCGTGAATATTCGGACGAAGCGACGACGTAGAAGCATGACCGGACAGTCCCTATGACTTTAGTTTCTTTGGATTGCTGTAATGAATCCATTTTCCATTACCCGTCACGATGCGATAAAGAAAACCCTTCCTTTTTTGCCGCTGGAGCAGTTGTTCATAGACGAAAAAACGTCGTTCAACATCCCTTGGTTTTATCATAACTCATAAGGAACCCAAGTCCCCAGTTTCTGAATCAATCCCAAAGCATGCAATTGCTTGGAAATGGATTGGCGGGTAACTCCTACTACTGAAGCAAACTCTTCTTACGTTTGATATGGATCCTCATTGAGCAATGCGTCTTCGAAGGTTTTTGGCCTTCCTTCACGCGGACGGTCGTCAACATTAAAATCACTGTCTTTGAAGTGACGAAACCAATCTCGGCACTTAAAGCAGCAACTCCGTAAACTTTTTGTAGCTCTCGATGCGCTTCAGCCGCCGTTTTTTCGAATGAAAGAGAAAAATCAACACTTCCCGCAAATGACGATTATTCTTCATAAAATCAGACATTTTGACAAAACCAAAAGTGTATGATACTAAAACAAAATCACTAATGTGTCGAAGCAGTTTGTTTACCATATGTCAAAGCTTGGTTTACGACGTTTAGGTTATGCAAGAATCGACTAGCACACACTGCTAGCGGCATCTATTGGCAAACAGCGGGAACTTAGTTGCGCACCTAATAATTCTGTCGCTTATTCCGTTCATAGCTCTCTTAGTCGGAGGAACGAGTTGTATAGAAAATCGCAGGCTGTGAGTTTAAGACAAACCTCACGCATGATGAATCACGTAGCCTAAAAGCAGCGTGTAAGTGCTATTTAATATGCGGATTAAAGGAGCTTATACTCCATAAAATCCTTCCATATAACATTTTATTTATTTGCTGCAAGAGTGCCATAAGCGTGTGCCAAGATAAGTGTGAATTTATGGTGAGAAAAAAATGTATGGCCATATATGTGCATTAACACTGTCCATTAGACGAAAACGCGTCTTTACTTTTATCGAAGGAAGGCATAGTAAATTCAAAACTCATATTTGTACTATATGTCAAGCTAGTAGAAACGTGTTTTTTTGTTTTTGCTTTTTGCAAGTTTTAGTTGGTTTAAATTTTTTTTATTTCTTTATAAATTATTTTTTATTCTTTCTAATTATTTTAAATACTCAGAGCTTTTAGAGTTTGCAATTTCTACTTTCCGGTGACAAATTCTTTTTTTATTTTTTTATAATTATATTTATTTTGGAGCTTTTCGATTTATAATCATATTAAATTTTTTAGCTGAAAACTTTTGTCTTAATTTTTGCTGAAGTATATGAAACTTTCCGAAGTTTTAAATTTTATATAGGTTTAAAAATTGTGACTTCCTTTGTTAATTTCGAATTAATTTTGAAGGTTTCTCCGCGTATCTTTTCAATATTTTTTCCCTGTATCCTTTCTTTATTTTTAAGTAATAATTTTTTCACCTATTTTATTTGTAAATAATTGGAGCTTTTAGTGGCAAATTCGTATTTTAATTTACTCTGAAGTCCTAAAAATTTTCGAAATTTTTCTAAATAAATTTATTATAGTTTTAATCGAATTATTTTCCAAATTTTTTTCTGTTTTAATTTTGAATTTCGAAATTTTTATTTCCTCGTTTGACGTTTGAATACTTTTCCAAGCTCAACAATGATAGAAAGAAGATTGCGCCCATCAGAGAGTACGTGGCGTCACGTTTTTCCAAGTTGTGCAGTATTGCCAACTATTTGCTCTTCGCAATAAATTTACAGCCTTTTTATACCGAAAATGCGAAAATTTTGAAGTTTCATGTTTGTGTATTTTTTTTTTAATTTAAAGCTACCGAAACTTTAAGCTAAAAAAAACTGTATTATTATACAAAAGAAGGTTAAAAAAGGCCACTCTGAGAAGACTTTAGTGCTAATGAAAATTGGTTGGTTCTTATAAAATTTGATATTTTGAAAGTGTGAACTTAATTTTTTGTTCCTTTTAAGGTTAGGCAAGAATATTAAATGTCCCTCTCTCAACTCTTCTTAGGATTGATAACTTTTTACACATTTTAAAAGGCGTTTTAATTTACTGAATGCAGATTAAAACCATAGAGGTGTAATCGTTTCTTCCAGCCATCAATCCTTAGTTGGGCATAGGGCATCTAGAGGTGTATGCAGAGTAAAAATAAGCAACAAAATACCAGAAAATACTAAAGAAACCATACTGACATTTTTACCAAAAGAGTACCGAATCTAGTTACATAACCTCAAATAACGCAAATAAGTCGTTCTCTTAACAAAAGAGTCTCGCTTAACAAAAAAAACTCATAAATTAAATTTTGCATTTATACATTTATTTATTTCGTTTATTCAGTCTACAAATAATTCTCACAGACTATATTAAATAATTTTTAATTATTAGTTAAGGGTTATAAACAATTGTTGCCTAAAATTGTATAAACTTAGTCTAAAGTCGAGGCTAGGATAGTTGTTGCAGAATCGAATGCATCTCACCATTGGTTCATTGAGGGCATAGTTAGTTCTATACCGTTGATCTACAAATAAACGAACCTGCCTTAAATCATGGTGCTTTGTTTGATATGTAATTAGACTCTGTAACTCACAACAATTTATGTTGAAATTTAAAAGATTATACACGAAGAGAATCGAAAAGTAGATTCGTCTGTCCTCAAGGCTTTTCAGTCCAATCAATTTGCGTCTGCCTATATAACTAGGGAGCCCTTTAGGCCAGCGCAGCTTACACAACGCATATTTGGTAAAGACTTTTTGGACTCTTTCAATCTTATTTATATGACATTGGTAGAATGGGTTCCATATTAGAGAACAATAATCTAGTCGGCTTCGAATTAAGGAGACGTAGAGTGCTTTCAAAGTCAAGGGATCTGAAAAGTCTTCCGTATTACGACGTAAAAATCCAATCATAGAAAAAGCTTTAGAGATAATATAATCAATAGTAATTATAGATGAATTTATTTAAAAAACAAGCACATTCTAAAGACAATTTGTCACGCATATAAAGTTCTTTACAATTTAAAAATAGTTGTGTTATTTTCTTTGAATGGGCATTTTAGTGCGTTTTTATATCCAGAGCTAGGTAACACTGCAGTAGCGAGAGAAAGATTTGACTGCCGAAAGCAGAAGAACAACACCTGCAATCGCGGACAATGCCACCAGCTGTTAAAAAAAAGTAAAGCTAAATAAAAAAACTGAGTGAATTATTTAACTAATTATTAAAAATGTATATTTTACAAAATTATAAACATTACTTTTAATTAGAACAGCCTAGAAAAATGTGATGAAGGAAGAACAAAAACTCCGAGACTAAATAACAAAACCAAAATGCTAAATCAAGTTACGAAAATGGTAATCTGGCCATACTGGAGCTAAAATCAGGTAACTCGTTGTCAAATTCGCTGAGAGCAAAGTAACGGGACCACGATAGGAGCCATCTCATTATTCTTTCCATCATGTTCCAAGCTATTCGAATATATATATTTTTTTTGTTAGTTTTTATTATTAATAAATAAAAAGTAAATAATTGGCGCATACACTTCTGTTAGGTGCTCGGCCGAGCTCCTCCTCCTATTTGTGGTGTGCGTGTTGATGTTGTTTCACAAATGGAGGGACCTACAGTTTCAAGCCGACTCCGAACGGCAGATATTTTTATGAGGAGCTTTTTCATGGCAGAAATACACTCGGAGGTTTGCCATTGTCTGCCGAGGGGCGACCGCTATTAGAAAAATGTTTTTTTTTTTATTAATTTTGCTTTCACCGAGATTCGAACCAACGATCTCTCTGTGAATTCCGAATGGTAATCACGCACCAACCCATTCGGCTACGGCGGCCGCCATTTTGTTATTTTTCATTACTATATTTGCTTCAGAATTTTTTTATTTGCAAATAATTAGAATTTTTGTAGAACTTTGAAGCTGTTTTGCTCGGATTTTAGATTTCGAGAGTTATGGCCTTCTTCCAGCAAATGAGCGATTTGTATGGCAAATAATGGTTTATTACTAGAGTTTATTTTATACAGACAGACATCTCTTATTTTTAAATTTATTATATCAACCCTTCGTAAAAAGTAAAAGAATTGTCTAATTGTCTATATGCAAGTACGGACAACAAAATTTTTCGGCGCAATTAGCTGGCGTAATGAATATTCGCCGGCTGAATGTGCCAGCTGCGCTCATTAAATTTTTGCAGCTAGTACACTCACGCACACGCACGCACACTTACACTAATTTATATATGCACTTAAATGTAAACATTGTAGTAATTTATATACTTCACGCACACATGCCTGCAAAATGACGGCAAATAAACACCATTGTAATTTGAAATTTTCTACACACATCTATTCATTCATTACACCTTCTCCAGCGCCCGCCATCAAGCCGCCGACGGCTGTTTGTGGCGTCGATAAATTTTGAAAACGTGCCATTGCAATGCCGCAGTTCATTTCGGCGGTGATGTCGAATGCAGCCGCCGGCGTCAGAACTAATGACGATGTCACTACTCTTGCCTCCCTTTCACCCACACACCCACCGACTAGCTTAGGTTTTTTGTTACTACTATTGTTGTTGTTGTTGTTGCTTTAAGCGTGCGTGCACAAAATATAAGGCTTGTACTTGGCCTTGCGTGCTTGAGTCCTATGATTTGCCCTTTCACACCAATATTAATATGAAGGCGCGCGTGTGTGGCGCACGCACATACGCACGTTTTCATGCATTCATATATACTTTTTTTTTTTTTGATATTTTTATATTTGTATGTCTGCATTTTTGTTTTTGCCGCTGCCCTACTAGGTCAATAGAATGATTTGTTTTGGCACAGACAGACATTCTCATGTGCACAAACACGAAATTTCACCAATTGCTGCTATTAAAATTAATTTACTGCCACCGCAATGTGCAATGGAAAACATTTTCAATTTAAAATTCAACAAAGAAAAACAAAAAAAAAAAAAAATACAAAAAAAAATAATTATAAGTAATGATAGAGATTAAATTCTATGAAGGCACAGAAGCCCCCATAAATTCAAAGTGTTGGAAAATTAATGCGTGTTATTTTTGGAAATGTAAATAGCAAAATTTTCTGGTTTGTATTATATTACAGCGTATATTTTCTGGATTTTACTATTTTGCTGGCTCTAATGTAAATTTCCTCGAATAAATACAGTGCATCTGGAAACACTAAAGCGCACTTGAAAAGTTTTGACTTGCATAGGATACACAGTCTAATTTGGGCAAAGAAACTATTAAACAAATAGGAAAATTCTCAACCAATCCGTGACATCATTTCATAATTTTTTTTAAATTTCGGTTCAGTAAAATTTCAGCTAAATATGGAAATATTGTCGTTCTACATTCGATAGCACATTAAACTGCGAATATTTAGCTCATCATTTAGTGAAGTCAGTATTGTTGTATGGAAGTGCACCAAAGCTGGTCTCCAACAGCATCACACAGACGCTATAATCTTTCATCAACAAATGCCTCCGCATCATCTGTAGAATATTCTGGCCGAACACATTAACAATGACGCATTGTGGAGATCAGCGAATGAGGAGCCCATCATGTGGCAACACAAACGCAGAAAGTGTCGATGGATAGGTCACACGCTTAGAAAACCACCAGATAGTATGACGAGAATGGCACTTGACTGGAACCCGTAAGTAAGCAGAGCTCACGGACAGCCACAGATCACTTGGCAAAGATCGATAATGCTCGAAGTAGCAGATGCCGGCTTCACTTGGGGCGGCGCAAAAACAACAGCCCAGAACGGTGTACAATGGAAGAGTGAAAATAAACAAAAACATTTAAAATAACCAATCAGCTTTTGATAACTCAGCCTGCCTATTTCACCAAATTACGCCACCATACTACAGCTAAAAGCTAATCAATTCATCAGTTAGTCCCAGCACATGGATATAGCAGTAATTCCACTATATAATACCTGTCGCTTCAATGAAAATATTACAGCTGTCAGCAAAAGTGTATCCAAATAGACAAATGTCCCACATAGCTGCAGAGTACAGAAAATAGGCATCAATAGAACCATTTTCAGGAAGATTTTAAAGCAAGAGATCTTCACATGTTTCCATACAAAATGCAGTTGATACAAAGATCATTGTAAAGAGGCCAACCGAGTTGCGTGGCCTACGGAAAATCCTTCAGACTGAAGAAGTTGAGCCGAGTTTTTGGAAGAAAGTCTTCTTCAACAGCAATCAATATTGTAGCTCTTTCAACACGGATAATCTTCACATCATTCACAAAACATCATTGCTTGTTCATAAAGTTAGTTTATTGACCAATGTTGGTCAAAACCCCTTATTGAGCTACGAGTATTTTGCTTCAGAGGTGGCGAGGCAGTAAAAGGCGATTGACGACTGATATCTGTGGCTGTTGTAATATTAAAGAGAGGTACGCACTACGACCGTAAAATTGAGTTGTTAGCACTCTATGCGTTGCCTGATTATTACTGAATATAGTCTTAGCTATAAATAAAGAAAATAAGAAGAAAATCTGAGGGAGTGAATTTTTTACAAATGACAAAAAAAATGAACAAAATATTTTTTTTTTTTTAATTTTTTAACATAAAATAAAAAAAAATTTTAAAAGCATTTTTTATCTATAAATATGAAAAACATGTGTTTTAAATATTTTCGACTTCAAATACATCTGAAAAATTAAAAAAAAAATTTTACAAAATTTTACAAATTTTTATTGCTTAAAGTGATGGGAATCCCCCACCATTCAATTTTCAAACTCATTGCGGTGTTCAGTGATCACTGGGTGATCGGAACTCATGCGGAGAAGCTTGGAATTCCTCTATTGCAGAAGCTGTAGGAAAAAGATACTGTGGAACACTTTCTCTGCAAATGTCCGGCTCTGGCAGCCAGGCGTTTCAGATTCCTTAGCGTGCCCTTTGGGGATGACTTGAAGAAATTCTCCAGCCTAGATCTCTTTTCTCTCCTCCACTACATCAGCAGCACCGGATGGCTGTAGAAGGTTTTCTCTTCCCAAAAAATTTTTCTTTTCACAGGTAGTGATCCACATTATGGTATCAAAACGGCACGTAAGCGCTACTTGAAGTGTGCCTGGGGTACTCTTGCCATCTTACCTACCTACCTAAGGGAAAGCTTTTTAGAAATTCAAAATATTGTGATCGTATCTCGTTGTGATCGATATCTCTTAAAGTATCGCTGAAACAATTTAAAGATTATGCTCGTTGTCACACTAAAAAAATCATGTTTCTGTTTTCTGGTTGTTCAATTCAGTTGTGAGTTACAGGGTGTTAACAATGGCAGTCAACAAAGGGAAACTTCGGTACCTTTTACATATTTTCTTTGATAAGGGCGAAAATGCAAGCCAGACCGCTGAAATTGTGAATGGTGTTTATGGTGCCAATACTCTAACAGCTAATTACGTGTAATTTTGGTTTTGTCGATTCAGTTCAGGTATTTTTTTTGTAAAAAAAGTCGATAAAATCACAGAAATATATATAGAAATGCTGATGTATTGCGATAACGAATATATTAAAAAAAATTTTATGTTAAGGATGTGGATATTAACGATATGTAGTCTAGATTGAATTCAGAAAACGAAATTTCAACTTGAACGACCCTGTAAATATCTTATAAACACACATGGCTTAATATTATTGGTTAATGGGTGTATTTATTTTTGGATGTACTCGTGTAATAAAAAGGATATCTTTTGTGCTGGCATTTAATCATTGTTTGCCTAGACTTTTTTCTTTGCAAGATATCAAAAGCTAATCTGTTGTCTCACAAGTTTTATTAATTTCGATGAGCACACATAGAGGATGGCAATATTAGTGATAATTTTTCAAATATTTCGGGATTTGAACAAAATGTATTACCGAATTTTCGGGACTTGTTCTGGAATACAAATTCTTTAAGTTCTTCATTCAAAAACAATGCAATAAATATATTTTATAACTAACCAAGTCCAAATATGCATTAAAATTTCAATGTAATATAATATTTAGGTCGCGTGTAGTTCGATAACAAGAATTGTACAAGGTGGCGGGAAATTAATAATCTTTTTTAAAGCATTTTTTGTATAAAAATTAAAAAAATAAAAATATGATAGAATATGAAAAATAAGATAAACTAAGTTTGAGTGATAAAGATCCTTCAACAGAGGAAATTTTAAGAAATGTTAACAATTAATTTACAATTTTTACTTAGCTGCTCAAATTGCTCAAAAGCGCGAAAATTTTGACCGTTCGAGCTGTTGAGCAGTGAATAAAATTAAATAATAATTAGTGTATCGTACTGGCCTATGCACGGCTAGCTAAAGCTCTAGTTTCTAAGTCTAATAATGTAATTACTCTAGACTTAGACATAGTCTAATAACCTTAAGAGCAACTCCGAAATGAGAAATATGTATAAATTATTACTACTGCTTTAGAAAACTTAGGGAGTTGTTGATTTTAGATGCCTGAGATACGTAGATAGTTAGGTTAAGTTTGCCAAGTTGCTTATCTAAAAGTCCTAGTTGGCCCTAAAGTCCATTGTAATATCTGCAGTTGATTTCCATCTCCTAACTAAATTACCTTTACCAATTGAATCTTTTTAAGAAGGTAACTAGTCCCTCCAGTGAGACATTTTGCAAATTTCCCAGGTCTTCAAGGAAGGTCAATCGAAGTGTAGGTCAATCACAAAGGAAATCAATTTCTTCTACATTTTTCTACTGGCTAGGCTGCCAATAGTGCAGTGACCCATTATAACGCCTGTAACGACGCTGATAGTTGGTTTGTTGAATCTAAGCGTTGACCAGAGCATTTTGGAGGTCCTGGAGTTAGTAGTCAAAGAGTGGTTTACGCGATTACGCCCATGTCAATGAGAATGTATCGTTCATTTAGAAGAATGCTTATGCCCTCTACCACTCGCTAAAGGTGAAGTTTGAGCCATTTTTGGTTTCGAGCAAACGTTGCGGATTAATTAAAAAGTGAAATATTGATTGGCCACCCTGGTGAATATTGGTAGTCCTAAGATTAGGGGTAAGTCTTGAAATCCTGATCTAAAATTAATCATTAATAAGGAAATGAATACAATAAATTAACTCGGGACTCATCTTAACTAAAGTCGAGATTTTCGAAACTGTAATAAATTCGCGGGACTAGTATCTCTACTACAACTGCCTGTGCTCATCAAATGCAACGCTCACTTCTCGTTTTAAGGGGGGAAGCTGGTCTAGAGCGCAAAAAATGGCCATATTTTATGAATTTATTTTGACTCAACAAAGGAATCAATCGAAAATCTGTGAAATAGGTTTAATAATATAGCTTTCATGGTACAAATACAAAATTTTTCGTCTGAATTAATTTCAAAATGGCCGCTGTCCAGCAGTTCTCCTAAGGCGCCTTTTTTTCTAGTGGGTCCATTGCCGAAGACGTAAACTCCTTAATTTTTGTTCTGGATCAAAAAATAATTTTTTTTTGGTTTCTATATAACAACAGAAATAGACGTACGTAGGATTTTTTCGATATTTTGTTTTTTCGCGAAATGGTGCACGTTTGAACAAAAAGTTACAATTTTCACTATAAAGACGACATAAAATTGTTGATTAAAAAAAAAACTATGTAATATAAATAAAAAATCCTACGTACGTCTCCGGAGAAAGGTATTTCGAATGTATTGTCAAAATTTCGTAAGAATCGGTAAAGATTTGTTCGAGTTATGTCTTCGGCCAGTTTAAAAAAAAGTGATTTCGAGAAAAACGCGTTTAAAGTTGTAAGTAGCGTTCGGGGCATACCTGCGAGGCACTGCCGTCGAATGAAAAATTTGGGCATTTAGACATTTTTGCTGGCATCCCTCATTTGGTATATTATTTCTAAGACCCTAAAGCACCTTTAAAGACAAAAAAAAATTTTTCGATTTTTTCAAAATTCTAGACCAGCTTCCCAGCTAAATTCTAGACCAGCTAATAATAAACTTTTACTAACTCACTAAAATTGAAGTTCAGTGACGTAAATGCAATATTACAAAGATTTTCCATTAGTTGGTTATTTCGTTTAATCAGTACCATAAACTAAATTATTTGTTGAAAATCGCATAAAAATCCAATTAGTTGGGGAGAGAGAGGTGGAAAATCAGTTAGATTAAGTTAGGGTGTATTTGAAAAAGCGCGGCGATATCTAATACCAGGACCTGATGGAGGGTTCAGGGCATAGGCAGTCTAAGTGGTTTATCTTTCTCTCCAGAAAGGTATAAAATAGGCTAGGACTTGCAAAATTGGTATTAGCTTTTGGAGTTTTTGCGAACTGGATGATTAAACTCTAGAGTACATTTTATACAAGTGTATACCTCTCGCCAGACGAAGCCTTCTACATCTAGGGGGTGTGACTCTAAATCTATTAATGGCATGTTTTACTTCCAGAGGTGGTACTCAATTATGGCCCCGCGGTCAAGCATGATAGACCAGATTGGAGGTGACAGCGCATTAAGGCTCGAAAAAATTATAAGTGAAGTAGAGATAGAAAAAGTACTTCCGTATGCATCATTTTTTTCTTTTTTTAATTTTTTATCTGGGGCTTAAACGACTAAATCAATCGTGTTTTTTTTATTCATAAGCATTTCTGATAAGTAAATCTAGACCACATTCCTACAGATTGTCCCTTAGATTTCTGCCTAAAGAATGTTTTTTTGAAATAGTTTAGGAACAATTTGTATGAAAATGATAAACCTTCTTCCCAAATTTAGTCTGATAAGTGTCCATCATTATTAATAAGAAGAAAATAAGTTCACTTTTTTTTTGTATATTTCCATCGCATTTCATGATTTAATAAAGTCAAATTTGGAAACGTTGGTGTCCAGTCCTAAGAACTTCTGACACATTTGCCAGCGATCGGGTGGTTCGGCATTGTCTCTGAGCTCTCATTGTTTTTTGGCTTGCAAGCATGAGATTTTTTAAAATTTTTTTTTTTTGTTAAATAATTTTGTTACAATAAAAAATTTTGTAAAAATTTTTATTTTGTAAATTATTATTTTGTAAAAATTTTTATTGTAACAAAATTATTTAACAAAAAAAAAAAATTTTAAAAAATCTCATGCTTGCAAGCCAAAAAACAATGAGAGCTCAGAGACAATGCCGAACCACCCGATCGCTGGCAAATGTGTCAGAAGTTCTTAGGACTGGACACCAACGTTTCCAAATTTGACTTTATTAAATCATGAAATGCGATGGAAATATACAAAAAAAAAGTGAACTTATTTTCTTCTTATTAATAATGATGGACACTTATCAGGCTAAATTTGGGAAGAAGGTTTATCATTTTCATACAAATTGTTCCTAAACTATTTCAAAAAAACATTCTTTAGGCAGAAATCTAAGGGACAATCTGTAGGAATGTGGTCTAGATTTACTTATCAGAAATGCTTATGAATAAAAAAAACACGATTGATTTAGTCGTTTAAGCCCCAGATAAAAAATTAAAAAAAGAAAAAAATGATGCATACGGAAGTACTTTTTCTATCTCTACTTCACTTATAATTTTTTCGAGCCTTAATGCGCTGTCACCTCCAATCTGGTCTATCATGCTTGACCGCGGGGCCATAATTGAGTACCACCTCTGGAAGTAAAACATGCCATTAATAGATTTAGAGTCACACCCCCTAGATGTAGAAGGCTTCGTCTGGCGAGAGGTATACACTTGTATAAAATGTACTCTAGAGTTTAATCATCCAGTTCGCAAAAACTCCAAAAGCTAATACCAATTTTGCAAGTCCTAGCCTATTTTATACCTTTCTGGAGAGAAAGATAAACCACTTAGACTGCCTATGCCCTGAACCCTCCATCAGGTCCTGGTATTAGATATCGCCGCGCTTTTTCAAATACACCCTAACTTAATCTAACTGATTTTCCACCTCTCTCTCCCCAACTAATTGGATTTTTATGCGATTTTCAACAAATAATTTAGTTTATGGTACTGATTAAACGAAATAACCAACTAATGGAAAATCTTTGTAATATTGCATTTACGTCACTGAACTTCAATTTTAGTGAGTTAGTAAAAGTTTATTATTAGCTGGTCTAGAATTTAGCTGGGAAGCTGGTCTAGAATTTTGAAAAAATCGAAAAATTTTTTTTTGTCTTTAAAGGTGCTTTAGGGTCTTAGAAATAATATACCAAATGAGGGATGCCAGCAAAAATGTCTAAATGCCCAAATTTTTCATTCGACGGCAGTGCCTCGCAGGTATGCCCCGAACGCTACTTACAACTTTAAACGCGTTTTTCTCGAAATCACTTTTTTTTAAACTGGCCGAAGACATAACTCGAACAAATCTTTACCGATTCTTACGAAATTTTGACAATACATTCGAAATACCTTTCTCCGGAGACGTACGTAGGATTTTTTATTTATATTACATAGTTTTTTTTTTAATCAACAATTTTATGTCGTCTTTATAGTGAAAATTGTAACTTTTTGTTCAAACGTGCACCATTTCGCGAAAAAACAAAATATCGAAAAAATCCTACGTACGTCTATTTCTGTTGTTATATAGAAACTAAAAAAATTTTATTTTTTGATCCAGAACAAAAATTAAGGAGTTTACGTCTTCGGCAATGGACCCACTAGAAAAAAAGGCGCCTTAGGAGAACTGCTGGACAGCGGCCATTTTGAAATTAATTCAGACGAAAAATTTTGTATTTGTACCATGAAAGCTATATTATTAAACCTATTTCACAGATTTTCGATTGATTCCTTTGTTGAGTCAAAATAAATTCATAAAATATGGCCATTTTTTGCGCTCTAGACCAGCTTCCCCCCTTAAAACGAGAAGTGAGCGTTGCATTTGATGAGCACAGGCAGTTGTAGTAGAGATACTAGTCCCGCGAATTTATTACAGTTTCGAAAATCTCGACTTTAGTTAAGATGAGTCCCGAGTTAATTTATTGTATTCATTTCCTTATTAATGATTAATTTTAGATCAGGATTTCAAGACTTACCCCTAATCTTAGGACTACCAATATTCACCAGGGTGGCCAATCAATATTTCACTTTTTAATTAATCCGCAACGTTTGCTCGAAACCAAAAATGGCTCAAACTTCACCTTTAGCGAGTGGTAGAGGGCATAAGCATTCTTCTAAATGAACGATACATTCTCATTGACATGGGCGTAATCGCGTAAACCACTCTTTGACTACTAACTCCAGGACCTCCAAAATGCTCTGGTCAACGCTTAGATTCAACAAACCAACTATCAGCGTCGTTACAGGCGTTATAATGGGTCACTGCACTATTGGCAGCCTAGCCAGTAGAAAAATGTAGAAGAAATTGATTTCCTTTGTGATTGACCTACACTTCGATTGACCTTCCTTGAAGACCTGGGAAATTTGCAAAATGTCTCACTGGAGGGACTAGTTACCTTCTTAAAAAGATTCAATTGGTAAAGGTAATTTAGTTAGGAGATGGAAATCAACTGCAGATATTACAATGGACTTTAGGGCCAACTAGGACTTTTAGATAAGCAACTTGGCAAACTTAACCTAACTATCTACGTATCTCAGGCATCTAAAATCAACAACTCCCTAAGTTTTCTAAAGCAGTAGTAATAATTTATACATATTTCTCATTTCGGAGTTGCTCTTAAGGTTATTAGACTATGTCTAAGTCTAGAGTAATTACATTATTAGACTTAGAAACTAGAGCTTTAGCTAGCCGTGCATAGGCCAGTACGATACACTAATTATTATTTAATTTTATTCACTGCTCAACAGCTCGAACGGTCAAAATTTTCGCGCTTTTGAGCAATTTGAGCAGCTAAGTAAAAATTGTAAATTAATTGTTAACATTTCTTAAAATTTCCTCTGTTGAAGGATCTTTATCACTCAAACTTAGTTTATCTTATTTTTCATATTCTATCATATTTTTATTTTTTTAATTTTTATACAAAAAATGCTTTAAAAAAGATTATTAATTTCCCGCCACCTTGTACAATTCTTGTTATCGAACTACACGCGACCTAAATATTATATTACATTGAAATTTTAATGCATATTTGGACTTGGTTAGTTATAAAATATATTTATTGCATTGTTTTTGAATGAAGAACTTAAAGAATTTGTATTCCAGAACAAGTCCCGAAAATTCGGTAATACATTTTGTTCAAATCCCGAAATATTTGAAAAATTATCACTAATATTGCCATCCTCTATGTGTGCTCATCGAAATTAATAAAACTTGTGAGACAACAGATTAGCTTTTGATATCTTGCAAAGAAAAAAGTCTAGGCAAACAATGATTAAATGCCAGCACAAAAGATATCCTTTTTATTACACGAGTACATCCAAAAATAAATACACCCATTAACCAATAATATTAAGCCATGTGTGTTTATAAGATATTTACAGGGTCGTTCAAGTTGAAATTTCGTTTTCTGAATTCAATCTAGACTACATATCGTTAATATCCACATCCTTAACATAAAATTTTTTTTAATATATTCGTTATCGCAATACATCAGCATTTCTATATATATTTCTGTGATTTTATCGACTTTTTTTACAAAAAAAATACCTGAACTGAATCGACAAAACCAAAATTACACGTAATTAGCTGTTAGAGTATTGGCACCATAAACACCATTCACAATTTCAGCGGTCTGGCTTGCATTTTCGCCCTTATCAAAGAAAATATGTAAAAGGTACCGAAGTTTCCCTTTGTTGACTGCCATTGTTAACACCCTGTAACTCACAACTGAATTGAACAACCAGAAAACAGAAACATGATTTTTTTAGTGTGACAACGAGCATAATCTTTAAATTGTTTCAGCGATACTTTAAGAGATATCGATCACAACGAGATACGATCACAATATTTTGAATTTCTAAAAAGCTTTCCCTTAGGTAGGTAGGTAAGATGGCAAGAGTACCGCAGGCACACTTCAAGTAGCGCTTACGTGCCGTTTTGATACCATAATGTGGATCACTACCTGTGAAAAGAAAAATTTTTTGGGAAGAGAAAACCTTCTACAGCCATCCGGTGCTGCTGATGTAGTGGAGGAGAGAAAAGAGATCTAGGCTGGAGAATTTCTTCAAGTCATCCCCAAAGGGCACGCTAAGGAATCTTAAGCGTCTAGCCGCCAGAGCCGGACATTTGCAGAGAAAGTGTTCCACAGCTTCTTTTTCCTACAGCTTCTGCAATAGAGGAATTCCAAGCTTCTCCGCATGAGTTCCGATCACCCAGTGATCACTGAACACCGCAATGAGTTTGAAAATTGAATGGTGGGGGATTCCCATCACTTTAAGCAATCTGTTTATATCGTATTGAGGCCATAGTGTTTTCGCAATAGCACACAATGAAACAGACCTCCATCTGTCTTGACCTTTTTTTTTAAAAAGAAATTGTGTAGTTTCCCTTTAACAACGGTCAAGGGGACACTGATGTCTGAGAAGTGGACAACTGAAACCGGTTCTGTCGACCCCTTCCTGGCAAGCTCATCGGCAATTTAATTTCCCTCTATATTCCTGTGCCAAGAAACTCAGATAAGGGAAATGTTTTCTGCACGTTCGATGTTTGAGTTCCTCCTTACAGGAGTTCACCAGAAGAGAGCTGCAATACGACGACGACAGGGCCTTGATCGCAGCTTGACTATCGGAAAAAATAATAATGTCTCCCTCCCAACAGCGATCCCAAAGCATTTTGCATGCTTGTAGGATCACGAAGACCGCTGCTTGAAAAATGGCGCTCATTTTCGGCAGTTGAAAGGAGACTGAAATGCTGGCTGATTTAGAGAAAACCCCCGCTCCCACTCCAGATTCCATCTTGGTTCCGTCAGTGATAACAGCGGTACCTGTATGCGTGTCGACTCTACCCTCTTTCCATCTTGCCTGCTCGGATAGAGAAATCAGTGCGAAGAACAGAGAAGGAAGAGGAGAAAGCTATCCCTTACAACAGCAGCAATGGCAAGAATGTATAAATTTGTGTTCACTGGGCGCTTTTATTTTAAGAGATCCAAATATTTATTTTGGACATTTCCGTACATACTTCGAAAAATTGATTCCTTTGTAGGCTTGAGTATAGGAACCAGTAAACTGAAAAAATTTTCAAAAAATAATTAATAATTTTGAGATTTATTCAATGTTGGAAAGTGAAACGCATTCGGTTCTCTTAGTAATCACGATTTTTATTTTTTATAATAAATGTATGTACGTCTTAAAGGCAGCCTCCTCTTCACGCAGTATTCTACCAGTTTGTGGGCTAAATTAGGTGGAGTCTGAGCTTGATTCCTTGAAGCCACCACTACTTCTTATTATCTACTCAATACTACAATTTACTCCACAGGTATTTGTATGTCTTATACTGAATCAGTTAGCAAAACTTAACTTATTTTCAGACCCTCTTGGACAATTTTAATGACCGTCAGTATCCACAAATTTATTAAAGATCGTTTTCAAAGCTCTACCATTTTCTTGGGTGACATTAATTATATCTGTTAGTTCTCCAATTCTAACTCTACCTCTTTTAGTCTCGTACTCATTTTAATAAATTGTTGGTTGTCTACTTGAAACACTCAACAAAAATACCTTTGAACTGTGGCAACTAGCAAAGCAAAGATAAACTCAAACTTGAACGACCCTCCAAATGGGTGCACATAGAAATTAATAAAAGTTGAGCGACGACAGATTGGCAAACAAAAAAAGTTGAAACAAACAATAATTAAATAACAAAGGATACCCTTTTTGTTATAGAGTTAAATGCATCCATTAGGCAGTAATATTAAGCCATGTGCGTAATAGATATGTGCGCGTATGCGTTAAGATGGCAGAGGGAATGAGATATTCTCGAATTACGTTGACGCGCTCTTTAAATCCAAATAGCGGTTGATTTAATTTGATAGCACAACAAAATGACCAAAATGTTACTAAATAAATAGGTGACCTGAATTCTTAGTATTATCTTATATTCCTTTTCTGTAAATTATAAGAAATGTTACCTTTTCTTTCATTCATTACAATGAACCTATTTATTTTTGATTTTATTTTTTTTGCATTAATCTGTTTTTCATAGTCCGCCAGAAATATTCTATTTTTTTGAATAAATAAATTAGTTGAGTAAATAAATAAATAAAACTAATTTTCTTTAATAATAATAAAATTTAATAATAATAAAATAAAGCTTCGAAAAAATCGCTATAAATGCAAATCGAGTTTATACTTGATATGGAGAGAAATACTTTATATTTTTTGAGAGAATCTTAAGTACTGAAAAAATGTATAAAACTTTGTATGTAATGTATAATTCTTTTTACTTACCCTCAATCTGGCGGCGGTTAAAATTTGCTTGCACGTAATCGGATGGACAATCGCGAAATAGCGTTCCATGCATATGACGACGAGTATGAAAATCGACGCAGTGTAACTGAGCGAATGCACGTACTGATACATGCGACAGAGGAATTCGCCAAAAACCCAGCTAAGTGAAGAAGAGAGAAACGTAAGGTCATTGAAATTATTTGATGTATAATAAATTTTAAGCATTTAAAAGAAAGACATAACAGAGAAATTAATTAATGGTATTAGCTAACACCCGATTAGCTTTGCGGTGCCACACAACTAAAGGTATAATTTTCCATCCCAATGTGGAGAAATATCTATATTACCTAATGTTGGCAATAAAGTATGAAACAATTTATTAATATAAAAGCAAAAATGGAAATTTCCTACACTCATTCCACGTTTATTGGAGCCAGGTGTACTATGTCATCGTAAAAATTCAATAAATAAATTTTTCTAATATATAAGCGTTGATAGTAATTTCAAATGTAGTGAGAATCGAAACATTTTTTCTTTGGAATATAAAGAAGACTGGTAGGGGCAAGCTAATCACCTACCCTGTCAGAAAGCAAATAGATTAACGTAACTAACGCACAAGTCGAGGCCCTGTGCTCCCAAGAGGCGTGAACAACTGGGAAAAAAGGCAAACTGAAACGACTCTAATTTTAGAAAGGTTTAACCAAATTGCGCTGGCGGCCGCCGTAGCCGAATGGGTTGGTGCGTGATTACCATTCGGAATTCACAGAGAGAACGTCGGTTCGAATCTCGGTGAAAACACCAAAATTAAGAAAAACATTTTTCTAATAGCGGTCACCCCTCGGCAGACAATGGCAAACCTCCGAGTGTATTTCTGCCATGAAAAAGCTCCTCATAAAAATATTTGCCGTTCGGAGTCAGCTTGAAATTGTAGGTCCCTCCATTTGTGGAACAACATCAAGACGCACAGCACAAATACGAAGAGGAGCTCGGCGGAAGACCCGAAAAAAGGGTGTAAGCGCCAATTATATATATATAATATTAATTTCATTTCTTTTACTAATTATCCTAAATGCATTTTCACTAATGCGCCTTTAAAATAAGTAGGAATGCAAATTTTCCTCTTTTTCTAGGTTTCATATTAATTCCTAATGTTTCAAACTTTTATTTGTATTCACTAAAATACACTTTTATTTCCATTTTTCATTTTCCGATATTAAATATCTTAAAAGTTGCTATACGTGTAAGTTTATATGTGACACTGTGTGTGTGAATAATTGCATAACTTGTGAACAAAATCAAATGAAGTCAACGGCAAGTCAGCGATTAAGTCAGTGGTGCACGCATATCCTCATTGCTCACTTGTCACGTACAAGCAGGCAGTATGCCATGTATATGGAAAACTACGCGGTGCACGCGGCTAAGCTAAAGTCAAGTAGTCTTAGTGCATAATATGCACCCTCTGTTCCAAAAAAAAAAACTATTTTACAAATACAAAACTAAAGCAAGCAGGCGTGCGTATTTTGCGACAGGAATTTTTTAATTATCAAAATCAATGTAAGCGACTAACACTGTGATACACAAATTTGTTTGCCTTGCCAAGTTATTAAAAACTATCCAGCATGTCATTTTCTGAAAGTTTATTGTGACTGTTGGTCTCGGCTGTTTCAAAGCTTCTACTGATTTCATTTCTTTCATCGAAAACTTCCGCTATGGGAATAGATAAAAATCGCTAGGCGCTAAATCAGTTAAAGGCGGCAAACGGTGCAATGAGTAAATTTGTAGTTTGTCAGAAATTTACTTACAATCACTGATAAAATGGCGCATTGTCGTACAAAAGTGTTCAGCTGTAAATTTCTCGACACTCAGGATTGAAATACGAAGTTTATATTCTTGCAACCAATCATTTCTAGACTCTTAAGCACATGAAGGTTGGCGGTGATTGCTGGGTCTAGTGAAATCAATTCTTAATTCAAAATTTTCTTAGGATTTTCAAAAAAAAAAAAGAAGCTTGTGCAATTTGTACTTCAGACTTTTGCGGAATACTTTTTTCGAGCTAATTTTCCTCTAGTGGCTGTTGGTGTTGTAGCAGCATAAGCATTCCTTATACATATACCGAGAATGCTGTTCAAATGGCATTCTTTGGCCGGATATAAGTCCAGGTCGTTCCAGTAACGTAAAACCGACGTTGGAATGCCTCAGGTAGTCAACAGTAGGCACTTTGATGTTTATTTCCAAAATCATATTGAAAACTCTATACCCGATCTAGTCACTAGTAACAATCACTTCAGTAGAATTACCCATATATTTATTGGGAATGCCTATTCTACTACAACAACAATAACAACAACGATGAAATATTCGAATATTGTTTGTTTATCTGTGATAAAATTCTCGAATCAAGCTTCCGAAAAAATTTTTTTCCAAAATGTGTTAATTTTCCTCTTCCCAACTACAGCAGTGTTTATAAGACTAAAATGATAATAATAAAAACCGTAAAAATTGCTAAAAATAAAAACCGTAAAACTAGTAAAACGTGATGAGATACCTGAAGATGATATCTACTTGATCTACTGATAGCCAGGCGGTGATAAAATCTCTCATAAAACAATCGAGTGGAGTTTCCAACGTAGCCATGAAATGTCGCGCAGCTCTTAACGAGATGGCTGAGTAATTTCACCTAAACATAACATGGGTGCTTGGCCATTGTAACATTGAGAGTAACTGCTGAGCGGATAAACTAGCGAGACTCGGCACCAAATTTACCGTTGAGTACGTGCAAGCTGCTTATCTTTGAGGATATTGTAAGAGCAGCAAACGAAAGATTGCGTCACGAAAATGTAGGCAGAATCGCCTGACAATTGCGGCCAACCCTCAATGCTAAACGCACAGCATCCCTGCTAAGCCAAAATAATCAGACACACCCAGGCGAACGAGGTGAGACAGGCGACCACTGCAGAAGCTGAATAAATCAGAAAGAGGAAGGAACGATCTCCTCCCCCTGTGCCATTGTCTTGCGCTATCCAGACGCATTTTTACGTTGTTAGGCACACAGTTTTTTATTGAGGTAGAAGGGCTGAGTAAAACCCACACTGATTTTAAGAGATATAATCACAAGTTGCCCACGTGGCTTCACAATGGGCCATGGGCTTCAACCTAACCTAATCTAAATGTGATTCACATAGAGTGCTATAAGATTTTAATTTTTATTATTTTCAATCAAATGCTGATTTTTATATTTTCTGTAGACAATTCATTCTGTGGACCAACTGGTATTTCCCCATCAATAAGCGGACGTTTTTCTACCCATGTAAAAACGCTTGTGCCACTTGTAAATTTGTGTAAGGGATAAGAACTCATCAAAAAATACTTTTTAAAGTGCATGGAACTGCTGATGAAAAACGGGTCATATACGAGACAACACCCAAAAGAGGTAATAGGTAAATCGAATCGATCTTCTTCTTCTTCTTCTTCTCAATCGAATCGATCACCAAATGGAAAATAATGGTTGTTCAGGTTTTGCTTGTATATGCTGGTGGGCTTAGGGAGAAGCCATCCATTATCAGTCTATAAGTTGAGCCTATTTGTACAAATATTCAGTTTCGAACAACACAGCCAACAACTAGCTGGATTGAAGCATGTCAGGACTGGCGAAAAGGATGGAGGTTATTTTCCTGCAGAACAACGCCGGACCATAAATACTTTTAACGACATGCCAAAGGCTTCGAAAGCGTGGTTGGGAAATTGTAAGGTATTTATTATATATTAATTCATTAATAATGCAAACGAGAAACCAAGCGATTCTCACTTTTAAAATATTTTCAAAATTTTCTTGAAAGCACAAAACAAGTCTTAAAAAAGGCTGGTGAAAAGGCAAAGATCAAATTTTTCACCAATAGACACCGAAAGTTCGACAATTGCAGAAGTATGAAATTAACGTAAAAATTTATGTAAAGTAAAAGCAAATTTCGCCTTCGAAGTAAAGCACAGAAATGGTTAGAGTTTTTTACTTCTTCTAAAGGCATATAAAAACTGCATTTTTTGGAACAGAGGACTTACAACATACATGCGTGGCACAGTAATAATACGAGCAGATACGGATAATATGAAAATACACAGCTTCACATCCGCACACACACACACGCACGCACGTACACACGCATTAACAGCATGATTTCGGCTCCGCTTTCACAAAGCATACCAGAGCATTTAGGCGCTCAGTGGGCACCATGGCGTATGCGCAATATTTAATTAACATAAATTCTAACAAAAGTAGTCGATGCATATGCGTCTCATGCCAAGACTGTGAATGACAGCAGTCAGCGGAAAAAAATATTGCACTGCATTTCTCTTTGCAGATATGTAAAACAAAGGGAATTTAATTTTGGAGGAATATGTCGCTGCCTGGAGAGCAAAAAGGTTAATATAGTGCAAGCGCACATATGATTTATGAGGGTGAAGCGGAAAGTTTCCAGCATAGTCCTCGACTAACGGAAGTGTGACTAAGTGTTTAGCTATATTTTAGAAAACTATTGCCGACTAGCTTGCTTACTATTTTGACGTCCAATATTTAATAAGGTGTTAGAGGAAAGCATAAACGTTTATCATACATATTGCCAACTAACTGTCAGGTCTACTGCTCTGTTAGTACCTATATGTTTTTATCAAGGATTGATCTTCATTGCTTACTGGAAAATGGAAAATCCTGATAAAAGAGCGATAATAAAATATATATATAATACATATATACATATATTTATTTTAGGCCTACTGCAACTTAGGATCATAGCAAAAATGGTTTCAATACTTCGACTCCACTTGGATTTAAATGACTGCCGACACGATCAAACAAAAGATTCTTGAAATCATACTAAAATGGAGTAGGTAGATGGCAGATTCAGATAATTCAGATAACTGAGACTATATGTAGGTATGGTCAACTGCATGCGCAGCAAATATTTTATGCTACGAGGATAAATCTGTTTAAATACTTCACAAATTCTCACTGAATTAGTTAAGTCTCCCAGTCGAAATGCTTAGTATAGGAAGAGCTTATTGCTTCATCTTCTGACACCTATCTCTTCCGTATCACTATTTTCGGATGCCGATCTATCCCGAAACAGCACAATATATCAAGAGATTCAAATAAGTAGTTAACACGTTCCCTGTCCGCTGAGCCACATATGGTTCAGGAAACGTGCGCCTGATAAGCACTGATACGTTCCTGAACCATATGTGTGTCACCATAGAAAAAGTTCCCTGAACCACATATGTTTCATGAACATGCAGAAGCAAAAATGTCCCTCTACGCTCATGGACCATATGTGTTTCAGGTAGAAATACCCTACATCCGTTTTATTTTTTTAGTTATTATTATTACTAAAGCTATCCTATGACTACAAAGAAACAAATTTTTCAAAAAACCTTGTTGGACTTGTCGGTCAATTTTGCATTTTTGTATTGGGACAGGGAACGTGTTAAAGCAACAAAAAAGTAAAATCAACAGAAAGAAAATGCTATATTGTAACTGAAAAAGCCTACTGGAATGCTGCTCGAAGAGGCGGCTGAAGCCCCGGAATAAACATTTCAGGAAGTAGTGTAATAAAACTATATGAGGGTGTCAAGGGTTCGATGCAATCTTAGCACCATGAATAGACTTCTGTTCGCACCCAGCAGTCGCTATCAAAAATGCCCCTCACATAGGTTGCGGGTTCGAATCCCACGTAAAGCGTGGCCCTCGCACTTTTCTAAGTTAACCTACTTTCCCCGTTTCTAAAACAAAAACCAAATAAAAGAAAAAACTCATTGCTCAAACCCAAAAACTTATCCTTTCCATCTTTACCCCCGCACAATAGTCAGCGCATTATTTGCATTGGGGCTGCTAAAACAGGCAAAGCCAAAGAAACTCACACAGTTGTACACAGCATCAGTGGCGCCAGCAAGAGAAAGCGGGTAGCCGCGGTAATAGCGCAGACACACCGCTTTAGCGAAGTCCTCAACTACCTGTATGATCTTTCCGGTAGAAAAATGTGACACAGGTGGGCTTTCCCAATACTTAGGACTGGTAGCTCCCAGGCTAATCAAAAATCAAATAGATTAATAAAACCAACGCAAGACAAGTCTTGTCGGGGCGCCATGTTCCCGAGAGGAATGAACAAGGAGAACAAAAAAAAACGGAAAAGTAGGAAAAATCCGGATATTTATGAAAAAGTCGAAATACTTTGAAAAATAAAAATTTACCGCTTCAGTTTCCTAACAGATAGGCTTCGATAATTTTGTAACTATTTCAAGACCGTATACACTTTAAGTGCTTATCCCTGCTTAATAAGAACAAAATGTTAATTTTTCTGACATCGAAGAGTTAATGGAAGAAAAACCAGATGAGCCATGAATCTATATATAGTAATGAATTATTATTTAATTAATAAGTATTTATAGTCTAGAACGGCCGCCATAGCCGAATGGGTTGGTGCATGACTTCTGCATCTTCTTAACTAGCGCGGTAACCGCTTACGCGATATTGGCCTAGTTTAGCAAAGCGCTCCAGTTATTTCTTTCTTGTGCTAACCGGTGTCAGTTGAACACACCAAGTGAAACCAAGTCCTTCTCCACCTGATCTTTCCAACGCAGAGGAGGCTGCATCTGAAAATCCAAAAATCTTGGGCAGAATTTTTCTCTTAAACACTTCAACAGACGCCTGATCAGATGTTGTCATTGTCCACGCCTCTGCGCCATACGTTAGGACGGGCATGATGAGAGCCTTTTAGAGTGTTAGTTTTATTCGTCGAGAGAGGACTTTACTACTCAAATGCCTACTTAGTCCAAAGTAGCACTTGCTGGCTGACATTGTTATCGGTGTTAATGCTGGCTCCTAAGTATACGAAGTCTTTTACAACCTCGAAATCATAGCTGTCAACAGTGACGTGGGGGCCGATATGCGAGTGCGCCAACTGTTTGTTTGATGACAGGAGGTACTTCGTTTTGTCCTCGTTCACCACCAGACCCATTCGCTTTGTCTCTTTATCTAGTTTGGTTCGTGACCACAATTCGCCTATTCAGGGACAATGTAGGTTCGAATCTCGTTGAAACACCAAAATGCAGGAAAAGTTTTTTCTAATAGCGGTCGCCCCTCGGCAGGCAATGGCAAACCTCTGAGTGCATTTCTGCCATTAAAAAGCTCCTCATAAAAATATCTCCCGTTCGGAGTCGGCTTGAAACTGAAGGTCCCTCCATTTGTGGAACAACATCCCGACGCACGCCACAAATAGGAGGAGAAGCTCGACCAAATACCCGAAAAGGGTGTAGGCACCAATTATATATACATATATATATATATGTTATAGTAAAGGATTTTCCAATAAAAGGTGTTAGGTGTTAAACAGGAGAGGTTATTAACGATTTTTTATGGTCGGAATCGGATGGTATTCATCTGGGCAACGATTATTTTCAACAAGACGGCGCTACGTGCCACACAAGCAACGAAACCATTGATCTTTTACGGGAAAATTTCCGCACCGTGTTATCTCTCGAAGAGGTGATCACAATTGGCCACCGAGATCTTGCGATTTAACACCTTGTCACTTTTTTCTTTGAGGCCACGTGAAAGAGAAGCTTTACGCCAATATCCCAGGGTCGATTCACGACCTCAGAGATGGATTCGTGAGGCTATCGAGGACATGGGGCACTGGGGCATGGGGCCACTTTGCGATTCGGTTATGGGAAATTTCATGAAAAGGATATTGTCCTGTAAGCGCGGTCGTGGTGGTCATTTGCCTGATGGTACTTTCCACTATTAACGGCGTACTTGCCTTAAAATGAAATAAACAACCGATCATTTATATTAAAAAATAGCATTTTTCTTTGGGTATCAAAATAACACCTCTTTTAGGAAAACCCTTTATAATTATGAATAAAAAAATTGTAACACATTTATCATTAACATTTTGGAGTACCTGGTCATATCGCACTATCATAAAATGGCATCATTGTAAGGCACTTTTTATGAATAATGTAATACATGTCAAAAAAAAAAACAAAAAAAAAATATAAAACTACCAAAAAATTTGTTTTCTTTATCAGACTGGCAACTTTTCACCCCACCCCAGTACTCCAACGGCCACCGCAAACATACATAAAACAAAAACTTAGAAAAACAACTTCATACTTAGTTCTTACCAGTATTTTGCTACCATTGCATTGCAGGCTGCAGCTACTGGCTTACATTTGTCATTATGCGTAATTGCAATGGCGTCGCGACAGCGCAAGGATTACCATTGTTGGCTGATAGAAACAGATGCGACTGTTAGAAGCGGCAAAAGAAGTATGCAGCTCAACAAAAGTGTAGCAGAATGCTGGGGAAATCATGCCTCCCTGCAAGACGAGCCACAAATGCACGGAATAGTGGCAATGCGCAAATGCGAAAATGCGAAAAAACGTTGAATGCTTCTGCCAAATGCGACAGTTGTGTGCACTGTTCGTTTTTCTCAAGCATTTAATTCCTTTTCTTCCGCCGCAGCAACTAAACGATTATGTGTGCCATGGAAATAAGCGAATTTTAAACCAGGTTGAAGTAGAAGATCTTTAAGAAAAGATACTTTCACTAATCAAAGCATTAAGACTCGTTTTTTAAAGAATAAACTCAGATAAGGAATTAGTCATTTTTTGGCGAGATTATGAGTGAGCGAGATCATGAATTCATACTAAATTAAATTGGAAACTGAAAGAAAGCAAGGATACAAGCTATTATTAACAAGGAAAAGATATTGAAAAAAGAACTGGGAGGAACAAAGTCCAGATCAGTGCTTCTACAGATAATGTCTAGTTCAACAACAGCTCTTGTAATGGAAGTAAAATTAGAATAAATGGATGTAGCAAATTTCCCTAAAAACCGAAGGATGAAAACACAGGGCTCCTGGAAAAATGTTAAAGATTATGTGCTCTGAAAGAAAAGAACAATTGAAGAGACCAAAGATAATGTTGTTGACAGACATAACTTACTATATAGGGCATCTGGAAGCAAATGACCTCTATTCTATCAGTTAGCATCGTCATCAGTAAGATGGTAGGTTAGGTTAGGTTGGTATGGTTGCCCAGAAAGATTCGTCCTTTGTGATACCATTATGAAGGAGGTGAAGGGAAAGACCGATGGGATGTAGGGAGAGGGCGGGGAAAGGCGGTGATGGGACAGCAGGCGTGGCAAAGAAGTAAGAGCCAAGATGCCTAGATCTTAGTCCCGCCAGAGCAGGGCAGCTAAGGAGACTGAGATGATTCCACCTCACCCTCCATACATCCAGCGCAAAAAGGACTCAAGGTTCGCCCGAGCGCCCCGGTCCACACGTGGCCAGAAGGATTTCGCGACCTTACACGTTTGTGTATTTGCCCAGTGCTCGCTGAGTTGGCGCGATGCCCATCTTTCCAGGAGCAGACCGAAGGTAGTCAGGGAGATCCCAATTCTCTCCCATCGCGGGGAAATCACCTCACATGTCCCTTGTCTGGCCAGCTCATCCGCCGGTTGGACTAAACGAAGGTATACACTTATCCGTTGACAGAGTAATAAACTCGAAGTTTCTAAGCATGCGTGAGTGCCCATAAGTGAAGTTGAGCTAAGAGCTCCAGCCCCTCAGTCTGATTGCGGTACGTGTAGCGGCAATTCTCCCTGCGATGTCTACGGGTACCACAATAAACATTGCGTTGAGCGCCAGAGTCGCCCCTCTGATTCCAATGAGTGCCGACTTCTGAACTCTCCAGCTTCTTCACCAAGGTCGTCTTCTCTAGTGGGTTCCACCAGACTATGACTCCATATAACAAGATAGGCTTTACAATAGTATTATAAAGCCAGAAAACAACTCGAGGCCAGAGGCCCCATCTTTTGCCAATTGCGCCATTGCACCCATACAAGGCGATTGTTGCCTTCCTCACTCTTTCCTCAATATTGGGCTTCCATGTAAGCTTGCTGTCAAGGATATCACCTAAGTACTTCACCTTGTCAGAAAGCATCAGAGGAACGCCCCTAGTGAGGGAAATTGAGCTCTGGGTATTTTATGTTTTCCCGTAAATAGGACGAAAGGATTTCAAGATAGTAGAGATTCTACAAAATTAAGCGGGTGAAGAGCGAAGCGAATAAATCGGAGTCAACCTCTTTCGATTCAGTGATTCGCATTCTAAATAATTGATGCATACTTTAGCTTTGACCTAACTAGGGAGCTATAAACATAAACAAGTATTGATAGCTTAGAATCTTTTAAGCACCACTTCACAAATTAAATACCAAATAAATATAAAAAATTCGATTCAGCTCCTACCAGTTCAATGTGCCTAGGTTTGTGTAAAACACTTGTATTGGTATTAGTAGATATTAAATTCTATGCTTTAAGTTATTGCATCATTATTTCTTCTGATCTTCATACAAAATACTGCATCAAATATCAAATGCCAACCCACTTCATTTGCAAACATTTCTCATTTCACTACAAGCAGCTCACTTTAAACACAAGAGCCTCAGCATATCGCCCATCGCTCCCTCTTCAACGCATACAAATCATGGATTACTGTCATAATTGCAAGACAAATGCCAACACGCCCCACGTGCTGGTACAAACAATTGTCGAAATGAATATGAGAGTGGCAAAATTTAGATGCATGACATTGAGTTGACACTTTATGTCCAAGCGACAAAAGAATCTAAGAGACAATATTCATTTCAACGTGGCGGTAAAGTGTTAGTCGCAAGCACTTGAGGTGCTTGTCAGTAGTCAGCGAGGAAATTGCACAACAAAATTAGGGATTATAGCACTGAGTGACAGTGAACTGGCTCATTTAAGGAGACATGGGTGACACAAGTTGTGGGTTTAGTACAACTAAGACTAATGTTATGGAAAAAAAATCACATACACCGCGGTGCACCACCAGAATCTCACTTATTTTTTTTTTTTTTTTTTTATGGTGGGTGGGGTAGGATTTCCCATTTCAGTGTTTCCAGGTAGGTTTTAACGGGTTTAGCAACGTGAGGCCGAGCGTTGTCATGCTGTAGAATCACTTTTTCATGCCTCACCGCGTATTGCGGCCGCTTCTCGCGCAGTGCTCGGTTCAATCGCATCAATTGAAGTCTAAACCGATCCCCAGTGATGGATTTGCTTAGTTTTAACAGTACATAATAAATAACACCAAATACATAGCATAACCTTCGCAGCGTGAATATTCGGAAGCATGACCGGGTAGTCCCCATGGGGCAGTCTTTCTTTTCTTTGGATTGCTGTAATGATTCCATTTTTCATCACCCGTCACGATGCGATGAAGAAAGCCCTTCCTTTTTTGCCACTGGAGCAGTTGTTCACAGGCGAAAAAACGACGTTCAACATCCCTTGGTTTTAACTCGTAAGGAAATCCCCTGTTTCTGAATCATTCCCAAAGCTTGCTATCGCTTGGAAATGGATTGGCGGGTAACTCCTACTACTGAAGCAAGTTCTTCTCGCGTTTGCGGATCCTCATTAAGCAATGCCTCCAAGTCAGCGTCTTCGAAAGTTTTTGGTCTTCCTTTACGCGGACGGTCGTCAACATTAAAATCACCGTCTTTGAAGCGACGGAACCAATTTCGGCACGTTGTTTCACTTAAAGCAGCATCTCCATAAACTTTTTGTAGCTCTCGATGCGCTTCAACCGCCGTTTTTGTCGAATGAAAAAGGAAAATCAACACTTCCCGCAAATGACGATTATTCGGCATAAAATCAGACATTTTCATAAAACCAAAAGTATATGATACCAAAACAAAATCACTAAAGTGTCGAAGCAGTTTGCTTACCATATTTCTAAGCTTCGCTTATGACGTTTAGGTTATGTAAGAGTTGGTAAGGCTATGCCAGATCACCTGGTGTAATAAATGTAAAAATACTAGTAAATCTGAACGAAAATTTGGACATCATAATCCAGTATATTTATGTATGACACACAAGTAATATTTTTTGCGGGTACAAGTTGAATTAATACGCCACTTTTGTTTGAGTCGATGACCCCACCTACTGCACCATATTTTTTTATTATTTTAGTTTTTATTATTTCTTTCTTGGATGTTGGTAAGAAGCGTTTTGCAATTGCCACATGAAAAAACACATTTAAAAATATGAAGAAAAACCAATAGAAAACACACATTTCTAATATAATATTCTTCTTAGTAAAAAAATTCCGATTATTTATTTCAGAGCTGCGTACATAAGAAGCATAAAAACCACTTGGCCGCAGAACTACAAAAGACGTTAAGGGCAGCTAAACGACTAATTAAATATGGTTATATTTATAAGGTCTGTTCAAAAAGTATTGCGCGTTTTGTGTTTTTTTTTCAAAATTGTTTATTTATTCATTAATATCTATTTTTCTCCCTTCAAAGTAGTCCCCATGAGATATTATGCACTTGTGCCAAGGTATTTCCCATCTCCGAAGCCCTTCAAAAATTATTTTTTGTTTATCTTGTTCAGCTCCTCCTTCGATGCCGTCTTTATCTCGTCAATCGTAGCGTAGTGTCATACTTTCATGGGCCTCTTCAGTTTCGGGAACAAAAAAAGTCACAGGGGACACATCTGGGGAATACGGTGGCTGTCACATCATTAGTGTGTTGTTTTTGGCCAAAAAATCGCGCACAAGCAACGATGTGTGTTGAAGTGCTCGGGCGATCGGCACGCTTTTCGTTGTTCACATCTTCTCGGCCTTCTGAGAACATTTTGCACCATCAACAAACGTTGCTTTGGACCAAAGTAGCTTCTCCTTATGACACAGTCAATATTCGGAATGCATCCGCACACTTCATTTCATTTTTCACACAAAATTTGATACAGGTTCTTTGATCCATCTTTTTGAATAGGTAAAAATCGAAGACGAGCCGAAACACGTGCAAGCAAAGCAGCTGTCAACAATTAATGGCCGAAAAATCAAAATTCGCGATACTTTTTGAGCACACTTCGTAAATTAAACAAAATAATAAATTCGCGTAATTCCGTATTCATATCCATTTATTTGACTGGTGTGCATATCTTCAAAGAATTCTTCATAATTTATAGCTAATCTCAATGATTTAGGTGAATGAGAAAAGCTTTTGATTCTGCCATTTAATTACAGCTAATTTATTATATTGCATGTATATATATGAAGAAGAATGTATAAATATGTACATGGATTATTGTCAGCCTTACTTCCGTCGTGTGTCCTCCAGTGAAGGAAACATAATTTATATACCAATCCACACGAATTAAGTAAATTGCTAAATATAAATGGATACATGCACTCACACACTCATACGTACATATACTCGTATAAGTACAATATTTCAAATTGTATTTGTGTGATTTTCTCATTGCCCATTGCAAACTTCGAGAATTACAGTTCATTGGTTCGCATAAATTCTCAAGTAGGTGCAAATTTATTTTTATAGGAAACCGCATGGAAATCGCAATATTCTAACGACATGGTGGCAACTGTAATTGCTAAGACAGTTCTGCGCTACAATTCTCTTGTATGACCTGCCCATCAAAGCAGTTAAATGTGCGTGAAACTTAATACTTGGCTTGAGGGCCATAATTTGTGTTGGTTTATCGCAAAGATGTGGCCACGAAAGAGAATTCACTGCTTGCTGGGTGGATGGGAAAAATGTAAAAAAGGAAAGAAATGTAAAAAAAGAGCAGAAATTAAAAAAAAAGTAAACATTTTGCAACAAAAAACGATAGTAAATCTGAGCAGAATATGAGGAAGGAAGCGGATATGACGCACGAACATGGGAGTTAATCTATTCTTAATATAATACTTCAATCATATAAGCATAAAATCTAAAAAGAAATAAAGTGCACAACAGTTTAAAATCTAGCCTTACAAGAGCTACCTATGGATTACCACAATTTCTTCTCTTCTTCCCTTCTTCTTCTATTCAAATTTTTTTTCTGTTATTTACAAAACTGCAATAAGTAAAAAATACTTAAACTATAAGACATCATGTTAGTAAAAAATAGATTTTGTTGTTGTAATTCCTCTTACAAGAAATGATTTGCGAACTCGATATCCAGCACACGTCCCATCTTCTGGGTGGTCGCCCCTGTAGCCTTATAACATTTGATTTAGCTTTCATAACTACTTTGGCTATTCTATCAGAGTGCATCCTTTCAAAATGATTTCGCCAATATTTTCTCCTTCTTCTGGTCAATTTCTTGATATGCTTAATTTCTCAAGCCTCAGCGATCTCGGCATTCGTTTTTCTATAGTACAGAGTGTGCGCGACGATAACTCTAAGTGTATGTATATTAGCTCCACAGTTGTTGTTTGTTGTTGTGTTGCTGTTGTACCAACTGTGGCTTCTGAAGAATATGTTAGTATTGGTCGCACGTATGTTTTATACACTCAAATTTATTATGCCATTTATTATTATTTTAAACTTCCTGATATGGCAGCCGCGTTAGTAACTTGAATTTTAGATTTTTTTTTATATCTTTGTTGCTGTTTATTAGCGTTCCAAGGTAGTCGAATTCAAATACCTGTTCAGTTGGTCTATTGAAAACGCCAGGTTTACATCGGAGAGCTTCTGTGGATATTGCCATAGATTTGGTTTTTCCAGCTGAGATTAGCCAGCCGCTTTTTCAAACTCAAACAGAAGCTGCTGAAGTTTATTTCAATTTCTCGATCAATTAGTGGATGCTGTAAAAGTTATGAAATTGGAGGTCACCGGCTATTTCTCAGAAGTAACGCCTCCTTGCCTTTCTACCACCCAATATCAATATTACTCGTATTCACATAAAGTCGCCATTGCATTTCACTCACTAAAACGGTAACCAACTTTGGGGTAAAATTATTAAATACGATGAGGCCTCACTTAGATTGTTTGAGAGAAAGTATCAAAGACGATAAAACAATGAGCTGTATGTGCTTTACGACCACATAGACGTAGTGTGAGGAAAAAAAATACAGTGGATCTGTTGCTTACTTCATGTCGTTCGAATGGATGCAACCACTCCGGCTCTGAAAGTATTCGATGCGGTACCAGCTGGTGGTAACAGAGGAAGAGGAACGCTTCTCAGCGTTGGACTTATCAGATGCAGAAGGACTTGGCTTCACTTGATGTGTCCCACTGGTGCCGGTTAGTATGAGTAAGATACGATTGGCGCACTTTGTTAAACTTGGGCAAGATATCTTAATAAAGAAGAAGATGTATCAGGTCAGTTCATAAGCTCACGCGTATTTTACCCATCATTTCACTTTTGTACGACTTTTGCATACAAAAAATTATTCGCGGAGTATAACGGAACTATTTATATTTTCTTTGATATATTGTGCATTCAACAAGTGATTTCAATCGCGGATAGAAGCACGTGTTGTTACAAAATAAAATGGAATCTTCGAACGCGTATAAGAGGCATATTTTGTAATTATTTTTTTATAAAAGTGGTAAAAATGCAACAACTGCTGCTGCAGAAATAAACACTGTTCGCGGGGAGGATCCCGTGCGTGTAAGGACTGCGTAAAAGTGGTTTTCAAATTTCCGAAGTGGTAACTGCGACGTGGAGGATGCTCCGCGCGCTGGTCGTCCTGAAGTCTTTAACTCCAACGCTTTGCTCAAACTCGTGGAAGCTGACTCGAATTTGACAGTCGATATGATAGCTCAGAGGTTAAATTCATCGCATGGAATAGTTCACAGGCATCTGGTTCAGTTGGAAAAGGTTTCAAAGCTGGGAAAATCCGCATAGACTTTCCGTCGCCAACCTTCAGCAGAGAGTGAATGTGTGTTCTCAGCTGCTGCAACGGCTTGAAAATGAAAGGTTTTTGAACCGCATCGTTACTGGTGATGAAAAATGGGTTATTTACAATAATCCTGTTCACAAATGCCAATGGTTAGATAAAGATGAAACACCAGAACCGACCCCTAGAGATGGCCTTCACCCCAAGAAGATTCTCCTGTCTATTTGTTGCGATATGGCCGCTTTTGTTTATTATGAACTTCTGGAACCAAACTAGATGATAACTGCTCATTATTATTCCCATCAGCTATCAAACCTGAATAAAGCACTTAAAAAATCGCCCGTCTTTAGTGAATAGACGCAAAGTTTTGTTTCACCACGACAATGCAAGTCCTCATAAAACAAGTCAAACATTAGGCAAGCTGGACGAGCTCGGACGGGAACTAATGCCGCATCCACCATACTCTCTGGATATAGCACCTTGGGATTATCACCTTTTCCGTGGACTTCAATTCCATATGTGTAACAAGAACTACTCCTCACACGAAGCTTTAGAAGGGATATCGAAGCGTATTTTGGCTCCAAGGACAAACAAATTTTTGAGCAGGGAATTAAAAATTTGCCTAAACGTTGGGAAGATATTGTAAATAATGAAGGAAAATATATTATTGATTAAAAAATACTTTAAACATCTCTTTTATTAATTTTAAAACTTGCTTTAAAAAACGCACGAACTTATGGGCTGACCTGATATATACAATACAAACTCACGGCATTTTTTGTAAATCCTTGTGCAAAGTTTGAAACTTTAATTCTTCGGAAATTTGTTGCAGGAATATAAAGAAAATTTAAAAAAATCGGAAAAGTAAGCAAAGCTGATCCAAATGTTGGGATGGATTAAAGGGCCATAGATCAATTGAAAAGTAACTAAGTTTGCTCTCCTTAGCTGATACTTAATTTTTCATTAAAAAAAATATTTCGAGATATTTAAATTATTTGCTTTTTGTTTTTGCAAAAATATCAAAGTTCTTGATTCATATTATATGAAATATAGGTATGAGAAAACGATTTTGAAAAATAGTTATCTTTCACAAAAGTTCAATTCGAAGGTCATGCGGAAACCAGTGTTATGCGAGCCATCACGCTCACGAAAATTTAATTTTATCTAAACTCAGCATCTCAATGCCTTCATTCAATAAAGTCACTGAAGTCACACTGTAAAGTTTATAAGGAATCCAACAAGCAATATTTTTGCGACTAATTGTTAAAACACCCACTTAACCGAAATCAAGATAAAGGCGCACATGCACACATATTTTTCTTCTGTCCGTGTTCTGTCTCTTTCTGTCTACTCAGGAAGCATATTTCTTCCTCCATTAGGCACTACAACTCATTTTATTTGCCTGTTATGAATTTTTGCAAGCGTTAAAGGAAATATATATGTTTAGCGAATATACCATATGTGTACATGTGCACATATACATACGTATATGTAAATGTGCATGAGTGCTACGTGCTGATACATAACTAATTTATATCTCAATCCCAATTTTGCTGAATGTAGAGTTTGTATTTGCATATTTTCACAATTATTTCATATTAAGAAGAATTAAGGACTGAGCAAAAATATGTATGCAAACTTTCGTAGTACTCGTGCACATATTTAAATGCATGTAAATTAAAGTGGTTTAATTTTTATGGTATGATTCCTTTCGACATCATTCCTAAAAATTCCAGATTCAAGATAAATTTCTAAGAAAAAAAGCATTAATTTAGATAACATTATTTTAGGGTGATAATAGACCAACTGATTTCTTTTAGCAGTGAGATAATATCTATTCTGGTTCCAACATATATAGTGTTAAGAGCAGAGTCAGTGCAGACCAAATGTTAAGCACGCCTATTTTTTAATATATCAATGACTTTTGAAGTAAAGACGGCAGTATAGTCAAGTTCATTTCTTTAGAACTTAGGCTTTTCAGCTGTGCTTCAAGCACTTTTCTATATGATATCTGTTTTGCATACACTTCTCATAGGCTATTACAATGATTTAATGCTATTTAACAACTGGTACAACTCTGGTCACTCACGAACTAGTATGACTTCTACCATCAAATGACTATTCATGAACGAGCTCTTTTACTGCAGGGTACATCGAAATACTGCTTCCATGATTTAATTTAGCACATGTATTAATTTTCAGACAGTTTTATCGCTCCATGCATCCGCACTTCACTTATACATAAACCTATTGGTGGTGGCGGGGCGGATGAGCAACATTTGTCATCGCACTCAGGCAAGTGAAATTTTTGGGCATCTGGAAAAGGAGTGACACTGACTTGGCTGATAGTAATTATGATAAATGTGTTTGAATATATATTTCCGTTGGTATTTACTTATACATATCTATGTATGGTTACCTAGGCAAATGCACTTTAGGGTGATTTAAACTGTGTAGAAGTAGACAGAAAAAAAATTATAATTTATTGAAGCGAAATATTTTTAAATTATTCAAATCTAAATACGACATAAGAGATGTTAAAAAATATTTGAAATATTTCAGGAGGTAAGCGCTTGAACCAAAAGCAAAGGAAGCAAACGAAAGAAACAGAATACACTTAAAAAATATGTGGTCGCAAGCTAACGCTTTTGGAGACATAAAACTTTTATTTCCTGAAGATTTATTTCTAATCACCTTACTTACTAATTATTATGCACAATTGCAGGAAGCACACACACAAAGCAAAATTTAAAAACGAAGTCACAAATAAGACCTCCAAAGCACATCCCTTTCATTTCCAAGCGGGCACCACATCTTTTTCTTAACTATTTCCAAAAACCCCTTCAATGGCTTGGCTTTGTTAACTTGTATGACTCTATCATAGCTTCAATACTTCAAGGCTATTTCCAGGATTACCAGAGGCGTATGCTTTCGAATATCGCAGAAAAAAGAAAACTAGCGGGCAGATATCAGTTGATCTTGCAATCCATAGTACTGGTCCGCCCTTCCTACTAATCTAAATACCTGCAAATGCTAATGAAAGGTGGGCTGGAAACACATAGAAAAAGACAAAGAAAACAATTTTGGAAAGAATCTCGTCGAAAAGAAAGTTTACCAAAAGGTAACGATTATATTCTGCAAACATTTTATGAAGTGCTCGATTCAATGACAAGTGCTGAGAAAGTGTTGCAAATCTTTCTGAAATGTGGTTTATTTGTCGGCTGGAGTATAATGCGAAGTAAATTGAAAAAATGTTGGCAAAAGATTCAATACTTTTGTGATTTATCCAATCATGAAAAGTTTAGTATATATCTTCGGTTCTTTATAGCAGCCATGATTTTTTTTGGGATAAAATAAACTTTTTAAGAAAATTAGAAAAACAATATTTTTATTGTATCATTTTTATGAAATTCTTTTAGGACGAAATATACTTTTTAAAAAAATTTCTTTATTTATTTTCATAAAATTTTTTAGATAATTTTTTTGTTTGCTAAAAAGTCAAACTTTTTTTGTCAGTTTTTCTCGATTGTTTTTCATAAAAGTAAAAATACTTTTTAAAAAACATTTTTTCCTTTTTTTAACAACATTTTTTTTTGAAAATTTTTCTTATTTTTTGTTAAAAATGTTTGTAAATAACATTTTGTTCCCCTATCGTTTCCCTTAAAAATAAAAATACGTTTTAAAAAACATTTTTTTCTATTTTTTTTATTTTTTTTTTAAGATTTTCCTTTTTTTAAATGTTTGGAGATAAACTTTTTTCGCCGTTTTTAAAAATATAAATGTGGGATTGACAGACGAACGAAGGACTACATAAGTGAATATGACTTTTAGATTATAATATAAGTAAATGCATCTCTGCATACTGAACGAATTTAATTTTAATGGGCATCACTGACCGAACGAGAAGAGCTCGGAACTAAAACGTTACGAAAACGAACTTTCTTTCCGAATAGAAGCACAGGATAGGCCGGACGCAAGCGTATTATAACATCAAATTGAATAAAAATTGTTAACGTTAAAACAAACTTTTATTTGAACGGAAAACGAATCCCACATAAATAATATATAAAAATAATATAAAATATAATGTTTGAAATTGTTTTTCCCTTCTTCTTAATGAAATTTGTTGAACTTTTTTTTTGTTATTTTTTTTTTGTTGTGTTTTTTATTTGTCAGGTTTTCCCTATGAACAGTTTTATAGAGTTCTTAAAGTGAAATATCTTCGGGTCCAAAATTTTTTGGGATAAAATATACTTATTAAAAAAAATTGAAAAAACATTTTTTTGTGATTTTTTTCCTTATTCCTAATTTTTTTACGATAGAATCTACTTAAAAAAAAATGTCTTTATTTACTTTGACACAATTTTTTAGACAATATTTTTTGTTTGTTAAAAATAATTGGAATACAAATTTTTTATTATCAGTTTTTCCCCGATTGTTTTCCATAAAAATAAAATATACTTTTGAAAAAATGTTTTTTCCCTTTTTTATATAATTTTTATTTTGAAAGTTTTTTCTTTTCTTTTTTTAATGTTTGGCAGAAAACGCTTCAGTCAGTTTTTCCCCATAAAAATAAAATACTTTTTAAAAAACATTTTTTCGTTTTGTTGATAATTTTTTTCAATTTTTTCGAATTTTGGTGATTCCTGATGGAGTTCCTATAACTTTTTAAGGCGTAGAGCGAACCAGAGACAAATACCGTGTATTTGCTTACTAATGTGTATACCGTGTATCTGCTTACTAATGGGTGCGTACGCTAGCGCTTCACTAGAACAGTATTTTGCATTGATTTTCCGTACTTCAATTTAACTCGAAAAGCTATGGGAATCCCACTATGAAATTTTGAGGAATTTGTTTTTTTTTTTATTTTACTAAGCATAATTTCAGCTTTTATTGAAAAAACCTAATTTTGTTTCAAATATTTAAAAAAAAAAAAAGATTGTCTAAAGTTTTTCTATTATTTTTAATAAATTTAAAAATAAAATTTGTTTTCGAAAGAAATTTTTCTTTTTAAAGTGTGATTTACTTTAAAAAATATATATATGCAAGTGTTAAAAAAAGCCGATTAATCTCTGTACCAAAATTTTCACCACTGAATAAATGCCTAAACTATTATTTTTTTCAGTTCATTTCTTATTATACTGAATACTTGAACAAATAAGCAAAAATGTCGATGATTTCAAAAATATTTCCATCACTTCACGAGGAATCGCTCAAATATAGAAAATTATGTTTTGCATGGTGCATAAAAGACTTGAAAAGTACGTAAAACTGTTAAAAAAAACTTAAAACTATTAAAAATTAAAAAAAAAATAGTTAATTAATTTTTTTTCCTTTTATTTAGAAATCTAAATTTGTTCTTCATGTGTCCCCAGTGAATAATTATACAAAATTTCACTGTTCTGTGACATCGCATTCCAGTTGTCCTTATGCTCCACTGTGAGACAACGATGTGGGTTCGCATCTCACGTAAAGTACGGTCCAAGCACTTTTCCAAATTTACCTACTTTCCCAGTTTAAAAAAAAACAAACAAAAAAGCAAAACAAATTAATTCCTCAACCCCCCCAAAACATATACTTTCCATCTTTATTCCCGCACCATATTCTGCGCATTATTTGCATTGTGACTGCTAAAACAACCAAAAGACAAAGCAAATCACACAGTTGCACATAGCATCAGTGGCGTCAGCAAGAAGAAGCGGGCGATCGCGGTAATAGCACAGGCACACTAAATTTAGCGAAGTCCTTAACTATCTGTGTGATCCTTCTGGCAGAAAAATGTGAAACACAGATGGCGCTCCAAGCAGTAAGAAGGCGTTGTTCCTACAGGTAACGACAGGTGGGCATTCCCACTACTTAGGACTGGTAGCAGCAGGGTAATCACCTACCCTGTCAGAAATCAAAAACAGATTAACGAAACCAACGCAAGACTGAGTCTTGTCGAGGTCCTAAGCTCCTGAGAGGAGTGAACAAGGAAAATAAAAAAAGATGTATGTAGCAAAACACCAAACTTTCATTAGACTCTGCATATGCCCTATGCGAATATGCGTTTTTGTGCATGTAAACGCAAGTTGTTGTTTTGCTCAAAAACTTTAAATTGCACGCACATCCGATTTAAAAACTTTCTACCTCATTTCCTCTATCAATATGGCTAAAACTTTTCACTTGCTAACCAAAATCCAAGCAAACTACTTCTCTGTTCTTTAAATTTGTTAACTTTTTTTCGTTTTTTGCTTTTTGTACTCTATCGATTTCTGTTAAGACAACATTGGCATTGATGTAATGGAGCTTCTGAAAGTCGATTATTCTAAAAAGCCAACGAATATTATCCGCAGACTGCAATAACACCATATATGTAAACGTATGTATGTATGAATGTATATATGTAAGTATGCATTTATTTATATATGCATACCACACACGCACACACACAAGTATATTGTTTCCATTTTCACTTTTCACTTTTCGCTTTTTCGGTTTGTGTTCACAAACAAATTTGCAGTAAATCAACGCCACACAAGCAGCTGTTGAAAATTCAAGCGCAATGCACAGTGGAGTGCAATTCATTGCCAAACAAACAGACTCGCATACGCTTATGCCACATGCAACATACACAGAAAGTGAGTAAATATTTGCCACTGATTGTATGTAGGCCTGTGTGTTTGTCGACATGTGTGTGTGCGTGCATAAGTACACATAATCGCTTATATATGTATGTATTTGTGAATTGTGCATACTTGAGTTTGTTTGTTTTTGTATATTCATGCATTCACTGGTACGAGTTCGGCGAAAAGTTTTAAATTTATTGATGAATTGTGTAAATGGTTTGTGGCTCTGCTCATTACGCTTTTGCTTTGGCTGAGGCGTCATCATTATTATCGCAGTTGTTTTGCCTTTCCCTTGATTGAGTGTATTATTCAATATATGTATTTGCTCTACTGTGTACTTATTCGTATACTAAATCAGCTGAGCTCTTTTTCATTTACTCTTAATTGACTTGTTGAATTTATCTTAAATCTTAAGCAAGCAAATTTCACTTAAAAAAGCGGTGAAAAGAAATTGAATACAAAATTGGATTTAATTTCTCGTTAGTGAAATTTTTTTTTTCTTTTTGTTGTACTTCTTTTATATTTAAAAAACGTTAGTGAAATAATTTTTCTTGTAATACTTCTTTTATATTTACAAAACAAAACCTTAAGTAAAAGCTAGAAAGACCCACACAGGACTTCAAAAATTTTCATCATTAAATCTTAAATCTGAAACAAATAACCCCACAGGTATATACATTTCATGCTACTTACCTCTCTATAAGATAAATTGATAAATTTTGCAACACACAAAATAGTCCAACGCAAAAGTCAGCTAATGCCAAATTTGCCAGAAAGAAGTTCGTTATTGAGCGTAAGCGGCGCGATAAGGTTACGACGAGTATCACAAGCAAATTCCCTGGAATTAAAAGAGATTTAATTAGTATTTCTATGCACAACAGCTGTTACTAAATAAATATTTGCTAGAAGAGTACGCAAATTTTTATAATTTATTAAACGTAAGCCAAATTAAGTATGATTTAGTATTAACTCGAGTATATGCAAGCAATTTGAATATCCTGCCATACACCTGTGCCAAGCATTTAAAATATGGCACTTCTACATTGCAAAGTAAGATGCGAAATGAATTTAACTTTAACACTGATAACGCATATTGTCTAAAAAAGTAATTTTAACTGCTTTTTATGTATTAGGGGCGCAGCTAGGTTCTTGCTATTTTTTTGATGCAACTACAACTTTGTTCTGAAAAAATGGTTACAAGTGAATCATTGAAAGTATTGCCCATCGCTGGCTACTACTTTTTCCCATCTTTCTGGTAGATCTCGTATACCGTCGCGGTACAACTGTTCATTTTTTGCGGCTATCCACGGATCAAGCCATTTTTGATGTTTTCATATGAATGGAACTGCTGGTCAGCTAGGCCATGTGCCATCGATCGGGACAGGTGATAATCGGACGGAGCAATATCTGAAGAATATGGCGGGTGGGGTAGGATTTCCCATTTCAGTGTTTCCAAGTAGGTTTTAACTGGTGCGACTTGTTGGCGTAAACATTACTTTTTAGATAACCCTACAAAAAGAAGTCCGAGGGGTTAAGTCAGGTGATCTGGGGGACCAGTCGATGTCGCTTCTTTTTGTCATTAAACGTCCCGTCCCACATTCGCAGTGTGGCATGGCGCACCGTCTTATTGAAGCCAGTAACCATCTAAACCTTTCTCACGGATTTGCGGGCAGACATAATGAGCCAATATCCATCGATATCGGTTTCCTTCGACCGTTTCGTTTTCTCGGTAAAAATATGACCCAATAATGGTCTTGACGCAAATGCCGGCCCAAAACAGTTACTTTCCGGTCATCCAATGGCGTTTCATGGATCTCGTGTGGATTTTCAGTTTCCCAAATGCGACAGTTTTGTTTATTCACGCTTTGCTTCCGAAAATTAGGTTCAGTGTTAACCATTCTAGCGACTGTTTGGCCGTGTTCTAGACGACGTGAATGGTCTGTCGACAATATTCTTCATACGAAAACAAATTTAAATCATTCTTTAAAATCCACATTGTGGTTTCACTGAGCGCGACGACAATATGACACTTTTGGCTCCTGGACAACGCTCTCTTTCACTGCTTCAGCAAGTTCATTGGAACGACTTGGTTGTTGATAAACGGAATGTTGACGATCTCCTACTGTCCTCTGCCCAAAAACAATCGACACCAAACGACGAATAGTAGTGCCTGTTTGTCACGATACTTTTTGGGATATGCGCATTGAGTTAGAACAACAGAACAACTAGTTTCGAAGCATACTAGCAACTACGAAGCAAACAATTTAAAGCTGAGTTATTTAGAAGAACTGTGTATTTAGAAAAACTATGCCCTGAAATAAGTTCGAGCAATTCCTAAGATTTATTCCTTTTGACGAAAAACTCGAAAGAAGTAGGCGCCTCTAAAGAAATACATTTATGCGACAAGTTCATTGAAAATAGTCAAGCTTGCTAAAAGCGAGGGCAAAGTATAATTTTTTTTTTGCATTTTTTTTCTGCATTTTTTTTTCCTTGTTCACTCTATGCTCCCGCATAAGGCCTCAAGAAGACTCTTCCATCGAACACGGTTCTGTGCTGTTGTTTTTGCACCGTCCCATGTGCTGTCGGCATCTGCTAGTTCGCGCAACATCGACCTTCTCCAAATGTTTTTTGGTCGATCGCGACCTCTGCTCACTTGCGGGTTCCAGTCCAATGCAACTTTGCTGTAGATGCTGTAGAGGCATTTGTTACCGAAAGTGCAAAACATAATAGACGCACAATTATTTCCGACAAAAGCCCAACAAATTTGGCATCAAATTCTGACTTACTTCAAATGTACTAACATTACGTACGTTTTGAAAGGTTTCCCTGACTTGAAAAAAGATAAACAACGACCATCGCCAATGCACTTAGTGAACACATTGTTCTGAAGCTTGTCGGGCCATATACTCGTGCAAACTGTGGAAGAATACGTCCGATAACTTTCTCAAACTTGGCGAAAAAGCAAAACTAGTTGGAATTATTAGAGGGAATTGAAAAAAACATTACCCAGGACAGTCAAACAAACGGAAGATTACAAGCCACCACTCCCCTGTATAAATCAGTAAATGGTATCCTTAGAATATTAAAAGCAAACTGAAGAAATGATCAGCTGTTCTGAGTTCCAGCCATAAATTTGTGAAGATTGTTAGAAATAATAAAAAAAATTTACGGTACTCTATTATTTTTTGTAACAAAACAAAATTTTTAGTTGATATTGAGGAAGAAAAGACCAGAAAATGTGCAGTAAAGTCTAGTGTTTGTAGATGGCCTCTCCAAATAGCTCTCAATGTTTTAGATTTCGCTGTTATAAATGCTTGGATCCTTTACAAGAAAGCGCCAGGAATACAAATACAACAAAAGCAGTTATTTTTTCAATTAGAAGAACAGATTCCACTGATTACAGAGCTGCAAGGCAGAGAAATTCATCAGAACATGAAGGTACACAAAGATCAACTGCAACATCATCAAATACTGCACATTTTAACGAATGAAAAATTTGTCAGGTACAACTTTACCACAATAACAAAGCAACAAAAAAAAACACAAAAACAAAAAAAAAATTTAATGAAAAATGTCAAAAGTATTTTGCTGAAGATGTACACATAAAAATAATTCCACTTTCACTTGCTTAAAATGCAAAGCGTGGTTATATTTCAAGGGCCGATGTTGAATGTGAACCACACCTAAACATCGACGACACCGTTGGACTTCTTTCTTTGGGGTTATTTGAAAGAAAAGGTGCACGTCAATAAGCCAGCAACAATTCAGTAGCTAAAGGATGAGATAATGCGGCACATTAACGGCATAGAACCTCAATTATGCCTCAACGTCATCGAAAATTTGGACCATCGGATGGAGGTGTGCCGCCCAGGCCGCGGCAGCCATTTGGCCGGTATTTTGTTCCATACGTAATTGAGTCATACCAATATTATCATAATAAAGAGAAATGACAATAATTTCCCAAAAAAATTTTATTTGATTCAAAATCAGCACCGGCCCTTAGAACTTAACTACCCTTTACAAATAATACATAAATTTTTTTTTTTCCTAGTGAAGTAAATTTTTTCCTTCTTATTTGACTCTAAATAATATAAAAAATATTAAAAATTTGTTTTAAACAAATGTCTTTACACATTAGTTATTCTTTCACAATGCAGTCATTTTGACTGCTTTCGGGCAAGATAAGTACTTACATACACCAAGTTTTAGTGTTTCTAGTGTAATCTCTCTTCCACATATCGCTTGCTAATGTGTATCAGCAGGTGAAATGTTTTTAATAATTTCACTCATTTTTAAGTATTTGAATATTTACTTTGAGTTAAAATTGCATTTAAAATTGCAATTAGAGCCTTATAACATTCATAGCGCTTAGCAAATAGTAACAGAAGCCGACATTAGCAGCAGCAGCATTTCATTAACATTCTATTAATTTTAAGCACCATCCTTGCATGCCTACACTTATGTATGTGCATGTGCAAACCTTTTAACAGCAATCACAGCCACTAGTTGCAATGTTAACAGCAAGAAATGAATGTGTAATTCCTTTTCAAGTCATAACCGCTATTAGTTACAGCGGCGAGCATTAACAGTAGTAGTAGTCCGAGCAGCATTTCTTTTACATTATTATAGTACAAATAACATCATTCCCATAGGGCGAATAACATGATAGCAGCAGTCAATAACAGCAATGGGAGAGGCATTTCATTCTCATTAAACTCGTACCATCTACTCGTATCTGTTGTATGTTACCATGCTTGTATAGAATGTAGATCGGAATTAAGGAAATAACAACAGTTTTAGAAGTCGCCAATAACAACAAAATCATTAAAATTTCATTCTCCTTACTCATATTAAGTGCAAATATTTACACTCTTAACAAAACAATAAGAACATATGTTATATGTACATATACATGTGAAAGCAAATCTGTATATGCAAATCAAGTGGAAATTTGGTAGCTTTTATTCTTTTACACTTTCTACACTCCGTAGGTTGCTAAGGAATGCACACGGCTCATTTGGTATAAATTAGTATTAATCACGGGCAACATTTTTCGCATTAAAATCTTTAAACGACCAGAGAAATGCATATCGAAAGGTCATAAAAATAAATGAATGCAGACGACAGCCACACAGTACCCATTAATTACAGTTAATGAGCTACCAAAAGAATGACCGGCAATTCAATGTGCTACAAATTTACTAGTATTTAGTTAGCAGGCTGTGCCAGGAATTGTCTCCCTTAGTTTCTTTGGCTCTATTGACTATTGTCTAAGTATGCGTCTCATTTTAATAAATATTTGTGATAATTTCGTAAAATTAAATACAAGTAAATAAACTCCTGTCGTCGTTGAAACTTTAAGTAAGGCATCATCATTGTTTCCTTGTGAAATGGAATAAAGTCAGTGGAATTTCAAGCGAATGCAACGCACGCCTGCACCTCAAGAACAAAGAAAAGTACAAACTGCCCGAAGTGCACGCTAATAACGTGAATACTTAAGTAAATGTATCTATCTTGCCAAGCTGTTATGTAAGTACTTGTCAAGGCAGGTATAAACATTTAATGACAAAAGTTTTCCAATTAAATTTCATTAACCAAGTACGTCAGTCAGAAAGTTTTTCACTTGACGCTATTTTCATTGTCACAACCTTGGCTTTGACTTGTCCTCTCGTGGCTCACTTAAACTCTTGAGAAATTATGAACTTTTTTTGACGAAGGCAAATTAATATGAATGCAAAGAAATATGTTGAAAAGGCAAATAACAATACCGCTAATTATATCCGTCAACTAGGAACAATAACTGTAACATTGCGAAAGGCTGAGTTGGCAGGCGAGAGTGCAAGCTTGCCGCTATTGCATTTTTCTTTTATTTTTTATTATTATTTTTTTTTAGTTGGGGTGAGATGTGAAACTCAAATGGAATGAAATGAGAAGGAATGTCACTGAATAAAAGAGAATGGAGAAGTCAAGAGGAATGAGGGGAAATGAAATAAAATGAAATAAAATAAAATAAAATAAAATAAAATAAAATAAAATAAAATAAAATAAAATAAAATAAAATAAAATAAAATAAAATAAAATAAAATAAAATAAAATAAAATAAAATAAAATAAAATAAAATAAAATAAAATAAAATAAAATAAAATAAAATAAAATAAAATAAAATAAAATAAAATAAAATATGATAAAATAAAATAAAATAAAATAAAATACAGAAAATAGAAGTAAATGGTATAAAACAAACTAAAATAAAATAAAGAAAAGTAAAATAAAATAGAGCAAGAAAAATTAACAAAAAAGTAAAGCGTTCGCATGACAGTCGGTTCTTCGTAATCGGAACGACCCGGACTTATATCCGGCCAAGGACTCTCACTTCAGCAGCATTCCTCGTATATCCACGGGGAATGTTTGTGCTACTGCTACAACAACAAAAAAGTACAATAAGAAAAATAAAAATAAAATACAATACAACAAAATAAAATTAAAATAAAACAAAATAAAAATGTTACATAAACAAAAAAAACTTAACTAAATTAAATAAAGTGAAAAGAAATAAAGTAAAATAACCGTAACATAAAAACAGTTAAATAATATGAAATAAAACTAAATTATATCGAATAAAAAAATTAAATTAAATAAAGAATAAAGGAAAATAAAATAAAATAGAACAAAAAAGTTTACAAAGAATCAAATTAATTAAGAAAAATTAAATAAAATATAACAGAATTAAATCAAATAAATAATACTGTGGGCAAAAAGTAAGGTGAATTTGGTTGTAAAATGAAAAATCTTTATTTATTTTTGTAAATCAATTTCATCCCCTTCAAACTAATCCCCTTTCGATGAAATACACTTATGCCAACGATTTTTCCAATCCCCGAAACATGCCAAATAGTCCATTACCTTCTTCGATTCAGCTTTCATCTCCTCAATCGACTCGAAACGCGTTCCCCGGAGTGGTTTCTTGAGTTTTGGGAATAGCCAGAAGTCACACGGAGCCAAATCAGGCGAATACGGCGGTTGCGGAATAAATAAAATTCACCTTCCTTTTTGCCCACAGTAAATAGAAATAAAATAGAAAACTGAAATAAAACAAAATAAAACTTAATAAGATAAAATAATGTGAAATGAAAATGAAAAGCAAAAAATAAAGTAACTTAACGAAAAAAAACTAAAACAAATTAAAATAAATTAAACAAAATGAAACAAAATTAAATTAAATAGAAGAAATTAAACAAAACAAAATGAAAAAAAAAATAAAATATAAAATAAAATAAAATAGCAAAAAATAATTAATAATAAATAAAATAATGAAAATAAAAGAGGTATTAAGTCAAATTAAATACAACGAGCTGGAGCAAAATGAATTAGAAAAAAATGAAATGGAACGAAATTGTTTCAACAACAACAAAAAATGCATCTGAATTTATATGCAGCGGAATAAGTTGAGAAAGAAAAATATGGAAAGGAATCTCATTTTCCGCAACGACTGCAAGACATTGTTTTTTTGGAGAAAATGCACTACACCGTCAATAGAAAAAGTTATCAAAAATCGACGAGAATTTTAAACCTGCTCAAACGTGGACTTTATTATAAAAAAATCTAACGAGGTACAAACCGACAAGAAGATAAGCGTATTCAAACTTGCACTTAATGTAAACAGACTTTGATGAGATATAAAACTGCGTACCAATTTTTTTTTTTTTTTAATTCTGATAAAAAAGTTTGAACTTTCGATGAAAATTTGCCGAAATTTTATAAATCTTGTACAAAATTTGAAATTTTGAGTCCACGACATTTGTTGTAGAATGAGCAATATCTCACCAAATATTAATTAATAGAACTTAAAAAGAAAAAACCAAAGAAAAGTAATAAGAAATACCTATCTATTACTTTGTTCATAACAAACAAAAATTAATGCAGCTAAACTTGGTTTAATGCTCATGCACATCATTTATTTTGCAGTATGATAATAAGAACACAGGCCGAAAAATATGTGATTGGTTTACTGAATTAAAAATTATAATTTCTGAAAAGTATTTGACTGTCTAAATGCGATTTACCCAAAAGTTTAATCATATGACATAACCTCAAACACATTCGAAAAACGTAATTTTTGCTCTTTTAAGCCGCAAAATGTTACTTGTTACGACTATTTTTTCAGTTTTAATTGGACTCAGTATATCAAAAATCTTCGAAAAAGATTAATACAAATTTTGGCTAATAATTTCAGTAGACCCACCTTCGTACTTTTGTTTCGTGAACTTAAGGCCGGTTTAACAAGAAAATGATAAACTAAATTATTGCTAATATTTATTTTGTCGGTATATACCTATGACTTTCAGCTATTAGTCCATAGATGACGCTAGGAGTATTTTTAAACCTTCCCAAATGTCTTGTTTTTTTCGTCTGCCATCTGTCAACAATATTCAGTTCATTGTTTGTTACGTTTCATTCAACTACGCATTTTTGTCGCTCTTAAAAATGTCGAATTTCGTGCTTCAAACTACGATTTGCGGACATCGTTGATTTTCTGTTATCAATTGAAGAAATCGCTTCTCAAGCTCATCAAATGCTTACAGAAGCTTATGGTGGACATGCTCTAAGTAAAGCCCAGTGCTTCAGGTTGTTTGAAAAATTCCGAAGCGGTGATTTTAGCGTGGAGAACGAGGACCGTGGCCGGCCACCGAAAAAGTTTGACGACGCCGAATTGCAAGCAATGTTGGATGAAGATGATGCTCAAACCGAAGAAATGATGGCAGAGCAGTTGGGAGTGACCAAAAAAAAAATTTCCAAAACCTTTGAAAGACATGGGCATGATTTTAAAGATCGGAAGATGGGTGCCGCATGAACTGACTTGATGACAATGCGCCGCCACATCGAACGAGAGCGACCCGGGAATTGGTGGAGACGTACGATTGGGAACCGCTGGTACATGCGGCTTACTCACCAGACTTAGCGCCTTCCGATTATCATTTGTTTGCATTGATGGGCCACGCACTTTCCGAGCAGCGCTTCAATTCTCACGAAGAAGCCAAAAAATGACTCGATGATTGGTTTGCGGCCAAAGACGGCCAATTTTTTTGGCGCGGCATCCGCAAATCGCCTGAGAGATGGAGAAATGTGTCGCTAGTGATCGCTATTATTTTCAAGATAAAATTCTTAACCATTTTTTGTTAATAAACGTTTGAAATTGAAAAAAGTCTCATTTCATAGGTATATACTCAACTTCAATACTAGGAAATATAAATACATATTTTCAGTGATTATACATTAACAGCTCCAAATATTAAATAATTTTGCTCATTAATGAAAAAATAAAATTTCTGCATCATTAATTTTTTGAAAATTTAAAATTTTTAGCACTTATAATAGTTTTCGAAGCGGCATGAGTCTTATCTCGCATAAAATACTACCTACTTGTACATGGTTGTGTGTCCTTGAGAAATAAGAAACTGATAACAGAAATGAATGGCAATATTCAGTTGTGTTAAATATCGATGTGCAGACCAGAAACCAATAACGTCGCACCTCACTTCCTGCTCCACATCACTTCTACTTGACTCTTTGACTTTTTTAATTTCAAAATTTTTGCAAGATGTAGCATCAACTGGAGAAGCCCACATGCGCTGCATGTCCGACTTGTTGACTTTGAATTTTCGAATTCACAAAATTAATACTTTCCCAGCAAGCAATCACTCAAATTGCCAGCAATTCATCACGAAACTATCAGCCAGTGCGACGCGCTGGCTTGATACGCCATTCTTGACAAAAGGGGCGAAAAAAACCGATGATTGTTAGGCGAATGCCAGAGAATTCAAATTAAACTGTTGGGAAACGACAAAAACAAATCAACTGAATGAAGCGTGAAGTGGGTTACAAACTGAGCCACGCTTGCATGCTGCAACTGATTTATGCCTACGTCCTATGAGAACAGCAAAGCGCACTCCAGCTCACAATAACTTATTTTTAGATAGTAAAAAACGAAAAATTAAAGAAAAAATTGTCCAAAAATTTTCTAAATTTTTTTGCGCAAATTTAGCAATAACTAACATGTCCAGTGCCCATGGGACTTGCCCAGCAGTTTTGTGACACTTGTCATGTATTCGTTTTTTTTTTTTTCTTTTTCGTTTAAGTTTTATTTTTTTTTTTTTTGCTGCCCTAACTTTGCAACTTTCCAAAATATTGTGAAATTCTTCTTTTTCACTTTTTCACATTTTGCATGTCTCAAAGGCAAACCATGCGCTCGTGCTGATATTTTTTTAAGCGCCACATTGAGTTGGTATTATATTGGCTGCTGCTGCCACTGCTGCTGTCAGACGAATTTATGGCATTCAGCAAAAATGTTACCCCAAAAGCTCTGTGTGAATACTTTGGCAAACAACTTTTTACTCTACATTCCACCGCTGTTGTTACTTGCTGCTATCTACGCTTGTTGTTGCTGCTATCTACATTTGTTGCTATTGCTGCAACGCCACTTATTGACTACAAAATTGCATAGTTCGGAAAAGCTTTAACCCGTCCTGAAACCTTGTCAGCTAACGCTTCAATGCTTGGCAAAATGATGCACGACACAATGCAACAACAGCAGTAGCCAGAGCAGCAGCAGGAGCAGCAGTAGCAATGACAGCAAGTTAAGATACAACAACTAAAGCGCACACTTGCAACAGATTTCCAAGAAAAACTGCAACAATTTGCATAAATTTACTCTGCTTGTGAGGTTCTTTCACTTCATTTTCTGCTGCTGCAATTTGCTCCGATCGCAAACTTCTCCTTTCACTCTCTCTCTCTATCCTTATCTCTGTATTTTCGGTATTTCTGGGAAGCCATCAACAATGGCCGGAAAATGAAATAATGCCATTGTTGGTAAAGCAAGCAGAAGAATAAATCACAAGTCGATTGACTGTTGCCACAATTTTACGGTGATTTGTAGATTTACTAAAAATAAAAATTACAAATTTCTGTAAGGAAAATTCATGCGCCTGATCTAACGGTTGATGTGAAATTTTGTAGAATTTGAAGAATATATAGCATAGAATATTTTTTTAATAAAACGCTTTGTTACTCGAATGGTTAGAGCTATAAATAACTCTTTTTAAAAAGTACGCCTACAGGCTGTCATACGAGAATTAAAATTTTCAAGGACTCGCTCACACACTATCGCACTGAGCTCAGCAATCTCGACTCGAAGGTTGTGTTGCAGCTCTGGAATTGCTGTTGACTTCTTCACATAGACTTAACTTTCAAAAAACCCAACAAACAGTAGCCTAGTGGAGTTAGTTCGCATAATCTAGGTGGGCTCCCAATAAGGCAATGATTTCCCGTGTTATGTAATTTATGGCTCCATCCCGTTGAAAATAGATGGACTAATAGTTTTAGCTACTAATGCCATTCGTAATCTAATATAATTATTCATAACTCATAAACAATAATTATTCCCGAAAGGCGCTGAAATATGCAATCATTGCTAGTAAGAAAGCAAAATGGTACGAACTTCTGAGTGATCTAAACAGTAACTCTTGGGGACAGAGCTGAAAGATCACAACGGTGAGGCTACGTGCAAGACTGCAGTCCTACATCTAGACAGCGATACTATCAGCAACATCGTAGATAAACTGTTTCCCATATAAAGGTGTGGGCTGCGCGGAGACCGAGACTATCAAAATTACGAGATGCCTCCGCCATTCCCTGAAGACGAGCTTAAAACTGCGGCAAGAAGTCTCAAACTAAAAAAAGGTCCTGGCCCAGGTGGCTTGCCAGCTGAAGTCCTCAAGCTTGTAGCCGAAACCAGATCAGATGTAATGCTCGCAATTTAGTTGGCGCCCACTTTGCGTGCTCGACAGCGCCAGAAAATTTATGGGAAAACTTATACAGCGCAGGTAAGCGGAGTATATTGAGAGCACAGGAGGACTATCAGCAAGGCAATATGGCTTTTGACGTGGAAGATGGAGCTCGGGCGCAATAGAAGAGGTGGTAAGCAGCATAGACCGCGTTCAATGTGGACGCTGCTATCCAAGGCACATCATCGTTCTTGCAACGCTTAATATACAAAACGTCTTTAGTAGCTTATGATGGACAGACATTATAAAAGAAAGACATTGCGAGAAAGATTTCAAATACCAAGTATTCGCGATCCTCCAGAGCTACCTGAGCAAGCGTGAACTTCTGTACGATACAGCAGATGGTGTAAAAACTAAGGCGGTAAAGTTTGGCGCAGCCCAAGGTCCTATTTTCGGCCCCGATCTCTGGAATCTGATCCGCGGCGAGATCTTCAGCATAGAAACGCCAAAAGATACATATCTGGTGAGATAGGACGATTTAGCGCCGCCCATACCAGCCCGGGACACAGAGAACGCTAGGAGGAAGCTGAGCCAAGTTATGATAAGCGCCAATATGGCTTGAGGACCATGGCCTGGAGCTCACCCAACATAAGACCCAAGTAATCCTAACGGCCTCGTACGGCGTCTAACGTAAGTGCACTAGCCTGCCGTCCCAGAGGTTGTGAGTACGAATCCCACGTAAAGCACGGTCCTCGGACTTTCTCAAACTTACCTACTTTCCTAGTTTCTCATAAAAAACAAAAAAATAAATAAATAAAAATAAAAAATGCATTCCTTAACCCCAACATCCTTATCCTTCCAATCCTTACTCCCGCACTAAAGTCAGCGCATTACTTGCATAGTGGTTGCTAAAACAAGCAAAAAGAAAAGCTAAAGAAAAGGACACAGTTACTCATTGCAACAATGGCGCCAGCAGAAGGAAGCGGACAATCGCGGTAATAGCGTAGACACACCAAATTGAGCGAAGTCCTCAACTATTTGTGTGATCCTTCTGCCAGAATCATGTGAAGCACAGATGGCGCTCCCAGCAGTAGGAAGGCGATGTTCCTAAGTAACGACAGGTGGGCATTCCCACTACTTAGGACTGGTAGCAGCAGGCTAATCCCCTACCCTGTCAGAAATCAAATAGATTAACGAAACCAACGAAAGATTGAGTCTTGTAGATGTCGTACTAGGGGAAAATTGATAGGCCGCGACCCAGTGCAATGAAGCGAAGCCGCTCAGATTAAGACACAAGAAGGTAAGCCTGTAGCATGAAAGCTGGCTACAAATATGGTGGACCTAGACGTGGGTGAATAGAATAGGTCCTTTATGGATGCCATTCTGGACCCTCTCGAAGCATTGCAGAAAAAAATCCCGGAATGAGTGTCTCCCCACAAAGAGAGGAGGGACTGATTTGGTGACAATACCACTCGACGATGGTCGCTATAAGTGCGAAGGCACTTTGAACTATACCTCACTCAGTACAAAACAAAAACAGAAAGAAAAAAGATAACGATAATCATCTATCTAAGGATTGGATCGAGGAGAACATCTGCACCGAAGTTTGCACCTCTGTCTTCACTGACGGTTCCAAGATGGAATCGGGAATCGGAGCAGGAGTTTTTTCTAAATCAGCCAATTTATATATTTCCCTTAAACTGCCGAACACTGCTAGTGTTTTGAACCAGAAGTCTTTGCGATCCCGCAGGCATGCAAAATGCTTAGATAACGCGGGAGCGAGGGAGATATTAACATTTTCTCCGATAGTCAAGCCGCAGTCAAGGCTCTGACGACGCCATGGTGCAGAACGAAATTAGTAAGCTCCTGTAAGGAGGAGATCAAATCTCTTGGGTGTGCAGGTAACATTTCTCTGATCTGGGTTCTAGGACATAGGTATATGGAGGGAAATGAAATTGCTGATGAGCTTGCCAGGAAGAGGACTGATTTGGTGTCGGAGACCTCCTACCCGGTCAGCGGCATCCCACTGACAGTTGTTAAAGGGGAACTGCACAACTTATTTCTCACGAAAGCGCAGAAAAGATGGGGATCCATTTCTTCATGTGCTGTTTCAAAAACTCTTTGGCCCCAATACGATATACGAAGGACTTAGAAAGTCATTTGGATTCATCGCCATTCAATTACCATATTCTTAGCTGCGTTTACCGGTCACTGAACGATCGGCACATACGCGCAAAAGCTAGCGTTACCATTTAACCCCCATTGTATAAACTGTGGCGACCTTTCGGAGAAGGAGACTGTAGAGCATTTTCTCTGTAAATGCACGGGCTTGGCAGCTACACGATTAAGGTCACTTGGCGCTCCTTTCTTCGACAGCCTGGGGCAGTGTGCCAACCTTAATCCCATCAATCTTCCCCATATATCAATAGCTCTGGTTGGCTGTAGATATTTGCCTGTTGAAGGTCTCATACTGGTATCAAAATGGCGCTTTAATGCTACTTGAGGAGTGCCAGATTGGCACTTCAACCATTTCACCTACCCACCTATATTCAAATATTCTATCCATCAATCCTCCTCATTAAGTCAATCGTTTAAAAATCTTTTTGCACATTTTTCTGCAATATTTATGTATTTTTAATAAACATAATTTATTGCACACTTCCGCACCAACGCGCAACAAAAAAAATTCCAAATGGTTGCAATTAATTAGCGCAGAAATTCAGCTTTACTTGTAATTAACTCTCGATGACTTTGCTGTTAATTCGTTGCGTATAAAGCCCACTCCACTTAATGTCAACCCGCTTCGAGCAAGTTAATTAACTCAGAACCGCAAATATAATTATTGGCTATTGTCTGTCTACCGGGAATTTTTTCATGCTTCCTCTTTATTGCATTATACTACAACAACTGTTGCTGCTTCTGCTGCTGCTACCGCAACTGTTGTCTCAACAAGTAACTATTTTGCAGCCGCGCATAAAACCGCAGACAATATGACTTTCGAGCGCTAAATGAGCAACAACGCGCGACAAGAAAACGCAGAGCGCAAGGGGTAAATGAGATAAGTTCTGGTATGCGAGGGAAATAGGAAAATAGCATTGCATAGTGAATGCTCAAGGATATGCCGCGGTGTGTAAGCACATACAAAACAAAAACAATAAGTGGGAAATTACAGAAAAGAAATAATAGAAAGGTAAACAAATTTAATAACTTAAGCGGAAAAATTTCTCTGAACGGCGCATGGCAAGCAATATGGCAATATCAAACTATGCTACCCAACTCCCATTACCGTCGAGCACTGCCGCATTGGGACCTGACTTTCATTAGCTAGGAAGTCAGCTGCAACTTGTGAGCTGGTATGAGTGCGACGCGTGTATGTAGATATTATATTTGTGCTTGTATTGCATTTAATAACATTTTTTCCATCCTTTCCTATTTTTCGCTGTAATTGCTTGTGCACAACGCGCCTTGCCGTTATTGACAGGGATAATTTAATTAAAAATTCGTGCTATTAATTAGTGTAAATATGAAATTATTTGCCATTAAATATGTATTGCAATATCATTACTCTAATGGCATAATGCTGCTATACGTTTTCGTTCATCACAACACCGACTGGCGCTGTCAGTCTGTGTGTGATTGCATTTGCTGCTGGCGTTTGTGGGTGGCTAAATTGATAGCGATTCATCGCTTAAGTTATGCATTTAATTTTAATTAATATCTAAACACGTGTAACTAATACAATAACATTATTTTTTTCAGCTGGGTTTGCTGATTTTTCTAACATTACATTTTAGCAAGTGAAATGTAACTCATACGCCCCGTGGTTCCTAGTCGTTTTGTGTGCGTAGAAGGAACATTACGCCTGAACTGAGCACTTATGGCGTTGCTGGTATGTTAAGCTTGTGCGATTAAATTTCTAATATAGTATCTGACTAGATTCTCAGCTTGAATATCAATCGACCTTAAGGGGTTACAATTAGAAGAAATTGTAACTATAATAAAAAATAAAAACCGAATTTGATTTGAATTCTTTGCATTTTACTAAAGTGAAAACTTTAAATGTTCGAAAATGTTTTGATCCGCTGAAAATTCAATGAGATATAATGAGATAAGAGATGGTCGCCATAGGCGAATGAGTTGTTGTGTGAGTACTATTCGAGAGGATCGGGATCCCCGTGACAACTTGCGACAACTCTACTCCTGGAAGGACGGGCTTTGCACTAACTCAGCGAGCGCTGTGCAAGCATACGAAAAGACGCGAAGTCCTTCTGGCCACGTTTGGATAGGAGGCGTTCGAAGGATATTCTGAGGATGACAAAATCTCATCTTTCAAATTTCGGGGGTATCCTCACAGGGCTCTGTCCGCGGAGTATGCATGCCGTAAGACTCGGAAATACTTCGAGTCCTTTTTGCGTCACCTGTATGGAGGATGAGGTGGAATTATCTCAGCATCTGCTCCTCAGCTGCTCAGCTCTCGCGGGACTAAGATTCAATCAGCTTGGTTCTCATTTATTTTCTGCGCCTGCTGATATAGCAGGTCTTGATAACAAAAATCTGATGAACTTCATCAGCAGCATAAAGAGGTTAACACAACCGCAGACTAGTCACCGTTCATAGTCCAGAAACACTCAAGCCTCCCCATCCCTTTTCTTTTCGTCCTTTTTTCCTTCACATCTTTTTCCCCTCTTGCAATGGTATCACAACGGATGAACCAAACTTCTTTCGTCCAAGTGAGCCCACTCTCTGAGCAACCTCAACTACCTAACTTAACTTAACTATTCGATAGTGTCCGGCTTCGAAATCTCGGTCATGAAACATCAGATAATATAAAATATTTTTTCTAATAGCGGCCGCCATTTATCAGCCATGGCAAGTGTATCCAAGTGTTAGGCAATCCAAAAGAATGTTTGCCATGAAAATATTACTCATAAAAAATATATGCTGTTCGGAGTCATCTTAAAACTGTAGGTCCCTCCATTTGTGGGACAACATCAAGACGCACGTCACATATATTAAGAGAAGGTCCGCCAAACACCCAACAAGTTTAATGTGTTTATAGGTACATATATGTCGCCTGGAACGGACAACATATGATCGAAGTAGTGGGTATGTTAATCAAAGTCTATTAAAGCAATCTCTTCGAAAATTCGTATGCTTTTTAGTCGACAGAGAGGGTGTTGAGGAAACTTTAGAACACCTTCTGTGCGCCTACCCGGCATTATTAAAATGCCTGGCCGCCCCATTGTTTGAGGGTCTGGAGGACGTCTCAAAAGCGGATCTCCCAGCTCTGCTTAGATTCGCCAAAAGCGCTGATATTCTACATGATGTCTATTTTCAGTATTCATAGAGGTCGGTCTCCATTTGGGATCGCTAGAGAGCAAAAGGTCTATGCGCGGCTTATTGCCAAACAGGCTAACCCAACCTAACCTAGTCGATATTTTTTGGATTCTAAAAGAATTTTTTTTAACATAAAAATGGCCACTAACTAAATTTACTAGCTGCTATTTTGCTAAAAAACTGTTCAGTCCTTTAAGTATCAAGCTGTATTATAGGACCATCATCACCCAGTCATTTGCGTTCACTGTTGAGCATAAATCTCCTCCATTTATTTCCATTTTTCTCTATCTTGGGCTATTTTGATCCATTTTGTCCCTATTCTTCTCGCTTCTTTCGCTCCATCTTATGGGCGGTCGCCCAATTTTCATCTAATTTTCTCTTGGTCTCCATTCTAGGATTCTCTTTGTCCCTCAGTTATCCGTAAGACTCGTTATGTGACCAGTCCCAACTTAAAAGTTTACATCACATAAAAGCCTGTTATTACAAAAATTTTTAATATAGTTTAAGGGGAGAAACCGGTTTAGGAGGCCAAAATTTTGGTGTTTTTCGAGAATTTTTTGAACAAAGAAGGAATAATCAGAAATTGTTTAAGTTAAGAGGATATTTTATTTATATCTTTAAGTACACTTTTAAATTTTTTCGTAGCTATTTCCGCAGGAGATAGTGGCATTAGAGCGTGTTGCCCATGGACGATCGCCATCCGAGGGTCTTGCTGGTGGGAATTCCTGAAGTTGCAATTATTTTCCGTAATCAACAACAATTTTTTTTTTTTCGTTAACAACATGTTTCCTAAGAATATGAACCTAATTTTGCTAAAAAAATATTGAAAATTGCATCCCTTTGAGGCGCTTGAATACAAGTAGTTTTTTTATACCATATTTTTCCATCTATTTTGCTTAAAAAACCATATTTTAAATAATAATATAATCCCAGAATTAAGTTCATATAGATTAGAATTGATAAAAGAAAAAATCCCGACAAATTTTAGAACGATTGGTCGATAAATTTTTAAGCTAGAATGCCCACCAGTTGAAAAAAAGTAGTTTCGAGAAAAACGTCGTTCTAACTAACGCGCTACGGTGCGGAACCGATGGGCAGTCACTTAAGTGCTCATAGAATCGGGAACAATGCGAATTTTGCTTTAAAATTTTTACCACATATTCTTAACCAGTTATACTAACGACTTATCTAATAAAAAAAATCGAATTTTTGATCCATCTAAACCGGTTTCCCTCCTTAATAAAATTTTTACTGCATTATAAAATATTTGGTACCTGTACTTTTAGAAAATATTTGGATCTGTCAAAAAATATCTGGCTTTGATAAAGTCTGTTTTAAAAAACAAAAAATCTTACTCTATCGTTCACAGGACATAATCACTTAATTACACAATTCGCAAGCCAAGGTTAGGCTAGGGTGGTTCCCCTCTCCCCACAACGGTGTAGAGCGAGTCCAACTAGGTCTGGAGGCCCATTGTGATACCACAAGCTTGAACTCAAATTCCATCTCTATTTCCTCCATTTGGTCCCTCGGATAAACTGTAAAATACTATTGATGGCTTCCAATCACAAATCTGCTAGTCACTCAAAAAAATAAGAGCATAAACAGATATCCCGTTTTGACAATAGCGGTGCAGTGGCAGAGGAAACGTTCAACGCTGTTCACTTCCTTCTCGTTCGTACAGTTACGGAAGATCTCAACCACTGTACTAATAGAAGACAGGACTAGACCGATAAACGGCCTAGGTCTGTGCTCATTCCTTCGAAGCCAAACCTGTCTAACCATTTCACAAGTGATTTCGTAGTTCAGCACTACTTCTAAAAATGTTATTTTTTTGTTTAACGTGAAAAAGTTGATAAATAGGAAATTTAAAAATATTGTAAATTTACTTTATTTAATAAAATATTAATAGTTTTTTTATCGTGAAAAAATTGTTTACTTACACATAAAGACTAACAATGATGATAAGTGGATGATTTACGGCATAGCCCAAAAGATCGACTATAAAACAGTTTCAAACCATTTAAGCAAAAATTTTACGTAAAAATAATAGATAGAAATCTATTTTTCCCAAACTAATCGCATTTTTATTGGCGAAAATGCACTCGGAGGCTTGCCATTGCTTGCTGAGGGGCGACCGCCATTAGAAGGAGCTTGTTCCACTATTTGATGCATGATGCGCGGTTACTGGTAGCCATTTGTCTTTGACGCAACACATTTTAATCATAAATTTTAGTTTCGCAGTATTTTCCATCATTTGTTAGTAATTTTTATTATCTTTCGCTGAAAGAACTTCACGGCTTTTAAATAGATTCATGAATCAAATCATTTTTTGAAAGCTTCATACGAGTGAAAATGCCATTCAGCTAGATCATGTGCCAAGAAACGAAACTGAAGACAGTCGGTAGGAGCAATCTGTGAGGAATACGATGAGTCAGGTAAAACCTATCATTTCATTGTTTCTCAGTCTGAATTCTCCGGCACGAAGCCAAGTTTTCACCTTCATGGAGTATAACTTTGTTCAGCCTTCCTTGATACCTTGGACTTTTTCACTGATTTTCTGCATCTTAAATTATCTTACTGGACAAATTTTTCATTGCCTACTCTTCTTGCTTCTAAATCAGTCCTATAATTAGTTGAGTCATATGTTCCTGGTCCCTGGAGTCTTAATTCTTCTATCAACTTCTTTGGGTTTATCACGAATCTTCTTCAAGTAGTGCCTGCAATTATAAATTTTTGCCAATTTTTTGTCTGTCATCTTGAAGAAGCGCTCTCACAATACTTTTTTACGCAAATAGCAGACTCATCATAACACCGCGTTACACACATTCTGTCCTATGAATCAAATATACTTTTTCGGAAAGGGGATAAAAAATAAAAATACCCGTGTATCGGCGATTTTCATGTACATGTCACAATTTTTTTTTTGTATTTTTTGTATTTTATAACTTTAAACGAGGAGGATGGTTCCATGTGTAGAAGTCCACGCAAGTGGGGAAAGTTACTGATCGCCATTCACTTGGGAATGGCCAGGACGATTCTTCTGCATATGGTTCAAGCAGCTCACAACGGCCGGGATTAGCCCACGTATCCTCTGGGTAGCTTCCGAACATCCGTTCGGGAGTGAGCTAACGTGAGAAGGCGAAACATTCCAGGATAGCTGGTTGTGCGTTGGGTTTGGGACCCGCCACTTAAAAATCGCCCCCAATGAAAAGTTTTAAAAAGCCTCGGATGAGACCTCCCTATACTGATGACGGCCCCTGCAAACGAAATAAGGATTATGATTTGAGGGCATGCACCTGGAATGTCCGGTCCCTTAATGGGGAAGGTGCCTCTGCCCGGCTGGTTGATGTCCTCGTGAGAGTAAAGGCTGACATCACTGCCATCCAAGAGATGCGATGGACGGGGCAAGGAAAGAAAACCATGGGACCTTGCGACGTCTACTACAGCTGCCATGTAAAGGAGCGCAAATTCGGTGTCGGATTTGTTGTGGGAGAGAGACTTCGTCGCCAAGTACTGTCGTTCACTCCGGTGGACGAGCGTCTCGCAACAATCCGCATCAAAGCCCGTTTTTTCAACATATCGCTAATTTGCGCCCACGCCCCGACGGAAGAGAAGGACGATGCGACCAAAGATTCCTTCTATGAGCGCCTGGAACGTTCCTATGAGCGCTGCCCCCGCCACGACATAAAAATCGTGCTTGGCGACTTCAACGCCAGGGTGGGCAAGGAGGGAATTTTTGGTCCCACAGTCGGAAAATTCAGCCTACACAACGAAACATCCGGTAACGGACAGAGGCTGATCGACTTCGCCGGGGCCCGAAACATGGTAGTCTGCAGCACCAGATTCCAGTATAAAAAGATACACCAAGCTACCTGGCTGTCTCCTGATCGAAAAACGCGGAACCAGATCGATCATGTTGTGATAGATGGAAGACACGCTTCTAGTGTATTAGATGTACGTACGATCCGAGGACCCAACATCGACTCGGATCATTACCTTGTTGCAGCCAAGCTGCGCACCCGCCTCTGTGCAGCAAAAAACGTACATCTACCTACGCAAAGAATGTTCGACATCGAAAAGCTGCAATCACAACAGACAGCCAGAAGATTCGCCACTCGACTCTCACTCCTGCTCTCGGAGAGCACTGCCCAACAAACCGGCATGCGCGAGCAATGGAGCAACATTTCTCGTTCCCTACGTACCGCCGCCGAAGAAGAAATCGGATTCCGGCGAGCCCGAAAAAACAATTGGTACGACGAGGAATGTCATGCTGCTGCAGAAAGAAAGGATGCCGCCTATAGAGCCATGCTGCGATCGGGCGCAACGCGAGCCATGTGGGATCGCTACAGAGAGCTGAAAAAGGAAGAGAGACGTATTATCCGAAAGAAGAAACGAGAGGCCGAAATACGTGAGTGCGAAGAGCTTGAGATGCTGGCCAACAGGAACAACGCCCGAAAATTCTACCAGAAAGTTCGGCGGCTTACAGAAGGTTTCAAGACTGGGGCGTTTTCCTGTAAGAACAAAAACGGCGAACTGGTGACTGACGTACAGAGCAATCTTAGATTATGGAGGGAACACTTCTCGAACCTATTAAACAGTGACAGCTGCGCATGTCAACGAGAAAGTGAAGATCCCGAGACCCCAATCGTTGACGACGGAATTGTCGTTCCGCTACCCGATCATGACGAGGTGAGAATAGCGATAACGCGGCTAAAGAACAACAAAGCCGCGGGCGCCGACGGACTGCCGGCTGAGCTATTCAAACATGGCGGCGAGGAGCTGGTAAGGTGCATGCATCAGCTCCTATGCAAAATATGGTCGGATGAAAGCATGCCTGCCGATTGGAATTTAAGTGTGCTCTGCCCAATCCATAAGAAGGGCGATCCTGCAATTTGTGCCAATTACCGCGGGATAAGTCTTCTAAATATCGCCTATAAGGTTCTAGCGAGCGTATTGTGTAAAAGGCTGAAGCCCACCGTCAACCAACTGATTGGACCTTATCAGTGTGGCTTCAGACCTGGAAAGACTACCATCGACCAAATATTCACAATACGCCAAATCTTGGAAAAGACCCATGAAAGGAGAATCGACACACACCATCTTTTCGTCGACTTCAAAGCTGCATTCGACAGTACGGAAAGGAGTTACCTGTATGCCGCGATGTCTGAATTTGGTATCCCCGCAAAACTAATACGGCTATGTAGGATGACGTTGCTCAACACCAGCAGCGCCGTCAGAATTGGGAAGCACCTCTCCGAGCCGTTTGATACCAAACGAGGTTTCAGACAGGGTGACTCGCTGTCGTGTGACTTCTTTAACCTGATGTTGGAGAGCATCGTACGAGCCGCAGAACTTAATCGCTCAGGCACAATTTTTTATAAGAGCGTGCAATTGCTGGCGTATGCCGATGATATTGACATCATCGGCCTTAACAACCGCGCTGTTAGTTCTGCCTTCTCCAAACTGGATAAAGAGGCAAAGCGAATGGGTTTGGTGGTGAACGAGGACAAAACGAAGTACCTCCTGTCTTCAAACAAACAGTCGGCGCACTCGCGTATCGGCACCCACGTCACTGTAGACAGTTATAATTTCGAGGTTGTAAAAGACTTCGTCTATTTAGGAACCAGCATTAACACCGATAACAATGTCAGCCTTGAAATCCAACGTAGAATCTCTCTTGCCAACAAGTGCTACTTTGGACTAAGTAGGCAACTGAGCAGTAAAGTCCTCTCTCGACGAACAAAACTAACACTCTACAAGACTCTCATCATGCCCGTCCTGACGTATGGCGCAGAAGCTTGGACGATGACAACATCCGATGAAGCGACGCTTGGAGTGTTCGAGAGAAAGATTCTGCGTAAGATTTTTGGACCTTTGCACGTTGGCAACGGCGAATATCGCAGACGATGGAACGATGAGCTGTATGAGCTTTACGACGACATAGACATAGCGCAGCGAATAAAGATCCAGCGGCTTCGTTGGCTGGGTCATGTCGTCCGAATGGATACAAACGCTCCGGCTTTGAAAGTATTCGATGCGGTACCAGCTGGTGGTAGCAGAGGAAGAGGAAGGCCTCCTCTGCGTTGGAAAGATCAGGTGGAGAAGGACTTGGCTTCACTTGGTGTGTCCAACTGGCGCCGGTTAGCACGAGAAAGAAACGACTGGCGCGCTTTGTTAAACTCGGCCAAAATCGCGTAAGCGGTTATAGCGCCAATTAAGAAGAAGAAGAACTTTAAACGAGCAATTCTTGTATGCATATCTGTATAGCCACACGATCTCAGGATTAGCTTAACGGATTTGAATGAAATTGGGCACACAGATAGTGCATCACATTTCTAGACTTTTCACCTAGGTGTTGCCACTGAATTTGTTTCACAGGGTTGCCACCTGTTCGAAATTAAAAAAAAAAATTGCATGAGATATGCCGATGTGGGTATCAAAAGAAAGGTATTTCACTCCGCATTACAAAAGAGATATAAAACACGGAATATTTTTATTAATTTTATTATATTAAAATTAAAAATTATTACATTAAAAATTTTAATGCTTTAGGCCTTTTATTTTTGCGTTTGTAAGCATTTCTTCTGGTGAGTACAGAACCGCTGGAATAACCGATTCTACATTAGCGTAGCGAATTTTGTTGCGGCGAAAGTGTTGGTACCTTTAGTTTGAGTAAAAGCAGCACAGTTCACTGCAGTGCTCCATACGTGGTAGCCAAATTGTTGGTACAGAGTATTTTATTGTTGACCTTCCATCAGTAAACTTGCATAAATTTCTATAGCAATAGTCGCACATGACTTCCGGAGTATACCACAAGTAACGAACATAAGCAGTCTTGAATATTTTCTGAAACGCTATAACCACTGTTTTCGTAATGTTTTTAAAATTTTTACTTGGTCCGAATAAGCCACAAACGTAACAAAAGTTATTTCGAGTCGGGCACTGTTTTTTTCGTAAGATCAAATATACAGAAAGACGTTTTCGCGCAACAGAACTTAAAACAATTGTCAAAGTATACGTCTCCTAGTAGCGCAACTGTCAGATGATCGGGACTTCCGGAACTGGAGCAAACACACAAACGGCACAGAGTGTGTTGTATGAAACAATAAATTAAAGGTTAATAAGTTATTTACAAATTTGGAGTCCCTTCAAATTATGCCGAAAATTTAGAAAAAAAAATTGTTTTTTAGAAAAAATAAATTAAAGAAAATCTGAGAATTTATAATTTTTTTTTTTTTAATTTTACATAATAAAAACATTTCCACGAGTCTGCCTACAGATTCAGCGCGATTGGATGACGGAAAAAGGGTTAAAAATTGATTCAAAGTTTTTCACACAGGCGGACTACGAGCTCTATATTTTATACATAAAACAAAAAAAATTCTGACGTGTACATGAAAATCGCCGATACACGCGTATTTTTATTTTTTCTCGCCTTTCCGAAAAAGTATATTTGGTTCATAGGACAGAAAAAAAGTTCGTTTTTGTAACGCAGTGTAAGTGCTTAAAAGCATTCGTAGAGCTTTGACTCCAGTTTTCTGCGAATGGAAGCAGAAAATCAAAACTTCCCGCAAAGTATAATATAAGAACTTGACTCAAAACTGATACATCTGGTCATGAAAAAATGTACGAAGCGGCTCAAATTGTTGTTGTTTGTTATACTCACAGTTGTTCAATTTTACTTTTGTAATAACTATTTCAGACATACCTATTCGAGCTAGACCTTACCACTGCAGCTTAGATGACATTAAGGAGAAAGTAAAGTTGTGCACCTAAAACCATTCAATGTCTCATTCAGCAATGTCACCTTAAATTTAATTTCCCATTAAATTCTAAAATACATTTCTACCGCAAAGTTGTTACTACTGTTGTAATTTTTTTATCATCATACAAATATTTGAATTCCACAAAATATTTCCAACTGTTCGAAAGCTATTCCTCTAAATTTATTGTATAAGTCTGCCGAAAACCGCTAAACGCACACAAGTATTGTTCAATTTCACTAAACTCACACCTTTTTGCTCATAACCAAACACCACCGAACCTTTTTGCCTCATAAATAATTCATCTCTCTTAAAAAGTATACAGTTATGCGTGTGTGTGTATATGTGTTAGTCAAAAGTTAACAAAACAAACAGATTGTTAAACAGATAGAAAAGCAGACACTCAAAAACAAATCAAAATGTATTGGATTTCACGCAAGTACAAGCATTTTATACTCCTGTGTGTGTGTTTATACGCTTGAATGCTTTTTACGCATTTGCACTGCTGATCCTTTTCAGTTTCTAAATAACTTAAGCAAAACATAAACATCGCATCGCCTCACTTAAAAATATTTACGCTCAATATTTCTTGACAAATTTCCACTCATGAAGCGTAATTGAAGAACTCACTTTAATGGATTTTGAGGGGGCGCATTTCTGTGTGTGAGTTTACTGCTTTGCTTCAAAATTGACTTCCAAATTTGCTTGTTCGTACCCAATATCCGAAGGCATTTCACTCAATTACAGGCATATGCACATACATTTTAATATGTTAGTTGATATTTACCATTGAAAGCCGTTGAAGTGTAAAGGGTAAACAATTATTTTATTATGTTAAATGAAAATAACATTTATTGTCTGTATTTGAAAATCTAAAAAAACAACAAAAAGACTGTATATTCTGTAAAATTCTGAGAACATTGCCTGAAATTGATGCGTGTCGACTATATGGCAGATTTTAATAATGGCTTCAAAATCAGAGCGAATTTGAAAATTTACTGAAATCAGGTACGACTTTGTAGTGGCTCGGGCAGGGTAGTGGCCTCCTACTCGGTTTTCGGCATCTCCCTCACAGTTGTTAAAGGGGAAATTGCACAAATTATTTCTCAGGAAAGCGCAGGAAAGATGGAGTTCCATTTTTTCATGTGCTATTTTGAAACCCCTTTGGCTCCAGTACAATAAACGAGTGCGAACAAATGAAACTAATGGCAGTCGGAAGAAGCAATCTATGAGGAATACGGTGAGGGAGTTAAAACCTTCAATTCCAATGTTTCTCAGTCTGCCTTCTGCGGCATGAAGCCAAGTTTTAATCTTCATGGGTATACCTTTGTGGTAGGGTATACCTTTGTGGAGGATGGTTCCATGTGTAGAAGTCCACGCAAGTGGGGAAAGTTACTGATCGCCATTCACTTGGGAGTGGCCAGGACGATTCTTCTACATATGGTTCAAGCAGCTCACAACGTCCGGGATTAGCCCACGTATCCTCTGGTTAGCTTCCGAACACCCGTTCGGGAGTGAGCTAACGTGAGAAGGCGAAACATTCCAGGATAGCTGGTTGTGCGCTGGGTTTGGGACCCGCCACTTAAAAATCCCCCCCAATGAAAAGATTAAAAAAGCCTCGGATGAGAACTGCCTTTACTGATGACGACCCCTGCAAACGAAATAAGGAATACGATTTGAGGGCATGCACCTGGAATGTCCGGTCCCTTAATGGGGAAGGTGCCTCTGCCCGGCTGGTTGATGTCCTCGTGAGAGTAAAGGCTGACATCACTGCCATCCAAGAGATGCGATGGACGGGGCAAGGAAAGAAAATCATAGGACCTTGCGACGTCTACTACAGCTGCCATGTAAAGGAGCGCAAATTCGGTGTCGGATTTGTTGTGGGAGAGAGACTTCGTCGCCAAGTACTGTCGTTCACTCCGGTGGACGAGCGTCTCGCAACAATCCGCATCAAAGCCAGATTTTTCAACATATCGCTAATTTGCGCCCACGCCCCGACGGAAGAGAAGGACGATGCGACCAAAGATTCCTTCTATGAGCGCCTGGAACGTTCCTATGAGCGCTGCCCCCGCCACGACATAAAAATCGTGCTTGGCGACTTCAACGCCAGGGTGGGCAAGGAGGGAATTTTTGGTCCCACAGTCGGAAAATTCAGCCTGCACAACGAAACATCCGGTAACGGACAGAGGCTGATCGACTTCGCCGGGGCCCAAAACATGGTAGTCTGCAGCACCAGATTCCAGCATAAGAAAATACACCAAGCTACCTGGCTGTCTCCTGATCGAAAAACGCGAAACCAGATCGATCATGTTGTGATAGATGGAAGACACGCTTCTAGTGTATTAGATGTACGTACGATCCGAGGACCCAACATCGACTCGGATCATTACCTTGTTGCAGCCAAACTGCGCACCCGCCTCTGTGCTGCAAAAAACGTGCATCTACCTACGCAAAGAATGTTCGACATCGAAAAGCTGCAATCACAACAGACAGCCAGAAGATTCGCCACTCGACTCTCACTCCTGCTCTCGGAGAGCACTGCCCAACAAACCGGCATGCGCGAGCAATGGAGCAACATTTCTCGTTCCCTACGTACCGCCGCCGAAGAAGAAATCGGATTCCGGCGAGCCCGAAAAAACAATTGGTACGACGAGGAGTGTCATGCTGCCGCAGAAAGAAAAGATGCCGCCTATAGAGCCACGCTGCGATCGGGCGCAACGCGAGCCATGTGGGATCGCTACAGAGAGCTGAAAAGGGAAGAGAGACATATTATCCGACAGAAGAAACGAGAGGCCGAAATACGTGAGTGCGAGGAGCTTGAGATGCTGGCCAATAGGAACAACGCCCGAAAATTTTACCAGAAAGTTCGGCGGCTTACAGAAGGTTTTAAGACCGGGGCGTTGTCCTGTAAGAACAAAGACGGCGATCTGGTGACTGACGTACAGAGCAATCTTAAATTATGGAGGGAACACTTCTCGAACCTGTTAAACGGTGACAGCTGCGCATGTCATAGAGAATGTGAAGATCCCGATACCCCAATCGTTGACGACGGAATTGTCGTTCCGTTACCCGACCATGACGAGGTGAGAATTGCGATAACGCGGCTAAAGAACAACAAAGCCGCGGGCGCCGACGGACTCCCGGCTGAGCTATTCAAACATGGCGGCGAGGAGCTGGTAAGGTGCATGCATCAGCTCCTATGCAAAATATGGTCGGATGAAAGCATGCCTGCCGATTGGAATTTAAGTGTGCTCTGCCCAATCCATAAGAAGGGCGACCCTGCAATTTGTGCCAATTACCGCGGGATTAGTCTTCTAAATATCGCCTATAAGGTCCTAGCGAGCGTATTGTGTGAAAGGCTGAAGCCCACCGTCAACCAACTGATTGGACCTTATCAGTGTGGCTTCAGACCTGGAAAGTCTACCATCGACCAAATATTCACAATACGCCAAATCTTGGAAAAGACCCACGAAAGGAGAATCGACACACACCATCTTTTCGTCGACTTCAAAGCTGCATTCGACAGTACAGAAAGGAGTTACCTGTATGCCGCTATGTCTGAATTTGGTATCCCCGCAAAACTAATACGGCTATGTAAGATGACGTTGCTCAACACCAGCAGCGCCGTCAGAATTGGGAAGGACCTCTCCGAGCCGTTTGATACCAAACGAGGTTTCAGACAGGGTGACTCGCTGTCGTGTGACTTCTTTAACCTGATGTTGGAGAGCATCGTACGAGCCGCAGAACTTAATCGCTCAGGCACAATATTTTATAAGAGCGTACAATTGTTGGCGTATGCCGATGATATCGATATCATCGGCCTTAACAACCGCGCTGTTAGTTCTGCCTTCTCCAAACTGGATAAAGAGGCAAAGCGAATGGGTCTGGTGGTGAACGAGGACAAAACGAAGTACCTCCTGTCTTCAAACAAACAGTCGGCGCACTCGCGTATCGGCACCCACGTCACTGTAGACAGTTATAATATTGAGGTTGTAAAAGACTTCGTCTATTTAGGAACCAGCATTAACACCTATAACAATGTCAGCCTTGAAATCCAACGTAGAATCTCTCTTGCCAACAAGTGCTACTTTGGACTAAGTAGGCAACTGAGCAGTAAAGTCCTCTCTCGACGAACAAAACTAACACTCTACAAGACTCTCATCATGCCCGTCCTGACGTATGGCGCAGAAGCTTGGACGATGACAACATCCGATGAAGCGACGCTTGGAGTGTTCGAGAGAAAGATTCTGCGTAAGATTTTTGGACCTTTGCACGTTGGCAACGGCGAATATCGCAGACGATGGAACGATGAGCTGTATGAGCTTTACGACGACATAGACATAGCGCAGCGAATAAAGATCCAGCGGCTTCGTTGGCTGGGTCATGTCGTCCGAATGGATACAAACGCTCCGGCTTTGAAAGTATTCGATGCGGTACCAGCTGGTGGTAGCAGAGGAAGAGGAAGGCCTCCTCTGCGTTGGAAAGATCAGGTGGAGAAGGACTTGGCTTCACTTGGTGTGTCCAATTGGCGCCGGTTAGCACGAGAAAGAAACGACTGGCGCGCTTTATTAAGCTCGGCCAAAATCGCGTAAGCGGTTATCGCGCCAATTAAGAAGAAGAAGAAGGGTATACCTTTGTTCAGCCTTACTTGATACATTGGACTTTTTCACTTATTTTTTATTTATTTTAAATTTTCTTACTGTATAACTTTTTCGTGGCCTGTTACAATGCAATGAAGGACTTAGAAAACCCTTTCGACTCCGCGCCACACAATTTTTAAACTTGTAGCTGATTTACTAGCCATTGGCCGATCGGCACAAACGCGGAAAAGCTAGGGTTACCATTTAACCTCCATTGCAGAAGCTGAGGAAACCTTTTAGAGAAGGAGACTGCGGAGCACTTTCTTTGTAAATGACCCGGCTTGGCAGCTAAGCGACTAAGGTCACTGGGTGCTCCTTTCTTCGACAGCCCGAAGCAAAGCGCCAACCTAAGTCCTATCAATCTTCTCCATTACATCAGGAGCTCTGACTGACTGTAGATATTTGCCTGTTGGAAGTTTCATAATGGCATCAAACCGGCGCTTCAGTTCTACTTGAGGAGTGCCAGACTGGCACTTCAACCATTCCACCTACCTACCTACTTGGTGGACTGCATTAACTAGTGATAATACCTTACTTCGATTTAAGAACAATTTCCTTATATTTTTTATATTGGAGAAAAAGAAATCCATTACTTGGGCATACAATTTTTGTACCATTTTCGACATTTTCTTTAACATCAAATATGCCTGAACAGAATCGGTACGAAACCAAATTCCACGTAATTATCTATTGCAGTACAGGGAACAAAAAAACAAATTACAATTTCAGCCTGGCCAGAATTGGCTTGCATTTTCACCCTTAACAAAGAAAAACTTGTAAAATGGGCCGAACTTGCTCTTTGTCGACTTCCATTGTTAACATCCTGTAACCCACAACTGAATGGGAAAAACAAAATACAGCAAAAGAACTTTTTAGTGTGAAATTCCAGCCACCTACCAAGAAAGTGGATTTTTGAGCGAATGGATTTGTATTGTGATGGTTTAGTAAGGCAACAGACTTAAAACCGGAGGGAAGACCATAGTCCGAAGACTTGGCAAGACTTATGTATATTTTTTAATTTTCCCATCGCTTGATGCATCTGACAGCATAGTGAAAAACTTATCTATTATTGTACAATTTTTTTTCTCTTGCCTTTCCTCTTGATGCCAGCGAATAAAGCAGCTTTTTCCGTGAAGTGAATACGAGAAATTGAAGGTTATTTTCAGGCATCGCACTAAAGTATTTTCGTACATAGTTTTTTGCTGTGAATGAATTTGAGCTACAAGCCTATTAAGTCAGAGGTTATAAAGTCTATGATGGCTTTCACATCGAATGTGTCTTGATGTTGTGCCACAAGTGGAGGGACCTACGGTTTTACATCGCCACCGAACGGCGGATGTTTTTAAAGCCTACAGTTTTAAGCCGACTCCGACCGGGAAATGGTTTTTATGAGGAGCTTTTTCATAGGAGAAATACACGCGAAGGCTTGCCATTGCCGAGGAGCGACAGCTATTACAAAGTTTTTTTCTATTAATTAATATATTGAATAGCCCCATTAACATTATAAATCACTGTATTTGAAGTGCCTACTTTCCAGCGGCGTGGAAAGAAAGACTTGTTTTGCCTGTTCAAAACAAAGCTATCGCTCACGTTCCTACGGATTATAGAACAATTATTACTGTACTGGTATTTTCGAAAATATATGTGAGTCTTTCATGACTCAGATTTCACAGAGATCCGGATTCGGGGAGGCAGTTCTTAGGTATTCATACGAATGAATATACCAAAATCTGTTAAAATGAAAAAAATAAAAATATATAAAAAATATTTGAACGCCGGAAAACATGCCTACAGATATCCCTACTCCACCCACTGGATCAAAATTCTACCTAGTCTGATTGCTAACCGTTTTTGCTTATGACCATGAAGAAATCTACTCCATTATGTTACGGTAGAAGAAAGGCGCTCTCTGAGAATCTAGCATAAATTTTGAGCACTTAATTTTTGCAATCAAAAGTCTCATACACCTCTGTACAGCAAACAATATACATACATCAAAATATCACAAAAAATGAGCGATGCAAAAAAACAGCAATCATAACAGACAGGCAATAGATTCACCACTCAACTTTCGCTCTAAATGCGAAAACTTCCGAAAACTAACTGAGAAAGCAGAAAAGTGTTATTTCCCACGTGACAACAAGCGGCGTTCAAACCCAAATCGGGCGTGTAGTAGGACTAGCAGAAGTTGAGCAAAACAGGCCGCAGAATTAGTTGAAGAAAGAAGAAAAAAGTCAAAATGGTTGAGTGCGAAGACCTTCGAATGCTGGTTCGCAGCAAAAGAAACGAAGATTCTGCCGATTCGGTGGCTTACGTTTTAGGACAGTGGGGGCTTACTGTAAAAAAAACATCAGTAATCCTTGCCCAGAGTATGCTTAAATTGCTGCCGTAGCCGAATGGGTTGGTGCGTGATTACCATTTGGAAGTACGAATCTCCGTGCATGAAACCCTAAAATGGCAGAAAATTTTTTTTTTCTAATGGCCCTTCGGTAGGCAATGGCAACCTCCGAGTGTATTTCTGCCATGAAAAAAGCTCCTCATAAAATATCTGCCATTCGGAGTCGGCTTGAAACTGTAGTTTGTGGAACAACATCAAAACACACACCACAAATAGAAGGAGCAGCTCGGCCAAACACCCAAAACGGGTACAAGTGGCAATTATTTATTTTTTTTATTTTTTTATTTTATGCTTAAATTGAGGAGATTTAACTTCAATCCAATAAAAGCAAAGAAACAAAAAACAAAATATTTTAAAAATACTGTAGTTTTTATTTGTTGAACAAAATGACTGCCAGCGATGGATCACACCCCACAGTCTTTCCCTAATAAGAGCTCTTGCATGCCACCAATTCAGTACAGCAATTCTGGTAGTTATCGCCAACAGAGCGCAATTAACCATGTCATCGCATTGCGACAGCAGCAATCAACAGCTGTCAGTTACGATGCCAACTGCAACGGCTAGAGGAAATAGTGAGCATTGGCAGGCAGCAGACACCTAGCCACGCATGTGATGATTCATGGTGAACCAAGAACGAGCACTGCTAAGCTAATATCAGCCTGCTATGCTGTTGGAACAGCTGTTCTATGGTGGCATCATAAGGCAAATGCGCTATTCCTTGTTAATTTAAACGCACGCAAACACAGGCACTAACTGCTCGCACTATTAACTACACTGCAGTGAGATGCCAAACTAGGTATTGCAGCTAAGAAAAATACTAGTCCGAAAGTGATTAGAAGTAGATCAGTTGCAAGGCGACCAATAAAATTTTCATAAAATATTTGTTTAAATTTTTGAATTAACTTTTTTTTTTCATTTTAGTAATAGTTATAATTAATTAATATAAAAAATATTTTTTTATTAAAAGTTACTTAAACACTTTTCGTTTGAATTTATTACCCATATTATATTAAAAATTTTCGGTTAAAATTTAAGTGGCAACGCCATTCAAAAATATTTTCAAACTTTTTTAAACGCTTTCATCTGACCCTAATCTTAGTATTTATTTCAACTGTTATATTACTCAGGTGAAATTTAAAAATAGGTGGCAACGCCGCAGTTTTTTTTTTGTATACTTTTTCTTCTTTCTCAGAACATATAATATTTCTTTGGATACACATATCCCTATATATAATTATTTCGGTTTATATTTTCACATAAGAAATTGAATGGCAACGCCACTAAATTTTTTTTTATTTAAGTTTTTAAGCATCTAGCATCTGATACCTAGGATATTTTGTAACTTTTTCATAAGTTAATATTTTTGCAATAAAAATTGGATGGCAACGCTGGCGAAAATTTTTGTATTGGATTAAAGTTTTTTAAATGCCTTAACCTTAAAACCAATGAACTAGTATTTAATTTAATTTTTAGATTAATATCTTTTTCTCCATTAAGAATTGAGTGGTAATGCCACTAAAAATAATCTTTTTAAATACCTTTCATCTGATTATAACTACTAGGATATTAATAAATAAATATGCTGTTCAGTAGTTTATATTTGGGTCATACAAAATGGGAGGCGACTCGGTCATAAAAATTATTTTTGATTTAAGTTTTCTTCTTTTTTTTCTACATTTTTCGGTTTAAGTGCCACTCATACCGAAATATTTAATTTATTATTTTCTTTCATTTGAAGAATTTGGTGGCAACGCCGCTAAACATGTTTTTTTTTGTCTGCCCTAAAAGATAAATCTTAGTGAATACTTCAAATACATAAAAGTTTTTATTTTTACAGTAAAAATACGTACCTTGCAAATAGGTGGCAACTTCATCAAAAATAAAATATTTAGATTAAAATTTTATTAAATGGATTTTCTTTCTTAGAGAACGTCTTTCACATAAATTGTTCCCTTCAATTACATATAGGTGGCAACACTCGCAAGAATGCTATTCCGTATAAACCTTGCACATTTTAAATGAAATGAGATATGTACCTATATTGCAATCGGACACCAGTGTATTGTTTTTTTTTTTTATTAAAATCTAAAATACCTTCGCTTTGATACCTATAGTACAATATTCAAATCAGTTTTGTTATCAACTTATATTTGCAATGCCATTATTTAGGTGGCGTTGCCATTAAAAGTATTTTTTTATTAAAGCATTTTTTAAACGTCTAAGGCCTGATCCTATAATTTAGTATTTAATTGTAATTTCTATTTTTTCTACAAAAAATAGGTGGCAACTCCGTCAAAAATTTTTGTTTGGCTTAAAGTTTTCTTAAATACTTTTTCCGTCATAATTCTATCCACATGGTAACATGCAATTCAATTCCGTAATTATTTAATATTTTTCTATAAAGAATTTGGTGGCAGCACCGCTAAAAAATTTTTTTCTTCGTCTGATTATATATATTGGTATTTAAATATGTTAAAGTTTCTATTTTATTCATAAAAAGTAGGTGGCAACTCTTTCCGAAAAGTATTTTTGGATTACAATTTTTTTTAAATGCCTTTGCTCTGATACGCGCAGGATATGTATCTAACATAAATTGCTCTTTTTTTAAATAAAACTAGGTGGCAACACTCTAACAATTGATGTTTCAAATGAAATAAGATACATTAAAATCAGCCACTAAGGTTGTAAAATATTTTTTTGTTGTATCAAATGTTTGATACCTATGGTAATATACAATATTAATTTCTATTTTATTATTAACTTATATTTTGCCATAAATAATTAGGTGGCAATGCCACAAAAAAAAATTTTTTGTTAAAGTGTTTTTTTATCATCTAACGTCTGATCCCATACTTTAGTACTTAATTGTAATTTCTATTTTGCCCCCCAAAAAAGTGGCAACTCCATAAAAAAATTATTTTTTGGGTTCAAGGTTTTTAAATACCTTTTTCTTGATAACCTTATCCACATCGTAATGTTTAATTAAATTTTGTAACTAATGTATGTATCTCCATAAAGAATTTGTATGTATCTCCTAAAAAATTGTGTTCTTTGTCTGATCATACAATTTGGTATTTCATGCAAATATTTTTAAGTTTCCATTTTTTCTATAAAAGTTAGGTGGCAACTCCGTCAAAAAAGTATTTGCTGCCAGAGTACATAACCCAAAATCCATAGAGTCGAAAAAAACGGCTTAAAAATTTTAAATTTACTATTCTCCCCTAAGTTAAAGTAAAGTAATGGTTTCATCTAAGTGATAGCGCCATGAATTTTTACATACACCCATAGACGAGGTTGTTGGCATTCCTGTGTACTTATCTGCGAAATTTTTTTGTTTGAATTATAACACTCTTCTAAAGTTATTTTTGAAACATTCAAAAGCAATTTTTACAAATTTTTTACACAATTTTTTAACTAGATTTTTTTATATCCATTACGAACTAGTTCAGTAACTCGTGTATGGTAAAAAGCCGATGTACAGATGGACTCTTTCTTTAGTACTATTTTCTATTATTATAATTTGTTGTACTTGATACTGAGCTTTAGAATGGGAATAACACTTCGTGGAACACCGCCATGCTGAAATACCAGTTGCTAGCACTGGCGAAAAGGCGAACAAGTTGAGTTACAAAGTGAACTGGTCCTAGACTAGTACAGAGCCAGCAAATTTTCTACTTGGATATTCTAACAAGTCTTTTCGATGGCAAATTACATGATTGCAATTATAGCATTTTGAGGCGGTAAATTTTGCATAGTTCATTACTCATACTACAACACCTCGGTGAGGGCTTCCCATCCGTTTGCTGTAGATTGCAATGCATTTTGTTGTGGTTTATGGTTACCTGCTGCAAATTGTCTTCTACAACCAAATGCACTATTCATTTATTTTATCGTTGTTTTTGTCCTTGTTTTTGCTTCGCATTGCGCCTGCACTAATTACTGAACCGGCAATCGCCATAAACAAGCTTGTACTTATGTGAGCCCTTAAGTATGTATAAACGCATGTATAATTGATATTTCCGGTAGCCAACAGTGCAGCCAGTGAGGGTGTAACAATTATCATGTAAATATCAGACCTAAATACGCATGTGGATGTGTAGCATATGCGTGTGTGTAATCGAATATATGTGCATTTGTGTGCGCTCAAGTGCATTTGTGTGAATTGCATGGTTCTTATGTTTGTATTAGTTAACATATTGTTGTCCCAAGTGCACTTGGGTAAAGTGAGAATGTGTGCGCCAGTCCGTAAAGGAGCTCATACTTAGATGGTAATGATTAGTGCCGCAAAGCGAAGCAGCAAAGCAGCAGGATAATTACAAGCACCACACAACCAGTCACTCCAGATGTGTGTACGTACAAAGGGTGAAGCAAGAGCAAGTTAATTTTGAATAATAGTAAAAAATAGGAAGTAAATGAACATTTTGCAAAATATCAATTTGCTGAGATGAAAATTGCTCCGTTTGCGAGCTAAACTCAAAAAAACGCGTTGGATGTCGCATTGGCTCGAATTTTGCAGCCTTCATACCGACTGTAAATTTTTGGTCGAATTTTGTCGTATAGTAGAAAAAAAAATCTTTTATTTATCCGTATATCAGCGTTTCTACGTAGACGGTGCATTCTGCGAATTTAATTTCTCATCACTTTTTTTGATAATATCTCGCACTTTATACTAGAAAATGATAGTTGCATTTATTTTCTTCTTTTGACGGCGTGATGCCAGCAGCAACACAATTTTTAACGCTTGGTGTCCAAACAATTATATTTATTTATTCATTTATCCATAGACCACGTCAGACTCTTATAATATATCGATATCGCCGGCACGATTAGATTTTATTTGTTACTTGTTTTTCGATTAAAAATTAATATAACAAATAAGAAAACTACAACCAAAAAATAAAAAAAATTAAATAATCAATAAATTATTAATAAACAAAATTTTTTCAAATATCGACAATTTCAATTCGTAACTCAATCTATATATAATATTAATAGTGAGCAAATTTTTGTCGTACCTTTTTTTTGTATTTATAGTCAGAGAAAGATGTTGAAACATATACCAAATGGATAGCATATGTGGAGACGGTTTGCACAATGTATTAAAATAGATACATAAGTGAATAGGTTCAGGTAAAATTAATAATTATAATTCGAAGGTATTGAGGTAAGCCGATGCGTGTGAGTACTGCGCAGAGGTAGAGTGCAACTTGCTGAGATGTTACGTATACGACAAGGCAGATTTACATGAGCATGTTTTGGCATAAATTAATATATGTTAATGATATCCCTGATTTATTTTACAATTATAATCGAAATTCTGCGCGTATTAAGAGACTTACCCGCGCACTAAGAGATTTGAATGAGATATCGAGTTTTATTCCGCTTAACTTTTCGGTGTGAAGAAAGGAGGTTTTTGAATTTTTAGATTCACTTTTTTAAATTTATTTATTTAACTATCTTTAATAATTTAAGCTTATATTACGTTTGAGAGGTCTGTAAAAAACTTTACTATATTTTAGACTTGAAATAAACGAAATAAAATGAAATGAAATAAAAATGTAGACGGTGTATTTTAAAAGCTTTAGAATTTAAAATGATAATACAAAACCGAAATATTATTAAAAGTAGTATTTTTTTTTTTATAATCTGGTTGATAATTTTTTTTGGGTATGATATGCGGCTTGCGTCCGCCACGCAAATGAAATACACCAATATGGGATCGCTTAATATAGGTAAAATGAGATATTTTTCACATTAGTTTACTACATCTATTCACATATATCATGTAAAAAGTTTCAACATAAGCTATCCATTTATATATTTTTCAACTGTTTTCTATGACTGAAAATACTAAAAAAAGAGATGACTAAATTTTGCTCTCCGTATTTATATAACGTCGAATAACGTCGAAATTTTGACGTACCGGCGATCCTAGTATGCTATTTGCAATATAATTTCCAATCAGTTTATTAAAATTGTTTGTTGGGTACCCGACCGCTCTGGAAGGATGAAGTAGAGGAAAATAAAAGAGCGGATAAGTGTGCAAGAAAAGGCTCTGAGCTTGTTCTCAGCAAATGGTAGAGGGCATAAGCATTCCTCCAAACAAACTGTACTGAAGATGGTTGAGGATGATTACTAACTGCAGGGTCTCAAAAGCGCTCTAGCGAAAACTTAATCTTTAAAGGACAAAATGTAGGCTTGGACTCAATAGATCAACTACCAGCGCCCTCACAGGTGTTATAACGGGTAACTGCGTTATTGGCACCCTAGCCAGTAGAGGTACACCCATCTTTCAATGACTTCTGCAGGAGTTGTGGAGATGAAGAAACATTTCATCTCGGAGCCGTCAGTGAATACAGAGATGCCTGCTTCGGTGCAGATTTTCTCGATATTCAAATCGTGTCTATTTGGCAAAATTGCCTTAGCACGACCCTCAAACTCCAGTTAGCGGATAGAGAACTATCCGAAATTCAAAGAAGTATGGTATTTACTGCCCTAAAATGCTACCACGTCCCTTGAGAGATTGACTCCTTTAACCTGATTAGACTTTGAGCTGAGATGGAAATAACGTAAAAGTCGAAGGGAAGCAAATACAAAATGATATTCAGAGCAGCACTGAGTCCAATACTGAACCTCAAAAGTACAAAATGTCTGCTTGGATTTCACAGATCACTTGTTTACTGCACTATTGGCACCCAAGGCAGTATAATGGGTATACTCATAGTGACCTCAGCAGTAGTTGCGGAGATGAAGAAGAAATTGAGTGGATAAAACACCTCCTCAGGGAATGTACAGCACTTCAGAGGCGCGCCAAATATCTTGACGATTATTTCTTTGAAGACCTGGGAGACTGGAGGGACTGATTACCTTCTTAAAAAGATCTAAATGGTTTAAGCAACTTAGTTAGGGGATGGAAATCAAATACTGGTACCACAATGGGCCTTAGGGCTACCGAGTTTCTTGTCTTAGAGAAGCAACCTGGCTAACCTAATCTAACCAGCAGTGACCTAACCTCTTGCCAGCCTTAATTACAACTAGATTACCCACCTTAAATCGATTTTGATAATTTTATATTTTTTATTTTTAAAATCGTTGCTCGAAGCGATTGCCTATTGACACCACCCAAGCAACTGAAAACTCCATAATCGACATTTTCCCAAAAAAATCGATTTTTGATGTGTTGTGCCGGATTGCTAGATGCAAAGATCGTTTAGGGTCATGACTATTATTTCCTCTCACAAAAGTTAATTACTGATCTACGCAATTACTTAAATTGACATTTCCTAAAGTCCAAACTTAGAAGCTGTAATAGAGGGGTTTATCATTTGAGAATGCGATTTGATCGATGAGACTATTGGATATCTTAAGCGAATAAACTGAGGTTTTTATACAAACTTTGCAAGAGACTACTCGTGAAATGCTAACTTGTCGAGCAGGCGCAGCCAAGAATTCCTGGATGTAACTTCTGCTTGACATCAAAGTATTGAGAAATAACTAATAGTAAAAATTAACAGGTCGAATATATGATAGAGTGGTAAACACTTAGATCTTAAGATAGTTAAAAGCAAAAGTTAGCCTCCCAAAATGGCTTCGAAAACTTGCTTACAGAAGGCTCTGTGGGCGCTTCAAGTGAATAATTTCATTCTGCGGAGCTACTATTATTATTTATCTTAAAGAACTCGCGCATGGAGAGATCATTCGCAGTCACATAAATGCGTGACTCAAACAGAAACTTGTGATTGGTCCACCTTGTGTCGACTTATATAAGTAGATACATACTGTAGAACACAACTGTAGACACAAAACTATGCAACCAAATATGCTCTTGCTTGCTTTGTAAATACACAAACACATGTTTATCTTTGATTGCATGATTATTTACTTGTTATACAAAGTAGAAGTATTTATACCTCTTGCCTGCATTGCTGTGGGCGTCACAACTGTGTTGATGGCTTGTCAAAGTGCTGCCCATTTGGTGGCAAAATGTTTGCATCTAATTGCTTGTCATTTCATTTGAATATAAAAATAAGTGGAGCGAAATATTTAGCAAATAAGAGGAAGAACAAAAATGAGTCTCTTAATGCTCACATAAATACATCGTAGAGGTGGAACATTTAAAAAGTAATACTTCTGGAATGGCACGGTAGAAGAGTGGTGGTATGATATAAGAAGAGGATCATCAGAATAGGCCTCTTTTTTCGCCAAGACTTAGCTGTGGCGAATAGATGAAGCAATTAAACATATATCGGCAACGCGGGAAGGGAGTTGCTTTAAGGGGGGACCCTCATTTAGACGGTCGAAAAATGCATCATTTTTGGGAATTTTTTTCTCAGGTAAAATAACTTCAAACGTTTTGTAATTCATAAAGTACTTTAATAAATGTCTTGACTGTCTACAAAAATTTTCGGAGAAGAAAAAAAACATTTTAAGTATGGAAATATACACCTCGTCCTTGGCACCTCATTCTATCTGTGTACATTCTAGCGCTCTGAATTTTTTTCTGAAATAAAAAAACCAAATTTTTTTTAAAACTTTAGGATAATACCTTCGATGTGACATTTTGATTTAAAAAAAAATGTCGAAATTGATATTTTTTACCCAGTTTTATGTTAAAAGTGATTTTTCATGCATAAAAATTGACTTTAAAATTACAAAAAAATATGAAAATCTTTTTTTTTAAAAAAACACTTAATGTCACATTGAAAACAATTTAATTATCTTTAAAATGAGCTATTGTAAAGCCTGATTGGTTCAATACAGCGTTCTCAATTGTGTACACAAAATCGAAAAATGATGTTTCGAGAAAAACGCGTTTAAAGTTTTGGATACAGGCGATCAGGCCACCCGTCGCGTCCTGTTAAAAATTTTGTCACTCCTTCAAAAATACAGATATCGACTTGAAATTTTGAAAGTATATTCTTAAATAGTTGTAGAATAGATTAAAATTATTTCCAAAAAATCGATTTTTTTGACCCGATAAATGAGGGTCCCCCCTTAAATTACATGTGCTGGTACGGCAGTGCAGCCTAATGAGCTATAGCGAAACTCGCAAGCGGCCAATTTTACTCGATAACTTTGTTGTTGGTTTCGCATGCAAATTTTTCATCACGTTAATCGAGCATAGAGATAGCGAGCGTGGAAATGGCGAATAGAAGAGGCCTTATATCTATATCGGGTGGCTTTTGAGCTGCATGAGAAGTATCAATATCGAGAACTATGTTTTGACAGCTGAGAATGTCAAACTGAATGACAAACTGTGTTGATATTTCTATTTAGTAAGGTTTGGCAAGTCTCCATGAATCTTTCAACGCCGCTTCCAAATTGTGGAAATTTATTTTGAAAAAAATTCTCTTCACGTAGTTCATAGAGCAGCGGCGGCTTCATCGGTGCTTATTTCTTCGGTCTTTCGAAATGAGAAAAGAGCTGCCGTTACGTTGAATTACAAGCGCTATCGAGACATCCTGGCTGAATTTTTTTGTTCCCGAAAATTAGTCAGCTAAACATCTATGGCATTTGGTTCAAAGGCGCAAATTGCCATAAAACACTCTTAACAATCGATTCATTGTAATATTCAAACCATTATTGACGCTATACGTCCAGATTTATTGGAAAATATAGTCAAAAATTAGACTAATCGAATGGGCGAAGTAGCTCGTAGCGGCGGCAGACATATGCCGGATATCATATTCAAATATAAATGTCATCAAATTATAATAAAAAAATCTAAGCTAAACCCTGAAATCAAACCGAGACTTCCATAAAGCCCGAGAGCTTACTTAAGTGCGAAAATTGTGTAGTTCGTGATCACACCGTTAGAGGTGTTTTATCCACCTTCTTTTCGTGTTGGATAATTTTTTTTTTTCTAAAAAATCGTTATATTTTTTCACATTATTTAAACCATGTTATCTTTGTTACTTGGTATTCAGTGCCGAAAACTTTTCTATAGTTCAGGGTAGGGTTCTAGTGTTAAAATTGTTTGAGATTGAGATGGTGTACAAAAGCATGCACTCGAACTACCAACCAAAAAGCTTTTTTTGTGTTTTTGATTTCATTATTTTTAATAGTTTTTTCCGAAAGGGCGCCTGGAAATCACTGTTTGCAAAATTTCATACTAGAACTCCTACAAATCTTGATTGAGAAATGTATCTATGCGCCGATTGTTTAAATTGCGATTGTTAAATTAATTTATGTGGCTTTAAATTGCTAAGAACGAGACAACAGCAGAGACGGATTGAACCTTTCGGTATTTCTTAGAACTCTTATTATGTTACGGCCGCCGTAGTCGAATGGGATGGTACGTGACTTCCATTTGGAATTCAGAGAGAACGTAGGTTCGAATCTTGGTGAAAGACCAAAAATGAAGAAAAGGTTTTTCTAATTCTAAAGCGGTCCCCCCTCGGCAGGCAATAGCAAACCTCCGAGTGCATTTCTGACCTCGATAGTCTCACGAATTCCATCTCTGAGGTCTTGAATCGACCCTGGGCTGTTGGCGTAGACTTTCTCTTTCACATGGCCCAAAAAAAAAGAAGTCACAAGGTGTTATATATAACACGGTCCGGAAACTTTTCTCGTAAAAGATCAGTGGTTTCGTGGCACGTAGCGCCGTCTTGGTGAAAATAGCCGTTGTGTAGATCAATACCATCCAATTTCGGCCATAAAAATCTTTCATCATCTCTCTTGTTTAATACCTAACACCTGTTATTGGAAACCCCTATATATGGAGTTTTTCCAATAAACTGCGTCCTGTTCCGTCCAATATATAATATTTTATAGTTACTTAGAAATATTAGATCACTATAATCCAAGCCTCACTCATCCTATTAAAATGTTTTATTTTGTAATGCCGAACCTCGACTAATAATAGTTTTAAGTATTTGTTTTTATATATTTGTTTTAAGTGCTAACTCTATAAATGCTTTCAACTCACCGAAAAAGCAGCAACAAAACACCAACGTATACAGTGTTATGAAAATTATTCGCACATCTATGCGATCGAAAATATACTCGCGATCTCTCTCCTCCTCCCACGCGTCGCTGTTGTTAAAATTCATATCACTACCATTGAAACTGCCGTTACTCCACGCCAATCTACCAATTGCATCGGAACTGTCATTAGCATTGGTAAAGCTCATATTTTGCATTTTGCTCCAAGCGTCGCTAGCAGGCGGAAGTTGAGGATCAGCATCCGCATAGTCGCTTATAGTTTCACTAAGAGTCGCCACCACTGCTGACAGTGCAGTCGCTGCGGTGGCATTACACAGCGCCAGCAATGTGGAATTTAAAATGAATGACGTCAATACGCCAAAATTTAGTGTTGTTGCTTTTGTGATGCTTTTAGCCACACTCGGTTGCATTGTTGCATATATTTTGGCGTTTTCACTTTGACTTTCTATTTTCATTGTGCGCTTAAAGTAGCTTGGACGCTTGAGCGTGAAATTTTTTCTTCTTCCTCTCTTTCTTCGTCTCATACTTCCACTATCGCTGTGCATTTTATTGCCAAAGCCACCATCAAGCGCACCATTACTGCCACAACGACTAGTCGACATTTTTACACCAGCTGTGTGCCTCAACAATGGCTGCGCTACAAGCGTTGGTGGTGGTCGTGGTAGTGGTGATGTTTGCAGTTGTGGTGGTGGTGATGGCAGGAGCTCAGTGCAACTGGATGTTGATGTTGTTTTTCTTGTTCCTGCTGGTCCCTTAAGCAATGCGGACTCGCGTGTCAAAACTGCCGCCACTGATAATGCATCCGCTGACGTGGCGGTGCGTGTGGTAGGTATTGTATTGCAAGCCATTGGCAACTGAAATTGTGAGCTGGGAGATTCTTCATTATCATGGCGTTGTTCATAATTCATGACATGCTGGCATGAAGTGTTGTTGTTATTGAAAGTATGCATGTTGCTGGCATCATTCACTTTCATTTCACATACATTTCGTGTGCCTTTAACTGTTGTTGTTGCTGTCGCTTGCTGCATGTTGTTGACATAGTTCATCTCACCATTTAACCTCAATAGTCGCTGTCCGTTGCGCAGCTCACCCGCGTTACCACAAAAACTGTTTACATCATTGTCGTTGTTGTTGTGCTTGTTGTTGGCCTTCTGCTTGGCTCGCCACAACACATTTTGTTGATTAAAATTTCCAAGCATTGCGTGCCTTAAATACTTATGATCACCGCTTGCAGGGACGCGCTTATTTTGATTATCTTGATTGCTTAATTTCGACGTCGTTGTTGCTGTATCTCTCTCTGTCGCTCCCACTGTCATTGTCATTGTTACTGCGCTGCTTTCCGCATTTCCCACAAGCATTTTTGACTTTGCGGCTTTCGACGTTTGCTCAGTTGCAGTCACTGGCATTATTACATTGTTTATGTCTGCACTTTAGCTACTGCTGTTGTTGTTGCTGTTTTAGTTATGCTGCAATAATACGAAAATTGAAATTAATGTTTGTCATGTTTCGTACAATTTTAGCTAATAAATTAAAATATATAAAGTAATAAAATTTAATAAAGACACCCTATTGAATTTCTTTAGAATTTTTATAAGTACAGTGAATGTAAAAATTGCTCGTTAAAAGTGATACTCTAGCTTCACAAAATTACGTAAATATAAAGGGTGGTTAAATTTCAAGAGCCGATGTTGAATGTGAACCACACCTAAACGTCAACGACACCGTTGGACTTCTTTCTTTGGGGTTATTTGAAAGAAAAGGTGTACGTCGATAAGCCAGCAACAATTCAAGAGCTAAAGGATGAGATAACTCGGCAATAATTCCTGCTTTAGAGGCTTCAAAAAATTGATTTTTTTTTGCATAAATGTTTTCCCAAACTGTCCAAGAATGTGTCCTCAAAATTTCAGAAGCAAATTCAAAATATTTTCGGAGTTGCAGAAGAAATTGTGAGCAAGCGTCGAGCAGGTATACGAGCGGCCGGATCGCTCGAAGTGCAATTTCTCGGTTTTTTATTTTTACGATTTTTACTAATTGGCGGGAAAGTTAGGGAAAAAGTTAAACGTCCTTTCGAAACGAGATAACATTGATTGTATTCGGAATTAAATTCTCTTCTAGTTGAACCTAGAAAACCTCCAGAAAGTTATGATTAACCCACTTTTTAAACAGTCTAAAGTGAATTTGTTCTTCCAAAAAATGAAGTTTGTTTTTTAATTAGCCAAAAATTGTTGAATTTCTCACTTTTTGTTTAATTTTCTTGATTTAACTAGAAGCTATACTATACTAAAATAAAATGTTTTTTGGGTTTTTGGTTTCTGATGAAAACTGCGCCTGCATCTTTCCCCCCGCACGACACATGCACACTCGAGGCGCCTCGGCAAAATGCTTGTACCAGGCATAATATGACCTATGTTTTAATGAAAAAATTTGAGAAGACTGTTGAAATATATAACAATAAAACTTGAAAGTTTCGTTTCAATCGAATATTTATTTCCTTCCCAAAAAAAATCCACGAAAAAATCGATTTTTTGAAGCCTCTAAATCAGGCTCCCCCCTTAACGGCATAGAACCTCAATTATGCCTCAGCGTCATCGAAAGTTTGGACCATCGGATAGAGGTGTGCCGCCGAGGCCGCGATGGTTGTTCTATACGTAATTGAGCAATACCAATATTATCATAATAAAGAGAAATGATAATAATTTTTTAAAAAAATTGTATATTAATCAAAATCAACACCGGCCCTTGAAACTTAACCACTCCTTATTATAGGATGTTCCACTTAGGATTTGGAACTTGAAGTTTTTACTATAGCAGCTCAAATGACAAAGCGGCTCCATGTCAGGGACTTCGCAGATTTCAGATCATTTTTCCAGAAATAATCTTGAGTGTCAGAACAAGTAGAAAATTAGTTTATTTTTAAGCTTAAGTATAGTAAAAAGTAGACGAAAATCTTTTGAAAAAATTTTTATATTATACAATAATCCTGAGATTTATTTAGTGCTGAAATTTTTGGCATAGAGCTTTTTCAAGTGAAGTATCTTCGATTCATTTGGGCATTTTTATAACTTTTTAATGACGAAAAATATTGTATTAAAAAATTTGTTAACTATTTAAAATATTATACATATTTTTTTTTATCATCTAGCTTTTTATTAAAATTTTGAAGTTTTCATTTCTTTTTTTTTTTTGTTAGTTTTAAAAACTACCCCCGTCGACAGCAGTTTCTCATTGGTGTTTTCATAATAGCTGAGACTATACTATAGGCATTACTGACAAGTTTCAAAACGAGATCTCCATAACTTTGCTGAGTTATAGAAGTTATATCCCAATTTACATAGCGAGACAGCGAAACTGAGCATAACTGAGTGCCTGACGATTTTTTTATGCTTAAATATTTTGGAGTTACAATCCTTTCCTTATTTATTTATTTAATTATTTATATATTTTTTTCCAATTTTGTTTATTTTTTAACAAAACCCATATTAACCAAAATATTAAACTTCATAAAAAATTTAGAAAAATTCTACAATATAATTTTTTGTCATTTTCATCTGAATTTTCGGAGAATTTGCGCTATGTAGACTTATGAAATTTTACTACGTCAAGTGCAAAGTTTATGTGACTAACAAATTGCTTGGATTTTAATTTCTTTTCTTCGATGGCTTTTTGTGCTTTATTCTACATGGAAATTAATTTCCTGAGAAAGAAAATGGCAAGAGCGTTGCAAAAAAATTAAATCGAATCAACTCCAGTTGTCACCCCTAGATCTCTACTGCAAATACTCAGCGGCCTGCTCCGCTTTAAGGCTCAAAGCGAGCTCACAATGAAGGACTCCTACACGGATATACCCAGCGACTGTGATTATCACCCTCACATTCTTTGCTTCGAAAGGAATTTCCAAATGAAAGCAGTGATGGTAAATGTAGGGAAAATTCCCTACATGTAGGGATTATTGTCGAAAAATGTGGATGTAGGGAAAGAAGGACAGATTTTGTTAATTCTGTAAATGTAAGGAATTTTCAAAAAGGATAGAAAAAAATTTGAAATAGCGGGAAAAATTAGAAAAGTTCATTTAAAATAAAAATCCGCAGTAAAGTTTCATGCCAGACTTTGTTTCTTTATGGCAGAATACTTTTAAAAGCGTTAGTACGGCAACATTGCCGTTTCTTCTTCGTTAACGCTAACGCGATTTTTTCTTCGCGCGAAAATTGTTAGTTTTCTGGTGCTTTTCACTTTTGAAGTAAACTTGCAAATAATTTCGTTTTAGCTTTTTTATATTTAAAATGCATATATACTTATATAGGAGTTCCCCCTCTTCGACTGACTCTTCGGAGGAACACCAGAAAAAAAATGCAAGAATCGGAAACAAAAGTTCAATAACAAGTGGCTTGACGACGAAAATTTTAGTGGCTGGTTGGAAGCTGTGGCTAACGATCCATTCAAATGAAAATGCGCTGGGTGCGACAAAGTTTTGAACTGAGGCAAGTCTGATTTTCAGAAGCACGCCGAATCAGAAATGCACCAAAAATATATGAAATAAAAAAGACACCTAAAATAAACAGATTTTTTTAAGAAAAAATCGAGTAAACCAAATGGTTCCAGAAATTTCGAATTAAGTCTTAGCATGTTCTTCGCTGAGCATAATGTCGCGCTGCAAGTGGTGAACCATTTAATCCCCCTCTTAAAAGAAACCGTGCCAGATTCTGATAAAATAAAAACTCTGCCTTGCTTTAAACAGAACTGAATGTATTGAAAAAGTCTAATTTTTAGTATTTTTGTTGAATTTTTCTTTACATTTGGGTCTATAATATAATAAATATTTGTACTTATATATATTTGAAATAAAATTTGTTTTTATTATAAAGTGTCAAAATAGCACCATTTCCAAAACTTAAGCAAATAATTCAACTTTGACGTTGCAAGTGCTTCATTATAGTGTAAACACGGGAGAAAAAATGTAGGGAATTGTATAGAACAAATTTTTATAAGCGTAGGGAAAAGTAGAGAATTTTTTTGGACTGTGTAGGGATTTTTCAAAAAATCATTTACCGTCACTGAATGAAAGTCCCTTCTAGACTGAATTGGCTTGAAGAAAATCCAACACCCAACACACCCGTTAAGATCTATACGGACGGATCTAAAATGACCACTGGTGTAGGATCAGGGTTATTTTGCGAAAAGCTTTCAATTAGTGATTCCCTTAAACTACCGGATCACTGTAGTGTTTTTCAAGCGGAAATAAACGTTACTCATGAAGCCTTAAAATGGTTAAAGATAAACAGAATATCATCAACAGATATCTGCATTCTATCAGATAGCCAAGCTGCGCTACGGGCACTGGATGCATTTCAAATAACATCAAGGAGTGTCTTACGTTGTCGCCAATCTCTAAATGAGATGGCCAAACAATATCGTATAATCTTATGTTGGGTTCCCGGCCACAGAGATATACCAGGGAACTGTAGGGCAGACCAACTTGCAAGAGAAGGTACCTGTATGCCAGACATACGGAATTTTATGGATATACCTCTCGCAACTTGTAAGCTTCTCATTAAGGATGCACTAATCAGTTCTACAAATCAAAGTTGGATTGACGTTAACACCTGTGAAATTGCTATGCAAACATGGCCAAGAGTATTATAAAACTGAGTACACTTCAAATCAGGACCTTAGTAGGGTCCCTCACAAAACATTGTCTCATAGGAAAGAGATTAGGCGTTTACACGCATGATTTCTGTCGTAGCTGCAGAAATTAGGAGGAGCTGGAAACAATTCAACAACTTTTTTGCACATGCCCAGCTCTAGCCAGAAGCAGGAACCGATTTTCAAAATCCTACTTCTTAAGAATATAGATAATCTATACACTTTAGGAATCAACAACCTTCTACGCTTTGTCGAAAGCTCAGAATGGTTCAATATGGAGAGGGAAATGTAGCCCAGCCCCCGTGGCTCATAACGGAACCATTTCGTGGTCTAAGTGGCATCGTTGTCTCTATGTGCGATGCGGCCGCCAAACCTAACCTAACTACAGTCGTATCCCTTTGAACCAACCTTTTGTGTTTTTTTATGTTTCTTTTCTGGCAGTTAAGTTTGGTTAAAAATACCTACCCACCGTTACTACGTATGTAGTGATTCCACTAAAAGCATCCCTTTTCTTCTTTAGGATTTTTTCCTCAACCCCGGGACTGCTTCCGCATTGCTTCGAAGTAGAAGTGCAAGACGGCATCCTTAGAAGGTCACTTTCACTTACTCACCCTACGTCCAGGGTCGCCTGTTTTGAAAAACCTATGCTTAATGCTCATGAGCATAAGTTTCTATTTCACGCCTCTTTTTTTGGATAATATCCTCAACGAAATTTGCGGCGGCATTCCATTTTTCTTCGTCTATCATCATTTTGTCAATTATTTCTTCAGGCGCAAATACACCAAGTTCGCTTTTCTCTATGTGTTCCACCTCTCACATTTAAATAAGATGTACTCCGCATTATTGTGTTTAGCATCTCCACTAATGTATTTTGGTAGATTCACCTTTCCCGTTCGCCACAAATACTTGCGAAAGGACCCCTGACCAGACAAAAACTGTGTGAGGTGATAGTAAACCTTACCGCGTTTTCTTTCTACCCACTTCTTAAATCGGGTATTAGTCTCGCTGTCTATATACCGTACCGTTCAGAGCTCCATCTTGCCTGTCAAAATATGACCGTTTGACTTCTAATGTCGGAGAAGTATCGTCCTGAGATTCGTGAGATTTTTCCTCCCATCTCCTTTTGCGCTCCTGTGCTAAAATATAATATCTATAGGGATGGTTACGCTGATAACTAAAACCGCTGCTTCTGATATTGTAATGTATGAAAAAGCCACACTGAGACCGCAGACTGCAAAGTTTTCGCCCGCTTTGCACCCTTAGCGAAATTGCCATATTTCGCATCCATATAGAAAAATCAAGTTCGTCGTGGCCATTAAAAGTTTTCGCTTGCTCTGAGTTGGACGTCTAAGGGTTGCCATGAACTTAGTTCACATGCCGCTTACTTTGCCAGCTCTTGTGGCGGCATCATTTATGTGCGCACAGTAAGTTATGTTGGTTAGAAGGACTAGCTCTATTTTTTCAGTTTTCTCTGCCTGAACTTAGAACTCTAGAAATACTTAATGATGATGAAGTCCAGTTTTTATAAATTGCACTTTTTATACGAAAAAAACGCAAGGGTGCAAGGACCAGAGAAACAAAAAGTATTTTCCATCACATCGATTTTTTAACCACTTAAAAATGCAAGTTATTTTACCCAATTCGATGGGCTCTAAAGTTGCTTAATCGTAATTTTCTAAAAGCGCAGAATTGGAATTTTTCTAAATTTTTTATGAAGCTTAACAGTTTGTTTTATGTGGACTTTGTCAGAAATAAAATAATGTTTAAATAAAATAACGAGAAATGCTGGCTCGAAAAACATTTTAATAGTATTCTTACAAAATATTATTACGCTCACCATTTCACCAATGTGTGAAATAAAATAAATAAATAATTGGCGCGTACACCTCTGTTAGATGTTGGGCCGAGCTCCTCCTCCTATTTGTGGTGTGCGTCTTGATGTTGTTCCACAAATGGAGGGACCTACAGTTTCAAGCCGAAATACACTCGGAGGTTTGCCATTGCCTGCCGAGGGGCGACCCCTATTAGAAAAATGTCTTTATTAATTTTGCTTTCACCGAGATTCGAACCCATGTTCTCTCTGTGAATTCCGAATGGTAGTCACGCACCAACCCATTCGGCTACGGCGGCCGCGTGGAATACGTACAGGAAATCTGGGTAGAAAACTATAACACTCGTATACTCGTATTACATCCGCTTAAAAATTGATCGAAGCATCACTGCAAACATTACTAACAAAATTATTAACAAAAACTAAAAAACAAATTACAAACAGGAAAAAATGTAAAAAAAAATATATTTTTCCAAAAAAAAATTGAATTATAATAATGGTATTATTATTATTATAAGAAGGCCATTACGCACTGCGACCAGAGCTGATCTATTGAAAAGGCATATTTTTGTAACCCTACAGTTTTAGGTTTTTTAAAAATTTTAGCACAATTTTGGGTTTGTTGTTCCAAAGATTGCATGGAGATACTACGATACCACCAAGGTGATGAAGTCTCTGTCTGCCCAACTCAGGACATTCACAAAGCACATGTTCTGAGCTTTCTATGTCCATTTCGCAAAAGCGGCAGATATTGGTCTCTGATAGACCAATATTGTTTAGATGACACCTCAGGCCGCAGTAACCTGTAAGACATCCTGTTATATGTAATGGTAAAAACAACCGAAGATATTTCACCTTAAAAAACTTTATACCATAAATTTCAAAATTATGTAAAAATTGTACATTTTTTCACCTTACTTCCTATTATAGATACTTAAGTCCAAAAATAAATCAATTTTTAGAAAAATTCACGATAATCTCTAAAATACTTGAATCACTTGACTGGGAATCGCTCAAGACCGACATGTCAGAAAATTAGTTTTTGCCCAGATATTCACGAAGGTAGTGCCTATTCCATAGTGCAGAGTTGGAAATTATTAAGCAAAATATCGAAAATAATCTGCCGAAATAATGATATGCGGAAGCTGCAACTTAGCTGCTTTGATTATATTTTGTGGACCTCCCAATCGCCCAGACTTGAGTCTTTAAATGACATCATATATATATATATATATATCGTTGGCGCGTATATCCTTTTTGGGTGTTTGGCCGAGCTCCTCCTCTTATTTTTGGTGTGCGTCTTGATGTTGTTCCACAAATGGAGGGACCTACAGTTTCAAGCCGACTCAGAATGGCAGATATATTTATGAGGAGTTTTTTCATGACAGAAATACACTCGGAGGTTTGCCATTGCCTGCCGAGCGGCGACCGCTACTAGAAAAATGTTTTTCTTAATTTTGGTGTTTCACCGAGATTCGAACCAACGTTCTTTCTGTGAATTCCGAATGGTAGTCACGCACCAACCCATTCGGCTACGGCGGCCGCCGAAATTGCATCATACGATCTCATAATTTATATGTTTAACATATCTTCACTTAAATCAAATTTTTACAAAATACGAGGCACATCCAGAAACGGTATAGAGATTTATCATGGCCATGGGGAATGTTTTATCGACATGTCGCAACACTACCGTATAGCCTAACTCCACCCTTTCAAAGCAGAGGTCAATTCTAAGTTTACATGTTGAAAACCTTTCATCCAGTAGCATCTCTTCCGGAAAATGTTGATCTTAACTCCCGTCAAGTACGAAATCTGCACCGTCATACACCACCTCGATGTGAAAGGAAAAACTCCAGTTGAGATTTTTAATGAGGTTAAATATGTTGTAGATCATTTAGAGTTATGAATGGTACGATGTACGAGGGTGTACAATTAGTGTCGAATCGAAAAATTATCCTTTTTTTACGATGGATACTTGAGCACTTTTTTTTAATAATTATGTGTTAATTGGAAAAAGGGAGAAATGTCTGCCAAAATTTTAGTGATCGGCACAAGATTATAAGATGATAAAAAATTACTTGAATTTAAATTTTAATCTGGTTTTTATTTTTCTTGCTTGCTTAAAATGTTTTTGCAGTTTTGCGATGAAGTTTTTTAGCAAAATGTTTTGAAGCATAGTGTCCATGATCGGTTATCAGTTGAAATGTACGGTTACTGGGACGATATTTGTATGGAAAAATTTATGACAAATCTGTGGGTATGAAAGTTGTATGGTTATTGAAGCTGTTTGGTCATAAAAACTGTACGTAATGAAGGATTTTGCTACACTTCTATTCGGTGGTGTCTAAACCATATTAAAATTAAACATTAAATCGGCCAGCTCATACGAAAAATATAAATTTTTTTCGATTTTTTCAAAAAAAAGTTCTTGTCTCCTAAGGAAGCATTTGTATGACCTGAAACTTTGCATATCTTAATCCTATTTTAATAGCAATCGCGAAAGAAAAATCACCGTTATTTGTATGGTAGCATTCTCTCTATCATTCACCATCAATCTTCGAATTAATCACAAAGTGAAGATCGTGCTTTTGCACTTCAACAAACTATGATTTCTGGAGACTTTTAGTTTTAAGAAAGTGGTCGATACTTATTCAAAAACAAGTCATTTTTTTAATACAATGCTCAATATCGATACTTTTACTATATCAGTAGAGCGATAAAAGTATCGTTACAGAGGTCGAAATGTGTTGTCATTAATCTGAGCTAAAGTAGAGTATAGATATTAGAGAGAATTTTAATGCAATGCCTTGCAAAAGCCAGCATATTAATTTGACCGCATAAATATTTTATTCCTCTTCCAATAGCAAAATAACCCTCATGAGATTTGTATGCGTGTGACAGCCAAACTAAAAAATTACAAGTAGTCAAGCATTTAACTTGACTTTTTAACACCAATCTGCATTAAGCCACAAAAAAAAACAAATTTGAACGCTTGTATATAAGTACGCAACCCTTTTAGCAGCCACGTAAAAGAACGACCGTAACCATCAAACCATACTTGTACACTCAGCAAAAGCTAACAAACAAAAGCCAACAAATAAAAAATGGGAAAACGGAACAAATAAAATGTATGCCACGCAAACCAACTACAATTCATCCAACCAGCAACCGGAAAAGGGTAAACCTACAATTTGTAAATGAACAACCCAAACGACGCCCAAATTGGTATTTTACGTATACGCCCCGTTGCACACCACAGACAGTGTAAAGTAAAATAGATGACGCAAAAGCTAACCGGAACCATAACTAACTGGCTTTGCATGTTTAGCGGATGATAAAATCTTTTTCTAAATGTAAAAGCATGAATTTGTTTCATATAAATTTTTGGATTCACTCTTTGATAAAATATGCTACGTGGAACATTTGAATATTTTGCTTTGAAAAAAGAAATTATCTTCTCACAAGCGGGTGGACTGTTATGCCAAGCAGTCCAAGTTTTGTGTCGTTTTTGTGCTTCCATTTTTTTTAATTTTTTTTTTTTTTGCTCTTTTTTATTGTTGTTTCTTTTCATTTCCTATTCTATAATTTTGTTGCGAGTTTAAGTGACTTTTATTGCCAGTTTTATGTTTCGTTGCTTCCTTATCGGCACGGAAACTTCTTCTGGCATGCTTACGCCCAACCTCTATAACACTTATCTACTTTTATGTAAGCTTTCCTTCACTTTTAATAAAACAATAAAACTAAGTATTCCTAATAGTTTCCGCATAGTTGTTGATTTAGGTTTGGTCACAGTGACATCTATTAATTTCGGTTGCGTTTGTCTGCCGCACCAAATCGCGAAAGTTTCAAGTTATCTAATTTCATTTATTTTCTCCGTTCTCCCTCACAAAACTTCTGGCCCACTTTCGGTTGAAATTTTCCAATATTTTTGCAGCTCTTGTCTTTGTTTGTTTCTTCTCTTAACTGCCGCTTTTTAATCTCCGCTTTCTGCCCAAGTCTGCACGTAAATTTATTGTGACTTTTGTTTTATATTTACGTCAGTCCTTGCCACAATTTGCACACTGACCATCTGCCTCTGTTTCCATCCTGCGCAACCACTTATTTTGTATCTTTCCTCAGTCAACAGACATTCATTTTGCCATTCTCTGGCCATTTTATTATCCACTTTTAGCTACTCCAATTACGACTTGCTACAGGCACATCGTCTAGTCGTCGACCAGTACTTGGCTCTTTAACTTCTCACCCCTTAATTTGTGGACGTTGTTGTTTTAGTTGCCGTGCCTTGCTTGCGTTTCTCTCTTACCCTCTCTCCTTTACCCTCTGATATGCTTTTTATATGTGGCTGCTGACCTAAAAACTTTCGTTTCTTTACTTTTCTTCACTTTTCTCTCCTTCCACAGTTACTCATTTGCGGCTCGCTTGACTTGTTGCAACTTTTCATCCTTTGCTAATCCTGCAGACCTGCTGACTGCTTTGCCTCCAATGTTGTTGTTACTTTTTTGCTTATTTTTAAGAATGTTGAAATACACATTCCATCACTATTGGTGGTCTTTTGATGGCGATGCCCTCTCAAATTTTTATTTGTTTGTTTCACGCAATATAACAATTGAATAAATGGCCTCGACTGGGCAAAGATTATGAGATTCACGAGTGGAAAATGTGATCATTTTTATGATAAATATATTTGTAAACAATTTTATTAATAAAACTGGTTAGCTGGCCTAGCTGTTTCTGTTCGAAAGGAATTGTGGGAAAATTGTTTTTTCCGCTAGTTTGTTCTACGGTAATCAGACTGGATTATGTCATACAAATGGCTGCCTTGTGAGTATTCCATGTTTTGGGAGTAGGAAAAGTGAAGAGAATGAAGTGGATCAAGTGAAGGAGGGCTTGCCTTACTGGGTGTGTCTAAATAAGGAAACGCCAGGCGTTTAGTTGAATAGGGCCAAAACCGCTTACATGATTACTAAGCCAACAAGTAAACTAAGAATCTGGTTGCTTTACACACAGAAGTCTTTTAGTTTCGGCTTTAAAATATGAACGAATTTAAGCAGAAGTTTCAAGTTCCAAATGAAGAAACCCTCGATTTCATGTTGCCGTTCGGAGTCAGTATAAAACTATAGGCCGCTCCATATGGAGGACATGAGGACAGTTACCACAAACCGGAGGAAATGCTAGACCAAATACCTACAAAACAAATGATTTGGAGGCTTTTGAAAGATGATATGGTAGGGAAAGGATTTCACGGTAGAAAGTCAGTTGGGTTTTTTCTTATTGCCTCTCAAAGAACAAGCTGTTTTCAGAAAAAAAATTCCAATTAGAAAAATATAGTCTCAAATTTGTTTTTTTTTTTTAACAAATTAATTAATTTTCGGTATTAAAAGTACCGAAAATTCGGAATGCCGAAAATTCTCAAATCGGTCACAAAATTGTTTTATTTTTTTACAAAGCAATTAATTTTCGGGACTAAAAGTACAAAATATTGGGATCCCGAAAATTAAACTTCACCCGGTTTCCAGAACAAAATTGGGAATTAAAAATTTTGTAGCCTCAAAATTGTTTTTTTTTTTAACAACTTAATATATTTTCGGGATTAAAGATACCGAAATTTCGCGATCCCGAAAATTCACAATGACCCGCAAAATTAAAAGGAATGAAACTTGGAAAAATTTGAATGAACATTTTTTTGGTACCAAAGTTACTAATTTTTGAGATTAAAAATACCGACATTTAAGGATCCCGAAAATTAAAAAATTGCCACAATATGGTTTTTTCTAACAAAGTACTTCATTTTCGGAATTAAAATTACCGAAACTTCGGTATCCCGAAAATTCACAATGACTTGAAAAATTAAAAGCATGAAACCAAAATTCAGTTTCTGGATTTAAGGATCCCGAAAATTAAAAAATTGCCACAATATGGTTTTTTTTAACAGAGTACTTCATTTTCGGAATTAAAATTAACGAAGCTTCGGTATCCCGAAAATTCACAATTAACCGAAAAATTAAAAGCAATAAAACGAAAATTCAGTTTCTGGATTTAAAGATCGCGAAAATTAAAAAATTGCCTCAATATGGTTTTTTTTAACAAAGTACTTCATTTTCGGAATTAAAATTACCGAGATTTCGGAATCCCGAAAATTCACAATGACCCAAAAAATTAAAAGCAATGAAACGAAAATTCAGTTTCTGGATTTAAGGAAACGTAATTTCGGAATCCTTAAAATTTACAATGTTCCAAAAGATTTAAAGCAAAGAAACGAAAATTCTAAGTTTTCGGACTAATTTTTCAAATTCTTAAATTTTTCTTTACATTTTTGTACATTTTCTCCTCACAAAAAAACAAAATAGAATTTTTTTATATAGTAGAAATTGCGTCGAAAATAAATTTGCAAAAATGAGCCACATTTTGTAGTCAGTTGAAAATTGCTCATTTTTCAACAAAACTCAATGTGCTCTAAAATTGTATACTTGGAATTTTTCTGAAAATTCTGATTCACAAATTTAAGGTTTTGAAATTTTTTTTTTTTTTGTTTAAGCGCACACAGTTTGAAACTCAGATTTATGTGGTTTTTGTAGCATAATGAAGTAGATATATTTTCATAAAAAAAAATGATTAAAATTAAATCAGACACAAATAGATTCTCAAACCTTGCCAATATAGTAAGTCCCTGTGCTATAGTTTATTTATTTATATCCATATACACTTTGCATACATACGTTTTTGGCCAGCCCGTTTCCGCCTTACCCGTTTATTCTTCCTTCGGAATTCGAGTGCAAACGAAGCCATATTCGTTGCCTGCAAGCAAGTTGGGTTTTGAGTACTTCCTTGCGAATATATTCATTAAATTGCAAAATTAATTGCTACTCAACTTGTAAGCCATTTAAGTGCAATTATTCAAATTTCAGAAGCCATTAACAGTTCTGTGCGCAGCTGAATGGAAAGCGGTGGGAAAATGGTGGAATAACGGCAGTAAAAGCTGATAAGCAGCTGTTAGCCGAGAATAAGAATGTGAGCCATTCAAGTGCAATTAACTATAAACGGCCAGAACTAAATGCTGAAAAGTCGCAACTGGCTAACAGAGAATGCATTTGGCTTACCTTAAATTATACACAGATATCTGTTCTAGCACTAAAAGCGCTAAGCAGTTTTAACTACAACTTAAATATTTTTACTCTCATCTATATAAAAAGGTGAATGAGATTTGCTAAGGAGTGCACAGTTAAACAAATATAGGAGCATGAACTGTTCTGATTTTCTGGTTGTGAAGAAGATACCGACACGATAGAAAATATTAACCGTAAATATTTAGGCTTACAGCTCCTTTCTACTGAGCAAGAGATCTGGAGTGTTGGTTGAATGTGGCTCGCAAAATACACAGAGTATTGCAATACCTAAAGTAGACATCAGGAAAATAGTAGATAGTAGTAATAGTAGTTCTCTATTTCTATGCGACGTTGCTTTTGTAACGTCATTAGTGGTATAAAGTATCATACAAGAGTCTTAGGAGTCATATTTGGGTAAGTCATTTTTTATATTTGTTATACTTCAAAGATCATTTTGAAGCATAATGAAGACTACCAAAGGGAGCTAATGAGAAAGGGATATGCGCTGCACTTGAGTTTTCCAGAGCTCGCAAATTCGCAAGATGTCCAAAATATTGCGATAACTAAAGTAAGCATCAGGAAAATAGTTGACTTTCTTACACGCCTCTATTACTTAAATGATCATTTCTCAAAACTTCATATTAGGAGTGAGACAGAGTGTAGATTCTGTCTGGAGGATGATGAAACCACAGAGCATATTGTGTGCCACTGTACCGACTTTTCAACACACGACTGCACATTTTTCATTGCGATCAAAAGGATTCGAACGAAGTCAAGAATGAACTCCTGTTGAAGATATTCTGAAATTTGTCTGCAAGGCGGAAAATTTACTAAACGAATTTTTCTTTCAATAAATTCACAGTCTAAGGCAGGGAACATCTAAGTTAAATAGAGCCTGGGGCAATGCATTTAATGGAAGTAGCCCATTAGTAGGACTAGTATTAACTACTTCTAAAACATGTAATAGGGCACAAAAGATCTTTTAAATCAAAGTATCGGCTATTGGATACACTTCTTCGTCTTCTTGATGCGCGCGATTACCGCTCACGCCAGTTTGGCCGAGTTCAGCAAAGCGCGACGGTCGTTTCCTTCTCATGCTAATCTGCGCGGAAACACCAAATGAAGCCAAGTACCTACTTCTCCATCTGATCTTTCCAGCGTAGAGAATATCTTTAGGTCTTTTCTTCTGATGCCACCAGCTAGTGCCGCATCGAATACTTTCAGAGCCGGAGCGTTTGTACCCATTCGGACGACATGACCCAGCCAGCGTAGCCGCTGTATCTTTATTCGCTGCGGTATGTATATGTCGTCGTAAAGCTCATACAGCTCATCGTTCCATCGCCTGCGATACTCGCCGATGCTAACGAGCAAAGATCCAAAAATCTTACGCAGAATCTTTCTCTCAAATACTCCAAGCGTCGCTTCATCGGATGTTGTCATCGTCCACGCTTCTGCGTCATACGTTAGGACGGGCATGATGAGAACCTTGTAGAGTATTAGTTTTGTTCGTCGAGACAGGACTTTACTACTCAGTTGCCTCAGTCCAAAGTACCACTTGTTGGCAAGAGAGATTCTACGTTAGATTTCACGACATTGGGTACACTACAGATATTAAGTTATGATTATGGCAGTGCTATGCTGGTGTTATTACGAGATGGTACATAGAGGTTACCTCCAGGACACGTTATGTGTGTGAGTACACCGATTTTTTGGAAACGTGCATGGCAGCTTTAGCTTTTCGGAAAATACTGTCTTCATCCATTTTATCATCCAGAAATGAAATTAAATCATCGTCCCACATTTATTTTATTTATTTATTTAAAAGAGTAACAGTTATTAATAACTATTCCACTTACGAAATAAGCAGTGGCTGCCCGGCCCTTCGGCTTATGGTATCTTAACTAGAGTAATAATATAGGTAAGTAACTATACAAGAAGTTGGGAGAGAGCAGTTGAGGGAGTATTAGAAGATTAGTAGGTATTGTGAGTTTGATCGGAGTATAATTTTATATATAGTTTTCGGAAAGAGTTAACATTTTAATTTAGTTAATTTAATAAATTTACAAATTAGGTTAATGCTATTGTCATCTGTGTTGTTGAGTAGCTTCGAAAGTTAAAGATTAGGATGAATTTCATTTCTAGTGCATTCCAATTCTGGGCAGGTATCAAGGAGGTGTGAAGTCGTGTAGTCGTCTGAGTTGCAAAAAGGGGTGTCTGGTTTGACTGTGCCGTTTAGGATGTGAACATGGGTGGCTATATTGTGACCAATTCGAAGGCTCGTAAATATCTTGAGGTTATTGGAAGACATGTGTGTAGGATATGTGGGCTTGATGCCAGTTGGATTGTACTTTTTGCAGTGATGTTGATAATTATTCCATTGACTATTGTACGTATCCTGAAGATAGTAAATGTGCACTGAAGTGAAGGGGTTCTTGGGCAGCTTCTTTGGCTCTAGTATCAGCGCACTCGTTGCCTTGTACTCCGGCATGACCCGGAACCCACATGATCTTTATGGAATTTTTATTTGATACGATATTATTTCGGATTTCGGTGATTATTGAAGTTTCGTTAGAATGGTTCAATAGAGCGTCCATTACGGATTTACTATCGCAGCAAATAATGAATTTCCCGCCTTTGTTGCAGGCATAAACTACCGCTTCAAGCAATGCAGCTACTTCCGCTGTGAATACTGAGCAGTAGCAAGGTAAAGCACCGACTGAGATTGGGATACCATGCACGACTCCTTAAAGTGTGGCATTGGCTGACTCAGCCCAAATCTGGCTTTTATGCGATTGCATATGTGTATGTACTACATATATATGCGCATAATATTGTATACAATATAAGTTTTCCATCACCTCATCCCGATATATATCATTTAATATTTGCTACCACAGCATTAATGTCCTTAATGGAGGGTAATAAAGTTTACTTGAGGTAATTAATTTTGGTCGTAATGTGATATAGTAAAAGTAGCTAATACGGCGGAAATGGAAAGAAATTACTGGTGTTGGACATATTTTTAGGCGCTTTAACAACATCAATTTTCTTTTTTTTTGTAATTTAATTTTGACTATTGAGTTTTTATGCCTTTTTTTAAATCACTTTTAATATCAAGTCAAGTAAAAAGTACTGCGCTTTGATTCGGCGACGAAATTGACATAGGTAAGGATTAGGCTGTCAATCTTAGTTTTATTTGTATGTTAGCGCTTATTCACAGGCTCAAAATAAATACAAACTGTTGGCTTAAATGCTTAACATACTAGGTTGTTCAATAAGTTTTGGGGTTCGACTAGAAAAACACAATTTTATTATCCAGTTTAGTCTCCCTGAGCATTAATGCACTTGATCCAACGAGATTTCAACCTATGAACTCCATCTCTGACGTGAAAACCTGAAAGAGCTGCAAAATACGCTTCCTCAGCTGTTATGACCTCATCATTTGATGAAAAACGAACTCCACGAATGAATTTTTTTAGGTTTGGAAACATATGGAAGTCGTTAGAGGGCAAATCCGGTAAACGCCGTGGATGATCGAACTTTAATTCATGGATTTTAGCCATTGTCAAAATGTTGTCGTGATACGGCGCATTGTCCTGAAGAAAAATATTGTTTTCTTTTACAAACAGGGTATTTTTCACAAATTTTTTCCTTCAGCTGATTTAGAAAGTTACAAAAATATTGAGAATTTATTACCCTACCAGCTTTCAACTAACTCTCGCACAATCAAAATTCCTTTCGTATTCCAAAAAAACTGATGCTAACACCTTTTTTCGCCGATTTCTGGACATGAACTAGTTTCGGAGGCGAAGAACTAGGTGCACACCACTCTTTAGCTTCCTGCTTTGATTTAGTATCCTGGTGATTGACCCAAGTTTCATCCATAGTGATGAATCGACGCATAAAATCCTTTCGAAATTGCTCTAAATGGTACTGAGAAAGTCGCATTCGAATGTGTTTTTCTTGCACTGTCAGCGAATGTGGCACCCATTGGGCCCACAGAGTTTTCTGAAACCAATACTTCAGTCAAAATATTGCTTACACTGCCACTTGAGATGCCTTCTGACTAAGGCTTCTACTAAAACTCTTCCTATATTTTTATCGTGTATCGTGTATCGTGTTGTTGCTGTTTTTAGACGACCTTGATGTGGATCGCCTTGAAGGCTTCTACGACCACGTTTAAGTTCAGCCACCCATCTTTCTTCGATGGCGAAAGTCTTTATAAACGTTCATAAATTTCCGTTCCTTTTAAACTTTCCAATAATAAAAATTCAATCACCGCACGATACTTGATTTTTTCCATTGTAGAAAATACAAACAAAAATTGAATAGCCAGATGGAAATGAAACTTCACATACATTCATATGAACAGTACCAAATAAAAAATAAAAGTCTAGGCTAGTAGCTACGCCCTCTCTTATCGAACCGCAAAACTTATTCAACAACCTAGTATCTTGTTCTTCGCAATCGAGGATTTTAACTTATTTGAGAGAAAATTGCGTATTTTGCGTCACTTTCTTTGACATCCATACAACGAACTTTTCCTTGAGTACCGCCCTATGCAAATGATTTCAAAGGTTATTCTGGTTTATCTTTAATTTTTTGGCAAAAAAATATAATAAGTGCACATTTGATCCCACTTGAGAATTTTCATAATTTTATCAACCTCAGATTGCCTTATCTTCGACATACCTGCTACCAAATCGAAATAATAGAAAACACCCCCTTGATGTTTCATTATACTTTTATAGATCCATAAAAAGCATACAATTTTTGGTTGGGGGTCAATTCTCATTCTATGTGAATATGAAGTTTTTCATTTTCGTTTTCAAGACACTTTTCAATCTGTCTTTCACAAATGATTATTTTGCGATTTTAGTTTGAGCTGCGATGAAAGTGTTCGATTTCCTCTGCAGTTTTTGCAACAATGTTATTCGAAATTCATAACAAATGTCAAGCTGCCGTAAAATTAAAGAAAATATTTCGCGAATAATTATTCTGCTTGATTTGGAGCAAAGAGTTTGTGAGGAGCAAAGGTAATAGAATGATTTTTAGTAAATTTAGTCCTATTTTAAAAATAGTTTAATATTTATAGGAATTTGTTGAGAGTGCTGAGATGCTCATTTCGCAATAGACAACATATCTTTGAAATGACCACCAACGATAAGGTTTATTCAGAGGACTTTGAGGAACACGAAGTGCATGCTAGTTCCCCTACTAGCATTCCAGTCCTGATATATCTAACACTACAAAAAAACCACGTTTGCAAATAGTGGAAGATGATTTTGACAATCAGACTCAATTAAAAATTTTTGACAGTCAAGCAGCTCTAAGATCGCTAGAAAGCTTCACATTCTAATCAAGGTTAAAATGGAATATTTTAAAATTCACGAAACTCCAACATCAAGAAACTTTGTTACTCTGATATGGGTACCGCGGCATGAGAGGGACGAAGGGAATTAAATTGTGAACACTTTAGCGAAATTTTTACGTGATCGGGAACAATGAGGCTTAATCAAGTACTGGAGATCCCAAACGGGCATGCGGCCATTGAAAAAGCTGATTGATCCAAAACGCGTAAAGGTAGAACCAATCCTTAACCTCAGCTGAAAAGACATACAACTCATCTACTATTAACAAGACATTGTAAACTCAATTACCACATGAAAAAATGGGGTGGCAGAAAATCATTAGAACCACAAGAAAAAATAGAATATGTCCAGCAGTGGCATGACGCAGTGGCATGACGCAGACTAAATTACTTAGGAAGCGGTGCTATAAATTCAAACCTTCTGGTAGAAATGAAGCCTACAGCAGTTCTAAGATTTAGTCATAACCTAAAACTGCTTGAGTAGGCTACATGGCTCCACAATATACAATCTGTGTCAGAAAAACGAAACCGCGATTATTCATGCAGTACAAAAGATATATATTTAGATTTTTTTACATGAATGTATGTACAAAACTACGAGTCGCAATTACTCAACAAGCTAAGTCTTCTTCATACTTTGATTTTCTGAACTTGACGCACGAGTTGCTTTAAACCAGGGGCTGGCCTTCCGATAAGATGCATTTTCATAATTTCCCACCCACTTTTAATGGGGTTGGGAAGGCCAGCCCATTACTGTGACGTCATTTTCTTGTTTTGTTGTTTCTCAATGTGTTTTTCTGAGAGCAATGGTTTTAATGTTCTGGGACGGTAGGATATGTTCGTCTCTTCAGTCGTTATTGATGCTCCCATCTATTCCTTTTTTAGCAAGAATTGTGCGTGCTTGGTGTAGTCACAAAGAAGGGTACCGCTTAAAAAGTTGGACGAGCACTTTATCCTGCTTTTTTGTCGTCACTCGCTTCAAACCGCATGCGGAAGAGTCATCAACATTTTTGTACACTTTATACCACTGATTTCACATCACAACAATCTTTTTTGATTTTTTAATTACTTTTTCAGCTGCGGCGTAAGATAATTTTGTCCCTTTCGAATGCGTGCATAAAAATACCGCCTCGAAACGCTTCGTGTACTTCTCACTCATTTTTGTTGGGTGCGTTTACTGGAATGTGTCGAACAACACTAACCAAAGTTAGCACTGGCGTCGTAGCCCTTGAGCGGAACTATTACGCAGCAAAAAGCAGAACGAAATATATCTTGAAGTTACAAGAAAAAAACTGGTCCTTTTCTTCTGACACAGACTGTATCTTTTTAAGCCGCAGTGCACAAATAGTCTTTTCATAGTAAAATAAGAGTTCATTTGGAAACAATATAAATCCTAATTTAAAACTTTGTGTTAGTTAAAAAAACGTCTCAAATATTCATCAAATTCTTCAATTTTTTTATCAAAATTTTGACAAATTTTTCGGGTAGCCACGCAACTATACTCACACTTGCACGCTTGCCACGGACCCCCTTTTGGGAGTTGAACATGCCACAAAAATCAAGTGTGAAATGGTAAGCTGAAAAGACCTTCTTTGAATCCCCCCCTATTGTTTCTTTCCATTTTTTCACGGAACGCGAATCGAAAGTGTTATGAAAATGTGAAAAAAACTTTCCTTTTCACATTTACACAGAACGAGTCCGCTTCACAGTGAAGAGAAGTGACCTTCTTCTCGGACTTCTCACTCAGGTCACAGTGGTACTGAAGACTGTATCGAATTTTCTGTGTTTTAGCCTCCACTTAAACATAAAATAGTCCAAAAACCTTTTCTCAAAGCGTCATATTGTCTTTAAATCGCAATTAATGTAACCTAATGTGATGTGTACATCGTGGGATATGACTTGCTGAATACATCTAACAGAAAATGAGGCCTTCCTCTTCTTCTGATACCATCAGCTGGTACCGCATGGAATACTTTCAAAGCCGGAGCGTTTGTATCCATTCGGACGACATGACCCAGCCAGCGTAGCCGCTGGATCTTAATTCGCTGCGCTATGTCTCTGTCGTCGTAAAGCTCATACAGCTCATCGTTCCTTCGCCTGCACCAAATCACTCAAAACATAATTCTTCCTACGCAGTAGGAGAGAATAGAAGCAGGCGCCAAGACATTGATAAAGGAATAGCATTGTATCATAGCAACCCATGTCGAGCGTGGTTAGTTACAAAAATATTTTTTTATTTCAACTCAAAGCAAAGCCTGGGCTGACCACTTTGTTGTTCATGAAATCGATTTCTTTGCATGCCATAATGCGCTCATTAGTTGATAATCATTTGTTTATTCATTTTAATGAAACTATGTCAACTATCAGATATGTGCGCATTTTGTAGTTGTTTACTCCTCCTAAAGGCATTCGTTTTCTTAATTTATGGAATGTATTTTCAAGTCACTCGTTGTTTTCTTCGTCTGTCGTCATTTGCTAAAAATATTTTTCGTCTGTTTGTTTTCATGTTTCCCTTTCGCTGTCATTTTCTTCTTCAGCGTTATTTTTCGCAATTAATTTTGATCACATTTAATGCCTGTCATACAGGAATTTCATTAGTTTTTCGGTTTCCATGCCCTTGAGCTGTTATTTTTTGTGGTTCGCTAGAGTTGGGCCAGATTTCGCTTTAACGTTAATTATTAAAAGCCCATAACCAAATTACATTTTTTATGATTTATTTTGGAATAATTAGTTATAAGTTTTTCTTGCACTCTATTCTTCACTGGCGAAATTGATTAGAAAAATATATTGTGAATGTACAGTGGCTATCAAAAAAAATGCAAAAATTTTAAGCTTTTTCTTTATTATTATTATTTTTTTTTTGAAGGGAAACTTCTTAGGCGTCGATGCACGAGCGAGAATGGAGAGTAAAATTTCAAGGCCATGCAACGTTTTGGGCATTTTCGTTCCGCGAGAGAGAAAAAAGATATAACGTAGAGCAAAATAGAGAGAGAGCTATACCTTATATATATCTTAGATACACTTTAGGCCATCTGTCCGGAGTTTTTCCTTGTGGTTGTTAATTTCTAGTGAGAAATATCACTGCCTACTTTTTGGCGCTTATTTGTTGGTGCAAACTTGTAGGAAATATATTTTTGGTGCCTACTTTTTGGCGTTATATTTCGTTGGTGCTTACTGTTTGGGGCGTTTTTTGGTCCCAATTTTTTTGGCGTTTCTTTTTGGTGCCTACTTTTTGGCGCTTATTTCCAATATTTACGGGGGTTATTTACGATTATGGGTCACGATGTCGCAGTATGCAGACAAGTAACGTGCGTTCGCAAACGAAGCGCATTTCAAAGGCAATCTTTCATGTGGAACTGCTCGGCGTAGATTTCATTGGTGTTACAATATTCGACATTTACTTGACGTCCCAAGTGAAGATTTGATCTGTACACCGATGCAAACAGCTCACTGCCGGTACCCAAGCGGGCATCGAGACCATATAGAAGTTTTGAGCTCGTTGCGAAAAGTTTGCACAATAATCCGCATCAATCTATGCGCATGAGAGCGACTACCATAGACTTCCAGAAACTTTTGTGCATAGAATATTGAGGAAGGATCTCAAAATTCATCCCATCAATCAAAATCATGCAAGCGCTCAAGACTAATGGTTACATTTTGCTTAAAAATGTCTCTTATTGCTCACCTAAAGGACAGAACCTACTATTAAATCATCAACAGCCACTTCAAAGCTCCAAATGTTGGATTGACGGTTTAGTACGCATTGTCAAGAGGTAGAGTAATTGATATTTTTTTTTTTTGTTTTTTTTTTTTAAATTGCCGAGGTCAAGCAATTTGTGTGAACGGTGTCTTTTATCATCGCATGCTGAACCATTACGAACCAATAATAAGACAACATCCATCCTCCAGTACACACGCATGGTTTAAGAAAGATGACGCTGCACGCTGCCACGCTGCACAAGGCCAGAGAGGCCATGACGATACTGCGAGATTTCTTCTCTAAAAAATTGATAGGCTATTTCAATTACGTATCCTGGCCACCCAAGCAGTCCGATCTTTCCCCTATGGAACTTTTGCTGTGGGGGTACTTCAAAAGTTAAGACTGTGAAGCGAACCCAGCGACTATCTCAGGAGCAAGAGAAAACAGCGCTCGCGAGGTTAAGAGGTATAGGGGTTCTAGAGCTCGAACATTTAAGGTATTTTCAGGATTTTATTGCACAATAAAAATATTGAAAAATGTTATTTACATTTCTTAGTATTTTTATTTAACTTCTTTGAGAAACAAAAATTAAATTTTTTTTTTTATTTTAATAATTTAAAAAATGACGCTGAAGTTGAGCTTCCCGAAAAATTGGACCTGGACGGTGTTGACCATTTTGGCTCTTATATATATTTAAAATTTAAAAATACGAAATAATTGAAATAATAATATGTTTTTAGTACGAGGCAAAGCCATTGATATTGTGAATAACATATTAAAATTTCAGACAATTCGGTTGAATAGGTTTTGACACACCAAGAGCAAATTTTTATTAATACCACAAAATATTTTTTAATGCAACTGGATATGCGGAGGTCACTCAAACAGTTTAAATCACATTAGATAAAATGGGGAATATTTGTTATGATGATGTGTGAAATTCAAAGCTGTTATACTTTTATTATACTTAAGTCAACAAATAAGCCAGTGTTTAGAAGAACTGGCGAAGAACTGGCGAAGAACTGACTGTCCAAAATACTGGCATGCCTTTACATGGAATCGCTCTGTAATTAATAGGTTTGAAAATTAACAGGCTGCACACAAAACAAGCTCAAAGTACGAATTAGGGGGAATGTGAGAGAAAGTGTGCGTGTTTCCAGCAAATTCTAATAAAATGATGCAACTGGCAACATTTGCAGATTTACACAATCAATGCACGCAACTTAGGCAGGCGTGTAAGCACAGTTTGTGTAAGTGTCTGTGTGTGTGTGTGATACTGGTAGACAACTGGCATAAAAGTAACGTAAAAGCTATTCAAAGATTCAAGGAAAATTAATAAATTATAGCAACCAAATGAGTCGGACGCTGTTCATGAATACTTATCTGATTGCTTGCTTGTTTTTGCTTCCATGAAATTTAAAATCGATTGATCTGAATAGGATATATGTAAGTACATTCTAATCCCGAATACTCAAAAAATACAAACGAATGAATTTAGCAACAAATTCTATTTTCAATCTCCAATGCAATGCGAAATCTTATATGCAAATGTGGCCATAATTATTGAAGTAGTTTAACTCGAAATTACAATAAAAAAAAATAATTTATCAGTTGTTTCACACAAAATTATTTTAAACTAAATTTATTCAAAGTAATTTTACGATATCGTCCAAAATTAACCATTCGATTATGGTTGTAATTTTCCCATTATATGGAGTTAACTCAGTGTTAATTGTAAAAGTGGTATAAGTAAAAAATTCAAGGAAATAATATAAGCAGAACTTGAAGATGGCGCGTAGCCTTCTTTCATGCGGGGCTGTCCCCTCTCCACACTCTACATCGTCCTCATTGAACCAACCTGTGGCTTTAATATATCTAACAAGACTTGTTATTTTTATATTGGCTACTTCTGCCAAGTTATTCAGGGAACTTTTTCCTAAAATATTGAACCTTCTTCTATCCAGAGCCATGCACCCGCATAGAAAGTGTTCTATAGTCTCTTCTTCTTCAATGTCGTTGCAGCTTCTGCAATAGTCGTTATAGGGTGCTCCCAGTCTACTGGCATGCCTGTCAATCAGACAATGCTCTGTTAGAACCCCAAGAGGATTTCTCATGTTCTTCCTGTTCAGTTTCAACAGTCGGCTTGCGTGGCCCATGTTCTATTCCGGTCACGTCATTCTACTTGTTGCACAGATGAGGGACTGCCTCCATAGCCTGTTGACAGCTCTGATAGTGGGTTTGTCTATAAGCATCTTACAAGTTGCAAGGTATAGGTATGTTCGCTTTGTCTGGTTGGATCGATAGTGTGGTACACAGTCTCGCTAGTTCATCTGCTTTGCAGTTGCCTTCTATGTCTCTGTGAGCTGGCACCCAGAGCAGGTTTATTACAAAGTAGTGTGATAGTTCCGTCAAATCGTCGATACAATTCATTTGGCAGTAACCAGTTAGAATTTTTAAATCTACTCTGCTAAGTGGAAGTAGTTTTATGTAAATTCCTCTGTCCGGCGTTAGGAGTAGTTTCCCGGAAGGTCGCAGCGGGGCTTCGCAATCGGCGGGAATTGAATACAGAAAACTACAATAAAAAATTTTTTGTTTATTAATGTCATAATCTCTATATGAATTAAAAAAATTTAAAAAAAAAATTCGCGGAATAAAATGCTCAAAAAAAAATTAATTTTGGGGCGAATTTTCCTCATATTTTTGCTTAGAAAATATTTTTTTTTTTTTCAAAAAATTGTATATTCACAAAGTAAATAATATCATAAAAAAAATGTGTACAAAATTTCAAGGAGATCGGTCAATAACTTTTCGAGTTATCCTATACATAACTAAACCTCTCCCAGCGCTCGAACGCAAAGAATAAAGTCGTCACGGCTGACGATCTATAATAAAGAGTGGTTATGTTTCAAAAGCCGATGTTGATTTTAAATAAAATACAATTCTTTTACGAAATAATTGTCATTTCTCATTACTATGATAACATTGGTACGGTTGAATTACGTATGGAACAAAATATCGGCCAAATGGCCGCCGCGGCCTCGGAGGCACACCTCCATCCGATGGTCCAAATTTTCGATGACGCTGAGGTTCTAATGGAGGTTCTATGCCGTTAATGCGCCGAATTATCTCATCCTTTAGCTGTTGAATTGTTGCTGGCTTATCGACGTACACCTTTTCTTTCAAACAACGCCAAAGAAAGAAGTCCAACGGCATGAAATCACATGATCTTTGCGGCCAATTGACATCGCCGCGACGTGAGATTATTCGGCCATCAAATTTTTCGCGCAAAAGGGCCATTGTTTCGTTAGCTATGTGACAAGTGGCACCGTCCTGTTGAAACCACATATCGTCCACATCCATATCTTCCAATTCGGGTCATACAAAGTTCGTTACCATCTCACGATATCGAACACTATTTACAGTAACTGCCTGGCCAGCCTCATTTTGGAAAAAATACGGCCCAATGATGCCGCCGGCCCATGAACCGCACCAAAGAGTCACTCTTTGTGGGTGCATTGGTTTTTCGGCTATCACTCTTGGATTATCATTCGCCAAAATGCGGCAATTCTGCTTATTGATGAATCCACTGAGGTGAAAATGTGCCCATCACTGAAGATGATTTTCTTCACGAAGTATGCGATAAGCATTTTGATTTGAACACCCGTTTTCATAATAAGCCTGAATAACTTTAACGCGTTGCTCGATTGCGTATCTTTCCTTGATTCAAATTGAATTAGTCTGAGATTGAAAAATGTAAAATAAAATGCAGAAAAAACTTGAGGTTTAGGTATGGTTCACATTCAACATCGGCCCTTAAAATTTAACCACCCTTTATAAGAAACACTTAAATTTACGTTCTAAAATTTTTTTGATATATTCTGAAGGAAATTTTACAAGTATCTGCCTCTTTAGAATCTTAAAAACTCGAAATGATAAAAATGAATAACCTTTTTAAATAATTACTAAATGCTCTTGAATTATTTCTCTAAGGTTGCTTCCATATTTTCTCAAAATTCTTTATTGCTTGAAGTCATTTATAGGACATTCAGTTGATTTTGAAAAGGATCTAAGTCTAAATGATTCAACTTTAAAAACCACCTTTTCGCATGAAATTCACAAAAATTCCACATTCATAATAAATTTTGGTTAATCAAGACTAGTAAAATTCTAAATAAAGCGGCCGCATAATTGAAAAATAGTTTTTTTAATTTATTCGAATGCAATTCGTTAAATACCTCCAAACCAGAAATATACGCCTTTGACCGCTTTCAAAATTCTGGGCACAAACATCAGAAATTTATTAACAATTTAAATTAAAACATATGCAGAGCAACGCTTAATTTGCATGAAAAACACTTCGGCTCACGAATTGCATTAAAACACACACACACGCAAGCGCCGCTCACATCACAAACACCTTAAAAGCAATTTAAAACTTTATATCATTGAGTTAAAACTCAGTTCAGGCAGTTTGCAATTTAAATTTTTTGTTTGCAAAAAATTTTTTTTTTTTTTTGAGGATAGCATTTATTTAAACATGTGGCATTTTACCATTCTAACTAGCACTTCCGGGAATTCATGTACAAAGATATCTCAACATGTGTCCTGCGTGCGGCAATAACACTGGAGCGATGGATGTGCGCTCGTATGTTGGTCGTTAGGCAAAGTAGCAAAATAGGAAAATAGCAAAAGCTGACGAATTAAACATTAATAAACAAGCATATTTGATTGATCAACAGCTTTAAAAGTAATTTATGTAAAAAAAACTTTTAACTTCCGTGTGCAGGTATGAATTCACACATACTTACATACATACCTATCTATGTATGCACGTGGGTGGTGTCTTAGCACAAAGTCACTCATACGCCCGGGCCAATGTGAATATGAAGCAATATTTCTTTATCTGTACAGTTCATAAAATAAAGTCTCAAAATTTATGTGCGCATTAAAATAATTTACGTGAAAAATAATTCTTCGCAGAATACTACGATTTTCTCAGGATTTGCCATTATTTGAAGCCAGTCTCTCTTGGAGAGTTTTTCTTTACATAAATTCAATGAGCTGATAAGAGGCGCGTGCGTACAAGTAAAAATGTGTAAAAAGCCATAAAATTCGTTTTCAAGCTACAAAAACTTAAAAACTATTTAAACTACTGAGGTACTAATTTTAAGGTATAAAACCTTAAAATATTTACTATACTCAAATTTACCAATTATTTCCTGCCAGTATTAACCTCTTGCGCTGGAATGGCGTGCAATTCATGTCGACTTGTTACATGCTCCAGACTGGCACTGACGTGCAATGTACGCCTGCTTAACTAACTTAAAAAGCATGTTGTTTCTTTTGAAAAGCTTAACAAATTTCAAATCCTAAGAAACATTAATTTTCAAAATTGCGGCTGAACATTGCAGAAGAAATTGTACAAAATGCTAATATTTATATCTAAAGAAAGGCGAAAGTGTTCTCTATTAATATTGATTTTTACAAAACCAGTCATAGGAAATAGTGCAAGTTCGATTTTGGTTGTATAGTGGGAGGCAGACTTAGCCGCAAAATACTCTCATTTTCTCGGTTCGATGGTTGTTTCAAATCATTTTGAATTGTCGTTAGGAGTTAATACCAATGAAAATTATCGATAACTGATATAATAAAAGTTCTTATATTAAGCAGCTTGTAGAAATGTTGGATAAAACGTGATTTTGATAAGGAAAAATGAGTACAGGTCGAAAACGTGAAACAGGGTAGGGATACTTACTCAGAAAAAAAAAATAATAAAAAATACTCAGAACGTGCATTTTAACTTTAAACGCACTTACTTCCATTGCTTACAATGACATGTACAAACTTGGCTCGAAACCGACAAAGTACAACTCGTCACTCAAAAATTCATATTTCGGATTACGACGTACGTGTACGTACTGAATATCGCAAGTGTCGCGATTATTTTCGAGAAGTTTTTTTCTATCAGCGGTCACTCTTAGCGAGGCACTATATTTCATTCGAGACAAAAATTAATTGATGATTGTGAGGATAATGGTCGCTCTCGGAAGGCAATAGCAAACCTCCTAGTGCATTCTCTTAAAAAAAATAAAAAATAAAAAACAATGAAACAGCAATAAGTAAGCCACAAGAAAGAGACGCACACCCGAAATAGGAGAAGAAGCTCAACTAAATACCCGAAATGGGTGGAAGTGCCAAGTACTATTCTTATTAATATTACTAAGCGTCTAGAGGCATGAACTTTGTCATAGTTTTTGCGAAGCATTTGCTTAGTCATATATTTTAGTGGACCCGATCGAGCTTGTTCATGACACACTTACTGAGGGTCTGCGCATCACTTCATCTGCAAAATTCATCACCACTGTCACCTCAAGTATGTCAAACACTTGAAGCCTTGTGGAATCGCATGGTAAAGATACTGTAACTGAGAACGAACCCGACTCCTTAAAAGTACGCGGCTCCGATGGGTAGCAAATAAAATACCTAGCGCAAATGTAATTTTTTCACGCACATGAAGAGTCTCTTAATGGAACACTGCTATTATTCCTCCCACATTGTCACTTGATTTCAAAATTGGGAGGCTTAAAATAATAGAGTGTGCTGTGTTGCCTAGAGATGATATTTGAATTTTCACTGATAGCCTGGCAAAAGTTTTTGAAAAGTTCACACTGGTTTTAAGAGAGGTAAGTACGACTTCCTCACGCAGCATCATAATGGCCCATGAGTCTAAGTGCGTCCCATAGTAGACAGTCCCTCAAACCTAACCGAACCTAAGAGTAATCTTACTAGCTCGTATGGTCTGTTAGCTCACACCAGTATGATGGGAATAAGTGCTTTTTGATACATTTATTGGGCTTTGTGGTTCGAGCATTCATGATGCGATGAGGTGCAGTGCATTATTTGGCCTTCAAGATAAGCTTTTGTTGAAATTTATTGGTACAGCTTCCTTCGCCAGGAAATTCTTGTAAAGAGGCGCTCTTAATGGGCTTTGCTTAGTTCGAGGCACTGATGCATTATGTGACTCTGCGGGCGAGCTCTTAAGGTGTTTATTGGATCTTCTGCATTAGGTTTTTTAGCTTGACAAATGAAAGAAAGTTAAATGGAAGTCGAAGCGAAAGTCAAAAAATATATTAGCAGTGCGAAATTCGATGGCATTTTTCATTTAAAATCAAATCAAATTATCAAATGCTTGACTGTATTTCTATCTTTGCTTTCTAATAATAAAAACAAAAAAATATGGCCCACGAATTTTATTTCCCAAAAACAAAAAAGAAATTACCACTTCTAAGCACTTATTTTTACATACATTAAAAATCGTTATCTCATTCGCGCACATGTTTTTGCATTATTCGCATTACAATTCCACTTGTTCCTGCATATTCGTTTGTCTATATGGCAACCATGAACATTTACGCCGGAATAATTTCGCCGCAAGCCCTTTTCGACTGCCAAGCAGAGGCCACACCAACACTGATAGCGCCAATGTCACTACACATTTATTTACTCACACATACATGCACACATGCATACATACATGTTTTAGATGCACACGATGAAAATGGGCCACATATGCGAGGTAATCTTTTTTAATTCACTCATTAACGCCATTTGATTGCTCGGGACGTGTGTAATGGAAGCGTTTGAAGGAGTGAATTCAAAGCATAAATGGTTTTCGAGCGCACGTAAAATTGACTGTGCGAAATGGAAATAAAAAGGGATTTAAGGCTTATAAAAAAGTGTGCGAGTGTATGTGAAGGAAGAGAGCGCATATGGGTTGTGAAATAATGCTAACTAATTTGTATTTGCATTTTTATTTGACATGGGTAAAACTCTTAACAACGATGCAGTTTTCCGTTGTTTTATTTCAAGCTTTTAGAGGCTTACTTAATATGCACCTGATATTTTTTTTAAAGGCCCCACATATTGACGCGATTTAACTTTCAGTTAATCCAAGTTTCAAACGTTATAAAAGGGAGCCAAATCTGACGAATACGTTGGATATGGGAGCAATTCCAACTTCATTTTATGTAGTTTTGCCGGCACCCACTTTGAACAAAGGTTTATCATAGTCAAATCTTCATGCAATATAAAGACAACTCATTTTCTTGATACCTTTCCGACGTCAGCTAACACACGCAACTTCATTTTTCGATTATTAAAAACGATTTTGTGGATTTTTTGAGGTTTTCTGGTGTTACCTTCTCACTTGGACGTCCACTCCGTTGTGCATTATCGGTGTCTCTACTACCAGGTTTGAAGTCAGCAAATCATCATTTTATTGTTGTTACTGATGGAGCGGAGTCCCTATAACACTTTTGAAGTCATTGCCTTGCTTCAACGGTATTTCTTCCTATCAAGGAAAAGTGTAAAATTAAAACGGAAATTCCTTTTGATCCATTGTTTTACAAATAAAAGTAGAGTCACTCTTAGCACATTAGCTCACGAACTATTAAACAGAATATCATGAAATGTTAACAGCTACCCACTTAAGGGGGGCCTCTTATCAGTGGCTTCAAAAAACGGTGTTTTTTCTCAATTTTTTTTCGAGGCGAAAAAAGCGACGCACAGGAATAATCTTTTGAATTTATTTGAAGACATGATTGAAGAGTAATATACAATTTTTTAACATAAATAAAAAAACAAAATGGCGGACATATGAGGGATCTCGCACAGCTTCTCGTTGGGCGCTAGTTTTCACCTGAAACTCAAAAGAAAAATATTGTCTTATTCAGAAGGCTTATAGAAAAAATATGAAAAAATGAACACACAATTAGTTCTTGAAAAAAGTGCTTTTTTGGCAATTTTTTTCAAAAAAGGTGTTAAATAACATTAAAAAATGAATTTTTTTTTGTATATTATATTGTTAGTTAATTATATTATATAGATTATCGATTTAAAACCATAACTTTCAAAAACATGCTTTTGAGAAAACATGTTTCAAAGTTTTCAGAAGGTAGACAGTATACAGCAAAATCACTTTGAATTCTGCTATAAAATTTTGAGGGTATATTCTCCTATAATATATCTATCGACTGGAGTAAAAAAAAAATCGATTTTTTGAAGCCGACTGATGAGAGGCCCCCTTAAGGTTAGTACTAACTGAAAAAGAGGTGATTGCAATAAAACTAGTGTCATCTATGTGTTAGACCCGTGACTTTTCAGCCCACGTGTTATGCCAGTAGTGAGTGGCTCTTAACGATGCCTTTTTTTATATCATCTTTGACATGTACAAATTTGTATCCATTCTCGCTTGAAAATATTCCCAAATAATTGCCCGTCACATGCACAAAGCTCATCGACTAGCCTCTTGGTTTTTTGAAGCGTTGCGTTAACCAGTGGTTCTATGTAAACACACGTAAAATTCAGAAAAATGCATGAAATTTTTATTTAAATAGATACAGTCCATACAATTTAATGTTTGAAGATTATTTCATGCAAATGTTGACCGCAACTGCGCTTCAAATGGTCCATCCGCTTAGTCCAATTTTGGCATACTCTTCTCAATGTTTCGGCCGGTGTCTCACATAAAAATGCTTTAATGTTGTCTTCCAATGCGTTAATTGAAGCAGGCTTGTCTGAATAGACATGAGCTTTAACATAGCCCCGTACGATCTGGGTGGCCAATTGACAGGTACCGAACGTGAAACAAAATGTTCACCGAACTCGCCTCTCAACAAGGCCATTGTTACGCATGATGCGTGGCATGTGGCACCGTCTTGCGGAAACCACATGTCATGCAAGTCAAGCTCTTGCATTTTGGGCAAAAAAAAGTTGGATATCATTTCACGGTAGCGCTCACCATTCACAGTTACGTTACGATTCGCAGCATCTTTGAAGAATTACGGTCCAATGATACCTCCAGCCCATAAACCGCACCAAAATGTGACCTTTTTTGGATAATATACATTCGTAAATCTTGCAATTCTTCTGGCTGATCTTCACTCCAAAATCGACAATTCTGCTTATTTACGTACCCATTGATCCAAAAATGAGCTTCGTCGCTGAACACAATTTTTCGATAAAAAAGTGGATTGGATCTTCGGCCAACTTTCCAAGAGCCCATTTACCAAAAATTCTGCGTTGCGGTAGGTCGTTCTGCTTCGATTCTTGCACCAGCTGTATTTTGAAAGGTTTCACATCTAAATCCTTTCGCAAAATTTTCCACGTTGTTGAGTAACAGAGGCGCAATTGCTGCGAACGGCGACGAATCGATAATTGATGGTCATCATTAACACTGGCCGATGCAGCTCCGATATTTTCTTCAGTTCGCACTCTACGTAAGCGTGTAGGTGGTTTGATGTCCAATAATGTAAATTTGGTTCTAAATTTAGTCACAATAGCTCGAATAGCCGCTTCAGTGGGTCGGTTAAACTGGCCATAAAATGGAAGAAGCGCGCGATAAACTTTCTTAACAGAGCACGCATTTTTGTAGTAAAATTCAATGATTTGCAAGCGTTGTTCGTTTGTAAGACGATTCATGGTTAAATTATAGACCAAACTGAAGATGTTTGAGTGAAACAAAACACGAAATGTGCATCAGCTGTTTAAACCAACTGTTTAAAAAGATAATACATAGCTAAAAAATAAAATTAGAAAAGAAAAAAAAATTCACCATATCTTAAAAATTCCATTATTTTGTCAATTTTGAAATTAAAAGAGAAAAAACCTGCGCCGTTGTGGAAAAAACAGATGAAAAAGGTTTGGTCGAAGAAAATATATAGATAACAATGAACTTACGGGCCGCCCAAAATTAATTATCACCCATAACTCCATCGAAATTGTTCGTAAATTTATCAAAAATGAACGGAAACCATCATTCATATCCAAGGAATCGGAGTTGAACATCTCCAAAACATCGATTTATCGCATTTTAACTGATCGTTTGGGCTTACGAAAGGTCTGTGCACGTTTCATTTCGCACAACTTAACTGAGGACCAAAACTTGCCCAGAATTCAACATTCGAAAGACTCATTAAAGAGGCCAGAAAAGACGAGAACTAATGTAACTGGTGTTGACACTTAGTGTTTCCAACATGAACCTGAAACTAAGCGTCAAAGTGCCCTATGGAAGGCATCAGAGGAGTCACCACCCAAACAATCGCGTGTGGAGAAGTCAAAAATCAAGTCGGTGCTCATTTGTTTTTACGACTCCAAGGGAATTGTCTACAAGGTGTTCATGCCAACGAGCCAAACCTTCAATGCAATTTTCTATCTTAGCGTTTTGATGTATTTGTTGCATCGCATTCGTCAAATTACCCTAAACTCCGCGAAGGTGGAAGCTGGTACTTATTGCCTGATAATGCACCATCTCATCGATCTACTCTTGTGACTAATTGAAATCGCATTTGAACCCTCAATCACTCACCATATTCGCCTGATATGACCATATTGCATATGGCAATGAAAGAAAAACGTTTTGCATGGGGTGCAAATTCATATATTTTTTTCACCAAAAAAAAAAACAAACTTATAGAGCTTGTGATATTTAACATAATTACTTATGTTCTTCTGAATTTTTATTTATTGCAGCATACTGCGGAAAAAAGTTCCTAATCCCAAACATAGGTATTCCGTTTTTTTCGCCTCGATAGTGGCGTATACCCTTAGTGCTATTTATTCATATTTTCCTTAGTTAATGAAGGCGGCTCTACCCTTACCTTTAGTTACCTTATTACCTGAAACTTTGCGCACTAGGGAAATTTGCATTTGAAGCTACTTAATTTCGGCTAGCGTGCACCCCATTAAAGACTGCTCTCCACTACAGGTCAGTCCAATGTATGGTAGGCATTTCTGTAATGGGTTTTCTTTTAACTTTGCTTTTAGCTCAGCTATGAATTTTACTTCGATTGCAAGAACTTGACTTTTCGCTTAAGGTTCGACTTCTTAAAGGGCAATTTTATGTGCCATATATTGTTAGCATGTATGTATCTGTGCAGCTACAAATTATTTTGCCTCATCACGCTCGAATGTGTAATCACGCTTTTCTACCACTTTTCTTCATACTTAGGTGTGTGTGTATATATGCTTCTCTTTCTTTGTAAAATACATATATACACATTGCTGCATTATTTATTAATAACTCGTGACAAAGGAATTCCTATGTGATGCCACTTATCCATTTCCTTTAAATGCCTGAGTCGTTTGTAAGTAATTGGGTTGATAAAATAAAGTGGAAGTGAATTCAAAATGTCTCAAAGGGTGCATGGAATGTACATAGCAAACATGCGAATGGTTATTTGGCTGTTGGTATTTAACATAAAGCATGATTTAAAATGCAGATCAGTCTAATGGTGCGCCATATCTCCAGGGTGTAGAAGGATGTGAAATATCAGCATGCCGCTCATTTACAATAAATAGAAGGACAAACAAATACTTCTAAAGTTACAAGAGAAGAGGCACTAGTTGCTGAAAAGTTGATGCGCAGATAGGTATGCGTGTACTTTGAGTTTGTTTGAAGTTGAGGCAAGATAAATATGTTTTGGCTCTATTGCTTTTATCTCAAATATAGTGTGAGTAATTAAAAATGATTCTGTTGTTATACACTGACACGCCGGTGCTATGTAATTTGCAATTTATTCGCTTTAAAGGAAGGAGGTAATGAATTAATTTCGGACAAGGATATATTTTAAATTTTTGTAATATATGTAGGTTAGTTTAAATGGTTGACACCACATAAAAGAGGTCGGACTTGAACGTGAAACCTTAATTCGTTCAGTGTGGTAGCATAGAGGGGAAGAAAGGAAAGCAGGAAAGAATTACACACCTCGGTAAAGCACATCTACATTTTGACCACTTTTGACTCTGTTTCGTTGTTTTTTTTTTTTGACAGCTGATAGTCTATGTAAGTCCAATTTCCAAATTTTATGCAAAAATTAGAAAAAGGCCACAAATTTTTCACCCCAATTCCACGGGCTTTAATTAGAACGTTCAGAAAAATTTTTGGTATGCAGTTTTATATATAAACTTGGATAAGATATGTGGGGAGGCAAAAAAATCGCCCATTGCTCTGTGAAAATCATATCCTAGGGATCAAAATAAGAAACTTTGCCGAAGGAACCATACCTCTAAAACGAATTCTGATGTCCCCCAATTTGGGTCGAACTTTTTAGTTTCTTTTCTCATGTAAAGGCCAAAAATGGTGATATTTTCAAATGATTGTATGGGGAACCCCCCAGGGGAGTTCCAGGGGGTGTGCCACTGGCATGGGTGGATCGGCCGTCCAAAGTTAGTGGGGTTCGGTCATACATTTGACTCGATTGGAGCACTCTAAATGGGTCAAAGTGGGATTTTTCGTTCGACCCAAATTGGGGGACATCAGAATTCGTTTTAGAGGTATGGTTCCCTCGGCAAAGTTTCTTATTTTGATCCCTAGAATACGATTTTCACAGAGCAATGAGCGATTTTTAAATCGACCCGCCCTCATATAGTACATATTATATATATGTTTTCCCTTAACTCCTAGTGGAGTCAATTTAAATTCCAATAATTAGGCTGCTAGCCCGCCTCTTCTAGCTTGGTAACATATAAAAACTACCTCCAAGCAGGTATTGCTCGTTTTGGTCTGTAAATGGTATTTTAGGTGGTATTTTATTTTCCACCTACCCTGCATATCTGCCGCTAACCGCCACTTGAGACAGCCAACTCCATACGGCAGTAGTACATTCTGTCAAAAAAAGTACCGGGAATTGTTCAATAAAACACAAAATATTTGTTTAATCAGCCTAAATTCATTTTGTTGCCTTCAAAATAGGCTCCATTCGAAGCAGTATACATAAGCCAACGATTAGTCCAGTCATCAAAGCATATTTTAAATGCGTTTGAAGAGATCTTCTTCAGCTCTTTCAGCGAATTTTCTTTAATGGCTTCTATCAACTCAAAGCGGCGTCAGCGGAGTGGTAATTTAAGTTTTGGGAAAAGGAAATAGTCACAGGGACTCATAGCTTAGTCCAGTTAATACGCCGGCTGTTTGATGATATTTGTCGACTTTTTGGTCAAAACAGTGTCGTAATATGAGCCTAGTGAGACGGTGCGTTATCATAGTGCAATAACCATGAGTTTTCTTCCCACAAATTGGGCCGTTTCCTACGCACATTCTTCCTCAAACGTCGCATAATTTCCAAATAATATTCCTTATTTACCGTAAAAACATTCGCAACGAATTCCGAGTGCTCATCACCAATGATAATCGAAGAAAACGAGTAGCATGACTTTCACTTTTGACCGACTTTGACGTGGTTTTTGGGGTTTCAGCTCATGTGGATAGCGCCATTTAGTCACCTGTTAACTGGTTTGCATGCTAAACTTTTATACCCACGTGTCATCATCTGTTATGATGCGCTTGGGTCCGAATTCACTTGCTCAAGCATGTCTTCAGCCTCTTTCGTCCGATGATTTTTTTGAAAGAAACTCAACTCTCTTGGAACGAGTCGAGCAGCCATGCGTCTCAGGCCCAAACGATAGTGTAAAATATTGCGAATTGATTCGCGAGACACACTAAGGTCACAAGTTACCTCCTTCAAACTTAAATTATGGTTTTCCAGGACCATTTTCTTGGTTTTGTCGACGTCTTTACCCGTTGAAGACGTTGATGGGCGACCAGATGGGGGCAAATATTCTACGACTTCTCGGCGCTCAGCAAAAGCCTTATACCACTCGTAGACCCGAGTTTTTGATAAAGCACACTCACCATAGGCTTTCTGCAACATTTTCAATGATTTGGAACACGAAACCACGTTCAAAACACAAAATTTAAGACAATTTCTTTGTTTGATATTCTTATCCATAGTGAAAATCGCAGAGCACATCCGTGGCTAACTGATATAATTAAATGCCAAAAACGAGCTAATTGACAGGTCAGGCTCAAACTCTGCGACACTATAGAGGACAGTTGTACAAACATTCTAGCAAAAAACATTTAGACATACTTGTATGTGTAACGCGCGCTTTTTAAGTGAAGAATTCCTGATATTTTTTTGACATAATGTAGACAACTGGAGTACCAAAACAAATGAACAATTGAGCGCATAATGGTAATAAAAACGATTTTTTTTTTCTCTCGGGAGCATAGGGCCTCGACAAAACTTTTCCATCTTAAACGGTTCTGTGTTGTTGTTTTTGCACCGTCCCATGAGATGTCGGCATCAGCTAGTTCGCGCAGCATCAACCTTCTCCAAGTGTTTTTTAGTCGACCGCGACCTCTGCTCCTTTACGGTTTCCAGTCAAGTGTCATCCTTGTGATGCTATCTGGTGGGTTTCTGAGTATGTGACCTCTCCATCGCCACTTTCTGGGTTTGATTTGCCTAAGAATGTGGCTGCTAGCAGGCAAACAAAAAAAACAATAAAGAGAAAGGATTTACATCACTAATTTTTTTTTGTTTTTTTTTTTTTATTTAGTGAAAAAGGTATTTAAAAACCAAATATGGAATCAAAAGGGAAGTATTCAGGACTAGTAGCTCTCGATCACTGGCTTTTGGCGTATATGCACTTTTTCTCTTCAGAACTGCTACTCATTGCACATGCCTCGTATATTTTTTGTTTTTTACTCCTTGATATCCCTTGTCAAAAAAACATAGTACATGAAATTACTTATATAGTTATATGAAGAAATAAGGCTCTTAATCAGAGCACAGGGCGGAAACAAACTCAGACCAACGTGAGCGATCTTGTGCAATTTTTCGAATTTCATCCCAGGAACATCTTGATTGGTATTCCGCGTGTGTTGATCGCATCCAAGTTGTTCGTGGTCGTCCTCTTCTTCTGGAGCCTTGTGGATTCCATTCTAGGGCCATGTTTGCGATGTCATAGTCTTCTTTGTGCAAGGTGTGCCCAATCCAACCCCATTTCCTTTCTTTGATATCAGCTGCGATGGGCTTGCACATTGAAATATTGCCTCATATATTACTTAATTACTTAGTTATTAAAATATAACGCAAGTGTGAAAAAATACGACAAATACACAAATGCATTAAAGATTTGTTTTATAAAGTAATCCCCAGAAACTTTCAGGAAATCAACTCCTCTACTACGCAACTTTTCCATCATGTCAACCAACCACATCTCAGCAGATGCTAATTTCTTTTAAATGGCATCTCGGCAATCAGGTGTACATCTACATTTTCAATAAATTAAATTATTCTAATCAGTTTTTACACCCTTTGTGTAACTCACGGACGCACATAAAATTACTTATGTACATAGATAAAGTTGTAAAGCGTGTTGTCGAACTTACGCCAAGTGCTAAATAACGACGTCTACATAGCTATACATAAAGATTTACTGCACACATACAGACATACATATGCAAATACTTGTATTTCCAACTACATTGGCACTGAATTTGAATTTTGCGTTCTAGTTGACAGAGTCGCACAGTTGCTGCCACTTTAGCAACTAAACAAAATATGCACACAACTACACACATCCATAGATACATATACACATACATACTTCCGCTTTCACTCCACATCAGCCACTTGTGTCGTTAACGCCGCAATTTGCTATGTATCGCTTGCCGCCAAAAGTTGTTCCTTGTCTCAACTTCCTCACAGCGATATCCTTCAATCACTTGAAGCTGTTGCGCGCTACGCTCTGCATGTTACAGTTGCTCGCTTATTTTCCTCTCTTCTTGTTGTTGTTGGTTATTATATTGTTGCTTTCTTGTTTGTTACGCGCAAGTGGCTGTGTATGTGTGAATTGCATTTGAAATTAGTCATGCAAAGTTTTGCGGCTTAGTGCGATTTATTGATATTTGTACAGATATGTGTGCAGATTACTTGTGCTGGCGGAGCTGGCGGAGGTGCAGGATAGGGAGGAAGCAAGGATTTACGATTCCGCTTGTTGCCCTCAAGAGATTATTAAACGCTTTTACGATTTGCCATTTGTGGTTTTGCCGGGCGAATACAGCTTGAATAAATTTGAATGAATAATTACAGAAATCATTGGGAATTTCAAAGCGAATTATTCGATCGATGCTTGGTGTTCCTAATATATTAATAGAAAGGTGATTAAAAACGACTTTACTTAACTAAAGAGACTAGCTTATTTTGAAATTTCATAGTCCAACATATCTAAAATGAAGATGATTAAAACAAACTTTACTTAACTAAAGTGACTAGCTAATTATTAAATTTAGTTGTCTAAAAAAGAAATTCTACATCACAAATCTGAGTGCCCATTCATGCATTTTTCTTTGCCATATATTTTGAAATACTGAAAGAACTCTCATTTCCCAACTTTATACACAGAATAGAGTGGTCTGGTCCTAGAGTGATCCTACTTAAAAAATTCCAATAAAAACAATTGTGGAAGTTGGTGTGCCTAAGCTTTATTCCTAATCTTTGAAGCCGCTAGCAATAAATTAATAAATAATAAATTATCGTTGCTCTTCCTATAACAACTCACTCACTATCTTGCCTTATTGTTAGTCTTAACATAATTCTGAGCGAATAAAGGATATGCTCAGAGGACATATTTGAGTGTGAAGAGGACGACGTATGTCTCAAGAAAAACAAAAATGGCTTACCAAAAATAATGAAGGGAAGAGCCATAGCGCCAAAAAGTTAAATAAAACCTTAATCACTGAGGCCTCGTAGTATTTTTCTGATAGGATATAGGTAGGTAGGTCAAATGGTTGAAGTCTGACACTCCCCAAGGAGCACTAAAGGGCCGTTTTGATACCAATATGAGCCCCCCAATGGGCAGATATCTACAGCAGCCATCGCTGTTGAGAGAAGATTTATGGGATTTAGATTGGCGCACTGCCCCAGGCTGTGGAAGTAGGAGCACACAGTGACCTTAATCGTCTGGCTGCCAAGCCCGGGCATTTACAGAGAAAGTGCTCAACAGTCTTCTTCTCTGAAAGGTCGTCCCCAAAGCTCCTGCAATGGGGATTAAATGGTAAACTAAGCTTCCCGCGTGTCTACCGATCGTCCAATGCCCACCAAACACAGCTACGACTTTGGAAATTGAATGGCGTGGAGTCTCCAGGACTCTCTGAGTCCTCCTTCTGTTGTACTGGGGCCAAAAGGTTTTCGAAATATCACATAAAGAAATGGAGCTCCATCTTTTCTGCGCTTTCCAAAGAAATAAGTTCTGCGATTCCCCTTTAACAACAGCCAGGGGGATGCCGATGACCACGTAGCAGATCTCTGAGATCAATTCAGTCCATCTCCCGGTAAGTTCATCAGCAATTTCATTTCGCTCCATGTTTCTATGTCCTGGAACCCAGATCAAAGAAATGTTACCAGAACATCCAAAAGCTTTGATCTCCTCGTAACAAGAGTGGACTCTTTCGGATCTATACCATGGCGTCATCAGAATCTTGATCGCGGCTTGACTATCGGAAAAAATGTTAGTATCATCCTTGTCCCCACGTTCCCTAAGCATTTCGCATGGTTGCAGGATTGAAAATACTTCTGCCTTAAAAACATTGTCAGTATTCGCCAATTTTAAGTACAAAGATAAATTAGCTGATTTAGAGAAAACCACCGCTCCTACTCCCGCTTCCATTTTGGAGCCGTCAGTGAATACAGAGGTACAAGTTTCGGTGCAGATTTCCCCCTCGATCAAATCCTGCCTATTTTGAAGGATTGCTCTAGCTAGACCCTCAAACTCCAGTTTGCGAATAGAGAGCTGTCCGAAGTTCAGAGAAGTGCCTCCAGAAGCTAACCTTCTTTAATCTGATTGCATTTTGAGCAGCGATGGAAATAACGTAAAAGCCGATGAAAAGTAAGTGAAAACGACATTCAGGCCAGCACAGGCGCAAGTTCTAAATGCTCCGATATGTTATAGAAGGAAAGAAAATTTAATTAAATAAATTTTGATTTTTCTTTTAAAATTAATTATTACGAAGGAGATAATAATATTTATGAACTAAAATATATATAAGTACTATTTTAGCCTAAGGCACAATTGCAATTTTTGCTTATAAAACCCAAAACTATTAAACGAATTTTCAAGTTTGATAGATCAAGCTAATTGTAAAGGCATCAGCAACATTTCCAACTAAGATCTATAAATTTTTTAAGAAGCTGTTGGTGAAATAAAATTTTTAAACTTTGGTACTGCATAGAATGAAAGAAAAATTCTGATACAAATATTTGGTAAAAAACGCATCTTGTTATCTTCTTAGCTTATTAGAAAAAGACGCCAGAGGCATCAGTGCGGAGTAAATTTGCGGTGGTATAAAGACTGGCTCTATAAAGTTCAATCATTAATTGCAGTGAATAAACTGAACTACTTCTCCCACTGAGAGCTATGAAATTAAGTGAAAATCAGCTGGAAATAAACTGGATAAAAATAAGCAATGGTTGCATCACTGGCTGCTGGCTACTCAAAAAGGGAAAGTATCTCTAAAATTGCTTGCTGTAATAGATATAGAAAGGGAAATTGTAACAACAAACTTTTAAAAAACAGTTAAAAGCAATTTAGCCTCTTGAAGATAATATCATTGAGAAGCAGGAAGAGCACTTGGTAGGTGAAATGGTTAAAGTGCCAGTATGGCACTCCTCAAGTAGAACTGAAGCGTCGTTTTGATAAAGAGCACTTGATTCCGAAAGCTTTTAAGTATATTTCCAATTAAGCTTATAAATTAAATTTAAATGGCAACATTGCGCCAAATGTGAGATCGGTAACAGCGGAATGAGCAAATATACTAAAAATTTTATACTGAAAGGCTGTGGAGTTTTGCAATACAACTCGTGAACTAGTGAATTAGTCAGATTTGTCTCAAAAAAATTGTTTCCCCGTGCAATTTGATCGATTCCATGTCAGGTGAAGCAGGTGTTTTGGACCTTGAATTTTTTTTTTTTTTTGTCGTATTTTGAAGAAACATCGCCCACATACTCCTTACCAAGTTTTTTTGTTCCTGCCAAAATATCTAACAAAACATTCCTAAATTTTTTCCCCTAAATTTTTTTCTAAACTTACCAAAATGTTTTACAAAAAAATTTGTTTTCCTAAATTTTGTTTTCTTAAATTTTTTTTACAAACAAATTTTTTTTCCAAAATTTTTTTTTACCAACATTTTTTTTGGGTATAGTACATACATATATTTTATTCTAAGCAATTAGTCAGATTTTTAGTTACTACCTTTTATCATACTTTTTGTTCCAAATTTTTTCCCCAAACATTTTTTTCTCGAAATTTCAATGTTTAAAAATTTTTTTTCCACCAAGTTTTGTTTTCAAAATTTTTTTTCCAACGAATTTTTTTTTCAAATTTTTTATTTCCTTAATTGTTTTCCAAATTTCCCAAATTGTTTTACAAAAAAAATGTTTTTTCATAAAGTTTGCTTTCTTAAATTTTTTTTACAAACATTTTTTTTCCAAAATTTTTTTTTACAAAAATTTTTTCTTCCAAAATTTTGTTTTACGTATAGTACATATATTTAATTCTAAGCAATTAGTCAGATTTTTAGTTACTACCTTTTATCTCCAACTTTTTTCCCCAAACATTTCTTTCTCAAAATTTCCATGTTTCAAAATTTTTCCCCAAAACTTTTTCCTAAATTTTTTTCCAAATTTACCAAAATGTTTTACAAAAAAAATATTGTTTTCCTAATTTTTTTTTTCAAAAACATTTTTATTTCCAAAATTTTTTTTTCCCGCACATATATTTTATTCTACGCAATTAGTCAAATTTTTAGTTACTTCCTTTTATCTCCAAAACATGCTTTTTGTTCCAAATTTTTTTCCCAAACATTTTTTTCTCAAAATTTCCATGTTTCAAAATTTTTTTTCCAAAACTTTTCCCTAAATTTTAATTTTCTAATTTCTTTCCCTAAATTTTTTTCCAAATTTACGAAAACGTTTTACAAAAAAATTTTGTTTTCCAAATGCTTTTTACAAAAAACTTTTTTTTCCAAAAATTTTTTTTTTCCAAAATTGTTTTTTCCCAAAACTTTTTTCAAAATATATTTTATTTTACAAAGTTAATCAGATTTTTAATCAGTATATTTTATCTCAAAAATATTTTTTCCACATGCAATTTGCGCGTTTCCATGACCCTGAACAGCATTTTTTCTTTGCTTTTTTAAGAAACACCGCACTCATTAACCTGGTATGGCTTCTTTCTTGTCAAAAATGTAAAAAAAAAAATTTTAGAAAGTATATTTTATTCTGAAAAAATTAAAAAGAATCGAAGACATTTCACATAACGAATCTCTATACGAAAATTTTCTACATTAAGTAATTCTCGAAATTATTAGTTTTTTCCGATTTACTCATTTTATTTCCTATTAAGCTTAAGCCTGCAAATAAAAAAATTGTAATAGAATTGACGACAACGTCCAAAATACTTGGATCGTTCGACATGGAATCGCGCATTTGTAGCCTTTTTTGGCACCACATAAGCGAAGGTCTTATAAATATTACCAGAGTTTCATTATAAATTCTTACTGTGAAATGGATCATTATATATATATTTATATATAAATATGTTCCTTTAACTCCTACTTGGAGTATAGGGCCTCACCATAACAGTAGTAAAAAATGAGCTTTAACAAAAATCTGAATCGAAATATGTAAAGAACAGCATCAACTGCTGAAATTGTATACCAAAAAGCAACACTTCCATACATATTTAAATATTTGAAAAACCAATTTTCTTTGCACACTCAAAGTGTGCAAAATTGACCATTAACACCCTACGAAAATGAAACTTTTTAGAACATCAAATCATGCACAAGTATTTACTTTAATGTTTTGCTTACATTAATGAACTCATTTATTTATGCTTGCCAGCTTTCATTAACAACTTTTTATTATTACCATTTTACCAGAAGGCAGGTCCTGTGCACCATCTATACCTATGTCCGCTATTTACATCTACAAACGAAATTCAAAGTTTTGCTACAAAATAAACCAATTTCTCATTTTAAGTATACGCCCGAGTGGACCACAATAACGATCCTATGCAAATTTGTGCGCAATTATGCGTCGGCATGCTCGTATTTATAAGGTGAATAAACTGTGATTTTTTGCTCGCATATTCATTGACGTTCATTGTTGTTTTGAGCTCAAAGCAATTTGTATAATTTTAGTACTTTGTTTCTTGATTAGTTGCTTGAGTTTGTCTGTTAATGTGACCGTTGCTGCTTAGAAATCCAATCACGTGCACGCCGTTAAGGCCCCAAAAAAGAAGAACAAAAACTCAACTAGACGATATTTTTATTTTGTTAATATTGCTGTGCTAATGGTAATGGAAAAATTGTTTACTTGAAAGACTATCAAAATTGTGTTGCAAAAGCAAATGAGGTAATAATTATGAGGAGTGCAAATAAATAAATTGCTTGTTGCAGGGTAATTAGGAAAGCAGGAGTTTCCGATAGGAAAATTCATTATTAATAGGTTCGAATTTGAGCGATGTGAGACTTATGTTTGTATACTAATAGTCAATAGGTTGCGTGCTTTTGGAATTTCTTCGATTTGTAACGCTTTCTTTGAGCAAACTGTCTGACGTACTTTATGAAAATTCGCGTCGAGTGGCTGAACAGTGAAGCATTTCTGCAATTTACTTGGTTTTCTGATAGCCTTTTCCAAGTACTCAGTTGATGAAAAATGTATTTCGTGATTGGTACGAAATAAGTCGTAAACAGTTATGAAATCTGTGTGGCGGAGAAAACCCTCGAAATAAAATGCTATCAAAATTCAATACAAAAACTCCTGATTTTCTTTCTAAAATATTTGTACATTTGTAAGAAATACCATTCCTAGTTGTACAAGACATCTCTTATCAACCATGGCTCTTAGGTTTTGTTGTTCACGACAAATTTTGGAAAAATTAAGGCCATTTGTTAAATTAAGAATTTATAGTTTTATCAGCCTAACGTAGAAAAAAACTAATTTTTTAGAAACCAAAATTTTCAGAATATGTTTACCATAATGCATAAAAATGTACGTATATACCAATCTGATTCTCAAGGATGAATTGGGAGTTATGTGTTGCACCTGTTTCCCTCTCTGGTATTCTGGTTCAGACTAGTGGCAAGGTTGTTGAAAAAAGCAAATAGAGTGCTAATTCAGCACAATCAATCGCTGAATAACCGATCTTAATAACCTGGAAATCGATAGTAAAATAATAGATCCGTATAAAAAAGGGTCGATAAAAAAATAATAAATCGATAAAAAAAAATAATGTCGATAATAAAAATAAAAAAATGAATCGGTTGTAATAAATTAAAACTTATAACTAAAAATTATTCGGCAATAAAAATTAATTAGATGATTTCCTTGTATAGTAGTAGTTGCATAAAGCTAGTTTTCTAAAGCTTAAATTTAATAGATTTTATTAAATCGATAAACCAATTTAAAAACTATAAAAAAAGGAAAGGAAAAGTAGCATTTTGTGCCAAATATTCAATAAATTTTAATAATTCGATAATAACAAAAAATGTCTATAAAAGTAAAATATCAGGTCTGTCCATAAATTCGTGCTTTTTTTAAAGGTGGTTTCAAAATTAATAAAAAATATGTTTAAAGTATTTATTAATCAATAGTATATTTTCCTTCATTATTCAAAATGTCTTCCCAACGTTTAGGCAAATTTTTTATTCCCTGCTCAAAAAATTGTTTGTCCTTGGAGCCAAAATACGCTTCGATATCCCTTTCTATAGCTTATTTTGAGGAGTAGTTCTTGTTACTCATATGGGATTGAAGTCCACGGAAAGGGTGATAATCACAAGGTGCATATCCGGAGAGTATGATGGATGCCGCATTAGCTCCCATCCGAGCACCTTCAGCTTGCCTAATGTTTGCTTTGCGGTATGAGGTCTTGCGTTGTCGTGGTGAAACAAAACTTTGCGTCTGTTCGCTAAAGACGGTCGATTTTTTTTAAGTGCCTCATTCAGGTTTGATAGCTGATGCGAATAATAATCAGCAGTTATCGTCTGGTTTGGTTCCAGAAGTTCATAATAATGGCGGGTATCATATGCCACCAAATAGACAGGAGAATCTTCTTGGGGTGAAGGCCATCTCTAGTGGTCGGTTCTGGTGTTTCATCTTTATCTAACCATTGGAGTTTGCTAACAGGATTATTGTAAAGGACCCATTTTTCATCACCAGTAACGATACGGTTAAAAAAACTTTCATTTTCAAGCCGTTGCAGCAGCTGAGAACACACATTCACAACCCATTTTCCCAGCTTTGAAACCTTTCCCAACTGAGCCAGGTGCATGTGAACTGTTACATGCGATGAATTTAACCTCTGCGCTATCATATCGACTGTAAAATTTGGCTCAGCTTCCCCGAGTTCGAACAAGGCGTCGGGGTTAAACATTTCAGGAGGACCAGCGCGCGGGCCATCCTCCTCGTCGCTTACCACTTCGGAATTTTGAAAACTACTTTTGCGCAGTCCTTACACTTACGGTATCCTCTCCGTGAACAGTGTTTATTTCTGCAGCAGCAATTGTTGCATTTTTACCACTTTTCCGCGAATAATTTCTTGTATGCAAAAATCGTACAAAAGTGAAATTATGGGTGAAATACGCACGAACTTATGGACTGACCTGATATATCGATCATAGAATTTAAATTGATTCACAGGAGTCTTAGTAATTTTCTATGGAGGTTGAAAATATTTTATTAAAGGGTTAATAAAAAATTGTGGGTCTATGATAATAAAAAATAAATACAAAGAACTGGTATTTGATAGTGAGGGTTTATCATATTATAACAAATCAAATTAAAAATAAATTTATAAAAAAACGATAAATGTTTTCATAAATCGATAAATTGTAACATTAATCGATATTTTTTAATAAAAAGCTACATTTTTAAAATAAACCAATATATAGTTTTTATATATCGTCACACTTTTGAAATAAATCGATACTTATTTTGATAAATCGATAACACATGATGCATTGATACATTGGAAAAAGAGGATTATATGGTAAATATTCTATATACAATAACTTAATAAATCGCAAGTAATTAAATACTCCAGTAAAAGTTAAACAAATCGATAAAAAAAGCTAAATCTAATCGAAGGAGAATTTATTAAAGGGATAATCAAAATTATTAATCGATAATAATAATATAAAAGAGTGACTAAAAATTATTCGATAATAAAAGTTAATAGATGCGAAGAAAAAAATGGTATTTTATAGCCACAGCTAAGCACATTTTAACTAGTCGACACTTTTTCTAAAATAAATCGACCTTTTTTTAAATTGAATCACTACACTTTGGAAATGAATCGATATTCGAAACTGACTTTCTATTCAAACCCAAGTACTTATGTAGCAATGAAGCTTATGCCTCTTGCACATTTCGTCGCATAGACTGCGGTAAGGACACAAGGCGCATATAGAAGGCCGTAATATATTAATCATATAGCAATAGATATGAATACGGTGAAACACCAAAGTGAAGGAAAGTCTTTTCTAATAGCGGTCGCCCCTCGGGCAGTGGCAAGCCTCCGAGTGTATTTCTGCCACGAAAAAAGCTCCTCATAAAAAATATCTGCCGTTCGGAGTCGGCTTGAAACTGTAGGTCCCTCCATTTTATGGAACAACATCAACACGCACACCACAAATAGGAGGAGGAGCTCGGCCAAACATCCAAAAATAATATACGCGCCAATTATATATATATATATAATGCATATAAAATTAATCACAACAAGCTCTGTGGAGAAACACAACAGCTCTCGTCCACAGTCTCACAGATGATTACTCGCCGACACTACAGGTAATACCGTCAGAGCTCTCAACATCACTTTGCCATCTTTCAATTTATGATATGGGAAATGTGGTGAATTTAAGAACCTGATACTTATTAGCCGCCTATAAACATTTTTAATATATTGACGTAAATTTTTGCGTATATTGATGAACGACATTAAAATTAGTGCCTTGACCCATACCAAAGTCTCAATTCTTATTCCACTAAATCACTAACCATAAGTGTTGGCATGAAAAGCAAAAGCAGCCGGAAAATTTAATTTATCATTTTTCCTAAACACTCGCAAGGCTCATTAAATATACTCTTAACCAAAGCAGTTAACACAAACAAACATATCCAGAATGCCAGACATAGTCTTTTTTTATTTTTTTTTATGACTAAAACCACCACATGCCACCCACCCGAAATCGGAGTAATGCTGAAAACTGTTTGCATTTAAGTACGCACTTACATATGTGAGCTTGTGAGCTAATGTAAATTTGTATGTAGGTGCATATAAAATGCAAATTTCAAATGTTTGAATTTTTAATATTCATCACAATTTAACCACGCAAAGATGAACTTAATTTACTTGGGCTTATCCGCAGGCCTGAAAAGCAGACAAAAAAAGAATAAAATTTTATAAGGCAATACAGGCACGCACACATTTGCATATTAATATGTACACATGCCCAATAGCATATAAATATGACTCACTTTGTTTTTATTATTTATTCTAACATGAAAGCCAATTAGCATATGCGCCTCAAAGTATGCCTTACTGTTTAGTCGCTAAGTGGAAGGGTGTCAGACGAAAAGTAAATAATATTTATATAAAAAATTTTCAAATGTTTTAAAACACTTAAATAAAATATGAACTCATTATGGCTTTACGGTTTAGGAAAAGAGCAACTGATAAATATATCTACGTATGTATAGCTGTATATGTGTGCTTTAAATGGTTTGCACTAAATGTGCCAATTTTCATACATTTTTATCTTGGATTTGCTTATCGAAATTTCCATTAGTCAGTGCAGTTTTTGCTCGTTTGGGATTACACCGCGTAAATTTTTATAAAGATTTTTCAGTGCACTCAAAAGGGCTTAACTGACTAAGCCTGCTGGGCTCACCGAGCGCTCTTCATGTCACACTTACTTGAGTGAAGCGAAGAAAGTCACTGTGCGAGCAAAATATTAGAGTTCATTAACTCGCTGATCACTGAACTAGACAACTTCTTATTAAAGCGCCGTTTACATCATGAAAAAATAAGGAAAAATTAAGACTTACGGCAAGAAAGGGCTGTTCAAACGGGAAGTTGCAATGCAATTGAAAAAGTAGAGCTGTGTCATCGAGAATTTCATAAATGAAGTGATAAGTTTGTTTCCATGAAGTTATCTGAAAAGCGGCGCCCTTAATTAATGTAGAGTCAATAGGGAGTTAAAAACACTCGCTTTGAAGGATATGTTTGCCAAAAAAGTAGTCTAGAAAATTGGTTTGAATAGGAGTGCAATCAGTGCAGCAAACAACGAAGAAGAAGTTGGATGAGGAACATTCAAAAGTTATCGGTATGACCAGGAATTAGAATATTTTGTATATATTTCTCTCCGCAGGACCAGAATGTGCATGAAATAAAAAAAATCAGTAGATAAATTGATAAACGCAAGTACTTCTAAAGGTAGGTCCTTAAGCAATGATCGAGCAAAATGCAAAACGAACAAGAAACTTCTTCTCATATATTTATTTTCTGATTGTGTTTTTATAGTAAGACGACAAGGGTACCCGAAGGCTCTCCACTAAAAAATTATCGTTCAATAAATTCCCTTCAAAGGATTGCCTTATAAGTCAAGCGAGTCACAGAGCCAAACTAAAATTTTTGAAAACCTCATGGAACATATGGCATATATGGAGAGCACATGAACATAATAGTCACTTTAATGAAGGTATTGGAAATAAGAATAAAGCAAAGGAAATGCCTGCAATGCCACGCTTCGATCACGCCAAGCTCGAGTTGTGTGGTAACACTATTGAAAGCTGAGAAAGCCAAAGAACGATTCCATGTGAGATGGTCGAATTATTTGGGATCTTGAAACAGAAACGAAATGAAAGAAAAGGTCGTTTATAAAGGTCGCCCCTGGCAATGGCAACCTTCCGAGAGTATTTCTGCCATGAAAAAACTCCTCACAAAAATACATTTTCCGTTCGGAGTCGACTTAACACTTTAGGTCCCTCCATTTGTGGAACAAATAGGAGAAGGAACTCGGCCAAATATCTAACAGAAGTTTATGCGCCAACTACTTTTTTTTTGTTTTTATTTTCGATATTGGCGAAAATTTTCTGAATAATTTAGTTTACTTGTAGACCTGAGAATAATAATAAATGAACTGAAAAAAATATTTAGTAATTTTCAAAAGTAGTCAAGGTTGAAAATTTGGTATAAAGTTAGATAAATAAATTATGTTATAAAAATGTTCTTTTCAAAAATTTTATAATTTTTATAAGTATAAAGTTAGATAAATAAATTATGTTATAAATATCTTCGGTTCTATTCAAAAATTTTATTATTCTTTTAGTACCAAATATACTTTCAAAAATTTTTTTTTTCTGGAAATAAATAAATATTTCCGTTAACAATTTTGGCGAATACAAATGTAATCAAAAAAATTCGCCAAAAATATTGAACAAAACATAAAAAAGGGTTTTGGCGAAAAAAAATTTTTTAAGCATAGTTAGTACTAAAGTACATTAAAGATATTTTACTTTAAAAAACTGTATACCACAACTTTCAGCAATTAATAAATCATAAAATAAGTATACTAAGTTTTTTCACAATTTTTTGTCTAAAAAAATTGTGGATCTTTTGAAAAAATTATAATATAATATTATTTTGATTAATCAATCATAAAATTCTTAAATCTTTTCCAATTTGAATTTTTTGCAAGTTTTAAATTTTTTCCAAGACTTTTACCTCAAAAACTTTTAACATTAATCTTTTTAAAAAACCATAATATTATTTTAATCATTAAATTATAAAACTGCAAAATTGTTTGCAAAATTTTTACCTTAAAAATTTTTAACAAAAAAAATAAAATTAACTAAAAAAGCAACAAAATATTACTTAAACTTATAAATCATAGAATTATTAAATCTTTTTCCAAATTTTTACCTCAAAAACTTTTAACAAGAAAAAAAATATTTTCTTCTTAAATCAGAAAAAAATAGAATTAAAAAAAACATAATACTGAATTTTTTCCACAATTCTTATTTTAAAAACTTCTAGGAATAAAAAATAGTATTACAAAAAAAATATTTTAATATTATTTTGATTAATAAATCATAAAATTCTTAAATTTTTTTTAGAATTTTTACTTTAAAAGCTTTAAAAGTAATTGTTTTTTTAATCATTATTTTGATTAATGAATCATAAAATAATTTATTGTTTTTTTTCAAAATTTAAATTTAAAAACTTTTAATAAAAAAAATAATATTTTGAAAATATTTTAATATTATTTTTGATTATGAATATTAAAATTATAATATTTTTTTATTTCTTCCTCATAAACTTAAAAAAAGAGATTTTTTGAGAAGATCGTAATATTAATTTGATTAATAAATCATAAAATTATTACATTTTTTCCAAAATTTTTACCTCAAAAACTTATAACAAAAAACAAAAAATTAGAAAAAAACATAAAAAATAGAATTAAAAAAAATTAAATGAGATTTTTTGAACAAATCATGATATGATTTTTTTTAGTAAATCATAGAATTATAAAATGTTTATTAAATTATATAATTTAAAACAAGAAATTGATTTAATTTTTGTTAAAAGTTTATGAGGAAAAAACTTTTTTAAAATTTTATAATTTTATTTTTCCCCCAACAAATTTTTTTAATAGATTTTATTCGAAAAACTAAGCATAAAAAAACCTTTAAAAAGCTCCACAACTAAATTTTCCACTTTGAATAAAATCCAAATTAATTATTAAATTTTATTTCAAGCCAATATATAAACAAATTTTCAGAAAAATGTTCAACAATAATTCAAGTATAGGGTTTTTCAGTAAGAGCGCTTCAACTTTTTAATTTTTTTGAATAAAACACAAACGGTTTGACTTTTTTAACTAATTTTTTTTTTATTATCGAGTTTGAACATATACATTTAAGTAATATATGAAATTCGATTTCTTTTGCATGACCACCGCGGCAACGTTTTACGAAGTCCAATCGTTTAACCCAATTTTCGACCATTCTTTTGCATAAATCGGCCGAAATTCCAGCAATTTCGCGTTCAATATTGGCTCTGAGCTCACAAATCATCGCCGGCTTGTTACTGTAGACCAATGACTTCACATAACCCCAAAACGGGACGGCTTGTTAAATTGGCCGTAAAATGGCCGTAATGCTCTTAAAGTAGCAGCAACAGAACGATTATTTTCATAAAAAATTTGCACGATTTGCAATCGTTGCTCAAGTGTGTAGCGTTCCATGATGAAATGTATACTAATGAAGTTTACAAATGACAAGCGAAAAATAAAAAATATTGCGTCGTTCGAGCTCCCTATCGGAAAAAAGTTGAAGCGTACCTATTGAATAACCCTATACTTCGATCAGTTGACATGGAAGTGAAATATATAAAACCGAGCCAAAAATTATAAAATCGCATAGCTGCTTATGCCTGCTGTTCAGAAACTTTAATCAATCGGCATAACTAACTTTACTGTGAATCGCTTATGACTTAAAATTCCCGAAAATTATAAAATCTTGTGACTGATATAAACAGATGTTAGAAAACTTGCAGAGTATGCAGACATGCAGAACCGAATCACCTAAGCTCCATCTATCTGGGCTACATCGTCTGGCAGTACATGGACAACGAAAACGCGGGCGTACTTGTTAAAGCTACTTTAGTAGAGAAATTCATTGGTCAGTCATCGGCTGTGGGGTGCAACTCAGCCACACGCAAAGTTATAATCGGCTGCCTTTAGTCCTAGAGAGACTAACATAGTCTGAACTTTTGTACGGAATCTAATATATCAATCGAAGTGTCATACAGCAGCCGGACTGGGCCGCTGCTGAGGTTTAGTAAACATACAATTTTTAGGCAAATGTCAAAGTTTGTTCTCTTGAATGATTAACTCAACAGAATTGAGGTAAGTGGGTCGATAATATGTGAGATATACCCAGTAGATGTCGAGACTGCATTCCATTATATATGTGAATGTCCGGTCTTCGGTAAAAAAAAGGATTCTTAGATACTTCGGTAGGACGATCCTCTTGGAAGCCAATCTCATGGAGTTGAACTTAACAGACCTGCTTCACTTTACGGTTTCGGGCACAAAAGACCATGACTTCATGGTGCAAGCCTCATAAAGAATCTAATCGCTTTAGGAAACAATGTTCCACTTTCTATTTGAACCACAGAGAATTTCGGTGCTTTAGGGGGAGTGTTTGGTTACCGACGTTCATCAAGAGCTTCTCTGGTCGACTTGCTTGGAAAGATATAAGCACATTATTGGTCAATTATCTAAGTACTTGTAACCATAAGTCGCTCCGAACCTATCAAAAAAAAAAATTAATTAGTGGATTATACGTAAATATTCCAAAAATATGAATTATATTGACTAGCAGCCCTTTTAAGGAAGCCTATTATATTAAAGCTTTCTTGTGGAATACATTAAATGATGCAAAATTGTAGTCATACTACGCTGCCTACTTTGGAGTATAAAAGTGGTTTTAAAATACTCAAATATGCAAACTTGTGGCATATCATTTCAGCGCTGCCCCAGAGGTCTATTCGCTATTCGTTGCATCGACGTTTGCTGTTGAGATCTATTTTTTTTTTTTTTTTTTTTTTTTGTTTATTTTGCTCCCTATCGGCGCACCTTCCGCATAACCAAATTTTTAACCCAAATCATGGCATCTGTCTGAAACCTTTTGCTATATTTCCTTATTTCCTGTTTTCGACCCAAGCCTGCACATTTGTGTGTCTATGTCTGCGAGTGGCTCATGTCACTCAAATGTGGCTTTGTAAAAAATAACAAATAAAGGAATATCCACATGAATACACACCAACATGTTTAGATATTCCATTAAAGAGTTTATGGTTTATGCACATTTCAATGGCTTAAATGCCTGTTCGCCTAAAAGTGTACTAAATAATTCAAACGAATTTCGCTGCATTACTGAGAACAGGAATTTAGTATTAACTGCTGTGAGTTAAATTGCAGCAAATTTTTCAAGCAGATTTCCTATTTAACAGACATTTATGTGTTTATTTTTATTTGCGCTATTGGGAAATAAAACCATCAGAAATTGCAAAATTGTGTAAGGTTTTAACACCGCAATAGCATAGAAATATAATTAAAATGTGTGCCTATGAAGTACCAAAATTTAGAGATGTGAATATTTTATGCGCAAATAAATTTCTACATAATTTAATGCTTATGGCATGTGAATAAGGAAATACGCTTGCAAAATGTCCGGAAAACGACTTTAAGCTAGATACGCCAACGAGCTTTGAGTGCAAGAATTTTCTACATTTTTGATAAATTCATTCACACTGACAAAATGTGTTAAATTTATTGGAAGTTTGCACTTCGACCTCTGTGCCAAAATGTCAAGAAAAAGTTAAAATATCTTACAAAACTGAAGAGAATTAAAAATAAAGTGGTTGAATTCATTTTTTACCTCAATTCCATTTAAGCAAATCGGCTTAAGATGTTTGAGTGTTATTCCCTGTGAACGTTTTTTTACAAGTCACCACTCAGATAACACTAAGTCCATTGTCCTGCACACGGATTCCCTCTTAAGTTTCTTTAAATCTATCCAACCTCCGAAGAAATCTGAGTAGGTCTTGTGGTGCGAGCAGAGGAAGATCTGCTGGTGTCATCTGGGGTTAATAGAGGCTGCCCCCAAGGCAATGTGCTGTCTCCATTGCTCTGGTGCATGGTAATCGATCCTCTACTCACCACCTTAAACGATTCGGGAGTCTACGCACAAGCATATGCGGTCGATGTTGCTTGTTTGGTAACAGGCCCTTCGCTTAGGAACATCTGCAGTAAAGTGCAGAAAACTCTGGATCGGATTGACACTTGGTGCTGTGCGTATGGGCTATCGGCAAATCCCGCCAAGACTAGTATTGTCCTCTTAACCAGGAGAAGGAAGCTTGATGGACTCGTTCTGCCTAAGCTAAAAGGAGTCTCAATCCTGCTATCCAAGGAAATTAAATATCTTGGAGTAATCCTCGATAGTAAGCTCCTATGGAAATCACACGTTGAAACAAAGGCATCCAAAGCACTGACAGCTTTCTGGCAGTGCAAAGGTGTCTTTGGGAAAACGTGGGGTCTCTTTCCTAGCAAGGTCCTATGGATCTACACGGCTATGATAAGATCCATTATCACCTATGCATCAGTGGTCTGGATGAGTAGACTCTCTCTAGTGGGAGTCAGGAGGACCTTATCCAGACTACAATGCACTGCGGCCATCTGTTGCACCGGAGCTTTTCCGACTACTTCAGGCCCGGCACTAAATGCTCTGATTGGTTTACCACCACGATTCTCTCCATGCCCCTTGACTCCATGCCATCAAGAGTCATACTTGAAAAGAGATACAGTGTAGTGCTACCAGAGGCTCAGTTGTGGGAAGACTCAGAAAATGAGCCCGGCAAACACTGTTTACGCATTTTTACGGATGGCTCCAGAACCGAGCATGGCTCCGGCTCTGGGGTCTACGTGGAATCCAGCACTTTGCTCTTGGAATGCATGCATCTGTATTTCAAGCGGAGGTGTATGCAGTTCAAGAAGCGATGAACTTTGTTGTGGAAAAACGATGGAGAGGCAGATCTATATGTGTCTGCAGCGACAGCCAAGCTGGGCTTATGGCCTTAGACAGCCCTCCAACCACATCAGGGGTAGTCAAGTCCTGTAAATCCAGGCTGAACTATGTCGGTAGACATAATAGCCTGATGCTAACATGGGTCCCGGGACACGTGGGTATCGCGGTTAACGAGACCTCTGACTCCTTAGCTGGCCGAGACCTCCACTCCCTTCTGCGGCCATCACAGCCACGGTTAGAAAATGGGTAACTACCACCCACAAGCGAGTTTGGCAGGTTGAGAGAGGCTGCAGATGGACAAAACTGATGTTACGTATCATGTTCGATCGACTGTCGCAAACCCTTCTGTCATTAAGCAGAGGGGAGTGCAGACGGCTGGTTGAACTGATGACGGGTCACTTTCTGTGGGCAAAGCACATGGAAAGGTTGGGCATCTCAGACAGTGTACTCTGCCCAGCTTGTGAAGAGGAGGATGAGACGACGGACCACTTTTTGTGTGTCTGCCCCGCCTTCGCTCGAATCAGGTTTGAGGTCTTTGGCACTGATGTGTTAAGAAGCGACCATCTTGACTCCTTGGCACCACAAGATCTACTCAGATTTCTTCGGAGATCGGGTAGATTTAAAGAAAATTAAAAGGGAATGCAAGTTTAGTACAATGGACTCAATTAATGTCTGAGTGCTGCACTTGCTAGTTGTCCCGACAAAAAAAAAACACATAATTGCCAAATACCTCAAGCCTGATTTGAGCCAGATGCAGCTGAACCAGCTGCCTACACTCCCCTCTGCTTACTGACAGGAGGAACTGTGACAGTCGATCGGACATGACAGGTAACATCAGTTTGGACATCTGCAGCCTCTCTCAACCTACCATGCTCGCTTGTGGGTTGAAGTAACCCGGTTGCTAACCGTGGCTTTCATGGCTGCAGAAGGGAGAGGCAAAACGGCTCCGGGCCAGAGAAATCAGAGAACTCGTTAACCGTAAGAAGAAGATATTATATCTACCGACATAGTTCAGCCAGGGTTTACGGGACTTGGTAGTATTTTAAGGGTTTTCCAAGTCATGAGCGCAGCTTTGCTGTCGCTGCAGACCCATACAGATCTGTCTTTCCATGTAAATGTCACGATAGTCGTTATTGCTGAGCTTATATTTAGCCCCACCTTATAAGCTCACTTTGAAGTTAGTTTTAACCCTCATGAAATGCTGTTACATATCTCGTCAGCATACTTTTGGCAAGATAACCGTTGCTGTGTCATTCCATCAAGAGTTCATTTACTATGAAGCTGCACATTAGTGGTTGTATTTGCAGTTGTGCCAACCAAGCTGGTTGGTATCTCTTTTCCCTTTTTGTCTTCGAAAGCTTTGAGTCCGCTGGACCTGCCGGAATATATCCAGCAATACTTAAAAAAGCAGGAGACAGGCTGATTGAGGGCCTGAAAAGGATCTTCACAGCCTGTCTTGGTTATATACCATCCCAAGGTAAGAGTAGTATTTCTTTCGAAACCAGGAAAATATGACTATTCCCTTGCAAAAAGTTTTACATTGTTCGTGTTGAAAAGTCTAGAACGAGTGGTAGTGAAACATATTCGAGTGGGGGTATTGCCGAGAAGTCCACTTAGTAGAAATCAACTCGCTTACCAGCGTGGAAAATCATGCGAATCAGCCTTACACGAACTTCTTAGCAAGATTGAAACCGGGCTGGAAGTTGATGATAACCCAATGGGCGTGTTCGTGCACATTGAGGGGGTTTTTGATAATGCCTCTTTTGATTCAATATATTCCTATGCCGAACGACATGGAATTAGTAAAACCATTGTAAAATGGATACATTCCATGCTCTCTAACAGGCTGCTAACCGCTGGTGAGAACAGTGACGAACTAATTAGCGTCAGGGCCAAGCAAGAGATGCCCCAAGGGGATGTTCTTTCTGCGCTGCTGTGGTGTTTCATCGTAGACTCTCTGCTAACGGAGATGTGGAATTTTATGTCCCCGCATATGCGGACGAAGGCTGTGTCTTAACATCCACATTCAAGAACTATACAGACTGCAAAGAGGTGTCTATTTATGCATTATGGGTGACATGAGTATAAAATCCGGGAATGTCCTAAATGCTTTGCTTGATTTGCTCCCCTTGGATCTTAAGATACAACAGGAATCAATAAAGGCAATGTGAAGACTCCATAAATATGGTTTCTGGCATGAAGATAGAACTTCGGGACACAGACAAATCTGTAGGATGCTATCTAAGCGGTATATACTGTTTTTGGCACGACCTTATACCCATAGTTTTATTTGGATGTACATAAATTTGATGTCAAAATTGAACAATGGAGTAATCCAGAGAAAATTCAAAGAAATTTTACGGATATTTTCTTTACCGATGATTCCAAGAATGAAATAGTTTCTGGAGCCGGATGATAATTAAAGGCACTAATAAGACTCTTTACGATATGGGAGTAATTTCATTCTGTTGATCGCCCAACCTTACAACATGAATGCAAAAAATTACTTAAGACAAATTGGCCAGAAGAATTTTGAATAAAGTTGGTCCTTCTTGTCTGTCTTCCGTATAAATATCAGCTTTACCCTCCTCCATTCCTTTGGATGTAACCAAATGCAATATTTGTTCTAGAAATATTGGTAAGTAATTCTAAAAGCCTTTTTGGAGCAATTCTAGATTCTTCGCCGCAGAAGATTGGCCGTCTGTAAGTCCAGATCGGAATCCATTGGGCTACAGTTTGTACTCAGAATTGGAAACTATGGCCTGTCGAAGGCGTCACCAAAGAGCCTTAAACAATCTTTGGTTCGAGCAGCGACGTCCATATCCATGGAAATCGAGCGTGCTGCAGTAGCGGATTGGCCTAGTCATTTGAAGGCTTGTGTAAAAGCAAATGGTGACCATTTCGAATGAAAATTTAAAATTTTCTTCTTTCTTAACGGACTTTACTTGTAGCAGAACTTATGGCAGGACTTAGAATACCCTATGAACAAAAAGTACCGGGAATGTTTAATTTAAACAAAATGTGGACGTGGGTACCGGTCCATATATTTTTCTTATGTTGGTAGGACTGACTGTAAGACGCACATCTGTCACTATTTACCCATTCTGAAGCATCTCTGTACGTCGCAGAGGGCCGGAAATGTGGACAAACAATTTTTAGATTTTGCATGATGATAACGGGCCGGATTATTTGACCAAACACCAAGTAAATACGATTGTGCAAGCACCGTATTCACCTGATATGGCTCTGTGTGACTTCTTTTTGTTTCCCAAGTTGAAGTTACCACTTCGTGGAAGGAGATTTCAGTCGATAGAGGAGATCAAACAGAGTGCGACGAAGGAGCTGAAGACCATCCCTTTGTCGGCCTATCAGGGGTGAATGGAGGACTGGGTTAAACGTTGGCACATGTGTGCTGCTTCAGACGGGTCATATTTTGAAGGAGATAAAATAAATTTGCCTAAAAACTCTGCTTTATTTTATTTCAACATTCTCGGTACTTTCTGATCATAGGGTATCTAATAATTAATCGCTGAATTTCCGACCTCTCACTAACACCTGTCGTCAAACTTCCAAAAAACATATTTCTACGAGTTAAACTAAAAGGTTTACCTATGCTTTTGTGAAAAAAGCTTCCGGCTAAATCGGTATTTATTCTTTGAAGTTGTCCTAACTCTGAAACTAAACCTAAATTCCTAAAACTGTGCACATGCGTTATCAACGTGGCTGTTACGTATTTTGCTGATTAGGCGTTTCCCGTAGGAGGCTGCAGATTTGCGGTGTTGGGTTCCTAGTATTTCGATGTTTAATTATGCAAGCACCCGCGTTAGCTTACATACTGTTAGGCACTAATTCCATACAGTCATGCAACCCAATTAGCCGTCTCATGCTTGCAACACTGTTTTAATTTGGACATACGCGGAAAAGGAACTAAGCCCGAGTGGTGGTTAAATCAAAAGCAAAGCCAGCAAATTCGGAAGCAAAATAATGTTGCATGTAGTTACTGGTGAAATAGGTGCACCTTGTAATATGCAGTTAACATGAAAAAAAATCGAGTTTAATTTCGTAGTGCCGTTTTTAGGCACCTTTGTATGCTGCTGCTGTTGCGCCTAAACAGCAACCGAAGCTGACAAACTCAAATAGCAAAGCAAATCTGCTCATTAAAGCTGAAATGTGTTTCGACGCAAATTAAAACGAAACCTTCCAAATTTTCGTAGTATTTTGAAATTCTAACATACTCACACACATACACGTACATACATGCACAGGAGCGAGTACAAATGAGAATAAAGCGCAATTTTCTGACTCTTAAAAAGCTGAATTTACAAATTCGACATCACATTTGCTGGCAATTTTACAACTAACAAAAAGTTAGATGAAAGCGCACACACACACACACATGTGCATACATGCACTCACGTAAGTATGCAAAACATTGTCACATTCTTGCGCCTGCAATCGCCATGCGCCTTAGCCTGAAATTATGCAAATGTGTTTACTCGTATTTCTCTGGCGACAATTTCTTTCGAATGCATTCGAGCTGGCTGTGTGTTTTGCATTGAACACAAACGCAGCTGGCTGGATGAAAGTGCTCGCAATCGCATTTCATGCAAATTAGCACTGCAATGCGATAGAAGTTGCCACAAACAAACAGGCAACAACAATGACGCCAGCAGCAAACTGTCGGCAGCATCAGCTGCCAGCGGCAGGCTACAACAATACCAAAAACGTTGTTGCTGCACATTAAACTATACAGCTAATTTTGCTGCTCAGTCAACTGCGCCATTTGATTTTCATACCGTTCGTTCGTTTCACTCATCGTCTCCCGCTGCCCACAGCCACATTTCTTTCCATTTTTAGCAGCTTATTTTTGAAATCTGCGTTTTTGCCTTTCCATATTCCTTCTGCATTCTAAATGGCCCGCTTGTGCTGCATTTTCTCGGTGCATTTCCACTCGATTGTCCAACCAACTAACAGCGCGACAAACGTCACAACTCTTTATCTAACGATTCAAGCGCAAAACGTTCAGCGCCACCCTCGCATCAATGAGGTCAGCCGGGAAAATGAATATCTTCCACGGCTAATAAGCAGTGGCCGGCAGTGGCGGTGAGGGTAGTGGTGGCGGCAGCAGTACTTGCGGCTGTTGACAGTGATAAATGGTGTTGTCGCATGGGCGAACCTACGCGATTTGCCAACGGATATGAGATGTAAGCGATACGCGCGTTACCGGTTGATAGGAAATTGTTTTGAAATGGCTGTGAGTGGGCGGTAATAGGCGTAAAGAGCATAAGAAAGTGAATTGAATACTTTTCTATTGAAGACCTTAAGCATTTTAAGTTTGCTTGGAAAAGCTGGCTTCGGTGATGATATTGAGACATTATTAAAGCGAGACACGAAGCAAAGGAGCAGCCATTGAATTAGAGCAACAACTGCCGGTAGACACTTGCGATGCAGTTTTGTTGAGTGCAGAATAGGCAAAGATTATTTTCGGCATTTTATAGATAAAATAATGATTTTATTGCTAAAAGTCAGAAAACGGCAGGTACGTTCGCTAAGAGTACTTGCAGCTAGAATTTGTAGGGTACAATAGAGTTTTACTTCGGGGGACATATATGAAGTGGCACAAAATTAATCATCCAATTTTATTTTTCAAGGGGTTGAGGGTAGTCAGAGACCCGATATAATGATTATTTTCATGTCAATTGCTTTATTTTACAAAAAACACAAATAGCATTAACACATCGTGTTTTGACTTGACTTCAAAAAAAAGCTTTACAATTGTAAAAGTTGTCGCTGCTTATGGGGCGCCCGTTTCTACAGCAGTCCCTTGCGGTGATCATCACAAGTCCTTGGAGATTCATCTAAAATCAATCGGACAAAAGAAGTTAGTTTTATTAATGGATAATCTTGTGCCTGATCGAACCTTTTCTTCCAACAATACATTTAATAATATGGCGGCCTCAGGACAAATTTTTCACACTTTCGAGAAAGAAAACCGACAATGAATTGTTTAAAAAAATCGAAATTTTTGAAAAAAACTCCTTTAGGTTAGGTTAAGTTAGCCTGGTTGGCAATAAGCCACGCATGGACCTTTTGGTCCGTAGCGATACCAGATGGAGACCGACCTCTATGAATACCTAAAGACACCCTAGACACCATGTAGGATGTCAGCGCTTTTGGTGAATCTAAGTAGAACTGGGAGATCCGCTTTTGAGACGTCCTCCAGACCCTCAAATAATGGGGCCCCCAGGCATTTTAAACACATTTTTAATAATGCCGGTCAGACGCACAGAAGGTGTTCCAAAGTTTCCTCAACATCCTTTCTGCATTTCCTGCATTTGTCCGTGTTAGCAATCCCTAACTTGTACGCATATGCAGCCAGTAGATTATGACCTGTTAGCATACCTATGATAGTTCTGCAGTCCTTTCGCGAGAGCGTAAGTACGAATTGAGTCAGTTTTTTGTCGTTAGTTCTACACATAACTTTTGCTGTTTTGCATGTGGTCAGATTAGTGCACCTAGCTTCCACTCGCCTTTTCATGTAGTCATCCATTTCGTTGTATATAGTATTTAGCGGTTTTGGTATGTCGTTCTCTTGTTCAGATGGTAGTCTAACAGCACTTTTTGCTATCTCATCTACTATTTCGTTCCCCTTTGTGACCAGGTACCCAGTAGATATGCAGCCTACTGTTTGCGGCTAGCCTTTTTATGGCCTTCCTGCCCCGTTGAACAATTTTGGACTTAATACAATATGAGCCTATTGCTTTTATTGTTGCTTGACTGTCCACGTATATATTAATTGTTGAATTCTTTCTTGTTCTTCTGTAGGCTAGCTCCGCGGCTTTCCCCACAGCAAAAACTTCCGCTTGCAAAATACTGCAGTGGTCTGGCAGCTTGATAAGCTGCCTTATCCCTAGTTTTGAGCAGTAAATACCCACTCCCACTCCGTCTAAAGTTTCAGAGCCGTCTGTATAGATGTGAAAAATCCCATGGTCAGGCTTCATGCCTTTGTTCCATCCCTCCTCTTCAATTGTAGTACGAAACCTTCTCTCTCAATTAAAGTGCGGAGTTATGTAGTCTGTGCAACCTGATCTCCACTTTCCTATTGAGCTGTGTGCGAAGGATCTACAGGTGAATACCCCAGCAGCCACTAATCTCCTCGCGGATTTCGCTGTCAGGTTTTCCGCCATAAGGTCAATACGTGGCATGCTGAGTACCATTTCCTGCGCCGCCCTTGGAGTGGTTTTCAACGCTCCTGTTATACACAGAGCAGCGAGTCGCTGAATCCTTTCCAGTGGCGTTAAGTATGTTAGTTTTCTTGTCGCAATCCACCATACTAAGGCCCCATACAGCTATATCGAGAGGGTGATAGACCCCAAATAACGTTCAGCATTTTTTTACATGCGTACAATACATTACTGGCTTTTTCCACCCTTTCCTCAAAATTGTGCTACCTCGCACGGTATTCGAAAAAAAACAAAACAAAAAAAAATGCTTTGATCAGGCAAAAAAAAAAAGTCTGACTAGCCCTAACCCCTTAACAACTTTATTAGTATTTTACATGGACGACATATACATTATTTCGTCCTCGCTGCCTAGTCCGCCTAGATTGAAAAAAGCCTGCGAAAGTACATATAGAAATTAAGAAGAATGCTATTCCATATACATATAGAAATTAAGAAGAAAGCAGAGTAAAAAGCTGCAGCCGCTTCCAATCCAATTGCTTCAACTTCATTCGGTGCTTCTGTTGCTCTTCGGTCCCAATCAAGCAAACGCCGACGTGAACCTTCCCCTGAGCTTGGATTTGAAGATGGTGGACCTCCTGTTTAAGAAATAATTCACCCGCTCTCAAATCAATTACTTGGAAGAAGAAGCATTTGCGTCTACAGGCGAATGCGCTCGAATTCTAAGGCCACAAAGAAACGCCAGCAAAAATCAAAGTATTGACGACACCTTTTGATTGCTTCAAATATTTCGTGACAGATGAGTTTCTAAATGTACGGGTAGTTCAGTAATTCCTCACTTGTTTGAAAATTTGACATATGTTTCTTCGTGTTTTGTCTTTGGATGGAGCTTTATTAGCATCATGTTCTTCATGTCAGTCTATCGATATGCCAATGTTCGTTCGTATTGGTGGACACAAACCTTTGAAATAATAAGGAATATGACGACTCGAAATAGATTTGATGAGCTTCGTAAATGACTGCATTTTAACGGTGGCGAGCAAATGTGTTCAACAAAAATGCAAGGCAATCTAATTCGCCAATATATGCCAGCTAAATCTCATAAATAGGGATCAAAGCATTTCTCTAAATGCGATTCGACCGGCTCATTAGATACGTCATTTAGAAGTTTAAAACATTCTATGACTGTTTTTGACGAGTGTGTTTTAGATTCTAGCGCTTTTATTGCTGCTTGACTGTCCGAGTATATGAAGACCTCATTTGTGGATAACACTCTCGTTTTTATTACCATAAGCCCCTCTTTATGGCAGTGACTTCCGCCTGAAATACACTGAAATGATCAGGTAAGCGAAATGATTGGCTACCTCCGAGTTTATCGGAGTAAACCCCTCCTCCTACTCTGTTGTCTAGTTTTGAGCCATCTGTGTAGATGTTTATATCATTTTCTCTAACAATAAGCCCGTTATCCGATTCCTCTTTGGAAAGAAATACTGTGACGAAGGATTTATTTAAGTTGATATCCTTGGTAGCCTCATACTGAATTACCGTTGAATTGGCCAACTATGGATCAGCGGTTCCCCCACAAGGGCCAGAGCTAATAATCGGAATCAGTTCCGCAGGAATCATGAATTGGATCAGCGATTTGCCAAATAACTTGAAAAATTCTCACAGGACTAACTGCCTTTATCTCTGCCTCTATTCTCTCCTATCTCTTTCTCTGATACTTTTCTTCTTCCCACCTTGATTATCTACCCCCTTTCCAGAGCTTTAAATACAATGGGGTTTTTAGCCTGAGTGTTTTAGGAGCCACGAAATATCTTGGTGCTCTTTGGCTCGACCTATTCAAATTTCAATTTCAAGGTTCGGCGAGGTTAACGCCAGAACAACGCTTCCAAATTTTGGAATCTTACTTTGAAAAAAATTAATCTGTGCGCGAAGTTCATAAAGCGAAGTGTTGAAGAAGTTGCCGAAATGTCGATTCCTTGTCCTTCTCAGCTTTTTGGTGTTTGTTCTTCAACTGCGTGGAAAATTTTTCATACGGATAACATAGCTTGTGCAAGAAAGGAAGCCAAATGACCATCGTTTGCGTCACATTTTTGCTAATTTAAATTTATTGTAAAAATTGAACTGACCGAATGAAACATGTAACTCGTAGTAATGGCGGGCATATGCCGGTTGTCATATTCAAAAAAATAAATGCCACATAAAATTATCTACCAGATTATAATAAAAAATTTCATTCCAAAATATTTGGGTTTGGTATTATCATTTTAAGTTCTCAAGCTCTTGAAAAAACATTCGATATTATTAAAAGAAAATTAAGCAATTTTCTGTCGTGCAAATATATGTCTGTATATATGTAATATTTTAATTAGCAGACGAAATAGTGTCCCTTTAATAATTACGATGAGGCCGAGTGGCTTCGTTAGTTCGTAGGGAAGAGGAGGTTTTGCATGACACAAAAATGGACTTATTTATGATCGACGAGAAGGAGAGAGCAATCTATCTCTCTCTCTCTCTAACTCTCTCTCTCTTCCCACACTATCTCACTCCTCCCCTCTAGCTCTCTCTCTCTCTTCCCCTCTATCTCTCTCCTCCCTTCTGGCTCTCACTCCTCCTCTCTATGCCTCTCCTTCCCTTTATCTCTCTCTCTCTTCCCACACTATCTCTCTCCTCCTCTCTCTCTCTCTCTCTTGCTCTCTCTCCCCTCTCTTCATAGTCATTTCATCCTAACCCAACTAAATGGTTTTGGTTTTAAAGTTAATTGAATATAATTTTCATATGTAATCACGTGCACATGGCGCAACTTCCATTTGTTTGTGTGGTTAACTCTGAATGTAAGATTTATATGTATCTCAATTATATACATAATTCCTTTTACACTTGCTCTCCCAATTCCACACGTGCACACAAGAGCATACAAACAGTAAATAAAATTATTCTTGGCTTCATAATGCCAAACTACGGCATGCAGCAAGCAGCAGCCAGAATCCGTACATCAGTCAATCAAAGTGACCGCAAAATTAAATTTTCATGTTCATAGAAGCATAAAACCGCATACTCACATATGCCCCCACTCACCCAAGGAGTTGAAAATTTGAATATATAAGAAAGAGATTTAAGAGCGGCGTACGGGCTCGTTTCAATCAAAAGGCACGCATTGTAAATTTATTCACAAGTGCATTTGTATGTGGCATACCACTCTCAGGTAACCACAAAAGTATGCAACATTTCTAACAAACCGCAACCCCATACGGTAACATATGTCCCAGCCAACATAAATTTTTGCACACTTTGTTCATTTCACATTCACTGCTGTCAGCTCATATTCGTCTCTATTCTCCAGATTGGAGGCACTTTTGTTATTACTCCTGAGGATGGAGTCAATTGCGTCCCCTTCAAGGATTCAGAGAATGCCTCTCAACCCTCCTTCAGATCGGTATTTAATTAAGAAGTCTTTAAGTCTTGAGAATCCATCCTGTCCTTCCCCACACTGTTGGAGTGGAAAATGTGGCAGTGGAAAAATGTGCCGGTGTTTTAGTAAATTCTTTCGGTTAGGAGCAGTGGGTACCTACCCACCAGATGTTTGTTTCAAGTCAAATTTTCGAGGAAACTGATTTTTGCTATTCCTTAGGGTTTTCACTGAAAAAAAGTTGGCAACATGGTTTAAACTTCACACACTATAAATAAATAAATAAATAAGGAGATGACTAACAAACGAAAGAAGAAAGTCATAGTATTTCAAAAAAGTCCCACATTGAAATTTTTCTCAAAAAAAAAAAAAAAGATGAAAAAAAATTTAATTTTTAAAAATTATCCTGGCATATCCAATGAAAAAAAACGAAAACAAAAATTTTACGCCAAGAAAAAAATGAGTTCTAGTAGGTGCCAGTTTGCTCTCTAATGCACACATTTTGATTTTCTCTGATTACCATTTCGGTGTAAAATAAAACTTTAAAGGAATGATGATTTGTTTTAAGGGGCTACAGTTAGAATTTTCAAAAAATCGATTTTTTTAATTTTTTTTTTTTTTTGTATCTTAATATACATATATCTAAGAATATACACAGAAAATTTAATATTGTGAATATTTCCGTTGAATATTTTCGAAGTTACACGCAAATTACAAAAGGCCTTTCAGAGTACTTCAAAGTGTTTTTCAAACTTTTTTCTCAAAATCGTGTTTTCAAAGTCTTTGACCAACATTACCGATTAGTCTCAAATTTTAGCACGAGCATCTTAAATATATTTTTTACTAATTAATCAAAGATTTTTTCGCACCGATAAATATATTATATTTTTTTATAAACAATTTAAGGCCGAAATATTGGTTTTTTCGTCATTTTGTCAAAACAATTTATATTGCTTATTCCTTCGATTAATTACTGGATTTAACATTGAAATTGAAATTTGAAATTTGAAAAGGTCGAGCCAAGGAGCACCAGGAGATTTGGTGGCTCCCAAAATACTCAGGCTAAAAAGGACATTGTATTTAAAGCTCTGGAAAGGGGGTAGATATTCAAGGAGGGAAGGTATCAGAGAAAGAGATAGGAAAGAATAGAGACAGAGATAGAGATAGTTAGTCTTGTGAAAATTTTCCAGATTCTTTGGCAAATTTGTAAATATCCTCCAGCTTTAGAGAACGAATATTACTCATCCCACGACATCGGAACCCAAAACTCGTAGCCTTGCTCTAGCAAACGTACGGTAGTCACACAGAAAGTGCTCAGTGCTATCCGCCTCCTCCAAGCATGATAGGCATACCGGGTCCTCGATGATTCCAATGGTGGTCATATGCTGACCCCAAGGGTTGTGTCCTGTAATAATAGCGACCATCAACCGAATATCTTTCCTTGCAAGTTTTAGTAGAAAGTTTGACAGTTTTTTGTTCGGACTTGCCACAAAACACTTTGCAGCTCTGCAGCGTTCTAGACCGGACCATCGCACTTTATGTACATAGATTGTCTACATAATCGCTGATCCAATTCATGATTCCTGTGGAACTGATTCCGATTATTGGCTCTGGCCCCTGTGGGGGTACCGCTGATCAATGGTTGGCCAATTCAGCCTTAACTTACTGAAATACTGCAATACTGCTTTGAGATTTTAGGGCCGTAATAATTGGTTAAGTCAGCAACTTGGCAATCCTACAGCGAAGCGCAACAATGACACGAGCTGAGATACCCGGGAGAGAGGGTCGAGTAAAAGTTTGAGTCGCGTGCAGAGGGAGCTGGTGAAATTAAAATATAAAAAAAAACTTTTAAACATTATATATATATTTTTTTTAAATCGGAATAAAAGGCCTCCTGACATATTGAAGTATGAATATCATTTTATTATTTTTTTTCCATATTTTATTTATTTATTTCTGCCTGAAAAATAGGCACTTTAGCCTCGGTTGTAATACAACAATCCCGATATGTTCTTTAATTACTGATCCATCCATGTTTTATTTTCCTTATTCACTCCTCTTAGTATAGGGAGCATAGGGCTTCGACAAGACTCAATCTTGCGTTGGTTTCGTTAATCTATTTTGACTTCTAACAGGGTAGGTGATTAGCCTGCCGCTATCAGTCCTAAATAGTGGAAATGCCCACCTGTCGTTGCATAGGAACCACGCCTTCTTGGAGCGCCATCTGTGTTTCATAATTTTCTGCCAGAAGGATCGCACAGACGGTTAAGGATTTCGCTAAATTTGGTGTGTCTGGGCTATTACCGCTTCCACTTGCTGGCGCAACTTTGTTTGTTCTTGTTTTAGCAGCCACATGCAAATAACGCGCTGACTATTGCGCGGGTAAATTGAATCTAAGCTAGTGGTAGCTCAATGATGTGCTCCAGTCCAAAGAGGCGCTCTACACGCTTATGGATAGTGGCAAGTACTGTAACCTAATCTATACTTAACACACTGACAAACAGCACATAAACCCCATTTTTAAATTTTATAATTGGAAATATTCTACAAATTTTCCTAAAGATGTTTGGTATTTGTTATATGGAGCGTTTGAATCTTTATATGTTTCAGATACCTTCTTTCCCCAAAATTATGCCAGTTATCCGCTTTTTCCTCTCTTCACTTAAGTCTGTGTGTGAGTACGAAATGATGTTAGTTCGAAAAGTACCTCCATGGGTGCTGTTGTGTAACCTCATCCCAGCCTCTGTAGTTTACTGAACATCTTGATAGATGCCTGCTATTTGATTCAATCAGGCTATTTCAGTCAAATGTAATTGCTTTCCGCAAATTTCCTAGCAAATTGCGATTAAAAGATCGTAGAATGAAGAGCAACTGAAGTAAGCTAAATAGAGGAATCATTTTTCTAAATAATTTACCCTTTATTGGTATTTACTTTTTGATTAAAGCTATAACCGCTGATGCGATTTTGGCCGAGCTTATCGTTCGCAGACTCTTTCTTTCAAATACTCCAAGAGATGCCTCATTGGCTGACCGCATATATATTTAGATAAAACTTCCACCGCATTCTATCCAATCGATCGCTGGACCAGATGCTTTCTAAATCCCAAAAAACTTTAGCCTTCATACTTCTAGTTAACCCTTTCGGACCTATTGAGACACATACGTCCCAGCAAAAGTTTTCTTATAACTATAGACTAAATTTTCCATTAAAACTCATTGAAAACTATCACGTCTGGTATAGTGAGGTTCAGGTAACGGTTCTGTGCTTTTTTTATGCTAAAATAGTAAACAGACGCCGCCCAGTTTGCTTCTAAACATGACTGTGCTAGAATCAATTTCTACTTTCTTGTGAATATTCGATTTTTTTAGTGAAAATAAGTGTAAAAAATAGTAGATTTTACTAAAACTAAGTTCAAATTGGATCACCGTTATTGGGTAAGCTTATTAATGTAGCATTATTTCAGTTTATAAGTCTTATTTCGATCATTTTTATTTATGGGATCTACGTGTCCCCTCAGGTTTATTTATGGGTATAAATATGTCCCATTTAGAGCTTGTCGACATTCTCTAACCTTTCGAAATTTTTAATATATTTAATCATAAACCTGTTTTGATTTAGAAAAACCTTGAAATATGTCGAGACAATTAAATGAAGAGGATATATTGTTACAGCTAATGGAGTATGACGAATCTGGTGACCTTGGTGACGTCGATTTTTCAGACGGCAGTGACGATAATTACGAGCGCTCTGAAGAGGAAAGCTTCTTATCATCTAGCGAAGATAACGGAAATAATACTTCTTCTGAAAATGATGAGTGGCAATCAACGGAAAGTGGTGAAAATAATTATTTGTCGACACTTGAAAATGTTATGGTTTGGTTAATACCTGATGAAAATTTCCAATCTCAAATGACTGTTTAAGCTCAACAAACCCCCATCATTTCTTCACATATCGGACGATCTGACTCAGTAATACCAATTTTCAGTAAAACATTTCCTAGAAGCTTGCTTATTTACATAACACTGTGCACAAACGAGCGCCTCGAGCTATAGCGTAAATCTCCGAAGCATCGTTCTTTGAAGCCTACCGATATCGGTGAAATCCAAGTTGTTGTCAGGTGTACACTTATCATGTCATAATATGCGTATACCCGCGATGAGACACTACTGGTCCAAACATAAATCAATGGGAAACGAAACTACAAAATCGGCGATTGCTCGCGATCTTTTCTTAACTATTTCTTCGAAAATATATTTCTCGTCTCCGGAAAAACCTGTTGGTGCTAGCAAAACATATTATGTAGATGATATGGTAAAATGTTTGAAAAGCCCGTTCCAAGCAGCTCGCGCGGACAGCCCTTATCAAAGCATTGACGAATCAATGACAAAATTCAAAGGGCGTTCATCTCTGAAGCAGTATATGCCACTGAAACCAACAAAGAGAGGTATAAAAATGAGGATGCGTTGCGATTCCCAGACAGGTTATTGTTATGACTTTAATATATACTGTGGAAAAGTACTACTATTGGAACGCTAGGTGAACGAGTAGTTAAAACCTTGGAAAGCACCATACGAGAACCAGATGTCACATTATGCTTTGATCGCTTTTTTAACAAGCGTTAGCCTTTTAGAAAGTTTTGCCTTTCCTACGCTTAGAACTTGTATGGCAAATAGGAAAAATTTGCCAAAGATAACACAAAAGTTGAGAAAAGGGTAAGCGGTGTTCAGGAGTAGCAGCTCTGGACTAATGTTCACGAAATGGCTGGATACAAAAGAAGTTATCCTCCTAAGCAACTGCCACGATGATGAAATGACAACCATAGGAAAAAAGCAGAGGGATGGCCAAATAATACCTACAGCATGTCCTAAGATGATACAGTAGAGCTGATTGCCGAAGGTCAGAAAACGGTCGCCAATATTCGCAGTGGAAGGTCTGGTTACATTTCCAAAAAGGAAAAGACTTATGGAAAGTCCGCTACTCATTTACTAATCGAAGGAAGCACAAGACGACGATGCGCTGGCTGTCGGCTCAAAAATGTTGAGAGGCATACTAAAACAATATGTGAAGAATGTGAAGTTCCACTACACAAGAATTGTTTCGCTTCTTATCATAAGCATTGATTGCTGATCTATCTGAATGAAATATAATTTCACTTAATTTTTTTTTTCAAAATAAATGAAATACATTATTTTAGTTGATACGAAACATCCAACTTATTATTTTGTATTTATTTATTAGCATGATGTAGAGACCTAATGGGACTTAAAGGTCCCGTTCAAAACATCTAATGGGACACATATATCCTGCAGCCCGTGGAGGGGGTGGTGGACTTCCTTTTCAGATTTCCTAATTTCAGGGCCTGTACTGAAGCTAGATATATCACTAAATTCGAAATGTTCCCGCTGGTGGTTTTCCGGTTCGAAAGGGTTAATTTTGATACTTCGAACTCCTAAAACGGTCCTGTATCTTCATATGGGCTACTACTTCGAATCAACTGCGTAGTCATGAAACCAAACTTTGCCTGCTGCAACAACCAGATTTATAAATTATCGCGGTTTCCGCTTCATAGATTAAAAACTCGCGTAAATACTCGAAGCGCTGTTGCTTAAAAAAGGATGTGAGCATTACTGGCACCCACTAGAGATTGATCTTAAATACACTAAGATAATCATGAAAGACGACCGGAGTCTTAGCTGATATTCCATAAACATTTCTGCTGTTTGTTTATTATCCAAAACGTCACTTCAATCGACCGAACTCTTCGCCTTTAGCCTTCCATAGGCTGTCTAGTTTGCTTGTTTGGACTTCAGCACTTATAAATTATTGCTTATTCTGAGCAAAGATCCTCGCAAGCAACATTCCATACAAGCATGTTTTGGTTTTCTTTGCTTACTGAGGAACTTTATCATGTCACCTAATTGAATTTATCTCCAAAAGTAGTGGGAGTCCCACTATGAAAGATTTAAAGATTACTCAGCATAGTCTCAGCTATTAATTATCAGTCAGCTATTAAGGATCAATCAGAGGGGTGTTTTTCAAAAAAGATAAACAAAAATTTGTTTCCCAAAAACTAAAAAAAAATGTTTCCCCAAAAATAAAAAATAAATAAAAAATTCTTAAATAAATAAAAAATTAAAATTTATAAAAATTTAAAAAATAACCAAAAATCGTTCACTTCAAAGAACTCTGTTCCAAAGTTTTCAGCATGAAATAAGTCCCAAAATTACTCAATTTTTTTCAAAATTTTTCCAATTTACTTCTTATTCAAGTCTACAACTGAACCTATTTTCAGAAAAATTTACTAAAATGTACCAAAATACTTGGATCACTTGACCCCTAAAAATGCTTTAAAATTTGCATATTGCTTCAACCCAAAATGCTCGCTTGGTTTCTGTGAAATGTTATTTATTTGCTGTTTTGTGCATTTAGCTTTGCTTGCATGAATATTTACCCATACGGAATTATAAACAAAGGTCTGTTTGCCTGAAATTTTAGCATACATTTGAGCTAAAATAAGTGTATAAATGTTATTTGCATGTGTGAGTATGTGGCTTACTGTGAATGTTGTACTAGCCTTAGTATTAAACAAACTCTATTTCTACACACAGACACAAATTTGGAGAAAACAAGAAATAATTGAAAGCACTTAAATGCACAAGGATGGCCATTAAATTAAAGCCAGTGGAAGAGCCTGTCTGGGCAAACGGCGGTAGATGTGTGTATGTGTAAGAAAGCCTACAGAAGTGTGAAACTAGCGCCTAAAATTCGCTCAAATAGAGATACTAATATACTTTGGAGCATAAATATAATATTTGCATATTTATAAAATAATTAATTATTTAGCAAATAGCAGCAGTTCACTCCAAATGCTGGTTGCTCTTTCGGTGATTGAAAAATCTTGAAATATAGAATTCCGTGATGGGAATTATCTAATAATCAACTCTAATTAAAGTTACGAAAAGAATAGCAAAGTAAATCAGCCGAAAAAGGAATATTTTAGTAGGCAATTCTCCTGAGCCATTTGAAACTGTCAATTATTGGCAGTCGAATTATAATTTTCGAAACTATTTCCATTAAAATTCACAAAGCAGTACAAAAGTTTTAAACTTTTTTCGATAGTTAGAAAGCAGTCAAGAGATGTCACTTATTACTCGAAGCTCTACCTGTGGCAAACTAAATTTCGCAAAATAGTTTTAGAAGAAAATAGTGAACTCATTTAAGTGAAGATAGAGAATGCAGCGAAAGCCATTAAGTTGGCTTGGTTGACCTGGTTGGAGCTTGGCCTGTATGTTTCTTTGCAGTAGACCTCTTGGAATAAGCCAGCACGCTTTGCGAATCTAAGTGATCCCTAAAGCTCAAACACCGAGAGGCACTCTAATTTCACATATTATAGAGCTTGAAGTTGCTCCTTTCCTAGAGCAAAGATTTCTGCTTGAAAGATGCTGCAGTGCTCAGGCAGCTTAAATGGTCCCTTGATGCATAACGCAATAAATTCCTACACCTACACCGGCCAACATTTTCGAGCAGTCGATAAATATATGAAGCGTATTGATCTGTCGTCCGAATGCCTGCAAACTCTCCAGCTCTGAGAGTATTTGGAACAACAAGAAAATAATGTCATTAAAGTGGCTCTTTTGAGTGCCGCATCCGGGTGGCGTGCAGGAGTGAGACATGAGGGTTGCTTTGTCTTAGAAGATAACTAAAGGAGATCAAATCTCCTAAGAAATATAAATTAAAACTGAAACTGAGTCTCACAATGAGAAAACATGAGCTACAGAAGTACCAGCAAATTCAGGTTTAGGCTACACAGAGAAGGGCAGTTACAAAGTTTGGAGTCGCAACTGACAAAGACACACAGATATTACTTCTGTTCACTAAGAAGGTTCTTTGGCAGTACTCCTGGCTAATGAAATTAATGTCCAACTATCATACATATGAATATAAATATATAAATCATATTTCTTATACTATCATGAATGCGTTGGGACCATTTGAGGTCATTTCTTCACCTGCCACGTCGACCTAACCGAACTTATCTAGTTAATACCGATTGAGCATTAACTTCTTCTTTCGCAAAAAGTATCGTTTTGTACAAAAAACTAAATAAACTTCAATGAAATCCCTTGCAAATATACAAAAATTTATAGGCAACCAAAATCTCTGTATTTGGCCACACAAATAAATAAAAACGGAAATTAAAAATGCACACCACATAGCAAAAACCACTTAGAGAAGAAGAAAAATTCACAGGAACGAATTAGAACAGAGCAACCATCAGCTTCACATACACAAGTTACAATTCACTTACTCTTTCTCAGATACATTTCATGCACATTTCAAACATCTGCGGTTGATGTCTATAGGTGAAAGCCCTTCAAGAAATTTGACCATTAAATAGACTATCATTTGAACAAAAATACTGATTTACTTTGCTGGCATTTCTGCTGTAATGCGATCCATTTTTTTTTAATATTTTATCAAAAAATATTTTTTGTTGAAAACTTTATTAAATAATTTTTTTTTTTAATTTTATTAAAATAACTTTTTTTAAGAAAATGTTTGAAAAAAAAATATTATTTATTGAAAGTTTTTGAAAAAAAACTATTTTGTTAAAAATTTTGAGAAAAAATTCAAAATCAAATTCAAATATACATAAAAACTTTTGGAAACAAATTATTATGCGAAATAAAAGTATATGAGTCAAACCACGTCAAGTGGGCCCCGAATTTTCCATCAAATTCCCGATTTTAAAATCAAATGCATTTTTGGATAGAGAATTTGTCACATAATAATTGCTGTGAATAGTTTTTTTTTATTTCGCTTTTTGTTTAAGTTATTAACAATTGAATTTTTTTGCATGATATTCTTGTAAAATCAATATCTCAGAAACTACAAGTGATAATTTGATGAAATTTATTTCTGTTACAAAAAAATGTTTACTCTACCGATTTAACGTTCAAAGACTGTGTATTTGTTGAAACAATAATTTTTAACAATAATTTTTATGAAAAATCGCAATTATTTTTGCGTTCTTCACGCTCTAAATGGACAATATTACAGTCAGATTAAGCGCACAATGCTCACCTTTAATAATCTGTAAAAAAAACTTTGTTCATCCAATCCGTTCTGAAGATATCGAATTTTTTGTCAGTCGAGGCACTACGCACGAAAACGAACTTGCATGAATATGGCTGTACAGAGTCGTACAGTCGCCGCAACTTCTAGTGTCAGTGTGCTGTGATTCCTAGTATGTTGTCTGTGCTTTGAGGTTAGAAAAAAATTATTATATATTGTTATGAAAATGGTTCGACCTGATGAGTGTTGCAATCCGTTGGGGAAAAAAGGTCATAATTGCGTACGACATAATTTATTCCAAATAACCGCTCACTGGGATGTAAAATTCAAACAATATATCGGTAAATACATTTGCAAATCATGTCGTATGAAGATATATAGAGATGGAAGTGTTACTGAAAGTGCAGCGTATATACGTCCAAGTCCACAGTGGGTATAATCTTGATATTTATATACATATATTGTGTATTGAATAGTTATTATTTAGACAAATAAAGTCAATTAGTTCTTAAAATTTGTGAAGGAAAATTTTGATTAATTTTTTCTAGTGCTGGCCAAGGAGCAGAAAACGAGTCTGAAGATTCCTCTGATGCAGAAGAATGTTCGGATAATGAAGCTAATTTTGAAAACCAGGAAATTCAGAATAACCTAAAATTAGAAAAGGTGAACAATATTTTACAGGAACTTGGTGAACCGCCAATAAAAAAACGACGTTTTTCAAAATTAAGTGATATGAATGTCACAGAGATAATAGTAGAAATCATCAACGAAAAAAAAAATACCGCGAGAGTTAATATTCAACAAGGAAACAAAAAATTGAATTCAGCATTTGTGGAGAATATAAAGTCTGCTTTACGTCAGAAAAAAAATACAAATGATAAAATTCAAATTTTAACAACGGTGCCAGATGAGGTAACATCGAAACAAATGCGTGAAACATTTAGTATTTCGAAAAGGATGGCATCAAAAGCCAAACAATTGAAAAAGAAAAGTGGGTTTGGATCTGTACCTGATAAGAAGCGCGGAAAACGTATTCCGAACTCAACTATTGAAAAAGTTAAAGCTTTCTATTTATCAGACTATTGCAGCAGGTTGTTACCTGGAATGAAAGATTGTGTAACTGTTTATGAAAATGGAAAGAAATTGAAACCGCAGAAGAGACTGTTACTTTACAATTTGGTGGATTTATATGAACACTTTAAAATAGAGTATCCTGACATTCAGATTGGTTTATCAAAATTTCGATATCTCAGACCCCATCAATGTATTCTTGCTGACCAAAACGGCACGCACAATGTATGTGTTTGCAAAATACATCAAAATGTGGCTCTAAAAATATATGGAATCAAGCAAGAACTTTGCAAACGTAAGATCGCCTTTAAAGAATCTATGGGCGATTACATAAAGCGTGCTGTGTGCAAAATATCAACGTCAGTTTGTTATTTTGGGGAATGTAAAAAATGTCCTGGAGTGGCCCCGATCATTGATGAACTGCAAGAAATATTGACTAAAAATAACGTTGAAGAAGTCACGTTTACTCAATGGATCAACACTGATCGGTAACTAAAAAATTTTAAATGAATTAGCAGTGCAATTTCTTGTACACTTTTTTTTGCAGTTGTGATATAGTACAAACGACGGATAAGATAGCTGAGTTTTTGAAAAAGTTAAGCAAAGATCTAGCATCCGTGTTAAAGCATGACTTTTTATCAAAAGCCCAAGCAGCTTACTTTGTTGAAAAAAAAAATACTGCAAGTGATGGGGAATTCGTTGTCACGTTAGATTTTGCAGAAAACTACACAATTCAAGTGCAAGATGCGATCCAAGCTCATCACTGGTCAAATACCCAAGTGACCATTCATCCGTATGTAATTTACTATTGTATCGATGGTAAACAGCATCATTTAAGCCTTGTCATCATTTCTGAAAAACTAACCCACGATACAAGTTCGGTTCACTTATTCAACACAAGACTTGTTAAATATCTTAAAAGCAAATTTGGATCCAGAAATATAAAAAAGTTCTCTTATTTTTCTGATGGAGCTGCATCGCAGTACAAGAATAAATCTAACTTTTTGAAGTTGCGATGGTGTCGGCGGAGCAGTTAAAAGACTAGCTCGAAAAGCAAGTATGCAGCGTGTTGCTGGCAATCATATTCGCGATGCTAAAGCTCTTTTCGAGTGGGCCAAAGGTGCGTTTAAATCGATAGATTTTGTTTTTTGTTCGCAAAAAGATCATGATGCACATGAAAAAAAAATTTCCAAACGCTTCAATGAGGCAATAGCTATCAAAAAAACGCGGCAATTTCATCACTTCGAACCTGCAAGTAACAAAAAGATTCGAAGTAAAATCTTCTCCGAGGACACATCTTGTTTCGAGACTATTATTACTAATTAAATTTTGTATGTTTTCATGTAGATATTGATGTATGTAATAAAAATTCTAGTAATGAAACACCTCACTTTTGAATCCTTAATCCTTTTGTATGTCTGTTTTAAGTGCTATACGTTTTAGCGTATGATCCCATGGGACAATGCAAGGCCAACTGTGAAGCGCGTCGCGTTGCACAAAAAATTCGATATCTTCAGAACGGATACGACTCTGTACAGCCATATTCATGCAAGTTCGTTTTCGTGCGTAGTGCCTCGACTGACAAAAAATTCGATATCTTCAGAACGGATTGGATGAACAAATTTTTTTTTACAGATTATTAAAGGTGAGCATTGTGCGCTTAATCTGACTGTAATATTGTCCATTTAGAGCGTGAAGAACGCAAAAATAATTGCGATTTTTCATAAAAATTATTGTTAAAAATTATTGTTTCAACAAATACACAGTCTTTGAACGTTAAATCGGTAGAGTAAACATTTTTTTGTAACAGAAATAAATTTCATCAAATTATCACTTGTTGTTTCTGAGATATTGATTTTACAAGAATATCATGCAAAAAAATTCAATTGTTAATAACTTAAACAAAAAGCGAAATAAAAAAAAACTATTCACAGCAATTATTATGTGACAAATTCTCTATCCAAAAATGCATTTGATTTTAAAATCGGGAATTTGATGGAAAATTCGGGGCCCACTTGACGTGGTTTGACTCATATTTTAAAAATTTTTGGCAAAAACTTCAAACCATATTCAAGTGAAAAATACTCTTGGAAAGATATTATTTCACGAAAAAAATTTATTTGTTCGAAATTTTTGGAAAGATGTCTTTTGTTGAAAATTTTGAGAAACAAATTCAATGTCAAATTCAAGGGAAAAAATTTTTGGAAAAAAAATATTTCACGAAAAAAAGCTATTTGTTTAAAATTTTTGGGAAAAAAAAACTTTTTTTTAATTTTAGAAAAAAATTCAAAGTCAAAGTCAAGTGAAATAATTTTTAGCAAAAAACTTTTGGAAAAAATTAATATATTTCACAAAAGTAAATTATTGGTTGAAAAAAATGTGTTTTGTTAAACAAAAAAAACCTTTCTTACTGAAAATTTTTACAAAACATTTTTTTTATTTTTTTTATGTTTGAAAAAAAATTCAAGTGAGAATTTTTGGAAAAAAATATTTTACGAAAAAAAAAGTTATGTGATGAAAATTTATGGAAATATCTTTTGTTGAAAATTTTAAGCAAAAAATATTCAAAGTCAAATTCAAGTGAAAAAACTTTCTGGAAAAATATTATTTCACGAAATTAGAATGTTGGAAAAAAATTTCTTCTTTTGAAAATTTTGAAAAAATAAAATTTCTAAACCAAATTCAAGTGAAAAAATGTTAGGAAAAAAACTATTTCATGAAAAAAATTATTTGTTGAAAATTTGTTTGATGAAAATTTTGAGAAAAAATTTTTTTGGCAAAAAATTACTTCACGGAAAAGAAATATTTGCTGAAAATTGTTAGAAACAGTATTCAAAAACAAATTCAAGTAAAGAAAATTTTGGAAAAATTTTTCACACATAAAAATTATTTGTTGAAAATTTTTGGAAAAAAATTTGTTTTTAAAAACTTTTGAGAAAAAAATTCAATGTCAAAAAAAATATTTTTCGAAAATTTTTGGAAAAAAACTTCTTTTGTTAAAACTTAAGAGAAAAAAATTCAATGTCAAATTCATGTGAAAAAAATTTTTGGAAAAAAATTATTTCACAAAAAAAAAACTTATTTGCTCAAAATTTTTGGAACAAGACATTGTTTTGTTGAGAATTTGAGAAAAAAATTCAAAATCAAATACAAGTGCAAAAAATTTTAAGCAAAAAAACTTTTGGGAAAAATTATTTCACAAAAGAAAATTATTGGTTGGAAAAAATGTGTTTTGTTAAAAATTTTTAGCAAAACAACTTTTTGGCAAAAAAATATCGTGGAAAAAAAAGATATTTGTTGAAAATTTTGCGAAAAAGAATTCAAAATCAAAGCGAAAAAAATTTTGGAAAAAATTATTTCACAAAAGAAAATTATTTGTTGAAAATCTTAGAAAAAAAATTATTTTGTTAAAAATTTGAAAAACATATTCAAGCGAAAAAACTTTTTGGAAAAAATTATTTGCTGTAAATTTTTGGAAAAAAATTTATTTTGTTCAAAATTTTGGGAAAAAAGTTCAAAAGAAAACATTTTTTGGGAAAAAATTATTATAATATATATGTATGTTGAAAATTTTTGGAAAAGTGAAAAAAAATTTTGTCGTTTTTGAAAAACACCCTAGCTCAAATTATGTTATTTTTGTAATAACTGTTTAACGTAAACGTAACCACCAATTTTCATAGTGGGATACCCACAACTTTTTGAGTTATATTCAAATACGTATTACAAATTAGTAAAAAAAATGTATCTTTTTTAAAATGAAAATACAATTTTCTCCCCAAAAAGTAGTTTTAAAAGCTTATTTAATTCTGATAATTAAAAGATTTTTTTTAAATACTAAAATAACCCAAAAAATTTCACTTCAAGAAGCTCTATACCGTAATTCTCAACATTTAATAAATCTCAAAATCATTATATTTAAAACAATTCTCATAAATATTTTTTTTTATTGCTCTTCTTGCATTGATTACTAACAATAACTAACTAATTCAGTAACAAATCAAGGAAAAAACATTCAAATAAAATCTGAGCGTTTTTTCAAAAATGACAACAAAATTTTCAAAAACAAAAATATCCAGAAAAAAATGTTTAATTTCTTTTTTAATATTTGATTTTCACTATCCATTTTTTTAAATACTTTTTTTTAATATCCAAAACAACTTCTTTTTCAAATATTTTTTTTAATTTTTTTTTAATATTTGTTTTTAACTATCCAATTTTTTCTCAATAGTTTTTTTTAAATATCCAAAAAATATTTTTTTAAATATTTTTTTTTTTAATTTTTTTTCAAAAATATTTTTTTTAGTTTATTTTTAACTAAGAATATTTTTTAAAAATGTTAGAGGAACCGATTATATTTCACTTCAAAAACTCCATACCATTATTTTCATTATTGAATATATCTCATGGAAAACCTGCTTCGAATGGTATCCCTAAAAGAAATCTGACCATCATTTAACCTATAATCCGGCCGTTATTTGGCCCATCATCTGACTAATAATGCTGATTCATTTTGCGGACATTTTGCCCCACATAAAATTTTGTCATTTAGCTCATGAAATGAGCAATCCATCTACTGGCATTTTTGCTATGAGCACCCTAAAAGTAACTTGATCGTTGTTGTAATTTTAACTGCATGATCATTCCCCATGCATGTACAAGGAATGCTGCTGGAGTGACAGTCCTTGGTCGGATATAAATCCGGGTCGTTCCGGTAATGTAAAACCGACTGTCGTGGGAATGTAACCTGATGTTCTTATATCCTATCGACTAAATTACAGTGCCTGAACATTTTTCTAACATTTTTGCTACCAAAAAGGTCCAACTACTCTGAATATGGTGTGTAATATGATACCATATAACGCATCATTTGAAAATAATTAAATTTGTTTACACTTTCAACTATTAGAATCTTGCTAGATATCTGACTACCATATGACTCATCATCAGATCCAACAGCTAACCGTCGTATAATATCATCAACAGTGTTTTATCGCAATTTTCTTTATTTAATTATTAAGAAATATGAAAATTCCGATTCTTTGGCATGGCTTTACATTGACTGGGCTACGTTGACAAACTCATTTGTGTGTATATTTATTACTAGAATTGGTTACTGTCTGCTAAATCACAGTGTATTTTAAAAGAAAATTGTGTTCCAATATATTCCGCTCAGTCGCGAAAACTATTTTCCTTGTAGGCAAATCTTGGGCACAGCACTCAATGACGCAACTAAGCGCCAAGCGGTAAATACTCAAACACTTACAACAATATTCATAGCATTTTCTTTTCTCACCGCTCGAAATCTAACTACTGCCAAACATTTAAATCACTTTTTGCAGTTTCGCTCCTCGAACCTAACCCTTTCTTGCGTCTGCTTTAATGACTCACTGTGTGGCTGTCAGAACTGTTAAAAGCCCACACGACTCATGCGATATTTTATGCATGCAAATGGTCAGCAATAATACTGCAAGCGTACAGGCAACAACAAACGACTATATACATTTAAAGACAAAAAATTGTTGGCAACAACAGTGATATACAAAATGTTAGCAACATCAGCTAGTAGCAATAAAATCAGCAATGACATCCCTCTCGAGATGTCTACTAAATTTCATAGCTTTGTGCACTTCGTTGTGGTTGTTTTTTTTTTTTTTGTTATTGCTGTGTTACGTTTATTGCTATTGTTGTGTGCGTGCCAGTGCAGAAGCATTTTTTTTTTGCAACGCATACCTGTGCTTAAAGTTTATGAGTGTATTTGTTGCCACAAAAGTGCGGCCATACAAAACATTACACTGAGGGTCACTCTGACTCAAAACCAAATAGATGTAATATATATACTTATATACATACATATATGCAGCTTCCGTTTCATTCCAATGCCAACACTACCGGCGCCCAGTTTTTAAAAATACATTCAAAGCCAAACACTAAAATGCACTAAATCGTTGGTCCTTTCCTCTCTTCTTACATCCATCTAACTGACTTGTATAGACTACCCACTTATGTCTATCACCCAGATGTGAGGGTATATGTAAAAATCTGTGAATAGGTATAAACGGTTCAGGCTGCATGAGAAAAAATATAGCACCTCAACTTTTCCACAAGTTTTTTCTATATATTTATTCATTTTTTAATTTATTATTTTCTACAAAAAGTACAGTTCATTCTGTATTTATTACAAATATTAATCGAAACCTGTACAAAATTCATATAAAGTAAACAAATTTCCAACAAAATTTAATCAACATTTTTAGAAAAATTTCGGGTAAGCAGTTTAATGGACCACTCAATTTTGGTCAAACGAGATGCAAGTTTGAAAATTAAGAAGTTTTCAATAGAATCTCAAAAAAAATTTTAATAAAATTTAAATAAAATGTTTCAGAAACTTTTCGAGTATGCAGTTTTGTGCATCACTCAATGTAAGTTTGAAGTGGCTCAAAATTATCAATGATTTTAAATATTATAATTTTTTCTCTGATGGTAATACGTATTTTCTCCTTCTAAAAGAAAATAATTCATGGATTTGTTATAAGGAAAAAATGTGCAACATCGTCACGGAAAACTGATATAAAAAATCAACGGAATTTTTTCGCAAACGTACACTTTATTTATTTATTATTTATTCTTAATATATTATTATTAATTTTTGAAACTTAAAATTGATTTTAATTGAATTTAATGGGCTATAAAACTGCATACCCAAATTTTTTTTTTTTAATTTTTATCTGCTGTTTTATGGTGTTCTACAGGGCAGCATTCTAGGTCTTATTTTATATGTATTTTATACCTCTGACATGCCAACGACAAGCCAAACAATGACATAAACATTCAATGATGATTGCAATACTTTTCACTCACAGATACGCAAAAGTGCCAACGTCTATACTACAAAGGCATATAGATGCAATAGAAGCATGGCTTAAAAACTGGAGAATAAAGGTTAATGAAGCCAAATGCGTGCATTTACTCTAAGGAAGGAGACTTGCCCTGCAGTGACAATTAATGGCCGGAATATACCACAAAAAAAATTAAATAAAATATCTTAGAATTCACTTAGATAAAAGACTCTAACGGCGGAATCATATTGAACAGAAAGTGACTAATATCAAGCTTAAAGTGAAAAACCTATACATACTGGACGCTTAATTCGAAACCAACATGGATATATGGTATAGAAATATGGGAAACTGCTACGCCTTCAAATACCGAAAAACTTCAGAGAGTGCAATGCCTTGTGAAAAAATTACAATAAACTAGCCCGAAATCTATTTATAAATGAAGATCCCACACGATTGAGAAAAAAGGCATCTTCAAGTCTGTGCAATCTTAATTATCTTATCTTACACGAGAGTTCGTTCACGAAAGCAACGGAATTTCTACCATTCCGATTTCCAGCAAAGCCTCATTGTCATGCCAGATAAACATAGTTTCAAGGGAGACAGTAAAAATCGCATATATGTACTCGCCGTTGGGGGCAGCCCCAAAGGAAGCCTTAAGGGAAACCGGAAACTAGGCCTTTCCGGCTCACTGCTACGAAGAATCAGAGACTGGACATGGGCTGGAGACATTCATTCACTTCTATCACATTCACACCCGAATCACATAAGTACATGTACTTGTATAGGTATTTTATTTGAATAAATAATTAGAGTCTTTGCACTGGCAAGGAAACATAATACTCTAGCACATAAGATTTTTAAGCTTGTTGTTAGTTTCTTATGCAAAAAAGTGTCAATAAAAAAATGCACAAAAAAATGTATTAAAAATTCTGAAATTTTATTGAAAATTTGTGGATTTTTTATGAATTTTGTACAAAGTTTGAGACTTACGATTTTTGTATAGAATGAACCATAATCTTCTAATAAATCTATTTTCTAAAAACCCCGGTTAAAAATTTTAAAATTTTAATATATTATAAATTTTAAACTTATTTTTATTTATTAATAAATAAATAGCAGTTATTATAAAATAAACTATATTTTCATACGAAAATAGTTTTAACTAATACATAAAAAAAAATAAGTTTTTGAAACTTGTAAACATTTTGAAGTGCTATATTTTTCGCGCGTACTGTATATGTGTATTGGCACGCATTGAATGAAAAAAGGTGTTTTTATTTAGGGTATTACAAATGTGAATTGAGTAAATCGTCAACTATTGCCAAGCTATTTTTTTCGCATAGAATTTACAATAGAAATTGAGGTCACTCGCCACATTGCCTGCCAAATATCGTGCAGCATTTGCGCTATTAAGCAGATCAAAATTCAGTATGTAATAGAAATAATAATAAAATAGTCAATATATTTCAGGCTCAATAACTTATTGGAGAGCTAAGGTATCAAGTCAGTGCATAAATTCGTGCATATTTTACCCATACTTTCACTTTCGTACGATTTTTTCATAAAAAAAATTATTCGCGGAATATAACGGAACTATTTATATTTTCTTTGATATATTGTGCATCCAACAAGTGATTTTAATCGCGGATAGAAGCACGTGTTGTTAAAAAATAAAAAGGAATCTTCAAACGCGTATAAGGGGCATATTTTGTATTTTCTTATAAAAGTGGTAAAAATGCAGCAACTGCTGCTGCAGAAATAAACACTGTTCGCGGGGAGGATCCCGTGAGTGTAAGGACTGCGCAAAAGTGGTTTTCAAAATTCCGAAGTGGTAACTGCACTTGGAGGATGCCACGCGCGCTGGTTGTCCTGAAGTCTTTAACTCCGACGTCTAGCTCGAACTCGTGGAAGCTGAGCCAAATTTCACAGTCGATATGATAGCTCAGAGGTTAAATTCATCGCGTGGAACAGTTCACAGGCACTTGGTTCAGTTGGGAAAGGTTTCAAAGCTGGGGAAATGGGTTCCACATAGACTTTCCGTCGCCAACCTTCAGCAGAGAGTGAATGTGTGTTCTCAGCTGCTGCACCGGCTTGAAAATGAAAGTTTTTTGAACCGTATCGTTACTGGTCATGAAAAAATGCAGTGCCCAATGGTTAGATAAAGATGAAACACCAGAACCGACCCCTAGAGATGACCTTCGCCCCAAGAAGATAGATTCTCCTGCCTATTTGGTGGGATATGACCGGTATTGTCTATTATTATGAACTTCTGGAGCCAAACCATACGATAACTGCTGATTATTATTCCCATCAGCTATCAAACTTGAATGAGGCACTTAAAAAAAATCGACCATCTTTAGTGAATAGTTTTGTTTTTTAGAAAAGTATTGTTTCACCATGTCAACGCAAGACCTCATACCGCAAGGCAAGCATTAGGCAAGCTGAACGAGCTCGGGTGGGAGCTAATGCCACATCCTCCATACTCTCCGGATAGTGCACCTTGTGATTATCACCTTGGACTTCAATCCCATATGAGTAACAAGAACTACTCCTCAAAGGAAGCTATAAAAAAGGATATCAAAGTGTATTTTGGCTCCAAGGACAAACAATTTTTTGAGCAGGGAATTAAAAATTTACGACAGCTTTTTTTGAGTGCACTTTCTTTAACTTTTTCGGGTATTGCTTTTTCGAAAACAGTTGAGCATATTTTTTTATTCTTCCCGAAGACCCCATATTGGCATCCCTACTAGAAATACACTATTGAGAATTCCCCAAAATTTCTGCCAAGCAAAGCACAAATTGCTTTTGAGCTAAAATAAAAATTCTTCACCGAACGAAATTCCTTCAAAATCTGCGCTCTGTTGTATGAAAGAGGAAAAACCAAAAAATGATATGTAACGAGCTCAACTAAGTACAAAACTAAAGCACGCACGCAAATAAATGGGAGTGGAGCAAGTAGGAAATCAAACGAAAGATATAAAAACGCCAATGTTAACTTAATAGCTCAACAGAAAAGTTGAAACCACGAACTTGTTGGTTGATTGATGGCAAAGACTCGCTTGCACCAAAGATATGGGTAATTACAAGAATCTACTAGCACTGATTTGCATGTGTGGGTCTAAAGGAAAAAAAATGCGACTTTCTTCGCGTGCAAGTAAGCGCTTGAATGTATGAGTGTACGTAGTCCTGTTGCTGCCGACTGTCATAAATCAAAGTTTTGCCGAGCTGCAGGAGAAGCTCAATTTGTTTACTTATTAAGCGTTTACTGGTGGACATTTCCGCATGCGGTGGTGGCATATTACAAGTAGTGTCTGTGTGCGTGTGTATGGGTGTGGGTAAGTACACTACAAGTAGGGACACTAAAATTAATACTGATATAAATCTCAATGCATGCTTCTGATTTCACGCAATTGCTGCAATTGGGATTTTTATTGTCGTCTGCCGCCTCGCACACTTTTTCACAGCATCAGCTTTAAATCGCATACGTTTGCCCACCCACAGCGTCATGCGCTGCTTTTAATGGGGGCATTTGTCAGAAATAATGACACCAGAGCGACAGTATTGGACTTTGCGAGCGAGCGACACCAGAATCCCTTGTGTGTGTGTGCGCGCGTACAAAAAAACCGCATGCAGAAATTATATATTTTTTCACACATTAACAGATTTGCTTGCATTTGTGGGTGTAAATATATAAACTGCATTACAGTTATGCACAATCTCGGGCATGCATACACACACACAAACGTATATGCATAGCCATGCGGGAGTACCCAGCAATCCTTTCTGTTTGATATCAATGCATTTGAGATGCATTCGATATTTCCTTTATTTTTCTATACACAAAGAAGACAAAATTTCTTCTGTACTATATATAAAATATAAAAATAATGCCGTAAAGAGATTTTAAAATGGGAGCTAAGGAAGTAGGACGAAAGTATAGGTAATTGAACCTGGTTTTGAGGCTTAGCAATATATTATAATATTGGGTAGTCGAAAAAGTGTTTTCGTATTTTGTCAATAGGTGTCGTTGGAGCCATCCATTTCCAGTGCTACCAATCACATTGTGTCTAATCATATGGTGTTAGAAAGGTGACATTTTAAGCTTCATTTAACCAAAAAAAAATTAAATTCGGAGAAGTTAAAAAAAAATTATAGCTGTTCAAAAATGAGTGACAATAATGAAGAAATTCGCTATATTTTGAAATTTATGGTCGACCTATCGTTGAAAAAATCGATGAAATTATGGAAAAGATTGACCAGGACCGTCACATAAGCTGTCATGACATCGCCAAGGCACTAAACATTCGTCATCAAACGGTTTTGAACCATTTAAAAAAGGCTGCTTACAAAAAGAAGCGCGATGTTTGGGTACCACATGAATTGTCTGTGCAAAATGTAATGGACCGAATGAACATCTGCGATTATTTGCTGAAACGAAATGAAAGCGAACCATTTCTGAAACGAATGGTAACAGGAGACGAAAATTGGATCAAATGCAACAATAATGTGCGAAAAAGATCATGGTGCAAGGGTGGTGAAGCTCAACAAATGGTCGCAAAGCCAGGATTGACGACTCGAAAGGTTATGCTGTGTGTTTGGTGGGTTTGGAAAGGAATCATCCACTATGAGCTGCTGCAGCCTGCTCCAACGATTGATTCTACACTTCACTGTCAACAACTGATGAGATAGAGGCAAGCAATCGAAAAAAAAACGGCCAGAACTGATCAGCAGAAAGGGCGTCGTCTTCCATCAGGACAACATTAGGCCACACACATCTTTGATGCCTCGGCGAAAACTGGGAGAGCTTGGCTGGGAAGTTTTGATGCATCCACCATATAGCCCTGACCTTGCACCATCGGACTACCATTCGGTCAATACAGAGCTCCCTTAATGGAGTAAAGTTGGTTTCAAGAGAAGCCTGTGAAAATTACTTGTCGCAGTTTTTCGCCGAGCAACCACAAAAGTTTTACACTGATGGAATACTGTCTCTAGAAGACAAATGGCAAAAGGTGGTCGACCAAAATAGTACATATTTTATTTAATAAAGTTCATTATAAATATAAAAAAAAAAATGAGTTCAAATTTTATTAGATATACAAAAAGACTTTTTCGACTCCCCAATATAAAGAATATTTTAAAAGACGCGCCTAGATGCAAAATACGGCTCTGAACTGCGAAGAATGGCATCAATTAAATGTCTACCATGAGCACGTCTACAGGTAAAAGCTGTCAAACAGTCGATTCATGAACTCTTCAGAACGTCGAGATATCAATGTAGAAGGTTGTTCAGCAACACTTTACGCTACAGCAGCAATATTCTCAACTGATCAGTACCTAAATTCAGTTTTTAGTGGGCCAGCACTTTTTCTATACTCGGCAGAAACAGTTTCTTTAAATTTTTTTAGGAACCTCTGAATTGTCGGCTCGTATGGACGATTATTTCAAACAAAAGAATTAAGCGTTTTGCGATATGTTTTTCTTAAAAATGGGACCATTTTTGTAATAGGTTTCAATAATTGTGACGCAAAAGCTACAACTATCTAGTTAACAGAAAAAAAGGTAGCGTGTAGGAATTATTCACTGCTGACACGTCACTTGTGAGCTCTCATTTATAAACGTTTCTAAATCAAGATGGAACATGTTAAATTAAATTAATTCCTATTTCGACATTTATTTTATATGTAAATCGAATGAATTACATTCATTTAGCAATGACACAAAAACAGTAACTATAAATGCGAAACAAGATACGGTTCGAAGGAAATTTCACTAGTTTACCACCAAAAAAAAACTCAACAATCAATGCAGCTCTGTCGCCGAGTTAAAAAATCAAATTTTTTTCCTATCATGTGGTTTTCGAGATATCGCCTTATAATTGGATTATGATTATATTATAATAATTAATAATACCCAGAATAGAGCTCCAGATATCTAGGTATCGAGCTACTCAATGCTCCCGCAAAACTCGTTCATTGTGCAGGTGCCCAAATGTTCTTTCGAAATTTTCGAGCTTTTATGCAATTTGAGCGGCTTCAGAAAGTTTTTTAAGTTTATTTGTCAGCATTTCTTTTGTTTTCCAATGTCGTTACGAACACTGTGTATCAAATAAATAATAATAAAAATGAAATAAAAAATAAAATATTAATAATTTATAAAACAATAAAACTTAACAAAAAGTGCTGACGAAAAATTCAAAATACCCAAAAGCATTGCGCGAATTACTCGAAAAAGGTCGTTAAATTCGTGCTCATGCTCGAGCATTTTCGAATAATGAGCACCAAATATTATATGTACGTGCGCGCGTTCTAGTTGCTCATACGCCCGGGCTGCTCGAAAATATGCGAACAAATTAATTAACTTATATCAAATTAAAGGCAATGAAATTGTCGAACTTTCCTTTATGCTTCATTTTTCATTAAAACTAAACGTTATATGAAATATTGAAAGCAAAATGAAATTTTTTTTGTGTTTTTTTTTTTGTTTTTTTTGAAAAATATCAAAAATTTTCGTTCAATAACATATAAACATATGTATAAGAGGACGGGCTTTGTAATTTTTTTTTTAATATTTTTTAATTCTAAAATAACTAGAACAAATTTAAGATATACAAGAAAAAAATCCTCAGTTAAGGGGTTACATACGTCCAGAATTTCCGACAATTTTTCACGAAAATCGAAAATTGAAATGCACGGTCTGCATGATAAAGAAAAGCAGTTTTTAACATTTTTGATGCAGTTTTTTTTTAAATATTCGAAAGTGTTTTCTCTATGGTCTGTCGAGCTGAATTTTTGATATTTTTATTAAAAAATTTTATAAACCTAATTAAAGTCACTAAAGAGGGAGCCTGGTTTATAAGATCAAAAAAATCAATTTTTGTTTCGTTTTAAGCGATTCCTAATATATTTCAGAATATTCACACAAAGTTACAGAGCCTAATTCTCAATATTTCTGTAGATACAAAGCCAAAGGTAGGCGAGCGTTAGGTAGTTACGCTGTGTCCGGACAGCTATAGTACAAACTTTATCTTCTTTTCTCGACTTTTCATTTTTACGATTTCTTTGAATTGGCGTACATGAATGAAAAAAAACTAATGAACATTCTGAAATGAATCCTAGCTTGTTCCCTTCAGTATTAAATTCTCTTCTATTTGAACTAACAAAATAGATAAAAAAAATTTTTTCAATATTTTTATACCAAGTTGAAGTCATCTAGAATAAAAAATCATGATAATTAGAAATCCATTTGAATTTTTTGCTTTAGATAATAATTACGAGCTGTATCTTGTACGCCAGTTGGAAACTCCAGCGTTGAAGCGCTCTACTAATTTCTATGTTAAACATTTTTTTCAACTTATTTTAACCAGTACAAAACTTTTTTATACTTTTTAAATGTTCATTAAAAGATGAAAAACTTTGCAGTGCTAAATTAATTTTTTCCTTAAAAAAAAAATCGCAAAGAGATTCAATTTTTAGACCTCATAAACCAGGCTCCCCGATAAAGTGGCATTTATGACGTTAAACGAATGCTTTTTATAAAATGCCGTAAATTAAAAATTTTTCCAAATTCAAAAATCAGGCTCGCCAAACTATAACTACAACTTTATTTTACAAGATTTTTTTACTTCTTACAGATCCATCAACATTTTAAGGACAAATGATGCAGACCGTGCGGCAACTTTTATTTTCATTGTACTTTGGGTTACGTGATTTTTTATGTACTAATTTTTGTAAAGAAAAATGGAAAAAAAATTTTTTATAAAGTGTAAGTACTAATAAACAATGTGTACAATTTTTTTATATTTATTTCTATTGCTATCCCTTCTAAAAACAATTTTTCTTTTAGCGCAATTTTGGCGCTGCTGGACGTATGTAACCCCTTAAGTATAAAAAGTATTCGCATGAGCATAAAAATACTCGTTGTTGCATTGGCCATACTTAGAAAAAGTTTAACAAATTCCAAATACGAAATAATGGCGTTCATTTATTTAAAGCAAATAGAGCCTTAAAGTTTTTTTGCTGCTGCTTAAATGAATGAATGCAATTAAGGGGGATTTCCATTTCAAACGCCAAAAAATACTTTTTTTTTACGAATTTTTATTAGGAAAACTATCAGTTGAATCTTTTGGAAAATTTACAGCCATATTTATTTTGCATTATATAAAATCAACCTCAATTTTTGGTCGATTTTCTGGAAAATTGTGGCTTTGACAACGCTCGAAGTGAAATTTCTATGAAAATTCCTGGTCGCTGGCCGCCACGATAACTCAGGTTGTCTGAAAGGAAAAATTCAAAAGGCATTGTACTCCTTATGAATATAGTTTCAGTATGAGCTATTGAAAAAAAAAAATTTCGAAAATTTTTTTAATATAACTGCGATGGTTGAAAGACAAAGTTTGTTTTTTCGCACATTTTTTCCTCGGACTTTTATTTATAAAAAAAAAGTCATACATGTATCCTATTTTCCGTAGTTTATGATAGAGGCAGATATTATTTCGAGATTCGTGTCAAATCTGACCGAATAGTTCTCGAGATATCAAGGCGGTCTTATAGAAAAATGCTGTTTTGAGAAAAACGCATTCAAATATTTATGTGAAAAAAGGTATATATTTAAGACTCACAGCATTTTTGTGTTAAGCAGTTATTCCAGGACCATATAGTACTGCCTCTTCCTCTTCAAAAAATTGATTTTGTACCATTTGCTGACCCCGACGTAAAATTCGAGCTTCTTTCGTTGCACTAAGGCTCGGCTATTACTCGCGCGCTTTCTCAGTATTATGGAGCGCGCCGAGTTCATTGATCACGCATAACCTCGTCAATTTAACGAATTCTGTCATGAAATTTTGCACAGTGTTCTTTGAAAGTATAATAAACAAGAATCGGTCAAAAAAAAAATATATTTTTTTAAGCCGGGGAATGTGGATACCCCTTAAGGTTTGTACTTCGACTTCATGACCTTCTGTGCCCTCTACTCATCACAGCACCTCATCCAAACCCACTTCGCTTAATAAGCCTAAGATGGAGCTGGGTTGTGGTGAGGTGTCTCATTCTTCTTTGCAGTATAGCATCACATTCAGGGAGAAGATGTGCTGGTGTCCCCGGAGATTGGGCGGAGAAACAGCAGTAGTCAGTGGGCCATATTCCAATTATGAGTTGATGACTACGCAGTCTGCAGAATGACCGCGAATATGCTCAGTTTGTCCTAAATAAAGGTTATGACTTGTCTGAACCTCATTTGATTATATCGCCAGGAAAGACTTCGACGGCATAAATGGAAGCAGAACTAAGCCATTCCAACCTGCATCATCAGTGACTTTAAAATAAATAAACACTTGAAATAAACTGTTATAAATAAAAAGTGTTCGTGTTAAATAAAATTGTAAAGAATATAGTAACATTGGGACTGCAAAGTTGTTAGCGATTTCTCAAATATTTCTCAACCTCAGTATAAATTGAAGATTAGTATTTGAAAAAATCGTGAATATCAACTGAAATGCTACGCTGAAACCCCATTTGTGAGCTAATTTTGGAATATTTTATTGCAGAATATTTTTTCCTGTGTTTGCTGGGTACTTAGGTATGCATTTTACAGAAGTTGTCCACTCTGGCGTCAATTCCATTTGGCCATTTAACCATTTTACAATCGGGTTTTCAACGTCGTTAACTTTTCCACACATTGCAATGCGCCCACACTTATCGACATGCGGTTAACCTCAATTCTGCACATTTTAAATATTATTTATTTCTCTGTTTTTTTGCTTCACAGACTATTTTTGCGCTGCTTTTTGCTTTTTATGCGCTTTTTCATTCATAGCCCTCGCCTTCCGGCTGACATCTTTTGCAACGTGGTCAAGTCAAACGAGTCGAGACAATTGCAAATAACCGGAAAACAATTTGAATTGATGAGGCGAGAGAGACGACTTTTTCCACATAGAAAATAGCAAGCGGCATATTGTGAGCAACAAGAGGAGAAAAACAAAAAAAAGCAAAAAATTGAATAGTCTCACAGCGTCAACAGCTGCAAAGGCTTTTCACATTTCACTACCATAGCAATCCAGGCTACTAACAGTTACTTCCGCCCACTCTTTGCGCTTCCTGCTTTACCTAACTCCATCGTTCACTCGCTCCACCTCTTTTTCTTCTCTCTCTCTTCCCTTTCTCATTCTCACCCTCTTTTGTTCACTTCTTTGTTTGTTTCTTGCCATTTCTTGCTTGTTTGCAGGCACGCCGTCGATTTATTGGTACCATAAAACATTGCTGGCATGCCTCATATTTCTGTCCAATGGCTGCCGTCAATATTTGCATAGATATTATTGTTTTCGTGTTGTTGCATACTTTTTCGCGTCATGGGCAGCGCTCTTACGACAAAAGTGATTATTTCAATCTTACCTCCATTTCTACGTACTTCAATCGTTTTTATGCTTACTTCGCGAGAATTTTACGACTTCCCCATTCAGACATTTCTATTCATCGCAAGTTTTGGCAATAAATTGTTACGACGTAGCCGTATTTAATGTTTCCATTTATAAATTCCAAAACAAACATTTCTTTTGAAAGCCAGTTGGTGGGTTGCTACGACGTAATTGATAACAGTCATTAGAAGCAATAGAAATTTATGAATGCATTGCATATCTCAAGGCGATTTATCAATTTGTCAGCAAATTTCGGTACTTTTCGGCAACTTTTATTGGTATTTAAAACTACTCAGCGAGTTTTTTTCCTGCCATCCAACAACGCAACTAATACAATGCGTTTCATGACTATAGGGACACGTTCCATAACCATGGCACTCATTCACTTGACAATTTATTTAATTCATATAAGACTAGTATTGTCCTCCTCACCAGAGGCAGGAAGCTTGATGGACTCGTTCTGCAATCCAGCTATCCAAAGAATAATCCTCGATAGTAAACTCCTTTGGAAGTCACACGTTGAAACAAAGACATCCAAACCACTGACAGGCTTCTGGCAGTGCAAGAGTTCCGTTGGGAAAACGTAGGGTCTTTCTCCTAGCAAGGTCCTAAGTTAAGTTAGGCTAGGTAGTAATGGTTGCCTAGAGAGTGGGCCCACTTAGACGAAAGAAGTTTGGTTCATCCTTTGTGATACCATTGCAAGAGGGGAAAAAGAGGTGAAGGGAAAAGGATGAAAGGGAGAGAGATGGGGAGGATTGAGTGTTTGTGGACTATGAACGGTGACTGGTCTGCGGTTGTGTTAACCTCTCTATGCTGCTTATGAAGTTCATCAGTTTTTTGTTATCAAGACCCTCTATATCAGCAGGCGCAGAAAAGAAGTGAGAACCAAGATGCTTCAATCTTAGTGCCGCGAGAGCTGGACAGCTAAGGAGCAGCTGCTGAGATGATTCCACCTCATCCTCCATTCAGCTGACGCAAAAAGGACTCGCAGTAATTCCGAGTCTCACGGCATTTATAGCCCGCGGATGGTGCCCCGTGAGGATGCCCACGAAATTTGAGAGATGAGACTTTGTCATCCTCAGAATATCCATCGAACGCCTCCTATCCAAACGTGGCCAGAACGACTTCGCGACCTCACACGTTCGTGTACTTGCCCAGCGCTCGCTGAGTTGGTGCAAAGCCCATCCTTCCAGGAGTAGAGCGCAGATTGTTAAGGGGATCACGATCCTCTCCTTTCGCGGGCACACTACCACACAGGTCCCTTGTCTAACCAGCTCGTCGGCTTTGCAGTTTCCAGCAATGTCACTTTGACCAGGTTCTATGGATCTACACAGCTATGATAAGATCTATTATCACCTATGCATCAGCGGTCTGGATGAGTAGACTCTCTCTCACGCACTATTTTTAACTGTTACACTGGAGCCTTTCCGACTACTTCAGACCCGGAATTAGATGCTCCGGTTAGTCTACCACCACTTGATGTTTTCATCCAAGGAGAAGCCTTGAAGGCCATCTGCAGGCTGAAACACAATGGGAATCGGTACCGCCCCTGTACAGCATTGGACAACAGAGAAGGCATGGACTCCGATCCAGCGATCCTTTCCATGCCACTTGACTCCATGGCATCAGAAGTCGTACTTGAATATAGATACAGTGTGGGACTACCACAAACTCAACTGTAGTCAAACTCTGAAAATGAGCCTGGCATTTTCGCGTTTTTGCATTCTCACGGATGGCTCCTGGACCGAGCACGGTTCCGGCTCTGGTGTCTAAGTAGAAACTTGCGTTACAAAACTACACCTTACTCTTCACCTTGCATCTGTATACCAAGCGGCCGTGTATACTGTTCAAGAAGCAATGAACTTTGTTGAGGAAAACAGATGAAGAAGCAGATCTGTATGTGTCTGCAGCGACAACAAAAAGTAAGCAAAACATCTATAAACTTTCATCAAAATGTGCAACTTTTTTCAGAAAATTTAATTCTTATAGTCGTTTTGTGCATTTTCTTCATATATCGGTGGCTTGATTTTTTTTTTATGGCAGAAAGCACCCACGTTGAAGAAATTATTTAAAAAACTTCGTGGGATTTTTAAGATATTTTCAACTTAGATTTTATTGTACTAAATCTCAGTGGCCTGTAAAACAGCATACTCGAAATTTTGTGAAGACACACTAAAAAATTTGAAATTTGGTAGAAAATTGTTAGGCTAGGTTTCTTGTCTAACACAAGACACTCGGAGGTCCTAAGGCTCATTTTGATACTTGCGACAAGTAGTTTAAAGCACTTATGTAACCAGTCTCTCCAGTGAGACAATTTTCACTGAGTAAATTTCCCAGGCCTTCAAAGAACTGATCGCCAAGATATTTGGCACGACTTCTTTGAAGCGCAGGACATTCACAGAGGAGGTGTTGTACTGACTCAATTTCTTCTTCAGCTCCACAGCTTCTACAGAAATAATTGGGAGGTGCACCCATTCTACTAGCTAGGCTGCTAATAGTGCAATGAACCAGTGATTTGTTGAATCGAAGCAAACATTTTATCCTTTTGATATTCAGTTTTGGACTCAGTGCTGCTCTGGATATCATTTTTTACTCACTTCCCATCGACTTTTACGCTATTTTCATCGCTGCTTAAAGTGCAATCAGGTTAAAGGAGTCAATCTCTCAAGGGACGTGATAAGGTAATCTTTCCAAATAGGCAAGATTAGCACCTCTGTCTTCACTGACGGATCCAAGATGGAATCGGGAGTCAGAGCAGGGGTTTCTCTAAATCAGTCAATCTCCTTTAAACTGCCAAATACTGCCAGTATTTTTCAAGCAGAAGTCTTTGCGATCCTGCAGGAATGCAAAATGCTTAGGGAACGGTGGATGAATTAACATTTTCACCGATAGTCAAGCCACGTCAAGTCTCTGACGACGCCATGGTGCAGATCCAAACTAGTCAACTCCTGTAAGGAGGAGATCAAATCTCTCGGGTGTGCAGGTAACATTTCTCTGAGCTGGGCTCCAGGACATAGCAACATGGAGCGAAATGAATTCGCTGATGAGCTTGCCGGGAAGTGGATTGAATTGTTCTCAGAGGTCTCCTACCCGGTCATCGGCATCCCCCTGGCAGTTGTTAAAGGAGAATTGCACAACTGATTTCTCAGGAAAGCGCAAAAAAGATGGAGCTCCATTTCTTCATGTGCAATTTCGAAAACCCTTTAGCCCCAGTAGAATAGAAAGGGGACTCAGAAAGTCCTAGGACTCTATGCCATTTGATTTCGAAGCTCGTAGCTGTGTTTACCGGTCGTTGAATGATCGGCACACACGGGGGAAATTTTGGTTCACCATTTACTCCCATTGCAGAATCTGTGAGAACCTTTCAGAGAAGGAGACTGTTGCGCACTTTCTCTGTAAATATCCAGGATTGCCAGCTAGGCGATTAAGGTCGCTGGGTGCTACTTTCTTCAACAGCCTGGGGCAGTGCGCCAATCTAAATCCGATCAGTCTTCTCTATTACATCAACAGCTCTGACTGGCTGTAGATATTTGTCTATCGGAGATCTCATAATGGTATCGAAACGGGGAGTGCTACTTGGGGTGTGCCAGAGTGGTACTTCAACCATTTCACCTACCTACCGACCTATTTAGGTTGCTAGGATGCCGTAGACTCACATTCCAACAAGAAAACTCGGAGTTAGAAAACTTTTGCTACTTTGCTACCGATTGTAAGACGATAATTCATCTCCATCGATTTGCTCTGGCGATTTACTGCATGAACTGCCCAAGTCAAGGAGGGAAAGGGAATTTTTAAGAATAATTATTTTTTTATTAATTAGCGTTCAGTCATCAAAAAACCTCATCAAAAAACCACAAAAACTTAAGCAGCCGCTAATCAATCCTTGCCTCTCATTACTTTTATAAAAATCGCCTAATGAAAAACTTGAATACACTTTTTACTCCGAAAAACTTTGGCACAGACTGAAGTGTTACTGAAGCCTTACTGAATAAACTGAACTCTCTCGAGTATAATAAAGATTTCTTGAAATGAGAAATGGAATTTCACAATTCGATTTTTTTTAATTCCCATTCAAATTCTTAAGTTTTTTGAGTTTTTAGGTACACCAAAGAATTCTATAACCACGTTTTTTTTTAAATTAAAAGCTGATTAGTGCAGCAGACAATTGGATTTGCATTACCTGATTTAAGTAAAAGCTTTTCACTTGCCTGAATCTGCATTTATTGCACTAATAAAATTCAATCTGCTTGCAATTCCCGCTTCGCACCTACACACATAAACTCACATAAATAGCGCAATGTCTTGGAATTTGCAAATTACATAGATTAAATGTTAATTATTTGCATACATTCAGGCGCAGACACTTATTTCCAAGTACGGCAATAAATTAGTGATTTTAAGGTTAATTTAACACCTGCAAATTAAGTTAATTTAATAATGTACGGCAAAACCAAACATACCATGCCACAGTACAATAATAACAAAGCACCCAAAACTAGGGCAGCAATTACGATGCGAGGAAGCGCACATGAGTTGACATTGTCATTAAACCAACCCAATTGCGTGTGACTTTGTGTGCACATATGTGTATTAGGGTGGTTAACACTTTCTGCGAAGGAGTATCTATAAGTTTTTTTTAGAAGCTCATGAAATTTTATATTATATTTATATAACGTGTAAACCACTCATGAATTCTGGCACGAGATAGGCAATCATCGCCATAAATTTTTTTCATCAATTCAAATGTTTCGGTAAACGTTTTACCGATTTTAAAACAAAATTTGATATTAGCTCTTTGTTCGAAACTCATTTTTGTACCGATGACACAAACATACTGACACTTTAGACGCAATAACTTCGCTTCCACTGAAACGAATGTCACCAAGCTTTCACTGTAAGTCAGCTAGGGATGTAATTTCCAACGCACTAAGTCCTTAAAAAGATGTCGCCAACAAAAACATTTTTGTGACGTCAGTCTTGTTTATTTTGGATTTCATCTTTTATATGAAAGTATATACATTTTCCCGTAGTCCCTAGATGGAACAAAGGATCTCAATAAACAAGTTGAAATTAGATTTATTTTAAGCTAAGAATTTGATTTGATGCCAAGTGCGACCAGCTTGTAGCGCTTCTGCTTACACTAGTCGCCTCCACGTGTTAGGTGGCTTAGTACATCTCCGATCATTTCCACTTTCGCTGTCGGATTTCCAGATGAACAGGTATCTGCTTCGTTAATGCCCACAGGTCGATATTAGTGATGGTATCAGGCCCGAAAACGCGCACAATTGTGCGAAGACTGCGATTCATAAATACCTGAAGGGCTTGTATACACATTGTTGTATTACATATCTCACAGCCATACAGAATAACAGACTTAATATTAGATTCAAAATCCTAAATTTCATGCACCTGTATATTTGTGATGATCTCCATAATTTGTCCAAAAGACCAAATACAGCGCGACCCTTTGATGTTTGACTGCGAATGTCGGCAGCTGCTGAGCCGCCGTTTTTGTGACTGACGCTTCCGAGATAGCAGAACTCAGCTACTACAGGGTTGTTAATATTCGACGGACCCATCTGACAACCCTGTATCTTTTGACAGAGACGTTAGATCGCTTAGTGGCACACCGCGTTGGAAGCGTCAGTTTAAGCAGATTTTTACCATGAAACAGTACACGCCACGCGAGCGCTCCCAAATTGTTGAAATTTACAGTCAACAAAAGAAGTCAATTGTGAAAACCCAACGTGCGTAGTAAAAATTAAATAATGTGAAAAGTGCGCCTTCTAAGAACACCATTAAACGATTGTACGAAAGGTTTTCGACTGGTGATGCTCTTTCTAATCCAAAGAAGCCAAATCAAAACCGACCAATGCGATCGGATGAGAATATTGCTCTTGTACGGGCCAGTGTTGAGACGTCGCCAAGGACAGCCCAAAATCGCCGTTCTCAGCAGTTGGACATTGCTCGGACCACTTTACAATGAATTATCCGCATTGATTTGCATTTATTCCCATATAAGATTCAATTGACGCAAAGATTGCTGCCTGCGGACAAGCCTCGTTGATTGGAATGAGCCCAAAAAACTAATGGGTCCGTCAAATATGGGCAACCCTGTATTCGAGTTTATCTAAAAGATTTGGGTGTCCGTTTTGTAGACGCACAATACCTGTATCTTTGTTTTTGCAATATTGATTTGCAAGCCCACTATCACTGCATGTGCGCTTAGTCAAGATCTTCAAGGTATTCGCTCAAATTCCTAGACATATAGTACCTCTGCCAACCACATATGGTTGACGCTTTACTGGGCCCAGTACCCTTTTTCTGTAAAACCGTAACAACGCGTGTTTCATAAGCTGGATAATATTGAGAATACTTTAAAAATTGCGTTTTCTTTAAAAAAATGAGTAACTATAAATTTTTGAAATCTTGTTGATTGAAGCGCTGATGCTGATCGCTTAGTCACAAGACTTCTCCGTAGACTAGCTCCCAATTTTTGTTGTCTTTTTTATTACTATTTTGCAGAATTATATTTGAAAGGCTATGAGGATGAGTTCGGAATATACAACGTGGCGCAAAATTAATGATTCTATCGACAGATTATTAACTTTTGCAAATGACGTCGTACGTCAATCATATTTAATACAAGCAATGGAGGGCGTAAAGGTCAAAATGACGTTTTCCAGTACTGCTTTTTTTTATTTGATAAACAAAATGTGTTCCAAATCAAAATTAGATGATTAATTTTGCGCCATCTTGTACTATACTTTTAACCAAACAGAGCGGGATTGAATTGCACACCTAAAGTTAGGCTAAATGGCTGCACTTGCGAGGGGCTCACTTGGACAAATAATCAAAATTCTGCCATTGTCAAGGAAATGAACCAGACAGGTGGAAAAAAGTCGAAAGGGTTTTGGCTTAGAGAATGACCACCAATAGTAGCTTATTTCGTTCGTATTAACCGCTTCAACACCATAAAATGACCAGTTGTGAGATAAGTGATCGATGTTGGTCATATAAAGGGTGGTTAAGTTTCAAGGGCCGGTGATAATTTTCCAAATTTAGTAATTTTTGTTTTTTTATGAACCACCCTAATGTGTCTGAGCGCATCATTTGCACACCGCAAATGTCAATTGCGACCACTAAAGCTGCTGCTGCGCGTAACAGCAATTGCAATGCCAATTTATCGGCGACCAAACTTTGACTCAGCAAAATCAAATTTGCATGGAAGTTTCTGTGGCTGTGTGTGTGCGCATTCATACAGTGACACGAAGAATTGAGCGTATAAATGCTAAAATCTAGAAAATAGTGAATACGTAAATCTAAAGCACTTGAATGCCCTTTAAATGTGTTTTTTTTTATTACTCAGGTTCATCTTTAAGGGGGTCATTTGGAAAGTTCGTGCAAAAACAAAAACTACTTAATTGTTTGGGGTAAACTTTTTTTATTTTCTCCTTTTAAGTTTATACCTACGCTTCGCCCAATGCTGTTCTAATTTCTTCACCCAAATAAAGGGATTTGTTCAAGTCTATAGCCATTCGTTTCTGCAATCACCTTCTGGTTGGTTGGTTGATTAGAGTGGTGAATCATCCAGAATCCAACTAGCGCTTCCGCATCATTTTGTTGCCACATCCTCGTTAACAACTTGTTTAACAGTTACTTACAGCAAGACTATATCCAATCTGTGCGGTTTAGGAACCTTATTAGGTTGTTGACGTCTAAGCCAGACAGTTGCTCGAGATTCTCGAACAGCGGTTTGTCCAGGGTTAGCATTCTGTCCTTCCATAGGGCAGGGCATTCACAGAGGAAATGGAAGATTGTTTCCTTTTTCTGCGGTTGTTTACAACTATGACAGTATGTGTTGTGAGGGATGCCCGTTTTGGCGGCTTGTTCTCCGTGTCTCTCTGTTGTCCCCTGTTGTTTCATGTTTATCAATGTCACCGATTGCTTGAGGTTGTAGGTGGGCCATAACGTCCTGCAGATTTTGCATTTCGTCTGGTCTCTCCATCTACAATCTGCGATTCGAAGGTATTTTAGGGAAATTGCATTCTTGACCGCACCTCCTAGTTTGAATAAAAACCTTTTCCTGCCGGCCATTTCTTTAAATTGAAGGAAAATAGTAGTCCGAACGGTCTGAGAGAGCCAAGCCTAGAGAAAAGGTGAGAAGCAAAATAAGTGGATCTTATTTCCATTAGTTTTGCGACCACAACTGCTCAGGCGGGCGCTGGTTAGTTCGGAAAATCACTTTTATTCATTCCAAAGTAAAAAATAAGTGAAAATAATGTAAAATTGCGAATCAATTTACTTTTGCTCGCTATGACCACCTTTTGCCTTGACTATGACCTCGAGGCGGTTCTGAAACGAATCGCAAGTTGCCCAAATGTAACATGCGGGTATTTTGACCCACTCGCGGACAATGGCTTTTGTCAGCGGCCCTACTCATTACCTGTGGCGGGTTCCAACTCCTGGTGGCCAATCGATGTCTCAAATTCTTGTATGAATGGCTAGTCAAGTGAACCCTATCGTTTTGGGAGTTTAAGAACTGCTCCGTTTGAAAAATTCATCAGAAAATCATCAGAAAACACAATGTTCTGAAATTTACCGCTTTCGGCCAAGCGAAGAAACTCCTTCGCTCTCTCAAGTCTGACTTGTTGCTGCTTTGGTGTCAGATCACACGCCTGTTGAATATTGTAAGGCTTGACTTTGAGATCATTTTTCAGTATGCGGCGAATGCTACGGTCAGATATTTTCAGTTCTTTTGCTACTTGATTGGCACTTCGTAGGAGATTTCGTTCCAGTTGCTTCTTCACTTTTTGAACCATTTCACCGGACGTTGCAGTCTTTTGATGACCACCTCCATGACGTTTTACGATGCTACCAGTGTTACTTTGAGGTGCTCGAGCTCACGAACAACCGCTGGTTGTGATTTTCCAGCCAAATATAATGCAATCAGACTTTTACGTTTGAAATCCATTACTGATTTTATTTTTTTGCGTTTACTCTCGGCAAAGTGCTTCTCCGGGCTTGTAAACAATAATCTGAACTGTCATTTGGCCAACTAACAGACAGCAGATGCCCGTGCATCAGCTGCGTGAGCGGTCTGAAGTTGGTGACACTTCGAGTGCCGGACCCTGCGCATTTGAACACTTCTGAAATTGAATAAAATACCATCACCAAGACATTTCGAATACCCATCACCATAAACCTGTATTCGAGCGCACTCTCAACTTGACATGGCACACAAAATGTCCGTCTGAAATACCTAACACAACATGATGTGTTAAATTTTGTGAGTCACTGTATATACACACACATCGCTTATTGAATCTGACATTCGCGCGATATCGCAAACAAAGTGAATGAGTGCAGTGTGGCGTGTCAACGGTGACCCCACTTGCATACAGCCCCTCTCAACTGCTACACACCTACAATTACGCGACGTATCACGAAGCGCTGCGCAGTGCCAATTTACACTTTACAACCAAGATGTTAGCACGCTGTGCTTCAACTGTCAAAGTATCAGGCGACTGGTGGAAAACTTCTCAATTGTCACATGCGCTCATCCAGCTTGAAACGCCCCTCAAAAGCGAGCTGTATAAGTGGCTTCACCATTTTATTGAAATTTCATGCATTTCATTTTGACGAGCTCGTGCTGCCATTTCTAGCCATTACCAAGCTAACTTTTTTTTAGCTGGCTGGCAATCATAATGTTAAAAGCAACGTTTTTTCTCTTCCCTCACTTTCACATTTCCCATTTCCCTTTTGCCACTTGCGCTTGTGTCCGTTTTTCTATGAATCGATTGCATTTCTTTTATTTTTAGCCACCATTCGATTGGCAATCCCTCAACCGTGCGCAGCTGTCAGCAACTGTTGACTTTTCGTGATATGCAAACTTTTGCATGCATACTTTTTGGCGTGCTTACTGATGCTAATGGAAACACGAGCTCTCAGCCTAAGGGTGATGGGCAAAGGGTGCTAGCGAGCAGCAGCAGGCGGAAACTGCACTCACCATGTTGAACTTAAATATTTTTTACAAGAACATTTGGACAGTGAAGTAAGTACAAAAGTTTTTGGGCGAAAAATAAGTATGAAAAGTACGCCGTGCTTTTGTGAGGGGATAGTGTCGAATACGTCACAAGAACTTGAAAAAATGCCTGAGTTTTGTAATGAGTATTTGCAGAATGAAATCGAACTTCGAAATTCAATCATTGTGCAACAAAGTTAAGTAACAGAAGTTCGGTAACAGATTTTTCTAAACGTAAGACGAATGAATAAAAAAAAAAAAACAAATAAGTAAAAAACAAATTAGCACAGTATAAAGACAAGCAGTGGTATAATCACATTTTTTGGAAAGATAGAGGATATTTTAAGAACCATGCAGATATGCTAGTCACAACTTAAACTTAAGAATACATACCAAAGGCAACCTGAAACAGGCAGCTAAATCGATTAATGTGGCGAGTGAAAATTGTTCCATATGCCTATCTGATTCTACATGAATCCTCCTTTAACTTATACGTAGCTTCAACGAACATAAGTACAGGGTCCGGCACTCGAAGTGTAGCCAACATCAGACCGCTCGCGCAGCTGATACACGGGTCTGTTAGTTGGCTAAATGACAGTCCAAAGTATTTTTTACAAGCGCGCGGAGGTATTTCGCCGAGAGTAAACGCGAAAAAAGGAAATCAGTAATGGGTTTCAAACGTAATAGCGTGATTGCATTAAATTTTGCTGGGAGATCACTGCCAGCGATTGATCGTCAGCACTTTAAGGGGGTCTTCTACCGTCGCGCCTTAATCTCGGGCCTATTTTTGGGAATTAATTACAAAGCAACCACTTGAGATAATGAAATCAGATTTTTTTATTTAATTTGCACAAGTTTGCACTATTTAAAAATATATTTTTCAAATCGAATTCTTTGGCCCTGTGTCCTTGAACCGTCCTCGAGGTTGCCCTTGTAAAAATGTCCTAGGCGACTTTGTGGCACGCGATCGACCATTTTACTTATCTGAAATCAAAAAAATTTTTTTTTTTATCATAAAGTGTAGCGTTGGCTATGTTTTCCCAGTGGCGATTTTAAATATTTTGAAATTTGTAAAAAATGCGTGATTTAAAAAAAAAAGTTTGAAAATTTCCTCTTTTTTTTACACTTTAGAGGCCCGCAAAATTAAACTAATCAAAAATTGAAAAAAGTGGTCTGGGAAAACATAGCGAGATGTTCACTGAATAACTGGAAAAAAGATGGAATGAATTCGACAAATATTTATAGTAGATGTGTGACCAGAAAGTTGAAAAAAGTCAACTTTCGGGAAAAGGCGTTTAAAGATAAAGTCACGCCACAGAAACGCTCGAAAATGCCACGCGCATGCATGTATTCTCCCCGAAATGCTCATGAAGGAACATGTTTTTCATAAAACCCTCTTTATAGCATACTCTTAACATTAGTAGCTTTTAAAAAATCTAAAAAAAAAAAATCGATTTTTTCAAACCGTGACGGTAGAAGACCCCCTTAAAGTAAATAAAGTTTTTGTTATCGCACCATTACTCGTTACAATGATAATGGTAGCATCGCGAAAGGTCATGGAGGGGGTCATCAAAAGATTGGAACCTCAGGTGGAATGGTTCAAAAGTAAAGAAGCGACTCGAGCGAAATCCCCGACGAAGTGCCAATCAAGTAGCAAAAGAACTGAAAATATCTGACCGTAGCGTCCGCCGCATGCTGAAAAATACTCTAAAAGTCAAGCCCTACAAGATCCAAAGGGCGCATGATTTCACACCAAAACAGCAACAAGTCAGACTTGAGAGACTGAAGGAATTGCTTCGCTTGGCCGAAAGTGGTGAATTTCCGAACATTGTGTTTTCTGATGATTTTGTGATGAATTTTTGAAACGGAGCAATTCGTAAACTCCCAAAACGATAGGGTTTATTTGACTGATCGTTCATACAAGAATTTGAATCATCGATTGCCCACCAGGAGGCAGCACCCGCCACAGGTAATGGTTTGGACCACTGTAAACGCCGTCGAGCGCTCTTCAATCGTTCTCATCGAGCCTGGTGGCAAGGTAAATGCAAAAAATTATTAGCAAAGTATTCTGGAGATTGCTTTGAAGCCGTCGGCAGACAAGCATTTCGGTGACAGACCATGAGCGTTTCAATAGGACTCGGCACCGTCTCACAAAGCTCGAGTGAACAACGTTACGAACTTCATAACGTCCAGACAATAGCTCTCAGATGGATTATTCTCTTTGAGCCATTTTTGAGAGCAAAGTTCAAACTAAAAGATTCAGCAGTCCCGAGGCACCGAAGCAAGTCATTGTCCGCGAGTGGGTCAAAAACCTGCAAGTCACATTTGGGCAGCTTGCGGTTCGTTTCTGAACCGTCTCAAGGCCATAGTCAAGGCAAAAGGTGGCCATATCGAGCAAAAGTAAATTGATTCTTAATTTTGCACTATTTTCAGGCATTCTTTACTTTTAGTTTATTAAAAATAATTTCTAAACTAAATTTATCATGGACATTTCCTTTCTCTTGAACTAGTAAAATGTCATGGCATTAGCAATATTTTGTATTTGTAAGGTAGTTTTTGGGCTCAGAAAAAGTAATGCGAGACGAATTTTTTTGACGACTTTATCAATTACATTGGGCCTTGCAAACATCTAAAATCGTGTGAATAATCCACTTGTTGTTGCTCAATTCACTACACCTTTGGCTGTGGAATCATTTTTCAATAAAGTTATTACTATTCCAGGGAATATTGTAATCAGCCAACAAACCGGAGCCGAAGAGAGATTGCTGTCTTTCTCTACAAGGAGGCGTAAAGGAGAAGGTGTTGAGATGATTCCACCTCGTCCTCAAGACAGCTTGTGCAGAACGGAGTTGAGACAATCCGAAGTCTCATCGCATGTACAATGTCCGGTAAGGATACCCACCAAACTCGAGAGCTGCGCCTTTGTTAGCTTTGGGAGTTCCCTCGAGCATCCCCTTTCTATCCGTGGCTAGAAGGATCTCGCGACCTTGCACGTTTGCGCACTAGTCCAGCGCTCGCTGAGTTGACTCGAGGCCCATATTTCCAAGAGCAGCCAACATATTCTAAAGGGAACCCCAATTCTCTCATTTTGAGACGAAGCTGTCTTCAAAGTTCCCTGTCTAGCCAGCTGCACATCAGCTTCCCTCTATGCCGCTGTGACCGGGATCTCAAATAAGCCTGATATCGAAGTATTCGGGTGCAATCGTGAGAGAAGTGAGACATTCCCCGACCAATCTCGAATGCACAAACAGCGAGCCCAAGGCCCTAATTCCCGGTTAGCTGTCGGAGTAAATATTTAATTGCTTCACGGTAATTACCGAAGTGAGCAACTAATCCACTGCTTCTTTAATTGCGCCTACCTCCACTTGGAAAACGCTACAGTGGTCTGAAAGCCTGAATTAAAGCTTGATAGGGAGCTTCTCACAGAGAACTCTCCCGCCAACCCTTCCGTCCAACTTCGGGCCATCCGTGAACATCTTTACCATGCCTTGTCGCCAAATGTTACACCTCACTCACCCATCCCTTGAGGGAATATGAGTGGAAAAAGCTCCACTCTGGCCTAGCGTGAGTGTACAATGATCCAGCACCAAGGAGATGAACTCAAAATGTTTAAGAATACTAGAATGTCCGTAGTTTTTCCTGCAATATCCACGAGTGCCACATTCAGCATAAGGTTAAGCGCTAGAGTAGGAGTGGTACAGAGCGCCCGCTGATTCCAATGAGGGCAGACCTGTGTACCCTCTCCAGCTTTTTAACTGATGCCATCCTTTCTAGCGAATTCCACCAGACAAGGATTCCGTACAGCAAGATTGGTTTTATAAAAGTATTATAAAGCCAAAAAGTGACTTGAGGCGAGAGGCCCCATCTTTTGCCGATATCGTCCCTGCAACCACATAAGGCGACTGCTGACTTACTAATTCTCCCTCAATGTTTGGCTTCCACGTTACACCTCTGTAAGGGTAAGTCCCAGGTACTTCACCCTGTCACAGAGCACCAATGGAGCGCCCGCTATTGAGGTGAGAAAAACTCTAGGTGTCTTATATTTCCTCGTAAATAAGGCGAGCTCGTCTTCAGAGGATTTATTGAAAGGCCGCAATTTGCGAACCAATTTACAACCACATTCAGATAACCCTGCAACAATTCCATCAGAGTATCTAAAAACTTCCCTTTGACAATAAGTGCCACGTCATCCGCGTAAGCAATCACCTTTCAGCCCCACTCCAATCATTAAGTACGACAGTCTAGAGTAGTGGCGAGAGAACACCGCCTTGCGCAGCGCCTCTGCTCACTTGCCGGCGGAGAGAGGTGCCGCCCCACTCTGCCGCCATCGTTCTATCGCTAAGCAATGCAAGGGTACAGCCAGACGCAAGGTGCCCAATGTGTAACTTTTGAAGATTTTATCCATAATTCAAAAGAAAATTAAATTTTAGGAAGCTACCTTTAAGCTCAAAACGTCAAGGGATAAAGCTCTTCTTTATCTTTTCTTTATCTGTAAAAATGTATTGTGAGAAAACTCTCATATTTCTATGAGGATATCGTTTACCGTTTCATCCATGGCTATAGATAGCTCTCTCCTACTTTTGTGAGAAGAAGAACTCTTGTGATTTTCTCATTTTCCACTCAAGCCGCATGAGTTTGGACGCTTTCCAACATGAGTGTGAGACTTTTTCGCAGGCGCTGTTTCGTGAGAAGATTCCTAATGCTTAGCTTACAAGAAGTGAGCTATTTCAGAACAGTGAAGGTATTATGGAAGTGCACTTCCTTCCAATCCTATTTACCTTTTCGTTAGCTTATATCGTACAGTGGTCCGGTCCCATAGCAGATGGAAGAATATACCCTCTCTTCTAGTTGACACTTGAATTTCTAGCGTCCATTTGTGTGGACAGTAGTGCGAAAGAAACATTTTTTAATCCAAAGCAATTCTAGAGTAACAAAGCTGTTGACTATATCTTCTATATTCTTTTCCCTAACACCAAAAATCCATTAACCTTAGCAGTTGTGCTTCTTGCGTAAGTCTACAAGTCTAACTCCTATTTTGTGTGTCAACAGGAAATCAGCTAATCGTTACGTACTTATCTTCTAGTCTGGCATTTCCTAACTCGAACAGAAGGCGAGAGGAAACGGATAATCATTAATAACAGACTAAAGTTGGTAGTGCTCATTAAGATGGAAGGTTCTGCCAAGTAAAGTTAGTAAATAAAAGTTGTACTTTATTTACGAACAAATATTGGTATTTATGCCTATGGCTGGAAATAAAACTATACCCCTTCAATTGGAGGTATTGATCGGATTAAAATGACATTGAAGTACAGAGTGAGAAAATTAAGAAACAAATAATTATCATGGTTCACCTAGAAGCACCAATGGAACGAATGGAAGAAAGTAAGCACATATTTTTTGTAAAAAAAACTGTAAGTTTAAAATGGAGCTTATACTCCCTGTTCCAGGCTGCTTCGGCAGCTTTTTAACCTGAATGAAAAGCAAAAACGAGAGGTGTCGAAGATGAGGTGATATTGCATCCTGGGTATTTCATATCTAAGCCTTAAAACTAAGAAATTTAAATAACTCAAAAAAAAAAAACAATTAGCACAGTTTTGTAGAGCAGAAAAGAGTTCTATCTTTACCAAACAGCAAATAAATCGTTGTAAAATAAAAAAAATATGAAAACCCTATGAACTTTCTCCCAACCCAATATTTAGCTAGTAAATCCAGCTTTTGTAAGGGAAGTCAACAAAGGTTGTACCTCGATAACTGAAACAACCCCAATATGTGCTTACGCGGATGACATCGCTATTCTCTCGCTATTCTCCTAAAAATTAACAAAATTGTGAACGAGGGCCAAACCAAATATCTGTTGAAATCGAGGCGACCTGAAAAGATGCAAAATTTCCATGTGGAAGCCTATACTTTTGAAACAGTGCAGCATCTGAAGTACCTAGAGTTATGTTCGCATGTAGCGGTGATTCAACTTCCGCCGTCAGGGATCGCATCAACGCCGCCAACAAAGCGTATTACGCCCACCTTAACTTGTTCAAGTCCCGACTTTCGACCAATCCCAACGCATGGTTGTGAGGTATGGACTCTTAAGGTTGATGACTGCGCGCAGATTGCTCGCATGGAAAGAAAAATTTTGAGAAAGATCTTGGGCCCAATCAGAATGGATGATGGTACCTATAGAATCCGATTGCACTTTGAACTGAACGACCTAACTCAGAACGAGACAGCTGTGCGTTTTGTTAAAGCGCAGCGCATAAGATGGCTAGGTCATGTGATCCGTATGCCTGCTGACGGTACAGTGAAGAAAGCCTTGACAACAAAGCTAATGGGCGTAAAGGCCAGAGGCAGACCGAGGAACCGTTGGATAGACGCAGTGGAACACGATCTTAAGCAGCTGGGAATACGTAACTACGAATCAACAGACCGCTTTGGAGGAGCATTTTGAAGGAAGCTCGACGCACCCTGCGTTGTAACGCTATGAAAGAAGAAGAACGCCAGCTCTTTAAAAGGCATACAATGGCTTAGAGAGGTCTAAATAGAGTAAGGATAGGAAAGTTCCGGTAGTATACCAAGGGGGCTCTAACTAGCCTAGGTGCGTCGTAGAACAGCCACTTCACCTAACCTAACCTAAGCATACATTTCATGCTGTACGTAAATGCTCTCAAATTGCTGTTTCCACTTTTACTATCATTACATGATTGTTTCTTTCAAGATACGGGCTCATTTGGCTTGCACTATTCGCTTATTACTCGTTCGCCTGTAAGAAGGCAATTCGCTTATTATTTCATCCGCCTTCTGCATTTGTCTGGATTCCTCGACCGTATTATGAAACATTAAAGTTTGTTTGGAAATGACACTAAAATAAGTGCTTAAAAAGCGACAATGGAAAAAATAGTATTACGAGGGGTGCCAAAAAAACAAATTTTAATCATCGAAAATCACTTTGTTGTTTTTCAAAATATTCTCCATGAAGATCTACATACTTTTGCATACGTTTGAACCAATTGTGGAAGCACTTTTGCCACTCTGAATGAGGTACCTCCAAAACATGCATTCTGAATGACGCAACCGCTTCTTCAGGTGTCGAAAAACGTTGACCTCTCAGTTTGTTTTTTACGTACGGGAATAAAAAAAGTCATTCGGTGCCAAGTCAGGACTATACGGCGGATGACCCATTAATTCGATGTTTTGGGTGCTCAAAAATGCAGTTGTTTGAGCCGATGTGTGAGAGCTCGCATTGTCCTGGTGAGGAGTGATCCGCCTTTGGCGATTGGTTTTCCTAATTTCTTGGAAGACAAGTGGCAAACAAATGATTGTGTACCACTCAGAATTTACTGTTCTGCGTTGTTCTAGTGGTACGGTTGCCACATGTCCAGTTTTTCCGACCATTTGCTTGGAAGTGCTTCGTGCGCGAGCAACTTTTGTTGGATTTGGCTCATTTTGAAAACCCCATACAGTCGACTGCTATTTACTTTCGGTCACATGACGATCTTGCAATATCAGTTCGTGCACAGCATCAATGGTTTTCGGAACAACAACTGATTTTGGACGACCTTCACGAAATTCGTCTTGGAGTGAACTACGACCACGATTGAATTCACCATACCATCAATAAACACTGGTCCTTGATGGAGCTTCATCGCCAAAAAATGAATTAAGTTCATCCAGGCAATGTTGCTGAGTTAATCCACGTCGAAAGTTGTAAAAAATAATCGCACGAAAATGTTCACGATTTAATTCCATTTTTGGACCGAGATGAATCTTTTAAGTTACTGTAAACAACACAAATAGCGCTGGTATTTCAAAACATTTTGAGTACGTAAAAGCCAAAAAATGTCAAACTTTGCGATACAGCTGTCAGTTGCCAGATTGCAACACCAGGGTTGCCAAATCCTGACATATAAAAGGCACCCCTCGTACTGAGCAGCACATTTTTCTTAGAGCTAACGAGCTATAAGAGTCAATTTTAGGGATGAACAGTTATTAGTCGCACCGTCTTTCACCGGTTCTTGAGACTACTTTAAAATATTAATATTCTCAACAGACTTGTTGTTTGCCAAAAAGCTATAAGAATTCCTCCCAGCACTTTGACTAATAGCTTCGGCCGACCTACTCAAATGGGTTGATGGCAAACTCTCAGTTTTCTACAGTCTGTAACTAGACTAACAGGCAGTAGCAAACTATTACCTGGCTATAACAAGCAAATGCATAACAAAAACAAAAAAGTACTAGCGTGCATGACTAACGAGCACTACTTACTCACTCGTTCCCCTCAACTAACTCACTTTCTATGCGATGAATCTAGCAAATGTAGCAGCTTGCATGTCTTCATAAATTTTTGCTTCTGTTTTATCTCTACTGCGGAAATGCACAAACTTGTTTTTGAACATAAAAATTTCGTTAAATAAAATACTGGACACGACTTACAAAGCCACATAAAAATCTAATAACTTTGTTCCTACTTAAAAGAAGCCATTCGAACTGTAGCCAAATCGAAATATATCGCAGTGGCACGCACCATATTCGTTTTGGCTGCAACATTTTTGGTACTCAATTTCGAAATAGCTACTTGCAGTGCCCAATACATTTTGCGCGCTGACTCTGATTTGTAACTTGCCAAAACATTTCGTGAGTGTTGTAAAAATGAGGAAGTAAACGAAGTTTTGTTAAATTTCAAGTGCAAATGCCGTGTCCTTTGCAATTCCTATTTTTACTATTTATCGTGAAAATTCAAGAGAAAAACGCAAATCAAAAGTTTTGCAGAAGAATTGCGAAGCAGTCAGCAAAGAAAAAAAAGAAGAATTACCAGACAGGCAGCAAGCAACACTTGCGTGATTTGCTTACCAAATTACACTATACGTGGAGTATGTGAAGAAAACATGCCGGATGCGGAAGCAGAAAGCCAGCCAACTTAACACACACACAAGCACATCCAAACAGGCATCCTCAAGCCGAGTGTGAGTGCAGTTAAAAGCATGCAATCGCTTCGCTGCCAATAGCCACATTTTATAACTTTTTTACACGCTTCGCTCTTCACTTGCATACTTTCGCCGCCTGCTAGCAAGTGTCGGTTGCCACCACAAACGACCGCAATTTCCAACAGACGTCACTGCCGCAAAACAGCCACAAAAGACAGCAAGACAGCAGTACAACAAGACAGCGCTTTGCAGTGAATTCTACTTGTAGAGCTAACACATAAAATGCTTGAATAGAACAGTAAAGCTAAACTTTTTCATTCTCTTCTGCATTGCCCCATTTGTGTGTGGCAATCTTTCAGGCGCTCAAGCAAAGTCAAATGGCACTACTACCAGATACTCAACAAATTGAACAACATGTAGTAGCGCCTCTGGCGCCCAAGTGAGTGTAGCCGTGAGTGCACGAGTGTGTTTGCCTGAGTGAGTGCAAAGGGCAAACATGCATGTAGTATTCGGAGTGGCCTCTTAGGCGCATTTCCTACTACAATTTTTTTATACACACACAAATACTTACAAACACGTGTACGTACTTGAAGGTACACTAATGTGAGTATTATGCATGAGTGTGCGAAAATGGAAATTGTGAAATTGAGCATGTATGCGAAGCAAATTTATATGTATTGAGTGTGCACTTCAAAGCCTGCTTAGCGTACGGTGGCAATAGCTTTTATGTCCATGGATAAGCGCATTTTTGCGTATGCCCACGAGTGCGTTGTTTAGAAAATAGGTAATATGGCAATATTTATGCGGCCTCCTCAACGTATAATTACCTATGCTTAATAGCAGTGAACACAATTTACAAAAACAATGGAATATTAAAATTTCGAAGCACTTCGTCATAACTTTTTTTCAGGTGAATTAAATCCAAATTTATACGCACATTGTAGATTACAATCGCAGGTATTTTATTAAAATTAAAAGAAAGCGTGTCGGCATTGCTATCCGTTTATCTTTTATGGAGAATTTGATATGAAATTTGCTTCATGACTTTAATGAGCGTCTGAAAGTGTGCAACTTTTGCAGCTGTGATTAAATTTATAAGCAAATTTTTTGCATTTTTTTCGAAAAATGTTTAGATAATGCTATAACGGTAGGTAGGTAGGTAAATTGGTTGAAGTGCCAGTCTGGCACTGCCCAAGTAGCACCAAGTATCACTCCCCGTTTTGATACCATTATGAGACCTCAAACAGGCAGACATCTGCAGCCAGTCAGAGCTGCTGATGTAATGGCGAAGATTGACGGGACTTAGGTTGGCGCACTGCCCCAGGCTGTTGAAGAAAGAAGCTCCCAGTGATTTTATCCATTTAGTTACCAAACCCGGGCATTTACAAAGAAAGTGCTCAACAGTCTCCTTTTCTGAAAAGTCCCCACAGCTGCAATGGGGGTTAAATGGTAAATCAAGGGTTCCCCCGTGTGTGCCGATCGTCCAATGAACGGCAAAGACAGCTACGAGCTTGGAAATCAAATGGTATGGAATTCTCAAGACTTTCTGAGCCCTCCATCTATTCTACTTGGACCAAAGGGTTTTCGAAATAGACATAAAGAAATGAAGCGCGCCTACCTGAAAAATAATTTGTGCAGTTCCCTTTTAACAACTGTAATATTTCTAAATCAAAGATTTCTCAAACTCGACGCCTTACCGTCAATAAAAACAATAAAAAAGCGAAGCTTTCCCCAGGGTCGAGATTATGTGAGAAGCGATTTCGTCACTTCCGTCTTGAGAGAAGCCGTAGTGGGGTTCGATTCCGAATCGCCGCTGTCATCTGAAAATTTTAGGTATTTTTATTGGCTTATCAATAAAGCCTCAGCTCACTGGCGATGACCGGGTAGGAGGTCTCTGAGACCAATTTGGTTCACTTCCTGGCAAGGTCACCAGCGAACTCATTTCGTTCCATGTTTCTATGTCCTGGAACCCAGATCGGAGAAAAGATATCTGAGCACCCAAGAGATTTGATCTCCTTCTTACAGGAGTTTACCAATTTCGATCTGCACCATGGCGTCGTCAGAGCCTTGATCGCGACTTGACTATCGGAGAAAATGTTAATATTTCCCTCGATCCCGCGTTCCCTTAGCATTTTGCATGCCTGCCGGATCGCAAAAACTTCTGTTTGAAAACCACTAGCAGTATTCGGCAGTTTAAAGAGATAGATAAATTGGCTGATTTAGAGAAAATCACCGCTCCGACTCCAGATTCCATCTTGGATCCGTCAGTGAATACAGAGATGCAAGCTTCGGTGCAGATTATCTGCTCGATCAAATCGCCTTAGCATGATTGCCTTAGCATGATCCCCAAACTCCAGCTTTCAGTTGTCCGAAGTTCAGAGAAGTATGGTGTTAACTGCCCGAAAATGCTGCCATGTCCCTTGAGAGATTGCCTCCAGATGCCAACCTCCAACTGACTGCACTTTGAGCTGCGATGGAAATAACGTAAAAGTCGAAGGGAAGTAAGTGCAAAACGACATTCAGGACAGCACTGGGACAAGTTTTCTATGCTCCGGTGATGCAATGCATGCAGTCCTTTGCACCCTCCCCAGTTTAGCGGCCCTTCGGAAGAGCTTCCCACCAAACCAACATCCATACGTTAAAATTGGCAAAACCACTGCGTTGTACATCCACAGCGCGACCTGTGGCTTGAGTCCCAATTTTTTACCGAACGTAGATTTGCAGGAGTAGAAGGCTATACTGGCCTTCTTTACCAGATTTTCAAGTTTGGAGTCAAGTATCACTCCATGATACCTAACTTTCGATGAGAGCGGGAGACCGTGGTTGTTTAATATGGGAAGTCGAAAGGGTGGAGGTTTATATTTTCTGGTAAATAGCACCAGCTCCGTTTTGTCAGAGTTGACTCGGAGGGCGCAAGTGGCAGCCCAGCGACTGAGTACAGTGACCTTTCCAAAATCTCAGCCATGACTTAGGAAAACGGTCCCGATACCATCAGGACCAAGTCATCAGCGTATGCTACTACTTGAACCCCACCCTTATTTAGCATTATCAGAACTTTGTCAATAGCAACTAGTCAAAGTAGGGGCGAAAGGACAACACCCTATGCTATGCACAACACACATGCTATAATGGTACTCTACTATAGCGTTTTTCAATAGGTGCGCTTCAACTTTTTTCCGATAGGGAGGGCGAACGACGCAATATTTTTTTTTATTTTTCGCTTGTCATTTGTAAACTTCATTAGTATACATTTCACCATGGAACGCTACACACTTGAGCAACGATTGCAAATCGTGCAAATTTTTTATGAAAATAATCGTTCTGTTGCTGCTACTTTAAGAGCAGATTTTCCAAAAAATCATCTTCAGTGATGAAGCTCACTTTTGGCTCAATGGCTTTGTCAACAAGCAAAATATGTGTTACTGGGCAGAAAGCAATCCCCACGTGATTCATGAGGCACCGTTGCATCCCGAAAAAATCACTGTTTGGTGCGGTTTACATGCCGGCGGCGTAATTGGTCCATATTTTTTCGTTGGCGAGAACGATCGCCACGTTACTGTGAATGGAAATCGATACCGCGACATGATAAACGATTATTTTTGGCCGCAATTGAATGGTATGGACTTAGATGACATGTGGTTTCAACAGGACGGGGCCACAAGCCACACAGCACACGCTACAATTGATTTGTTGAAGAGTAAGTTCGATGAGCGCATTATTTCCAGAAATGGACCGGTCGAATGGCCGCCGCGCTCGTGTGATCTGACGCCTCTAGACTATTTTCTTTGGGGTTATGTGAAATCATTGGTCTACAGTAATAAGCCGGCGACGATTTGTGAGCTCAAAGCCAATATTGAACGCGAAATTGCTGGAATTTCGGCCGATTTATGCAAAAGAGTGGTCGAAAATTGGGTTCAACGATTGGACTTCGTAAAACGTGCACGCGGTGGTCATGCAAAAGAAATCGAATTTCATACTTAAATGTATATGTTCAAACTCGATAATAAAAAAAAATTTGTTAAAAAAGTCAAACCGTTTGTGTTTTATTCAAAAAAGTTCAAAAGTTGAAGCGCTCTTACTAAAAAACGCTTTATAATATTAGTTTGGGGAAAAATAAATCCATTATATTTATTTGCGCAAAACCGTTTTATGGTCGAACTTTAGCGCCTGTGTGCTACTATGACTACTGATATACCGGTCAACATCGATTATTTCTGTGGTTTTATCGACATTATTCATATTTTTTTTACATCAAAAATGCCTGATGCCTCAGCAGTCTTTCTAGTAACTGCAGAATTCGAATTCCGAATTTTTTAATTCAAATTTGTTTACGGACCTCCCTGTCAATTTTGGCAGTTTTGTTATCCAGTAATATCTTATAGTGATGAAGATGAGTTTATAGCTTTTTTAATTAAAAATATTCCAGCTTTGGTTTTGCCATTACGTATTGTTTTTAATAAATCACTTGCCTCAGGCTTTTGAGTGATTGAGTGAGTTAAAAATAATGTATGTAACTATAGACTTAAAGCTTAACTTTCAACAACTTCTAAATCGTTTGAATATTTTGTTAAAGAACAGCTAAAGCTGAAATTATTACCGAAATTATTACCAAAGAAAAAGTTGCAGGGGCAATCAAATCTTTCTCCCCCTTTAAATCTCCGGGGCCAGATGGGATCATTCCAAAGATGTTACAGGAAACCTTGGACTGTATCCTACCATGGCTAGTGGAAATTTTTAAAGCGTGTTTAAACTTAGGCCATATTCCAGATAGCTGGAAACTAGTCAAGGTCGTCTTCATACCAAAAGTAGGTAGAAGAGGGCATGAATCAGCGAAGGACTTCCGGCCAATCAGTCTTTCGTCTTTCCTGTTAAAAACTTTTGAAAGACTTTTGGATACGCACCTCAGAAGCTCTTTAGAGAGCTCTGGTATATCAACTGCACAACACGCATACCTTAAAGGCAATTCTACGGAGACAACGCTTCACGAGGTAATCGGAACAATAGAGGGCTCTCTAGAGAGCAAACATTATATCATGGCGGCATTCTTGGATATCGAAGGCGCCTTTAACAATGTTAGCACAGATGCCATCCAACGGGCGTTGATAGACCTGGAGGTGGACAGTTGCATTAGTAACTGGGTCATCTCCATGCTAGAAACCAGGATCGTCAAAGCTAATATGGGTAATATCAACATAACCAAGAATATCCACGGGGGCACTCCACAAGGGGGAGTATTATCTCCACTTCTTTGGCTATGTGTGATCAGCAAAATCTTAATAAAACTTGACGGAGGTGGGGTAAAAGCGGTGGCGTACGCTGATGATGTGGTGTTAATGGTGTCAGGACTGTGTCGAAATACGATCAGTGGGATTACCCAAAGGGCGTTAGGCGAACTTAACTCTTGGGCCACAGAATGTGGGCTAAGTTTAAACCCGCGTAAAACAGAACGTATGCTTTTTACCACCAGATACAAGGTACCAACTTTTACCCTACCAAATATCAACGGACAAACTCAGTCTTTATCAACCAGTGCAGAGTACTTAGCGGTAATTTTGGACTCCAAACTAAGCTGGAAATTAAATGTTGAAGAACGGGTAAGGAAGGCAGAAATTGCTTTATATGCCTGTAAACGTATGCTTGGAAGAAGATGGGGTCTTCAGCCTAAGCATACATTATGGCTGTATAAGACGGTTATACGACCTATTCTATCGTATGGTTCGGTAGTTTGCTGGAAGGCTCTAGAGAGAGAGTGCAATACCAAATTACTCGGCAGAATACAAAGATCAGCATGTGCAATAACGGTCGGTGCAATCAGATCATGTCCTAGAGAGGCTCTCAATGCACTGACACACGTTATTCCAATAGTCCTACATATAAAGAAGACGGCAACCATGAGTGCATTTAGGTTAAATGAAGCGGGTCGCTGGAAAGGGAAAACTTATGGTCACGCTAGTCTATTATTGCGACGAACTCAGTTAACCTCTGTGAGGACTGACTACATCGTCCCGTTGGTAACGTTCAATAGGAATTTTGCCACACTATTTCCATCTATAAAAGATTGGAATAAGGGATTCTCTCTAAACAACTTCGATACCACAGTCTATAAAGATGGCAGTAAAATGGATTGTGGTGTTGGAGCTGGTATATATTCTCATAGACTTAAAATTGAAAAATCTGTTCGTCTCCCTAATACCAGCAGCGTTTTTCAAGCGGAAGTACTAGCAATTGGGGAAGCCTGTAGGTTACTAATCGCAGATTTCTCTTTCAAGGGCAATAACGATATTCTTTCGGATAGCCAAGCCGCAATCCAGGCGCTGGACGCGACTATAACAACCTCTAAAGTGGTGGAGCAAAGTAGGAATAGCCTCACCAACTTGAGTGAAAACCATAGAGTAACCTTAATTTGGGTCCCGGGACACCGGAACAAAAAAGCCGATGAACTGGCAAGAGGGGGATCTGCCATGATTAACGTTCTTGCAGAATCGGTATTCACACCATTAGGTGCGGTCAAGAACGCAATTTCCCTAAAATACGTTCGAATTGCATATTGTAAATGGAGAGACCAGACGAAATGCAAAATTATCAGAACTTTATTGCCCACCTACAATCCTCAAACAATCGTCAACATTGTTAGACATGAAACGACGGAACGACAGGAGGCTCAAGGCAGTCATAAATGGCTTTTGGTCTGTGGTAGAACAAGCCGCCAAAATGGGCATCCCTCACAACACATACTGTCATAGTTGTAAGCAACCGGAAAAAAAGGAGACAATCTTCCATTTCCTCTGTAAATGCGCTACCCTATGGAAGGACAGAATATTAACCCTGGGCAAACCGCTGTTCGAGAGTCTCGAGCAACTGTCTGGCACAGACGTCAACAGCCTAATAAGATTCCTAAACCGCACAGATTGGATATAGTCTTGGTGTAAGTAACTGTTAAACAAGTTGGTAACGAGGATGTGGCAACAAAATGGTGCGGAAGCGCTAGTTGGATTCTGGATGAATCACCACTCTAACCAACCATGCCATACAAGGCCGTACATTATAGCGTACAGCGCTACACTATGATATATGTACTATACCTATTTCTATACTATCCTACATTAAACGCACCTTACCTTACTTCACAATGCTGACTACTTCTGCTAACCTACGTGCAATACCTGTATACTCTTCACTGTTAACATACTCGTATGCACAAAATCCTCTTCATTGTAACATTAATTACTGTTCACAGTTTCATAAAGCAGTTTTCCATTTCACATGCACTCTCCGCTACAACCACTCACTCTGCACAAGCACTTCGCTGCAGATGGGCTCCTATCTAAATTTATAGCCAACTTTATAATATCAGCAACTGCTAGGAAATGAATGGGCTGTAGTGCACCCGTACGCCAATCTCATAATGCACATTAAACTAAAGTGCACAAAAGTATGCTACAAAAGGGCAAAAACTTAATTTCAAGAAAATAGAAGAATTTAATCTATGGCAGGTCGACCCAGCTGCTGCATATGAGTATATAAATATAAATACTTGAAACCAAACTCCAAAACAGCTCATAGTGCAGCTGCAAAAGCTAATTTATAGTGCAAAGTGTAAGTACCTTAAAAGTAAAAGTATATGAACGAAGTTGCGACAACAAGTGCGACTAGTAGTAGAAGTAGTGTTAAGTTACTTGGATTTTGTGTTATTTGTTTTTGCTCTTTTTGGAGTGAACTATGAAAAGTTACATTGAAGTTTAAACGTAAATTAAGGTATAGAATGCGTTTAAACTTTAAAATGAGCTGTTTGCGAACGTCCATGTTTTTCTCGTATATCTTTTGGATGCTGGATTGCTGCTAAAAATGCAATTCGAATTCTTTCAATTGTAGTCCCCTGTAGTCCAATCTATTTTGATTATAACCATTTATTGTATGTCTTGTTTTTTTTTTGTTTTTTTTGGCCATAGATAAATAACAACTGAATTCGGAAATTCACCTTTATTTACAACATTGCAAGCGCAACAAATTGCCCGGCAAACGCTGCGATTTTGGTATGTTGTGCCTGCTGCTCACTACTCGCGCGTTTGCAGTGTTTGCTTCGCTATGTTCGAGCTTATTATTATGCAACAGCGACCACTGCAACACAATAACTCAAGTACCATACGAAATAGGTATATGATTACTAGTCGAATATGCAGCACGAAAGCGAAAACAGAGAGCGAAAGGAGGGTTGATATATCAGCAGTAAATTGGAAACAATTGTTGCTAGTGCAATTTGGTTTTTTTTTCTGTGTTTTTTTTTTTTGCCTGAATTTGGTAATTTTGTTGTAGGTCTGCAGTTATTTGTAGCATAAATGGTGGCACATAAATCAGCGGATTGTTTGCAGAAAGTTTTTTTCCAGATTGTATAAATTGGCTAACTCATGGTTAGAGAGTTTAAAGCACTTTTTAGAGTAGGGGCGCTTAAAATTTATGGAAAGAAAATAAAGCGATTATATTGGCACAGCCTTCGAATCGTAAAACTATCAAGCAGTGCTCAGGTTTGGCTATGTGGACCATTTGTAAAGAGTTACAGAATGGGTATTTTGGTTTTCCAAGAGAAGTATGCGGGCAAACCAGGCATTGAGGAGTCAATTTCGATCCTCAATTTAAATTAACTTTCACTTGGAAGATCATTTCGTACACACCATTGAAGTTATTTAGACCTAAACAACTTCCAAGAGAACTACTAGTTCGCTGTACGTATTTGAATATGACTCCAAATGTTACGAAAATCTCACTATGAGACTTGCAGGGAATACTGAGTATATGGATTCTAAATTAAAGAGTGATTTTTCAAGAGCTATAGGAAAGTTTTTCAAAAAACACACGTAAAATTCAGAAAAATGACAGGTCCCGAATAAAATGTTCACCAAACTCGCCTCTCAACAAGTCCATTGTTACGCGTGCTGTGTGGCATGTGGCACCGTCTTGCTGAAACCACATGTCATGTAAGTCAAGCTCTTGCATTTTGGGCAAAAAAAGTTGGATATCATTTCACGGTAGCGCTCACCATTCACAGTTACGTTACGATTCGCAGCATCTTTGAAGAAGTAGGTCCAATGATGCCTCCAGCCCATAAACCGCACCAAACTGTGACCTTTTCTGGATACATTGGTAGCTCTTGCAATTCTTCTGGCTGATCTTCACTCCAAAATCGACAATTCTGCTTATCTAGGTACCCGTTGATCCAAAAATGAGCCTCGCCGCTGAACACAGTTTTTCGATAAAAAAGTGGATCTTCGGCCAACTTTCCAAGAGCGCAAAACCGAAATCCTTTCGCAAAATCTTCCACGTTGTTGAGTAACAGAGGCCCAATTGCTGCGAACGGCGACGAATCGATAATTGATGGTCATCATTAACACTGGCCGATGCAGCTGCGATATTTTCTTCAGTTCGCACTCTGCGTAAGCGCGTTGGTGGTTTGATGTCTAATAATGTAAATTTGGTTCTAAATTTAGTCACAATAGCTCGAATAGCTGCTTCAGTGGGTCGATTAAACTAACCATAAAATAGAAGAAGCGCGCAATAAACTTTCTTAACAGAACACGCATTTTTACAATAAAATTCAATGATTTGAAAGCGTTGTTCGTTTATAAGACGATTCACGGTTAAATTATAGACCAAACTAAAGATGTTTGACAGTGAAACAAAACACGAAACGTGCGTCAGCTATTTAAACCAACTGTTTAAAAAGATAATAGGTAAAAAATCACCCGTTATAATAAAACAGGAATTACTGAGCGTACTCTAAGTTATTAATAGAAAAAATCTGAGCATCTTTGCATTTCAAAAATGACAAAAAAAAATTTTTAACTTAAAACAATAACTTTTTTCCAAAAAATTATGTTTTTTCACAAAGAAATAACAAAAACTAATAAAAAAATATTCCATAAGAAAATAGTCTAAAGAGAATAACAAAGCAATTTTTTTCCATAAGGAAAATTAATTTTTTTGCAAAACACATTTTTTATATAAATACATTTTATTTGTTCTAAAATTAATTCCACAGTATTATTCCAATTTTCCGTACAAAATTAATTGTTTTTTCTCACAAAATAAATATTTCGAAATATTCAAATTTCATAGTCTTAGCTTTTATATCTGAGCGAGTGCGTTTTTCAGAAATAAAACAAAATAAAACTTTAACATAAAACTATAACTTTTTTTCACAGAGAAATAAAAAAAAATAATAAAAAATTTTTAAAGAAAAAATCTAAATTTTTTTTTTCCAAAAAGAAAATACATTTTTTTTCGAACAATATTTTTTACAAATATTTTTAATTTGTTTCAAAATTAATTCCAAATTACTATTCCAATTTTGTCCAAGAATGCTAAAAAAATTAATTTTTTCACAAAATTCTAATTTTTTTTACGAAACTATTTTTTTTTTTCACAAAAGAAATTTCACACAAAAATTATTTTTTTACAAAATTTTCAAAATATCCAAGTTTCATAGTCTAGGCTATTAATAGAAAAACTATGAGCGGGGGAGTTTTTCAAAAATGATAAAAAAAAAATTTTTTTACAAAAAATACCTTCACAATATTCAAATTTCATAGTCTTAGCTTTTATAGAAAAATCTGAGCGAGTGTGTTTTTCAGAAATAAAACAAAATAAAAATTTAACATAAAAGTACAACTTTTTTCCAAAAAATTGTTTTTTCCACAAAGAAATTACAACAAAATAATAACAAAATTTTAAAGAAAAAAACAAAAAACCAACTTTTTTCTAAAAAGAAAATTAATTTTTTTCCGAACAAATTTTTCTTGTAAATATTTTTAATTTGTTCCAAAAGTAATTCAAAATTACTATTCCAATTTTCTCCAAAAAATTACAAAAAACCAATTATTTTTTTTTTACAAAATTATAATTTTTTACAAAATTTTTGTTTCCATAAAAAGAAATTTCACACAGCAATAATTTTTCACAAAATTTTCAAAATAACCCAGTTTCATAGTCTAAGCTGTTAATAGAAAAAATATGAGCGGAAATGTTTTTCAAACATGAGCAAAAAAATATTAAAAAAGAAGTATAACTTTTCCCCAATAAACTATAATATTTTTTCACAAAATATAATTTTTTACAAAAATGAATTTTTTCACAAAAAATTATTTTATTTACCACAAAATTATAAATTTTTTTGTTTTTTTTCAAAACAATAAAACATTTTTTTTTATTAATACTTTCTAAAACTTTATAATTCATTCTAAAATATTTCATTCTAAAATCTTATAAAGAAAAAAAAAAAAAAAATGTTAAAAAATACCCAAAAAATAAATCACTTTTCAACAAATTCATTGAAAATTCCGCGCGCCGCCGAGATGTATGAACGCAATGATACTTTCTTTCTTCGGCTGACGGTCTTCCCACCGCTATAAACGCAGCTGACCACCACTATTATATTTTCATATGTGTCCAAAATTATGTAAAAAAATTTTAATCGGCATAAGGAAGTTTTACTTTTTAATTTATTTTACAAGTTCGCCTGTTCAGCTGACATATTTTCATCCTTCTACAGCGCAGCTGACTCTTTTTTTTATTCTACTAAATGTCAACAATACATGAAAATAATTTCAGCCGGTATAAAATGAGTTGGTAGAAATTTTTTTTCGACACGTTTCGTACCCACCAACAATCACACCCACCGCTGGTGCGCCAGCTGACGTCCATTTTTGTTATTCAGGAAAGCTAAATCACAAGGAATTGAACGGTATAAAAACGCAGTCCAAAATCGACCCCTGGCTCCCGGACTATCAGCTGACTTGACATGGAATCGCTCAAAAGCGCAAAAACGTGTAGAACTTTTTACTGCACCTTATTTAAGCAAATAGGTAAAAATATGAATAGTTCCGAAAACCGAGACGCTACGATCCAAACGTACACTTTCATACAAAAATTATTTTCATTAATTCTATTAATATGTAAGTATATAAATTTTATCACACACACAGATAGAGTAGTTGTCTTCACACTGGTGATAAAATAGCAAAGCAGAATTTCGCTGGCAAAAAATTGCAATGGTGGACTCAATTCAAGCCGCTGCAAGAAAGAACAGCTAACAACGCGAAAAGTTGGAAGTGAAAAGTGAAAAAGTGATAAAGTGAAAATAAAGTAAATCAAAGTGTGAGCGAAGAAAAATTGCTGCATAAATTTGCATCTTATAGGAAAAATGCAAAATATACCAAATTTCATTTACGCTCCACTTTTGCACGTACATAAATATAAGACAAGAAAACTAATAAAATAAGAGATTACACAAAATAAAAAAAATATGTAAAATATATAAAAAATGCACCCAGCCCAGTTACAGGTGAGCGCTAGAATGCGAGAAAGCCTTATATGTGTGTATGTGTGTGTGTGAAGTGGCTACAAATTCGCGCGCATAAAAAATGTAAATTTATAGTTCAGACAGCTGCGCAATTTCGCAACGTACCGTCTAACCACAGGTTACATCTGGCAAACAACTGGAATTTCTGTAGAACTTTAGTTTCTTGCTACCACAATTTTCATCTAACCTGCAGCACTCAACGTTTCATGCGCTCCATTTAAAGGCTGCGAGCGAGGTTTAAAGTGATTTGCTACGTGTTTTCAACAAGCGGTAGGCTACCCAGTAAGCAGAAAAGGGCAGATGAAACACGATGGACGCATTAGAAAGTTGTACAGTGGTGTTTTGTGCCCTTGAAGAAGGATATCCATTCAGCGAGGGGACGGAGGGAATTTTTTTGTATTTTTCAGTTAAAATATTTGAAATTTTTTTAGCAAAAAACAAATAACAAATTTCTTGGTGAAAGATGACTTATTTTTATAATTTAAGTATTAATTTTTAAGCACTGCTGCTTGTTGAGAGTTTGTCGAAATCGTCACAGAAACCAGTCACCACTCTCTACATCGTTCTCTTCATCGCTTTCGTCGGTGTTTTCATATTTTTTATTAATGCAGTTTTATCATATTTTTGGTGTTTGTTTGATGACTAAACCAATTTTTTCCTGAATGCTCACCAAACCCCTAACATATTTGGTAAAACAACCTTCTTGTCCGATTTCTCTCTTATTAGCTATTCTCTCACTGGCAGCTCATCAGCCAAATGAAGCAAACATTCGAAAAATCTAATCCAACCGTGCAGAGTCGTTGAGCTAAATTGAAAACTTTCGACTTTGACTCCTTTGGAATTAAATCCTTTCATACGAGGATTGCCTTTTATCGTTAGCGCATAATAGTGAAAAACTCAGTAAAAAAATAATGAAAATGGTCCTATTTTCCCCCCAATATTCTACTTGGAACTCAATAAACTTCCGTATTTGCTTGAACCAACTCTCGAAGCACTTTTGCCACTCAGAAGTGGATACCTCCAAAACAACCTGTTTAAAGGCTTCAACAGCTTCTTCAGACGTTGAAAAGTGTCATCTCTCATTTTAATTTTGATCTCGCAAACAAAAAGAAATCATTAGATGCCAAACCAAGGCTGTAAAGCAGATTGCCCATTAATTCGATCTTTTGAGTGCTCAAAAACTTTCTTGTCTGAGCCGATACGTTGACACTCGCATTGTTTTGATGAAGAATGATTCGTCTTCCGCAGTTGGTATTTCTTAATTCTCTGAAAACTTCTCCAGAAGAAATGGTTCTGTATCACTAAGAATTGACTTTTTAAGTTTCTCTAGTGAGACAGTTGCGACCTGACTAGACTTTCCCAAAAAACAAACGACAGTTTGCTTTGAGGTACTTCCTCCGCGAACAACTGTTGTTGAATTACACGCGTCCTGGAATACCCCTACTGGCGGCCGCTTTTTTATTTCCACCTCTTAGATAGAGGATTCATTACTTATGACATTGTCATAGTTGTAGTTTGGCTTTGAACCACTGCAGCTGAATTTCTTGAACAATTCTTTACACCAATCGAGTCCGTTTTTTGGGCTATTTTCAAATAAAGCGGGCATGCCGTGAAATTGAACAAATCTTCTTGATGACCAAATTTTCATACAATATAGAATATTTGCTTGCTCGTTAATGTCCAAGGATGCCTCTGTCTTGCGATATATGACGTCATGACCTTTCGTTATTAATTGACACACAGCATTGATTGTTTCTGGCACAAAAACTTTTTTTGAACGGCCTTCACGAAATTCAAGGACCGACGTCCACGTTGGAACTAATTGTACGAATAAACAGAGAGGGACAAAGCCAAATGTGGAAAAAAATCAAAGAGCAAAAGAAGTTAAGAATTTAGCCCCATTAAAGTATTAAAAACTGTTGAAAGGATTTTGGAAAGCGTAGCGAAGCAACTATATATGTACATATATATATAAATACCTATATAATTGGCGCGTACACCCTTTTTGGGTGTTTGGCCGAGCTCCTCCTCCTATTTGTGGTGGGCGTCTGGATGTTGTTCCACAAATGGAGGGACCTACAGTTTTAAGCCGATTCCGAACGGCAGATATTTTTTATGAGGAGCTTTTTCATGGCAGAAAAACAATCGGAGGTTTGCCATTGCCTGCCGAGGGGCGACCGCCATTAGAAAAAACTCTTTCTTAATTTTGGTGTTTCACCGAGATTCGAACCAACGTTTTCTCTGTGAATTCCGAATGGTAGTCACGCACCAACCGATTCGGCTACAGCGGCCGCCAAAGCAACTACTTATAGAATATTTGGAAGTTAATGAACTTTCCTCGAAACTCCAATCGGGATTTCGTAAACATCACTAATGTGAAGCAAAAATTATAATAGATGAATGAGAGACTGATAAAAGACAAAATAAAACTAAAATTGTTTTTTTTTTCATTTTAATAGAGCATTTGAGACCACTCATGGAGAGATTTTGTTAAAAAAAAATGAACAATTATAGGATGCGAGAGGTGAAACTAGAACGGTTTAAGTCACACTTGAAAGGAAGACACCAAAGTACGAAAGTGAATGCAAGATTTACTAAACATGGCTTAAAACTGGTCAAAATCGCGCTACTTAGGACTAATATAAGACAGAAAACTCAAGAAGAAGGAAGACTACAGCACTCTACTTTTGCAAAAAGTTAATTGGGTTAAGTTGTTGTATTTCCCCCTCAAGCGTACCTTGTACAGCGATAGTAGGACCAATCTAACGAACGGTATACTATCGAGTTGTTTTGAAAGTAATTTCGTTTTTTTTTTTTTGTGGAGAAAATGAAGGACGATCTTCGTATAATGAATAAATATTAAAAAAAAAACAGTTGAATTCGATAAATTTAAGCTCTCACCGATCTCACGTGTTGTTATTAGCCGGTTTGCTTCAATTTATGCCTTTATCGCGCTTTTATCATTTTCAACCGGCCTTCCAGAACGTGGTGCATCTTCGACATCAAAATTGCCTGATCGAAATTTTGCAAACCAGTTCTGGCACTGGCGTATTGTCAACACATCGGTTAATTTCTCTCTGCCCGGAATTTGATAAGAAATATATAAAAAAGACTATGACACATGCACCAAGGATGGTCAATATTCGAATCTGGAAGGCCCTTAGGGCTACATCTACAGAAGCACATACATTATGTTCAACCATAGAGCAATTCGGCAAGCAAACAGCTGCCAAGTCAGCTCTCCGATCAAGAGAAATCGATCTACTCAGAACGAAAAATAATAATTTTCTTTTACAAAAATATTTTTTTTTTGTTTTTCCACAGAAAGTAATTTCACACAAAAATAATCTTTTTCGCAAAATTTTCAAAAATTTATTTTTTTCCACAAAATACAATAAAAAAAATCCACAAAATAAGTATTTTTTTGGAGAAGGGTATGTTTTCCAAAAATAACAGAAAAATGGATATTTTTTCCCGGAAAATTATTATATTTTTTTTTTCACAAAAAAATTATTTTATTTACCGAAATTTTCTTTTTATCACAAAAAGTAATTTCACACAAAAATAATTTTTTCACAAAATTTTTAAAAATGTATTTCTTTTCGACGAAATATAATAAAAAATCCATAAACTAAGTATTTTTTTGGAAATGGGTATGTTTTCCAAAAATAACAAAAAAAAGTTCAAAAAAACAAGCAGAAAGTTTTTCCAGAAAACTATTTTTTTTCAAAAAATTATATTTTTTCTTGACAAAAAATTATTTAATTTAATTAATTTAATTATTTTATCCATTTAATTATAAACAATATTCCACAAAACAAATTTTTTTTTTTACAAAAAATAATAAAACTTTTTTGCACTAAAGAAGTTTTTTTCACTAAATTGTTTTTTTCCCGAAAAAATAATTTTTTTGCAAAGTACACTTTTATTTCTTACTTCGGAGCGTGTTATGTTTTCCAAAAATAACCAAAAAAGTAGAAATTTTTTTCCAGAAAACTATTTTTTCACAATATCATATTTTTTTTTATTTGATTTTTTTCACAAAAATTTTTCGAAAAATAACAAACAAAAATTTAACAAACAAAAAAGAAATTTTCACCAAACACTATTTTTCCCTAGAATCATATTTTTTTTACAAAAATGATTTTTTTCACAAAAAATTATTTCACAAAAAAATTATTTTATTTAATTAATTTAACTAATTTAATTATTTTTTTATTTCATTATTAAAACAATTTCCACAAAACAAAAAAGTATAACTTTTTTCCCAAAAAACTATTATTTTTCACAAAATCACATCTTTTCCACATAAATGATTTTTTTCACAAAAAATAATTTCACAAAAAAATTACACAAAAATTTCACAAAAAAATTATTTTTTTTTATTAATTTAACTTATTTAATTAAGTAGAACTTTTTTCGCAAAAAAACTATTATTTTGGCAAAATCATATTTTTTTACAAAAATGTTTTTTTCACAAAAAGTTATTTCACAAAAAAATGCTTTATTTACCAAAAAATTATAAAAAAATTTCCACAAAACAAAATTACTTTTTTCCAAAAAATAATAAGACTTTTTTGCACTAAAAAAGTTTTTTCTTCCACTAAATTGTTTTTTTTCCGTTATATTTTCCAAAAATAAAAAAAAAAAAATTCACAAAATCATATTTTTTTTACAAAAATGATTTTTTCACAAAATATTATTTCGCAAAAAAATTATTTTATTTTATTAATTTAACTAATTTAATTATTTTATTCCTTTAATTATAAAAAAAGTTCCACAATAAAAATTTTTTTCCAAAAAATAATAAGACTTTTTTGCACTAAAAAAGTTTTTGTTTTTTTTTTAATTTTATTTTCCCGAAATAATTAAAAATTTTTCAAACACCATTCATTTCATTTTCTTTACTTTTTCTACTACTTTACAAAAAAGTAGAACTTTTTCCCCAAAAACCTATGTTTTTCACATAATCATATTTGTTTTTCCAAAAAATAACACAACTTTTTTGCAATAAAAAAGTTTTATCCAATAAATTGTTTTTTCCCAAAAAAAAAATTAAATTTTTTCCAAAGAACACTTTTTTTAATTTTTTTTTACTTCGAACATAAGCAAAATACTCCCATGGCAGTCGATCACACCTCCACCACGAGCTTAGTCCTCAAATCGTGCAACTTTGAAGTGCTAAGCAACTTAAAAATATTTTTCATATCTCTATACCCAATTTTGCTTAGTCTCTTTAAAATAGTATTTCGTATTTTTTCCATTTTAAGCAGCTTTCGGCTATTGGGTAAATGCATATGTAACTTAGTATCCAAGTGAAAGTCATTATACGGCGACAAACCAACAGCTGCTGCTACTAAATATTTCTTCCTTTACAGTTCAAATGAGTATTGTCTCACTACCATTGTTATTTATGTATGTATATGTACGTGTGTGTGCAATATTATATAAAATAAAGTTTCTTAGTTTGTTGCTACAGCCGTTATTTGTTTTTGTAACAAATAACTGTGCCATTGCATATTTGCCGGCGTACTGACACTATATGAAAATTCCACTTGAATTCATGCATTAGAGCAAAAGTACTCGCATGCGCTTCGCTCTCCGATTCCTCACCAAAGGCGACATTCCGTTGGAAAGTAAAATATTTCTCATGCCAACTCTTGTTGTCACACTTATTGCAGTAATGTTGTGTATTTGTTTTCCGCAACTTCACCAGTAGGTACTACAAAAATGTGTGCCTGTTTGTGCAATGAAAATACGAGAAAATAAGAGAAACTTGCAGTGCTGATATTGGTGACATTTTGCGACAACATTGGCGACAGTAAAAGCATAATGGCATTTAGTATCGTCGTGGCATGCCAATAACATGACAGCAACAAAGCAATAACAAGCAGGAAAATCAAAGAAAAAAAACACCAGTAGTCAAATGGAAATTCAAATAGAAAGTCACATCACAAAAGTTGCGCCAAGCGCAATTGCAAGCAAGAATTGCAATATGTGCGCAAATGATGTCCCAAGGTGGTCGATTAAAAATGATCAAAAAACCAAAAAAACTGATTGGAAGTTTACTCAAATCGCGGTTTCGATTAGAATTCTTGCAAATATGTTTGCTTAAACATTTTTAATAACTTATAAAGGGTATTTTATAGAGGTAGAGAATTTTTTGTTTCAAATACTATATATAATATATATATATATTTGGGCGCGTACACCCTTTTTGGGTGTTTGGCCAGGCTGCTCCTCCTATTTGTGGTGTGCGTCCTGATGTTGTTCCACAAATGGAGAGACCTACAGTTTGAAACCGACTCCGAACGGCAGATATTTTTATGAGGAGCCTTTTCATAGCAGATATACACTCGGAGGTTTGCCATTGCCTGCCAAGGGGCGACCGATATTAGAAAAATGTTTTTCTTAATTTGGTGTTTCACCGAGATTCGAACCTACTTTCTCTCTGTGAATTCCGAATGGTAGTCACGCACCAACCCATTCGGTTACGGCAAATACTATAGAACCCACAAAAATGAATGGGCATACAGTGGAATCCGTTTATAATGACATCGAAGGGAATCGACAAACACGTCATAATGAGCAGACGTCATACAAAGCATTTTGTGAAAAAAAGAGGTTGTCTGTAAAGTCGGTTTACTGACGATAGTTTAACGTGACAACGTCATAAGAAAATATTGATGGAATGGTTGCAATTTTCAAAACAAAATTTTAATTTTATTTGTTTGATAGATATTTTGTATGGATATAGAGGAGGAGGTAAATGGAATTGCAATGGAATAGGTCAAGTTACATTTGCACAAACGTGAAAAGTGACGAAACATTTATCAAATTCATGAAAGATATCTTCAATTTCGATTGTGCATCAGACGTTAATAGGTCAACAACACTAAGAGGCACCATCATCGATTTGCCTTTTTCAAGACACTTTACACTCGAAACACTCCCTTACATTTCCTACTTTTTCTATCATCGTCCTATTCTCAACAGAGAAATAGTTCATTACCATGCCTGCAAATACAAGTATGTGAATTTATATACAAATGCGCATATACATACATATACATTAGGGCGGGTCGATTTAAAAATCGCTCATTGCTCTGTGAAAATCGTATTCTAGGGATCAAAATAAGAAACTTTGCCGAAGGAACCATACCTCTAAAACGAATTCTGATGTACCCCAATTTGGGTCGAACTTTTTAGTTTCTTTTCACAGAGCAATGGGAGATTTTTTTGCCACAAATCGACCCGGCCTAATATACATACATGTACATACATATAATATATATGCTCACTCAGGTAGGAGAGAGCCAGATGTTGAACGTTGCCGAACGCGGGGGCCGATTGTGCTCTTTGCCGTTCGTTCCGCGCTCTCGCTTGGAGTTCAAGCAAGGTAACGACGCATGAGCAAGATAACGTCGAATGAGCAAGATAATGACGATTGAGCAAGATAACGACGCATTTTTTCGTGCGTGCAGCCGGCTAAATCGAATTATAAGACGTTATCACGCCAAAAGTTTTTTGATCGCTTGCGTAGTTTTCGTTTGGCGTTCGTGAAAATGGGAAATCAAAAGGAACATTTTCGTCATATGTTGCTATTTTATTTCTGCAAAGGGAAAATCGCATCGCAAGGTCATAAAAAGTGGTGTGCTGCTTATGGTGACGCAGCCTTCAAAGAACGGCATTGTCAAAATTGGTTTGTCAAATTTCGTTCTGGTGGATTTTCACTCAAAGATGAAAAACGCTCCGACAAATATGAGATTGCAGAGAAGCTTAATGTATCACACAGGTATCACTTAAAATGCATTTAACGCATCGATTTGCTAAAGAAACGTAATGAAAATGGTCCATTTTAAAACGACTGATAACTGGCGATGACAAATGGTGTATTTACAACAATATCAAGCGGAAAAGATCGTGGATCAGGCCCGGTGAACCAACTCAAGCAACATCAAAAGCTGATATCCATCAAAAGAAGGTTTTGTTATCAGTTTGGTGGGGTTACAAAGGAATTGTCTACTTGAACTCTTACCACCCAACCGAACGATCAATTCTGATGTCTGCATTGAACAACTAACGAAATTAAACAATGCAGTTGAAGAAAATCGACCTGAATTGACAAATCGAAAAACTATTGTATTCCATCATGACAAAGCAAGGTCACTCACGTCTTTGGCGACTCGACAGAAATTATTGGAGCTTCGTTGGGATATTTGCCACATGCACCATATTGTCCTGACCTGGCACCATCTGATTACTTCAACTTTACAAAACTCCTTGAATAGTACCTGATTCAGTTTTTTTGCTAATAAAATCCAGAAAATTTATAAACGAGGGATTATGATGCTGCCTGAAAGATGGCAAAAGGTCATTGATCAAAATGGGCAATAAATTAGAGAATAAAGCTATTTAGTTCCATGAAAAAATTGTCTTTGATTTTCTAAAAAAAAATCCGCCATTATATAGTTGCCAACCCATAGTTCCTGTACAATAAATTATTAAAGTATGTTTTCGAAGCGAGTAACGATGCCCTCGGCAAGCAAATAAATTCCAATGAGTGATTTTTTCGAGTTGCAATGGTTAGCGGCGAGTCTCATAAGGATTTATCTCAACTACAAATATGATAAGTTTGCTTATTCGCGAAACCTTTAAGCCTGAAGTGAGCTTTCATGATAAGCAACCGGCACAATTTCACACAAAATCTGCCTGTAACAAAGCTGCGTGGGGAAATTTAGTTAATCAGTAATACCAGTAAGGTGGCACATAGCAAAGAGAACAAAAGTCTGATATATGGCATACAGCGTTTTTCAGATTTACAGCTGAATGTTTAAGAGGTGGGTCAAAAATTGTATAAGTACGTTGGCCGCCGTAGCCGAAGGGCTTGGTGCGTGACTCCCATTCTGAAATGCCGGATTCGTATCTCCGGCCATGAAACATTAAATGATAGAAAAAAAATGTCTATTAGTCTCAGAGTGTATTTCTGCCATAAAAAGGCTTCTCATAAAAAAACCAACAGCCGCTCGGAATCGGTTTAAAACTGTAGGTCCCTCAATTTATGGAAAAACATCAAGACGCACATCGCGAATAGAAGAAGCTTCTCGGGTATAGAGTTTTGAGAGAAAAATTTACGACGAAGATACGCCAAAAACCTACAGGTACGCAGATTAATTGGCTCCACGGACATACTCAAGGAAAAGTAGGGCGTTTGGTTCTCGATTATGCGGGCGGAAATGTAATAATGCCTAGCCTAAACATTTTTTTCCAATAATAACTTTTTTTTTTAATAATCCAACTTCACTGCATTTCAGTTTTAATTTCCCGTTTGAAAAAACGTGACTCTCCTTTTATTTCTAAAGCTGTTTTATTACATAGTTTCCGCATTTAACTCTCTAAAATACATAAAACAGCTACTGAAACTTTTTCTTTATCATTCAAAAAGAAGCCACTTAAATTACGCAATGCAGTCTATTAATAATCCCCGACCCGCAAATGACCACTTAGTCCTCACTTTCAAAACTTTGCACAGCAGCTAAAGTTGTGAACAAATGCAGCTAATGTTGTGTTGTTTTTGTTCAATGTAGGTATGTTTGTGAATATTTTCGCCTTTTGACACTCTGTGCTTAGCGCTGGTGTCGACAATATAATTTTGCATAATTTGCGTAAAACTTTTCCAATACCATTGAAAATGCGGTAAAAAGCATCTGAACTATCAGAGGTGAATACAAAAGTTGATAGCGAGAAAAGTTGAGGGGCAATATGCAACTTTTGTTGATTAAGAGCTGCCAGAATGGCGATTAGTGGGTAACTATGTATATCACACCTACTGTTGTGGATTACCTGGTATTAGATATTGTGTTAATGGACATTGCAGGCTAGACGAAGGGACATTTTTTTTACGTTTAACTTCAGCACTTCAGAATTCTTTTGCATTCTTATCAAACAAATTAGTCTAATGTAAATTAGCAATTGCTTCTAGTAGATCCGATCACAGTCCCATCCATCGTTCCATGCTAGAACTGGGAGTGATGCAATATTTGGTATCAGAATCTAGTAAACTTATTTGCAGAGGATTTAAAATTGCATTGAATTGAGTTAAGGCTCGAGTTTGCTGCAGTATATTTTGAGCAAAAGAAAGAAACAAGACTTCAACTGGGAATTGTAACAAAGAATCGTTCAGAGAAGCCAACAAATTTCCTGGTAGCCTAGCAGTGATAAAAACTTCAGTGATAAAAACTTCCCGATGTTATTCAGGAAACACCTGATTTGCCTTTCCTAAAAACTTTCATATGAAACTGACTGGATTCTTTGATTTCCATGCTCCAGCGGTTTCTCCAAGCAAAAAGAAGGTGCGAGCTCCGTTAACTAGCGGTCATAAATTAGCCCTTTTGTTTTGCAGAGGTGGTTAAAAACGAAAATGTCAGAAACACCATCAAAGGGGGTATGTGGGGCATGCTCCCACTAACCCTATAACATTCCTCTCCACTCGGCTGAGTCCGTTCTGTGCCTGAATAAGTCAATTTCATCAAGGTGAAGCCGTGTTTATGCCTTTTAAACACACCAGGTACCTGCATCCAGGTTCCTCTCATAATTTCGTACTGGAGTTATACGCTATCGATAGCATCCATTGGTTTGTCACCAATGGGGCATCGGAAAATTGCAATATCGTTACTCGATATCGACTTGCCGTCTATTTGGGTTCGTCTTGAGGCTTTACCTCTCGCGTTCGTGTTTTTCGTCTGTTCGTGAACACGGTCATCCCCACAGAAGATCTGTTTCAACATGGCTTGTTTGGGTGGGTTTGGCATCTGGGCATCTGTTGGGTATTCTATATCGGTCGCATTCGCTTTGCGCTCCCATTCTAAGATTCACAGTTTTATTAATATCCTTGCTGCAAACTGTTTTACTGCTTCCCATTTCTCTTTCGACTTCAGCATTTGGGTTACAAGGAACGATGGCGAGGACTTTTGCGAGCTCGAAACGCTCTTCAAAAACGCTGGCGCTCTCTCGTCTTCGCTTTGGCACTCTGGGCAGGTCGAATTATCTGCTAGATTAAAAGTATGGAGGTACGCAAGAAAGCCGCCATGTTCGCTGAGTATTTGGGTTAGATAGTAGTCCGTTTCGGCGGGCTTTCTGCTTATCCATACATCTTAAATTAGCCCTGTATACACTAGGCTATCACCGGCCCAAGTATTGGTGACAAGTCCTCTCTGTCCATCAACTCTCATTAATGTTGACAAAAAGGCACTGTCCCATATAAATCTCTACGGCTGTAAATGTTTCGAAGGAGGTGATGTGGAAGCATCCTAACATATTCCGATTAGTTGATTCGCTTTTGCGAGGCTAAGATTAACAAATTTGTTCTCACTTGATTAGCGTTCTTGTTTAGAAGTAGATTAGCCTTCTTCGGCAGCATCAAATGTCCATCTAATAAAAATAAAAATCATAAAAATTCAGAATCTTTTGAATTACATTTTTCTTTAAGTCCTTTCCTTTCTTTAGCTTTTTCTAGTGACATTCCAATGGACTCATACCCACATAGCTAAGTATGTCCACTTCGTCTACGAACACGAATAATGAACGAAAAGAGCTTATTTATCTCCTTGAGTGTAATTTCCCACCTTCACGCAGAATATGACCAAAATATTATTATCATTTGGATCCTCCCGAGCAGACAATGCATTGAAAATACATAATATGAAGCATAATTATCCAGCCTTTCATGACAATTTGGAGTACGGAAATTGATAGTCTCCCTAGAATCGGCACTTATATCCGGAAGCCTCCAAGATGAATTCGTGTTTTATTTTTGACTCCTTCTTCATAAGAAGGTGATTTCATCTTCCTGGTTTTAAAAGAGTTTCTTAAGCAGAATTTTCATTATGAGCAGTTTAAAGGCTACTGCTGACTACTTTATGTGACATTGCAAACTAAGACATCATCTTGTAGAAGGAATCTTTCTGTGGCCATTGACTATTTTGTGAGTTGTTCGATGTGACACCAAAGAAAGTTCAACGGAGCTTCATAAATTTCAACGACATTCAGTTTAAAAAGCAGCTTTTCGCTCTGCAAAAATGTTTGAATGGAATGCGTAATTTCTAAATTTATCTAAGATTTTATCGATTTTAGACAGCAGGCAGATTATACCCCACTTTATAACATTGAAACTATATTATTCATAGTAAAAAATGATTTTAAAAAATTTACAAAACAAATTGCAAAACAAATTTTTTTGCGCTTGAAAACTCACAGCACTCACTTACTTCTGTCCTTCCAATGCATAGAAATGTTTACAACTATTCTGCAGCGCGTTATATTTACTCGAGCAAAATATGCAAGGCACAATTCCCATATAGCTAAAAGCAAACGTGACAAAAACAACAACAGCAAGCAGTAATATGCGCTGCGCTAAAAACTATGCAAAAAGCTGCCGCACAAACTATGCTAGGAAGCTGCCAGAAAAGCAAAAAACAAGCAGATACCTGCACCCGCAAGAGGTTAAAGTGTGACAGCGAAAAGGTAAAAAGATCAAAGTGGGAAATGTTGCCAATGTTGCCAACGTTGCAGCCACTGACTGCTCACGTGTGAGCTAAGTGCTTGAATGTGTTACAGATGAGAATTTTTTCACACCAGCTTGAAGTATTTTATTTTTTAGTATTTCTAGTATTTTTTTCTTCTTCTTTTCCGTTTTGAATATTTCAGCATTCTTTAGTGGCATCAGTGGAGGTGGTCGTGTTGTTGGATAAGTGTATTTGTGCTTGTGCTCTTAGGACACCTTACAATTGCTTTACGTTGCTAATAAACATGGCGTTGCCTTAAGTGACACCAACCATTTGGATACTTTTTCAATTGTTCGTTATTTATTTTGGTTTTTTTTTCCTGTGTTTTTTTTCAACTGCCATTCTTTCGTGTCTGCCACACTGAATGTCTTTGTTGCCATTTTTATAGCTTCTGTTTGTGCTTTATTTTTCTTTCACCAAAAAAACACCTACTGCACCACAAAAGTACACAAATAGTTAGCTGTTGATACGTGTTATTGTACCTGGCGCTGCTGCCATTTCAGGAATTTGCTGCAACCAAGCACCGCCACTCTGTCTAATGCAGACGACACCTACACATTTTTTTGCATGCAAACCTGGTAACGGCATTGCTATGCATAATTTATCAGCTGCCACATACATACATACGAGTATGTCTGTAAGGGGCAAAAGCATAACAGTGCGCAAAATGCAAATACGCTACCCAGCAGGAATTTATTACACTTTTTTAATGGTTTCAAGAAATTTATGGAAACGAATTGAGTTTTCTACGCCGCCAGTAAAAAGCCGAAATCTGAGGGAATACTGTTCCCTAATTAATTTATTTTTTTATTGTAAAGGGTGATCAAATTTCAAGGGCCGATATTGAATGTGAACCACACCTAAATGTCAAGCTTTTTTCTGCATTTCATTTGATATTTTTCAATTCCCGACTAACTCAATTTGAACCATGGAAAGATACAAAATCGAGCAACGCGTTAAAGTTATTCAGGCTTATTATGAAAACGGGCGTTCAAAATGCATATCGCGCACTTCGTGAAGAAAATCATCTTCAATGATGAGGCACATTTTCACCTCAGTGGATTCGTCAATAAGCAGAATTGCCACATTTGGGCGAATGATAATCCAAGAGTGATTGCCGAAAAACCAATGCACCCACAAAGAGTGACTGTTTGGTGCGATTTATGCGCCGGCCGCATCATTGGGCCGTACTTTTTCCAAAATGAGGCCGGTCAGGCAGTTACTGTGAATAGTGTTCGCTATCGTGAGATGATAACGAACTTTTCATGGCCCGAATTGGAAGATATGGATGTGGACGATATGTGGTTTCAACAAGACGGTGCCACTTGTCACACAACTAACGAAACAATGGATCTTTTGCGCGAAAAATTTGATGGCCGAATAATCTCACTTCGCGACGATGTCAATTGGCCGCAAAGATCATGTGATTTGACACCGTTGGCCTTCTTTCTTTGGGGTTATTTGAAAGAAAAGGTGTACGTCAATAAGCCGGCAACAATTCAAGAGCTAAAGGATGAGATAATTCGGCACATTAAGGGCATAGCACCCCAAATATGCCTCAACGTCATTGAAAATTTGGACCATCGGATGGAGGTGTGCCGCCGAAGCCGCGGCGGTCATTTGGCCGATATTTTATTTGATCCGTAATTGAGCTATATCAATATTATCATAATAAAGAGAAATGACAATAATTTCTGAAAAAAGTTGTATTTATTTAAAATCAACACCGGCTCTTAAAACTTAACCACTCTTTACATGAGTCAGAAAGCAAGCGTCAAAGTGCCGAATGGAAGGCTACAGATGAGCCACCACCCAAAAATCGCGTTTGGAGAAGTCAAAAATCAAGTCGATGCTCATTTGTTTTTACGACTCCAAGGGAATTGTCCACAAGAAGTTCGTGCCAATGGGCCAAATCGTCAATGCAAATTTCTATCTTGGCATTTTGAAGCGTTTGTTGCTTCGCATTCGTCGAAATCGCCCTGAATACCGCGAAGGAGGAAGCTGGCACTTATTGCATGATAATGCACCATCTCATCGATCCACTCTTGTGGCTGATTTTTTGACTAGAAATCGCATTTTAACCATCAATCACTCACCATATTCGCCTGATATGGCTTCCTGTTTAGGAGGAGCAACTCGGTCAAACCCCTAACAGAAGTGTATGCGCCAATTATCATTTTTTTTTACGAAATTCCTTTCAAAGCAGAGCATAGGAAGGTGATAATCACAATCACTGTGTATATCCATAGATATAGGAGTCTAAGATAGTTGCATATCCATGTGTGACAGTCTTCCATTCTAGATATTTTCAGAAGAGATCAAGGGGTGACAGATGTAACATGATGTCCAAAGCCATGAATGGCGTGGTTTTTATGACCCCACATGTTACTAATTCCTCTCATCTCTGCACCTTACTCATTAAATTAGAATATCTCCTTTTCTGCATTCAACACACCGCCAGACAACATTTCCACATACTCAGAGCTGCAGTATAAAGCCAACGCAGTATACACTATACTCCTGTAACAGTTAATTAATTTTGTGTTTTAAGCCACTCATACATATATGTATGTGTGTAAAACAACCATGCGACGTTATCCGCACAACACTAACTCAACATCTGAGCGAAAGGGCCTGTAAACAAAGAGCGAGAGCGCACCTCAACTGCACTAAAAATAGAGAGATGTTTGCTTTTGCGGTTCGTTGTACTCACAACACAACTGATTCGAAATGCAATCGCATGAAATACAATAATAAATTAGCATTTGAAGTGGACAACAACTGAACCTATGTATATATGTAATTAAAAGAAGAAGGCTCTATTTTATTCAAAACTTTTCTGTGTAATAGAAGTAAATTTATGTTTTAAGTATTTTTAGTATGTACATATACTCGTACATATATGTATGTGTGTAATGTTAAGTTCATAAATTTCAACTTTATTTCTGTCGAATGAATCCAATCAAGTATGCCCGAAGAGGATTTATACGTTCAACAGATAACACAGAGCGTATCGTTCGCATCCATTTTTAAAGCAGTGGGTGTTTTTATTTATGGGTGGTTTGAAATTCCTAGCTCCTTTATGGGGCTTATATACAGCTAGAATTTTCAAAAAACGATTTATTTATTTTCCTCTTGATGTATATACCTATATTTAAGAATACACACAGAAAATTTAATATCGTTCCGGTGAATATTTTCGAAGTTACACGCAAATTTGAAATACAAATTTTATCCTATGCAAAGTACTTTTCAATTTTAAACAGGGTTTTCTCAAAATGGTACTTTCAAAGACGGTGACCAACATTACTCGAAAACGGCAAAATCGATTAGTCTCAAATTTTAACACAAGCTTCTTAAATATACTTTTTAGTAATTAATCGAAGATTTTTTCTCACCGATAAATTTTTTTTTTTTTTTTTATAAGCAATTAAAAGCCGAAATTTTGGTCAAAAATCGATTTCTTTTTTTGTTTTGAGAAACCGCTATATGTCAAAAAATTTATTTTTCTTATTAAAAATAAATAAATAAATAATTGGCGCGTACACTTCTGTTAGGTGTTTGGCCGAGCTCCTCCTCCTATTTGTGGTGTGCGTCTTGATGTTGTTCCACAAATGGAGGGACCTACAGTTTCAAGCCGACTCCGTGCGGCAGATTTTATGAGAAGCTTTTTCATGGCAGAAATACACTCGGAGGTTTGCCATTGCCTGCCGAGGGGCGACCGCTATTAGAAAAATGTTTTTATTAATTTTGCTTTCACCGAGATTCGAACCAACGACCTCTCAGTGAATTCCGAATGGTGATCACGCACCAACCCATTCGGCTACGGCGGCATCGTGTTGCTGTGAAGTCTTCTCACGCTGTTACTCTTACATAGCTCGTATTCGAAAGGCAATGGAAATATGTATGCAGTTATAAGACCTCCCATCATTGCTTTAACAGAGAAGAGTGAGCTGCATTGTCTCTCAACTCTCGCTAAAATTTGTAGACGAAAGAGTGCTGATCGCTGATAAACCGAATCAAAGCTAACATCAGCAATCACACTGAATTACACTAGGTGCAAAAAAAACGAGTGGCCTTGTGCTGGAGTTAAGTATGCACAGGATGCCTCAAATTAAATCACCCTACCGGAATTTTTATAATTTTTGCAAATAGTGTCGTACGTCAATCATAATTGGCGCTTGTGAATTAGACAGTTGCAGGATGTCAAGACAATCAACGGAGCGCGTGAAGGACCAAATAAAGATTTGAATTACTCAAAATCATATATTTTTTATTTAGTAAAAAAGTTATTCAAAAACAAAATTGGAACCAAATTCTGGTAATTAATTTAAGGCAGATAATACGAATTTGCAGCACGAAGATTGAGCGTAGTTGAGATAAGAGCGGTCTTGAAACAATTTTAAGAGCTTTTTCAGGAATTTAATCGAGAATCTTTAGTAGATAAGTAAATAGTTATTAAAATAATTTAATTACTAGTTATATACAATATATTATAATAGCCAGTAACCCCTGCTTGAGCGTAGAACTAAAAAATGTTAAAAATACTCTACTCTTTATGTCAGTAGTAGCTAGATGGCAGTTTTTTTTTATGAAATTTTAGGACTTAATGTGACGCGTAGTCTAAATCAAAATTACGCACTTATGTATTTATTTATTTATTTTATATTTAAATACCTCAGAGGATCTTCTACAGGATTATTGATCGTAGATTTTTATTTGTTCATTGTGACTAGTTTGGTTGGTTGGTTGGTTTAGGGGTGACCCCGCATCGGAGTGCCACATAGACCGCAAGTTGGGTCCGTTGTATTGCCCTAGAGCTCATTATTTTATATGATTTCCCCACCTAACCGAGATTTTTATTATAGATTTTGGTCCAAGATATTAATTCGTTTCGAGAATTTAATGAGAGATTCGATTTTCAGGTCCGAGAGTACTGAAACATTGTCAATTGTTGGAGAGCCTAAAAGAGCGAGTCGACTTCTGGCTAGGCCGGGACAACTGCACAGAAAATGCCTGCTCAACACTTTCTCATCTTCGTCCTCGCTGTATCTGCACAGGTCGTTTTGAGGAACGCCGAGCCGACGTGCGTGAGTGCCCAAAAGGCAGTGGCCGGTGATAAGAGATATTATATGCCTTAGTTCGTGTTTCGAAAGACTTATAAGGGTTTTTGTCTGTTTCAGATTGTAGGATGGTCAGATTTGTCTGGTCGTAACGCAAGTAGTTTCCACTCGCCACCTCCGATCAGCAATGCTGTGAAATTCTCGATCAATGAGCATTTTACATGTTGAGAGCGGAATGTGGATTGTGGGTAAGTTACTAACATTTGATTGCGCAGGTCCAGTTCTTGCGAGCTCATCAGCTTTGCAGTTACCTTCGAATCCACTGTGACCCGGTATCCAGATAACTTGGGCAAAATTCTTAACACTTATTTCGATAAGAGATAAGAGACAGGATCGAACCACATCTGAGTGGGTATAAGAGGAGCTGAGTGCTCGAACGGCCGCTTGACTGTTGGTGAAAAAGCGGATATCCTCTAGTGAAATTCTCTTTTCTAAGAGGGTTTTCGCAGCATACCAGATAGCGCATACTTCCGCTTGGAATACACTACAGTAGTCGGGTAATCTAAATGATAGATTGATGTGAGGGGAATTGGAAAAGATTCCAAATCCCACTTTACTGTTTTGAACCATCTGTTGTGACTAGTTTACTTGTCTATTTTTATCCGAAAAAAATTAATTAGTACATGTTTCCCTTTAATTTTAATGGGGCAGAGTTTCTGACTTTTCTCCTCAGAAGTGATATTTCAACCCTTTGAGAGAAGTTTACTGTAGAAGCAGATTTTAAATAAATATTCGAAGTACTTCGTTCTAGTTTTCTAGTCAGTTCGATGTGCACACCAAAATCATTTTAGAAGCGCCAAATATGGAGAATTTTTGAAAATTTACTTGGTTATTTTTCAATTCAAATATTTTTTTTTTTTAATAAAAATGCAGTTCATTCTATAGTAAAAAATTTCATATAATAATCGAAGTTACAAACTTTGTACAAAATATATAAAAATCCGCCAAGTTTAAATCAAAATTTCAAAATTTTTAATTAGAATTTTTAAAAAAAGTTTTAATATGCAGTTTAATAGCTCATTAAGTTTCGGACAACAAAGTGCAACTAAGCAACTACCCACAACTTTCGGTGATTTTTCATAACATTTTGCCCGGCGACCTTTCGCATTTTCGGCGCATAAAAAAATGCGCCATGAATTCGTTATATGGAGGAAATGGACAACACCCTTTTAAGCGTCTTTAAACTTGCTCTTTGTTATACTAAAATTTAATTTTATTGTAATAAAAATAAAAATAAATAATTGGCGCGTACCTTTCTATTAAGCGTTTGGCGGAGCTCCTCCTCCTGTTTGTGGTGTGCGTCTTTTAAGCGGACTGCAAATGACAGATATTTTTTGTTTTTGAGGAGCCTTTCCATGGCAGAAATATACTCGACGATTTAACATTTCCTGCCGAGGGACGACCGCCCTTAAAAAAAAAAACGTTTTCTATGTATTATTTGATGTTCATGCACGGAGATTCGAACCTGCGCACTCCCAAATGGTAGTCACCCACCCTCTCATTCGGCTACAACAGCCGCATAGAACTGTAGGTCCCTCCACTTGTAGAAAACATAAAGACGCACATCATAACGCGATGAGGAGTTTGCCTCAATACCCACCCAATTACCCAACAAAAAAGTTTATTCAAAAGCTTATAACCTTAGATGGCAAGAACAAGGAGAGGGAAGCAACAATTTCCCATATTATCTCTCTCTCAATTACAACTTTATGAGCAATCATTCTAGGCACACGGTATCCACACACATACACACGCAAAGTCATTAGTAAATCATTTTCAAGCAGATATCAATTAACTTGAAGGTTGGAAGAGAAACTACATAGAATATTTCCAACAGGGATGTGGCAGTTGCTATTTGCTATTTTGCTCTAATTTGCAAGTTGCATTCTATATGCACACCCTCCTCAAGCGCTGGTATGCACACATACACATACATATTTCCATCATCACAGCTGCTGGTTCTAGTTGTTGTGTCATTGCCATGCAGTCAAAGCAACTAGTTCTCAACTAACCTAATTATTACCAGTTTGCTTTCCGGTTCAGAAGTACTTCATCTTTCATCTTTTTCCAATGTTAGCAACTGGTATTTTTGGGAGGGCAATGAAGCCGAAGATGAATTACTTGCATTGCGGGCAAGCTGGCGAGGGAATTGCCGACAGAATGGATGCTGAGCTGAAGGCGAAAAACAATGCAGCAGTAAACATATGAAAGTGATCACAGGCTAAGCGAAGGCGAAGATGAAGGCGTTGCGAGGTACAGGTGTCATATATATAAATAGGACCACAAATGGTATTTCTGGATATATTTTGAGGCCAACGCCATCTAGAGACTAATATTTTCAGAACAAAAATTGTACTATAACCTGCTCAGAATATAACTCTATGCTAAAGAGAACTCTGTCAAATTCGGTTCCTTTGTTCTAGAGATTCACGGCAGATTAAGTTTTTAGAAATGGTATTATTTTATTCTCTTGCACTGTCTACATTATCCACAATTTCTTTATTTCTTTTTTTTATAGCATTTTCAACGTGCATCCTCAACGGCCCTGTAGTTGTATTATAGTAGAGAAAAATTCAACAATAACTTATACCTAATTTAGGATGTTAATATGCCCGTTCAACAGTGTACAAGAAAAATCATAAATTTATCACTGGCAAGTGAAAAAATCTCAGCGCCAAATCTCTTACCAAAATGCTCAAACTAAATATTCTATAGACTACACAATTTATTTGAAGACGAGTATGTGGCTGCTTACAAAATGCCAAGCAGGTTTTCGGGTCGCTTAAAAACATCTGATTCTCGTCTATAATCTCACGAAACAGCAGGATACAATTTGCGAAGATCAATTCAGTTCTACTGTATGGCTGCGAAACTTGGAGCTTTGCAGTTACAGACATCCAACGCCTACACTTTCTTAGAGGAGAGTCAAGTGGCATCGCACGCACTGCAATTCATTGGAATCCACAATGAAGCTCACGAAGAGGTAAACCTTTGCTGATTTGGAGGAGGAGTTTATAAACGGAGATAAAGAGAATCAACAAAGGCTGAAATGAGCTGCAGAAAATGATCCTAATAGAGTCGATTGGCGGAAGATTGTTGTGGCTCTTTGCTCCCTCGTGGAACCATAGGAAAATATATATATGCTTGGCAAATTTCTTGCTTTTTCTGCAAAATTTGGGAAAATATATAGGTCTATGGATAAGTTCGTGCGGTTTTACAACAGATGGCGTAACTTGATTATTATTCCATCGATCCACATTTCCAAACATTCATTGGAGAGCTACTGTTGTAAGGCACAAACGTCAGTATAAGTTTTTTATTTGAAGCGTAAACAACAATATTTTTACCACACTTGAAAATGTCGAATTTCGTGCCAAATAATGTGTTTTTGCGGGGAATTCTTTAATATGAAGAAAAAAGCAGCCGAAAGTCATCGTATCTTGGTGGAAGTTTATGGTGAGCATGCTCTAGCTGAGCGAACGTGCCAGAAGTGGTTTGCACGCTTTAAAAGTGGTGATTTTGGCCGCGCCGCCAAAGTTCATGGATACCGAATTGGAGGAATTGCTCGATCAAGATCCGGCTCAAACGCAAGAAGAGGTTGCAAAAACTTTGGGAGTTGATCAATCAACCATTTCCAAACGTTTAAAAGCCATGGGAATGATCCGAAATTCAAATTTCGAAAAAAACCGCACGAACTTATTCATAGACCTATTAGTTAAACATCTCCTTCATCTTTCAACCAACGATATTTAGTATTCTTTGAGCAACCATTCCAAAACCCTCGATAAATAAATCACGAATACGAATTTCAAAGTTTATCTGTTCAAATATTGCCTAATTACGGCTGAGCAAATGTGAAAAGCAAACATGAAGCATTTCTGGGCAAACGATACTAAAATTAATTCTACTGCTACTATTTTTCTATTTCAAATTTTCGTTCATTCAAAAACTGGCTCATTTCAGTAATTCTGCTACTACAATTTTCGTATCTAAATTCTCTGCAACCCTGCGGCTAAACAACTTAAGTCCATCGGTCTACTTAATTCCTTTGAAATGGGCTTGAACTTTTTGGCAGCAATCACTCAACCCTCTTTGGTTTGGCACATGCAGATGTATGCGTGCAATAGTAGTAAATATTTACGTTAGCGGAATAAAAAACGAATATTTTAAAATTAGAATGCATGCGCTAGCACTTCTAAGGAATTCTATATCTATATGTTGGGACTCGTATTTATGAGAAAAGTGAAATTGTAAAATGGGCTATCACAAAATGGGCCTGAAGTCATGTCTGAGAGCATAAATGAAATACCTCAAAAAAGGGAAATGATAGCAAGAAGTTTTCGTAGAACTGGATTTACAGGTGTATGTAATAAATAATAATAAATAATTTAGCGACAGGCTAATCACCTACCCTGTCAGAAATCAAAATAGATTAACGCAAAACTGAGTCTTGTCGAGGCCATATGCTTCCGAGAGGAGTGAACAAGGAAAAAACAAATAATTCATTTTTATATTCTTCCTGCCTTTCGTGAAATTATTTATAAATGTAAAGCACTAAAGCGGCAGGAATAATAATAATAAATGTTATGCTGTGCGAATACGAGACTCTTAGCTAAATTCTGTAAATAACAGAACTGTAAAACATCCCCATTCCCACTGTTAAAAGATAAATGGTGCTTGGAGAGGAAGTTTTTATGCTAAAAATTACATTAGAAATTATGTATTTAATCCAAAGCCTGATTGAGGCACACATTCGAAAAACGTTGAGACGTCTAAAAGGCGGAGAGTCCATGTAAACAGACAATGTACAACATGCAAATTAAAACTAACACTGTATTGGCAAAAACACAACTCTTCACAACATAACAGCGAGTTGTTTATTTTTTATATCAAAGCATACCTAAGTAGCCATTTGCGGTTCATTGTGGACTGGCGCCATTTATGAGACTCGCCAAACCATTGTTGTTTCATCTAAAACTGTTTTTAATTACCTTTAATTGGAAATTTCCTCATATGCTTTTAGTACTTATCAGTTTTTCCCCCACATGTTTTTGATATCCATCCGCAATATGCTTCGTGCTACACTCCCGCCACTCCAATTATGCGCAGTTGTATGCCACATTTGTCATTACAAACCGCAATTAAAATATTCAAATTAAAGTTTTATCAAATAATTATTTAAATTGTCAACCACAAGAGCATTCATGTTAATTTGTATTTGTGTTTGTTGGTCTACGGTAATAGCAAATGCAGCAAAAAAAATAAATAAATAAATAAAAAATTATATGTTTACAAGTCGAAAAAACTGGTGTTTATTTTACAACAAAAAAATATTTTTTTTTTATTACATTTTTTAAATTTTTTTTGTTACCAAATACCTTTACCTTTTGCAGCGGTACACAAGTTTACACCTTTTTTCAAATTATCAAAATGGCTATTTAAGTAGTGTGGCTTGGATAGCCTCTAGCGTTGGTTTGCTTGCTTGGTCGAATGCAGTTTCAGGGTTGGGTTGGGGAATAATTTCATAGCGCCTTTATATTTTCATTTATTTTACAAGGACTTGTTGGCTGTTTGGCAAAGGATAATTATTCATTCGAGAGAACTTTTTCTGCTCTACAAAACCATGTTAATTATATTTTTGAGTTATTAAATTTTTTATTAGTTTTGAAGCTTAGAAATGGAAGACCCAGGAAGCAAAAATAAAAATTTTCAACATCTGCTCTTCTTTGCTTTTCATCGAGGTCAAAAAGCTGTCCGGGGAATTTGAAAAGTATATGGAGAGGGTGTCACAGGCAAGTCTACAGCACGGATATGGTTTGCAAAGTTCAAAAATGACGACTCTGAATTGGATGAAGAACGTCTCAAATCAATTTTGAAGGAGATCGGTCGCCTAACCAGTCTTGAATTGTCGGAAAAAACGAACTGCGTTCATAAAACGATTCTTAATCACCTTTATTCAATGGGATTGGCCGAAAAATTGGGAGTTTGGGTGTCTCACGAAGAAAAAGCACCTTCGGTGTTCAACGAAGAAAATCAAAAAAGTCGCCTTCAGCATCTCGCCCACTATCGAGCGCTTTTTGTACCGCATCGGCACGGGAGATGAGAAATGGTGCCTCTACATCAATACGAAGCAAAGAAAGGAGATGATGGCTCCAGGAGATACGCCAAAGCCGAAAGTCAAGCCGGGTCTTCATCCAAAAAAGATCATGATATGTGTTTGGTGGGACTGGAAGGGTATGGTGCACTGGGAAATGCTCAAAAAGAATGCCACGGTGAACAAGGAGCTCTTCATTGCCCAGCTACACCGCATGAAAAAGGCTATTCGACTGAAAAGACCTGATCAGCATGGTCAAATCATACTCCTTGACGACAACACCAGGCCCCCCGTAGCACAAGTCGTCAAAGCCGCACTCCAAGAGCTCGAATGGGAGGTCTTTCAGTATCCGCCCTATTCTCCCAACTTTGCACCGACCGAACACCATCTTTTGCGTTTACCATCTTCCCTGTCAAACCATATGAAAGGTGTTACATTCGATAACAAAGAGGTCCTTAAAAACTGGCTCAACGACTTCTTTGACACTAAGCGATTTTTGACGGAATGACATCAACAAATTGGTCAGGATGTGGGAAGAAGTTGTAAACAGCAACGGCGAATATATAACTGATTAATTTATTGCTATAATTATTGGTGTTTGTGTAAATAAAAGTCTTCGGTAAAAACGCTATGAACTTATTCCCCTATCCAATATAAATGGCTCCAAAATTTTTCTTTATTAATCCTCATTTCCTGTTCAACGTAATAGGTATCCACATGGCGGTTCAATTCCAATAGTGATTTCATCATCCTTTTCATCGATTAGTCTAACAACGCGTGCCTTACATTCGACATCCACATTACCAATGCGAAATTTGAATCAAATCATTGCCACATAAAGAAATCATTGGAGTCATCAATTTGCTGTACCATTTGTTACTCTAATTGGCTAGGAAACAGCACACAATTTTTTGGTCACCTGCTTCGATTTTTGGCTTTAGACATTAATATTATTCAGCTAGTGCTCACTGCGGCCTAAAGAGATCTATTGTGCTTTGGCCATACTGGAGCTGAAGAATCTATCAGATTTTTCTCTTTTGTGCTTCATATTCGAACCCTGCAGCATCCACTGATCTCTTCAAAAGAACCCTTTTTAAAAATCATTTTGAGGCGTAGTCACTTTTAAATATCTTTAGTATGAACCGATGTGATGTACAGCTCGCGACAGATGAATATTTTGATCAGTTTTGACTTATTTTCGAATACTCATTATTTGTGTATAAGAAAAAATGTCACAACACCGTGGAGGAACAAAAATCATAAAAAATGGGCCGAAATTATCTTACGTGGCAGCTGTAAAAGTAATTACAAAATCCAAAAGTTTATGGTGATGTGGAATCAGATACAAAAATGTAGATGACTTTTCTGAGCGCGGCTTGAAGCGAGTGACGAAAAAAAGCAGGATAAAGTGATCGTCTAAATTTTTAAGCGGGACCCTTCTTTGTGAATACGACAAGCACGATCAGCTCTTGCTAAAAAGTGAATAGATGTGAGTATCAACACCATCGAACGTTGACAGAAGGGGGCGAACATGTCCTACCGTTCCACATCATCAAAACCACTGGCCTCAGAAAAACACATTGGGAAACAACAAAACAAGAAAATGGCGTCACAGTATTGGACTGGCCTTCCCAGTCCCCAGACGCCAACCCCATTGAGAATGTGTGGGAAATTATGAAAATGCAGCTTGCCGGAAGGTCAGTCTATGATTAAGGTAAAACAACTCGTGCGTCAATATCGCAAAATCTAGTCCTCTTTATCGACGAGCTACACAGAAAAGCTGGTTCAAAGCATGCCGAGAAGATGCCAGGTTATATTCGATAACGAAGAAGACTACACGGCTTATTGAGTAAATGCCATTCATTGTTTTGTACATACTTTCATGTACAAAAATTCGAAATATATATTTTTTATACTTCATGAATAATCGCGGAACCTTTTTTCTGACACAGACTGGAAAACTCCAAAAATCTTTCTAGAAATTCTAATTAAAAAGCCTGAAATTAGGATGGAAAGTTTGTAGAATTTGTCTAATTTTTATATAATGGTTTAATGACAGGCAAAGAAATAGGGGGAGGCCCGAGAGAGACCTCGTTGGACCTTCCCCTCCCACTAGAAACCGGTCCCAGTTCGCTGGCAACAGCGGTGCAGTCAACATCGCTCCGCGCATGAAAGCTGTTTTAAAAGAGTGTTAGGATTTCGCAGTGGCGAAAATGCAGCGATCGTTGGAGCAACGTTACTCGATTAAATTTTGCGTAAAGCTAAACAAAACGAGTACCGAAACCATTGGGTTACTCAAGGAGGCTTTCGGGGACCAATCTCTGTCCAGTGCCCAGGTAAAATGGTGGCACAAGTCGTTCAAGGAAGGCCGGGAGGACGTCCAAGACGAACAGCGATCTGGAAGGCCTTCGACGACGCAAACAGACGAAGATGTGAACCGGGTTCGTGAATTTTTGAACATTGACCGTCGTGCTAGTCTACGTGAGATCAGTGAAGAGTTAAATTTAACTTATTACAAAGAACCTGAACCTGAAAAGAAAGCTGAAGGGGAGGCGTTTCGACTCCATCGAGGCGATCCAAAAAACTGTGACAGCCGAATTGAACGCGATTCCAGCGGATGAGTTTAAAAAATGTTTTCTGCAGTGGAAGGACCGCTACCAGCGGTGTATTGACGCTCAAGGGTCCTATTTTGAAGAATATTAGTTGTACAAGCCAAAAGGTTTAATAAAACTATTTAAAAAAATAAGGCTCATTACTTTTCAATCAAACCATGCATCTCTCTCCTTTTCCTCTACGTTGTATCTTTTTTCTTATTCGCGGAACGAAAATGCCCAAAACGTTGCATGGCCTTGAAATTTTACTCTCCATTCTCGCTCGTCCATCGACGCCTAAGAAGTGTCACTTCAAAAATAAAAAGAAAACTATTCAAACGTGGTCAAAATATTTGTGACCTATCATTTTGTTGGGCGGGTGTTTATATCTTCATATATGTATGGCTCCTTTACTAATATATTTTTTTACTGCTTAAGGATTAATACGAGCACATTTAGGTCAACTAAAATGCGCGTGTGCATAATTAAGGATCAGCAGCATCTTTTATTTGTAAATTAGATTAAATTTGTGCTTCATAAAAACTTAATTAATCCATTTTTGTTCACATATTGGCGCCACTAATTGCCATAACAACACAAGCTCATTAATTTCGCTTAGATATTTTCGACTAAGCATAGAAGAAATGTTAACAAATGATGCTCGTGCGTTTAATATTTAAATATGCAAGTCAATTTAATTTAAAATCGTTATTTGGCACTTTTGGCGTATCGAATCCACAATTGAGCCGGCTTGCATTCAATTTTTAAACAGCAACACATGCACATATACATATATAAGTTTGACTATCAAAGATAATTATTTTTCACAACCTAGTCGAGAGATAATTACAGTAAATCAATTACAATAAACATTACTAAAGGGTGATCAATTTGGAGGTTTCGAATTTTGAAAGGTTTCGTTGAAAGATAATAACGAAAATTCTAATTGATTGGACAGTTTTTGTTATTTTTGGGTAGAACCATTCATGGCATTTATTTTCCAAAGACGAACCCTTTCAAATGTTGGCTGCAACTGCGCCGTAATTTGTCCATCCGTTAGCACCAATTTTGAATAACTCGCTGGAGGACTTTGGTACTTCGTTCTGTATCTCGTGAATACGTTTAGTGATGTTGGCTACCAATGGCTCAATCGAAGCTGGTTTATACACAAATCATTTGGATTTCACATATCCACACAAATAAAAGTCCAAAGGTCTGATATCACACGATCTTGGTGGGCAATCCACTGGTCCGACACGAGCGATAAATTTCTCAACAAAACGACGTAGTAAATTCATTGTTTCATGGGCTGTCTCGCAATTAGCGTCGTCTTCTTGGAAACAAATATTGTGGAAATCCCGGATTTCAATTTCCGGCATCAAAAAATCGTTTATCATAACACGCAAGCGTTCACCGTTACACTGGAGCCAGCCTCATCTTTGAAGAAATATGGGTCAATGATTCCTCCAGCCAATAGGCCGCCCAAACGATTGCTTTCAATGAATCTATTGGCTGTTCTTGAATGGCTTCGGGTTGCTCTTCAGCTCAAATACGGCAATTTTGCTTATTGACGTAGGCATTAAGCCAAAAATGGGCCTCATCGCTGAACAAAATTCGTGTCCCAAAATGCTGATCTTCGGCGAGTTTTTCAAAAGCCCAATGATTGAAATTATGGCCCCTTGGTAGATCGGCTGGTCTCAAATCTTGGACTAGAACTGTATTTTATACGCTTTCAAGCCGATATCCTTGCGTAAAATCGCCCAATTAGTGCCATAAGATCAGTCGATTTGTTGAGATCGGCGCCGAAGCGATTACTTCCGGTCTTCGGAAAAACTCTAATTTACAGCCGCAATATTATCTTCACTGCGGGCTGTACGTGTCTAATCGGTCGAGTTTCATCCAATTGTAAAATTATTCTCAATTTTGCTGATGGTTCGCCGAATAGTGCGTTCGGTAGGACGGCTATGGACATCATAAGTGGGCCTGAGCGCGCGATGAACTCTCTTCACAGAGCGCCGATTTTCGTAATACGAAAAAGTACCAGTAATTCATCATTATATGATACAAGAATAACGAGTACCTATTCCAATTATAAAAACTTTTTCTAATCACATTTCCCAAAACTCGGCTGCAGTTCTTGCGCGCGATTATGTCTGCTTGCAGTTATGTTTGCTGTCGACTGGACGCCGAGCCTCGCAATAGCAATTTGAGCTTTGGATAGCGAAAGAGGGGGAATGAACACTAAATATAATATAACTAACTTTAAACTTCTACGCATCCTGCATAGAACAACATTTCTAGTAACTCTAAACTATTAGAAGGTTGGAAAAATAAATAAAAATATTAAAATTTTATCAAACATAGGCTGGATTGGATTAAATGGCTATCCACTCGGATGAAAAATCAAATTCGACCTTTGTGTTGCCATATAGAAGAAAACAGAGAAGAAAGAACAAAATAGAGGGGAAAAAAGAAGGTAGGCTTTGGGTGAGAGAAGTACGATGATCGCACGATGGTTAATTATATTTTCGTTAACCGCTTCAAGCTACTGCTGAAATTCACCAGGTTTGAGATATCCAAACCTGATATATCCGCAGGTGTAGCAAAAAAGTGAGACTTTTTTCACCTTGTTCTCTCCTCTCGGGAGCATAGGACCTCGACAAGACTCTTCCATCGTACACGGTTATGTGCTGTTCTCCCCATGAGATCTGCTAGTTCGCACAGCATCGTCCTTCTCCAAGTGTTTTTTTTTTATTCGACCGCGAATTCTGCATCCTTTCGGGTTCCAATTCAGTGCCATTCTTATGATGCTCTCTGGTGGTTTTCTCAATATGTAATCTAATCCAACGCCACTTTTTGCGTTTGATTTACCTAAGGATGGGCTTCTCGTTCTTTAATCTCCACAGTGCGTCGTTACTGATGGTGTTTGGCCAAAATATCATCAAGAATATGATGTAGAGACATTTGTTCATGAAAGATTGTAGCCTCTGTGTGATGGTGTTAGTTAACATCTTCATCTGCTCCACCATCTGTCGTGATGATGCAGCCGAGGTAGCAGAAGCTTTCGTCAAATTCCACTGGGCATCCGTCAACCAACATCTGCTTTGCGTTATTGTGGTTAATTCTCATGGCCTTGATCTTGGCGATGTTGACATCCAGTCCGACAGTGCGTGCCAGCGCGATTAGTTTGTCCGCCTTCGCTTGCATGTCAGAGAGCTTGTGAGAGATGAGGCAGATGTCATCGGCGAAGTCCAGGGCCTCAAGATGTCCGGTGAAACTCCATACGATGTTTTTTTTGTGCAGGGTCAGTTAGCTCATGAAGTCATCAAGGACGATGGCGAAGAGAAGGGGCGACAGGGGACAACCTTGCCTTATGCCTGCGTTGGTAGAGAATGAATCGCTTTGTGAAGCACTGCCAGTTCGGAGTTCCCGTAGAGCCTTACTCAACTGATTGTTCTACTATAATTCGAAGTGAGTTGGCTTGGTCAACGCAGCTTTGGTGAGGGCGAAAACCAGCTTGCTCGTCTCTTAAAGAGCGTTCGATATCTTTGAGCCTGGTTTGTATGATCGCGGCTACAATTTTGTAGATGATATTAAGTAGGGTTATTCCTCACCAGTTGCCGCAATCACGCAGGTCGCCTTTCTTGGGTAGCTTTACATTGCTCCATATAGTGGTTATATGGGGATAAAAAATTTCCGCTGATATTATCGGGTCGGCAGTCATTAGTTCAGGCTGTATGCCATCTTCCCCCGCTGCTTTGTTGAGATTCAGCTTCTTAATTGCATCTTTAATCTCCGCTAGGCTAAGGCAGGATGTTGTTATTTTATTGCTGGTTGTTTTTGTGCTGCCCACTTCAAAGCTAGGTATACTGCTAAAAGCAATGTTGCTAGTTGCTTGAAATTGTTCCTTCCATCTGCAGATCTGATCATCATTGGAAGTCAGCAAAGCACCATTCAGATTTCTGAACGGCTGGTTGCTGTTACTTCGCTAGCTAGTTCGGCGGCCAACTATGCGGTACAGCTGTCTCATGTTGTTTACTCCTGCTGCCGCTTCGGCATCGCTAGCAAGGTATTCAAGCTCTTCTTACTCCATCAGGAGCATGGCAGCTGGGGTGAAGATGCTCAGGTGATTGCTCCTCATCCTCGAAGCAATACCAAGTCTTACCATATAAACACCTGACTTTAAAAGTCAGGAAAGGACGCCCACAAAATTCGAGAGCTGCGGCTTTTTTAGCCCTAGAACTTCCCGCATGCGTCTGCGATCTACCAGCAGGACCAGAAAGATCTCGCGACTTTGTATGTTTCGGTACTAACTCAGCAGCTGATCCCACATGTTTTCAAGCGCACCCCAATACACTCATTTTGTATCCGGAGGGTTTAGCTACTTTATTAGCCAAGCAGTCATTTGTAAGTCTGCAGTCAGTAAGTCACTGTGATCAGGAATCCAAATGAGCCTATATCAAAGTATTCGGATGCAGTCCAGAGAGAAATCAGACATTCTCTCAATTTAGGCTTATTTCGAGAGCTCAAACAATGAGGCCAGGATACTAATTGCCGCTTGGCTGTTGGAGTAATTATATACCTCTCTAATAGTAGTTGCAGAAGTAAACAACCAATCCACTGCTTCTTTTATTGCGATCTCCTCCGCTTGGAAAACACTACAATGGTTCGGTAAACTGAATTTGTGCTTAATAGGGAGCTCTTCGGAGAATACTTTGAAATTGAAATTTGAATTGGTCGAGCCAAGGAGCACCAAGGGATTTGGTGGGTCCTAAAACACTCAGGCTAAATAGCCCAGTGTATTTAGAACTCTGGAAAGAGGGTAGATAGATAGTCATGGAGGAAAGAAAAAAACTATCAGTAAAAAGAAAGAGGTAGAAAAGAATAGAGACAGAGACAGAGATAGTTAGTCCTGTGAGAATTTTCCAGATTCTTTGGAAAATCCCTCCAGTTTTAAAAAACGAAAATTACTCATTCTCACGACATTTGAACCCAAAACTCGTAGCCTTGCTCTATACTTTACCACCAACTCTGTTTCAAGAAAAAATGTAGAACACAATAATATACAAAATTTTAAATTAATGAACTGAAAGAAAAAAAAATTATTTTTTCTTAATTATATTTAAAAATTTTATTTAAAAAACCTCTATACCAACGGACCTATTGGGACAGGCCCATTAGTTGAGAGGGCGGCATTTTTGTACTTTGCACCAGCGCGGCATGTAGAACAAATGCGTCCCTGGCTGATATCTTCACAAGCTTCAGTTGACATTTCGCTTTAATTAATTTAATTTTTTTTTAACAAATCACGCAATTTCTCATTTCACTTTAGAAAACAAAAAAAATAAATTCAACCCTATTTCTAAATTCCACAAACTAGTTTATTAATTAAACCCTGCTGTGCCTTGTATTCATCTCAAAATAACAAAAACAAAAAATAAATTGCCCATCCCATTTATTAGGCTTTTGCTTAGCTGCGTACAAAGGAAGAACCAGCATGGCGCCCAATGAGGCAGCAAAATAGCTTGATTTTGGCAGCTTATGCGAATATAACAAAAGGACATTTTCAATAATCATTTTGTGAATGTCAAATGAAGCGCATTAAATGGTAGCAAATCAATTTATCATTATTTTGTTTACGGTGAGCGGCGTTTAATTGAATGTTTTTGCATTTCAATTAGCTGATAATTGTCATGTGCGAATTCCTTTTCAAGCGAAATATTTGACAAAATTAAAGAGCATTAAATTTAATGCATTTTGTCTATTGATGTTAGTTCTTTTATTACAAATTTTCAAAACTTTTGTTAAGACTACTTTATAGAGCTCCCAAGTTGTGTAATACATGACTGGCCATTATAACGAAGCATAAGCGCCTTAAATATGCTAAGAGGAGGAACTCATATTGAGTTGGAAATAAATTAAAGGTGTAATCTATTTTTCTACAATTAAATAAAAAATATATTGCCATGAAGCTATACCTTGATGAGATTCAGTCTGATTATTTAATGCACAAATATACGGGAATAGGGCGAATTTTGTGGAACACTCTAGGGAAAAAGTTGTAAAAATCAATGGAGTCTTTTTTCAATTTGAACTTCTATAACAAACTTGCGCTAAAATTGAATAAACTATAAAATTGAGTACCACAAATTTTTCTACAAACTCTAATTGAAAACCGGAGACTTGAAATGAAAGGCTTGTGTAATTTTTCTAATTTGTGTACAATATTTTAAAATTAGATTTATATCAGTATTTTGTTAGGCAATAGGGCACACTTTTACGCAAAAATAATGAGCATACAAAAAAACACAAAAAAAAGCTTTAAAAATCTATATATTTGTTTGAAAAAACGGAAATAATTCGCGAAGTTTATTGAGTATTGGCCATTCGAAATGAGAAAGGAGCTGCCGTTATGGTGAATTGCGAACGTTATCGAAAATTTTTGTTTCCAACAGATAATCCGCTAAACATTGACGTCATTTGGTTCTTACAAAATAGCGTAACTTGGCAAACGGCGCGCTTAACAATCGCTTTATTGCAATATTCAAGATACGGCTGACGCAATACCTCTCGATTTATTGGAAAAAGGAGTCAAAAATTTAATAGATGGAGTAGACTATATAACTCGTAGCCGTGATGGGCATATGCCGGATATCATATTAAAAAATTAAATGCCTTGAAATAATCTACCAGATCATAAAACAAAAAATTCGTTCCAACAATATTTCCATTTTTTATTATCATCTAAATGTTCTCAGCTTCGTATAAACTCGATATGTTTTTATTATTCTACTGTATAACTTAAAATTATCTTTACATAAAACCATCTGTGCGATCCTTCTGGCAGAAAAATGTGAAACACAGATGGCGCTCTAAGCAGTAAGAAGGCGTTGTTCCTAAGCAACGGCAGGTGGGCATTCCCACCATTTAGGACTGGTAGCGGCAGGCTAATCCCTACCCCCCCAGAAAAGCGCAATAGATTAACGAAACCAACCAAGACTGAGTCTTGTCGAGGCCCTATGCTCCCCAGTGGAGTGAACAAGGAAAAAACTACCCTTGTGCTACTTTTTACGTAAAGTTGTAACACTGAATTAAATAGTTTCTTTTTCTTCGAAGAATAAAAGGGAAAGGAGTAAAATAATAACTGTTAAGCTTTCACTACATAAGCTTTCAAAAATATTCAGGGTTACTATACGGTATTATTATTATTATTATTATTATTAAACTTACATGCCATTTAGAACTTACCGTTTGTTCAAAATGGTGCTGGTACTCATGTCTATCCTCCGGAAGGACCAAAATAAAATTATAAAAAAATTATAGAAAAATAGCAAACCTACCCAATAATTTTTCTGGCTTGAGGTCACCTTATACATCCTCAGTTTGATTTTCGCACTAAAATAGCTTAATTATTTCAATATTATTGTACATATGGGTGGCAACTCTATTCATTAACTTACAGGAAATTTTCCGGAAACAGTTTTCGTTTGATACTAATATTGTGCAGAATATTTGACTGTCATATTTAATAAAGTTTATTGAGTTGCATATACTGCTGGCAACCCTATTCATTAACTACTTTCGCGTGATACTAAAATTGTGTATAATATTTTATTGCAATATTTAATAAAGTTTATAGTGTTACATACCATATGGTGGTGGCAACCCTATTAGTATGTTTTTGTATAAATTTGTTTTTTAATAAATTGTTGTTGTATTTGAATTTACTTATGGCACGTATTTAATCTGTTCTAATATTATAGATAAGTGGGACAAACAGCTTTAGTTTGATATCATATAAACATTTTTTTTTAAAAGTATGTTAAACTTACCCAAACATTTCCTTAAATTGTGTGTCCGGATTATTTTCTGAAAATAAACATAAAAATAATTAGTATGATGTCTGCATAAAACTGTTTTTTTATCAAATTACTATTTTTGAGATAGGTGGCAACCTTATTCATTCATTTAGATTAAATTTTTCTGAAATTTTTTGCGGAAGTTTTCATAAAAATCGTTAGTTTTGTGTGTTCACTAAAATATTTTACATATAATTATTTAGTATGGTAGCAACCCTATTAATTTACTTAGTCTAAAGGACCCATTTGTAGGTTTCGTTTGAGAAGAATATTAGTTTATGCTTATAGTATTTAAACAACAAATGGAACTATGTTATATGCTGCTAGATATGCAGGTGGCAACCCAAGACAGCTTTCGTTTGAAGCCATATATGTAAAAAAATGTATTAAAAATTTGGAGACCTACTCACGTGTTTTCCTGAACGAAATTTTTGGAATTTTTTCTGAAGTTATCATAAAAATCGAAATATTTTACATGTTATGAGTTAGAATGCTGACAACCCTATTCTTTTTTTTAGAGTAAAGTGCTCGTTTGCAACTTTCATTTGATAAGAATAGTAAAATAAAGTAGTTAACCATCATAATCTGCAGGTTTTATTCTGCTGGATACGCAGGTGGCAAGCCTATTTAAAAAAATATTTGAGTGAATGCGTTTTAGGTAAAATATTTTAATATTCATATTAATTAATTTTACTTACTACGTTTATTTCAATTCTGATAAGCGGCAACCCTATTTAGAAATTAGTCTGCATTACAGCTTTCCCTAACTCCTTTAGCTCGTACCAGGTGCCCCTATTTTATCAAAAATCACATTTTTTGGTTTTTAAGAACTCGAAATTTATTTTAATTCTGATAGACGACAACCCTATTTAGAAATTAGTCTGCATTAGAGCTTTCTCTAACTCCTTTAGCTCGTACCAGGTTACTCTATTTTATCAAAACTCACACTTTTTAATTTTTACGAATTCGTTTTCTATTTTAATTCAGTAGGCGGCAACCCTATTTAGAAACTAGTGTACATTACAGCTTTCCCTAACTCCTTTAGCTAATACCAGGTGGACCTATTTTATCAAAAATCACACTTTTTAGTTTTTAAGAACTCGAAAATTTTTTTAATTCTGATAGACGGCAACCCTATTTAGAAATTAGTCTGCATTACAGCTTTCTCTAACTCCTTTAGCTAGTACCAGGTGCCCCTATTTTATCAAAAAACACATTTTTTGGTTTTTAAGAACTCGAAATTTATTTTAATTCTGATAGACGGCAACCCTATTTAGAAATTAGTCTGCATTACAGCTTTCTCTAACTCCTTTAGCTAGTACCACGTGCCCCTATTTTATCAAAAACCACATTTTTTTAGTTTTTAAGAACTCGAAATTTATTTTAATTCTGATAGACGGCAACCCTATTTAGAAATTAGTCTGTATTACGGCTTTTTCTAACTCTTTTAGCTAGTACGAAGTTCGTCTACTTTAACAAAAGTCACACTTTTTAGTTTTTAAGAATTCGAATTTCAAATTTTCAAAAAATTTTCATATTCGAATACCAAGTTTTTGAACTTTTACACAGATGTAATTCCATTTTCACAAAAAATTATTATAGTTAATGATAAAAATCTTATAAGAAAGTTGGATTACAAAGTCTGAGAGTTCACTGTAAATGCATCCTTCATCTAAGTAATGAATTGACAAATTACAGCCAGCATATTTTTCTATTATTTATTACCTCGAAAACACAATACGTTAAAAGTAATCAGGCGCCTTAGCATACGCAAAGTTTGAATGTTCTTGATTTCTTATTTGTTTTTTATTGCAATAACAAATTTACTTGTTTAGTAAAAATTTTGCTTTCTGCAAATGTTTACTAATCCATATTGAATTCTTCGAGACAAGATTCTGCGTTGCTTACTTTTTGCTGTTGTCATGCGGATATGTGAAAAGTTTGATCACTTTTTTGTTGAGCTATTTGCGAAATTTATTTTCTTCACGTTGCATGCGTGTTTCTTTTACTATACTTTTGCCATTTTATATCAATTTGTAACAATGGCACACAGTTTGTTTCTTTTATTGCGCTTGAATCTGCGCAAAACCAATCAACAGATAAAAACTTTGCTTTTTACATAGTTCAGGGTTGTAAATTCATTCTGAACTACTTTTTTGATTTCAATTTTATTATAATCTTTTTGCTTTTTTTTTGTAATTTTCTTCTTTTTGGAGTCTAACTAAAAACCAACTACATACACGCCTCACATAAATGTTAATACACTTTTTAATGCCTTGCAAAGAAACTTTTGCAAAGTGGAAAATAAAAGTAAAATAAACTGATGAGATGTTTTTCCGATAACTAAAATTAAAATTAATTTTTTCAACGAATTTTGTGCTTTTAAGCCTATCAGTATGTCGGCCAAGGCAGTTACTAAGATGAGTTGTATTGCCCAAAATATGCTTTACTGTCAAATAAAAGAGTTCCCTAAATGTACTAAACAAACTCTTATCACCCCTAAAAGTTATTCAGAAAACATTTTAAAAACTGCGTGTAACAAATAATATGCCTTGGCCTCCTTGACAACAGGTTTTTGTTATATTAATTTTTTTTTATTTGTTGCTGTACTCGCCAGCTAGCCGACGCTTTTACGTTTCTATTTTAATGGTATCCCTCATAAAGTTTGTTTAAGTGAAAGGTACTAAGCTTAGGCGATTTTATATGCATTTAATCTCCGATAACAAACACTTAACTACAATGTGGCACTCCATTTTTACATGCGTCATAAAAATAATAATTCAAAAGCATTTCGTTTCCAACTCTTTGAGTGCAGAAATACCTACAAAAGCGTCATTAAGTAATGGGGGCTTGTGAAGTGGTCAATTATGTTCTTGCTTAAGCTGCTACAGCACTCAGACTGCAGTTACATCCATGAATGTGGTAGTAAGAATGACGTAAGCACAATGGTTAGTATTAAAATAAAAATTGAGAATTCTTTTAAATTGCGCATTTTTGTTTTCTAACATTACTTTTGTTCTTAGAAATATTTTTCCACAGTTAAGCACAAACTTAACTCTATAATCACCATATGCCGATGGTCTTAGCAGCTGGTGCCTTTGGTAATGTAAAATAATATTCATAAATGTATTTCTAGTAAATAAATAAATAAAAAATATTTATATTATTACGTTATTCTGAAGCTAAAGTAAAGAAAGTTAATCAAATTTAAAATTTCACTCGTGCAAAACTAAAAATTCTATTAAAATGTGGCACTAATACAAATGCCCTGGAAATTCCTATGGCAACTTGCAATTAAGGATAAAAAATAATATTCTCCAGGAGACCACTAGGTCATGGAGAGAAGAAAATAGGTCAGGAGAATTGCTTAACCTCTCAAGAGAACATCGTCCTGGCTTGTGTCACCGGTCGTTGGCTGTTCTAGGATATAAATATTTTCGCATTAATGCTATAGAAATACAGGATTCATTCTATGAGCGAGTAAAGACACATCAATTGCAATAGATGAAAGAATTAAATCTGCTAATAAGACGTACTATGCAAATATAAAATTGTTCAGATCAAAGGTTTTATCTCGAATGCAGAAAATCAAGATGTATAAAACTTTGATGCGTCCGGTTCTTACTTATGGTGCTGAAATCTGGACACTGAAAGCTAATGATATAAACCAGCTATTGCGATTTGAAAGATCCATAATGAGAAAAATCTACGGTCTTATTCGGCTTGAAAATGGCACGTATCGCATCCGTTATAACAATGAAGTTGAAAACCTTATTGGTGGTGAAAATGTTTTACGTTTTAGTAAGGCGCAGCGGATTAGATGGATTGGCCACATTATAAGAACGCCCAACGAAGGAATCCAAAAAAGGGTGTTTACTTTGAGTCCAATTGTAGGAAGAAAGAGAGGCCGACAAAGAAAGAGATGGTTTGATGACGTAGAAGCAGACTTAAAAGCGATGAACGTTCGTAATGGGAGAAATGAGGCTCTCTCTTGCCTTATTGGAGGAGGATTATTGATAAAGCTATAGCCTATCGCAGACTGTGAAGCTAAGAGAGAGAGAGAGAGAGCTAAAGAAGTTGTAAAGGCCAGGAAGAGGAAGAAACAGTAGAACACTTCCTCTGTAATTGTCCAGCCTTAGCTAGAAGTAGAGCAATGTTGTTAGGAAAATACCATTTTGACTCTCTTACGGAACTATCCGGTGTTAGGATAAAACCTTTAAGAGAGATAAAAAACCTTTAAGATGGAATAAAACTTCATAAGGCAGTCTAACTGGTCCACAATGGACGATACTTGGTACAAGCGAGTTGGCTACTTTGAGCCGACTGCCACAAAAAAGCCTAACCTTACATACTCTGCTCTGAGTGAACCTATTAATGTCTCATTAGTCCTTTATATAGGAACCAGGTTGTTGTTGTTGTTGAGGTGGTTGAGTATTTGTACCAAATAGTCTTAATTAGCGTCTAGCGCCGCTGTAAAGGGTTTTCCAATAACAGGTGATATGAATAAATGGATTGCGCTATCGAAAGATGATTAATAATTTTCTATTGCCGAAATTGGATGGTGTTGATCTGGGCAACGTTTACTTTCTACAAGACGGCGCTACGTGTCACACAAGCAAAGAAACCATTGATCTCTACCGGAAAAGTTTCCGGACTGTGTTATCTCTCGAAGAGGTGATCACAATTGGCCACCGAGATCTTGTGATTTAACACCTTGTGAATTTTTTCTTTGGCGCTACGTGAACAGCCCAAGGTCGATTCAAGACTCGTGAGGTTATCGAGGACACTTTGCAATTCGGTTATGGAAAATTTCATGAAAAGGATGTTATCATGTAAGTGTGGTCGTGGTGGTCATTTGCCTGATGTTATTTTCCACTATTAAGGGCATACCTTCCTCTTTATAATAAAATAAACATCCGATCATTTATATTAAAAAATAGTGTTATAAAAATAACACCTCTTATTGGAAAACCACTTTATTACCACTGTTCTCGTGTGATGTCCTTTTTTTTTTTTTTTTTAAGTCATATCCATTTCATGCAATCCAGATATAACAGCAAATTTTTTATCTCTATGACTGAGATTCCGTTAATTTGCTGTAGAAAAGGCTTACCGAAAGAGCAAAGTCTTGTTCTGGCTAAACCTGGACATTCGCATAATAAATCCGCCTGACAGCTTCTGCAGATGAGATCGAAAGAAAGGTTAAGCCTGGCTGCATGATCTTCTAACTTCCAGTTAAGGATGCAGTGATACGTGAAATGTTTGAGCGAGAGCATCCTAACAAGTAATTCGTCCCCTGGGTGTTGTACGACGACCATGTTTTTCTTGTTGTAGTGCATGTACTTAATTGCTGCCACTTTCCTTCGGTTACAACATAGTAGTGCGACGCAATGGATGTTTTTATTGCAGTGAATGGAGTAGCGAGAGAGGCGGTTGAACCTCTGTTATGTCTAAATTTTCTTGCTAGCTCGTCCGCTTTCTCACTACCCTCTATATTCCGGTGGCCGGGAATTCATATCAGAGTAATTTCAAACGTATGACCAAGCAGCTTTAGTTCCTCTCTGCATTGTGAAACTAGTTTGAATGAAATGGAGCTATAGTCTAAGGTGTTGTTAGCTGATTGACTGTCTGAAAAGATAGCTACTCTTGCATCAATTTCTTTGTAGTGTTTCAGTGATTCGCAAGCTTCCCTGATTGCAAAAAGTTCTGACTGGAACACGCTGGCATAATCAGGAAATCGAATTGATTTGGATAAGTTGAGAGGTTCCGAATAGAGGTCAGCTCCCACACCACAGTTTATCTTAGTGTACAGGGTTTGATTGAAAAGTAATGACCCAAGCGATCAACCGAATCGGCTGGTGGGAGAAAATGATCGTTGGACCTTCCCCTTCCACTAGAAACCGGACCTAGTTCGCTGAAAACAGCGGTGCAGTCAACATCGCTCCGCGCGTGAAAGCTGTTTTAAAAGTGTGTTAGGATTTTACAGTGGCGAAAATGCAGCCATCGTTGGAACAAAGTTACTCGATCAAATTTTGCGTAAAGCTAAACAAAACGAGTACCGAAACCATTAGACTACTCAAGGAGGCTTACGGGGACCAATCTCTGCCCAGTGCCCAGGTAAAACGGTAGCACAAGTCGTTCAAGGAAGGCCGGGAGGACGTCGAAGACGAACAGCGATCTGGAAGGCCTTCGACGACGCAAACAGACGAAGATGTGAACCGGCTTCATGAATTTTTGAACATTGACCGTCGTGCTAGTCTACTACAGCCCAGACCTGTCCCCTCCGGACTTCTTCTTGTTCCCGCCCTGAAAAGAAAGCTGAAGGGGAGGCGTTTCGACTCCATCGAGGCGATCCAAAAAACTGTGACGGCCGAATTGAACGCGATTCCGGCGGATGAGTTTAAAAAATGTTTCCTGCAGTGGAAGGACCTCTACCGGCGGTGTATTGACGCTTAAGGGTCCTATTTTGAAGAATATTAGTTGTATAAGCCAAGAGGTTTAATAAAACTGCTTAAAAAAAATAAGGCTCATTACTTTGCAATCAAACCCTGTAGTCAGTATAGATTTCGACATCAAATCTACCAATCACTTTCCCTTTCCTCCATTTGGCTCTCGATGGAAAACGAACTGTAAAGTCTTTCTTTTAGGTAGCAGTGCAAAACAGTTCTAGTTTCTGCGTAATGGCTTATAAATTTCTTTTTGCCAGCTCCTTGTCAAACTCGTTTCCTTTCCTGCAATCTTTCAAACGCCTTTACGAGAATGCAACAACTTCCAATGTGACATAAATACTTCTTCACTTGACTGGTTCTGAAAATCCTTTTACAAAGAAACTCCATAGATGCTTGACTATCTACATTATGACAATAAAGGTGTATTTCAGACCTTTTGCGAGGTTTATTACGCTGATCTAAGTTAAGATCGCGTATCGACACCCACGTCACTGTTGACAGTTAAGATTTCGAGGTTTTAAAGGACTTCGTATACTTAGGAATCAGCATTAACACCGACAACAATGTCAGCCTGGAAATCCAACGGAGAATCTCTCTTGCCAACAAGTGCTGGACTAAGTAGGCAACTGAGCAGTAAAGTCCTCTCTCGACGAACAAAACTCATGCCCATCATCATGCCCATCCTAACGTATGGTGCACAAGCGTGGACGATGACAACATCCGATGAAGCGACGCTTGGAGTGTTCGAGAGAAAGATTCTGCGCAAGATTTTTGGACCTTTGCACGTTGGCAATGGCGAATATCGCAGGCGAGGGAACGATGAGCTGTATGAGCTTTACGACGACATAGTCATAGCGCAGCGAATAAAGATCCAGCGGCTACGTTGGCTGGGTCATGTCATCCGAATGGATACAAACGCTCCGGCTTTGAAAGTATTCGATGCGGTACCAGCTGAGGAAGAGGAAGGCCTCCTCTGCGTTGGAAGGTGGAGAAGAACTTGGCTTCACTTGGTGTGTCCAATTGGCGCCGGTTAGCACGAGAAAGAAACGACTGGCGCGCTTTGTTAAACTTGGCCAAAATCGCGTAAGCGGTTATCGCGCCAATTAAGAAGAAGAAGAAGTTGAGATTGCAAGAACCTAAGAATTTGCCCATCACTATAGCGAGTCTATGGCCTGATCCATATACCGTCTCCTGCTACCTCGTCCACGTGTGATCCATTTGCGTGACTAAGTGACTGAGTTGCAAAACTAAGTATTGAAAATAACTTTTAATTCTATATTTTTTGTCTTCCTACATATTTGGGATAAGTGAACACCCAAGCTAACTCTAACAGGCTACACGTGCCGCATTATTTACGTAAATATTATTGCATATTTCATATTGCTTTTGTTATGCAAGTCCATTTATGCCATGCCATGCATGCGGTTAGAATATAATTTGTATATTCAAGCAATATAAGTTTCCTTTCAGCCACAAATGCAGAACCAAATGCAGCACAATGCAACCCATGAATTATTGCAATATTAGAACTTTTCGCCAAACGCAAATTGTGCTAATTGAAAATTTTCAAGCACCAAAATTCGCACCCAAATGTTGGTTATCACGTGTATACTTTGGCCAAATCTGCGCCCGTTCCCACTAGACCTTGGCTAATCGCATAGAATGTGGAAATTTTCAGTTAAAATTCATTTTCATAATCGTCACAAATGACAAAGCTTTCGTGGCAAAAGTTTCAATGAATAGTAGGACACCTATACATACGTCAGTTGGTAGAGAAGTATATATGTATGTGTAGATGCGTATAAATATATAACCATGGGCGCTGCTATAGAAAAAGGAAATAAATATTTGGAATACATTTACATATTTCAGTAAGTAAAGCTCGATGTACATTTGATCTCATTCAAAACATAAAGAGTTCAAAAGCAAAGCGTTTCCTTTCCTGCAAAGGTCGACCTATATGAGCTTAATTTCATACATCAAATGGTACATCAAATTTCATATAAAAATAAATAATTGACGTATGCATTATTTGTAATATCAGCGAAAATTCTTCATTGCCACATCCCCGCCGTCTGGAGCAATGAAAAGCTGCCTCCGTCGTGAACAAAAGGCATCATCATGAAGCTGCCCAAGAAAGGGGACCTGCGTAACTGCGGCAACTGGCGAGGAATAACCCTACTTAACACCATCTACAAAATTGTAGCCGCGATCATACAAACCAGGCTCAAAGATATCGAACGTTCCTTAAGAGACGAGCAAGCTGGTGTTGGCCCTCACCAAAGCTGCGCTGACCAAGCCACTTCGGATTATGAAGGGTGGTTAAGTTTCAAGGGCCGGTGTTGATTTTGAATAAAACTAAAATTTTTTTAGGAACTTATTGTCATTTATCTAAATTATGATAATATTGGTTTGGCTCAATTACGTATAAAACAAAATATTGGCCAAATGGCCTCGCGGCTTTGGCCGCACACCTCCATCCGATGGTCCGAATTTTCGATGACGCTGAGGCATAATTGAGGTTCTATGCCGTAATGTGCCAAATTATCTCATTCTTTAGCTCTTGAATTGTTGCTGGCTTATCGACGTACACCTTTTCTTTCAAATAACCCCAAAGAAAGAAGTCCAACGGTATCGTTGACGTTTAGATGTGGTTCACATTCAGCATCGGGCCTTGAAATTTAACCACCCTTTAGTAGAAGAATCAGTTGAGTGGCGCTCTCCGCTCTACATGGCGTTCGTAGACTTAAATAAGCCGTTCAACAATATCAAACGAGACGCAAGATGGCTGGCACTGACTAGAAAGGGAGTTCCCTCTAAGATAATCGCCTCATCAAAGTCGTCTACGAGAATTCCGAACTGGCAGTGATTCACAAAGGCGATATCAGCGATCCATTCACTACCAACTAAGGCAATGTTGTCCCCTGTCGCCCCTTCTCTTCGCCATCCTCCTTGATGACGTCATGAGCTAACTGACCCTGCACAAAAAAGGCATTGTATGGAGTTTCACCGGACATCTTGAGGCCCTGGACTTCGCCGATGACATCTGCCTCATCTCTCACAAACTCTCTGGCATGCAAGCAAAGGCGGGCACACTAGTCGCGCTGGTACGCACTGTCGAACTGGAGGTCAAAATCACCAAGACCAAGGCCATGAGAGTTAACCACCATAACGCAAGGCAGATATTGGTTGACGGCTATCCGGTGGAATTTGTCGAAAGCTTCTTCTACCTCGGCTTCATCATCACGGCAGATGGTAGAGCTGATGAAAATGTCAACAGCAGGCTAAACAAAGCAAGGACGACATTCGGGCGAATGCATACAGTATGGGGGAGTTCGCAAATCTCCAGACGCGCTAAACTACAAATATTCGTCTCATGCGTGAAGTCGGTATTATTGTACGGAAGCGAAACATGGCTGGTCTACAGGCTACAATCCTTCGTCAACAAATACCTCCGCAGCATCTGCCAAACACCATCAGTAACGACGCACTGTGGAGATTAACGAATGAGGAACCCATCCTTTGGCAATTCAAACGCAAAAAGTGGCGGTGAATAGTTCACACGTTGAGAAAACCACCAGATAGCATCACGAGAATGGCACTGGACTAGTACCCGCAAGGGAGCAGAGGTCGCGGTCGACCAAAAAACACTTGGAGAAGGTGGATGTTGCGCGAACTAGCTAATGCCGACATCTCATGGGACGGTGCAAAAACAAGGGGAAAAAAGTCGTATTTTCTACTAGTTATAAATACCCATTATATATATTGGGTAGTCAAAAAAGTCTTTTCGTATTTCTAATCAAACTTCAACGCATTTTTTTATATTTATAATGAACTTTATTAAACCGAATATGTACCATTTTGGTCGACCACCTTTTGCCATTTTTCTTCTAGAGACATTATTCCATCAGTGTAAAACTTTTGTGGTTTCTCGGCGAAAAACTGCGACAAGTAATTTTCACAGGCTTCTCTTGAAGCCAACTTTACTCCATTAAGGGAGCTCTGTATTGACCGAATGGTAGTCCGATGGTGCAAGGTCAGGGCTATATGGTGGATGCATCAAAACTTCCCAGCCAAGCTCTCCCACGTTTTTGCCGAGTCATCAAAGATGTGTGTGGCCTAGCGTTGTCCTGATGGAAGACGACGCCCTTTCTGCTGATCAATTCTGGCCGTTTTTTTCGATTGCTTGCTTCAATCTCATCAGCTGTTGACAGTAAAGTGTAGAATCAATCGTTCGAGCAGGCTGGAGCAGCTCTAGTGGATGATTCCTTTCCAATCCCACCAAACACACAGCATAACCTTTCGAGGCGTCAATCCTGGCTTTGCGACCATTTGTTGAGCTTCACCACTCTTGCACCATGATCTTTTTCGCACACTATTGTCGTATTTGATCCATGTCATGGCAGCTTATGTGACGGTCCTGGTCAATCTTTTCCATAATTTCATCGACTTTTTCAACGATAGGTCGACCGGAGCGAGGTGCATCTTTCACATCGAAATTTCCAGAACGAAAGCGAGCGAACCATTGTTGTGCTACGCAAACTGATGCAGCATCGTCTCCGTAAACTTCACAAATTTCATTAGTGACTTGCGTTTCATTCTTCCCTTTTTTATACAAAAATTTCAAAATATAGCGAATTTCTTCATTATTTTCACTCATTTTTGAACAGCTATAACTCTTTTTCAACTTCTCCGAATTTAATTTTTTTTTGGTTAAATGAAGCTTAAGATATCTTAAGTAAATAATACCTTTCTAACACCATATGATATGACACAATGTGATTGGTAGCACTGGAGATAGATGACTCCAACGACATCTATTAACAAAATACGAAAAGACTTTTTCGACTACCCAATATATCTTTGAAATAAAGAACATAATATACATACATGCATACACATATTTTCCTCTATTCAAAAGACTTATGAATTAAATCTATCAAAAACAGGACCATTTCACGTCCACATTGTGATATTTCATTTACTTTTAACCAATTTAAAAAAGGGTGGCAACCATATGCTCATTCCTTACATAAATACCCAATTTGATCCAACTTTGTAAAAGGCTCTTGTCATGGTCGCCAGTTGATCGGGTTGCACACTTAGCCGCCTAAGTATCGAATGGTTCGCTTTAATTGGATTAAAGTATTAAAAGCGACTTTATGTCTTTGTGGGCATCAGCATCGGTTTTTTAATGCTTGAGTTGCCTTCGAACATTCATATTTTGTTGCATGGCGCGCGATGTTGATTTTTCAATTTCTCTGGTATTTCAATTTTTATGGACCACCAGCTTTAGGTTATGAAACGGTTATTTATTCGTGCCGCATACAAACATACAAGTATTTATTGTGTAAATAAAAGTTGTGATTTTAAACGGCTATTTTTTGCTTTTGCGGCTTTGTTGTTTTTCTGTAAGTGAGGGCGAAAGTTATTGTGTTTTGAGTTGTGCAAACTTAGGTAACAAAGGACCAGTTTTTTACGCTGGTTGTTTCGCTTCATAAAAAAATAGTTTCTCATGAAGGATAATTACTAGGGCAAGAGTATCAGAAATCACGAATTCAGCAAATTTGACTCGCAGCGAGTTCTACTCCTAAACTAATTTTTGCAAATTTAAGCCTAAAGTGCTTTCCGTTAAAGGAAGAAGTTAATGCAGCATTTCGAAAACTGCCGTTTCTCCGAATTGAGTTATGTTGTTCTTACTCTTTAGAGACTCTTGGCTTTAGATAATTGGTTCGCTATTTCGAAAGCTTATTCAAACACGGCTCCCGTAGCCGAATGGGTTGGTGCGTAGCTAGTATTCGGGAGTGCGGAGATGCGAATCTCTGTGCATGAAATAGCAAAATAATAGAAAAAGTTTTTTGTAATAGCGGTCGCTCCTCGCCAGGCAATGGTTAGGGGCTCTGAATATGTTCTTCATGCATTAAAAAGCTCCTCGTATAAACCATTTGCCGTTTTAGGTCTTCCGCCAAAATATTTCAACAAAATAATAAAAATTACATGAGCTGCGCCGATTTGAAAATATCTCTAAAAATCCTGTTTTTATCAACAAAATAAGTTTTGATAAAACATTTTGCCCAAAAGATCACCAAATATAAAAGAAAAAAAGGTTTACAAAAAAGCTCGAAAATTTAGGGCATTTTCAGGAATTTGTTTTTACAAAAAAAAAAATTAAAAACGATATTAAATTTTTTTTTTACTTCAGCGCTATTTTTAAACTTATAAGAATTAAAAGAAATTTGTTTTTCTCATTTTTGTATGAAAAAAGTTAAATTAAAAAACATTTTTTACATACAAAAATGAAAAAAAAAATGTTTAATTCTGATAATTTTAAAAATAGCGCTGAAGTTGACCCTGCCGACAAAATGGACCTGGACGGTGTTGTCCATTTTGGCTCTTTTATTTATCTGAAATACAAAAACCAAAAAAATTATTAATCAGTATGACTGTAGCTATGCCTATCCTGTCGTGAGGTGTAGCTGTCCGGCGTTTTCCAGAATCAGACTTAGGATATTGAGTTGCGATATACTGAGTATGGATAAAGTTCATTCTCTTCCTCTTCCGGAACTCTTAAGATTTATCAATGAATCCAAGAGATTTGTGGAAGAGTGACCTCAAACAAATTTTTCCGTCTTACCACCCACTTTTCCTCTTTCCTATCTCTCTATTCTTTATGCTGAAATCTATCCGTGTGTAGTACAAAGGTCTCCCGACTGAGTGCTTGGACTTGTCCAAGCCCACAAAAATCTAATAAAATCTAATCTTAATATTGATAAATTGTGCTACGAATGGTTTGTGAAGGCACGAAATAAAGATATTCCTTTGTCAGGCACACTAATAAGTAGCAAAGCTAAAGAAGCTTCATCTTGATGATGTCAAAAGTGCCTGTTTCTGAGTGCTTGGACTTGTCAAACCCCCCACAAATCTAATCTAACCTAAATGGCTGTAGCATGAAAAATAAAAAAATTGACAAAATAGCGCGGTTTTGGTACGAAATATTTGAAATATAATAATATTAATAATTAGCATATTAAAATTTCAAACAATTCGGTCGAATAGTTTTTTTTTGACAATACTAGGCCGAAAAAAGTAGTTTTGAGATAATTGAGTTTAAAGTTTTGATAGTGGATATTTTCCATTGATGCCGCCGCTTGACGAATCTGACTCTACCTGCTATAACGGCTGTAGTAATTCCAAAAAGTGGGCAGTACTTTCCTAAAAGCCTGTACTTTCGGAATGTCAAAACTAAAAAATTGACTTTTTGAAAATTTTAGACCACCGGGACCCCTTAAATTAATGAGATTTTCATCAAGTTTTTGTTGAAAAACTGGTTAAAGGAATGGAAGGTTGAATAATTTGCCAAATCTTAAACGATTTAGTCTTTTAGGATATCATTAAAAAGATTTGTTAAAAAAAGTGCGTGTAGCGGAGTACGCATAACGGAAGTGAAACTTTCAAGGCAGACAAAGAAAGAGGGAGAGACCCGAGAGAGAATGAAATAAGGAGAGAGAGAGAGAGAAAGAATATGTATCTAAATAAATTCAGAACATTTGCAGAGAATACAAATAGACAAAATTTACAAATAAATTCCCCTTCATCGCTCGACATATTGACAACTCGTACTTTTAGGACAGATAGTTGCACTGTGTGCGGACAAGCCACTGACGATACGATCCATGTGCGGAGGCCCTAGTTGTCTTAATTCCTAAACATTCTTCAAATTGAATCTGCCTTGCGAATACCTAGCAGCGACGTTGAAATAAAATTTGCTTCGGCATAAGTGTCGTGCTTTTACCTAATAGCACTGCTTACATACTATTCACAATAGAGCAAGCGCATCCAACTTTGCACTAAACATCAAACGGCTGTTTTTTACAGACGTCCATGGCGACAAATTTGTTTCTTTTTCGTAATATTTGAAGGTAAATTAGTTAAAAAATTCTTAATTTACCAATTATCGAGGAAAAACAGAATTACGGTACGCAACGACTATGGATATGAGCTTAGCCGAAATAATTAAACCCAAAAAGATTGCTCGACCATCGGTAGTTCAGAAACTGTAAGTATGTCGAAGTATATTTGCCTGTGTTCAAGTCTGAGCAATCTGAAATCTTTTGGTTAACGCTTTTCATTTATTGCAGCAACAATTTGAGCAACCCACGTAAAGGATTAACATTGCGGAAAACCTTAAATAGGCCGATATTTAAGCAGAGCGTTGTGACTGACGCCCGTAATAAAATAATACAAAATATAAAATAGTTAGTTATGATAGTAAATTGCTATAAAATACTTAAGGTATAGCTCTTTCTCTCCTTTCCCTCTACGTTATATCTTCTTTCTCTCTCGCAGAACAAAAATTCCCAAACGTTGCATGGCCTTGAAATTTTACTCTCCATTCTCGCTCCTCCATCGACGCCTAAGAAGTTTCACTTCAAAAATTTATGAAAGGAAATAGGGTACGAATTAATTGCAGTTAGGGCAAGTACAACCTATTCATAGAAATTTTAGTCCTAACATAAATTCTGAAATATTTTTAGCTTTCAAGCTTAATTTTTTGGGTGATTTTTTGGACAAAAAATATTTAAAAACTAATTTAATTTATGAAAAAACAACTTTAGATTAGGGAGGTATTTTCCAATCGGTTGAGCTGATGTAAATCCTTTTATGTTTTCTAAATATTTTGTCTATATTCTTGAGTTATCAGTTGGCGCAAAAGTAATCACCCTGCCGTAAGATTTATAATTCTTGCAAATGGAGAGCAAGTCAAAATGGAGCACGTAAAGGTCAAAAAAATTTTTGCATTACTTAAAACAATTTTTTTTTTTTTGATTTAGTAAAAAAATTATTCAACAACAAAATTCGATTCTTAATTTTGCGCCACATTGTATACAAATTTTTATAATTCCGATGGCAAAGCAGTGCCAATATACACTCAAGCCGACACATATTGGCTTAGTGCCTATTTCATTATCACACTTTTAAGTCATTTTCTATCGTAGGCGCCAGCATGAAAGCGTATTTTAAATATTTATTTAAATGCCGGGCATTGCTATTCAGGCCTCAAGACTCTAATAATTAATGGAAAGTGTCATGCATTTGCAAGATAATTTAATTTTAAATTTAAATCACAAATCAATTAGATTCGTTCCATTTCGCAGCACAGAAGTAATTTAATTTACGAAATGCAAAATAGATGAAATAGAAATTTAATGAATCTAATTGATAATTGCACGCAAAGCTGCTTAAGAGAAATTAAATTAATTTAAATGCATAATCCGAAAGATAATAAAATCATTTTTGCTTTTTCTTCAACATTTTCCTCAACCATCAAAGAATTTAATTTATGGCTTCGCATTCAAATCACGCATTCCAGCATGCAAAATACGATTTTCCGATTTCCTTTCATCTAAACCGCAAATATTCACATTAATTTGATTAATTTACCAATAAGAAATTTATTCAACCACTAACTATCGCAATAATAACAGCAACAACAACAACTTGAAAGACCAAACACATTTTATCAATAATTTTTGCCACTTACTAATTTGCATATACAACAACACGCAGGGCAACAACAAGCAAAAACAAATGTCATTTACGTCATTTGCTTGAGTATCAAAAATGTAAGAATATTTGGAATTGAATGCAAATCAATTTGCTAATTACGAGTAGAATGCAAATATAAAAATAATTTCAGATTAAATTCAAAATTTTATTAAATCAAATAATACGAGTAATCACTTACGATTTCTGCCAAAATGAGTTTCCAGCTACAGAGTGAGCCGAATAATAAATGAATGAATGAATGGAGAAAAAAGTTTTGCACTTCGATCTCACGTCACTCTGTGCCCTCTACTCTACTCAAAGGAGGCTGAGGCAAGTGCGCCGAATAAGTTCAATCACTGTTGAACACGAATAACTTTTTTATTTTCGTTGCAAGTGTTTTTTTTTTCTTTTACTGATCCCGAAATTTTCGAGATATTATCTTGTCCGAGACTGTCGAGACTGTCCCAAAATTAAACTAAGTATAGAGTTTATTGTGCTCCCTTGCACTGGACGAGAATGGCACTGGACTGAAACCCACAGGGAAGCAGAGGTCCCAGTCGACCAAAAAACACTTGGAGAAGGTCGATGCTGTGGGAACTAGCAGATGCCGACATCTCATGGGACGGTGCACAAAAAACAGCACAGATTCGTGTACGATGGAAGAATCTTGTCGAAGGCCAAAGTAAATAAAAGAGTTTATTGTATTTAAAATATTAGTTGGAGAAAAATAAATCCATTATTTGTACGTTAAATTTTTGCGAATATGATTTAAAACTGTTTTAAGCGGAGCTCTTCGCTATAATGGAAACAGCGATTCATATGTTTTCCATATCGAAAAGCGGGTTCGAGAACCGCCGCCTCACCAACATCGTTTTCAAAAAAGTACGGACCAATTACGCCGCCGGCCCAAAATCCACACCAAACGGTAACTTTTTGAAGATGCATTATCACCTGGTGAACCTCGTGTGGATTGGTGTCGTCCCATATACGGCAATTTTGTTTGTTAACACAGCCATTCATCCAAAAATGCGCCACGTCACTAAAGATGATTTTTCGCCCAAAGCTGGGGTTCTCTTCCAAACGATTCGAAGCCCAGTCAGCGAACAAACGGCGTTGTCTATGGTCATAAACTTTGAGCTCCTGGGTCAGTTGGATCTTGTACGGGTGTAGGCCCAAGTCCCGATGCAAAATTCTCCAAGTTGAAGTCTGCGAAAGACCAAGTTCTTGTGCACGGCGAGGAATAGACTGCCTCGGGTTCTGCTGTACACTTTCACGGACCGCGGCAATGTTCTCGGCAGATCTTGCGTTCCTTGAACGTACGGGTGTTGGCTGATTGTTTACTGACCCGGTCGTCTCAAATTTGGCCAATAAACATTGAAGAGTCCGCTTTAAAAGGCCACCACGTCTACCGAAAAATGGGCGCAATGCGCGCAACGTTTGCGTTAATGAACACTCATTTTGATAATAAAGTTTTATCATTTGAACGTGCTGTTCAATCGTGTTACTTGCCATGATGATTTGGCATAAACAACTGAATAATAAACAAAAGATTTGACAGATGTCACCAAAACAAAATGGTTGCCACAGGGCGCCAAAATCGACCCGCGCCAATTGAAAAACCCTTTATATATTTAGCTCCGAGGAGATCGACACACACCATCTTTTTGTCGATTCCAAAGCAGCATTCGACAGTACGAAGAGGAGCTTCGTGTATGCCGCGATGTCTGAATTTGGTATCCCCGCAAAACTAATACGGCTATGCAAGATGACGTTGCTCAATACCAGCAGCGCCGTCAGAATTGGGAAGGACCTCTCAGAGCCGTTTGATACCAAACGAGGTTTCAGACAGGGTGACTCGCTGTCGTGTGACTTCTTTAACCTGATGTTGGAGAGCATCGTACGAGCCGCAGAACTTAATCGCTCAGGCACAATATTTTATAAGAGCGTACAATTGTTGGCGTATGCCGATGATATCGATATCATCGGCCTTAACAACCGCGCTGTTAGTTCTGCCTTCTCCAAACTGGATAAAGAGACAAAGCGAATGGGTTTGGTGGTGAACGAGGACAAAACGAAGTACCTCCTATCTTCAAGCAAACAGTTGGCGCACTCGCGTATCGGCACTCCCATCACTGTTGACAGTTATGATTTCGAGGTTGTAAAAGACTTCGTTTATTTAGGAACCATCAGCAACTCCTATAACAATGTCAGCCTTGAAATTCAACGTAGAATCTCTCTTGCCCACAAGTGCTACTTTGGACTATGTAGGCAACTGAGCAGTAAACTCCTCTCTCGACGAACAAAACTAACACTCTACAAGACTCTCATCATGCCCGTCCTAACGTATGGCGCAGAAGCGTGGACGATGACAACATCCGATGAAGCGACGCGTGGAATGTTCGAGAGAAAGATTCTGCGTAAGATTTTTGGAGCTTTGCATGTTGGCAACGGCGAATATCGCAGGCGATGGAACGATGCCCTGTATGACCTTTAGGACGACATGGCGCAGCGAATAAAGATCCAGCGGCTACGTTGGCTGGGTCATATCGTCCGAATGGATACAAACGCTCCGGCTCTGAAAGTCTTTCATGCGCTACCAGGTGGTGGTAGTAGAGGAAAAGGAAGGCCTCCTTTGCGTCGGAAAAATCAGGTAAAGAAGAATTTGGCTTCACTTGGTGTGCCCAATTGATCGAAATGACTGGTGCGCTTTCAATTATTTATATTTCAAGAACAAAATAATCTTTGAAACGATCACAGCGCAGGCTCTGAAGGCTTCAAGCATCGCTAAAACCTCAATTTTCTTCCACCTTCGAGTGCCTAAACCAATCGACTCTCTTCAGCAGGCAATGTCAGACAAATTTTACTGCGAAGGCACCAAGTAATTGTATGTGCTTTGGTTGCTGTTGAATTTTTGATTGAGGGGAAATGTGAGTGGAAGCTGAAAATGAAAGCTGATAGTAAAAGTTAATGATGATGGGGCTGCCTGTGGGCAAGCTGCTTAAATAACTGTTAGTTAACTACATCAGCACAATGAGGAAGTTTTCTCATTTCCCAAACAAACGTAGACTAATGAGACGACTTTTGGAAATTGTAAACACACTCTTACCCAACTCATCTAAAAATATCAGCACTCATTAAAGCACACAATCATAGTTGGCACAATCGGTATATAAGTAAGCTGGCAACTATGGACGCTTTATGATTTCCTGGTAATACCTCAATTCCCAACATTCTCGCTACACTATATGTATGTAGACTATGAACTATTACGATAATAATGCGATTGCAATCAAACTTTGTAAGCTTCTTTGGCACGCCACTGCAATACTTTACCTGCCCACCTGTTCGGCAGCGCCATCCTATCAAATATGAAGGTGAATAAACAAAACTAACCAGCAGAAGCGAAAGCTTTTTCCTTTCCAGTTATTTTTCGACACAGTGTCGGACTGCCAATGTGGATACACACCAGAGCACGCATAAATAGTGCATATAACTCATAATTAGGGCCCTTTACCTGTTGGCGCTGTTGGGAGCAAAGCATGGGAAGCACTAAATAAGCTCGATGAGACTGTCCTTCAAATCTTACTTCATTTTCTTTATATTAATAAGTTGTTTTTTATTATTTCCTTACTTCAATAGCACATTTGCGTAGCTATACAGGGTGGGCCATGTGATTAATTTTTTTCTGAAATGAAATTACGAGGAAAATACTACACATTTTATTCTTTGCACCGGTTTTTATTTTATTTATTATCAAGAAAATATACCCCAGCTATTTTTGGAAAATCAGGTGTTCACTTTTGCTCTGGTAATATGTACAATGGGCCCGTTTATATGTATTTTCCATCACTTCCCCTAGCATTGCTCGTAGAATAGCCCCTACTTCATATTTGATGTTGCCCTTAAGTTGACCTTAAGTGCATCGTTAGTTGACTCTTACTCTACTTCAAACTCTAAAGATTCGAATAAATTTCAGTGTGGCGGTAATAAATCGGGCTAACTAAATAGGCAATTAAATTGTTTTTTTTTTTTCAGTATTAAATGAAGAATGGTTAGTTGAATCTTGGTTGTCGCTTGCATTTTATATAGGTATAAATTTATATAGCCAAGAATTCGCGACGGAGACCTGCTCTAAAAAATACCTAATATACATAATAGGCTGAAAAGTCATGGGCCCAACAAAGAAAGTGCTTTTGAATAACATCAACGTATTTTCCATCAAGAAAAAAGCAGTCATTCCAGCGCTCCTCTAACATTTCAATACCACTTCTGAAACAGCCAAGATGTGTTAAGTGTGCAGGAAAACATAAAAGCATTGACTGGAGTAAACCCGAAATAGAAAAACCAAAATGCTGCAACTGCGGAGAAGCCCATCCAGCCAGTTATAGAGGGTGTGTAGTACCAAAAGAACTACAAAAAATGCGCAGTCAAAAAGTTGGACAGGAAAAAAAAAAGAACTTCCAGCTCCCTATACAACGAAATCCAACCAAATTAATGAAGAAAATTCTGAGAAATCAATGGCTTGCAATTATACATTAAAAAAACAGACCCCACAACAACTTACTTACGCACATGTTCTAAAACAAAACACTACTACTACTGCTTGCTCTGGAGATGCACTAGCACAGATACTACAGAAACTAAATGAGCAAATGGATTTCAATAAAGCACTGGAAATACGCTTATCTAAACTTGAGATATTCTTATCCGAATCCAACCATGTCTAAAACCCTAAAAATACTTTTATGGAACTCGAATGGACTACTAAAGCACAAAAATGAGTTGGAGATTGTACTCAATTCGGAAAATGTTGATGTCTGTATGATATCTGAAACGCATTTCACAACGCAATCATACATAAAAATTAAAAACTATGAAACCTATCATGTGATTCATCCAAGCAATTGTGACCGAGGTGGTAGTGCAATAATAATAAAAAGCTGCATCAAGCACTTCGAAGAAGAAAAAGTTTCTGATGATGAGTTCCAAGTTACAGCCGTAACCATTAATGAAGATCAAAACCCCCTTTCGCTTATCGCACTATACAGCCCCCCAAGATACCAGATCAAATGTGAACAATATTATAAACTATTAAAAAGATTCATCATGGGTGGAGACTTTAACGCTAAAAACGTATACTGGGGTTCAAGACTAACTACAACGAAAGGAAGAGAATTACATAAGGCAATGCAACTTGCTGGATGTGATGCGGTCACAACATGCAAACCAACGTACTGGCCAACTGATTCGAAAAAAATGCCTGACCTAATCGATTTCTTCATAGTTAACAAAATATCTCGAAACTTTCTAGAAATTGAAGATAGTGATTATCTAAACTCGGATCACTCACCAATATTTTTGTCTCTCAGCGAGCATATCATTTTTAAAGAACATATGGACAAATTGAGTAACCGATTCACAGATTGGCATTACTTCAAGAAAATTCTACAAAATTGCAAAAATAATGCAGAACAAATAGTTAATGAGGAACAATTAGATAGTGAAGTTCAAAATTTTACGTCCAACGTGCAACTTGCCGCATGGAAAAGTACTCCAGCTATTAAAAAAACCGCAGTCATTACTCAATACCCAAAGGACATCAGAGATCTTATTTCACTAAAGAGAAAACTTCGCAGTAAGTGGCATCAAACACGAGCACCAATAGATAAAACTAGGCTAAACAAAATGACCAAAGACCTCAGTCGGAAAATAAAGAAGTTTAAAAATGATGGGTTTTCTCGTTACTTGCATTCATTGTCCAACGATCGTCGTGTGGATTACTCTTTATGGAAATGCACAAAGTACTTAAAAAGGCCACAAATGCACTGTCCTCCACTCAAAATAAAAGAAGGAAAATGGGCTAATAACAATTCCCAGAAAGCAGAACTATATGCAGATTATCTAGCTGATATTTTTAAACCTCATGAGGCAACATCCGAAAGCCTGTCTACATCCGTGCCCCAAGAGTTTGAAGAAATTCCACGAGTCACAAGCGCCGAACTAAAAATAGAAATTAAAATGCTAAAAAATAAAAAATCTCCTGGTTTCGATATAATCACTGCAGAAATACTCAAGCAGCTTCCCCCTAAAAGCATCCAAATTCTCACTAGCATAATGAATGCATCTTTTAAGACTCATTACGTTCCTATTCTCTGGAAAACTGCGGAGGTTATTATGCTCCAAAAACCAGGCAAACCTGGACACGAAGTTTCATCGTATAGACCTATATCACTCCTACCAGTGATCTCAAAGCTGTTTGAAAAGCTGTTGATTAAAAGACTCTATAAAATAATAGAACGAAAAAAAATAATTCCAACACATCAGTTTGGTTTTCGAAGTAAACATTCTACAATCGACCAGGTACACAGGATCACGCACGAAATAGAAAAAGCACTCGAAAATAAAAAAGTATGTTCTGGCGTATTCCTCGATGTGGCAAAGGCATTCGATAAAGTTTGTCACACAGGTTTGCTTTTTAAACTAAAATTAATACTTCCTAAGCAATACTACGAAATCTTGGAGTCGTACTTATCAGATCGCTATTTTCGAGTCAAGCAAGATGATGCTTATTCAAGTCTTCGACAAATAAATGCAGGAGTACCTCAAGGCAGCGTTCTTGGGCCTCTGCTGTACCTTATCTTTACACATGACCTACCGTCTGATCCTAATTACGTCACAGCAACGTTTGCAGATGACACCGCCTTGATTGCAGTTGGAAAAACTGAAAACGAATCGACAGCCGCATTACAAACCGCGTTAAATAAGATCTGCCAGTGGACTAATACATGGAAAATTAAACTTAACCAAACAAAATCTGTACACGTAGTTTTCACAAACACCAAAATACAACATATACCACTATACATAGATGATCAACAAGTCCCATACTCAAACTATGCGAAGTACCTAGGTATGACACTTGACTGCAAACTTCGATGGAAAGAGCATGTCAAGAAAAAGAGGCAAGAATTAGACATTAAACTCAAAAACATGCAATGGCTCATGGGTAGCAGATCAGCTCTCACGATAGAAAACAAGCTGTTAATTTACAAGCAGATACTAAGGCCAGTATGGAGTTATGGGGCACAGCTATGGGGGTGCGCCAGTCAAAGTACGAAAAACGAAATCCAACACTTCCAAAATAAGGTCCTTAGGTGCATTACCAAAGCACCATGGTACTGCAGAAGTTCCGACATTGAGCGCGACCTTAAAATAAACTCCGTTAACACTGAAATCGCAAAGATTGCAGTTGCCCACAAAGAAAGACTATTAAACCACATCAATGAAGAAGCACTTAATTTAATTGAAACCAACGGATTAATACGAAGGCTCAGACGCACTAAACCTAGCGATCTCATACCACCATAGAATTGCTTTATGTCATGTAGAGTGTAAATTGTGTAATGTTATCATAATTAAGTTGCTTGTTAGTCATTTGTAAATATTTATGAACTAGTTGCAATAATAAAAAAAACAAAAAAAAAAAAAAAAACTTCTGTAAAACGATTTATCCTTGCCTCAAAATAGGCCTCAGTTTCAGCGATAACCTCGTCCTTCGAGCGAAGTATCTTACCGGCAAGCATTTTTTTTAGGTCTGCTGTAGTACAGAACAGCCAGCAGTCGCTTCGAGCCCAAATAGGCGAATGCGGTGGATGTGGAAGCGATTCGAAGTTCAATACATGTAGGTTTGCCACTGCTCGGAATCATCAACATTTTATAGATTTTTTTGATGTTTTCTGGTGTTACCATCTCATTTGGACGTTCACGTTCGTACGATCACATTTGAAGTCAGCAAACCATCGTTTTATTGTTCTTTTTATTGTCTGATGGAGCGGAGTCCCCATAGCACTTTTCAGGCCATTTCTTCACTTCAACAGCATATTTTCCCATCAAGAAGCAGTGTAAAATAAACACACGAAATTCTTTTTAATCCATTGTTTTGAAAACGACAAAAGTAGCGTCACTCTGGCGCAATAACTCACGAACTAATGCATGGAGTATTATGAAATTTTAGAAGCTGTTAGAAAGACAGACTGAAAAAGAGGTGAATGCAATCAAACTAGTGCCATCTACGTGTTAGGCCCTTGACTTTTCAGCCCATAAACTACATTCGCAGAGCGACAACATCACGTTGTTTTTAGAAAGCCTTCCTTTGAAAACCACTGGCCAGTATAATAGCGAAATTTTTTTTTTACCTCCAGGCGAGGTTTCTTTACGTGTGCTCACCTGCAGAGATCTCCACTTGCTGCACACTTCTCATACAAACTTTATATACTTTTTAATTTATTTTCTTTTATGACTTTTGCATTCTGCGTGGCTCCGACTGTTCCTAAAGCTGAATGTTTTTAGAGCTCTCGAGAGGTATCGTCTGTTATGGACTGGCCTGTATTTGTATAAGACTAGAAAATGTGATAACAAAGCCCATGACGGCTGCCGTAGCCGAATGGGTTGGTGCGTGATTACCATTCTGAATTCACAGAGAGGTCGTTGGTTCGAATCTCGGTGAAAGCAAAATTAATAAAAACATTTTTCTAATAGCGGTCGCCCCTCGGCAGGCAATGGCAAACCTCCGAGTGTATTCCTGCCATGAAAAAGCTCCTCATAAAAAAGGGCGAGTTAGTCGCCGGTCCTTTGTCGTATTCTTTCGAGGGTCCTTAGATAGTCTCTGCTATGACATCGCATGCTGCCGTCCATTTTTCCCTGCTTTGTAGCGTGGATTGCTGGGTCGTAGTTTCCTCCAAATATTCGCCGAAGCTTCGATCTAGATCCATAAAAACGCTTACATTCGAAGAATACCTGGTGAACGTCTTCTATCGCGTTTACGCCACAGTGATCGCAAGTGGGATCCGATTCATGTTTGAACCGATGGAGATATGCTTTGAAGCATCCATGCCCGGTTAAAAATTGCGTCAAATAGAAATCAACTTCTCCGTCTTTTCTTTCAATCCAGCTTCGCAAGTCCCTTCGTTGTAGTATTCCATTTTTGCTGCCAAGTTTGGATACTAGTTTCCCGTGCTACGATGCGTTGCGTTTAACTGTCGGCCAATACTGCAGCTTCGTTTGCCAATACATTCCAGCGACAACCAGCCCTGCTTCTTCTGAAACCGTTTTAAAGGCGGCACAGACTCGAAACGCACATAAACGATACGCCGCCTTTATACCGCGTATGTAGGAAGGATGTTGCGTAGCCATGTACCAAACAGGGGCACCGTATAGTATTTGGTTCTTCACCACGCCTGTTAGGAGTTGGCGTCGCCGTTGTTTTGGCCCGCGGGTGTTTAACATTATTCGCGATAAGGCTGCTACAGTTATTGATGCGTTTTTGGCCGCATACTCCACGTGAGTTTTAAAAGATAACCTCCTGTCTATCATTATTCCCAGATATTTAACTTCTGGTACTGTCGTGATGCTGTGATTGCCAACTTGTATAGATGCCACTTCTACTTTTTTCCGGCTCGATATGAGAACGGCCTCCGTTTTCTGCTCGGCGAGTTGAAGGCCGTTTTGCACCAACCATGAGTTAACGGACACTTATGGTCCGATTTGCTTTTTCGCAGATGTCGCTCAGTCTCTTCGCCGTAATAACTACTGAGATATCGTCCGCAAATCCGATAATGTTGGCACCATTGGGTATATTGAGACGCAAAACACCATCGTATATGATGTTCCAGAGCAGTGGTCCAAGGACTGAACCTTAAGGGACCCCGCCTGAAACCTTATAGCTCTTTCTGCCTACTGCTGTGTCGTAATCCAATACGCGGTCTTCGAAGTAGCTTCGTATCATTGCTCGCAGGTAAGAGGATACTCCGATCTCGTCCAGTGCGTCCAGTATTTTGGCCCAGTTTGCGGTGTTGAATGCAATTCTTACATCCAAGGTTACTATTAAGCAGTACTCTTTGGCACCTTCGAGCCATCGGGTACCACTTATTGCCTGTTGTGCAATTTTTTTGGCGGTATTCACAGCGTGAACGGTGGACCTTCCTTTTCTGAAATCAAACTGATTGTCCGATATTCCCCTGACGGAATCGATGAGAGGTTTGCCGGGTTTGGGCAGTAGAACCAGCCTTTGTCGCTTCCATATCGATGGAAACGTTCCCTCCGCGAGGCATGTATTAAATAGGCGTACGAAATTCGATGTGGCTTGGGTAAAGGCCAGCTTAAGTACTTGGTTAGGCACCCCGTCTGGGCCAGGAGACTTATTATTTTCGATTCTATTCACTGCTTGAAGAACCTCGTCTGCTGAGATTCTTGGAAACTGATGTGCGATTGGCTTCGAGGTTAAAGAAACTAACTTCCTTTGTTTGGGGAAAAGGGTGTTTACCACTTCATTCAAGAAAATCGGGCATGTTGGTATGGATTACTTAGCAGACTTCAGCTTCTTTGTCACCACCTTGTATGCTGTCCCCGAAGGTTTGTTTTTAGTATCATCGCAGAGCTCAAGGAAGCTTTTACGCTTGCTTTCCTTTATTGCTGTCTTGAGTTGACGTCGCGCAGCTTTATACGTTTCTCTGGCTTCTAGGAAGTTAGGTCTACCTCTTGTCCGTTGGAAGCTTCTTCTAGCCTTAATGCATTCTTTCCTGAAAGAATAAATACTCTCGTTCCACCAGTAAACAGGAACGTGTTTATTTGCTGTCGTCTTGCGAGACATTGACGCATCGCAGGCTCTACGAATATCATCCACAATTTGGGTTGCCGGTTAACCGTACAAGTGGGTGTGTGTGTATGTATGTATCAAAAGTACACCTTTACGTCTCTTTAATATAATTCCAGTCATGTTTTTATTTCATATTCTGTAGCTGCATTTTAAAAAAAAATAAAATCCTCGCAAGGTCAGCAGACATGAACTTAGTTAGGAAAGTTTACAGCCCAAAAATAGACTCGTTAACAAACTGAAAAGCAATTGTCTTATTTATGTTGGAAAGTTTCGCAATGTCACACAATTAAACTGCAAGTTTGCAACTTTTGCAAACTTAAGTGAGGGCTCAGTACATATTAGCATTAAAATTTTCGTTGTAGCCAGCAACTCTTGCAAGTAAATATTTACAAAGCAAATAAAGGCTAGCAGATATTCGCCCTCATACGCACAGCTATCCAGATACTTTTGCCATTTAACAAATCAAAAATAGTCCAACATTTCTCAAACAATAAAAAACAAAAAAAAAAAACATTTCAATGCACGTAATGCAATTTTTTTGGTTATTTAATTGTTACCGTTACCAAACAAAAGCGCTAATTGTTGGCCATTATAAAGTGTGCCATTAAAACTGTATTTCACATTAAATTTTACAACCAACTTTGTACGCGCGCCTTGTTGCATTTTAGATGCAAGTCAAAGCAACAACAACAGCAAAAGCCGCAATTTTCTGCCAGAGTTGCCAACGGCGCTGTTTACGAGAGCGAAGCAAATCGACCGACAATATGCCAAGCAGCGAACAAAGCCACAGCGGCCAACAATTTGTGGTCGCTGCTGCACATTAACACGAGCGCATAGGAAAAATAATACAAAAATGTGGCCAAGGGAGAGAAAATTTGCAAGAGCAAATGACGAAAAGAAGATATGTGAAAGTACTGGTAAAGAAGAAGAAGAAAGTGAGGTGAATTGTTTGCAACCGAAAAATAGAAGCAAGAAAATGTTTAACTTTTCATGGCTTTCTTGCAATTAAATGCTACCAAGCAACGTGATTTGAAGCAGCAAGCAGGCACAGTGTCTCTACAAATACTACGTATGTAGTATACACACTGAAACTACACCTAAATTACAGTGCTTCAGACAAATGATCGAATCAAAATTCGACACAGATCCTGAACATAAACTCGTTCGCACAGATGATGGTAAAGTTGTTGCTTTTGCCGGTGACGATTCGATCGCATACAAAAGGCATTTTCCGCTCATACTCTGTCGTTTCATGCAGAGGAAGCTTCGACATATGTCCAGGTGGCCCACTCGTTGCAGCTGGGAAGTCAGCTCAACTAAAGTAGCACTTGTCTTTTTAAGGAGATTGTACCATAAATGTCAGTTACTCCTCCAGAACTCGATGGTGTCCACTTAAGCTTCGCAAGGTTAGATGAGCTGCTATTTTACCAAGAGTTCACACGTTGGTCACAGAAGCCCATTGTGATGCACAGGTGAAGATTTTCCCAGATCTATTCTACATGATGGTCACCGTAGCCGAATAGGTTTGTGTGTGACATCCATTTGTTAGTATTCCGGTTCTGCACCCGCTGTGGCCTTGAAGCACCAAATGATAAAAACCGGTTTTTTTAGTACCGGTCGTCCCTTAGCAAACAATGACAAGCCTCCGAGTATATTTTTGTCTAGAAAAAATTCCTTATAAAAACCCATCTGCCGTACGGAGGTGGCATGCAAGTGTAGGTCTCCAGGTTTAAAGAACAGCTACGAGACACCCGTGACAATATGGGTGAGAAGCTTGATCAAATATCCAACAAAAGATGTACGCTTCAACATTTCTTTAAGCCATACAAGGCTTTTGGAGAACTTAACAACTTCAGCGAAAGGACCTGTGTTTAAACTGTCCAGATCATTGAAACAATTATTTCCGACAAATGATTTCTACACAAATCGTAATGTACGACTATGAGCATGGAGGTCATATGGTCAATAGTCCAATAGGGTCACGTAAATATCCCCGTGACTAACCATATTTCGGTTTAAAGAACCTCAGCAGATTCAGTGTTTTTCGCTCATTGACTGCTGGCCAAAGTGAAAGCAATACTTTGCACGCGACTAGATTAATTCACCCACTCTCTCCATTTCAGCATGCCTATCAAAGCGGAAAATCCTGCGAGTCGGCACTGCAAAAACTTGTTGCTAGGATAGAGAAGGCCATCGACAGAAGAGACTACGCTATGGGCATCTTTTTGTATATAGAGGGGCTTTTGATAATGCCATTTTCGACCGTATGTGCAGCTCTGCCAGCAGACATGGTGTACACAGGGTGCTGGTGAATTGGATTCGTTCAATGCTAGCCCAAAAAATCGTCACGGTGCGGGCGGAGGAGGATCTGCTGGTGTCGTCCGGGGTTAATAGAGGCTGCCCCCAAGATGGTGTGCTGTCTCCATTGCTCTGGTGCATGGTGATCGCTCCTCTACTCACCACCTTAAATGGTGCTGAAGTCTATACACAAGCATATGCGGACGACGTTGCCTGTTTGATAACGGGCCCTTCGCTTATGAACATCTGTGGAAAAGTACAGAAAACACTGGATATGATTGACACTTAGTGCTATGCGAATGGGCTATCGGCAAACCCCACCAAAATTGGTATTGTCCTTCTTACCAGAAGCAGGAAACTTGATGGACTCGTTCTGCCTAGGCTAAAAGGAGTCAAAATCCAGCTATCCAAAGAAATCAAATATCTTGGAGTAAACCTCGATAGTAAACTTCTTTGGAAGTCACACGTTGAAACAAAGACAGCCTTCTGGCAGTGCAAAGGAGTCTTTGGAAAACGTGGAGTCTTTCTCTATGATAAGACCTATTATCACCTATGCATCAGTGGGGAGTCAGGAGGACCTTATGGAGACTACAACGAACAATAGCCATCTGTTGCACCGGAGCTTTTCCGACTACTTCAGGCCCGGCATTAGATGCTCTGACTGGTTTACCACCACTTGATGCTTTCATCCACGGAGAGGCCTTGAAGGTCATCTGCAGGCTGAAACACAATGGGAACTGGTACGGCCCCTGTCTGCCATTGGAAAACAGAGAAGGCATGGACTTCGATACAACGATTCTCTCCATGCCATCAAGAGTCGTACTTGAAAAGAGATACAGTGTAGTGCTGCCAGAGGTTCAGTTGGGGTCAAGCTCTGAAAGTGAGCCCGGCAAACACTGTTTTCGCATTTTCACGGATGGCTCCAGGACCGAGCTTGGCTCCGGCTCTAGGGTTTACGTGGAATCCAGCAGGACAAAACTGCACTTTGCTCGTGGAATGCATGCATCTGTGTTTCAAGCGGAGGTGTAAGCAGTTCAAGAAGCGATGATCTTTGTTGCGGAAAAGCGATGGAGAAGCAGATCTATATGTATCTGCAGCGACAGCCAAGCTGCGCTCATGGCCTTAGACAGCGCACCAACCACATCAAGGGTAGTCGAGTCCTGTAAATCTAGGCAGAGCCCGTTTTGCCACTCCCTTCTGTGGCCATCAAAGCCACGGTTAGCAAATGGATTACTACAACCCACAAGCGAGCTTGGCAGGCTGAGAGAGGCTGCAGATGGACTAAACTGATGTTACCTGTCATGTCCGATCGACTGTCGCAAACCCTCTGTCATTAAGCAGAGAGGACTGTAGACGGCTGGTTGGACTGATGACGAGCCACTTTCTGTGGGCAAAGCATATGGAAAGGGTGGGCATCTCAGACAGTGTACTCTTCCCAGTTTGTGAAGAGGAGGATGAGGCGGCGGACCACTTCCTGTGCGTCTGCCCCGCCTTCGCTCAAATCAGTTTTGAGGTCTTTGGCCCTGATGTGTTAAGATGCGACCACCTTGGCGCCTTGTCACCGCAAGATCTACTCAGATTTTTTCGGAGGTCGGGTAGATTTAAAGAAAATTAAAAGGGAATCCAAGTGTAGTACAATGAACTTAATTAATGTGTGAGTACTGCACTTGCTAGTGCTAAAAAAGATTGTTAACCAATTGCTAGTTACTTTTCTAACCTTCTCCCCAACTTGAGTAAGAGCAGGAAACTTAAATTGGACGGCATGCTTTCACATCATTTTCACGCACATTCGTCTGTTTTTTCATTTGCCGAAATACTGATGTGTATCGAGCCTGGAAGAAATTGTGTAACAAATTGGAAGGACCTTCGACATTCTTTAACGCTTATTGCTCACTTAAGAGACTTTGCCAAAGGGAAAAAATGATTCACCTATGATCCATATATCGCTACTGGTTCTATCCAGTAGTCATAAGACTGATTCTCCTTATCGGAATGTCCTGATCGGAGTCCAACTACAACCCATAGTGGACGAAGAGCTTCAACTGTCTCGTGAGATCCTCGTTACTCTGGCACAATTACGTTCTGAATATTGTAACAAGTCTAAATCCTACTTATCCATAATGAGAAGTTCATCCAAGTGGAGAAAGACTTTGATCGCTATTCAACTGGGAGTGGCAAAAACAATTTTTCTGCATACGGTTCAAGTATTGCTCAGCAGCCGAGCTTCACCCACATATCCTCTGTGTAGTTTCCGAACACCCGTTTGGGAGTTAGCTATTGTGAGAAGGCCAGCAGTCTGGGATCTGGGTTTGAGACCCGCCACATAAAAGTCCTTCCTCAATGAAAACGCAAGCAAAGCTTCGACTGGCACCAGTTAGCATGAAAAAGAAACAGACTTGCGCTCTTCGTTATAATACTCGGTCAAAATCGCTTAAATGCTTATGGCGCCAATCGAAAAGACGAAGAAAAAAGTTTAATGAAGAGAAAATGGCAGGTGCGCGAGAAAGTATTTCATATCTTGAGAGAAACTCTTTGTTATTTTATCCTGTTTAGGCTTTTACGTTTTTCTGCACTAAAATTTTCAACATTCAATAAATTTCAAATAAATTTGCTGTTCAATTCTTATTATACTCAAGCCTGCAAATAAATCAATTATCAGAAAAATTTACGCCAATGCCCAGAATACTTAGATGACTTGGCATACAATCGCTCACAAATATTATCCGATTATTCGTTAGCGGCACTGTTTATTTTTTACGCTCACTTCACGCTCATTTTCTGTCTTCCAAATCACCATAATAAACAAGAAATTTAATGGCGGCGTAACATGCAAATGACAGCATAATAAAAGTTCAACTACATACAGACATAAAAGTCTGCTTTCAGGCGCATTGAACAACGTATTGCAAGCAACTTGTGAAAAACTAAATCTTAGCAACAAATATAATTTCATATATTGGAAATACCTTTGTGGAAGCCATAAAAACACCACAAATATCACACGATACAAATTTTGAATTATGAGCCGTCACCTATCAGCCACACAAATACGCCCAAAAGGGGCTGAGACGATTGGTGGTTGTCGGCTGTCGGCTGTCGTCTTTTGGCTGTCTCTCAAAGTCAATCGAATGCGCTTTTATATCAAATGGAAATTTTTCAACAAAACGGACACAAAGATTAATGGCTGCAGTGACTTTTTGTCACAGACACAAAAGATGCCTTCGTAAGGCTTATGCGCCTAAAAGTTACGGCTCAACAGTATAGCCTGTACGCGTATATTTATATGCACTTCAGGCAATATTTTATGGCTTGTCACCTCAAGCCCATAACAATGCGGCGAGACTGCATGAAAGCACTTAAAGACACGTATGAGCTGTCATAATTTGACTTTATTTCGCTTGTGTGCGTATAAGTGCTTGTGTGCGTGTTTTTGCTTCGCAAATGCCTAAAAGTCGACAGCGAATGTGTTGGGTTATGTAAGCATAGCATTTTGTCAGTCACCTTTCAAAAGACTAGACATTTATGGCTGGACAAGCAAGCAGAAAATCAGAAAAGCAACAAAAAATCGAATATTTAATGCCTACGATTATTACCGACTCAGCATTAAACCCCAACACACGCATTGGTTATGACAATCGAAGTAAATTTAATCAGCCTGTAAATGGTTTTTGAGCGCCTTGTGGCTACGTTCCTTGCTCTGCGCAATGCGGCGCTGTACTTCGTGAGCAGGCGAAGGTGTGAACATAAATGATTAATGGTGATAAGTCCCAAAGGCTTTACTATGATTGCCTCATACGACTGTCTAACTTATTAATAAAAACTACTATGTGTGTGAGTACGCATGTATGCGTATAATAAATTATATGAGCAAAGAGCATTTAATGGATCCGAAACATAAGTGAGATGGCCTAATACTTTTATGCTTTTAGGCGCACAGCAAATGAAATTTCATTCAAATTGTAATCATCTGACCCAAAGCAAATTAATTTTGCTGCTTATCCTTTCTGATGTGGTCAATATTAATGACAGCTAAACGAGTAATGTGACTTTATAATTTGAGTCGCTTAATGAAAAGCTGCTCAATGAATGATAAATGAGCCTAAAAGATGCAAGCTGAAATTAACGATTTTCAAAGAGAAAGAACAACAATTTCTTTGGTAGCTTCTCAAATTTTAGATACGCCATAACTTTAGGTGCACCATTCATTAATTTGGCGAGTTTATGGATGAATGTTTAACAAACGATAAAGCAAGCGGAAACTAAATGAAAATTAGCGAAAACGCTGGGAAGTTGGAAATGTTGGTTTAAAAAGTAAACCCTAAATTTTAAATTTAGTGGAAGGAAGATGCCAACTGAACTGGGGTTACCAACGTAAAGCATATACGGAATATTGAAAAATTATCTCGCAAACAAGTCAAAGTGTCCACCAACTCAACAAAAAGCAAAAAATTAATCATTCGGATGAAAGTTGTGTAGTGCCGCATTTAGAAAACTACGATGATTCGCTATGAGTCACGATGAGATTGGGTCGAATATAAACGAACATAGTAATCAAATTGAGGTTATAAGAAACTTCGTTTACTGGGAACCAGCATTAGCACCGATAACAATGTTCGTCTTGAAATCCAACGTGGAATCTCTCTAACCCACAAATGCAACTAGTCCAACTAAGTAGGCAATTGAGCTCTAAAGCCCTCTCTCGACGAACAAAACTAACACTCTATAAGACTCTCATCATGTTCGTTCTAACGTATGGCGCAGAAGCTTGGACGATTACAACATCGGATGAGGCGTCCCTTAGAGAAGTTCGAGAGAGAGATTCTGGGCAAGATTTTTGGACCTTGGGCGATGGCGAGCATTGCAGACGATGGAACTATGAACTGAATGAGCTTTACGACGACATAGATATAGCGCAGCGAATAAAGATCCAGCGGGTACGTTGGCTGGGTCATGTCATCCGAATGGATACAAACGCTCCGGCTCTGAAAATATTCGATGCGGTACCAGCTGGTGGTAGCAGAGAAACAGGAAGGCTTCCTCTACGTTGGAAAAGTCAGGTGGAAAAGGACTTGGCTTCACTTGGTACGACCAACTGGCGTCGGTTACCACGAGAAAGAAACGACTGACGTGCTTTGTTAAACTCGGCCAAAATCGCGTAAGCGGTTATCGCGCCAAACAAGAAGAAGAAAAAGTAATCACATTTATTTTCGAAAGAGGAAAACTAAATACGTTAGTAAGGGCAGCTCTGAAGCCCCTGGCAGACAAATACTGGGTGCATACGAAGTGTTACCTATTCAAAACACCGTAACTTTTTTGTGTGATTCTTTTTTTTTGTTTTGTTTTTTTTTTGGGTCGGGACAACTAGCAAGTGCAGCACTCAGACATTCAGTAAGTCCATTCTACTACACTTGGATTCCCATTTAATTTTCTTTAAATCTACCCGACATCCGAAAAAATCTGAGTAGATCCTGTGGTGCCAAGGAGCCAAGTTGGTCGCTTCTTAATACATGAGTACCAAAGACCTCAAACCTGAAGTGGTCAGCCGTCTCTCTCCTCCTCTTCACAAGCTGGGCACGTGCTTCGCCCACAGAAAGTGGCCCGTCATCAGTGCAACCAGCCATCTGCACTCCCTCTGTTTAATGACAAAAGGGTTTGCGACAGTCGATCGGGCATGACAGGTAACATCAGTTTAGTCCATCTGCAGCCTTTCTCAGCCTTCCAAGCTCGCTTGTGGGTTAGAGTAACCCATTTGCTAACCGTGGCTGTGATGGCCACAGAAGAGAGTAGCAGGACGGGCTCTGGGCCAAAGAAGTTGACCTCAGAGCCCATCTTAGCTAAGGAGTCAGAGGTCTCGTTACCCGTGATACCCACATGTCCCGGAACCCATGTTAGCATCAGGCTATTTTATCTACCGACATAGTTCAGCCTGGATTTACAGGACGTGACTACCCCTGATGTGGTTTGGGGGCTGTCTAAGGCCATAAGCGCAGCTTGGCTGTCGCTGCAGACACATATAGATCTGCCTCTCCATCACTTTTTCATAACAAAGTTCAACGCTTCTTGAACTGCTTACACCTCCGCTTGAAACACAGATGCATGCATTTCAAGAGCAAAGTACAGTTTTGTCCTGCTGGATTCCACGTAAACCCTAGAGCCGGAGCCAAGCTCGGTCCTGGAGGCATCCATAAAAATGCGAAAACAGTGTTTGCCGGGCTCATTTTCTGAGTCTTCCCGTAACTGAGCCTCTGGTAGCACTACACTGTATCTCTTTTCAAGTACGACTCTTGATGGCATGGAGAGAGTCGTTGGATCGAAGTCCATGCCTTCTCTGTTTTCCAATGCCGGACAGGGGCCGTACTAGTTTCCATTGTGTTTCAGCCTGCAGATGGCCTTCAATGCCTCCCTTTGGATGAAAGCATCAAGTGGTGGTAAAGCAGTCAGAGCATCTAATGCCGGGCCTGAAGTAGTCGGAAAAGCTCCGGTGCAACAGATGGCCACAGTTCGTTGTAGTCTCGATAAGATCCTCCTGACTCCCACGAGAGAGAGTCTACTCATCCAGGCCACTGATGCATAGGTGATAATAGGTCTTATCATAGCCGTGTAGATCCATAGGAAATTTTTTCATCAGAAAACACAATTTTAGGAAATTCGCCACGTTCGTGCACTTGGAACTTATAAGCCTTGACCTTGAGCTCATTTCTCAATGTGCGTCGAATGCTGTCTTGTGATATTTTCAGTTCTTTGGTCATTTTTCTTCCACTTCGACGTGGATTTCGTTCAAGTCGAGCCTTCACTTTCCGAACCATTTCTGGCGTTGTTGCTGTTTTCTTGGTCCACCTCTATAGCGTTTTGCAATGCTACCAGTATCATTGTAATATTTTACAGTGCGATACACAAACATTTTATTCACTTTGAGGTGACTGAGCTCACGAACAATGGCTGATTGGGATTTTCCAGCCAAATATAACGCAATCCCACTATGACGTTTGAATTCCATCACAGAAAAAAAAACAATCAACAAAACTGAGACGCAAATGCTTTTGATGGCTTATAAACAATATATTGAACTGTCATTAGAACAATTTTGACGTTGATTTCATCAGCTGTTTTAAGATACAACCAGTGTGAAGTCAGCGCCAAACATTGGTTATTCCAACAGAACTCATCATCGCCACACAAAGCAGGCGTCATTCATGAATGGTTCAAATTCTACAAATGCAAGACCGCTGGTCTTTTGGGTCTGCGGTAAATTAAAGAAGAAATTTGAGTCTTAAAAATACCAGAGTGTGGAGCATCTCACACAGCCGCTTCGCTGAATTGGCCTAGCGAAATACCTCAAATGTACAATAATTCCCAGTAATAATCATTAGCCGTTTGAAGAAAATCGAAATCCGAATCAAAAATAACTGTTACAATTTAAAAAAATTCATTCATCAACAAAAACTGCTACTTTTCATCGCAACAAATTCATCGCTTATACCATTTTTTGGTGTTTGGTCGGTCTCCTCCTCCCATTAGTGTTGTGCGTCTTGATGTTTTTTCACAAATGATGGCACCTACAGTTTCATGCCACCTCCAAACGGGCAAATGGTTTCGTATGAGGCACCTTTTCATGGCAAAAATACGCTATTAGAAAAAACTTCATTGCTTCATCTAATTCATCACTCCTAAGCTCCTCTAAGTATGCTTTGAAATTATTTTATTTCACAAAATTGTATCTTTAATCTACCATTGCCTTGCTGCATATCGCAAAGCGAATATCTTCTCTAATGACATGAGTGTTTATCATTGCTCAAGCACCTAAAAGTGTGCTTCATTGCGTTAACACTAGGAACACCTGAAGCATTTTAAACTTTTCTAATTTTTATTTTTAAATTACCTTCTGAGGACACGAATCTAATCTCGCAATTCGCAATTCTATGCTTGCGCTTATCTAAACGCCTAAAAGCTGATTTGTATGATAAGTTTTGGTAAATGGTGAATAATTTTTTGTGTGCCAAAATGTTCTATTTAAGAGGAAGCTATACCCAAAATGTGTAAATATTCTTTAAAGTCGAGTGTTTCTCTCACTAACTTCTGAATTGTTTACTTTTTATTTGCGACTAAAATTTTGCTAGTTTCTTCATATGGCACCCACCTGGCATCCGTCGTAACGCAAAGAACACAACTTGTGTGTATAAGAACAGGAGTGTTCATCATTGCTCAAGCACCTAAAAGCGTGCTTTGGTGGGTGAATACTGTGGACAGTTCAAGTATGATATTTATTTTTTTTAATTTTTTTTTTATTTTTGCTTGCACTTTTTTCAATTACCTTCTCATTGTGCTCCAAGGCATTCGATAAATATTATATATGCGCCTACCAAACATTTTTCCTTGTCCATTCGCCTAAAAGTAGACTTGCGATTTTTGCTAAACTCGCTGTTCGCACGCGCCTAAATGTATGTAATTTATGTTTGACTGACAATTTATTACTTTAATTATTAATTTTATATGTTCCACAGCCACACCTCTTTGTTGCACTAATTTTGTGCTCATTAGCTTTGCATTTTTTATTTTTATTTTTTATTTTACATTTTCTTTCTAGTACGAAAAACAACTCAACAAGTTTATAAAGGAATACACGAAATACTTTGTCATATTATGGCAGCTAACACTCGCCCACTTCACTCTGAAGCCTAACAATGCATTCCCGCCTTGCCATTCACGTATCTTTTGCCAGAAAAGGCCTTATTAATAAATCCAGTAGACTGGCAACTTTTAATGAAACTTCACCATTTTCAACAAGGTCACCGAGCAACTAGATTATTAATGAAGACAAGCGAAGTGCAAACAAAAATTTGTTTTGTTTTATAACAGCAGCATAATGAAAGACGTTGAGTGGCTGGTGGTGAAGAAAAAATGGAAATTAAAATTTTCAAATTTTTCGTGGGTGAGGTAATTTTGCTTTAGTGAAAATTTGCAAACTCATTGAGGCGTACGTACATTTTGATTGCTTCAGAGTCATCAAAAAGTTTTTGTTTTCTTAGTTCGCACATTTCCATGGTAATTAAAAGTAGGAGTGAATGTTATTTTGCACAGCAAACTACGGAGACCATCTATATATAGATTTACTAATTAATTGTAAACTTTTCATTATAAAAGTGGTTGTCCAAGCGCGCAGTGCTTCAACCAACCGGTTGCAAATGAAGAAATGGTTCCACAGCAGCGCGCAGTTTTATTTGGAAAGCACAGTTCTTACGTCTTTAGAGGACGCCTCTGTGGCTTTGGGGCGTTAAAAGGGGCCACGGCATTATATGACCGGAATTCGAGTAGGCCAAGCACCGGTCCTATAAAGACCACCCTTTGGTGGTTATGAGATAATTCGGCACATTAATGGCATAGAACCTCAATTATGCCTCAGCGTCATCGAAAATTTGGACCATCGGATGGAGGTGTGCCGCCGAGGTCGCGGCGGCAATTTTGCCGATATTTTGTTTCATACGTAATTGAACCATACCAATATTATCATAATAAGGAGAAATGACAATAATTTCTTAAAATAATTGTATTTTATTTAAAATCAACTCCGGCCCTTAAAACTTAAGCACTCTTTAGTATCATCCCATCTCACTGTGACAGCTCTTGAGCAACTCTGTTGCCAACACTTGATAGGTCCTGAGGTGTGTTATAAGGGTAAAAGCGGATGGCTGAGGTTTGTGATTGCATCTACTTAGTTTCCTTACGATGCCCTGAAAGCGCCACCATCTGGGAAGGCCACCAGTCTCGTGTGGTTCTGTGAGTCGCGCAATCTGGGTCTTGCCCTCTATTGCGAAGCTAATGCCCAGCATAGAATCTGGGGCAGCAGCAAATGCAATGAACGAGGCTATCAGCTGTTCGAGTTTATCGCTCCCTCTTGCCTAAATATATACAATAAAGGCAGACAGCCTACCTTTGTAACTGCTAGAAGGCAGAAGGTGATTGATTGCAACTTATCAAAGTCATAATTTAGGTGGTCAGTCAAGAATTCTTGCCAAAGATTCGTGGTCGGATCACAGGTATATTGAGTTTCAGTGTGGCGAGTAGACGCAAATACCATTGCTCTCTTGAAACCGCAGAAAACCCGATGGGCAGAAGTTTAGTGCGGGCATTGCAGGGCTTTGACGTGACACCACCAAGACTTCGGAAATAACAGGTCATTGAGAACCACAACACTGGCTTAACTGAATGTTTTGAGTCAGCCTGTCTAATTCGATCTCTCCATGACCGGACTCCGCTTCCTTAGTGGAATCGACAGCTCCACGTGTTGAGGCGTAAGTCGAGACAACTTCTAAGCCGGGCCCTCAAAGCTAATCTTGTTGAGGACTGTGAGTGTTACCGCTATTTTCAGAAGAACTACAAGGAGCTTGCTCGGGAATGGAAAAGAGCTTCTTATAGGGAACTCTGTAGTAGTATTGAAACTCCGAGTAACACGGCGAAATTTGTTAGGATCCTGAAAAGCGGTTGAATCGCAAAGCTGGTATCACATAGGAAATCTGATGGCTCCTTCACGGAGAGGCAAAGTGAGACACTCAGCTGGCTGATGAAATCTCACTTTCAAGATAATCCGATAAATGTTGACCGGCAACAGCCCACATTGAAAGAGACTATTGTTAGAGCAGCTACACCTTCTCGGCATGACTGGTACGTCGCCAGATCTGTGGTGAATGAGGCCGCCATTCGATTTGCCATCAAATCTTTTGACGGCTACAAGTTCCCCGAACCAGATAGCATATATCCTGTCATCCCGAAAGAAAGCATAGAGTCCGTGACTGCAGCCATGAAGAAAATATTCACTGCATACCTGCTACTGGGCTATATACCATGCTTTTGGAGAATGGTGAGGGTCGCCTTCATCACCAAGGTTGGAAGGGATGACTACAGGGATGACCCATCAGCATGACTTCTTGCCATGAAAAGCACAACGTGCTGCAAACTTAAAGGGAAGAATTTAAAAGAAAATCTAAAAAACTCGCTTAAAAATACAAGTATTTCAATAGTTAATGATGTTCCCCATTTGACTTGTTTATTCAGCGATATACCAAAGGTTAATGAATCGATTTAACTGCAGGCAGTTGTTACACTTAGTTGTGCTGTAGTATAAGAATAATTCCCAATTATAAGAAAATGAATTGCATTTGTGTTAGGTGCTTTGGTAGCAATGAAATTCTATCGAAGAAAATTTTATCATCAACGGGAATAAATTTGAAGCCTATCACAAAATTACGTATACGCAGTGTACAAGCAAATATTTGAGCGATTCCATGTCAAGCGCTCCATGTATTTTAGACATTGTCGTAGATTTTTCTTAAAATCGGTTTATTTATTAATTTGAATGCAATAGGAAGTAAACTGAAAAAATTTACAAAAAAATTTAAAATTTTCGAAATTTAATCAGTGTTGAAAATTGTGTGATAGTTTTCTAAATTTCTTTAATTTTTTTCTACTATATAAAATATAAGTCGCAGATATTTGAAAAATGTTATGAATTCAACATTAATCTACACTGTCTCTAGATATACTTTAAACAGGCGTTTGATGAGCTCAACGGAAAATATATCGATTATCAGCTAAAAATACTGGGTATATCACAAAAATACATAAATATTATCAATATGACTCTTATACACTCAAACGCTAAAGATATAATGCATGGCGAAATATTTGACGAATTCGAAATGTAATCCGGCGTGAGGCAAAGCACTCACTATCAACGCTTTTGTTTAATTTAACACTGCTTTCAGCAATAAACGAAATAGCTCAAGGTGGCACAATATTTTATAAATCGCACACGCTGACGACATTGTGATTCTTGCGAGAAATATGGCGGCTCATTAGAATGTTTCCATGCGGGAAGTGCAAGCTACAAGACCAGCTGGCCTCGAGATAAATGAAAAAAAGACGAAATACATGACACGATCCTTTAGTGATAGTCACTTCCGAATCGGAAGCTATATTTATGAGCTCATGCAAGAGTGTAAATACTTTGAAGTAATACTCAGCGTAAATAAGAATCCGTCCTTATCAATACAAGATATATTCAGGCAGCTAACAGAGCATAACTTGGCCATATCAAAGTTATGAAGTCTTCTTTGATATCAAACGGAACAAAAGTTCCAGACCTTAAATAAGACTGGTTCTCACCTACGGCTGTGAGACAAGGGCCCTTCAAGTTAATGACATGAATTAATTGATGCAATTAGAAAGAAAAATTCTTAGAAGAATATTCGGAGATTAGGAGACGCGACATACCGTATACAGTAAAACCACGAGCTCAGTGTTTTAATCGCGGGACGAAATATAATCCGGTTAATGAAGTCGCAAAGATTACAGCGGTATGGGCACGTCCTAAGAATGAGCAGCGAAAGAGTGAACAAAAAATTTGTGAAGCAAATACTGAAGGAGCATGAAAGAGCAGGAAAGAGCGGCCGGCCAAGGCGACGATGGATATAAGGCGTAGAAGATGATATACGAAACATGAGAATCTCATAACAAAGAGCGAAAACAGGCTGTCGAGATGAATGGAGGTATGTCGTAGAAGAGACAATGGTCCACCCCGGACTGTAATGCCGGTATGATTATGATAATACCTATATAAGTTTATCTAATTTATTCTCCTCCTCTTAACATTTTTTTAAATATTTTTAATCATTACACTTAAGATAACATATGACTTTTAGAAAAAGCTTTATTTTTTTCTTTTTTGCTTTTCTTGCATTTTCAACAAAAAAATGTGAAAGGCGGAGTTTTCCAAAACAGAAAAACACTGTTGTACAAAATTTTTAGAAAGAGCTTTATTTTTTTTTTTGCTCAAATTTTGGTTACAATTTTTTTTTTTTGCTTTTTTGCATTTTCAACAAAAACATGTGAAAGGCGGTGTTTTCCAAAAAAGAAAACAAATGTATTCCAAAATTTTAAGAAAAAAATAAAATTTTACCAAAAATCATATTTTATCAGCAAAATAATGAAAAATTCCTTATTCTTAAAAATTGTAAACAAAAAATTATAAAAACGTAAAAAGCACCGAAGCTATTTTTTCCCCCTTATTCACCCCACTCAGGAGCATAGAGCCTCGATAAGACTCAGTCTTGCGTTGGTTTCGTTAATCTATTTTGCTTTCTGACAGGGTGGGTGATTAGCCTGCCGCTACCAGTCCTAAATAGTGGGAATGCCCACCTGTCGTTGCTTAGGAACAACGCCTTCTAACTGTTTAGAGCGCCATCTGTGTTTCACATTTTTCTGCCAGAAGGGTCAGACAGATGAATGAGGACTTCGCTAAATTTTAGTGTTACCGTCATTGCCCATTTGCTGTTGATGGCGCACTGATGCCACGTGTAACTGTATCTTCTTCTTTGTTTTTTGCTTGTTTTTTTTAGTAGCCACAATGCAAGTAATGCGCCGACTTTTTTTGCGCGAGTAAAGAAGAGAGGAAGGAGATTGTAAGGATAAGGTTTTTGGGGTTGGTAAGTGAAAGTTTTTTTGTTTTTAGTTTTAGAAACTAGGAAAGTAGGTAAATTTGGAAAAGTTTGAGGACCTTTGTTTACGTGGAATTCGAACCCACAACCTCTGAGATGGCAGGCTAGTGTACTTACGCCTGACTACCGAGGCCGCACCGAAGCTATATCACTCTAAAAAACTCTATATCAAAATTTTAATTCTCTGTATCTAAAAAGTCGGGATGTACTGACATAGGTTCACACCTTAAAACACTGGACATGAAATTAGGCTTCCCAAAATGACGACAACTGCAACATGTCGCTTCTAGCAACCTCCAGCAAGTGGTCCGTCTAGAGAAAATGCTTTGCAAAACGCTAAAGATAGGCCAGTGGGTAAAATAACTAGAATGTTATGGTTTTTTTTTTTTTTGCTTAAATTTTGGTACCATTTTTTTGCAATTTTTGCATTTTCTACAAAAAGACAAAAACGACAAAAAAATGCTCAAAATTTCAGCAAAGCAAATATAAAACTTTTTCCAAAAATTAAATTTTATCAGCAAAGAAATAAAAAGTTCCTTATTCTTAAAAATTAAAAACAAAAAATTATACACATGTAAAAAGCACCGAAGCTATATACAAAAAGTTGGGATATCCCGTCAATGCTGGGCATAAAATCAGGCTTCGCCAAAATGAGAGAAAAGTCTTTGCAAACTGCGAAAATGACCTCTGAACCAAAACGGGTGCAATTAGAAGAGTCATCTATACCATAAGGATATGCCAGTGGAAAAATTAACAAGACTGTTTTGGTTTTTCTTTTTGCCCACATTTTGGATAAAATTTTGATTTTTGCCGTTTTGCATTTTCTGCAAAAAAATCTTAGAGGAGGTGTTTTTCAAAAAACAAAAAAAAATGTTTTCCAACATTTTAAGAAAAAAATAAAACTTCTCCTAAAAGCACATTTTATCAGTAAAGCAATAGAAAATTGTTTTATTTTTTTAAATTTAAAACAAAAAATTATAAAAATGTTAAATAGCACCGAATCGATTTCACTTTAAAAAATTTTTTCAAAGCAAAGCAATAAACAAATTTCTCATTCTTAAAAATTTATAAAAATGTTAAAAAGCGCCGAAATTATTTCGCTTTAAAAAATGATTTTTTTAAAAAATTTTCAATATTGCATAAATTATATTACAAAATGAGTAAATTTTTTGGAAACTTTTTTAGTTAACTTCTTATTATTACTCAAGCCAACAAATAACCCCATTTTTTGAAAAATCGACGAAAATGTCAAAATACATTTTATTACTTGACATTTACTCAATTATAAATATTATTTGCACCCGAAAACAAACATGTTTCACATATTTTATTTATTTTTTTTCTTCGCATATTTTTATTTTATTCATTTTTGTCTCTTTTTCAGACTTTGATGCCTTTTTGTCAACAACCAAATTAAACATTCCACTACAGCGAATGCCGAACGTGCTGAAATTTCCATTGTACGCCTTTGTTGGCCATTTTCTATTCCTATCAATAATCGCGCGCGCATTGTAAATAAACTCACATACACAATTTGAAGTAATAAACGTCAAAACACTCAGATACGTCCCGTAAGTAAATGAAATGGGACAGCGAACAGCTCCAAAGGCAAGTAGCCAACTCACACCCTGTGTGCATGTGGCAATAGAAACGTCATTAAATACAACAACAACAACATGCTAAGGGATTTTCGGACAAGTACGTGCTGAACGCACTGTCACTCATGAATAACACACTTAGCGTGCACTTATATTTTTAGATCAGCGTATAATCTGTATAAATGGCAGCCGCATGCCGAGGGTTAAGTGATTGGAATTTATTATTTTTATTACATTTTGCGAGAAGTATGGCAAAATCGCTGATGCGCTATTTCGAATTGTAGTTATGAAATGCCGCTTGCACAGTAATTTTTTTTCTCCTGTTCAGCGACGTATTAATGAAATGTAGTAATCAGAAATTCAAACATTTTCGCTTGCTATAAACAGCAAATTATCAGATGGCCCGTAAATTTCTGATTTAAACGCTCATTAAATTGCACAGCGCTGCTCTTTTATCGATACTTGTGAGTACCAGCAAACACAATTCTGAATTCACAGGCGAGACATATGGAAAAAAATAACAGAGTCGATGAGCCCGCTAAGGCAGGTATTCGCTTGCCGATATTGAACACGTCAGAAATATACCCATCACTCTCCTCTCTGAAAACGAAATTAAATTAGGCATTAGTTCACTGGGACGGCAGCGCTTGCTTGGAAAAAAACCCGAGTTATTCCGGTAGCGTAGAACAAGCTGCCATGGGAATGGGAGAGGAGGATAAAGCAAGGTGTTCTGCAGAGTCGTGCTCTCTCACCGATTGTACGATAATAGCGTCAGGCAAAAGTATCTATGGCCTGTGCGCTAAAGTAAACGATTACGTCACCAGTCTTTCTTGCTTTTGCACTGCGAGGAATCTACAACTTTTCCTCACTAACTGCAAGGCAACCCTCTTTACCACCTGGGCAATGGAGGTCAAACAACAGCTCAAGCTTAAAGTCGACGAAACACCAATACGGTTTGTAAGCAACCCCAAATTTTTGGAGTCACCTTTGATATTTTGTTCTCCTTCTCTGCGCGCACAACCGCAATTGCTACTAAAGTCCAAAACCGTAACAAGGTCCTCAAATCGCTAGCCGGCAGTACTTGGGGCAAGGACCAAGAAATGTTGCTGGCGACATTTAAAGCAATCGGCCGGCCGGTTCTAAATAACCTTGTGCCTGGCTGGTCGCCTGGGACTAGTGATGCGCAGTGGACAAAGCTCCAGACATGTCAAAACACTGCTATTAGAACAGACATGAGATGCTTCCTGATGTTCACTCTACAACAGCTAAAACTCCTATAGGCATCTGCTTGAACCAGAGCTGCCATTCAGGCATGTCAGCAGGCATCTCTTCAACTACTCCGACGAGATCCAAGACAAAACTAACCGACAACTATTGGACCGGACAGTATTTAAATATACACTCAACGACATTCATCGGGAGACAGTTACCACCTTCCTAAACTCCCGCCCCCCGAATGCCGTAATCGGAGTCCAGTCATCACTCTCAGCAGATGAAGAACTTGAGCTACTTCGAGAGACCCGCGCAACCTGAACATAATTATCTTCTAGATACTGTAGCAGACTAAACTCCTACCTATCCAGAATTGACCTCGACATACCAAACATATGTCCAGCATGTACACCCCCCCGCACCCCGCACAATACTAACCATCTTTTTACATGCCCCATCAAACCCACTTACCTAACACCCCTTTTCCCTCTGGACCCAAACTGTCAGAACTGCAAGTTTCCTGAGCTTAGGGCTAGACGAGGACGATCGGTAACTACATTGCGCTGACAGGATTTAGCAAGCTGCTACACCAACAACACGAACCAGCTCTGGAAGCGCAGTCTGCAAAGGACTTGAAGTACGAAAACTTCAAACTTTATTTATGACTCTCTACAAAATACTGCCAAATATTGGTTAGAGTAAAAACATTTTTCTAATAGCGGTCGGCCCTCGGCAGGCAAGGGCAAACCTCCGAGTGTATTTCTGCCATGAAAAAGCTTCTCATAAAAATATCTGCCGTTCGGAGTCAGCTTGAAACTGTAGGTCTTTCCATTTGTGGAACAACATCAAGACGCACACCACAAATAGGAGGAGGAGCTCGGCCAAACACCCAACAGAAGTGTACGCGCCAATTATTTATTGACGTGATAACGTCTTATAATTCGATTTAACAGGCTGCACGCTCGAAAAAATGTGTCGTTACCTTGCTCATATGTAGTTACCTTGCTCATTAGTGTTACCTTGCTCATATTAGTGTTACCTTGCTCATTAGTGTTACCTTGCTCATATTAGTGTTACCTTGCTCATTGCCGTTACCTTGCTCATATTAGTGTTACCGTGCTCATTAGTGTTACCTTGCTCATATTAGTGTTACCTTGCTCATTGCCGTTACCTTGCTCATATTAGTGTTACCTTGCTCATTAGTGTTACCTTGCTCATATTAGTGTTACCTTGCTCATTGCCGTTACCTTGCTCATTGTATTGAATGAACTGCAAGCGAAAGGGCGGAACGAACGACAAAGCAAACAAAGCAAACGAACGGCAACGTTCGATATCTTGCTCTCTCCTACTTAAGTGAGCGTATATATGTATGTATGTATATGCGCAAATGTACATATATAAATTCACGTATTTGTATTGGCATATGCCTTCTTATTGATTATTATTAATTTGATTTACTTGAAGAATTTAAAATAAAACCAAGTTTGTTAATAATACCTGTTGTTTTAATGTTATTATTATTATTTTTTTATTATATATGAAGGAAAAAATGTATGGTAATATAATATTTACCATATCTATACTAATATTATAAAGAGGAAAACTTTGTTTGGTTGTAATGAATAGGCTCAAAAACTACTGGACCGATTTTAAAAATTCTTTCACCATTCGAAAGCTACATCACGAGTAACATGGATTATATTTTATTTTGGAAATAGGGCTCGAGATATAGGTCAAAACGTGGACCCGGGCAACCTTCGGATGTGTATGTACAATATGGGTATCAAATGAAAGCTGTTGGTGAATGCTTTAGTTCAGAGAGACCAAAACGTGGACCCTAGAATGTGTTTGTACAATATGGATATCAAATTGAAGCTGTTGGTGAATGCTTTAGTACAGAGTATTTTTCATGCCGCTCCGTGACTGGGGTCTCGAGATATAGGTCAAAACGTGGACCCGGGTAACCTTTGGTTGTGTATGTACAATATGGGTATCAAATGAAAGCTGTTGATAAGTGCTTTAATACGGGGTAATTTTCATACCTATTGATGACTAGGGTCTGGAAATATATGCCAAAACGTGGACCCGCCGTGTCTTTGCACCGAATTAAACCAAACTTCCACACATTGTTAAGGAGGTATTGAAGATGGTTTCCGTATAGTTTGGGTACCTATTGGTAGATATGGTCTCGAGATATAGGTCAAAACGTGGACCCGGGTAACCTTCGGACGTGTATGTATAATATGGGTATCAAATGGAAGCTGTTGGTGAATGCTTTAGTTTAGAGTATTTCCATCCGCTCCGTGACTAGGGTCTCGAGATAGAGACCAAAACGTGGACCCTAGAATGTGTTTGTACAATATGGATATCAAATGAAAGCTGTTGATAAGTGCTTTAATACGGGGTAATTTTCATACCTATTGGTGACTAGGGTCTCGAAATATATGCCAAAACGTGGACCCGCCGTGTCTTTGAACCGAATTAAACCAAACTTACACACATTGTTAAGTAGGTATTGAAGATGATTTCCGTATAGTTTGAATACCTATTGGTAGATAGGGTCTCGAGATATAGGTCAAAACGTGGACCCGGGTAACCTTCGGACGTGTATGTACAATATGGGTATCAAATGAAAGCTGTTGGTGAATGCTTTATGATATGTTATGTTATGTTATGTTATGTTATGTTATGTTATGTTATGTTATGTTATGTTATGTTTTGTTATGTTATGTTATGTTATGTTATGTTATGTTATGTTATGTTATGTTATGTTATGTTATGTTATGTTATGTTATGTTATGTTATGTTATGTTATGTTATGTTATGTTATGTTATGTTATGTTATGTTATGTTATGTTATGTTATGTTATGTTATGTTATGTTATGTTATGTTATGTTATGTTATGTTATGTTATGTTATGTTATGTTATGTTATGTTATGTTATGTTATGTTATGTTATGTTATGTTATGTTATGTTATGTTATGTTATGTTATGTTATGTTATGTTATGTTATGTTATGTTATGTTATGTTATGTTATGTTATGTTATGTTATGTTATGTTGTGTTGTGTTGTGTTGTGTTATGTTATGTTATGTTATGTTATATTATGTTATGTTAATGTTAACTCATTCTCTATATCCATACAAAATATCTATCAAACAAATAAAATTAAAATTTTCTTTTGAAAAATGCAACCATTCAATCAGTATCTTCTTATGACGTTACCACGTTAAACTATCGTCAGTAAACCGACTTTACAGACAACCTCTTTTTATTTTTTTTATTGACAGCACACTGTCTCACCCCACACCATGCAGCCAAAATGGGATTAGTCCAGAGCGATGCGGGTAATACGTGCAACGAGTGAGTACTTTGAAGCTCCTACTTTATCACTGCCCTACTCTTTGTAGGTCTCGACAAATGTGCCTAGGATCCATGTATTTTTCATCCTTCACAAATGGTTGAACGGGTGTTAAAGCTCGCAAAGACGTGCATTAAAAATTACGACGCGAAATATATAGCCCTGGTAACACAGTGCAATCTTCTTACAGATCAGCCATCACTACCTAACCTAACCGCGCATGTGACTTACGAATCACTTAATTTATAGTCTATAGGGAGTAGAATGGAGCGCAGCATTACATCTTCTTTTCATCGACTATAGCAATGCCTTTTATAGCAATCACAGGGTGTTGTGGCTCAGTACAATATCCAACACAGATCTTAGGGATCAGGGCAATCATGTATCTATCCAGTCCGAGATAAAACTCAGAAAGTAGAAATAGAACGACCACATATTACGAAAGGGCACAACTCAAGTCGAAGGAACAAGGCAGCAAGGTTGGCCCGGGTGCACAAGGAAGAGAATGCTTGAAAAATAGATAAGGGCTAAAAGACAGTCATTTAAAAACATTCCTTAAAGTCATTGCGAGTATTTTTGTCAAGAAAAAAGTGTTCATAAAAACCCATAAACCGTTCTGAAACAGCATAAGTGGGCGGCAGTAGGTCCCTCGATTTGTGGAAAAATATCAAGACGCACACCGTAAATAGGAGGAAGAGCTCGATGTATGGGTGTAAGCGACAATTATATATTATTTTATGTATTCCATTAGTTTTATTATTCTTATAGATTAAGAAATTATGGCAATGAGTGCAGCGATCACAAATGCGAGACGCATAAATTTAATGTGAAAACAGCAACAAAAAGTAAAATCAACAGTTTACAGCAAATTACGCAAAGCGCACAAGCACAAACACACACACACACGTACAATTATGCATTTGTAATATCAGAGATGTTGACGAAATTGCGTGTGTATTTTCACGCGTAAAAGCGTGTTTGCGAGGTAAAACGAAATCCAGTGGCATAGACAGGTAGCATACCACAGCTACACACACACACCCTCGCACACATTGACATTAGCGCCTCATAAAAGCGGCAAATCAGCAAATAGCAAATAGCAAATTCACGGCTTAACAAGGTGGCGCACCTCTCCCTTAACTTACTCTTGCTTGACTATGGAGACTTTATTTCTGAGGCAGGCAGATTGGGCGCTCGGCCCTTTGCTTTGTCTGTTCCTTCAACCTCATCAACTTTCTGCTTTCCTTTGTGTGGTTTACTCCATTTAACTGTCTCTTGTTTTGGTTAAATGAAGCCGCAATGCAATGAAAGCTATCAAGCCGCTTGCAAAGTTATTGTTGTTGCGCCACCACTTTGCGCTCTTCACCAATTCACACGCACTCAACTACGTTTATCGCATGGCAGCTGATGTGCAAGTACTTCCTACGCCCCAAACTTGCTGGCCACACACGACGCAGGTTGGTATAAGCTGATTTTAGCTGACTTTGGATAGGTGCATGTTGATGAATAGAAAGAATTTTACCAAACGCCGGTTCGTATGAAGGCTGACAGAAGGTGTTTGCCTAGTTCTAGATGTCCGAATTGAAAGAGTTTTCTTATTATATTAATTCTAGCTAAACGCTTTACTGTGCGTAGGTGCGTATTCTATTAACTGTCAGAGAAAAAAAATCTCTTACTCTCATCCCTACTCACAATACCCAACTGCCATTCAAAGCTAGTGAATATATTTCAAGTGGAGCTTAAACCCCTGCAAGTGGTTTTTCCAGCCTCTACACAGCCTCACTCAACGCCTGGGCACCTATCTGCACTTAAGCAGCTCGTGCGTTTAACATTTTCATAAAATTGTGCTTGGGGATGACTTAAAAGTTGACTATGTAGTTTCTCACCGGTCACCCATTTCAAGTTTCTATGTGCACATTAAAGAATAATAAAGGCCTGTGGAGAAGCAGTGCGTATTTGCAGCTTCGATAAACTGTTAGTTCAGTTATTTGCTTGTAAGAATTAATTGAATTTCGGTAACAGCTGCTGTCAGGCGGATAATAACAAAATGTAATTATACCTAAGAAAAAATTTACAGAATCTACAAAACAAAAACGAAAATACACCAACAACTGACATTTTCCATGGTAACATTTAAGATTAAAAAAGCAAAAGCATAAAACAACAACATAACACATTTTAAGCGATAAGAATATTTTTTAATATTTAACTGATTGGTTTCTGGGTACCGCAATTTTCGGAAGGAACAAATTTTCTACAAAAATTAGACAGAAAAATTGTTTAAAAAATTAACAAAAATTATAAAACAAAATTCAGATTATTTTTTTTTACCCTCCGTTGGGCACCCAAGCCTGGCCAGGTTGGCTTTTCCACTTTGGTCGTGAATTTAAGTTACTTCTATTATAGTTAACGACTTGAGCTGTCAAGTAGCTTCGTAAAATTTAATTTTCTATAGATCTATGGGCATAACCTTTTAAAAAGTATACTCCAACAAGACGAAAAAAGGGCAGACGCGGGTGCCCAAACAAAGGTGTTAAAAAAGTGTCCAATGGAGTGTTAGTACATCGTTTTTTACAGGACCACTTGAAATCAAAGTTACGCCTAACAGTGCGCTGTTGAATCTTAATGTAGTTTAGTAGTAGACTACAAGGTGTTTTACTAGACTACAAGGTGGCGCAAAATTAGTCACCCTATCAGAAGATTTTCAATTTTTTCCATTTTCAAGTAGTAGGAATACTTTTTTTAATACTCAACCAATTTTTTGCGGTGAACTGCAGTTTTCGGCTGGAAAAAATTATCAAAAACATTTGACTAAAAAAATTATGCTAAAATTGGCCCAAACAAAAAAAAATAATAAGACAAAGTTCAGATTTTTTTAATAAATAATTTTTTACAGGACCATTTAGAAGCAAAGGTAAGCAAAACAATGAATTTTTGTGTCCTAAATTAGTTTATAAAAATACAAGGTGGCGCAAAATTAATCACCCTATCTGTGGGTTTTCAGTTTTTTTAATTTTTAAATAGTAAGAATATCTTTTTAATACTCAACTGATTGTTTGCAGTGAAAAGCGGCTTCCAATAGGAAAAAGTTATTCAAAAAATTAGAAAAAAAAAATTATCCAAAAATTGGCCAAAAAATTAAACAAAAATAATAACACAAAACTCACTTTTTTTTAAAGCATCGTTTATTTTTTTACTGGATCACTTAGAAGTCAAGTTAAAAAGCCTAACAGTAAATTGTTTAACACTAATTTAGATTGTGTAAGTACAAGGTGGCGCAAATTTAATCACCCTATCGGAAGATTTATTATTATTTTTTTTAATTTTAGGCGTTAAAAATTTTTAATACTCAACCGATTGTTTTCTGTATACCGCAGATTTCGGCTGAAAAAAATTTACAGCCTTGTACTCAAAAATTACCAAACCTAATAATTCACGATTTAGATTTTTTTAATGCCATTTTTTTTACTGGATCAGAAAGTAGAAGAAAAGTTAAGCCTAACAGTAAATTCTTTAATCTTAATCCTATTTATGTGACTACCAGTTGGCGCAAAATTAATCATCCTATCAGAAGATTTTTTTTTAATTTATTTTTTTCAAATTATACGCGGTAAAATTTTTTTATACTCAACCAACTGTTTTCTCTGTTCCTGGACCACTTAAAAAAAAGATAAGTCTAGCAGTCAATTTTTTAATCTTAATCCAATTAATGGCGCAAAATTAATCAACCCAACAGACGATTTTTTTGAATTTTTTTCAAATTATACGCGGAAGGAACTTTTTATCCTCAACCAACTGATCAATCACTTAAAAACAATTTCAGTCTAGCAGTACATTTTTTAATCTTATCTAATTTATGCAACTTCAAGGTGGCGCAAAATTAATGTATCGGAGGGTTTTTAATTTTTCCAAATGATGTCCTACATCGATCACATTTGAGGCCTGACAGCTGCAGTATACAAAGAGACAAACAACGGAACTAGTGGCACGCAGTGGATAAAGCTCCAGACATGCCAAAACACTGCCATTCGGACAACGACGGGCTGCGTCCTGATGTCCCCAATACAACTCCTTCACAACGAGGCCAATATGCTACCTGTCAAGGAGCATAGCAAAGCAAGCAGTTCCTGTTAGGGTGCTACAGTAGGTTTCAGGGTATTATTCCCCATAGTTAGGCTTTAGTTAGGCTAGGCGGCCGCAGTAGCTGAATGGATTGGTGCGTGACTATCATTCGGAATTCACAGAGAGAACGTAGGTTTAAATCTCGGGGAAACACCAAAATTAAAGAAAAACATAGATGTCGCTAGGAGTAGAAAAAATATGTCCCAGCGATGGCTATTATTTTGATGATTAAATTTGTAACCATTTTTTGTTAATAAACGTTTGAAATTGAAAAAAAGTCTCATTTCTCATTCGAGCGAAAAGAAACGTCAGTCGAAAAAATTGTTAAAAATCGGCGGTATTTGTAGTCACTTGAAACTTCTATTTTAGTATACTAAAATTAAATGGGCTATAAAACTGCATACTCAAAAAAAATATAGAAATTCTGATAAAAAAAATATGCATTCATGCCTTCACTTTTAATGAAATTAAAAAAAAAAAAATTTTGAAAATTTGTTTAAAATTTTCCGCCACATGGTTTATGTTTTGAAAATATGTTTTAAACAAAACAAAATTGTGTTGTATTTATAATTTTTCAGCGGCGTGTATATGCGAAGATATCCTGCTGGCAGAAATTAATGCAGGTTAAGGCGAGTATTTACGTATGTAAAAAAACAACATTTTTTCTCTAAATCTGTGCACTGAAAGCTGGTCACTTAATTTTTGTCGAGGCCACAAAAGTCACTTACCTTAAATTTTGTTTTCTTTCTGGCTTAATATTTTCCAATAAAACCTCAAACAAATCCCAAGCTGAAGAAAATTTTAGTTTACTTTTTTCCAACTAAAATTATCTATAATTCTCTTTCTGTACCGTCAACTGAGAAATGACCCTTCAGTTATGCCAATTTGTTGGTTCTTAGAAAAAATAAAAATGCTATATGAATTGGTAAAGTTTATTTATTCATGACAAGAAATTGCCACAACTGCTTTTCATTATAATCCCAAGGCTAGTCGCATTATAATGTTGTCGGCCACACACCAATAAACCCACAGACCTTATACTTGACCGCAAGGTGCAGCCGGGTCAGCAAAATTGGCATGTGCAAAATGTCAATAAGCATAAATAAGTTATGAATTGAGCTATCAGAAACGTGCAGCGAGCGTGCAATGGACGCATGAAAGTGAATGGCACCTGATCAATTTAATACGATTTTGCTGTAGAGCAACTGTCGGACAGGAAATTGATTGAAAGTAAAAAAAACAACGTAATACAACTGAAAACATACACGCATGTGAATGAGTGAATGATTGAGTGGGTATTCTCTACCCATTTGAACAAGCGAAAAATTATATTACGAGCACAGCACCAAATGAGAATTTTTATTATCAACATTAGTTGAAGGTGGAAAATTTTAATTTACTCCAGTCATTTTGAAGTTTTCGCATGGGATATTAACTACATATTTATACTAGCATATAAAAGTATGAAATTTATATAATATATCAAATTATACACACAAAATAAAATTTTTTTTGGCCATCCCAATGACCACTAACTGGCTTCGACGAGAGATGATGACAGTGAAAAAACAGAGTATCACAAATTCAACTTTATTCCCAAAAAAAATGTGTCATAAAAGTGTGATAAAGCTTTAGAGCAAAATGGACAATATTTTTCTTTCTTCAAAGGAACCTGTTTTGTCCGAGCAAAGAAGAACTAAAAGCAAATATTTTGAATAGCTCCCATAAAAATATCCTGTTTCTTAAGTTCAATGAATGGCAACAAAATGGCGTGTCCTTTCTTTAGATATATGCGAATTTGCATAAGTACTTGGCTGGTAGTAGAAATAGAATTTATTGGAAATAAAAGTAAAACTTACAAACTATCGATAATTACTTGTTCTAGTTTGAAGACAAAAAATGTATTATATATAAAAAGTTTTTTTTTTTAATTACAATAAATTAGCGACAATGGCATGAGCCGTATGTCGATTTATTTTAAGTTAAGTACTTGGCTATAAATAATAAATATACCTGCAAAAATATATTTTTCCCCATAAAAAATTAACATAAACAAAAATACATACGTTGAAAATTGAAGAAAAACAATCGGTGTCAATTCAAAATAGTTTTTATTCATTAGATCCATTCTTTATTTACAAAAAATAAAAAGAAATGCGTGTAGCGTAGTACACATAACAGAGGTGAAACTTTCAAGTCAGATAAAGAAAGAGGGAGAGACCCGAGAGAGAGATGAGAATGAGAGAGAGAGAGAGAATGAAAGAGAATGAGAGAGAGAGAATGAGAGAGAGAGAGAAAAAGAATATATATCTAAATAAATTCACAACATTAGCAGAGAATACAAATAGACAAAATTTACAAAAAACGGAACGGGTCGACCGGTGTAGGTAAACGCCGGGCACTAACCGTGGCAACATCGCGCAGTACTCCGATTGTTTATCACCCGCACAAATGCAACCAAAAATATATTTCCTACAAGTTTCCTCCAACAAACAAGCGGCAAAAAGTACGCAGTGTTATTTCTCACCAGAGACTATCAACCACAAGGAAAAACTCAGGAAAAATAGCCTAAAGTGTATCTAAGATATATATAAGGTATATCTATCTCTCTCCTTTTCCTCTACGTTATATCTTTTTTCTCTCTCGTGGAACGAAAATGCCCAAAACGTTGCATGGGCTTGAAATTTTACTCTCCATAAAAATATATTTTTCAATGAGAATAATTAAAACAATTGCTTCCCCTGACGTAACTGATTGCGCTGCTCAGGTACGTCTGAAAAAAAAAATCGTCCGATTATTCATCATATTTATTCAGATTTACAAAAAGAAAAATGTGTTCGCTGGATATTTTATCTGTTTATTGGGAAAACAAAAAAAGGTTTTTTTCACGCTCTCGCTCTTAAAAAAATAGAAAAATTGATTATAAAATTATAATTCAATCATCAAATCAATCGGTTCAGTTCTTTTTGAGAAATTACCAACGCCAACTCGCCAAATAGTTTCGAGAAAAACACGGTCAACGCGTCGTACTCCAAACCTGTCTCGTTTTAAAGGACTGTAACGTCTAAACTACAACGAATTTCAATATAAAAATTTGCAAGTATATTTTTGAAAGTATAAACTATCATAACGTGAAAAAAAATCGATTTTTTCGAAATTCCAGAATAGAATGGTGCTTTAAAAACCTTTTAAACTCTACAGGTATTTTAGAACACGCAAATCATTCTCCAAATAACTCAAAATGCAATTACCAACACAGAAAGCAGCTTTGTGCGTTCGTAACATAAACGCACCTGAAAGAGAGAATAAAAAGTGTTGCATATTTTAAGGGAGCTGAGGAAAATACGATTTGCTATTTTAGCTTCTATAGACTTGCACGTAATTTTTATGCAGATTTTCTCTGAGAATACCCCTAGTGAAGTTTTCCGAGGAATAATTTTCTAGCACATTTTAACCTTCTAGCGGCCATAGAAATGCATTATTTTTTAAACTGTTCGAAAAAGGCATGTTTTTACACTATTTTTAGGGAGGTAATGTGCTAAAATGTTCCACAAAATCATTCCTTGTGAAATTCTACTATATGTGCTCGAGCTAAGCATATCACCCAGATGAGTATTTTAGCCATTATATTTCGTTTTTCCATACCAGACTGTAATATAATATTTTAATGCAAACAGCTTTGGACGTTTTACTATATGCCCCTAGTGCTTTCATATTAAATTTGTCTCGTTCCACCCCCAGACAATGACTCTGAAATCGTTGCTCAATGTATTCTGCAGCCTATGTGACCAAATTAACATACATAAACATGAATCTATTCAAAAAACAGTTTTTACTTTTTACCTAAAGAACTTTTTGAAATTTTCAGTCCGACTCGTTACAATAGTCGCACAAAGCTCAGCAATCTCGCCACTCTTGCTAGACGTAGAAAAATTCTAGATAAAATACTTAAAGTTAAATTATACTTAAAATCAATTTTCTCGCGCGTTCCTCTTGACAGTGGATAATCTTAATGACTCCAACGATTGTCACTCTCAATCCAACACTTTTGATATATCGGACTCGCTTTTCAGGGTTCAGAAAACGATGCTACTTATCTTCTCTAATTGTTTATCCAACTGATAGATTTCTACTGTAACTGAACAGTTCAAGACCTCAACATTTGACAAACTCTAGTCTTTAATCGCTCAAATGTTCAAAGTATGGTTTGGTTATGAGACCTATGCTCCTCGTGAAGGTTGGACCGAAGTTTGTTTTGTTTTTTTTTTGGTTTTTTTTTTCCTTGTTCACTCCACTAGGGAGCATAGAGCTTCGACAAGTCTTGCGTTGGTTCGTTAATCTATTTTGATTTTCTGGTGGGGAAGGTGATTAGCCTGCCACTACCAGACCTTAGTAGTGGGAATGCCCACCTGTCGTTACTTAAGAACAACGCCTTCTTACTGCTTGGAGCGCCATCTGTGTCTCACATTTTTCTGGCAAAAGGATCGCACAGATGGGTGAGGACTTCGCTAAACTTCGTGTGTCTGCACTATTACCGCATTTGCCCGCTTCCTCTTGCTGGCGCCGCTGATGCAATGTGTGCGTTTTTTTTTTGCTTGTTTTAGCAGCCACAATGCAAATAATGCGCAGACTATTATGCGGGAGTAAGGATGGAAAGGATAAGTTTTTACGGTTGAGGAATAGAATTGGAGGATATTTTTTACGTTTTTGGTGGTACAAAACAGAAATATTTTTGGAATGAACTTTTTTATTGTAAGGTATAGCTCTCTCTCTCCTTTTCCTCTACGTTATATCTTTTTTCTCTCTTGCGGAACGAAAATACCCAAGCGTTGCATGGCCTTGAAATTTTACTCTCCATTCTCGCTCGTCCATTGACTCCTAGAAGTTTCACTTCAAAAATATATCAAAAATCAAAAAATGGATAATTAATTTTGCGCCACCTAGTATCGGTGGTGTTTTAAGAGCTTTAGAACTTAAAATGATAGTATAGAACAGAAATATTTTTGGAATGAATTTCTTTATTATAAACTGATAGATAATTTCATGGCGTTTATTTTTTGAAAATGATATCCGGCATAAGTCCACTGCTACAGGTTACATGGACTATTCCATTTATTCAAGTTTTGACTCTTTTTTTCCAATAAATCTGAATAATAAATCTAAATGAGCTCAATCAGCGAAAATGCGGCTTCAATTCTTGCATGAACTGTGTTTTATAGGCACAAATAAGAGCAGCAGCTCGGTCAAACTCCTAACAGAAGTGTACGCGGCAATTATTTCTTTTTTATTTTATTTATTTTTATTTATTTAAGATCCTTATGTAAAGTTTTCTACGTAGTCGCAGGACATAGGCCAACAAGTTGAGAATGACGACGAATTGACATTTCGGAACCTTTTTTAACACCTCGCTCTATGAACTCCACGCAAAGATTTGTGTTTTATTTTTTCAGAGCAAATTTCAATAATTTAAAACGTAGTTGTGGGGCTAAACCATTTATGATGATTAAACTCATTACACCGAAGGGTCAACACAGTTTGCCATGCTAAGCCGTCAAGCCATAGTTTTCGATAACAAAATTTCGCATACAGCTAAAAATTAACTTTATAAAAGAAATTATTTACAATAGTTACGATGCAATAAGAAGCAATGCAAGTTTTTCTATCGATAACTTTAGTCTTAAACTCAAAAAAGATTTAAACGTCTCTGCACGGCAACCAGTATCAGCCAGTGATATAAAAAAAAATAAAAAATAAAAAATAAATAATTGGCGCGTACACTTCTGTTAGGTGTTTGGCCGAGCTCCTCCTCCTATTTGTGGTGTGCGTCTTGGTGTTGTTCCACAAATGGAGGGACCTACAGTTTCAAGCCGACTCCGAACGGCAGATATTTTTTGTATTTTTATGAGGAGCTTTTTCATGGCAGAAATACACTCGGAGGTTTGCCATTGCCTGCCGAGGGGCGACCGCTATTAGAAAAATGTTTTTATTAATTTTGCTTTCACCGAGATTCGAACCAACGACCTCTCAGTGAATTCCGAATGGTGATCACGCACCAACCCATTCGGCTACGGCGGCCGCCAGTGATATAAAGGGTGGTTAAATTTCAAGGGCCGATGTTGAATGTGCACCACATCTAAACGTAAACGACACCGTTGGACTTCCTTATTTGGGGTTATTTGAAAGAAAAGGTGTACATCGATAAGCCAGCAACAATTCAAGAGCTAAAGAATGAGATAATTCGGCACATTAACGGCAAAGAACCTCAATTATGCCTCAGCGTCATCGAAAATTGGACCATCGGATGGATGTGTACCGCCGAGGTCGCAGCGGCTATTTGGCCGATATTTTGTTTTGTACGTAATTGAGCCATACCAATATTATAATAACAAAGAGAAATGACAATAATTTCCTAAAAAAATTATATTTTATTTAAAATCATCACCGGCCCTTAAAACTTAACCACCCTTTAGATTAATGCGCTGGCTTGAAATCACTCAACGAAGAGTTTCTCTCCCTGAAATCGATATTTTTCACTTTACAAATAAAATATAACTCAACTCATAAATAAAAAAAAAAGTTAAAAACTTAATTAAAAACTGCACGCAACTTATAACCTTGAGTACTTTCAACTCGAGGGACACACATCACAGTGGAAATTGTCGTTCAAAGAAGAATAAGAAGAAGATCAACAACGCAAAGAAACCATATGAACAAGCAACGGAAAAGTCATATCACAGCAAAGTCAAGATGCTACCACTTCTGATGCGCTTCCATGTCTTATTTGCCACAATCAAAAGAGCAACAATAACAAAAGCAGACAAAAGCAATAAAAACGACTCTTCAACGCGATTATAAAATAGCAACAATAATAAGCAAAAAAACAAAAAAAAAACATAACAAACGGCGTGAGATATTAAATAACAATGAACTGTGTGCAAAGGAGTAAAAGGAGAAAAAAGTTGAAACGCAACCAAGCATGGAATGATGACAAAACACATTTGAAAAGTGCAAGTACGAATAGAATGAAGACAAACAGAAGGCGAAGCGGCAACGCCATTAATGCAACGTCATAAATCAGAAGAAGCAGCAACAGCAGCAGCAGTAAGCAGTGGCTCCAGCTGCGGCAGCAGTGGATGGCGACAAAGAAGATTATTTTTGTGTAAGATTTTTAATAGCAAAGCAAAAGCAAACGCGAACATATTGTAAAATCCACTTCAAGTGGGGCAACGAAGCAAGAGCTGTGCGTGCGATAGCGTGTGTGTGTGTGTGTGTGTATGCATGTTTGCAAGGATGTGGAAGGAAATGTTTATGTAAGTCTGCGCAAGGCAAAGTGTAAACAATAATTTCCTGAATTTTTCGCTTTCAAGGATTTGCTTGCTTGGCGGCCACGAGTGCAGCAAAGAGTTGAAAAATGAATTTCAAGACAAACTCACTTACTTACCGACAAACATACGCAAATAGATGTATGGATATGCATATTTTTTATTGGTAAATAAAGAGTCATAAATATGGTGTGTGTGTGCTTGAGAAGGGTTGAAATGCCACTACTGGTCGTTTCCCTTTTGTTTCTTCATGTTCTGCCTTCTGCCCTATTCGCCTTGTGCCTTTGCGTATTGACTCACTCTGTTCTATTGACTGAATGCGCATATTGTGGCAATCTCTTGATGATGACAAATATACTGGAAAATGATGCTGCATGTCGCAGATTAAATATTTAGTATAAAGTTTGTATGTATGTATGTGTTGGTGTAAGTGTTTTGGTGATTGTAAAAAATGCTTCTGCAATTGTGTGGTTAACGCTTATAAGCCGCTGTATGAAAAATTGCAGATAATTAATTATGACCAACGGAAGGATATGTATGGAGATAGGAAAATAATTTGATGAGTTAAAAAATTAGAAAACATGAATTGGAATTGAAAAATTTTAAATGAAAAGAGAGACTGAGAGAATCAAGGCTATGAAGGACAGCTGTTCTATTTTGTTTTTGCTGTTGTTGGGGGGAAATTTACACCGAAGCTGGCACCTCTGACTTCACTGACGATGCCAAGATGAAATCGGGAGTCGGAGCGGTGGTTTTCTCTAAATCAGCCGATTTATCCATCGTCTTTAAACTGCCGAATGCTGCTAGTGTTTTTCAAGCAGAAGTCTTTGCTATCCTGCAGGCATGCAAAATGCTTAGGAAACGCGGGAGCGAGGGAGATATTAACATTTTCTCCGATAGTCAAGCCGCGATCAAAGCTCTGACGACGCCATGGCGTAGAACGTAATTAGTAAACTCCTGTAAGGAGGAGACGAATCTCTAGGGTGTGCAGGTAGTATTTCTCTGATCTGGTTTCCAGGACATAGGAACGTAGAGGAAAATGAAATTGCTAATGACCTTGCCAGGAAGGGGACTGAATTGGCCTCAGATACCTCCTACCCGGGCATCGGCATCCCCCTGACAGTTGTTAAAGGGGAAAGTTGTTCTGAGGGGAGCGCTGAAAAGATGGAGCTCCATTTTTTCATGTGCTATTTCGAAAACCCTTTGGCCCCAATACGATATACGAAGGACACAGAAAGTCCTTAGGACTCCTTGCCATTAGATTTCCAAACTCGTAGCTATGTTTACCGGTCACTGAACGATCGGATAAGCTAGGATTACCATTTTATCACCATTGCAGATGCTGTGGGAACCTTTCAGAGAAGGAGACTGTAGAGCACTTTCTCTGTAAATGTCCGGGTTTGTCAGCTAGACGAGCTTAGCTACGTCAATGTCGGCGTAGAGCTCATACAGCTCGTGGTTCATTCTTGAACGGTAGTCTTCGCCAACGCGCACAGGACCGAAAATCTTACGAAGAACTTTTCCCTCGAACACCCCAAGAGCGGCTGCATCGCTTTGTGACACTACCCATGCCTCCGCGTCATAAAGAAACACTGGTATGATAAGCGTCTTGTAAAGTGTCAGTTTGATCATGCCCATAGTAACACCTACTAGCAAGAGTGACTCTCCGTTTGATCTCCAGGCTGATATCGTTGTTGCTGTTAACGGCGGTGCCAAGATAAATAAATTCTGGCACAACTTCGAAGGTATAGTTGTCCGCATTGACGTGCGTTCCTACACGCCGTGTGTTCCGCGTTGTAGACAGCATATACTTCGTTTAACCCTCGTTCACCGCCAGACCCACTCGTGATGATTCCTTTTCGATAGCAGAAAACGAAGCGGTGACATCTCGCTTACAGCGGCCGATAATGTCAATGTCATCGGCGTACGCAAGGAGCTGGACACATTTGTAGAAAATAGTGCCATTACGATGGACACCTGCTTTTCGGAGAACCCCTTCCATCACGAAGTTGAAGAGGTTGCATGACAGTGGATCGCCTTTTCTAAAACCTTGAACGGTATTGAATGGCTCGGAGAGGTTATTTTCTACCTTGACGGAGCTGGTTGTGTTACTCAACGTCATTCTGTAAAGCCGTATGAGCTTCGCTGGTATACCGAACTCCGACATGGTGGCGTACAGGCAATCCCTTATCGGGCTATCGAACGCAGCTTTATAGTCGACAAAGAGATGATGGGTGTCGACTTGCTTTTCATGGGTCTTTTCCAGGATTTGGCGTAATGCGAAGATCTGCTCGATGGTGGACTTACCACATCTGAAGCCGCACTGATAAGGCGCGATCAGTGTGTTGGCAAATGGCTTAAGTCTTCCACATAGGACGCTAAACAATACCTTGTAAGCGATGGTTAGAAGACTGATGCCCCGGTAGTTGGTGCAGATCGTCGGGTCACCCTTCTTCAGTACAGGACAAAGAACACTGAGATTCCAATCGTCGAGCATGCTTTCCGCTAACCATATTTTGCAGATGAGCTGATGCATGCTACCTATCAGCACATCGCCGCCAGTCTTGAACAATTCAGCGGGCAAGCCGTCAGCGCCAGCCGCTTTGTTATTCTTGAGCCGCTGAATGGCAACTCTGACTTCGTCATGACTAGGTGGTGGAACGTCCAAATTATCGTCGATTGGTGGCATCGGGTCATCTTCTACTGGGGCGGAATTGTGTGCGTTCTCGCCAGCAAGTAGATTGCAGAAGTGTTGCCCCCATATGCCCAGTGTGGACTAGGTATCCATAACCAGATTTGCGTTTTTATCTCTGCATCCTGATGCTCCGGTCTTGAAACCTTGTGTCAGACGCTTGTCGTGTTGATAGAATTTTCGAGCATCATTCCTGCCACTGTACTCCTCTAGCAGCTCACGCTCACGGAGAAGTGTTCTTGCGTCTGAAGAGGCGTTTTACAAAATTACCTCGATGATTTCTCACCGTTCTTTTTTTTTCAATATATTCATTGATTTCCATCCGCAAATGATCCAGTCACTCCTGCCGGAATCATTATTTGATCAATCTTCCTCTCAGCAAGAAAGTTTATCATATATTTAATATATAATATTACTGAGTACCGGTGAGTACTGGCTGAATCCCACACTAAATAGTAAACCTCTATTCTGACTCCTCAGCAGTGGTGATAGCATAAAATTAAACCACTTTCTTATAACTGTTTGGGTGCTTTTTCACTTCACTTTCAATGACATAAAATTCTGAAACATTTTAAATCTTGTCTTTTTTACCTTTAGTGATTAAAAATGGCGATACTTTCTTGCCATCTAGACGAATCGCCAAAATACAGGTAACACGTGCACTAACGTAAAAGGTAGAAGCAACGTAAATTGACGAAGAAGCCTTATGGTGAACTGTCGTTTGAGCTTCTCGGCCTAGGAATACCGTGGTTTCATCCATAGCAATCAGGTTGGAAAGTTGGTATTTCGAAAATTCGATGCCATAAACCTTAAACGAAAGTGCACGCTTAACGACTTCATTGCGTTCCAGCTTAAAGAATGTTGTTGATCTCCTGTCCCTCATATCCTTTAAGGAAGTTGTCCAACCAGTGTGACGATACTTTAAATTCTTCTGTGGATATATCAAATTCAATTACTATCTCAAGGGAACATTTTGGAATATCAGCCCTGCGTACAACCGAACCCATTGCTCTCCCGCCTGCAATCCATTCTCAGATGCAATCTTTCAACTCAGAAAATAACGGCTGCGACCCGATCCAACTCTGCGATTTTTCTCATTTCCTTGGTCCACCAGTTGACACAGGTAATCGCAGTCTGCATGCCATACCATGCGGAGATCCAGCAACCTCTCTTTACAGAATCTTGTATTTACATCCCTGGAGTCTTCCACGATTCCCTTTTTGTACTCGACGGAATAGCTCTTTCGTTTTAAACTCGTTTTTAACGAATTCTTTTGGCACATTATTTTAACTAGGGATTATTTTCGGAGATTGTTTTATTTTAAAAAAAGTTCCGAAAATTCCAATAGGGCTTATTTTCGGAAGATGTCTTATTTTCGGAAAACGACGGTAGTATTTATACAAAATTCAAAAATATATTGTGTAGAATTTTTCGCGTCAAAATGTATATTATTGTATTCAAAAGCTTCTAAAAACTAAAAGGGAGCATTATTTCTAATATAAACACTTTATTGAATATTTCCCTCGCCTTGAAAGCACGCTTTCGTAACATATTTTTCATTCATTTCACGAATAAAGTAAAAGCACATACGCTTACTTCCGCTCGCTACTCATCTGCGGCAATTCTGACTCTATGCGCAGCACACACGCACACATATATACTCAATTCGCGTCTGCACTATCTTAATGCCTTTGTTTTGTGTGGTCACAATTTATTTATTTTTTTTCATATTTTTAATCGCCCACCAACCATCACCCACTCACAGTAGTTTGTAGCAAAGTGCCGCAGGCCAAAGCAAATATTACTTAGTTGCATGTGAATGTAAGGCAATATATGCATATATGTAGATATAACTACAAAAAATACAGCACACACACTTACATATACTCGCACATACATACACCAACACGTGCGGTCATTGATAATTTTTCATTTTTAATCCTTTCACCTTGTTTTTTTATTGCTTTGTGTCATGGCGCATATTTTTTACTAGCGCTATCTACTTGCACCGTCATATTTTCACTTAAATTTATTTCGACGCCGCTTTGTTTTATGCGTTTTAGCGGTCAATAGGTGCATAAAAGCATTTTGTCCACTCAAGCATTTCAGCACTTTACGTAACAAGCACCGTTCCGAACATTTTTTTTTCCGCCCCTTTTTCATGAAAATTTCATTTTTTTATGACTTTGTGATGCGCCAGTTTATTTAACTAACTAATTTGTTCATAGACACGCTAGAAAAATTCAATATTTTCATGGCAATATCGAATTTAGTGAAATTCCTTTGTAGACGCCATGGCGTATGTGTAACATTGATTGCTTTTGCGTTGGTGTTTTGTTGTTGTTTTTTGTTTTTCTTTTTTGTTTCTCGTTTTATTACTATTACGTGTTTATGTGGCAAGAAGTTGGTTGCTAAATTGTTAGCAGTCAGCAAGCTGCCAAGCTGCCCATCTCACTACATATTTCCCTTGGTTAGCCATGGCGTATGAGTAAAATTTGTTATTGAATTTATTTGGCGTGCGCGCTGCACTATGAAATTTTTTTACGCCCAAAATGCGTATATATAACGGTTATTGCGTTTTTGTATGGCCTTATCGCACTTTAGAAGTACAGTACATTCAATTTGTATCCGTATTTATTGCATTTTCCTTATTTACTTGGTTATGTTTAGGCCACCGGTTATTTGCAGTAATCGTTGGGATTTTTATTGCTTGTGTAGTATGGATTATTGCATGGAGCACTCAAATGATGCTGTCGCAGGGACTGAGTTATGTTCGTATAAAACTATAATTTGCTATTCATCCTTATTTTATGATTTGTCGGATTATTTTGAGCATAAGTGAGATAACAGTTACTTCATTTCGAGGTATATAAATATGAAATGGTATTTTATTATCGGGTGACGGTAGAAAATTCTTGAGCGAATGAAAATAGTATTGCTAGATGAGTTTTTCTCATCGCTTAGGCAATTTGTCAGTACTGTAATTTAATAATAATAATAAATTGTATGCCAGTCTAATATGAATCTTCGGCTGGCTTAAGTTACAGGGATGCCTCGCTGAAAAGTTGGGGAGAGCAGTTAGCCAATTGATCGCCACACTAATAGAAAAAACTAAAAATACGAAAAGAAGAAGGATAGAGATAAAAGACGAATAGTGACTAATTGAAGAAAACAAAACGCCAAGGAAGTTCCGTATGCGTTATATATGTTCTATTACTATTCTAAGGGCTTCTCCAGTCAATTATAACCATCACATCTAAAATATCCGATCTACGATTCTAAGCTTCTCAAGCCAATTAAAACAATCAGATATAAAATATCCGAGTCTGAGTCTTGTGGAATCAGCACGATTCAGGAGTTGAAAATGAGTCATCACCAGACCGACAGCTCTCGAACTGATTTTCACTTTGAAAATTCCTACCACATAAAAATTCGTCATTTTCAAAGACAAGGCAGATATTTTTTTAGGAATATTTTTCATCACATAGATATCTACAGGGTTTGATTGAAAAGTAATGAACCTTATTTTTTTTAAGCAGTTTTATTAAACCTTTTGGCTTATACAACTAATATACTTCAAAATAGGACCCTTGAGCGTCAATACACCGCTGGTAGCGGTCCTTCCACTGCAGGAAACATTTTTTAAACTCATCCGCCGGAATCGCGTTCAATTCGGCTGTCACAGTTTTTTGGATCGCCTCGATGGAGTCGAAACGCCTCCCCTTCAGCCTTCTTTTCAGGCACGAGTACAAGAAGAAGTCCGGAGGTCTGGACTGTAGGGGACTGTAGGGTGGGGAAGCACTGGAACCCCCATCTTGGCCAATGCAGAGGTGCAGAGGAAGGCGGTGTGCGCCGGCGCATTGTCATGATGAAGGGTCCAATTACTGACGAGGTCGGGCCGAACCCGGGCGACGCGGTTTTTCAGCCGAAGGAGCACTTCTTTGTAAAATGCCGCGTTTACAGTACTTCCTGGAGGTGCAAACTCCTTGTGGACGATGCCTCGAGAGTCGAAAAAGATTATCAGCATCCAACGATCGCTGAATTTTCGCCACTGCAAAATCCTAACACACTTTTAAAACAGCTTTCACGCGCGGAGCGATGTTGACTGCACCGCTGTTGCCAGCGAACTGGGACCGGTTTCTAGTGGAAAGGGAAGATGCAACGATCATTCGATCGGTTGATCGCTTGGCAGACGCTCCGCACGGGTAGGCTCATTACTTTTCAATCAAACCCTGTATGTTCGAAGGTGTTTTCTCTCGTCTACTGAACAGCTACTGCTATTAGAAAAACATATTTTTATTTAATGCACGCCGTAAAATTAAAAAAACAAAATTAAGATATTGTTAAAAAGAACCGAAAAAAATTGTTTCCAAGAAATTTTTGTTTAAAAAGCACATTGGATGATAAAAAAGCTAAAAAACAAAATTGTGGAAGTGTTAAAAATAATCGAAGATATTTCACTTTAAGCAACGCTATACCAAAATTGTCAACATTGAATAAATCTCAAAATTACAATTTTTTCTTAAGGGGGCAGCCTGCTTTAGAGGCTTCAAAGAACCGATTTTGTTTCATAAATGTATTCCCAAACTATCTAAGAACGTGTCCTCAAAATTTCAGAAGCAAATTCAAAATATTTTCGGAGTTACAGAAGAAATTTTGAGCAAGCGTCGAGCAGGTATACGAGCGGATTTTTTATACATATACAAAAACTTTGACGCGCGATTTCTCGGTCCCTTAAGAAAGTTATGATTAACCCACTTCTTAAACAATCTAAAGAGATTTTTTTTTTTTCCAAAAAAATGATTTTGTTTTAATAAGCGAAAAATTGTTGAATTTCTCACTTTTTGTTTAATTTTCTTGGTTTAACTAGAAGCTATACTATTAAAAATTTTTTTGGGTGGATGGTTTCAGATGAAAATTGCGACCTGCATCTTTCCCGCCGCACGACACATGCACACTCGAGGCGCCTCGGCAAAATGCTTGTACCAGGCTTAATATGACATATATTTTAAGGAAAAAATTTGAAAAGACTATTGAAATATATAGCAATAAAACCTGAAAGTTTCGTTTCGATCGAATATTTCTTTCCTTCCCAAAAAAATCCACGAAAAAATCGATTTTTTGAAGCCTCTAAAGCAGGCCCCCCCCCCCCCCCCCCCCCCCCGTAATTTTTTCAGTGTACTTCCTACTATACTCAAGCACAAATAAACCAATTTTTAGTAGAACTAACGATAATGTCCATAATACTTTTATCGCTTGACATGGAATCGCTCAACTTCCTTGAGGACGACCAGATAACAAATAAATACACGGTGGTGCAAAATTAATCACCCGAATAGACGATTTATATTTTTTGCAATTGGAGTCATAGGTCAATCATATTTGATATAGATTTGCGTCACTCAAAATATTTTTTTTTATTTAGCAAAAAAGTTATTCAAAAACAAAATTGAATGATAAATTTTGCGCCACCTTGCGTACATGATGGAGGGTAGCCTCACCACAAGTAATCAAATAATGCACAGTGACGATACACATTTCAGTAATTCTAATGCCGCGAGCGCACCTCTATCGATCCTTCATAGCTACCATTCAAGCAAGGAGTGTGAATATTCGGTGTAATTAACATAAAACCCTTACTGTGGTTAAATAAAATAAACATAAATTTCTTTTATTACTATTAACATTTTTTTTTGTTTTGCAGAGACACACATACGTATTTACGCTCGCATTTGTGAATATAAATAAGTCATAAATCTCATTATTTGCCAATCGTATACTTCCCAGTCACTGCTTTCGGCTTGTTTGAAGTTTTCGCCACCTTGCGGCTTTTTTTCTACACGCTTCATTGGCGCATAAATGTATGTATGTATGCGTTTATCGACATTCAAAAAGACATAAATTTTGTTTGCTGTTTTGTGTCATTCGTTTTACACGCACAAGGATGGCCGAAAATATGTAAATGAGGTAACAAATAGCAAACATATTATCGTATCTTAGGAATATTGGATGTTTTACATAATTCATGGGCGCAATTTATTGCTTGCTCGAAGTTTAATAGCTGAAAGGCTAACATATGTTTGTATAGATAATTGTCGTGACATCCCACATGGAAGAAGTGATGAGTTAACACGAGGAGTGCTTTTCAACATCAGTGTTTATCAATTATTTTGCTCCGTTCAAGCTGAGCCCATAGTGAGAGTGCAAATGACGAGCTGACCGACACTCGTATGAAAGCACCAATCGAGTGGAGAGGTAGAGTAAAGTAGCAAATATCGGAAACTTCAAATTTTCATTTTGTTATACTAAATGGAGTGAGATTTTATAACTTACCCAATTTTTCTTTTTTAACTGTGACTAAAAATTTTGATGAAAATTGTCCAATTTTTCTTAATATGTAAATAATTATAATAATTAATAATAATTATTATTATATGAAATATTAACATAATTTTATTTATGTATATTATTACTATAGGATGATATATATAAGGTTGTCAGAAAAGTCTTGCGGTATTTTTATTGAATTTTCAATTGTTCATAAAATTGGTTATAATAATGCGATTTAAGTCAAATATGCGCCGTTTTGTTCGATGACGAGTTCCCAACGAGATGCCAACTTCATAATGCCCCTCTTATAGAAGTTCGCTTCCCTATTGTCAAAAAACTCGGAGAGAAAATTTTCACAGGACTCTCTTGTGGACAACTTCCGACTACCAAGCTCGTTCGCCATGGACAGAAATAGGTGGTAATCACTTGGTGCGAGATCCGAACTATACGGTGGATGCAAAAGAACCTCCCATCCGAGCTCCCGGAGCTTCTGGCGCGTCACCAAAGATGTGTGTGGCCTAGCGTTGTCCTGATGGAAGACAATTCGGCCTCTGCTGATCAAAGATGGCCTCTTCTGCATGAGTGCTGCATTCAAGCGATCCAGTTGTTGGCAGCGAATTGAGCGTTTGGCCGTAGGGGAGCAGCTCATGGTGGATGATTCCCTGCCAATCGCACCAAACACACAGAAGAACCTTCCTGGCCGTCAATCCAGGCTTGGCCACCGTCTGGGCAGCTTCACCGCTTTTCGACCACGACCGTTTGCGCTTCACGTTGTCGTAAGTGACCCACTTTTCATCGCCAGTCATCATCCGCTTCAAAAACGGGTCGATTTTGTTCCGATTCAGAAGCGATTCGCATGCATCCATACGGGCAAAAATGTTTTTTTGCGTCAAGTCGTGTGGCACCCATACATCGAGCTTCTTTTTGAATCCAAGCTTCTTCAAATGGTTTATAACGGTTTGATGACTCATGCCCAGCTCTTGGCCGATGCTACGGCTGCTACTATGCCGGTCTCTTTCGATCAATTCAGCGATTTTATCGCAATTTTCGACGACAGGCCTTCTGGACCGTGGCGCATCTTCGATCACCTCTGCACCAGAACGAAAACGTTGAAACCATCGTTGTGCGGTGGAAATGGAAACTGTAGCGGGTCCATATACTGCACAAATTTTATTGGCTGCATGAGATGCATTTTTGCCTTTATCGTGGTAGTACTGTAAAATATGCCGTATTTTCTCTTTATTTTGCTCCATGTTTGCGACGCTATAACTCACGAACGACTAAAAACAAACAACAATTAATCAAACACGTGTTAGCACGTGAAAAGAGCTTTCCAAAAAGCTCTAGCGTGAACCGATGCGACGAATACAACTAGAACTACGCGCTTGCAAAGACAAGCTTGCGGAAATACCGCAAGACTTTTCTGACAACCTATATTTTTGGCATTTCGCAGAAAAGTATCGTAGGTTCCACCATAGAAATCGAGAACGCCATGAAGTGAGTTGACGCTGATGGCTATTCTATTGCACGGGCCGTGATAGACGTAGCTTTTGTAGGTAGCGACTGTTTTCAGTAGACGACTATTCCCAAGAGTGAGACCAGCCGGGGCGAGCTCGAAGGAGCTGCGTACTTCCGGGGCATCAATAATACCATTTACCACTTTATAAAAGAACGCCAGATCAGTTATGCGACGGCGATCCTGCAGACTGTTGATGTTGTACCGAATGTAGATATCTTCTGTGGCTGAAAAGGTTGATGATGCATGCCGGAAGGCTAAGGTCTTGCAGAGCTTACGCTGCACTCTTTCAATTCTAGTAATGCCTGCTTCAGTGTATGGACACCAGATTATGGATCCATTCTCCAGTATTGGAAGAACTAGAGTTTCGAAAAGACAAATCAGGGAGTAGGGGTTTTTGAAGTCCTTACTATTCCTAGTTATAAATCCGAGTATCTTAAGAGCTCTCTGAGTTATACCGTCTATGTGCTTGTGGAAAGTTAGTTTGGTATTAATCATGACACCGAGGTCTTTGGTGTCATCCGCCTCCCTTATTTTATCACCATTGAGTGTGTACAATGCAGGTAAGGGAGTGCGCGATCTCGAGAAAGACATCACAGCACACTTTTTAAAGTTGAGATCCAGTTTGTTCCTTGTGCACCAGTCAGAGAGATTATCCACGTCCTGTTGTAGTAGAGGACTATCCAGCACACTAGTGATTGATCGATAAACTTTAAGATCCTCTGCAAAGAGTAGGTATTCCGAGTTGCACTCGTTACCAATATCATTCACGAATATGCTGAAAATAATCGGACCGAGGTGAGAACCTTGCGGGACACCAGAGTTAGCCGCTTATTCATTGGATAGGTGGTCATCCTGACGCCATATATCCTGAGCTTGCATAGAAAGATGTCATGGTCAACTCGATCGAACGCTTTACTGAAGTCAGTATAGATGCTATGAACACAGGTGTTGGTATTCAGTGAGTTCAGTAGATAGTTGGTGTAGGCGAAAAGGTTAGTTGACGTTCAACGGCTACCAATAAAACCATGCTGTCTTGTGGTGATGATTGGGCCAAAAGCAGCAGAGACTTGCGGTAAGATCAGCTTTTCAAAAAGTTTAGCCAAGGCCGACTGCATATTACAAAAAAAGGAAAATTTATCAAAACTGGTATTAAAACTGATATTAAGGTGCTAAATTTCCTTCGCGCGCTGTAGTTTTGTTAAGCCAGACTGCACTGCGACCTCAAATGTGGTTTATTGTGCTTGATCTCGAGTCTATAATTGAAAGCTTTTTATTACTTCAAGCACTTCCTTCGAATGTTTGTTCCATAGTATCAATAGATTTCGCGGAAACCTCGGCTAGGTAAGTTAGTCTTCATTTTGCGACAGCTGGACATTCGCAGAGGTTTTGATCTGGCATTTCATCGACCAGCTCGCATAAACGACAGACGCTTGATTCTACAAATTTTAGTTTCCTGAATCGATTGCGAAGACTACAATGTGCCGTATAAATAATATGCAATGAGAGCTCGTAATGCCTCTTTATTTTAAAGTGAAACATCAAGGTGAATTGAATACTGAAGGTGGTGCCATTAAAAAACAGTTACTTTTCCCCGACGTCAGCTCTCTTCGCAATACAAAAAAAACGAACAAAACAAACAAAAAGTATGAGAAATTGCATGTTTCTGAACTTTCAGTGAATGGTTCAATAATATTTGAGTTTATGAGATTAAAACTAAACAAACTAATGCAAACGTAGTACCGCGTGCTAAATTGTTTAAACACAAATGAATATAAAACCTCCAGATGCAGTTGTTTGCCATTTTATGCGGAAGACGCCGTGGCTAGAAAATATATGTGTGTGTGTGTGTGCGTATAATTTCTTGTGTTTGGTTGTTTCCATTGCTTTCGTCTACTCTTCTTCTTCAGAAACAAGTAATTCCCCTTCCTTTTGTTTGTGTATTGATGAATTCTTACGACACGGCGAATTCAGAAGGCGCAATCTTCTTCTCTATCATTCTTGGTGAAATATCTTCGGTTCGTATCAAATATTTTAACACATTTTTAAGATTAAACTATGTTTTCTAAAAAAAATGTATAAAAAAAATTAAACTGGTCCGATCGAAATTGTATATTTAATATTTAACATTTAAAACTAAACTTAATTAGCAAAATTAAGTTATGGTTTTTTTGGCATTAAATTAAATATTTTACTTCATTAAAAAAATATAAAAAAATATAAAAAAAATTTTTTTTTTAAATAACTTTTTTAATTAAGTTAATTTTTGAATTTAAATAATTCCATTTTGTTTACATTAAAATTTTGATTCAATTAAATAATTCTATTTTACTTAAACTGAAAATTTAAATTGGTCGTTTTTGACCAGTAAAAGAAGATTAAAATATGCTTTTAAAAAAAATTGTGTTAAAAAAATTAAACTGATTTGATCAAAATTTAAAATTTAATATTTAAAATTTTACTTCAAATGTCAAATGTTAATTTTTTGTCCAAATTATTATTTTTATTTCATTAAAATTTCTTAGTTTTATTTTTTCTATATTTTTATTTAAGTAAAATTTTAAATTTAAATAAAAAAAATATTTACCAGTGAAAAATAATGGGTGATTTTTTAGCTATTATCTTTTTACATAGTTGGTTTAAACAGCTGACGCACGTTTCCTGTTTTGTTTCACTGCCAAACATCTTCAGTTTGGTCTATAATTTAACCATGAATCGTCTTACAAACGAGCAACGCTTGAGAATCATTGAATTTTATTATAAAAGTGTGTGTTCTGTTAAGAAAGTTTATCGCGCGCTTCTTCCATTTAATGGTCAGTTTAATCGACCCACTGAAGCGGCTATTCGAGCTATTGTGACTAAATTTAGAACCAAATTTACATTATTGGACATCAAACCGCCAACGCGCTTACGTAGAGTACGAACTGAAGAAAATATCGCAGCTGTATCGGCCAGTGTTGATGATGACTGACCATCAATTATCGATTCGTCGCCGTTCGCAGCAATTGCACCTCTGTTACTCAACAGCGTGGAAAATTTCGCGAAAGGATTTAGGTGTGAAGCCTTTCAAAATACAGCTGGTGCAAGAATTGAAGCCGAACGACCTACCGCAACGCAGAATTTTTGGTGAATGGGCTCTTGGAAAGTTGGCCGAAGATCCACTTTTTTATCGAAAAACTGTGTTCAGCGGCGAGGCTCAATTTTGGATAAATGGGTACGTAGATAAGCAGAATTGTCGATTTTCTAGTGAAGATCAGCCAGAAGAATTGCAAGAGCTTCCAATGTATCCAGAAAAGGTCACAGTTTGGTGCGGTTTATGGGCTGGAGGTATCATTGGACCGTACTTCTTCAAAGATGCTGCGAATCGTAACGTAACTGTGAATGGTGAGCGCTACCGTGAAATGATATCCAACTTTGTTTTGCCCAAAATGCAAGAGCTTGACTTGCATGACATGTGGTTTCAGCAAGACGGTGCCACATGCCACATAGCACGCGTAACAATAGACTTGTTGAGAGGCGAGTTCGGTGAACATTTTATTTCACGTTCGAGACCTGTGAATTGGCCACCCAGATCGTGCCATATTACGCCTTTAGATTATTTTTTGTGGGGCTATGTTAAAGCTAATGTCTATTCAGACAAGCCTGCTTCAATTATCGCATTGGAAGACAACATTAAAGCATTTATATGTGAGATACCGGCCGAAGCATTGGAAAGAGTATGCCAAAATTGGACTAAGCGGATGGACCATTTGAAGCGCGGTCGCGATCAACATTTGCATGAAATAATCTTCAAACATTAAATTGTATGGACTGTACTATCGATTTAAATAAAAGTTTCATACATTTTTCTGAATTTTACGTGTGTTTTTTTTTGAAAAACTTTCCTATAGCTCTTAAAAAATCACCCTTTACTATATATCCACTCTCTGTTAAGCGTACCAACTAGGCGTAAAGTAAGGGCGCATAGTATAGCACTTTGCTAGAGCAATATTTTCCAGTGGTGTTTTTCAGAAAAGACAGAAAAATTGTGTTTCCCAAAAATTTTAACGAAAGAAATTATACAAATTTTTTATTTAATTATATTTATTCTAAATAACAAAAAAAAATTTATAAAAATGTTAAAAGAATCCGAAGATGTTTCGCCTAAAAACTCTTTTTTTCAACGCCTGCTATAAATTATTTTTTATTTTATTTATTTTTATTTTATAGCAGATATTTTGAATTAAATCCTTTTCTCTTCTGCAAAAAATAAACTCACACATTTCACTACCATAAAAACACGTTCCACATTTAAATGCGAAAAAAATCCATTACTTTAAAACTAAGCAGATTTTCTGAATCTGAAATATTCTTGCCGCTGGTCTGATTGATTTTTTTTTTTTTTTTTTGTATGTCAGACTTCTGTGGACGCTTCCATAATCTGTTGCTTGCAGAAATTCTCAATTTTGCTTTGTTATTTCAACCGGACCAGTTGCAAAGATACGAAATTGACTGCCAACAGCCAGTATTAGAGAATTTGCAAATAGAGCCGCCACATGAGTAGCGCCGATTTTATTGGTGGTAGAAGGTGTATTTTTTTTTTTTTGTTTTAGTTTTTTTTTTTTTACTTTAACTCAAAAACCATTTTGTGATGCCCGGAAGACGTAAGGTCAACTTTTAACTTGCATAACTTCACATTTTCACCTTTAAATTATACAGTTATTTGCATATATTAGTTTTTGCTTACTTAACCCTTTTATTTCTGCTACGTACGCATATTAATAGCTTTTTTATTTAAATTTCCTCTGCCCCATGCAAATTTTTCGTATACTGGCATTTGCACACAAACTTTTATTTTTTTATGTGCGATACCTAAAAAAAAGCTATAAAATATTTTAACACCTAAGCTGCGGATATTATACAGAAAATGCTTAAACGGCTAAAAGCACGCAACAGCATTCGAAAATTTACCATTAAAAATTTTACCTTCAAGTATTCTGTCTGCTGCTTGAAGCCATATTTCCGCTGTTTTTGCTATTTTTGTATTATAATAACTTGTCAGAACTTACATACAGGAGCGCTGCTACTTTGGGACCTTTAATCAGCTATGAGTATGTATAAATGCACACACAAATTTTATTATAACTATTGCGTATACGCAGATTGCTTGCTCGTGTTAGTATTTCTCGTTAAATAGATATCCGCTCACAGGCATGGGAAATCTTTATGTGCATAGCTGATTGATTATGCGCCCATACGTCGGTTCGTTGGTTTTTCTAACAAATTCGCATTTCACGAAAGTGGTATGGAATTTCAACAATACAATTTACGTAACCTCACACACTCACGCTTGTATATTAATATTAAGCTATAAGCCATTTTCACATTTTTTCTTTCTCATTTTTCTTATTGGCATCTCATCATTCGCTCACCTACGCGTAACGGTCATCATTATCGATACTCGGCATGTGAAATAGTGTGCGAACATAAAATGCGAAAATGTCTCATGCGCGCATATGAAATAACGGTAGTTTTATGTCATCAGTTTTTTATAACTACTGATGAGCTGATACTTTCACGGGCGAATCGAAATTTTATTACTGCCAAGAAGCTGAGTGAATATTGAGAAGATGGCTTCTAAGGTATAAAAGAAGAGAAATAGTAAGAGATATTAATTCTGCTAAAAGTATGTACTAGGTTGTTCAATAAGTTTTGAGGTTCGATAAGAAAAACACAATTTTATGTTTTGAAATGTACTTCATAATTCAGGGTAGTCTCTCTAAATCTCTCTTCCCTGAAGTGAGAATCTGGAAGGGCTGCAAAATACGCTGTTATGACCTCAGGATTTGTTGAAAAACTCGTTCCACGCATTAACTTTTTTGTAAGTCTAGAAACAGATGGCAGTCGCTAGGGGACAAATCTGGCGAATACAGTGGATGCTCCAACCATTTGAACTTCAATTCGGGGTTTTAGCCATTGTCAAAATGTTCTTGTGATACGGCGCATAGTCCTGATACAAGAAAAAAAATTTTTTTTGAGCAAACTGGGTACTTTTTGACGAGTTTTTTCCATCAAATGGTCTAAAAGATTAAAAAAATATTCAGAATTTATTGTTTTATCAGTTTCCAAGTAAATTCCAAACAAAATTTCTTTTCCTTGAATTTCTGAGCAACTCGTTAATGTGGCCCTTCGAAGGTCCACAGGAAGGCTCCGAACCAATTATAGGTATGTTCCCCTTTTTTAGCTACCTAGATGATCAGCCATTTTTATGACAGGAAGTAAAGCCGCCAACGGAAGCGAAAGCTGCAGAACGTTTGCATTCGTTCGTTCGGCAAAACAGATGGGACTCGTCTGTTAAAGGACGTTGGACCTATAGACTTATCCCCAAAATTAGCGAATCGGTGACTAGAAGGCACGGTAACGTAGACCCCTTTTTAGCCCAAATATTGAGCGGTGACGGATGTTTCTTGGAGTGCCACCATCGTTCAAGCTGTGACAATGCAATAGAAAACGCGGAGCACGTGTTCTTCTGAGTTAGTCTTGCATGAGCAGCTGAGCCCAGGCAGCTTAATCAATAACATGTGCGCATCACATGACTGTTGGAACGCAGTTAAACAAAGATGATAATGCTGCACCTGCAACGCGCGAAGTGGCAGCGCAAAACGCAAAGAAAAACAAATCAGCCCTCGATAGGATGTGGACTGTCTACGAACTGACGACAACCAACAGACGGTCGAGTCATGTGCTCACGACGCCATAAGACGGTATAATATTACCGCAACATCTTCTTTGAGGCAGATGCAAAAGCAATTTCGATAGCGTATAACCTCCATACGCCCATGTGAGAGGAACCTGAGAGCTTGCCACACATGCTACTGGTGTGACGGCACTGAGACACTAGTAGACGAGCTTATATTGGGTGGGCCATGTAAAATTTGCTTTTTGAATCGGCTATAAAAAAAACTAATCAATATTTTTCAAACTTTTTTTTTATTTTGAAGACTGAATATTGTCATTTATGAATGAAAAATAATATCGTTCAAATGACTGCCACGACTGGCTTTACAGTAGGCCATTCGATCAACCCAATTTTTAAGCACATTTTCGATTGTTTGGGCTTCAATTTCATGAATGGCAACTTCGATTTCGTGTTTTAAAGCATCAATCGTCTCTGGATGGTTCGCATAGCATATGTCCTTAACGGTTCCCCACAAAAAATAGTCCAACGGGCTTAAATCACAGCTCCGAGGCGGCCAATTGATATCGGAATTCAAAAACGGTAGCCAAAAGTTCGAGTGTAACTTTGGCAGTGTGACAAGTGGCACCGTCCTGTTGAAACCAAATGTCTTCCATGTCATCCTCTTCAATTTTTGGAAACAACTCGTTGAGCATTTACTGTAACCGCGGTTCCTCGCTCATTTTCGAAAAAAATGGCCCGATGATGCCACCGTTGACTCGTTGCATGATGCATTTGCTTCTCTAAAGTAACGTGTGGAATTTCTGAGCCCCAAATCCGACAATTTTGCTTATTGACGTAGCCACCGATGTGAAAATCAGAAAAGAAGAAGAAGACTCACCATTTTGGAAATAGGTTTTCAATATTTTCCAATTTTGTTCAAGCGTATAGCGTCCCATTTCGTAAATGTCAAACGTTTAAGTAAATTATGAACACATTTGACATGTCATTTGTGTTACCATTCTCAAAAACTTAGGTGGTTCAAAAAGCAAATGCTATATGGCCCACCCTGTAGGTATATATAATATGTCGGTAGGTTTAGTGTTAAGTTTGAGGAAGGTAGCTCGTGACCTTAGCGTGTATGTCGAATCAATTCGGAACATTTTACACCATCAATTGGGCATGAAGCGCATGGCTGCTCGACTCGTTCCAAGAGAATTGAATTTCTTTCAAAAAATTCATCGGAAGAAGGTGGCTGAAGACATGCTTGAGCAAGTGAATTCGCACCCGTTTATCCAGCGCACCATAACAGGTGATGAGACGTGGGTATATGAGTTTGACATGCAAACCAGTCAACCAGTCAACTGGCGGCTGAGTAGTGATATTCACATGAGCCGAAACCCAAAAAACCACGTCAAAGTCGAGCAAAAGTGAAAGTCATGCTACTCGTTTTCCTTGATTATCATGGTGTCGTGCACTCGGAGTTCGTTCCAATTGGCTCTACGGTAAGTAAAAAATACTATTTGGAAGTTATGCGACGTTTGAGAGAGAATGTGCGTAGAAAATGGTCCAATTTGTGGAAATAAAACTGCACCATGATAACGCATCGCCTAACAGGGCTTGTGAACACTTTTTTGTCCAAAAACTCGACAATTATCATCGAACAACCACCGTATTCGCCGGATTTAGACCCCTGTGACTTTTTTCTTTTCCCAAAACTTAAATTGCCACTTCGCGGTCGCCGCTTTGAGTCGATAGAAGCCATTAGGGGGAATTCGCTGAAGGAGCGGAGGAGATCTCTTCAAACTCGTTTAAAAGGTGCTTCGATCACTGGATTAATCATTGACATATATGTATTGCTTCGAATGGAGCCTATTTTGAAGGCGATACAATAAATTTTGATGATTGAAAAATTATTTTGCGTTTTATTGAGCAATTCCCGTTACTTTTTTCAAATAATGTATTATATATAAAATACGTTTAATAAAATATAAAAAATAAAAATTGTTTTATAATCTTTTATTAAAAATTTTAACAAAAATTCTGGGTATGCGGTTTGATAGCCCATTCAATTCTAGTACAACAAAGTTAAGTGCGCAGACATTAAAAATCGTTTGGTCCTTTGAACAATAATTTTGAAGTGAAACTTTCGTAGGCGTCGATGGACGAGCGAGAATGGAGAATAAAATTACAAGGCCATGCAACGTTTTGGGCATTCTCATTCCGCGAAAGAGAAAAAAGATATAACGTAGAGGAAAAGGAGAGGGAGAGCTATACCTTATATATATCTTAGATACACTTTAGGTTATTTTTCCTGAGTTTTTCCTTGTGGTTGCTAATTTCTAGTGAGAAATAACACTGCCTACTTTTTGGTGCTTGTTTATTGTTGCAAACTTGTACGAAATATATTTTTCAGTGCCTACTTTTTGGCGTTATATTTCCTTGGTGCCTAGTGTTTTGGGCGTTTTTTGGTCCCAATTTTTTGGGGGTTTTTTTCGAGCCTACTTTTTGGCGCTTATTTTCGTTTCCTGGCTAGTGCTTGTGCGTACTATAAAGTGCTATCCATTCCGGCGCCGGATTTATTGGTATTGCTTTGCACTAATTTGTGCCGTTGCTACGGTCCTGGAATCGCTGTGTTTGTGCGGGTGATAAACGCTCGGAGTAGTGCGCGTTGTTACCACGGTTTGTGTCCTTCTCCGTTTTTTGTAAATTTTGTCTATTTGTATTCTCTGCAAATGCTGTTAATTTATTTAGATATATATTCTTTCTCTCTTTCTCTCTCTCTCTCTCTCTCTCATTCTCTCTCTGGTCTCTCCCTCTTTCTTTATCTGCCATGAAAGTTTCACTTCCGTTATGTGTACTACGCTGCACGCACTTTTCCTTTTTTTCTGCATACGATTGTAAGCACAAGTTTAAAATATTTTTAATTTTAATGTGCAAGAAACGTTTATAACAAAAAATATTACGTATATGATTAAGAAAAAGATGAATTGGCTTAATAATATGAGCGCAAGCGTATATATCCTTCTCGACTTGACGCAAATTACCATGCAAAAATAGCCATAAACCAACCATAAATAAAGAGAATTCATAGCTGATAATTAAATTAATTAAACAATGCCCAAATAATTGAAATATCGATTTATTTCAACTGAAGCAAACCCTCGTAAAACCAGCAGCGTCAATACGAAACTAATTAGTTGAAACATTTCTTTGTATCTCCTATTTCTTTGATTTCCTTCGATTGTTAGGGAAACACGCAACGCCATTATTTTTACTCCTTAAATCTCCGCGAATCCTGTAATTTGTTAAATTATGTTGCTTTGTATGCTCATAAATATCACTTACCTGCTTAATGCCAAATATGCAGAAATAAAGTCCTTAAGGCAAATAAACTCGTGCTGATGGAATATTTGCGCTCTCCTTGGAATGGCTTTTTTACAACCGCTGCTGCCACTGCAGTTGTTGGCCGAATTAATGCTCTAAGCTTATTTGGAAGCAGTGGAAAGACTGAATCCTTTTTTTTTATTTTATTAATTTTTTTTTTTTTTTGTTTATTATGCAATACTTTCGTATTTCGCACTGTTGCTTGCAGTTTTATAGGGATTGTTAGACTGCTATTATTGGTAGTGCTTATATGTTTTGTCTGGCAAATTGGTATAAGCAGTGGAGCTTACGCGGATTTGTTTGCTCACAAATCGATTTGTCTGCTTACAAGTTTTTTTTTGTTTTTATAACGCCGTGGAGATATTTCGCCTAAATATTCAAGGTTGGTTGCTTAAATTCTTATACACTTTAATGTAATTGTAAATGCACACACTTTTATTGTTAATTGTAAATTTTTAACTCTTTTCGCAATATCTGTAAATGCACACACTTTTATTTTTAATTATAAATTTTTAACTCTTTTCTCAATATCTGTAAATATACACACTTCTATTTTTAATTTCGAATTTCAAATTTTCCACATCAACGCAACCGCCTCGCAATCATTCTCTCCTAAGCGGCTTTTTACTTTTCACTTTGCCCGTCTTAATAGTTGCTTTATTTCTTCAATTCCATTAGTTCAAGCGCGCACTTACCCAAGTTTGTATGTCCACAACTCAAAGTTGAGCTCTGTCAAATGCTTTAATGCCTCGCAAACTTTAACCTTTGCCAAAATTTTGCACTTCCGCCTCTTGCACTTATTGGAAGTGACGGTGTTTTTTTTTCTTATTTTATAGTTTTCATAACCAACAACTTTAGCCAAGCGTTATAAGTGTTATTCAAAAGGTACGAAAGCTATTAAGCCGTTATTATAATGTGCCCCTAAAAGCAGGCTATGTTAAAGTTTTGAAAGCATTTTAAAAGTCAAGGAGGTTGTTTATTTTATTTCAATTTTCTTTTTAGTTGAGCAACAACTTAATAATATTCTTAGTTGTTGTTGTTTTTTTCTTATTTTTTTTTTTCTTTTTACAGTACATTTACACTTCTGACTCGTTGTACGTGCTGTCTTATTCACTGCTCAGCATAGCTTTAAGTGCTTAAATCCGCATTGGTATTTGCTGTCGTGCAATATTCCAGTCTATTTTTTTTTCGCTTGCCCCTTTTAAGAAAATGAAATTAAGTTACATTTATGGAGATGTTTTGCTGCATGCAAATTACTTGTAATGACTTTGCTAATAATTTTTTTTAGCCTGAAATGGTTAAGCCACTCACGTAAGAAACTTTTTAAATGCAGATTCGTGTTAATTTTGTAATACTAAACGGTTTGTTAAGAGGTACTTATAAAATTATGTATGTGTATATAAAGTAAGCAGGCAATCGCAAACCCTCGAGTGTATTTCTGTCATAGGAAAGCTTCTCATAAAAAATATGTGGCGTTCGTAGGCGGCTTAAAGCCGTAGGTCCCTTCCATTTGTGGAAAAGCAGCAAGGGGCACGCCACAAATAGGAGAAGGGGGTTGGACAAACACTCTAAGAGGGTGTAAGCGCCAACTATATACTTATATATACATACATATATATATAAAATAAATATATATAAAATGATAAATATAAATTAAAAAATAAAATTTACATAAAAAATATTTTTTTTTTATTTTTCATTTAATATACTTTTAAATTAAATTTTTTATTCAAATCCTCTTGGTTAGCAAAAAAAAGAAATACACGCCTATTACGCTCTATTAATGTGTACTTCTTCAATTGTGTTTGTTTTAGGTTATACATTTCATATACGCAACATCTGGTTTTTATGTATTGCTGATGCTTTTATTATTAACACGTCCGCGGACGTGAATGCTATAGCATTCATTTTTATAGTGATGCAAAATGACGTGGATGCTACAGCATTCAAATTTTAAAGCCAAGTTTTGTTTGTTTAATTTCATGTAACTTTAAGTTTTTGTAATTCATATACATTTCAAAGTAATGACCACTTGATTCATTAATTACTTTCAGATAACAGTTGAAATACGATGTCTAACTACTCTTATAATATATGAATAATCAGATTTTGGGTATTACAACTAGTTTCAAAAATAATTGCCTGTCTATTTTTGCAGCTCCCTGAAATTTTTAGTGTCCGTGAACGTGTTAATATTATCTGACTACTGCATAATATCGAAAAAGGTTTATTTCTCTGATATCTCCCTGAATCCGTAATATTTTGCTCTATATCCAACTTATTAAGAAAAAAGTAATACACTGCGTATACGTAACGTCTACACCGGCGTGCATTTATTATTACACCTAATTCTCTTTTTACACGATTTTTTTTTAACACGAGTTAAAAAGAAAGAGAAAATCGTTTTTTACACGAATTTTTTTTGTTTCAACACGATTTTCAATATTTTATGAATTTTTCTCAAATCTCATAGAGCAAATAGAGTTAGAGTTTTCGACGATTTTCAATATTTTATGAATTTTTCTTTAATCTCATAGAGCAAATAGAGTGAGATTTTTCGACGATTTTCAATATTTTATGAATTTTTCTTTAATCTCATAGACCAAAAAGAATGAGATTTTTCGATGATTTTCAACATTTTATGAATTTTTCTTGAATTTCATAGAGCAAATAGAGTGAGATTTTTCGACGATTTTCAATATTTGATGAATTTTTCTTGAATCTCATAGAGCAAATAAGGTGAAATTTTTCGACGCATGTACGAAGCGCTTAAATTAGTCTCAGGAAATGTATCTAAGAGTCGGTAGATTTTGCTCTCGCCATTTAATAATTTATTTCTTATAATACCTATATTTAATGAATTAAAATGTGTAAGCACGAAATAAATTCTTAAATGAACTCTTAAAAAAATATTTTTTTAATATTGTTTTCACCTAATTCTCACACGAATTTTTTTTACACCAGTTTTTTGGGAACATATCTATAATGATAAAATGCAAATCAGTGAGTTTTATGGATTGTTTTTCTTTATTTTTTTTATTATTTTTTTTTTTTTGTTTTTAGTATTTATTATGTTCTTAACACTTATATGGTTGGTTATTATTATTTATTTAATACTGTGCTTAATTTTTTATATACCTTCATATATGTAGCAGCCTCACTTTAATATTTCCTTATGTTACTCTTAAATATTTTGATCTCATATATATTAATCTTAGTACTTTTTTTTGTTTTAAGCAAACATGTCTAATGTAAAAACCATTAAAAATCCACGCGTTAAATTTTAGTACATTTACTTATAAATTCACTAAGTATTTCAAGAAGATATAATTTTTTTTATTTTACAGCAGCTTATAATTTAGTAAGTATTTTATGAAGATATGCACATTTCCATTTCGCAATTTTATTTCTTCTCCACTATTATTTATTTTATAGATTTATACATATATTTTTTTAACTATTTTCAATACTCATATTTTCTTTTTGATCTCGCCCACTACTGGCAAGTTCAGTCGAAAATCTTTTCAAAAACCCAAAATTATTCACACAAAAATATTCCAAAATTATTTACATAAATCAGCTCAGTTTATTTATTTTGCGCGCACTGATGTTTATTCACAAAAATGTATTTTAAAAATAAATAATATTTAATTATTTCAATGTTTATTTTATTTTCCACAGCCGACTCGTTTCGGTAGTAACTATCGACAAGTAACGCGCGCACACATTGCGTGCAAAACAACATACACACACACACACTAACACTTGCTCACTAGTGTACGGTGAATGCGCGCACGATTTAATCGGCAATGCGTCGAATACGTCCATTCACTTTGCAATGATGAAACCTTCTGTTACAACCAACGGCGAACAAATGCATAGTAAGCGAAGCTATGGCATTGTAAACAACGTACAGCTGTTATAAGCAGACGAAAGCAATGCACTGTCGTGCCATCATAACATACTTTGAGCTGTTAGGTGCTTACTGTTATGAGCACTGTTACTGTTATTGTCACTGTTAACGCAAAAAGCCATAGCACTTGTGTAACATTACTCGTCATTATTAATTTGCTCATTATAACTGATAATAATTTTCAGCTCTGTCCGTATATATTCATTTTGAATGCCGCGCGTCGCCAGCCGCTCTAACAAACAAATATATCGACCCGTACACGCAGAATGTTGAGGCAGGTTTTAGCTCCGCTGCTATCACGTGTTCTGCTTTTTCTCACCACGTTTTTTGTTACTTTTTTAGATTTTGTTGCTGATGTTAGTCTTTGTTATTGCTTTACCACTGAACTTGAACTACAAAATGTTATATTGCTTACATTCTGCAGTGTTGTTGCTTTCACTCACACCATTCGGTTTTGGTTTACTTTGCAGTTCTTATTTTACTGTTTATTTGTTGTCCACGCTCTGAGGTGCCGGCTAGTCGCTCTCATTGTCTTGGTAGTGGCATACGGCATATGCGCTCTCACAAAATTTAACTAAAATCTCTTTGTATGTGGGCTTGTTTGCATTGTTGTTTACACCGCTAACCGTGATGCCATGTTGGTAAAAGTTTCTAATTAGGTTATTAATTATACAAAATTTGAAATATTCAGTAGAATAAAATTATAAAATAATAGAATAAGTTTGGGGTATATTGTACACATATCTCCCCTACAAATAATAATACAATAATAATTATTATTATTTTCATTTTCCATTTTCATTACATATTTATGAAAACATAATATAATAATTATTATTATTTTTATTCAAAAGTTAAAAAATTATATAAATCTGAAAAATACTGTAAATGAAATTATAAAGAAAATGTTAAGGAACCCAAGCGGAATCGTAAATATGGTAGGTAGAGGACAGAAATAAAATTTTGATGTATTTTCTTTTTTTTGCCAGTCGGTGATTTGAATGTCACAATTTCAGAACATAAATGAACAAACTCAACAACAACAAAACCAGATCACTTTCACATTGTAGTGCTTCAACACAAGTAAAAAATTAGCTGCTATCAAATTACTTGGATTCGCCTTGCGTAGGAACAATCTGACATTAGTCTGTTCAGGTGGTCCGATTAGACCAACATTCAGTATTAATTTGGTCTGCTTAGACGTTGTTCAGACTATTTTGAAATATCAGAAGTCTGTAGCAATTTTAGTTTCTTGAAAACTGAAGAATTATATAGATGTATTATATTTCCCCATTCGGGAGTGCGCAGGTTAGAATATCCGTGCATGGGCATAAAATAGTAGAAAAGGGTTTTTCTAATAGCGATCGGCCATCGGCAGGTACTAGCAAACCTCCGCGATGAGTAATAACAAACCTCTGCCTTGAAAAAACTCCTCATAAAAACCGCTTGCCGTTCGGAGTCGGCTTAAAACTGTAGGCCGCACACCACTAATAGGAGGAGGAGCTCGGTCAAACACCTACCAGCAATAATTATTATTTATTTATTTTTTTTATTTCCCTATCATACCATCATAAGACGGAAATCTGCTTAGAGGGTCTACTCTATGTTTGATTGTGTTAATAATGTGACACCGATTTCTCTGTCTTCAGGCCGTGGCGAACGAAATTGCATTTTGCGGTGCTTGAAATGGAAAGTGTACTTTCCTTATGCGAAATTGAGCTGGCAAATGTATGACCAAATGACCCAAATATCTCTTGGCTTGATTACCTTAACCTCAACATACATGCATAATTTATTGGTATGGGCCTACTAGAAAATATTTCCACTTTAAAATAAATACCACTTCTTACATATTAAATCGCATAAAACTTAACGTCTGGCCAATATGCTTTTTGTTTTTGTGTAAGTATATTTTCGCTCTCCCTACGCAAGCGCATTGCTCATTGTAGGCGGTAAATTGATAGCAAAAGAAAGGTGACCAGATATTTTTTACAAATAGTAAAATTTAAGTTTCTGTACTTCAAGAATTATTGTGAGATATCATAGCAAATGAAGGCGGAGCACTCTAGTACAAGGATAGCTGATACATAAAGTGTGAGCAATTCGTAAGATTCAGTAGCCATTTTTACTTACATGACGACTGTGAAAACAGCTTGAGTCGGTGGGGTAATTTCTCTTTTGCACATTAAATCGGACTACTGATGTTAATACAAAAATTTTGAGAAACTTTTATCAATTAAGTTTCTGCAAACTGTTCTAAATTCAAGCAACGCCTACAGCTCTGATTAAATGAAAGCTTCATCAAAGGATAGGAATTCTAGTGAATGTCGTACAGGGTGGGCCATATAGTGTTTGCTTTTCGAACCACCTATTTTTTTGAGAATGGTAACACAAATGACATGTCAAAGGAGCTCATAATTTACAAAATTGGGGAAACCTATTTCCAAAGTGGTGAGTCTTCTACTCAAACTGTGAGAAATTTGAAAAAAAAAATTCCAAAAAAAAAATTTACCAACAAGACAGTTTGTGGATCAATTTGTTAATCGTGTTCGTGAAAGTGGATCGTTAATGGATAAAACATCACGTGAACGTGCGTACACCCAAAAACATTGCTGCTGTAGCCGAAAATGTGCGTGAACATCCAACAACCTCAACTCGTCATCGTTCTCAGAATTGAACATTTCACGCACTTCTTTGAGGAGAATTTTGCATAAAGACCTCGGTATGAAGGCTTACACAGTTCAATTGGTGCAAGAACTGAAGCCTAATGACCATCCAATGCGTTTTCGGTTCGCTCAATGGGCAGAAAATCGTTTGACCAAAGATGAGCATTTTTACCGAAAAATCGTCTTTTCTGATGAAGCTCATTTTCACATCGGTGGCTACGTCAATAAGCAAAATTGTCGGATTTGGGGCTCAGAAAATCCAAACGTTACTGTAGAGAAGCAAATACATCCAACGAGTCACTGTTTGGTGCGGTTTTTGGTCTGGCGGCATCATCGGACCATTTTTTTTCGTGGCAGTCATTTGAACGATATTATTTTTGATTGATAAATGACAATGTTCAATCTTTAAAATAAAAAAAAAGTTTGAAAAAATATTGATTAGTTTCTTTTTATAGCCGATTCAAAAAGCAAATTTTTCATCGCCCACCCTATATGTTCACACATTTTGAAGTGAAACCTCTTAGGCGTCGATGGACGAGTGAGAATAGAGAGTAAAATTTCAAGGGCATGCAACGTTTTGGGCATTTTTGTTCCGCGAGAGAGAAAAGATATAACGTAGAGGAAAAGGAGAGAGAGAGAGAGAGCTATGCCTTATATGTGTCTTAGATACACTTTAGGCTACTTTTCCTGATTTTTCCTTGTGGTTGCTAATTTCTAGTGAGAAATAACACTGTCTACTTTTTGGCGCTTGTTTGCTGGTGCAAACTTGTAGGAAATATATTTTTGGTACCTACTTTTTGGAGTTATGTTTTCTTGGTGTCTACTGTTTGGGGCACTTTTTGGTCCCGATTTTTTTGGCGTTTTTTTTGGTGCCTACTTTTTGGCGCTTATTTCCGTTTCCTGGCTAGTGCTTGTGCGTACTATAAAGTGCTATCCATTCCGGCGTCAGATTTATTGGTAGTGCCTGACCGTTGCTGCGGTCCTGTAATCGCTGCGTTTGTGCGGGTGATAAACGCTCGGAGCAGTGCGCGTTGTTGCCACGGCTTGTGTCCGGCGTTTAATTACACCGGTCGACCCTTCTCCGTTTTTTGTAAATTTTGTCTATTTGTATTCTCTGCAAATGTTGTGAATTTATTTAGATATATATTCTTTCTCTCTCTCTCTCTCATTCTCTCCCGGGTCTCTCCCTCTTTCTTTGTCTGCCTTGAAAGTTTCACTTCTTTTATGTGTACTACGCTACACGCACTTTTTTTACTTTGAATTGAATAAAAGTAATTTTCCAAACTAAATTTATGGCCTTTTAATTGGTTACACTTCGATTGCCGGGCCCTGTAGTACGGAACATAGCTACAGTCATACTGATTAATAATTTTTTTGGTTTTCGTGTTTCAGTTAAATAGAAGAGCCAAAACGGACAACACCATTCAGGCCCTATTTTTCGGGAGGGTCAACTTCAGCGCCATTTTTTAAATTATTAAAATTAAAAACAAAAAACAATTCATTTTTGTATGTAAAAGAAGTTAAATAAAATAAATTAAATATCGTTTTTCATTCTTTTTATTTTAAAAATAAGTTCCTGAAAATACCCTAAATTTTCGAGTTCTCGACCACCGGGACTACTTCACTGAGAACTCTTTATTGGGAATCCATAAGGTGTGCCTCTAGCCGGCATTTATTTCGGCAGTAGTTGCTTGGAGGCTGTTGAGATGAAGTAATTACTCAGTTGATCTGCTTTTAAGTACGAAGCTAAAATACAGAAAATTTTACTTTGACATAAGGGGTTAGGGGTAGTTAGAATTTTCAAAGTATTGTTTTTTTGCGTTTTCTTAAAGTATAATATCTGTGTGAAAGTTTCAAGTGAATCCGACCAATACTTTTCGAGTTATTCAACGATTAACAAAGGGCGTTGGGGCAAAAACAAAAACTTTAAATGCGTTTTTCTCAAAACTATGTTTTCTGAACTGGTGATCACTGTAACTTAACAACTGCTTGGTAGATTTCAATAAAATGTATACTGCTTTTGAAAAACATAAAAACTCGTGCCTGATTGAAAGATCTTTTTTTCTAAAATTTCAGTTTTTTTTTAATAATTAATTCTCGGTTTTTTTTTTCTCGAAAATCTGAATAATATTTCCTGAGGCCGCCATATTGTTAATTTTGACAAATACCTTCGATAAGGCACAAGATTATCTATTAACAAAACTAATTTCTCTTGCCCGATTTATTTTAGATGAATTTCCAAGGACTTCTGATGATCACCGCAAGGGACTTCTGGAGAAACGGCCTCCACATAAACAGCGATAACTTTTACAATTATTATTATTATTATTTTTTTTTTTAATTTTGCTAAAGTCAAGTCGAAACTTGATGTATTAATGCTATGTTTTAATATTTCTAAAATCAAGTAACATACTACCAAAAAAAATTATTGAAAATCATCATTTTTTGGGCCTCTAAATACCTCTAACCCCATAATTACATACTCTTGAGAATTCACCTGGCTTGAATATTTGCCAGCTGCGGAACTTTATTTACTAACAGCACGCAGAGATTTGTAATGTAATTTCAGTTTGTCAATGTTCGCGCATATGCTATGCCTCCTATCTTGTTTTCCCATTACCTTTTTCTGCCCATCCTCTCTCGCTAAGGGACAGTTCCTTTATACAAAGTAAATAGTTTACTTCAACATAAATCAAAAAGTTAGTTTTTTAGACATCAGCAAAGATTTTACAACAAGTAGACCCGAGCTCGGAAATGAAAATAGCCAACATTTGGTAACAAATAAACTTTGAGGCAATCATGCGTTAAGGATATATAGAGCAGTTTTAAAAACATGACTCCCTTCGAAGTGAAAATTTAATAAAGACAGTTGAAATTCAAAAGAAAAGCAAATAATATTCATTGGTTTTCTTTTCAAGGCAACCGATAAGCTTTTTGACCTCTTCTTAACCTCATAACAATGATTTCACATCAACCTTTAGAATTGAAAAATGATGCCCCTTATTGAGTATTCAGCTGATTCCTTTAATTCCCCTATATGCGGGCACATATTGCTGCTGACTTTGCATTGCAACGAACATCACCCCCAACCCGCACTCGGTATCTGCTTGGCTCATGAAACATTCAATGATTGTATTTATTTTCGTTTATACTTGAACTTGATATTGAAAAACTTTAGCGCTGGTTAAGCGCCATGTTGCTGAGACAACGCTCAAGTCTTTTAGAACGCCCACACCATAACCCAACCCATACACACAAACAACAAAAGAACAATTGTGAACTATGTAGCGCAAAATATTGCAATTGAACAAGCCAACAAACAAAGTGTAAAAAGGCCGCAAATAAAGAAAATCAATCAAGGGTTAAGATCAAGGACATGAAAAAAACTTGCAAGAGGATATGCTAGGTTTTCCATATGCAGCATAGTTGTATGGGATGTAAAGAAATAGCGATAAAGGAAATATAAGATTAGTTGCAAGGAGCAAAAATCAACAGCAGCGTGCAATGGAGATGGATATGGGATATGGGATATGGAGGGATTATATCAGACAGCACAATGACACGTTTTTTCCAAACACTTGAAAGTTTAGAAAACTTGCAGGGAACGTATTAAATGGCAGTTATTTTCTATTTGTACTTGTGTGCGCACCTATGTAGGTTTCCATGTACGTGCACGTTTTATATTTAGAGAATTACTTGTATAACTCGCAACCGGAAATGTGTTAACTCTTTCCACGTCTGCGCTGTGACTTTCGATTGACTTTGAAATATCATCTGCTGTATAATAATTCTCATGTATACATCTATGTGAGTATATATATATGTATATATATATATGTGTGTGTGTGCTATATATGTATATGTTGTAAAGACGTCCATCTCGGAATCTCACAATCTGAAAATCTAGGAGTCCCGAAATTTAAACATGAAATCCGGCATAATTTATATATCCTTCAAGTAAAAGGTAAGAAGTATTTGGAATAAAATCTTATAAAAGAAGAAGTGATATTATTCATAAACCAGAATTTTCCCTCTTTTACGTGCAAAAAAATAACGGATTCGTAAAAGGGGTTAGGGTTAGTGAAAATTTTCAGAAAATTGGATTATGTTTTTTTTTTTTTTTTTGATTTTCTTAAAGTATATTATCTTAATAGCAGCCGCCCCTTGGCAGGCAATGGCAAAACTCCGAGTGAATTTCTGCCATGAAAAAGCTCCTCAAAAAAATATCCACCGTTCGGAGTCGTCTTGAAACTGTAGGTCCCTCCATTTGTGGAACAACATCATGACGCACGCCACAAATAAGAGGAGGAGCTCGGCCAAACACCCAGAAAGGGTGTACGCACCAATTATATATAAAGGGTTTTTCAATAAGGGTGGGTAGATGTTGAAATGGAATAAAACAAGCTGTGTGTGAGTTATTGACAAAATTATTTTTTTATTTGAAAGGCACATATATGCCATTAAGTGTGGAGTATGACATCATTGAAATGTCCGCCTCGGCTTCTTACGGTGAAACGGATCCGAGTGGTCCAATTTTCAATGACTCTTCCGCATAGATCCGGCTGAATTTGAGCGATGGCCTGTGTTATGTTCACCTTTAGAGCATCGGTCGATTGTGGTTTATTTGCATAGACCTGAGACTTCAAGAAACCCCACAGGAAAAAGTCTAGCGGAGTCAAATCGCATGACCTTGGTGGCCAATTCACATCACCCCTGCGAGAGATAACCTTACCCTCAAATCGTTCATGCAGAATGTCAGTCGTGGCGTTTGCTGTGTGGCACGTAGCGCCGTCCTGCTGGAACCACATGTCGTCTAGGTCCATATAGTTCAATATGGGCCATAAGAAATTGGTTATCATCGTTCTGTAGCGCTCGCTGTCGACGGTGACCGCCTCACCAACGTCGTTTTCAAAAAAGTACGGACCAATGACGCCGCCGGCCCAAAATCCACACCAAACGGTAACTTTTTGAGGATGCATTATCACTTGGTGAACTTCGTATGGATTGGTGTCGTCCCATATATGGCAATTTTGTTTGTTAACACAGCCATTCATCCAAAAATGCGCCACCTCACTAAAGATGATTTTTCGCCCAAAACTGGGGTTCTCTTCCAAGCGATTCGAAGCCCAGTCAGCGAACAAACGGCGTTGCCTATGGTCATCAACTTTGAGCTAGTAGGTCAGTTGGATCTTGTACGGGTATAGGCCCAAGTCCCGACGCAAAATTCTCCAAGTTGAAGTCTGCGAAAGGCCAAGTTCTTGTGCACGGCGAGGAATAGACTGCCTCGGGCTCTGCTGTACACTTTCACGGACCGCGACAATTTTCTCGGCTGATCTTGCGTTCCTTGAACGTACGGGTGTTGGCTGATTGTTTACTGACCCGGTCGGCTCAAATTTGGCCACCAAGCGTTGAAGAGTCAACTTTGAAGGGCCACCACGTCTACCGAAAAATGGGCGCAATGCGCGCAACGTTTGCGTTAATGAACACTCATTTTGATAATAAAGTTTTATCATTTGAACGTGCTGTTCAATCGTGTTACTTGCCATGATGATTTGGCATAAACAGCTGAATAATAATATAAACAAAAGATTTGACAGATGTCACCAAAACAAAATGACTGCCACAGGACGCCAAAATCGACCCGCGCCAATTGAAAACCCCTTTATATAATTATATATTATTAAAAATATTGTGTGAACATTTTAAGTGAATCCGACAAATACTTCTCGAGTTATTCAACAATTAACAAAGGGCGCTCGGGCGCTCCGGAGCGTTCGAGAACAAGTAGCAAAACGTTAAATGCGTTTTTCTCAAAACTATGTTTTGCCCGCAAGGGCATCTCCCTCAAGGAGGTGACAGGTATGACAACCCCGCGGACCCTAGTCAAGATGTCCTGCATTTCAGCGACTTTGTAAGAGTTAACTAGAAAGGTAGGTGACAAAATCAAGCACATGTCTGTCCCTATATTGGGCGGGGTGTTAGTCGGTGAAAAGCAAGTCGACACCCATCATCTCTTTGTTGACTATAAAGCTGCGTTCGATAGCCCGATAAGGGATTGCCTGTACGCCACCATGTCTGAGTTCGGTATACCAGCGAAGCTCATACGGCTTTGCAGAATGACGTTGAGCAACACAACCAGCTCCGTCAAGGTAGGAAATAACCTCTTCCAGCCATTCATTACCATTCCAGGTTTCAGACAAGGCGATCCACTGTCATGCAACCTCTTCAACTTCGTGATGGAAGGGGTGGCCCGAAAAACAGGTGTTCATGGTAATGACACTATTTTCTACAAATGTGTCCAGCTCCTTGCGTACGCCGATGACATTGACATTATCAGCCGCTGCAAGCGAGATGTCACCGCTGCGTTTTCTGCTATCGAAAAGGAATCATTACGAGTGGGTCTGGCGGTGAACGAGGGTAAAACGAAGTATATGCTGTCTGCAACGCGGAACACACGGCGTGTAAGAACGCACGTCATTGCGGACAACTATACCTTCGAAGTTGTGCCAGAATTTATTTATCTTGGCACCGATGTTAACAGCAACAACGATATCAGCCTGGAGATCAAACGGAGAATCACTCTTGCTAATAGGTGTTACTATGGGCTAAGTAAGCAATTGAGTAGTCGAGCCCTCTCTCGCATGACCAAACTGACACTTTACAAGACGCTCATCATACCCGTGTTGCTTTATGGCGCAGAGGCATGGGTAGTGTCACAAAGCGATGCAGCCGCTCTTGGGGTGTTCGAGAGAAAAGTTCTTCGTAAGATCTTCGGTCCTGTGCGCGTTGGCGAAGACTACCGTTCAAGAATGAACCACGAGCTGTATGAGCTCTACGCCGACATTGACGTAGTTCAACGCATCGCCATCCAACGCCTGCGTTGGCTAGGGCATGTCGTGCGTATGGATGAAGAAGTTCCAGCAAAGAAGGGGTTCGAGGGCGAAGTCCAAGGGAGTCAACGCAGAGGAAGACCATTGCTCCGGAGGAAAGACCAGATGGAGGAAACCCTATGCTCGCTTGGTGTACAGAATTGGAGAAGGCGCGCGCGGAGCAGAGGCGCCTGGAGAGAACTAGTGAGGTCGGCCGTAACTCGGTAACGGGTTGTTATGGCCACTTAAGTAAGTAAGTAAGTTGGTTAGTATTTATTCACCATGTTAGGTGCGTCTGTTTATGTAAAAAGCATGAGCGGTAATGCGACGGGGCGAACTGGGAGTCCCTGGATAGGTCGTTATGGCTTTCCACCTGCGACCTCAAAGGGGTGATGTGAGTTCGCTCTACCGATGTGTTAGCTCCGGTATATATCAGTAACCAGCCCCCTTGAACCCTGGTCAGGAAGTGTTCATTGGGCGAAAGAGCAGTAGCTTTCGTGGCTCCGGGCGAGCGCCAATCCGTTCCTGTTTTCCGGGATCGGTAAAGCTTCAGGGAACTGGGGTAGAGGCATTGCTTCCGAGGGTACACCCGCTCTTGATTATTTCGGCCCGCCCCCCTGCACACGATACGCTGGTTAAATAAAAAAGTATGCAAAAAATTAAGGAAAAAAAACAAAAAGTAGGCAAACAGCAGACAAACAGCGGAAGGCCATTAATGATGGAGATCTAGAGCAGAGCCCTTTCGTAAGGAAACCACAATTGCTTCGCTCGCCCCCACAAAAAACGAATACGCGCAGATCATTGCCAACTATAGAAAAATCGAAGACGGTCAATGAAGGAGTTGAAATGACGCCTCAAAAATTAGACGTGAGAGTAACCCTATCCGCTTAAGGTTGTTGAACTGCTTTCTGATCTTCAAATACATCTTCAAGATATTGAAATTAAAGGAAATAATCACCAAGCTAAAATCTCTGTCTCTTTTAAATCAATTTGAATTTTTTGTTTAATAAATTTTGTTTTTTAATCCTTGAAAAAATTTTAATGAAAATCCTTTCTTTGTCTCAAATGTATTTAAATTAATTATTAGGAGGTTGAATTAGTTTTAAAGGTGACACACAGTGGCGTTGGCAATACTGAATATATATTCATGACAAAGCCTCATCCCTAGGCTTTGTTTATCAGTATCTGTCATTTCGCTGAAGTATAAACAACGCAGTGTTTTCGTGCTCCGAGTATGTCAACTTTCGTGCCGTCGAAACGCAATTTGCGGGAAGCTTTGCTTTTCTGCTACCCAGACCTACCTACCCAGACCATACTCCGTCGATTTCAACATGTGAGTACTGGTTTCGACGATTCAAAAGTGGTGATTTTCACACCGAAGACAAGGAGCGTCTTGGCCAGCCCAAAAAGTTCGAGGACGCGGAATTGGGGGAATTGGTAAACGAGGACTCGTGCCAAACCCAAGAAGAGCTTGCTGAATCATTGGGCGTTGATAAATCAACCGTTTGCAAGCGTCTAAAAGCGATGGGAATGATCCAAAAGCAAGGGCATTGGGTCCCGTACGAGTTGAAGCTGCGCGACGTCGAACGGCGATTTTTTACGTGCGAATTGCTGATCGAGCGACAAAATCGGAAGGGTTTTTTGCATCGGGTGGTGACTGGCGGCGAAAAATGGATCCACTACGATAACCCAAAACGCAAAAAATCATGGGGTTTGCCCGGCCACGCATCAACGTCGACGGCCAAGCAGAATATTCACGGCAAGAAAATCATGCTCTGCATTTGGTGGGATCAGGTCGGCGTCGTATATTTTGAGCTGCTCCAACCGGGCGAAACAATCACGGGGGATCGTTACCGACTGCAATTGATGCGTTTAAGCCGGGCATTGAAAGAAAAACGGCCGGAAACGGTAAAAAGGCACGACAAGGTTATTTTGCAACATGACAACGCTCGGCCGCATGTTGCTCAACCTGTCAAAAAATACCTTGGAACGCTTGGCTGGGAAGTGTTACCCCACCCGCCGTATAGTCCAGACATAGCTCCCTCCGATTATCATTTGTTTCGGCATATGAGTCTCGATTTGGCGGACCAGCGGTTCTCCTCGTACGAGGCTACCAAAATATGGGTTGAGTCATGGATAGCCAAGCAGCGGCCAGAATTTTGGAGAAACGGCATCCGGAAATTGCCCGAAAGATGGGCGAAAGTTGTAGCTAGCGATGGCCAATACTTCGAATAAAATATTTTGTACCGTTTTTTCACAATAAAGCCCCAAATCTTCGAAAAAAACCTTTAAAACTAATTCAACCTCCCAATAATATTCTTGTTTTGGAAATTAAACTGTTTAAATATACACCTATTACACATTTTTATGAAGACTTTTTATATTTTTCTTATAAGCGGACAAATTTTTCAGTCCCTTAGGTGTTCGCTTAAGAGAGTACACTGTATATCTCTGGTCAAGTCCCGAAATCCCGAGATTACATTAAATGTAAATCTAGTTTTTCAGCAGAAAATAAAGTGAGCTTTGAGTTTTTATTGAATTTTAAAATATTATATATCTTGAGACGAAACCCTTGATACCGTTTGTGAACATAATATGTTTGTGTTCATGCATGTACTCGTATATGTACCTGTACATGTATCTCTGTTTGTGTGCACAACAAAACATGCCATCGGTTATCAAGAAGGATTAAAATGTATGGCTGCACAAATGCAACTAAACAACAAATGATTGCAAGAGAAATCGGAAGAATACAACGCAAGGTTATTGTATATTTAACTGGAAAGTTCATTTATTTTTTTCATGTGAAAGCAAAAATATTTAGATGCACATAACATTTAATTTAAAATGTGTGACAAAAGTACTTGCAACAATGATTACATCTGGCAATGTAAAAGCATTTAGAGAAGTTAGAGCATTGCAATGCAATCTTTTGGACTTCTGCTTTTTCCCATTCATAGCTAAGACCGGCAATGTTACTTGCGCCTGGGTCATTTCTTTTCAATACAAACAGCTTTTGAAAAAAAAATAGATAATTGAGCGCAGGATTCACAAACGTTTCGGGTCATAACTTGAGCTAAGCTTGCCATATTTTAAGTGGTTACTCCTATATAATTTTGAGGATAACGTTATGCCTGTGTCACTGCTCAATATTGTGCAGATCGCTACCTTCGTACTGAGTTTTTCTCTCATTAAAGTTGACATATAACAGATCTGAGTAGCAGCAATCTAATAAATTTGGCGAAACAGGGTATATCTCTCCACACACCCACTTGGCAACACTGCTGTATCTGCACAGAGGTCGGCGGAAGAGGGTGGCCTTAAGTGGGACGGTTAACCACAACCAACTTTCTAATTTACACAGATCTAGTAATCTAGCGGTAATAGAGCAGACACATCAACTTTAGCGAAGTCCTCAGCCATCTGTGCGATCCTTCTGACAGAAAAATGTAAAACATAGATGGCGCTCCAAGCAGTAAGAAGGTGTTGTTCCTAAGTTTTGGACTGGTAGCGGCAGGCTAATCACCTACGCTGTCAGAAATCAAATATTTTAATGTGACCAACGCAAGTCAAATGTCTTGTTGAGGCCCTATGCTCCTGAGAGGAGTGAACAAGGAAAGATAAAAACCAAAAAAAAAATTATCTAGTATAACCTTCATAAGTGGTGTATGCAAAGCTACGCTAAGGGAATTTTTATGTGGTATTTTAGAATTCCTCCATTTAGACCTGACAGGATATCAATTGGCAACACTTGCAGGCTTTCATTTAAGCGCGAAATCCCAGCAGAATTATATTAGAAATATTTGGCTTTTTTCAAGCAGCACAGATCGTTGTGTCCTAACCTCCTTTGCTGAGAAGAATTGACTCTAAAGGGTTGACTCTAAGCTTAACGGCAGAATAGTTGATTGCGTCTTCTAACGAATCTAACTCGTATGAATTTATTTACTATTACCTAATCTTTTATATTATTATTATTATTGATTGGCTGATTGTGCACTGCGACCTGAAGAGATCTATTGTGCAGTCATGTAGCCTCAAACAGTTTTAGGCTGTTAATAAATCTTAAAACTGCTGTAGGCTTAATTTCTACCAGGAGGTTTGGATCTATAGCCCATTTCGCAGGTATTTAATCTGCGTCGTTCCACTGCTGGACAGTCGCATAGAACGTGTTCTGTTGTTTCTTGTGCCTCTTTGCAGAGCCTACAGGAATCGTTTTCTATCGCACCTATCTTTTTCAGGTGATAATTAAGTTTACAGTGTACTGTTAGTAGTTCAGTGTAAAGTTGTATGTCCTTTCTGCTTAGATTAAAGATTGCTTCTGCCTTTAACCGTTCTGGATCTATGAGTCTTTTCAATTTTCGCATGCGCGTTTGGGTTCGCCGGTAGTCGATTAGGCCTTGTTGTTCCTGCTCACGTAGAAAGCACATTTGAAGGTGTTATTTACCCCGCAGAAGAGTTCAGGACCTATGGAGGGAGTGTTTACCCCCTTTTTCGCTAAAGTGTCCGCAATTTCATTTCCTTCGTGCCCCTCATGACCCGGAACCTACATCAAGGTAACAAAGTTTCTTGATGCTTGAGATTTTGAGGTTTTTAGCACATTCCCAGAAAAACCTTGATTGGAATGCGAAGCTATCCAGCGATTTTAGAGCTGCTTGACTGTCAGAGAGAAAGTTAATATTGGCACTCGCGTGCCTCTCCGTAGACATTCTCTGGCACACAGCTCTAATACGTGAACCTCCGCCTGGAAAATGGAAGTGGTTTTCCCATTACAATTGCTTTTCCGAAATGTGGTCCGACAATTCCAGCCCCGGCATAATCGTCTTCCATTTTGGGGCCATCAGTAAACCTCACCTGTGCGCCCAGTTTTAAGGATAAGTCAATGTTTCTCCACGCTGAGCGGTCACTAATGACCACTTTGAATTTCTTGGAGAATTCTAGTTTCCTTTCTGTCTTGTCGTGGACTGTCAGGCACGGAGAGTTCAGGATTGAACCCAGAATTTTTACATGTCCTGTAAGATTGCCTTCTTTGAAATGCAGTAGATTAGGAAGCCTTAGAGCTGCACTGATTGCCGACCCTATGGCTACAAGATAGAGTAGAATGAGTACAGAGACCATTCCTAAAGCCTCTGTGGGCAGGTTCGCATTGCTATAAGCGAATCATTAAGAGACCTCAAAATTTGCCTTTTTAAAGCATACTTTTATCTCATTTACCCTTGTTTTATTTATTTATTAAGCCAATGAATATAATAGATTCTTATAGGCTAAGTAGACACATTTTAAGTTTAATAGGAATTAAGAAATTATTTACAATATTTAAATCGCACTAGGCGATCTTTTGAAAATGAAAAATCTATCTAAAAAAATTTATAGATTTTGTTAAACTCAGTTAAGGCCCTAGTAATAGGAGCATTTCGCGCATAAAGAAATTTTGAGAAACCAACATAGACGAACTCCGAACCAAGAAAAGCTCTGGCCGCAATATTTGAGAAAATCCTATCAAGATGAACCGGACAGTCAACTGCGCCACGGTTCAATGTTCTGCAATGATTTGAAGTTAAGCACTAAGCATCACGCTTCATAACTAGGGATAGGATCCGAAAGACGTGAATTACATAACGCGAAATGTAAGAATACTTTGTGGATTCGTTCAATTACAGCAGCATGGCACGTATGAATTTATGGCCACTAAGTTAAGGATAAATACTAAAGTTTGGAACGCACAAGCGCCATATACAAAAGCTTCAACGTATAAGGGTCGGAGAAATCAAAGCAGTTACTTACGATTTTTGTCGAATATTTCTGAGGTTCCTATCAATTGCCTTTACTGCTTTCCAGTTAGCCATGGTGCGCTTGTTTCATATTATTAATCGTTAGAATTGTTCCAAATTTAATCCCGTTGGTGGTTCCGGAAGCAACCTGGATTGCCGATTTTTTTAATTTGTTTTTTTTATATTTTTTAAAACATGTTTTCACCTCATCAGGATAGCATTTTGAGTACAACTAAGCCGAATCTAAATTCGATTTTTCGTCGTGTTTCTACATCAGTTAGTAGCCTATAACCTTTTCAGAGAAATCTTCTATCTATCAGTAAAAGTTGAGTTAAATTCGGTTCATCTATGTCTCGCTGTCAGTTGAAGTCGCTGTGATATAAAGAAAAAGCCTTGAGTTTTCTTATAGCTGAATAATTCTCTCTAAAAGAAGTCGCAAGCTGTAAAGCAATTTGCTTACTGGGTACTTTGTCTATATACGGCATAAGTGAGATTACATTCTAAGTTACAGGTTTTTCTAGAACTGTTCTAGTCACTCTCCAAGCGCGCATGGGCATTTCCCAGTAGAGTAAAAATAACCTCTTACCAACATTATCCTATCAAGCAAAGGCTCCCAACTACTGGTGGTCTCTCTATAAAAAATAACCTAACCTTGTCCTCAATATCCCTTTTTATGATAGTTCATGTTCAGAAGAGTTGGCCAGGGACTGTTGAAAGTATTTAATATTAATAATATTAATATTTCCTACATCTTCAACGTTTATGAGTACTTAAATATGTAAATTAAGTCAGACTCTCTAAAGATTTTTGTAGTATTGAAAAGTGTGCACTTAAGGGAAGTGTTCGTTAGGATATTTTAAGCATTTTTTTTCTTGTCCAAAATAGGAAATTTCAAGTTTATTTAAGATTTTTAAAGGATTGAAGGACATTAATAGACTTGTTCTGGCAAAAAGTAAACTTTTTTTTTACTAACTGGATATATCATCTTTCTTTGGATATTCACTTTATTGTCATAGAATGAGCACAAGAATTTAAAATAAATTTTTATTTTTGGGGAATAAGTTCATAGCGTTTTTTAATTTTCTATTATTTTACAACTATTCAGTTTCTGTATGGCGAAGGCTAAGTATTAATTTCATAGAACTCTTTCTACTCTACAAAACCATGTTAATTGTATTTTTGAGTTATTTAATTTTTATATTAGTTTTGAGGCTTAAAATGGAACACCCAGGAGGCAAAAATCAACATTTTCGACATCTGCTCTTCTTTGCTTTTCATCGAGGTCAAAAAGCTGTCGAAGCAGCCCGGGACATTTGCGACGTGTATGGAGAAGGCGAGTCTACAGCGCGGAAATGGTTTGCAAGGTTCAAAAATGGCAACTTTGATGTAGATGTCACGTCACGCAGCGTTAGTTCTTCTGAATTCGATGAAGAACGTCTGAAATCACTTTTGAAGGAAAAAGATCGCCAAACTAGTCAACGGAAAAGTGAACTGCGATCATTAAACTATTCTCAATTACCTTCACTCAATGGGATATACCGAAAAATCGGGAGCCTGAATGTCTCACTTAAAATTGTTTCTCTGCATCTCGCCCGCCATCGAGCAGCAACCGGTCATAAAGGGGGATTTTTATACCGAATCATCACAGGGGATGAGATGAGAAATGGTGCCTACACATCAATATGAAACAAAGAAAGAAGTGGATGGTTCCAGGAGATACGCCAAAGCCGAGAGTCAAGCTGGATCTCCATCCAAAGAAGATGCAAAATACTTGAAAAGTATGCCACGGGCAACAAGGAACTCTACTTCTCTACTACCCATTCGGCTACGGGCGCTCTCCATTAACCCATTCAAAACAGCACTTGTACCGTTTACTAGGAGAAGGAACATAAATCTCAAATGTCCGACCCTTAATGGAACAACGCTTCATTTCTCGACAGAAGCGAACTATCTTGGCGTCAGTCTTGACAAAACGCTTACGTGGAATTTTCCATATTGAGAGAGTTACTTCAAAAGCCACAAGGGCATTCTTTGCCTGCACAAGGCTTTTTGGTAAGACATGGGGACTAAACCCTAGAATGACCTTCTGGACATTCACTACAGTTGTGAAACCCATAGTCACTTATGCATCCTTAGCATGGTGGCCCAAGGTCAAGCAAAGAAAAGCAGTAGACGAATTAAACAAACTGCATCAGGGGCTATGAAAACATTTCCCACGGATGCATTGGGTGTGCTCCTGAGCATACCACCGCTTCCAATTTTGATGGAAAGGGAAGCTCGCTCGAGTGCCTTAAGATTAAAAGGTACATCTGAACTTAAAAGTGGGGATATGAAAGGACATTTAAAGATCTTAGAAGACTTCCTACATTCTTCATAGGGATGACACACTATCACCCAAACCAATACTCTTCAGGAACTTCAGACTGGAGAACTAATTCTATCACTTTCAAACCTGGCTCTCAGCTATGGTTTACTGATGGGTCCAAATTGGAAAATGGTAGAACAGGGGCAGGAATCAATGGGCCTAAACTCAAAAAAACGATTCCGATGGGACTCTACCCCAGAGAATGCTTTGGCGGGAAAATGAGAGGTACTCACATCTACATACTTTCACAGAGCCAAGCGGCTCTAAAAGCCCTTCTATCAACAACTATCATCTCTAAATTGGTAAATGATTGCCTAAACCTTCTCAACACGTTAGGAAACCTCAACATAGTAACACTAGGCTGGATTCCGGGACATGAAGGACATGAGGGAAATGAAATGGCTAATGACCTAGCAAAACAAGGAGCAAATATGCAACTTACTGGTCCTGAGCCTTTCTGTGGACTCACAAACGGCCATATTAATGAATTCCTTAGGAAATGGGAGAAAATTTGCTGCACACTGGCTAAACTGTGCCGATCAGCGTCAAGCCAAACTCAAGTCCCAACAAAGGAATATCTGACAAGCTACTCTCACTAAGCAGAGTAGATCTGCGTCTTTTAGCAGGATATCTTACAGGTCGCTGCAGCCTGAGGTATCATCTAAATAATATTGGACATCTAAATAATAAATGGACATAGAAAGCTCAGAACACGTGCTTTGTGAATGTCCTGCGTTGGGCAGACAGAGACTTCATCACCTTGGTGGTATCGTAGTATCTCCATGCAATCTTTGGAACAACAAACCCAAAATTGTGCTAAAATTTTTAAAAAGCCTAAAACTCTAGGGTTACAAAAATAGGCCTTTCACAAAAGATCAGCTCTGGTCGCAGTGCGTAATGGCCTTCTAATAATAATAAATGCAGAAATGAACATCACTTTTTCCGTTAAGCTGTTTCGAAGGTTCAAAGTAGTATCAAAGTCAATCCTAACTCATTAAAAAAAAATGTTTGTATATTTTTTACTTAGTGAAAACAGTAAATTAAAAGCTTTAAAGTTTTTCTGATTTTTTTGTAAAATTTTTTTTTTTTTTTGCTCATAACGTTTTTCCACTAAGCCAGTAGTGATTTTTTATGCTTTGGCGACCATATAATAAAATTAGGTACAAGTTTTTATGTTTTTTTGACATTCTTGTTTTATAATACATAAATTGTTTTTCATAAATTTTACCGAGCTAGTACATATATAAAGGGTGGTTAAATTTTAAGGCCAGATGTTGAATGTGAACCACACCTAAACTTCAAGTTTTTCTGCATTTCATTTGACATTTTGAACCATGGAAAGATATATAATCAAGCAACGTGTTATTATGAAAACGGGTGTTCAAATCAAAATGCATATCGCGCACTTCGTGATTTTTTCGGTCAATTTAATCGTCCAAATGTGCGTACAAACGGAAAAATTGTGCAAAAGTTTGAGCAAACCGGGTCTGTAGGAGATGTGAAAACACCAGTGCATGCTCGTCCTACAGCTCAAACTGCAGAAAATATTGCTGCTGTTCGCGATAGTGTGGTTGAAGAGCCGTCCACCTCAACTCGTCGTCGTGCCCAACAATTGCGCCTCTCACGCTCGTCGTTGATGAGCATTATGCATAAAGACTTGCATTTACACGCTTACAAGGTGCAATTGCCTCAAGAACTAAAGCCTCTTGCCATTTCAATTTCAAGCGCCGTCAATGGTCAGAATGGTGGCAGGAAATGGCAACAGTGAATGACCAAATTTCGAAGAAAATCATCTTCAGTGATGACATTTTCACCTCAGTGGATTTGTCAATAAGCAGAATTACCGCATTTGGGCGAATGATAATCCAAGAGCGATTGCCGAAAAACCAATGCACCCACAATTAGTGACTGTTTGGTGCGGTTTATGGGCCGTATTTTTTCCAAAATGAGGCCGGTCAGGCAGTTACTGTGAATAGTGTTCGCTATCGTGAGATGATAACGAACTTTTCATGGCCCGAATTGGACGATATGGATGTGGACGATATGTGATTTCAACAAGACGGTGCCACTTGTCACACAACTAACGAAACAATGGATCTTTTGCGCGAAAAATTTGTTGGCCGAATAGTCTTACGTCGCGGCGATGTCAATTGGCCGCCAATATCATGAGATTTGACACCGTTGGACTTCTTTCTTTGAGGTTATTTGAAAGAAAAGGTGTACGTTGATAAGCCAGCAACAATTCAACAGCTAAAGGATGAGATAATTCGGCACATTAACGGCATAGAACCTCAATTATGGCTCAGCGTCATCGAAAATTTGGACCATCGGATGAAGGTGTGCCGCCGAGACGCGGCAGTCATTTGGCCAATATTTTGTTCCATGCGTAATTGAGCCATACCAATATTATCATAATAAAGAGAAATGACCACTATTTCCTAAAAAAATTTTATTTTATTCAAAATCTACACCGGCCCTTGAAACTTAGCCACCTTGTACATATATGGCAACAATAAAATATTAATTCTATTCTTCCTCTTAATTTTAATTTCATATGCAAAGTTGTTAGTATTATGGCCTTTTTGTACGTCTTTGTCACTCTGATCCACTCAGAATCTTATACATATTTTTAGCAAACCAGTTTTTGAGTCAATAATAGTGGCTATAAAATTGTATGAAATTTGCATTGCTGATTCCACACAATAACAAATATGTAGTATATCCATTAAAATTAAAACAAAGTTCTTCTATGTGTTTAGTTTTTTATTGATAAAAAATCAATTCAAACTTTTTTGGCTCTCTGTTCAATTTTTTATTGATAAAAAATGAGTTAAATTATTTTTATTAAGGAAATTAATTGGATACAAAATTATCTATCTAATACTTCTGCTGCTTACTCATGCATATAAACAATCTGACCATTTACATTAATGTAATTACAGTCTTGTGTCAAATTCATTTACTTGGCTCAGTCTCGCTCACATCCTCATCGCTTACACGTAAATTTAGGCAACTAATAAAGAAGTTATCGATTGTGTTGTAGAGATGGCGTAAAGCGCCGCTAATTGAGTGATTTTCGTCGGTGTAAGACTGTAAAGAGTGAGAAGAAAAATGGCATACCATATAAAATTGAAAGGTCATGTGGCCCACTTGAGAGTTAACAAAACTCACCATCTCCTCGAATAGAATATTTTCAGCCACCAGTTTCTTGGCAAACAGCATCGAGTTCTGATAATGCACATTGTCATCGGCGGAGCCATGAATCAGCAGGAGATCATGAACATTGAAGCTGTCAATCTCTTTACGAAAAACGCTGCTATTTACGTAGCCAGCCAAATTATCTGCCTCTGTTGGTAAGCCCATGTAGCGCTCGGTGTAGATCGTATCTGGAAAGGGAAGTTGCATTACGCATTTATTATTTTTACTATTGAAGTGATGCAAACACGCCCTTCTCACCATAGTACAGCCACGAGGTAACTGGCGCCACACTCGTACCACATTGGAACACATTATTTGCATCATACTCCAGCGTTTTGATTGTCATATAGCCACCATAACTCCATCCCCAAATACCAACGCGTTCACTATCGATGAATGGATACAAAGTCTGTAGGTATTTTGCCACATAAATCTGATCCTGTGCCTCCAAATCTCCCAAATTATTATTAACGCTGAAGAGTAATTTTTTCCCCTTATTACCAGTACCGCGTCCATCGATGAGCGCATAGATGACCTCGTGATTCGTAACCATATACAAGCCAAAGCCGGCACTAAAGGCGCTTGTAACGCGCACCGAATCGGGGCCGCCATAGACATAGACAAGCATTGGATATTTCTTGGTTTCGTTCAAATTCGGTGGGAATTGTAATTTCACAGCGGCTAAAGAACCATCCGCTAGCGGTACTTGCAAATAAGTATTATTGGGAAACTCTTTATTGGCATATGTTTGGCGGAAGGCACTGTTATCCTCCCAAACGGCTATTTCGCGATCGGTCTAAAAGTGAAATATGTAAAATGCATGTTTTAATGTTTATTTGTGGTCTTAACTTTAATATGAATTTCATTGCTGCATAAAAAGAAAGTTTGAAGTAATTCGGTTACTGGGTACAAAGTTATGTGTGTCGTCTGCTTGCGCGGCCAAAGACTATCTGGCTTGCAAGAGGCGGACTTTCCGTGTTACTTTGAGATTACATTCTAAGCTGCGGGTTTTTCTCGAGCTCCTCGAGCCACTCTCCAAACGCGCATGTGCAATTTCCAATGGGCTACAAATAACCTCTTACCAATACTAGCCTACCAATCGAAAGCTTGGCTTGGAGCCCTCCAACTAGAAAGATCACCCAATTGAAAAATGAGCAGTTAGTAGAAACACGAACAACAAAGCCGAAGCAGCCGACAGACTACCGGTTAGCTATTCAAACATGGAGACGAGGTAGCAACAGTTTTACGCCGCCGAGGGGCAGATGGTTTTTATGCGTAGCTTTTTCATCGCAGAAATATAGTCGGCACAGATTTGGCAGGAGGAGGAGCGATCGCTGTTAGAAAACACTGCTTCTATCAATTGGTGTTAGTTAAGGTTGGTATGGTTGCCCAAGAAATGAGCACACTTGGACGAGGAAAATTGGATTCGTCCTTTGTGATACCATGAAGGAGGTGAAGTGAGAGAAGAAGACCGATGGGATGCGGAGAGAGGGCGGGGAGAGGTGGTGCTAGGATGGTTAGGAGGGTGGCGTTTGCTTCAACCGCTTTGTGCTACTGATGAATTCATCAGATTTTTAATGTCATCGCCTGCTATATCAGCAAGCGCAGCAAAGAAGTAAGGGCTAAGATGCCTGGATCTTAGCCCCGCCAGAGCAGGGCAGCTAAGGAGTAGGTGCTGAGATAATTCCACCTCATCCTCCATACATCCATCGCAAAAGGGACTTGAAGAAATTCCAAGCCTCACAGTATGCATTTCTCGCGCATAGTGACCTGTGAGAAAACCCACAAGATTCGAGAGCTGATATTTTGTCAACCTCAGAAGCTCGCCCGAGCCTCCCCGGCCCCCACGTGGCCAGAAGGATTTCGCGACCTTACAAGTTTGTGTACTTGCGCAACTCTCGCTGAGTTGGCGCGGTGTCCATCTTTCCAGGAGCAGACCGCAGGTAGTCAGGGGGATCCCAATTCTCTCCTTTCGCGGGGAGATTTCTTCACATATCCCTTGTCTGGCCAGCTCAGCCGCCTCGCAATTTCCCGCAATGTCGCTGTGACCAGGAACCCAGATGAGGCTAATGTCAAAGAATTTGGACGCAGTCGAAAGTGAGGTCAGGCATTCCCTGAACCAGTTTCGAATGCACCGCCACTGACCCGAGGGCCCTTATTGCCACTTGGTTGTCGGAGTAAATATTTACTTTTCTGCCAATCACCTGCCTCCTTGATTGCGGCTAGCATCAATTGGTGTTACGTGCCCGACCTTTCAAATGTGTACGTTTCGAATAGTAATCATACACCAAATCATTCGGCTCCTACGGAATTAGTCTTCTAAATCTCACATAGAATATTCCATCGAGCGTATTGCGAAAAGGACTAAAGTCCATCATCAACCAACCAACTTCAGCGTGGCTAATCAAATGTTGATGAACAAAAATACACAATACGCCAGATCTCGGAAAAGACCCGTCAAAAGAGAAACGACACACGCCATTTTTTCATAGATTTTAGAACCTGACGCTGTAAGGTTACTTGAAGTTCATATTCGTATTTAGCACTTAAGTACTCTTTGGAGAAGTGTAGTCTATTCCTTGGTTCGAAAAGTCGACCAAATTGTATCGACTTGTAGCATTGTTTGCCTCTCAGAGAAAGGTACCGACAACAAGGCCATCACAAAAGATAGCCGTCAACGAAGATGGATGCCAACTTAGTGGTAGTTCAGAATCGGATGGTAAGATCGGTTGCTGAGAATTATTTTTGCACTTCACTTAACTCAAGGACGGAAAGTCCTACCCTGAATCTCGAAAGGTCTGTGCATCCGCGAAGAACCCCATTTTACCCCATCTACGGTAGATAAAAAAACGCACTTTTTGTGAGCGGAAATTTAAGACACACGCTAGGAAGAGATTTGCCCGCTAAGTTTGGGGCTATTTGTGATATAGTTCATGAAACTGTGAAAAACGTTATAGATAGATTAAAAATATAAAATAGAAGTAGCAGAAAAAATGCGCACTCTTTCCCCTTTCAAACTTTATCTGGCCAAGGTAAGACAAAATATTCTCGAGTATCCTATAATCTTCAAGATTTATCAGAAGCTATGAAATCACAGTCGCTTATGGCCAGTAAGCAGCCCATCCATATCTTATATAGAGCTAATCTAAATAAGCTGGCTAAGCTGTGCAACACGAACGTTTATTTGGGTTTTTGGACACAGAGGCATTCTTGGAAATTGCATCGCAGATGAGCTGGTTGGAAGGGGAACTGACCACATAGGAATCTTCTTATCTATAAGCATCGGATGAGTTCGATCTACATCGTGCACGGACCCCATTTGGGAGGTTATTAGACAGGTATGGCCTCAAAGGAATAAACACAGAACTAGGTCCTTTATCAATCAAGGCCGGCCTTCCTAATGGAAGAAGTTGGTATAATGACCACGCACTGCCTAACGGGAATACATGAGAAACGTATGGCGGATTTCTTCTAAAGACTTGTGTCGCAGCTGCAAGAAAAAGGTGGCGATGGAGAGAATTGGGTACTTCCTGGCTGTGGCAGGTAGGAAGGTAGGTTAGATGGCAAAAGTACCACGCTATATAAGGGTGGGGTTAAGGTAGTAGCATACGCCGATGACTTGGTCCTGATGGTATCCGGACCGTTTCCCTCAGTCATGGCTGAGATTTTGGAAAGGTCACTGGATGTACTCAGTCGCGGGGCTGCCACTTACGGCCTCCGAGTGAACTCTGACAAAACCGAGCCGGTGCTATTTACAAGAAAATATAAATCACAACCCTTTCGACTTGCCAAATTAAACAACCACGTTCTCCCGCTCTCATCGGTAGTTAGGTATCTTGAAGAGATACCGGACTCCAAACTCCATTGGAAGCTACACATTGAAAATCGGTTAAAAAAAGGCCAGTATATCCTTCTACTCTATGTTCGGTAAAAATGTGGACTGGTCGTGCTGGGGATATACAACGCTGTGAGTTTGCCAATTTAAACGAATGCATGCCTGGTTTGATGGGAAGCTTTACGGAGGGGCTATAATATCACTAAACTGGGAAGGGTGCAAAGGAGTGCATACATTGGCATCACCCAAGCATGTAGAACTTGCCCCAGTGCTACCCTGAATGTCCTTTTGCACTTACTTCCCTTCGACATTTACGTTATTTCCATCGCAGCTCGAAGTGCAATCAGGTTAAAAGAGGTTGGCCTCTGGAGGCAATCTCTCAAGGGACATGGTAGCATTTTCGGGCAGGTAACACCGTATTTCTCTGAACTTCGAACAGAACTTTCTATCCGCAAACTAGAGTTTGAGGGTCGTGCTAGAGAAATCTTTCCAAATAGGCAGGATTGGATCGAGGGGAGAATCTGCACACAAGCTTGCATTCACGTACGGCCCAAAAATGGAACTAGGAATCGGAGCGGTGGTTTTCTCTAAATCAGCCAATCTCCTTTAAAGTGCCGAATACTGCTGGTGTTTTTCAAGCAGAAGTCTTTGCGAAAGTCCTTTGGACTCCTCGCAGTTCAATTTCCACACTCGTAGCTGGGTTTACTGGTCACTGGACGATCGGCTTACATGTGGAAAACCTAGGGTTACCCTTTAACTCCCATTACAGAAGCTGTGGAGACCTTTCAGAGAAGGAGACTGTTGAGCACTTTCTCTGTAAATGTCCGGGTTTGGCAGCTAGAGGACTAAAGTCACTGGGAGTTCCTTTCTTCGACAGCCTGGGCCAGTGCGCCAACCTAAATCCCATCAATCTTCTCCATTATATCAACTGCTCTGGCTGGCTGTAGATATTTGCCTGTTGGAGGTCTCATAATGGTATCAAAGCGGAACTTTAGTGCTGCTTGAGGAGTGCCAGACTGGCAGTTCAACCATTTCACCTACCACGGGTGCACTAGAGTGCCGTTTTTATACCATAATGTAGACCACTACCTGCGATAAGTTTCAAAACTTAAAGAAAGGAAAACCATATACATCCATGCAGTGCTGTTGATGTAGTGAAGGAAAGAAAAGGGATCTAGGCTAGAGAACTGCCGCAAGCTATCCCCAAAAGGCACACTAAGAAACCTTAAGCGTCTCGCCGTCAAACCCGGACAATTGCAAAGAAAGTGTTCAACAGTCTGATTCTCTGCAGGATCCCCACAGCCTCTGAAATCCAAGCTTTTCGGCATGAGTTCCGATCACCCAAAGACATGTTAACACCGCAATGAGTTTAGAAATTGAATGGTCGAGGATCCCCAGCACTTTATTCGTCCTGCTTCTGTCTTACTTAGGCCAAAGTGTTTTTGAGATAGCACACGATAAGATAGAACTCCATCTGTTTTGCGCTTGTTTAAGAAAGAAATTGTGTAGTTTCCCTTTAACACCGGTCAAGGGGACAACGACGAACAAAACTAACACTCTACAGGGCTCTCATCATGCCCGTCCTAACGTATGGCGCAGAAGCTTTGGGCGATGACAACATCTGATGAAGGGAGGTTAGGAGTGTTCGAAAGAAAGATTTTGCGCAAGATTTTTGGACCTTTGCACGTTGGCAACGGCGAATATCGCAGGCGATGGAACGATGAGCTGTATGAGCTTTACGACGACATAGACATAGCGCAGCGAATAAAGATCTAGCGGCTACGCTGGCTGGGTCATGTCGAATGGATACAAATGCTCCGACTCTGAAAGTATTCGATGCGGTACCAGCTGGTGGTAGTAGAGGAAGAGGAAGGCCTCCTCTGCGTTGGAAAGATCAGGTGGAGAAGGACTTGGCTTCACTTGATGTGTCCAATTGGCGCCGATTAGTACGAGAAAGAAACGACTGGCGCGCTTTATTAAACTCGGCCAAAATCGCGTAAGCGGTTATCGCGCCAATTAAGAAGAAGAACCGTCTAAGACCACCCCATTCTGCCGCGACTGTGCGGTATTATTTGCCAATTAAAATGAGTCTAACAACTGACTTCTACCCTTGATCATGTCTATCTATCTATATTTACTGGATTCTGATATTACCTTTCTCTCAAAGATTCTTACAACGGCTGGTCCAGGTCCAGTACAAGTTAAAACATAGTACGAGCGATCTGTGCTAAAAGAGGCAGTGGCATGGCGACAAACATTTTCGTCGGGATCGCGCAAATCACAGCTTAAGCATACATTGTTGTGGAAAATATGCGTCTGATAGGGTTCATTCTCCAAAGTAGCTTGATAGTAACTAGAAAAAAAGATGAATCAACATTACACGAGGACGCACTGCTCCAACCCACTTACAGATCATCAGTAGCTGCATCATAGAAGTAAACCCCCACGACGGTAAAGTTGCCGCGTGACTGCCATTGATTTTTGCCCGTTTCTAAATTCAAGTTCCACACTTGCGCCCAATCATCTATCCAATATGTAAATGTGCAATTGTTGGACTCACAATTAGGTGTGCTCATCTTTATCCAACCATCCGGTTCATTCAAACGTGTCACCTCGTTGCACACACCCTCCAACGAGCACACCTGAAATGAGGCCAAATTTTGGCGGCGATTCAGCCAAATCAACAACACTCGCGCACTATCGATCCACACAACATTTTGTAAAATATGATCGGTTGTCACAATATCAACTGGTGCTGTGATGTTGATCGGCACTAGTTGCTTCGTGTCCACATTGAATAGGCGCAATCCCACGACTGGATTGTTTGTACCGACTTTGGGATACTTCAGTTCGAGTTCTTGTGGGTATTGATAGTCAAGCAGTGAGTTATTCATATAATCATTTTCGTAGACTTGATACTTGAAAGTCTGCACGTCAACATCGTTAAAATAGCCGCTAATCAAATGTGTGCCATCCTTGGACCACCACATAGCGCTGCCGCTGGAGAGCACCTCCTCTTCATACACCCAATCGGGTATGCCATTGTAAATGACGCCTGTAACGCCATCGTTGGTCAACTGCAATTCTTGATCATCTTCGTAGTGAACGTGCACGTTATTTTCATAGATGTAGCCGAGTCGGTTTTTCGCTGGCGACCAACTACAATACTGTAATTTCTCGCCGCCATGGATTTTCGTCTCAACTCTGGTAGAGAGAATGAAATGCGAAATATGAAATTAGACTTTAATTAAAATTTTTTTTGTTTTTTTTGAAGCCTTTTTTACCTCGTTTCAATATCCAATAGCGAGTATTTAGCAGTCACCGAGTACCTGAAGAGTTGTTCGACGGAGTAGCGTATAAGCAACTTTGTGTTGTCTGGCGAGAAAGTGATTGTCAGATCAGAAGGATACACGTCCTGGAAAGGGCATACATATTATTCTAAGTATTTTTTTTTCTGAAAATGATATTTAGTAGCATACTTACAAATATGGCAGTGGGTAAAATCAATGAGCGATTCAATGTGGCCACATTGTATTTGTAAAGATAGCCGTCAGTGGCTCTGTAGGCGAATTCAGCATCTGAAAGATTATGATTTGATATTTATATAAAAAAGTGTGACTTGTAATGTAGACTAAATATAACAGAAAGAAAAAAAATTGTAAATTATTCGAAAGAAGTATAAATTTATGTGAGAGGGTAACCAAAGATTAAACTTTTTGGCACAGTAACAAAAATCAAGAATTTTTCACAAAATCTCAATTTTATAGCCCATTGAGCTTAGGCTTCATAGAGTGGGAGTTTGAAGGCGATAAACATTCGCGGTGATTTTTGACTATATTTTTTGCTGAGGATGTTGGATGCATTGGTATTTTGAGCATTCATTTACGCCTGGCCTTGTCTCAGTTGCAAGTGTGCAATAACTACTGGATGGAATCCATATGACAAGTAATAGAAAAAGAGGGTCCATTGCTTAAAAAACTATGAGGCATGCACACATAGGGTGTCTCCCAACCGCAAAGAAACATATTCATGTGACCTTTTTCCTTTGTAGCATCTTCTGGCGGCTCTTAGAGTGCTTTGAAAAAAAATATATTTTTTTTATATCTCCTTCCACGTGTGTCCAAGAGAACTCGCTCAACAACGTTTCCTACAACTTCATATGAACCAAGACATCAGTCAATGGGCCTGAAATTGTTTATACTATCAACGCAACGAGTCTGAAACGACCCGTCATGACCTCTGTCATGACCAAATGCAACAAGAACAAATACTGTTCGACCATCGTCAATGCGTTACACACACTGGGCGGAAGCAATAACGTCAAAGGACATACACACCGAAACTGTAACCAGCGCATTTTCCAATGACCTGGTGAGTCGCTTTGTGGATTTAAACCAGCGATCGAGCAACGCAATTTCAATCCAAATGCCTTTCTATGGGCTACAACAGAAGTAAGAGGGTAAGACTCCGTCAGAAAATATGAGATTTGCAAGTGGTCTTTCGATTTCTTTGAAACTTTGGGAAATATTAGTTCTAGGTAAGATACATTCAAGCCTAAAAGGATTTTGAAAAATTTTCAAAATTGAGTCATCTACGCCATGTTGAATATCGGGACCGTGTTTTTTCAAAAATCAATATTTCTTGAAGCGGTGGATGGATTTCAATGCAATTTACAGACAATATAGAAACAATTAAATAGTTTAAATTAGTATTATGTAAAAAAAAAATTTCGAAATTTTGACCAAAAAAAAGTCAAAAAATTTTTTTGAATCAATTTTTAGTTGATTTGGCCACTTTTTTAGATTTTCTGTTATACACGTAACGATTCCTTATGATTTAACCTTTATTTTGAAAAAAAAAAATTTTATGGTGTCTATAATAGTTCTCGAGATATTGCGATTTTAGTGGAAGCGCGCACGCACTTTCGCGTACGCACGCACGGTTCGCGCTGCGTTATGTGTTCCTGTATGAAGTGACTGGAGCAGACTGCTGCAGGTCTGTGCGCGTTTTTCTACTCCTGCGCTGCGTAACCGCGAAATTCACGGTGTTCGCTTCCACTAAAATCGCAATATCTCGAGAACTATTATAGACACCATAAAATTTTTTTTTTCAAAATAAAGGTTAAATCATAAGGAATCGTTACGTGTATAACAGAAAATCTAAAAAAGTGGCCAAATCAACTAAAAATTGATTCAAAAAAATTTTTTGACTTTTTTTTGGTCAAAATTTCGAAATTTTTTTTTTACATAATACTAATTTAAACTACTTATTTGTTTCTATATTGTCTGTAAATTGCATTGAAATCCATCCACCGGTTCAAGAAATATTGATTTTTGAAAAAACACGGTCCCGATATTCAACATGGCGTAGATGACTCAATTTTGAAAATTTTTCAAAATCCTTTTAGGCTTGAATGTATCTTACCTAGAACTAATATTTCCCAAAGTTTCAAAGAAATCGAAAGACCACTTGCAAATCTCATATTTTCTGACGGAGTCTTACCCAAGAACAACTGCATTTCATTCAGTTGCGATCGTCATACAGCTCACTGGGTCAAACTCTTCCAGTTTTTGTTGTTATAACAGTTTTTCTAGTCGAAGTCAGTGTAATCTAACGGCAGGCCCAAGAATTTTTTGCTTTGACATAGGGGATTCAAAGGGAGAGACGTGTTAGATGAGTGAGTTTAAGGGGCACGTGGATACGTGGCTATGGTCGTGCGGGGTACCTTCACACCCCGGACATACTTATAATGAGTATGCCAAGGTCGATTCTAAATAGGTAAGGGTTTCACCTATTATAATATCCTGAACCCGAATGGAACACTCTTCCACTATGACTGCTTGGCCTACGAACTAAGTGGTGTAACATAAAAGACTATGCCGCCGATATGCTGGGCGGAAAAAACTATCCCTTTCAGATGGAGGTTTCTCTTGAAAAATTTCGCGAATTTATGTAAATTATTCGATGTGTACCTAAGGCTGGTTATACAAATGGTGTACATTCACATACGAGGTGTGTTCAAAAAGTAACGCGAATTTTGTGTTTTTTTTTTCAAAAATTATTTATTTATTAATTAATATCTATTGTCCCCTTCAAAGTAATCCCCATGAGATAATATGTACTTGTTCCACTGTTTTTTCCAATCTTCGAAGCACGCCAAAAAATCATTTTTTTTTTATTTTGTTCAGCTCCTTCTTTGATGTCGTCTTTATCTCGTCAATCGTAGCGTAGCGTCGTCCTTTCACGGGCCTCTTCAGTTTCGGGAACAAGAAAATTTCACAGGGGGTCAAATCTGGTCACGAAGCAAATCTGGGGAATACGGTGGCTGGGCATCATAAGTGCGTTGTTTTTGGCGAAAAAGTCGCGCACAAGCAACGATATGTGAGCAGGGGCGTTATCGTGATGCAAGAGCCAATTTTTGTTCTTCCACAAATCCGGGCGTTTCTGGCGGATTGCTTCGAGCAAATTGCGCATAACTTGCAGGTAATATTCCTTATTGACCGTTTTACCCTGTGCAAGGAACTCATGATGCACAACGCCCCTGCAATCGAAGAAAACGGTAAGCAAAGCTTTTACATTCGACCGAACTTGGCGCGCTTTTTTCGGTCTTGGTTCATGCGACAGCTTCCATTGAGTTGATTGAGCTTTGGTTTTTACGTCATAACTATAAACCCACGATTCGTCACCAGTTATGACCCTCTGGAGCTGATTTGGGTCGTTGCGGGCAGAGTCCAACATCTCATTAACAATGTTCATGCGATGCTGCTTTTGGTCGAAATTGAGCAGTTTGGTACAAATTTTGCGGCGACCGTCTCATGCCCAAATCATTTAAAAAAAAAGCTTGGGACGAGCCAATCGATATGTCTAGGTCCACAGCAACTTCTCTAACGGCGATTCGACGATGGGCCAATACCATTTTCTTCACTTCATCAATTTTTTCGTCTGTTGTTGAAGTGCTCGGGCATCCGGCACGCTTTTCGTCATTCACACCTTCTCGGCCTTCTGAGAACATTTTGTACCACCGATAAACGTTGGTTTGGTCCAAAGTGGCTTCTCCGTATGACACAGTCAACATTCGGAATGCATCCGCGCACTTAATTTCGTTTTTCACACAAAATTTGATACAGCTTCTTTGATCCATCTTTTTGAATAGGTGAAAATCGAAGACGAGCCGAAACACGTGCAAGCAACGCAGCTGTCAACAATTAACTGAACCTTCAAAATGGCCGAACTCGTCGGCATGAGTGAGGGACATGATTACCAACACATCGCCACAAAAAAATCGAAATTCGAATATACGTAATCTGCGAAAATTCGAAATTCACGATACTTTTTGAGCGAACTAGAGCGAACACAAAAATAGTATCAGCCACGACACCTCTTTTACGAGTGCGGAAACTTATTCCCATACCCAATATTTCTCGGGACAAATCCCGTGGTTTCGGGATTACATTAAATGTTGTTTCTTCTAGTTTTTAACTAAAAATAAAACAAATATTGACTTTTTACTGATTTTCAAAAAAGTATGCTGCACGGGACTAATCCCGCGATTTCGGGATTACATTAATTTTTGTATTCCTCTAGTTTTTAGCACAAAACAAAATAAATATTGAATTTATACTGAATTTAAGAAAATTATTAATAAAAATATCCCACAATTTCGTAAACAACATTCGCAGCACTGAGATCACCAATGCTAACATTATTAATTACGTATGAATGTATGTGTGTATGTATGTATGTTTGTTTGTATGTACGTATGTATGTATGGATTTGTCTGCGATTAATGCTTACTGTACTCATATGTCAAATGTCAAAAAAGTAGTAATTGGCCTAAATCCGCACCATTAAGGCATTTCTCCATGAAAACTAATGAGGGTAAATTAAATGAATGTCAACTAAGCTCTTTTTCAAGTTCAATCAAATAAAAAATTATTGGATGTGAATAAATGGAGATGAGTTATAAATTTGGCAAGAGCATTAAATAAATGCATATAAGTGAATATTTGTGTGAATATTCGGCTTGTGGGAATCAAAAACACAGTACCTGCTACAAATTAGATTTTTGGATTGGAACAGATGAACTTTGTTTGAAAAAGGGGTTAGCAAAGGAAAAGGAAAGCTATGAGGCCAAAATGGTTCACGAAAATAGTGCTGTAGAAACTCTACCATTTCCATTAGAAGGCGTCTTTTATCATTTCGTATATGTAATATAGAGATTTCTATGGCCAAAAATTCTAAAACTTTGAGCCACCGCAAAAAAACTGAGACCTATTGGATTATAAATTGTACTACAAAAGTGCTTTCAGGATTGTACAGGTATTTTCTGTTCCAAAAATGATATTGGACAATGCAATTATAATCACCTGCTCTGGCTGGTGAACTTATTGGCGTGCCAAAATGTTTATATTTTTTCAGTCCACAACTGCTGAGGCGTGAGCTGGTGCGCTGTCGTAATGGAAAAGGACTTTTTTGAAAATCACTGTAGTTGTTGTTGTAGGAGTAATACAAACCCTGTCAGTGTAGTGTATATCACCGGTCGCCTTCGTCTAACTCATCTAAAGAACACATGCTGTTTTAACAGGTTGGTTCCAGAGGGAGAGGGTTGTTAAATGAGTTGGTTTTGAGGGGCATGTGAAAAGGTGGTTAGTGTCGTGCGGGTGCCTTCACATGCAGGACATAAGTTTGGTATGTCGGGGTCAATTCTGGATAAGTAGGAATTTAACCTGCTACAATATCCAGAACGTAATTGTGCCAGTGTTACGCGAGTCTCACGGAGAAGCTGGAGCCCTTCATCCGCTGTAGGTGGCGATTAGACTACGATTACGACATTCGGTGGTCGGGAGCTTAAGAAGGTGGTGATGGTCTCCCGATGAATGTCATTTATTGTCTGTCTAAACAATGTCTGGTAGATGTCTGTTTGTTTTGTCCTGGATCTCGGCGGCGTAATTGAGGAGGTGTCTCCTGACGTGCCTGGGAGGCGGCTCTGGCTTAAGCAGGTGTCTGCAAGGCTATTTAATTTTTTTTTAGGATTTCAATGTTTAATATTTTTTATTATTTTAATATTTAATAAAAATATTTTAGTATTTAATACCTTTTAATATTTTAATATCTAATATTTTTTAGGGCTTTAATAAAGGGTGCTTAAATTTTAAGGGCCGATGTTGAATGGAAACCACACCTAAACGTCAAGCTTTTTCTGCATTTATTTAACATTTTTTCAATCTCAGACTAATTCAATTTGAACCATGGAAAGATACACAATCGAGCAACGCGTTAAAGTTATTCAGGTTTCTTATGAAAACGGGCGTTCAAATCAAAATGCATATCGCGCACTTCATCTTCAGTGATGCGGCACATTTTCACCTGAGTGGATTCGTCAATAAGCAGAATTGCCGCATTTGGGCGAATGATAATCCAAGAGTGAGTGCTGAAAAACCAATGCACCCACAATTAGTGACTGTTTGGTGCGGTTTATGGGCCGTATTTTTTCCAAAATGAGGCCGGTCAGGCAGTTACTGTGAATAGTGTTGGCTATCGTGAGATGATAACGAACTTTTTACGGCCCGAATTGGAAGATATGGATGTGGACGATATGCGGTTTCAACAGTACGGTGCCACTTGTCACACAGCTAACGAAACAATGGCTCTTTTCCGCGAAAAATTTGATGGCCGAATAATCTCACGTCGCGGCGATGTCAATTGGCCGCCAAGATCATGTGATTTGACACCGTTGGACTTCTTTCTTTGGGGTTATTTGAAAAAAAAGGTGTGCGTCGATAAGCCACCAACAATTCAAGAGCTAAAGGATGAGATAATTCGGCACATTAACGGCATAGAACCTCAATTATGCCTCCTCGTCATCGAAAATTTGGACCATCGGATGGAGGTGTACCGCCGAGGCCATTTGGGCGATATTTTGTTCCATACGTAATTGAGCCATACCAATATTATCATGATAGAGAGAAATTACAATAATTTCTTAAAAAAATTGTAATTTATTCAACATCAACACCGGCCCTTGAAACTTAACCACACTTTATTTAATACTTTTTAATATTGAAATATTTAATTTTTTTTGGGATTTTAATATTTAATACCTTTTCTTATTTTAATATTTAATACCTTTTAATGTTTTAATATCAAATATTTTTTGGGGCTTTAATATTTAATATTTTTTAATATTTTAATATATGTTTTTTTAGGATTTTAATATTTAAAATTTCTTAGGATTTTAATGTTATATATTTTTTATTATTTAAATATTAAATACTTTCTAATATTTTTTAGGGCTTTAATATTTAATATTTTTTAGTATTTTACTATTTAATTCTTTTAGGATTTTAATATTTAAAATTATTTAGGATTTTAATGTTTAATATTTTTTATTATTTTAATATTTTAATATCTAATATTTTTTAGGGCTTTAATGTTTAATATTTTTTATTATTATTATTATACTTAATACCTTTTACTATTCTATAGTAATATCTAATATTTTTTAATACCTTAATATTTAATATTTTTTGAATTTTTTCTTAATTTTTCGAAACAATGAAATACTTTTTATACGAAATTATTCTAGAAACATTTGAGTTAAAAAATTGGTATAATTTCAAATTTGTCTTAAGAGCTACGCTATAGGAGCATTCCATGGTTCGTACGGGACAGATCGTACGAATTTTTACAGTTTACAACCTTAATTATAGACAAACCATAACTTTTCAAAGCGAGTTATTTAGGGCACTAATCCTGTGTGGTAGTTTTCTAAACGAAACCTATATACGTGCTTTAAAATATTCGCACATCTTTGCAAAATCAAAAAAAAAATTATATGTTCGTACGGGACAGCTCCAGTCTACCACTACTCTGAGTTATAGTGAATTAAGAGAAATTTCAGCGAAACTAATAATATTAACAAGAAAACGAAAATGACATTTGATTGTGATTGTATTAGAGTTTATTAACACAACAAAAACATTTAAAACATATTTAATTTAAATGACTTATAGTGTAAAAATGAAAATGTTCGTACGGGACAAATTGTGTTCGTACGGGACGCGTACGAAATTCAGCTCTTAAATTTTGATTTTAACGTTCTCTAAAGGGAAAATTTGATGCTGTTGTTATCTTGAGCATGGCTTTTACATGTAACTTCGAGCTCATTTGCTAATATTTCGTGAAATTTGGATATTCCGGGTATAGGCTTGGACGATTCCCAGGGACGAACATCCCGAATTTTGTCAGCTATTTCGGATGCAGAAATATAAAAAATGGATGTTGAAGGAACAAATGTGGCAGCAACTTTTGCGAAATCATTCGCGTTTTGGATTACAGTATTGATTCCTTGGCTACGGGCTTTTTGATTAACAAGTCTTTTTATATTGCCACCGACTCCGTCTACAACTCCCTTACCATGGGAAGTGGCAAAATACTTCCATTCAAATTGTTTGCTATATCTTTCAGAGAGATATACCAATAACGAGACCACATAACTATTTTTGAATTCAGAAGAAGGACCATCACTCCATATAACTTCTTTAATTCTTTCGCCATGATCTGCTGCAAAAATTTTTAAAACTGTCTTTATCTTTTTGCTTTGTATCAGAGCATATCACAAAAGTTCTACATTGTGCCATGAAAAATGAAGCAGCGGTAAAAAGAGTAACACTTTCCCTGCTCCATAAAGCTGACTGCACCTCGTTTTGATATGCGCAAGAATAAGGCATAGCAAAATCAATTTGAAGTATTCTTGCATGTTCATTATTTTTATCGCTTTGGAATGCTTGTGCTTGTACTCTTTTTATATTTATGTGATACATGACATATGTTAAGTCGGATATAAGGTTTTCGTGGAAACTCTCCACAACTGATTTCTTCTGTCTTCAGTTTTACTCGTTGATCGTCTCCTTTATTCCATTGCTTATAAATTATATTTTTTCCTGGGTCATAAGGTATTACTATTTTACTTCCATTTTTACATGTATCGCACACATTTCTCCAACAGCTTGAATCAAGGGCCGTATCACAGAGAATGTTGCTCCAGTAGGAGCTATTGTAGTTTATTTTCAAACACTTCAATTTTAGAATAAAATTCTCGTGAATCATACATTTGCACTGTTCTGATGGCGTGTCTTTTAATAACAAAACATTTTTCGGTCGTAGTGCCCAAAATCTAGAAAATTCTATTTTTATGTTCGGAAACTCTTCCTTAAATATATAAAACGCTTCTTTTAAAAATAAGGTGAGGTAGTGCTTTTGTAATGTAAGTTTTTTACCGTTAGTCCAACAGACCATTGTGTCGTTCATGCCCGGGCATGTATAAACAATGTCTGGACGAAAGTAAAAATCTTTCACCATTTTGGTGGTTTCGTCATCGTTCATTGGTTCATTTATAGATTTATTCCTAACGTTATCAATACTAAGTCCAAGTTTTTTTGCCACACCCGCTACAACAGCCTCTTTTTAGTGGGTAAACTGGGTAGACTTTGCATACATTTCTGTACAGCCTTAGCATACGTTTGCTTACATTTGTTTGGAAAACATTCAGATTCGCAATCACCAACAATATTTGAACCAGCCTCCCTGTCTTGGGCTTGGATCAACTTTTTGGCTCTTTGGACTCTCTTTTTTTCTTTTTCGTACTTCTTCCTCTTCTGTATTTCTTCCTATGTCATGGCTTCAGTTTTCCACTGTTTTACTCTTCCTTTTTCGTTGCTTTTGAAATCTGGACCTTTTTTTTGTTTCTTGTCTCTCCATTTTTTATAACGTGACACGCTGTGGTTGTTATTATTTTCACTAATTTTCTCCATTTTTTAGTTAAAAGAAAAACTTATATGCCGTGTTCGTACGGGACAAAATTTAATGACTGAATATTGAACTTATTTGCGATGCAAACAGAAATCAATGCTTTACAAGTAAAAAGAGCACCAGTAGTTTGCTTTAAATGTAAAGTAATCGAAACAAATAAGTTACTCGGATGAGCAGAAAAATAACTTTACAGTGTTAAGTGCGTTCGTACGGGACATCATCGAACCATTTTTATAAAGGAGCATATCTGCGTTGTTCATAAATAAACTTTTTTTTTAATATTACCTTTCAAAACGTAAAAGTTTGTTCTTTTAACATCAATTATCAGTTTCACGCTATATGTCACACATAATGAGAACTAAGCGCTTAAACTTGACTAAATTTCGATAGAAGAAAATAAAATTTTTATGAGTTGTTTTTGTTGTAAAAAAAGATACTTCAAACTGAGGTCAAGTAAAAGGTCGATGTTTATAATGAAGATTGATATATTTTAAATACATTAACACTAATATAATCATCCGGAAATGCAATTTGCTCGGCGGTCGAAATTTACCATTTTCGATGGAATGCTCCTATAATCGTTTTTTTTTTTTTTTTCTTCTAATTCTATGTTGAATCAGACTCTGCTAAAAAAATTTTGAAAAAAAAATTCACCCCCCAATATTGACATAAAATTGTGCCAAATTCTTTCTAACGACATTTCCTTCAACTGGGTCACCCATACCCTTTTATATGTCATTAAAAAAAATGCTTGAAATGTAATCTAAAACATAAACTAAAATCTTATCGATACGATTTTATTGGCTAGTAAATTTCTCTTTTATCAAATTTCGTGCGTAACTTTGTTAATATCAATAAAACGAGCAATCGAAAGATAAATTTTATTGATGAAATGATAAGATTATAGTTGGAGTTAAAGTATTTGCCTAACTACTTAACTAACCAAAGCGGCACGAAGCTTTACATAATTAAATTTAACTGATTTCTTGTGTGTTTTAAACATTTTTGTTTTTGTTTTTGCATTGAAACAAAGCAATTTCCCTACTTGCAAACTTGTTAAATTTAATTAGCCATAGAAGTTTTTATAATAGCTGTAAAAAACCCCTTTACCATTAATCCAAGTTCCATTGAAGGTACGCCAGCTAGCCGAGAGCGCCTCAGTCAATTCCCAAGGTACTTTATTGGTTGCATTGCGCGCTGCATTCTCATGCGGCAAACTACGCGCGTGTATGGTATTTACAAGCGCCAATAACAAGATAAACAAATAGGTTTTCGAAATCATTTGAATGTTTGCTTTTTATTTTTTAATTTTTATTTTTATTTTTTTTTTATTTATTTTTTATTTAGAAACTTCAAATTTTATTAAAATTATTTCTCGTTTGCAATTAACTTTTCAGCAAATGGAATAAATCACTCAATAAAGTGAAGCAGCAGCAGTTGCACACGTCACTGAACTCTTATTTTATTTTTATGTAAATTTGTATACAAGTTTTTTAGCGAGTAAAAAAAAAACAAAATAAAAACAAAAATCAATTATTATGCGCGTCACGCTTAAGCCAGCACGCTAACGAACACAAACAGATATACAAAAACCACAAACACTACCGAACGGCCAATAACACCAACCGGTGTCTCCCACTTTTCCACACAAAACGAATCCCACACTATACGCGCACCACACAACCGTTGCACTTAACTGCCACCGTTCAACTGAGCTCCAGTTGGCCGCAACAGTGCTCTGAATAGCTCTGATAAGCCATGATCAGGCAGGCGGCAGAAGCGTCAACAGCGCATAACAAGCAGCGGTCAGCGAGTCAAAGCCGCCGACGTCACTGCCAATACAAAAGCAAGCAGTCGTGTTGATCGGCAGCAAAATATAATCCAGCGCAGGAACAACATTTAATATGGTGACTCCCTCGCTACACAGTCGGCATGTCAAGCACATGAGATTCTCTTCCCGCAGCAGAACTCCATTCTCTATTTGTTTGATTGACATGCCTGTAGGCATATAAATTCCTAATTTATTTATGCTGTTTGCTCATTTGATTTGCATATCGGTTGGATTTATTGTATTAAGGGAAATTCGCTATGCCAAACATTGCTTATTGCATTGCTTGCATACATACAAAACATACGTAAATCAGTCTTCAAAATACCTTGCAGGCAATATCTAAAGTAGTGATACAAAGTCTAGTTCACGACTAGTGCGATTTCGCCATTTACGAAACACTTCGTTACCAGTGTTGGACATTTTTCACTACCACTGAATTGCACTATCAGTCATTTTTTAGTGGCAGTTAGAGTAGGGATTTCATTATCACTAAGTTTTTTCAGTTTTTCAGTGTTTTAATTATCCGCTTATTGCATTAATTACTTAGTGCAGTATGCCTAGCCATGTTCGATGCAAATGGCGTGAGCAGCGATATCTGTCTTAGCTGGTGGGACTGTCACCGCCCCCGATTAAGAAAATACAGAAGGTTGCGCCTATCTCTACTTGGCTCTCAGTGAGTTTGGTAGAATCAGCCGTTGATTTGACCTAATCATAGAAATTTGTTTAAATTTTTTGTTTAAAACAATATTTTTTCCTTTTTATTTTCTTTTCTATCACCTTCCATATTTTCATTAACCTAACCTAACTTTTCATCAAGGCTAACTTCATAATTCTCTCTTATATCTCATCTATATTTTCATATACAATAGCAAGTTAACACTCATTATTCAACTCTAGTTCCCATAAGTATTTATTCTAGGATTCTTGGCCCCAACCGGAGAGTTAATGCAAACATTCCTTTTCTTCCCGTCCGTATCTTGGTGTTATACCTATGACCTGTAATGCAGTGAGTTGCTGATTCGAATAGGGCTGGTAGGTAGCTGATATGGTAATTTCGAATTGCGTTTTTATGTCACAGTTTTTATAAAATTAAAAGAAAAAGAATTATGCATTGAGAGCGAAATATATATATATATATAATTGGCGCGTACACCCTTTTTGGGTGCTTGACTCCTCCTCCTATTTGTGTCTTGATGTTGTTCCACAAATGGAGGGACGTACAGTTTCAAGCCGACTCCGATACTGCAGATATTTTTATGAGGAGCTTTTTCATGGCAGAAATACACTCGGAGGTTTGCCATTGCCTGCCGAGGGGCGACCGCTCTTAGAAAAATGTTTTTATTAATTTTGATTTCACCGAGATTCGAACCTACGTTCTCTCTGTGAATTCCGAATGGTAATCACGCACCAACGCATTCGCCTACGGCGGCTGCCGAGAGCGAAATAGCCCCTATCCCTCCTGAAACCCATGAGTACTATTCAAAAATTTCGCAAGATCCTTAATTTCGACAGAGCCGAGGTCTTTTAATTCGTTAAAGAAATGTCCACGCAAAATGGCGAGTCTACGTCTGGATAGAGCAAGACAGTGACACAGAAGGTGCCGAATGGTCTCTTCCTCATCCTCGTCTAGACAACTACTGCAGAAATCATGTGTTTGCACACCCATTCTCTGGGCATGCCTACCGATTAGGCAGTGCCCCTTAATAACTGGAATCAGTGTGTTAAGACTACAGGGTTTGATTGAAAAGTAATGAGCCTTCTCGCGCGGAGCGTCTACCAAGCGATCAACCGAATCGGTCAACATCGCTCCGCGCTGATTTAAAAGTGTGTTAGGATTTTGCAGTGGCGATCATCTTTTTCGACTCTCGAGGCATCGTCCACAAGGAGTTTGTACCTCCAGAAAGCACTGTAAACGCGGCATTTTACAAAGAAGTGCTCCTTCGGCTGAAAAACCGCGTCGCCCGGATTCGGCCCGACCTCGTCAGTAATTGGACCCTTCATCACGACAATGCGCCGGCGCCCACGGCCTTCCTCTGCACCTCTGCATTGGCCAACATGGGGGTTCCGGTGCTTCCCCACCCTCCCTACAGCCCAGAACTGTTCCTTCCGGACTTCTTCTTGTTCGCGCGCCTGCAAAGAAAGCTGAAGGGGAGGCGTTTCGACTCCATCGAGGCGGTCCAAAAAACTGTGACAGCCGAATTGAACGCGATTCCGGCGGATGAGTTTATAAAATGTTTCCTACGTGGAAGGACCGCTACCAGCGGTGTATTGACGCTCAAGGGTCCTATTTTGAAGAATATTAGTTGTACAAGCCAAAAGGTGTAATAAAACTGCTTAAAAAAAATAAGGCTCATTACTTTTCAATCAAACCCTGTATGCTTATCTCTTCTTAGTAGAAGTTCTGTGCGTTTACCATTGAGAGTCGCCCACATTTGTCGGGCTATTTTGCAAGTGGGGCTTCGTTACGCCATCTTTCGTTCGCTACTCTTACAATTTCCTCGCGGATGCATAGTCTACATGTTTGCAAGGGTACATCTATATCATTGTCTATGTACTCATCAGTCAATTTGGTACCGATTTTCGCTAGTTCATCGGCTCTGCAGTTCCCCTCAATGTCACAATGGCCAGGAACCCATGCTATCGTTAGGCGAAATGACTCAGCCATCTCGTTAAGAGATGCGCGACATTTCATGGCTACCTTGGAGGTTATCGACTGTTTTGTGATTGATTTTATCGCCGCGTGGCTATCAGTGAAAATGTAGATATCATCTCCAGGTATCGTATAACACTGTACTGTGTCACGGCTTTCATTATTGCCATCAGCCTGAAAGACACTACAGTAGTTGGGAAGCCGAAAACTGAAGGACATCCCCAGATGCTCGGAATATAAACCTCCGCCCACTCTACCATCGAGCTTTGAGCCAGCTGTGTATACATGGATGGACTTGCCCTGTCTTACCACGTCCAGTTTCCACTCTTCCCTCGAGGAGAGGAGGGTCAATAACGTTGTAGTGCCAAGTATAGGCGGAACTTTAAAGTCCAGCTGTCAGGGAAGCCCCAACGCGCCATCCAGGATTTTACGGTGGCCATGATCTGTATTTGACCATTTACTTAAAGTGCTCGGCCTTATCGCTGCACTGCGCTCAATGTACTTTGCCTGCAGGTCTACCGGAAGGAAGTTTAATATCACATATAGTGCTTTCGATGGTCTGGTTGACATTGCACCGGTTATAAGAACAGATGCAAGTCTTTGGACCCTGTCAACTCTTTCCATGTTCACGCCCTTCTCCAGGGCATTCCACCATATTGCAATACCGGAGTAAAGAATTGGTTTAATTACTGCTGTGTACAACCAGTGTATCATTCTAGCTTTCAAACTCCATTTTTCCCCAATGAGCCTTCCGCAGGAGTATAGCGCCGTCGTAGCTTTGTGTACTCTATCTGCGACTGTGAGCCCCCAATTTGGCTTCCTATCCAGTACGAGTCCTAGATATTTAGCGTTTTCTGTTACTTTAAGGGGTTATCCCCCTAGAAGTATTTGTTCAAGAGCAGGTGTTTTATGTTTTCTGCTGAACAGTATCAGTTCCGTTTTTTCCGGATTTACTTCTAGTCCTCGACTTTGGCACCACAGTGATAGTCTGTTAAGAGCTCTTTGTTGAAGATCACACAGTGTTGGAAGGTGTTTACCAGAGATTGCTATTACAATATCATCGGCATATGAAATTATCTTACCTCCCATTTTTTCCAGTTGCTGACGATGATTATTGAAAGAAAAAATGCAGAGTTGGAGACATTCGCGCTGCCTATAACACTCTTAGTGAATTTGGCAAAATCAACTGATTTGCTGAAGTAATAATTCAATATTTTTTTTCAAATTTCCCTAACAACGTCGTTCACTTTGTTGTTTATTTATTGTTATATCACAGCCGGAATTACTCTCATCTTGTAATATATTATTCTTGATAGAACTCACCTATCGAATTTAGTACCGGATCCGAACTACCACAAAAGGATTCAGTACACCTAATTCTCTTTTTACACATATTTTTTTAACACGAATTTTTTGGGAATATATCTATCATATAAAAAAAGAATTTTTTTATAATTGGCGCGTACACCCTTTCTGGGTGTTTGGCCGAGCTCCTTCTCCTATTTGTGGTATGCGTCTTGATGTTGTTCCACAAAAAAGAATTAGGTATACTTATAACTGACCTTTCCTTCCAATAGTGAGAAGACTAATTTTTTTCATAACTTAACTTTAGATGTGCTCTGGTGGAGGTTTTTGGTGGAAGGTATCAAAATAACGAAGATCTGTAAAAAGCTAATTTAGGGATGTTACCAACTTTTTATCTGTCATTCTTGCTGCCCATGACGTCGCAAAGTCATCAGTTGCTCATAAGGAGCGCTTAGGAGAATTCTTTACGGATCTCAACTCACTCGAAACATACCAGTTGGTTACGAATCGAATTTCTTACAGGTAAAGCCAATGGCATAGAATACAAGTATATTCCACTTACAGCAACAATTTGTTAAAAACAATGACGAGATTGTCACGGAATATTGAGCTTCAAAATAAAACGAATGGATTTGCATATAAAAATAGTTCTACTAAAGGGTTTTCCAATAACAGGTGTTACAGGTGAATGGATTGCGCTATCGAGAGATGATTAACGATTTTTTATGGCCGGAATTGGATGGTATTGATTTAACACCTTGTGACTTTTTTCTTTGGGGCCACGTAAGAGAGAAGGTCTACGCCAACAGCCCAGGGTCGATTCAAGATGTCAAAGATGGAATTCGTGAGGCTATCGAGGACATAGGGCAGCCACTTTGCAATTCGGTTATGGAAAATTTCATGAAAAGGATATTGTCCTGTAAGCGTGGTCGTGGTGGTCATTTGCCTGATGCTATTTTCCACTATTAACGGCATACATTCCTCTTTATAATGAAATAAACATCCGATCATTTATATTAAAAAATATCATCTTGCTTTGAATCCATCTTGGTACAGTGGTAGTGCACATATCACAGTAGAACATTTTTTAGTGTAACCTATGTCAGCTATAATAATCTGCTCCCGTCAGTACCTGAAGTACCTGCATAGACATATCGACTCCTTCTTTGCTAACTGCAGGCAATTGTAGTGCGAGCTCGAGGTAGCTAAAAATCTGACGACTAGTGGGGGAAGATAACTAAGAAGCCAAGCCAAGCCTATCTTGCCAGATTCGGAGTACAGCTGAAAAAAGTATACTCTTTCAGAAACCCCGAAGTTCATATAGGGCTATTTCCAAAATTATATAGGCAACTATTTCCAAAATATTATATAAATACCCACATCGTTGCTAATTCGTTGGGCCTGGTCAAACACATCAGTAGGAATTAAACAGTTTATTTTCGATCAAATCTTTTGCTATGACCTGCCCAATCCGACAAAACACAACATGCTTGCAGTCGAACTACAGAAAAAATTTAGCAATGTCGCAAACTTTTATTTTTTGCACTCAAATTGTAGTCATTTCGTAATCTCTTTATGACCTTATCTCCTCTCCGTACTGCTCTGGACTCTTCATTGCACTAGTATCTACCATTGCTATCTACCTCTTCATAATTTTTAGCTGCCGCGCCGCACACTGGGGATTTTTGTACAGAGATGCGGAAAAAAGTATACATCCCAAAAAATATTTACATTTTTACTACTAACGAAGTTGTATATATTTGTGTATGAAAAGAACATGTCTAAAAACTATTTTTTAAAAAACTTTAAAAAAAAAATTTTTTTTTAATTCATAAATTTTTTTTTTTTTTTTTATTAATATAAGCCAGCAAATATTTACGCACAGGATACATGTAAGTTCATAATTCTGAATTACCCTCAAAATGTCAAAACAAAATTAAAAGTGTTTCGTTATCATTATGCACACACTAGAAAGTGTTTAGTTATTATCATTGCCAAAAAATAATCAGTGGCGCCTGGTGGCACCTCCAATTGATTAAAACTGAAAGAGACGTTATTAAGCAACACGTTGATACTAGTTTCTGACCGTAGGTAAATGTAGCTCAACTTGCAGATCCAATAATATGAAGGAATATGATTTTTTTTTTCGTAAAATTAATTATAAATAGATAATCAAATGCTTTACAGCCTTTGTTCTTCCGGCTAAAATATATAAAAATATCGTATCCTAAATGAAAAATAAAAAATTGGAAGTCGGCTCAAGCAAAAAGAAAAAAACCACCTTGGGCTTTGAAGTTTTTTCTTAGTCAGTTCAATACTATAAAAAAATTATACTTTTGACATATCTATAAAAAAAAAAACTGTAAGTCGGAGTTTAGTAATTCTTTTTGATTTTATTGTTGGTTCTATTCTGGAATTTAGAAATACCATTAAACATTGCGTAGGTGGTATGTTGCAAATTTGACTTTTTTCCGCAAAATCCCCAGTGTGCGCCGGCCGGAAGAGATTCTAATTAGCTCTTCTCGACACTAATGCGACGGCTGTCAGCTTTTTGAATCGTAACGCGGGTAACTTTCAGTGCGAGCACTTTACTTTTTTCTCTGATTGACAAACCTGTCGTAGCATCTTTCACAGCCAAATCCATATTGGTCAATAGAAAACGAGTTCGGGAATGAGTTAGTCGAAGCGAGTTTTTTGATCACTTCAAGCAAGTCAAAATTAATGATGAACGGGTAAATTTCGCTGACCCATCTCGAGCAGTCAAAGGATAATGACGCATTTTGCCGAGTTCCTGGGCAATTAAACTTATTTAGCTGGAATGGAACTAAAAGAGAAGATCATACTTGACGTGTGGAAGTATCTTGATGGCTCTACGTAACACTATTATATTGTCAAATATGTCGAGATCGAGAAGCACTTTACAATGATTACTATAAAAGCTATGCGAAAGAAAATGTACCATGAAATTAATACGAAAAAGAATCAAATAGCTGGGCGTACTTCGTTTCAGCATTTTACCCAGTAAAATAGCGATAGGCAAGAGTCGTCCTTAAGCTCGACCGAAGCGGAACCAATACAAGTTCCCTTCAGCTGGATTAAGGCAGAAATATAGTCTCACTTATTTCTTAAAGTATAATATCTTAGAAATATTGTGCGAAAATTTTAAGTAAATCCGACAAATACTTTTCGAGTTATTCAACAATTTACAAAGAGCACTCGGGCGCTCCGAAGCGTTCGCAAAACTTTAAATGCATTTTTCTCAAAACTATGTTTTTGAACGGGTGATCACTGTAACTTAAAAACCGCTTGGATAGATTTCTATAAAATCTATACTGCTTAAAAAAAACATAAAAAACTCGTGCTTGATCGAAGCATGTTTTTTAAGTTTTTTATTTTTTAAAAATATCGATTTTTTAAACAATTAATTGTCGGTTTTTTTTTCGAAATTCTGAAAAATATTTCATGAGGCCGTCATATTGTTAATTTTGAAAAAAAAAAAGCTTCGATCATAATAAAACTAATTTCTCTTGTCCGATGGATTTAAGATGAGTCTCCAAGGACTTGTGATGATCACCGCAAGGGACTTCTAAAGAAACGGGCTCCACACAAACGCAATAACTTTTAAAACTATTAATTTTTTTTTTTTTTAATTTTGCCAAAGTCAAGTCGAAACACGATATATTAATGCTGTGTTTTTATTTTTGTAAAATAAAGCAATTGACTAGCAAACAAAAATTATTGAAAATCATAATATTTTCGGGCCTCAGACTAACCCTAACCCCTTAAGTTGTTTTTACTAAATCAAAAAATTATAATTTTGAGTGTAAATTTTTATTTTGACCTTTGCGCATACCACTGCTTGTGCCTAATATGATTGACGTACGAAACAATTTAAAAACTTATAAATCCTACAATAGAGTGATTAATTTTGCGCCACCTTATATTTTTATTTAAGAAAACTCCCTTTGATACGCACGAGTTTGGGCGCAAAAAAATATATTTGTGTTCATATGGGGAGTAGGTTATGTCAAAAATGACAGTTTTGTCTAATTTTTTGCTTGTTTAACTATAAAAGAAAATCGGCTTAACGCATTGCTATTAATGGCAATAAAAAGTAAAAGAAATAGTGTCAAACAAATTTTGTTTAATCTGGTGCATTTGAAAACTTTTCTGCTTAAGCCTTTTTAAAAGCTCCCATATCTACCTTTAAATAACTTCCTCATGGTTGCGTAACTGTCTAAAAAATTATTTCCATGTCTTCCCCCCTTCAGAAACTTTTGCTTACGGTTTTGTTAAACGATAATCTTATTTACATACTCATCCAAATTTTTGTGCTACTCAACTTGCACGCTCTCTTTTAATGTGGATCTCATGAGTGTGATGCATACTCTTCTCAGCCTGTGCATGCATGTATGGGGATGCTTGCAGAGCAAGCAGCTCTGCTCAGCTGCAAACGAAGGCCACTGTCGTGTGGGAAACCACATTAAACAATTACCGGTCGGGGACTTTTGTTTCTTTCTCCGCTTTTCCACATAATTCATTGAACCTTATCAATAGACAGTGGGGCGATAAATGCTAAAAGAAAGGCAAAAATATATGTGTAGCTACAATTGAAAATTATGAAATCGATTGGGTAATGAGTTTTCTGATTAGACAATTGATTTGTTATTTATTTAATATAAAAGCTTTATTTAGTCAGGCATAGTAGTATATGTATGTATGTATATGTGAACAAGAATAATGATAAGTGATTTTATGCCTCAATTCTAGTTGTGCTTTTTGTCACAATTATGTTATGTAATAAGTAGGGATGCGCCCAGAGATGCCCTACGGCTCGCAGCTGTTTAGCATTAAGAGGTCGCGATGGTCTAGACTCTAGAGCACGAAAATTTAACGTATTTTCAGGAATTGTTTTTTACAATAAAAAAATTTAAAACGATATTTAAATTTCTTAAGCTTCTTTTACATATAAAAATTAAAAAAAAAGAATTTTTTTTGTAATGCATAAAGAATTTTTTTTTAAGCATAAGAAAATAATTTTTTTTAATTTTAATTTTAATAATTTAAAAAAAGGCGCTGAAGTTGACCCTCTCGAAAAATTGGATCTCGACGGTGTTGTCCATTTTGGCTCTTCTATTGAACTGAAACACAAAATCCCAAAAAAATAAAAAAATTATAAATTAGTATAACTGTAGCTATGTCCCGCTACTAAATAAAAAAAAACAAAAATTTTACAAAATGGTGCTGGGTTCTTTTCAGTTTTTTCATCACAAAAATACGAAATAATTGAAATAATAATATGATTTTAGTACGGCGATAGCCATTGATGTTGTGAAATACATATTAAAATTTAAGACGATTCGGTTGAATATATTTTTTTTTTTTTTTTGACAACACCAGGCCGAAAAAAGTCGCTTCGAGATAAATGAGTTTAAAGTTTGAGGTACAGGAGCGCGCGAACCACTCGCTACCCAGTCAATGGGCTATAGAAGATATAATATTGGAAATGTCCGCATAAAAATTTCACAGTATGTTCTTAAGATACTTTACTTTCGAAATATCGAAAACACAAAAAAATAATTTCTGAAATTTCTAGACCGCCGGCTCGCCTTAAGAGGACAGATACCTGTCAAATTTGGATAAAATGTTTTTTTTTTCTTGACAAAATGTTAATATAATCCTTTAAAAATATGTAAAAAAAAATTTTAGGTCGTAAATTTAAGTATTTCTTATATTATACATCGTCAACCGTGACGACTCTATTCTTTGCGTTCAAGCGCTGGGAGAGGTATAGTTACGTTGTATTCAAACTTTAGACGCATTTTTCTCAAAACTACATTTTTCGAATTGGCGTACACGATAACTCGAAAAGTTATTGAATAATTTTTTCGAAGCAAAAATAGTAGAAAAATTCGCCCCAAAATTCATTTTTTTTTTTTTAAGCATTTTATTCCGCGATTTTTTTTTTTCTTGTTTTTAATTCATATTGAAATTCTGACATTAATAAACAAAAAAATGTTTGGTTTTTTGCATTCAGGTTACTGACGCCGATGCTACAATGCGACCCGCTGCGACCTTCCTGTAAGAATTGAGTGTACATCCGCCATTTTAAATCATTAAAATAAAAATGAAAATGTTTGTATTATTTTAATGTATAAATAAACTGTATGCCAATTTTAAAAAAAATTTATTGCCTTCTTCATTTTAAATAATTTTAATAAAAATCAGTGAAAATATTGCCGTTTCTCCCCTTAACTTACTATGCTTTCGAAATATCGAAAAAACAAAAAATCGATTCTTTCACATTTCTAGACCACCGGGTCCCCTTAACTGTTAAGAGTGTCACCGCTAACAACTGAGAAAATATAGAACGTTGCGCATACCGCAGCACCGTTACTCGGCTCTCAGTCAGCTGATTGGCTGAAGTAATTATGGCATATTTGGTTTCATTCTATTTTTGTGTTGCTTTTCATTTTTATTGTTATCCATGAGCGAATTCCCCCTACAAAGCCGTTCACTTCTTTCTTTATTTATTGCCATGTGACAGCCAAACGAGAGGCTGAAATTCGTGAGTGCGAGGAGCTTAAGCTGCTGGCCAATAGGAACAACGCCCGAAAATTCTACCAGAAAGTTCGGCGGCTTACAGAAGGTTTTAAGACTGGGGCGTTTTCCTGTAAGAACAAAGACGGCGAACTGGTGACTGACGTACAGAGCAATCTTAAATTATGGAGGGAATACTTCTCGAACCTGTTAAACCGTGACAGCTGCGCATGTCACCGAGAATGTGAAGATCTCGATACCCCAATCGTTGACGACGGAATTGACGTTCCGTTACCCAACCATGGCGAGGTGAGAATAGCAGTAACGCGGCTAAAGAACAACAAAGCCGCGGGCGCCGACGGATTGCCGGCTGAGCTATTCAAACATAGCGGCGAGGAGCTGGTAAGGTGCATGCATCAGCTCCTATGCAAAATATAGTTGGGTGAAAGCATGCCTGCCGATTGGAATTTAAGTGTGCTCTGCCCAATCCATAAGAAGGGCGATCCTGCAATTTGTGCCAATTACCGCGGGATTAGTCTTCTAAATATCGCCTGTAAGATTCTAGCGAGCGTATTGAGTGAAAAACTGAAGCCCACCGTCAACCAACTGATTGGACCTTATCAGTGCGGCTTCCGACCTGGAAAGTCTACTATCGACCAAATATGTATTTACAATACGCCAAATCTTGGAAAAGACCCATGAAAGGAGACTCGACACACACCATCTTTTCGTCAGTTTTAAAGCTGCATTCGACAGTATGAAAAGGAGTTATCTGTATGCCGCGATGTCCGAATTTGAGATCCCCACAAAACTAATACGGATTTGCAATAAGCAAGTTACGGCACCCACGTCACTGTTGACAGTTATAATTTCGAAGTTGTAAAAGACTTCGTTTATTTAGGAACCAACATTAACACCGATAACAATGTCAGCCTTGAAATCCAACGTAGAATCTCTCTTGCCAACAAGTGCTACTTTGGACTAAGTAGGCAACTGAGCATTAAAGTCCGCTCTCGACGAACAAAACTAACACTCTACAAGGCTCTCATCATGCCCGTCCTAACGTATGGCGCAGAAGAGTGGACGATGACAACATCCGATGAAGCGACGCTTGGAGTGTTCGAGAGAAAGATTCTGCGTAAGATTTTTGGAGCTTTGCATGTTGGCAACGGCGAATATCGCAGGCGATGGAACGATGCCCTGTATGACCTTTAGGACGACATGGCGCAGCGAATAAAGATCCAGCGGCTACGTTGGCTGGGTCATGTCGTCCGAATGGATACAAACGGTCTTTGAAAGTATTCGATGCGGTACCAGCTGGTGGTAGCAGAGGAAGAGGAAGGCCTCCTTTTTTTTTTTTATATTTGTTTATTTATTATCAATTAATATTATTAAGTACTACAATAAACAATAGTATTAGTATATTAATGATGTGCCGTACAATGTCTCTAGACGAGCTCTCAAGTACGTATATTATCTGATGTCTAGTAACTTTTCCTTAGTATTGAAATTAATTTTGTTTTAACTTACAAGTTATTAAATATTTTATATCTTTGATGCAGGGAAAAAGGGAACAAAAACGATGCATAGATTATTGTTTATAATAAAAGGCTTAAAAGTAGTAAAAGAAGGTAGTCAGACTAGAAAGGTGGTATGAATTAGTGTTGCGTGTCATTTGTTAACCACCAACAGTTTTTAATAGGAAGGGTGGATTCGATTTTGTCGCAGCTTGAAATATATGTATCAAAACGTTTATTATTTGCATTAAGTGTTTTTCATGTGATTATTTTATTGTTCGTTCTTCTGAATATGTGATATATTATTGGCGTGTGGTTTTCGTTTTGTATAAAGCCATTTTTGTCGAGGTATAAGAAGGATTCGGCAGGTGCAAATCCATTAGAAATAGCTAGTGAGAAATAATCGTCGCTTTCGTAGTAAAACGCTCTTATTAATATGTTTTTGGTATTGTGTAGGCAACGCCGGATATGTTTTCTTATTAAATTAATAATATGACAATCAATTCTGGGCAATTTCGCTGTGTTATAAAGCTTTGAGTTCGGTATGTATTTGGTGTAGTTACTATTTTGTGATCTATATAAGGAAGTACATGATCGTAGTATTCTTCTCTCGAGCTTCCTTAGTCGTTCCATATATGAGGGTGAAATGTTGTACCAAATTGAGCAACCATATGTGAGTATCGGTCTTACCAGGGTTTGATACATTAATATTTTGACTTTCTTGTGTAGTAATTTCGATGAAAACATTTTTTTATAGATATGAAAGGCTCTTGCGGTCTTCTCGACTTGGAGGTTAGTGTGATCGTTATAGTATAAAAATTTATCAAGGTGAATACCGAGATATTTGCCTCTCTCAGTGGTTTGAATAGGGATTCTGGTTTCATTAGATATTATTATATATTTAGATTTTTCCATTTTTTTCTGATATTTGAGTTGCATATTTTTATGGGTGGACGAAATAAAATGCTTTTGCATTTCTTTGTATTTATTTTAAGATGCCAGTTTGCTGTAAAATCTTCTACGATATTGTATTTCAGTTGTAGATTCTGTTCCTCTATTGTTCTGTCTGGATGGTAAATGACAATATCATCAGCAAAGGCTATGATATTGTCTATTTTATCCAGCAAGTCAAGTATAAAGAGATTGAAAAGTACTGGCGCATTTACTGTCCCTTGTTGCAAACCATTTGCTATATTAAATTCGCGCTTACTTTTCATATTATTTATATGAACTGAAAATTTTTTATTTGACAGCATGTCAAATGAGAATGGCGAGGTGAACCGGGAATTTATAGCCTATGAGTTTAGACATCAGGCCTTCGATCCACACTTTGTCGAAAGCTTTTTCAATGTCTAAGAAGCAAGCTCCTGTGACATGTTTTTTATTCCAGCTCCAGTTAATTTCGGAGGTCAAAAGGTTAATTGCGTCTATAGTTGAATGTCTATATTTAAACCCAAATTGCTTAGAATTCACTAAGTTGTTGGTTTTAGAGACCCTATTTATATTTATGTTGATTACGACCTCAAAAACTTTACTAATGTTTGGTAACAAGCTAATTGGTCGGAGATTTTTCAAACAGTTTTTGTCTTTCTCTTTTTTTGGTATCACGATCAGTTTAGCTGTTTTCCAAATAGGAGGAAAATAGGCATTATTCAACATGTTGTTGAATAGTGTGCAATATTCTGAAATTAGTTCTTGGGATAAGTTTTTCAGAATGATGTTAGGTATTTGGTCTAAGCCTGAGGACAGTTTACTTTTCAGATTGGAAAATATATCTGAGAGATCATCGAAACTAATAAAGAAGTTGCCTGTTTGTTCTTCGGTTAAATTATTGGCTTGTTTGATGGCATCAAATCTTGTTTTGGTTGCTCGAAAGCTGTCGAATAAAGTTTTTGTTTCTAAAAACTTGTTGAAGCATTCTTGCACCTGTAAGTGAACGAGATTGTCCTCCTTTGCGTTGGAAAGATCGAGTGGAGAAGGACTTGGCTTCACTTGGTGTGTCCAATTGGCGCCGGTTAGCACGAGAAAGAAACGACTGACGCGCTTTGTCAAACTCGGCCAAAATCGCGTAAGCGGTTATCGCGTCTATTAAGAAGAAGAAGAATAAGGGGACATATCGAAAAATATTATGAAGTTTTCGAAATTCATACCACAACTTTCTTTAGATGCTGTAAAAATCCTATTTCCTATTTTTATAGTTTTTTTTTTTAATCTTCTCAATTTTCCAAGTATTTAGTTTAGGCAGTGTTGATAAACAGTTATTTAAGGGAGTGTTACCTGAGCCTCTGGGCGTAAGGGTTTATTGTTTATTTGAGCTTCATGGCTTTTAAAACTCGTTAGCCACAATCAACATGAAAAAAATTGGGAAACTTTGACCGACTAAAAAAAAAAATTTAGACATGTTATATGCTCTAAAAAAGTCTGCTCATGCTGTACTTGCAGAGATTTTGATTGCTTTTCTGTTCCAATCAAACATTTTAACAATAACAACAACACTTGAACTGAACGAATTAATTGGTGCCGGTCACTGAAGCCGATCAATGAACTTATTCTTCCCATCCTATTTAGAATTTTTTGTCTATTGTTTAACTCTTTTCAAATGCTATTTATAATTTTATTTTATTTAATCCAATAAGCAATAGACAATATTTCGACGGCATGACACTTTGACACTTGATTGACACCAATAGCGATCATAAATTCCTCAGCTGCCGTAAAATGTATTCATTTCTGGTAAGGCAGATGGAGTTTGAATAATTACATGCGGGCATACAGAGATGAAATGATATGCCCTATTATCTCCACGCTTATCTCGCGAGCATTTGGCCGCATTTCTGGCGGGAATGGTTATAAAAAAGTGCGCTCGAATTTTTCATGCCTATCACTTTTTCGTAATTCTCTACATGGATGTGCATACCTTTGTTCATATGTAAAGTATTTAAATTTGTGTTCACGCCTGTGTGCCTAGTAGGGAAATTTGAATGTTCAGTTTGAAATGAAAAATTGTTTCCTGTACAGCAAAATTTTCCGGGGGACCATAGGGCGTAAACTCAGGTAAGACAGCAGCTCAGCTGCAATCTCAACCGATAGAGATGCTAAGAGACTGAAAATACGAGGCTCTGTATCGCTAATGGAACAGCTCTTTATTTAGCATATTTTCCAAAATAAGTAGCAATATCGCGGAAAGCAGGGCTCCCTCCCTAGCTATTCTGTTTATTTTTTGGAAAGAGGTTTAAATGAAAATGTGAGAAACATCTCAGAAGTGTCGTCACACCAATGTTATGTGGGGCACGCTCCCACTAATACTATAACAATCCTCCACCTCGGCTAATTCTACCCTGGGACCACAAAAGTATTACTTCTGGGTACAGCCGCTTTTATGTCCGCAGACACAACAGGTACCTGCGCCCCGGGTTCCTCTCCTCCAGGCATATGAAGGCTATACACTACATTAGCTTCTTATCAGGCGCCAAAGCTTTGAAGAGCCTACCTGTTTACTAAGCTTGACGCCAGTTCAAGACGGCCCTATTACTAGTTCCAAAGCACAAATCAACAAAAAGATCGTCCGTTCACTATTACAAGTATAAAAGGGTCCCAATAGTTCTCTAGAGTGAGAAACACTACTTGTGGTTCGGTTATTCGATTGAATCATATTTAACGATGACGAAGCCCCTGAATCTTCCCTTTACTGCACTCATCAGATCGCAAGTTACCTCTGAACTATGTCGGTAGATGATCTGATGAACTGATGTTACCTGTCATGTTCGATCGACTGTCGCAAACCCTTCTGTCATTAAGCAGAGGGGCGTGCAGACGGCTGGTTGGACTGGAGCTCGAATCAGCTTTGAGGTCTGGCACTGAGTGTTAAGAAGCGACCATCTTGGCTCCTTGGCACCACAAGATCTACTCAGATTTCTTCAGAGATCGAAAAAATAGATTTAAAGAAAATTAAAAGGGAATCCAAGTGTAGGACAATGGACATCTGCTAGTTGTCCCGACAAAAAAAAAAGCTACCTCTTTAAGATGGACGTTCCCACGATAGTCGGTTCTACGTTTCCGGAACGACTCAAGATGGACTCTTTTCTGCTGAGTCGACTTAGTTTGGGATCGAATTAGCATCAGAGCACCGCCAAACTTTCCCAAAAAGGGCGTATTCCGCCAGGCAAAACAATGGCGTTAAAGAACAAAGCTAAGACGGTGCAGACTCGTTGTTGGTTCATAGTTTTTGAAGTGAAAACTTCTTTAGAATCGTTGGGAGTGATTTGAGAAAAAGTGAAACGGAAATAGCGACCCTCTTGGCTACGAAGCGTTATATTATATGTTGATATAAACGTAGCGACGAACTAAATAACTTTTAGGCCAGCGCCGACAGCATGGCGCGGTAGCCGAGCGACTAGCAATGTGAGCTTCCGATCCAAAATCCTTGGTTCGAATCACAAGAAAAAAAAATTTTTTATACAGTTATTTTTTTTTTTTATGATATGTTTATGAGGAGCTTTTTTTCATGGCAGAAATACACTCGGTGTTTTGCCATTGCCTGCTGAGGGGTGAGCGCTATTAGAAAAATGTTTTTCTTAATTTTGGTGTTTTCACCGAGATTCGAACTGACGTTCTCTCTGTGAATTCTGAATAGTAGTCACGCACCAACCCATTCGGCTACGGCGTTTGTTTAATTTTACTGATGCAAAAATGAGGGAAAATATTTGAATAAAGTTTGCTTACTGTTTACACATTTTCCAAAGGTGACGGAGAACCAAAATCAATAAATAGCATCACGGAATTCATTCACGAAAATTTAATAAAGTATACACCAGAAGTATCGCGGATACGATAAAGTTCCAATGATTTTAAGAGGTGATTTCAACGTAAATTTTGCATTGGACACAGCGGTTCCTTCAATTGACTTTCTCAATACAACATTCAATTTAAAAATGTGTAACAATCGCACTGAATCGACAACACGATCAAAAACAACAATTGACGCGGTATTTCAAAGATATGTTGACAACATCGAAACCAAAGCATTTGTATCATATTTTAGCTATCATAAGCCACTCGTATCATTTGTTGAAATTGAAAACATTGAGGATGAATAATAATAAAATGAAGAAAATAAAATATGAACTTTATATCAATATTATAATGAACCTATAATTATCCCGCCCCTAATGCTGTTTTCGTCTCATTCTCTCTCAGTTTGTTTTACGGAAGGTTTCACTTCTATCGCGTCTAACCGTTAGACTGGTATTTTTTTTCTTCCATAACATTTGGATTACGGAATAAATGCGGCAGTTTTGCCCACATTTCTTTGAGAGTATTTTTTTGTTGTTTGTAATTGGTAATATTTTCCTTAACAGTTTTCTTATGCTCAAAGTATATTTTGTCGCAATTGAGGGATTTGACCAACTTTTGAATTGAGAGTATTGTTTTATTTTTATTTTTTAAATTTTATGTTTTTTTATTAAAAAAAATAGTCTCATAGTAAGTAAAATTTTACGCAGCAAAAGCTATTTAATGAAAAAAGTTTTGAAAATTAATATTTTTTTAATTTCTTACCTATATCGAAATTATATAATAAAATAATAGCCGACGCCATATTGCAAAATTTCGGCTATTTATTTATTTTTTAATACATTTGTTATTTTTTTCTTGTTTTATTCTATTACTTCATGCCACAACTAAAATTAATTTAACTCAAAATTTCAAACTTTTGTAAAATATTAAAAAAAAATATTTATCAATTTTCGAATTTTTCAATCACATTTTTTAGAAGGGTATGCAGTCTCTTAATCCATTCAACTTTGGTATAATATTGGGCAAGTTAAAAGTGACCCAATCTTCGCTTTGATTTAAATTTTTTTTGTTTTGTTTCTGCTGTTCCCATCTCATGGAAGAAAAGTTTGGAACTTTGAGTTAAATGGTTATTATTGTGAAAAAAACTATATTTTTATAAAAAAATAATTTGTCAAAACTTGGCCTTCTGACCGCCACTGTACGCATACAAAGAATTTATGCAAGAAAAGTTATCCTCAACTCAGTCTGGCATGGGAATAGAAGATCTAATGCAGGTTCTGTAAATCACTTTTGAGCGAATGGAAGTTTTCCAAAAAGTATGTTTCTAATGTTCGAACACAAAGCAACAGGCGTTTTGGAAAACGCCCAATTTCATTGAAATTTTGCGACAATCGACGGAACCGCTCGTTGTCGTTGGCTGTAGTAGTGCTTCCCTTTCAGGCGCTGCTCTTCTCATAATTTTTTCATTGTCTTGATTGAGAGTTCTGACCACCATAATTTTTAAAGCCATACGGACCAATATTTCCACCAGCCCATTAAGCGCACCAAACGGTGACATTTCTTGTGTATAACGGAGTTTGCATAAGGCGTTAGGGGTAGTCAGAGGCCGGAAAAAATGATTTTCAATAATTTTTTTTGCTGGTCAATTGCTTTATTTTACAAAAATAAAAACATGGCATTAACACATCGTGGTTTGACTTGACTTTAGCAAAATTTAAAAAAAAAAAACTTAATAACTGTAAAAGTTATCGCTGTTTGTGTGGAGCTCCATTCTCCAGAAGTCCCTTGCGGTGGTCATCAGAAGTCCTTGGAGATTCATCTAAAATCAATCGGACAAGAGAAATTAGTTTTATAAATAGAAGCTTTTTTTCAAAATTAACAATATGGCCGCCTCAGGAAATATTTTTCAGATTTTCGAGAAAAAAACCGACCGTTAACTGTTTAAAAAAAATCGAAATTTTTGAAAAAAAAAAATCCTTCGAATAAATCCTTTTTGTTTTTGAAAAGCAGATTTTTTTATTGAAATCTACCAAGCGGTGTTTAAGTTACAGTGATCATCAGTTCAAAAAACATAGTTTTGAGAAAAACGCATTTAAAGTTTTGTTATCGACTTATGCTCCGCCCGAGCGTCCTTTGTTAATTGTTGAATAACTCGAAAAGTATTTGTCGAATTGACTTCAAATTTTCACACAATATTTTTAAGATATTATACTTTACTAAAATGGAAAGTGTTGAGCAAAAATGAAAAAAACGAACCCGAATTCCGGTTCAAATAATGTACCCCTCAAACATTAAACAGACAGCAGCAGTAGAGCAAAAACCGCAAGCGCAATGTGTTTTGTTTTTGGTTTTCGCCCCCAGAACGTCAAAATCTATAAACAAAGATCGACAGTTTAGAGTAGCTATACCAAAATTTGACAATTTCGAGATAAATAAAAAAAAAAAACAAAATTGTCACCCTACTGCTGCTACCTGAACAACCCAATAGAATATTTAAAAAAATATATTAAAGAAAATATAAAAATATGTAAAAAAAATATATAAAAAAAAATATAAAAATATATAAAGAAATATTAAAAGAGTATACAAGAAAAAATATAAAAAAATATAAATAAAAATATAAATATAAAATAATTTAAAATATAAAAAAAAAAAAAATAATAAAAAAATATATAAGAAAAGATATAAAAAAATAAACAAAAATATATAAGAAATAATAAAAGAAATAATAAAAAATATTAAAAATATATAAATAAAAAATAAAGAATATTAAAAAAATATAAAAAAATATTGAGAAAATATAAAAAAAATATTTAAAAAGTATACAAACAAAAAAAAATATTCCAAAATATACAAGAAAACAAAAAATATAAAATAATTTCCAAAATATATAAGAAAAAATATAAAAAATATATAAAAATATTAAAAAAATATAAAAAAAATATTGAAAAAATATAAAAAAATATACAAGAAAAAAAAAATAAATATAAAGTAATTTCAAAAATATATAAGAAAAAATATATTAAAAATAATTTAAAATAATGTAAAATAAAATCAAATAATAAAATAAAATTTAAAAAAAAATACAAGAAAAAATAAAAATATATAAGAAACAAATTTTAAATTAAAAAAATTAAAAATAAAAATACTAAATATACAAGGAAGAAAACCATGTGTAATTTCACTCGCATGTTGTAGAAAACAGTGCTGCTGATTTAAATTCACCGCCTCTATAAAACAACCCACCCTTCATAAGTTCCCAGGACGGTCGGTTGTACGTAACCGGAACGACCCGGCCAAAGACTGTCACTCCAACAACATTCCCCGTACATGTATGCGGACTTTGTATGCTGCTACAACAACAACAACTACAACAACAAACGTTTCATTATCACCACGTCGTGACCTTAAACCAAACAAGGGATTTACTCTTAAGGGGTTACATGGGTTTCGTCGGGTAAAAAGAGGCCTATTTTCAATATTTTTTTCTATGTAAAAAATTATTTATTTAATTCAAACTTTTTCCTGTCGTATAGATACATATTTAAGGAATAATTTCTGAAATTTTCAAAAAAAATTAAAACTCCTCCATTTGACGTCATTTCCGGTGACCCCTCGAAAAAAAGGTGCGCCCGCGTTGTCAGCATAACTCCTGACAGGATCATCAAAAATTACCAATAAAAAGAACATAAACTAGTGCTTGAACGAAGGAAAGAAAAAAAAGTAAAAATTGTAATTTTGGCACACATTTTTCCGAAAAAATGAAAATTTCGGTCAAATTTGCTTGACATTTTGTTTTTCTTAAAATAGTTGTAATTGAAAAAAAAAAACAAAAATCCTTTGTTCAAGCACGAGTAAATTGTATCTCGAACACCTGTGTAAAATTTCAACAAGATCGGTTGAGTAGTTTTCGAGAACATTTGACAACCGAATTTGAAAACACGATTCCGAGAAAAACGCATTTAAGGGGTTATATACCTTGTGTTTTTCAAAAAAATCAAAATAAATTTTATTTCTTTATCGTAAAGTACAATCCCTTGAGAACATTTTCCAAAAATTTCATAGAGATCTGAGCAATAGATCGAAAGTTACAGCGTTTTAAATTGTGCGTCGTCACAACGTAACGTAACTAAACTTGAAACTTTAAACGCGATTATCTCAAAAACGTGTTTTTCCAAAAATGCTTTTGCGGTGGACGCGATTGCAAAAAAAGTATTCAACCGATTTTTATAATTTTTTTTTTAAATTGTTCGTAATTGATGTCGCCTCTTAGTGAACGATCAACTTTTTATGTATAAATTTTTATTTTGCAGATATGAATTTTTTAATGCCAATTTTAGGACTGTAGAAGTGGAGTTTTTTAAAAACATGTTCCTATTTTCACAAAAATCAAAATATTTAATATATTGATCGTTCACTAAGAAGATATAACCCTATACTAATGAAATCTTTTCGATTTTTTGATTTCAGTTGACTTGGTGGACTTGAATCGCGTCCACCGCAAGCCTCTTCCAAAAAAAGGGTCTTGGGGGAAAACGCCATAACTCCGCCATTTTTAAATATTTTTACACAAACAAAGCCTTTTTTTTCTTTAAACATTGTAATATCCAATAATAACAACTTTTATACAATAAAATTATTGCTACATATCTTTAAAAAAAACCCAACTTTCGCTAATTTCACCGGACCACAAGGTATATAACCCCTTAAAGTTTTGAGTAACAATAAAAGTGGCTTGGAGCGCACACCTTCCAAAAGCTGTATCTCCGAATTTATTATTCGGATCGACTTGAAAATTTAGTATAATATTCTTGAGATCTTGTAGAAATTAATAAGCCAAAAAACAAAAATCGATTTTTTGAACCCACGAAACCCATGTAACCCCTTAAATTACTTTCACTTTTTCTTTGCTTTTTCTCGCCGGGCAACATGTGGGCTGCGATAATAAGACAGCGTCAATTAAGAGTTGTAAAACGCTCGTCGGTTCCGCGTACCAGTCAACCACGGTATATTTACTATTCCCTCTAAAACATGGTTTGAATTTCTAAGCTGAATTTTTTATGAAATAAATTTCAAATTCTTTATACCATTAAAAATCATTTAACTTTATTTCATCTCTTAATTTGTTTCGTCTGTTTATTTTTTTAGTGGTTTCACAAATGAAGAATCATGTTTATTAACTTGCCTTATCGCCTATCTGTTCTGCACATTCGAAACACCTAGTGTTGAAATTTCCAAGCTACTTTCGTGTAACCAATAAGGCGACATTGGGTCGCTGCTTTAATTTTAGTACGCACTTTCTCTTGTTTGTTCGCATGTCAGGCTGCTACTTTGCTTTCCTAGTTTTTTATGTATATGTATGTATATAGATATATAGAATTTTTATTATTACTAAACATGATGCATAAGGAATTTTTAATATGAATTTCTTTACAATTAATTATATAGGTAATTGATTACGTTCTCTTTTCTTCTTCATAGCAGCAGCGTTAATGGTCCTTTGATGAAGTATTGAACATTTCATTTTTTATTTATTTATTTTTTAAACCTCTTTCACAGTATTTTTTATATAGAATTTAAATGACCTTGTCAACCGACGCACAGACATAAAGGGTTGGCTTGTATTGCAATGCTGCTCCCTTGGCTGTTGCAACAGTTTTCGTTCTTCTGATGCACCAACTTTTTTAACGTTCCCAGAATCGAGCTTGTCCGCACATAAAATTTTGTGATAAATAAATCGTTTTTCTTGCACAAACGCTTGTTTGTTGTGCTAATTCAAAGAGCGCAATTACAAATACCAGCTAACCCACACATGGCTTAGGGTAAATACTTTTGTTAATTACATGCAAGATATTTTGGAAAAACTAAGTTTTACTGGTATAGACAAAGGAAAATTTTTTTTTTTTTTGCTCAACTTGAGTAATTAAACGAAATGGGAGAAGACAATACCTAAACACACTAATACATATCTTATTATAATACAAATTGTTTAAATTTGCTTGATAATTGAAATCAGCTGAACAAGCTTGTTTTTCGATTTCGTGCCGTCTTTTCTAAATTTTTGGCTGAATTAAAAAAAAAAAAACAATTATATTGCGCCCCAACGTCAATTCACGCACGTCAATTCGCGTCTCCATACGACCCTATTATGAGAAACTTTAGTATTTTTATGCCATCACTACGCAATGGACTAAATAAGTCTCTATTATTTGCTGCAATTTCAACTTATTTCTTAGCCTATTTGAAAATTTTGAATATTTTAATATGCTCCACTTGCTTGTTGTTTTTGCTCGCTGCAATGCCTACTACCCTAGCAATACATTTTACAAACATTTTTTGCACGCTTAAGGTTTGCCATTGAGCTTCCCGAGTATTTTCTCTTGCATTTCCAAGCATTTCGGGAAGAAACGATCCAATAGATTGAGCTTGCGCTCCTCCAATTGCATACGTTTGCGTGCGATTTCCAGTTGTTCGGCAAGTAAAATGTTCTTTTTACGCACCTCATTAAGGTACATTGTTTCTAAAGATTCGGCGCCGCTTTGCGATGCTACTACCATGTTATTGGCGTGAGATGTGCGCCGTCGCCGCGGTTGACCGGGTGCACCGCGTCCGAGACCCGTTGTCGGTGGCTGCATTGGTGCGCCGCTACTGCCAGTGTTGTCATTGCCAACGTTGTTATGATTATTATTGGCAGCATATTGACTATTATGCTGCATTGTGGATGATGATGATGATGAGGCAGCACCATCAACTCGCGTTGACGTTGGCGTAGACGTTGCCGCAAAATGATTTTGATTGGTAGCACCTGGATTCGGTGCGTATGTATTGCCGCTATGATCATACCCAGTTGGTTGTACATTTTGTTGCATTATTTGTTCGGGATGTTGTTGTGAGTTGGTTGTTGTAGTTGTATCAGGCGGTGGCGCCGACGACGATGTCGGAGTACGATACTGCTGGTATTGTTGTTGTTGTTGCTGCTGCTGAAGTTGCTCCTCTAATAGTTGTTGTGGTGTTTGTAGTGTATGCAATTGTGGCTCCTCATCGTCATCGTCCTGTGTTGGTGGTTGCGTATCGAAATGATTTGGCTGTGGATAATTGCCAAAATTGTGATATTCATTGGGAAACTCAGATTTTACCTCATCAATTGGATCACTGAAAAGCTCACTGGTCGTATTGAATAAGTTAGTAGTGATGCTGGGGTCAACGAGAAATTCGCTCTTTTTGCAAAATGTAAATATGTATAAGTTAGCAATTGAATTCGGTATAAATTAATTCACTTGAATTTGAATTTACCTCAACTTTTATGTCAATATCTTCAGTGTTTGCCGTCACATCTAATGTAACGGCACTATTATTATTCTCCGTCGCCGATGCATTGGTTGACGCTTCTTGCGTATTGGAACTCGATGTAATACTTGTGGGCGAAAACTGTCGTGCCGAGCGATGAGGTGATGGTGGCGAAGCCACTTCACTCAAATCAATATCACGGTTATTTTCCAATGCCTCCTTCGGCACCGGGTCGGCATCTTTTGGGCGATATTGATTCTTGAGAATTTTATCGATAATGGCAAACTTTTTCCAACGCACAGCGTTCTTGTCAGACGATATCTGTTTTTTCACTTGCCTGCAAAAAAGTGGCGGAGTAAATTTTTTACATAAATGTGTAATACTATAACAATGAATGTGCTCCTCATTACGTGTAAAACTAAAATTTCATGCAAGCAAACATTTACCTAAACTTTGCGCGCGTCTGATTAACCTTCGCTTGTATCTCCTCCGGTTTCACCTCAATGTCAAAACGCTCCTTCAATTCGACGGCCCACTGTGCAAAAAAAATCGTATTTTTCCCATGGCGCGTCAAACGCCAATTGTCGCGACCCCAAATTTCGAAGAAGCGGGTTTCTTCTTTTGCCGTCCAGTAGCGGCGTTGTTTCTCCTTTTTCGGGTCCAACTCACTAGACTCAGCCTCAATTTCTGCCAGCAGTGGATTCAACGTCAACTCATCGTAGTCCATCGCCGCCTCTTCCTCGGACAACATGGGACCCGGCTGGTGTACAACTCACAATTTTCAATGGTCAAATTCACTTTCTTGCCTAATTGCAATTTGTGCTAAATTTTCTGTATAAAATTTTTTAGTTTTTGCACAACTGAACTGTCGGCAAGATAGACGCAGCGGGAGAAGCGAACGCAAAACTGACATTTATGATTCGCTGAGAAAATGTCAAAAGAGGGGATTGCACGTAATTGCATTTTAGCTTTGTTTATTAAGCACAAAAGAAGTCTCTACAAGAAAAGGTACTTTTTGGTAGAAATTTAACAGGAAATTGCAATATTCTGAATAATACTGTACGGCAATATTTTAGTAATGTTGTCACATAATTAGGCATTTTTTTTGAGCAAAAAAACTAAATAAAATATTTTAGATCCTCTAAGCAAACGGACTATTCTACTTAACTGAATTCTTTAATTTTTGCCCCAAATTTTTAAACTATTGGCAGCACTTGTAGTTTGGTCACGTACTCAAATCAAACACCAAGCCGTATTTCTTTATTGAATCAGCGTAAACTGAGTGCAGGGAGTTGGTATTTCATATAAGAATCTACATAATTCTTAGTAAGTTTATACTATGTTCAAACAGACCAATTAGATTAATTACGCTTTAAAATACGTTGTTATTGCTTTAGCAACATGCATATCCATACATATTTGGAGAAGGCTCCTACAGTGACAGTGTTTGGCCTGATATAAATCCGAGTCGTTGCGGTAACTTCGTTAAGTTTGGAGTTCACACACATTTCTTTCGAATTTGATGTGAAAAAATGAAGAAAAACTTAGCTTAGAAAGAAGTTTATATTGGTGCCGAACAGCGCCATTATATCAACAGCTCTGGCTGGCTGTAGATGTCTGCCTTTGACTGGTCTGATAATGGTATCAAAACTGCGCTTTAGTGCTACTTGGCGCGTGCCGGAGCGGTTATTCAATCAATTCACCTACCTACCTACAATCGAGTCTCGATTTTGAAAGCATTAGAATAGCTTGTAATTCTTGGAATTTCAATGTGGCAACAGCTATTGTTCTTCGCAGCATAAAAAAAATGCAGCTCAAAGGTCATTGTCATTGGTAAATGATATTAAAATAAGTTTTCTGTTTATTGTAGAATTCATTCAAATTCGTTCACTACTAACTTGCTTATCCATAGCAGAGAACGTAAATTCATAGAGAAGGCGCAGGAACGAATGGGCAGGTTAAATGTCAAAACACATCAAAACAAGGGTAGGAAGTTAACAGAAGAGAGTTAACATAGCGGAGCGTAGTCAACAGAAATAAATATAGCGTTTGCATTGAAATGTAAAATGCCATGATTTGGTGTTAGGGAAAAGAAAATAACAGAAGACTTGAACATTTTTCTTTCATGCTTATTTGCCGTGGGCATTTTGCATGCGCAAATGGACTATTTCTTGTGAGATGAATAAATTAATTCTAAGTAACGCAATAGCACCGTAGGCCTAAGTAGCTAGAGTGCTCTATCAGTTAGTGTTATATTTCATGTTTCTCTATTAAATAATAATAATAATAATTCTAAGTATATGCATGCATGAATATGAAATTTTAAGTATCTAATTAACTAAATTGTATTGATATTAAGTGTATTATCAAAATAATTTCAAATTATTCACATAAAAAAAGAGGTTGTCTGTAAAGTCGGTTTACTGACGATAGCAGAGAACGTAAATTCATAGAGAAGGCGCAGGAACGAATGGACAGGTTAAATGTCAAAACACATCAAAACGAGGGTAGGAAATTAACAGTAGAGAGTTAACATAGCGGAGCGTAGTCAACAGAAATATATATAGCGTTTACATTGAAATGTAAAATGCCATGATTTGATGTTAGAGAAAAGAAAATAACAGCAGACTTGTACATTTTTCTTTCATGCTTATTTGCCGTCGGCATTTTGCATGCGCAAATGGATTATTTCTTGTGAGATGAATAAATTAATTCTAAGTAACGCAATAGCACCGTAGGCCTAAGTAGCTAGAGTGCTCTATCAGTTAGTGTTATATTTCATGTTTCTCTAATAAATAATAATAATAATAATTCTAAGTATATGCATGCATGAATATGAAATTTTAAGTATCTAATGGACTAAATTGTATTGAATTTAGGTCTATTATCAAAATTATTCAAATATCATAACACAAAAAATAACTTTGTAAACCATTCATTTACATCAAGGTTTATTATTCAGCAAAGTGTTGAATTAATATAACATCTACCATCCATATTCATGTGGGCAGATAAAAACATGACTTGCCTCAAAACCCAGCTCATACACCTCTCATACACATCTGCATATAAAGAATTCAAAGCAAATAGACAAACGTATGCAAACATATTTCTAATATACATATGTATGTATGAATGCAAAAATCACATTTCTTTTTCATGCTTATTTCCCGTAGGCATTTTGCATGCGCAAATGGATTATTTGTTGTGAGATGAATAAATTAGTTCTAAGTATATGCATGCATGAATGTGAAATTTTAAGTATCTAATTAACTAAATTGTATTGATATTAAGTGCATTATCAAAATAATTTCAAAATATTCACATAAAAAAATGGTTTTGTAAACCATTCATTTGCATCAACGGTTATTATTCAACAATATGTGTCCTTTTTAAATTTTTATATCCATATGTATGTACATATATTCATATACTAAATAGATATAACATCTACCATCCATATTCATGTGGGCAGAAAAAAATCTTGACCTGCCTCAAAACACAGCTCATATGTATCTCCATATAAAAAATTCAAAAGCAAATAGACAAACGTATGCAAACATATTCCTAACATATGCAAAAAAAACTCATCTAAACGGTATTCGCGTACATAAACATATGTATGTATATTAGGGGTGGGACTATTCGAATAAAAATTATTCGAATAATAAAATCTTTTATTCGAGAGGTATTCGTAATTCGAATAATATTTATTCGAATTTTTTATTCGTTTATTCGAATAATGCTATTCGAATAGTTCATTATTCGAATACCTCACTATTCGAATACCTTACTATTCGAATACCTTACTATTCGAATACCTCACTATTCGAATACCTTACTATTCGAATACCTCACTATTCGAATACCTTACTATTTGAATACTTCACTATTCGAATATTTTTGGTAAATATTTACTTAGATAAGCGGACTACTAATCGGTTTCTGTACAAGTGCATGTACCTATGTATGCAAATTCAAAAACCACGCAAAGGCTTATATTAACACGTTCCCTGTCCCAATACAAAAATGCAAAATTGACCGTCAAGTCCAACAGGGTTTTTTGAAAAATTTGTTTTTTTGTAGTCATAGGATAGCTTTAGTAATAATAATAACTAAACAAAAAAAACGGATGCAGGGTATTTCTACCTGAAACACATATGGTCCATTTTTGCTTCTGCATGTTCATGAAACACATGTGGTTCAGGGAACTTTTTCTATGCTGACACACATATGGCTCAGGAACGTATCAGTGCTTATCAGGCGCACGTTTACTGAACCATATGTGGCTAAGCGTACAGGGAACGTGTTAAATGAAAATACTACCTACTTTTTATTGTGTCGGCGCTTTGTTTTTGTTTCATATTTTGGTAAATATTTACTTAGATTAGCGGACTACTCTTGCTTGAGGCATGAAATTATTTTCTTTTAGGTGTTTTGCTTTTCGCAGTACTATTATATGCACATACATACATATACCCATATACTCTACCTGCTACTGACTGACCTAAGCCCGATAAACGAGTGCAGACAGTCCTACGACCATGCATACGCTTAGGTAACTGGCGATGAGAATTATATATGTATGTATGTATATGGACATTTCAGGCAATAAACTGCATGTGACACTGAAATACGTAATCTATTTCAGACTTCTTTTTAAGAGAAATAAAAAATATATATTTTATTATCGAATTAAAAAAAATTGTTTACTTTAAAAGGAAGAGCGTTAGCAAAAGCATACGTACATAAATACTTCAAAAACCATTTACTATGATAATTATTTATCACAAATAGTGTCTTATAACTAAATATACAAAGAAATATCTACCTACTATTGACCACTCAGCAGGGTAGGTACATGTACATATACATACATATGTCATGTATGTATCTGTTGTTGTTGTCATGTATCTGTTGTACACACATTAGCAACAAAAAGTAAGTGATATTTTTATTTAATTTCTTCTATTGCGTAATTTTTTGAAATTACATACATACATAATATAGATACATACACACATGCATTTGCGCATCAATCCAATTTCAAAGCAATCTGCATGTGTACATAAATAAGTACATATATAATTCTATCCTATTATTGGCCTTGAATAACTTCTAAATCTGTAGATTAAGCAAAAGAAGATTTTAAGGCTCCATATTTATCGTTTGAGAGAAAACCATTATTTCGATCCGTTACCGACAATGTTAAAACCGATGCGGACATAGAAAATGTGAAATCATATTTCTCCATAGAATTTATATGGGAAATTGAAAAGTGCGGTGCGGGCCACCCTAATATTAATATTAAGGCGTCTAAACACAAGAATTGTTACGAGGGAAAACCAAATATTTTTTTAGAAACGCTCTGATGTTTTTATGCACATTTAGTTATGCACATACATATAAGTATGTATACCTGTCGATGTTTTATCAAGAACAATACCAAAGAAATATTATCATATTAGCTAATTGAAACATGAAGCGGTCAAATCAAAAAATCACAATGTTCAAAATTCGAGAAAAACTGATTAGCACCATGAGAAGGGCCAATGTAATTTTTATATTTTTAAAAGCATTTTCTCCCTGATATAAATGAATATATAGTGAGGTATTCGAATAGTAAGGTATTCGAGTAGTGAGGTATTCGAATAGTAAAGTATTCGAATAGTGAGGTATTCGAATAGTAAAGTATTCGAATAGTGAGGTATTCGAATAGTGAGGTATTCGAATAGTAAGGTATTCGAATAGTAAGGTATTCGAATAGTGAGGTATTCGAATAGTAAACTATTCGAATAGTGAGGTATTCGAATAGTAAGGTATTCGAATAATGAACTATTCGAATTATTTGAAACGAATAGTATTATTCGTTTTATTCGAATAATGTTTATTCGAATATTATTCGAAAATAATCCCACCCCTAATGTATATATGCATATATGAATATATATGTTGGGACCATGTACCTATGTATGTACGTAAATGTTTCTATTCTAAGCAAAACAATGAATATTCGTATATACATATAATATAACCGCACATACTTACTTTATGCCTCTACATGTGTATCCTTCCAAAACTAAAATTCTAAGCCTAGCGACTACAAGAACAAAATGCATTCCTATTCGTAGCTGCTGCGGCCATGATTTGTTACCCGCGACGGCGCTGAACAGTTTCAAATATTAAAAAGCACAACAAAAACAAATTCATTGATAAGTTCGAGCTCATATTTCTACGAGTAAAGTACTTTCATTCATAAAACGAGCCGCCCATATGCCAATTTTCGCGACCATTCGAAAATAGTCAATATTGGAATATTTCGCGTTGAATTATTTGCCAATATTTGGTAAATCTTGAATTTTTGTCAAGTCGAGTTGCCGCGGCTCCGTACATATGTATGCATCAATATATGTATGTAAATACATATGTGTATATGTACAATGCTGTGCCAATGAATGTGCGCTGCGCCTATGAATGCGCGCTGGATTTCTTGATTTCTGTCGCAAGTGCTCGCAGCCTCATATGTATGTATGTCTATGGAAGTTTGTAGGCATGTATTTATGTATATGCGTGTTTGTTTTTGCACGTCCATATGAACGATTTTTCATATGCAGATATTCATTTGATTTAGCTGAACGAATATATTGATTTTGTAAGGAAATCCTGTCGAATTAAATTATTGGTATATGTTCATTTAAGTTCTTCTTACCAAATAAATATTATTATCCTTAAGAAAATGAAATACTAGTTTTTTTAATTTGAATTTTTTATTTTTATTCACAAGTAATTTAAGTACTCTTATATGTATATGTATATATGTATATTACAATACTATAAATAATAGGTATTTACATTTCCTGAAATGAAAAAAAAATATATAAAATTGTGAAAGCACGAATTACGAAATTGTTCTCATACTATAACAATTTCTCACACGACTTCGATATTGACATCGATTAAGTCATTGCGATTTACCTGATTTTTAAAACACTACTCTCAATCCATCGTGATTAAGTGAAAATTGTAGTGGTTTAAAAATCTAGGCTCAGGTGCTACCTGAAAAAAAAGATAAAAGGAAAACCTGAAAGATAGAGAAAAATCTGAAAGATGGAGAAAACCCTGAAAAATAAAAAAATCTGGAAAATAGGAAAAATAAATATAAATGAATACATATAAGAATAAACAATAAATAAACGCTGGTTTTACTTACCCTAAGGACCTGCGCAACTCACCTTGTTGGACCCTGACCTACAACGTACGACAACTTTTTTAGTTTATCGTTGCGCTTCTGACACCTGACTTGGGTATTTTCTTGCCGTAAAAGCCATTTCGCATTTTTGAAAATATAGTAGGAAAATACATACTTCCACTTAGAGCACAACCCTTTAACCATAAAAAAACAACATCTGTTCCCTATTCTGCTTTGACGTTGGCCTTCCCCATGGTCCACAAACCCATCAATTATATCCCTACTTTTATTATAAGTAAGATCCGGCTTGATGCTAATTTCATCAAATAATAAAATGCATATGCGTTCTGTGCCGGACATTTTGCTAGCAATTTTGCTTAAATTGTTAACGACATTGGCATCGAAACCTGGAACAACATACCTGATGGGGCGCCAACGCAAAAGAGATGATTTGTGTAGTAAACAAAAACCTAGATCGTCACGCATAAAAGAATATGCTTTAGTGGATATATAGTTCAAATTTTGTGCCAATGCCTTTTCGTCCTCATTATACCAACCTTTTTTGGTACTGACGATCATTTTTGCAAAAGTTAAAGCATCGCTGCTACAACTTTCTTCCGCAATTATTGCACGTTTCAACAACTCAGAATATTTATTTTTTAGGTCATTATTTTCTTTTTCAAGCTCCTCAATACGTTTATTTAATTTGACCGAGTTGCTCTGATAATAGCGAGCAGACTGAGCAAACCGTTCGCGAGTGGTTGTGGTTTCTAAGTCCACGCAGATCTGATTACTATAACTAGCCTGCCTGTTTTCCTCTAATATCGAATATTTCTCAAACTCTTCCAGAGTTAAATCTTCTTCTACTTGCTTAACTACCTTACTATAAGTTGCAGTGACGGGCGGGCAAACCCAATCAGAGCCAGCACTAGGCGAGCGACTTCTATTTACTGGCTCTAAATTGAAGCAAGGAAAAGCCCCTTTCAAGAGATGGTATTTTGTAACCAATGTGGGTTCAAAATGGCGTTGGCAAATAAAAACCCTGTCAGTGCTTGACACTTGCACGTTGCAAGCCAAGGCCCAATTCTTACGTGTCTCTTCGTCCCTAGGAAACGCAAAAAGTATAACTTTATCCTTAGGCACGCAGCTCTCGATACAGCAGCTCCTTTTTTTCTTTTTTTCGGTCCACTTGTTCGGTGGAACATCATCATAGCCTAATTAAAATTTTTATTTTAATTTTTACAAAATTTAAATTGAGGTATATTCAGTATAATCATATACATATGTATATAAAACTAGAACCCGCACCCTCCGGGGATTTATAGTTTTCATCTAACATCTCAACCAAGTTTCATTAAATAAATCATTATACTTGGTCTAAAATTGCCCATACGGCATTATCCTAAACCCGATCTTTTAAATTCAAAAGTTTTTTATAAATATGCAAATAAAATAATGAGAAAGTGCGCATTCTAAATAAATAAATCCCTTCTCTGCTTTCTATTTCTTGCATGCATGCATGGATGTGTATATTAAGCTATTCAAAAGGCACGAAGTATCGAAAACGACATCCAAGCATACGATTATCAGTTTATGTATGTACAGTGAACCAAAAAGAAACTGAGACACTAATATTTAAAAAAATATTCACAGATTTATAAGATATAATAATATTGACGGTAACTCCGTTTATTTTTTCTTCACTGTACATACATATATGGAGACATAATAATAAATTAATTTACTTACCCAAGTTTAAAGTTGGAACCGCTCCATTCTTGAGATATTTTGGTCCCACGGCATCCTCCTCAAAATGCTTAATGCATACAAATGAATTGTGCATTGGCATTTGCATTGAGGGTGAGATCCTCAAATTTTCCTTCCACAATTTTAATAATTCCCGATTTTTGGGAAATGCAAACGATCGAACATTTTGTTCACTACAACACTCGCGAACGCGACATTTCGAAGCTTTAGGCATATTTTTCTTATTATTATTCTTACTTATTAACAATTTAAAAATGTTTGCTTCACCGCGCACGTGCACTTCCAATTGACTTTCTTTTCGAATTAAAATTCAAACCAAAGTTCAATTGGTTACAAGCAATCACAAGAGCTTTCCAATATTTGGCGCAGTTTTCATATATGTACATATATACATTTATCCAATCAAAATCAAATCTAATGCAATCATACATTTTTTCCAATATTTGGCGCAATTTTCATATATGTAAAGCTAATATACATATGTCCTTTGCTAATATATGTATATAAACAATCATACATACAATTACGCGCAATTTTCATAAAAAAACCAAAAAGAACAAATCTGTAAACATGCATACAAATCATATGGACATATCAAATGAACAACTCTGTTCTGTACGCAAGCAAATGTAAGCTAATGTAAACTACATTTTTTCACACTTGCGTATCACTCTCTCCCTCTCATTTCTCTCCGGCAGCCATATTAATTAATTTCCTACTGTTAACTTGTGCTTTCCTACCCGTATTTTGTTAGGAGGAACGGGCCGGGACTGCGCCTTCTCTATGAATTTACGTTCTCTGACGATAGTTTAACGTGATAACGTCATAAGAAAATACTAATTGAATGGTTGCATTTTTCAAAAGAAAATTTTAATTTTATTTGTTTGATAGATATTTTGTATGGATATAGAGAATGAGTTAACATTAACATAACATAATATACTTTAACATAACATAACATAACATAACATAACATAACATAACATAACATAACATAACATAACATAACATAACATCACATAACATCACATCACATAACATAACATAACATAACATAACATATCATAACATAACATAACATAACATATAACATAACATAACATGCTGTTCAAGCAGGGTAACGACGCATGAGCAAGATAACGACGCATTTTTTGGTGCGTGCAGCTGGTATTATTAACAAACTTGGTTTTATTTTAAATTCTTCAAGTAAATCAAATTAATAATAATCAATAAGAAGGCATATGCAAATACAAATAAATTCACTTATACTTATACTTACATATGCGCATATACATACATACACATTCTCACTTAAGTAGGAGAGAGCAAGATGTCGAACTTTGCCGTTCGTTTGCTTTGTCGCACGTCAAAAATTGGCTTTGTAAACCATTCATTTGCATCAACGGTTATTATTCAACAATATGTGTCCTTTTTAAATTTGTATATCCATATGTATGTATGTATATTCATATACTAAATAGATATAACACCCATATTCATGTGGGCAGAAAAAAATCTTGACCTGCCTCAAAACACAGCTCATACACCTCTCATACACATTTACATATAAAAAAAGAAAGTGTGTGGTAGTTCACGGAACCCGCACGATTGAAGTGAAACTTCTTTTATCAACAAATCAATAATTTAACTATTATTTCAATATAATGCATGCAGAAGTCATGGAAAGCATGGAATGGAATTTTATTAAACAGAATTATTTATTTATTTTAATATAAAAAGAAATGAATTTATTGTACTCAATTACATTTGGTTCTCGGCATTGTCATTATCATTATTGGATTCGTTTTCCAAAAATGAAACAAGGGCTTTATGGTAACTGAAATACGTAAAAAATGATCTACATTCTAATCTATCAAGGTATCGATGAAATACTGCATCAATGGTAGTTCCGCATCTTGTTGTTGGTACTACAAATTATCACTTATCGTACAACCGGAGGATTCACTGTCACGGTGTTCAACAGTAGCTCTTAATTTTTTACGCTCCAAATACTCACGTTGCCGTTCAGCACCTGTTTTCGGTTTCCGTTTTTGTTGATTTGATGCCATATTTAACAGAAATCAATCAACAAAACAAAATATGTTTGTAAGATTTGCTCAAAACTACACACACACTCTATGACGCGTCTCGCGTTACTAATATAATATTGTGTTTGGGATAACTGTCAACTGTTTCCACCGAAATGCGTTCGCAAAGTGTATGGTCTTTGGTATGGTAAACAGATTTATGATACATTATTTTGCGGCGACAGCACAGCGCGATAGCCCAGCGGCTAGCAATGTGGGCTTCCGATCCGAAATCCTTGGTTCGAATCACAAGAAAATTTTTTTTTTTTTTTTTTTATGCATTTATTTCATTTTGTTTTATGATATGTTTATGAGCAGATTTTTTTCATGGCAGAAATACACTCGGAGGTTTGCCATTGCCTGCCGAGGGGCGACCGCTATTAGAAAAATGTTTTCATTAATTTTGCTTTCACCGAGATTCGAACCAACGACCTCTCTGTGAATTCCGAATGGTGATCACGCACCAACCCACTCGGCTACGGCGGCCGTCAATCAAATGTCATATTTACAAATTACATTCGATAAGAATGCAATAATAAACGACCGCATTACATTCACGACGACACGCCACGCCAGTCTTTTAACAGATGGCGCTGGCATAGCGTGAGTTTTACGTAGTTTAGCGTAGTTTTACTCCTCACAGCGTTTCATCCACGCCACGCTTTTAACAGATGGCGCTGGCGTGCGTCACATATCGATGAAACGCTATGGTTTTACTCCTCACAGCGTTTCATCCTTCGAGACAAAAGAAGTTTCACTTCAAAAATTCAAAAGCAAATAGACAAACGTATGCAAACATATTCCTAACATATGCAAACAAAACTCATCTAAACGATATTCGCGTACATATACATATGTATGTATATATGCATATATGAATATGTCGCAGAATAGGCTTATTTGCCCATTGTACCAATTCCAGCTAAATAAGAGCTAAGTATGACCATTGTACGTCTGTGTATATTTTTCGGTGGCGCCATATTTCTGCAGGTATAACTTTGTGCACGACGACAGAGGAAAAGAGACGGACTCTGTTGTCGAGTAAGGTCTGGTCGTAAGGCGCGTAATATATAAGCGAAACAGAGAGAGCAATAGAATACTGAGATGATGAAATTATACAGGCTCAGTTTCGCAAGTCCGTCAGGCGGTCGGGCAGTTGAGATTGCGCCTTGCATTAGAGCAGAACTTACTTGCCTAGAGTTGTGAAATTTGCAAAGAGAAGAATAATGAGTCAAGACAATGTTCCGACATCAGAAGTGGGATCTGCTTTGCCTACTGAATCAAATATAACAGCGCTAATAGAGCAGAACCGCAATCTCATGGACATAATTAAAAATCTGCAGACACCAAGAAATCCAACAACCAATGACAAGTTAAAACGCGTAACGCTACCAAAATTTAATCCCGACGGCGCTGAAGCGGACGCTTCAGCATGGTGCACCACAGTCGATCTAATCATGGCGGACAATGTGGTCGAGGGCAGCGATTTAGTGATGGCCTTGAGCAAGGCACTCGAAGGTAGCGCGTCACAGTGGTTATCCCAAGTATGCTTTGCAGGCATCACTTGGACGCAGTTTAAGGAGCTGTTTATTGGACGGTTTGTTGGAATTGAGACTGGTGCAGCTGTTCTACTGAACGTATTTAATGGCCGACCAAAAGCTGGAGAAGGACTCGCTGAGTATGGGACCCGCATCGCAACGCTGCTAATGTCAAGATGGAAAACTCAAAACTTTGAAGAAATAGCAGTTTCCATAACATTGGCACACATGGCTCAACTTGATAGTAAATTGTCACGTTGGATTTTTACCAACAATGTTAAAACCCGTAATGAGCTCCAACGACAACTACAAGCACACGCTTTTAAGAAGCGTAGTTATGATGGCGATGCGAATACTACTTTTGAACAGAAGAAGCCCAAGTTACAAAATCAGATCAAGTGCAACTTTTGTGGAAAGGCCGGTCACAAATACGCCAATTGTCGAGCTAGACTGGAGCAGGGTAGGAACACTGGAAAGAATCGCAACGGAAGCAGTACGTCTGGAGCAAAGGAGCGGCCTAGTGTGAAATGCTTTAAGTGTGACGAAATTGGACATTTTGCATCAGTTTGTCCAAAAGGTCGATCAGGTGGAAACGGCAAAGTCTACGAGAAGCGCGTTGAAATTTGTACAGTAGCCCCGCCATCAGGAATGATAAATCTGTCCGGTGAGTACGTTCCATTCTGTTTTGACTCAGGGGCTGAATGTTCCTTGGTCAAGGAGAGCATCGCTAATAAATTTAAAGGAAAACGAATCACTAATATTGTAAAACTTAACGGTATTGGTAAGGACTCCATATGTAGTACACAGCAAGTTTTATCTAATATAAATATTGAACAATATTGTTTTGAGATTTTGTTACATGTTGTTATGGATAAGTTTTTAAGTTCTGATGTGCTGATTGGCCGTGAAATTCTCGGCCAGGGCTTCTGTGTTTCAATGGACGCTGCTAAGTTTCAAATCTATAAAACAAAAGAGGTGAATTTTGTAAATTCAACAGAATACGAAAATATTATAAGTTCCAATACCCAAATTAATGAATCTGATAAAGTGGCACTGACTCACATTTTAAATTTATATTCTGATTCGTTTATTGACGGAATTCCAAAGACACGTGTCTCCACTGGACAGTTGGAAATAAGACTGATCGACCCACAAAAGACGGTACAACGACGCCCATACAGACTAGGTGAGGATGAGAAAAACCGGGTGCGACAAAAAATTGACGAATTACTGCAATCAAATATAATACGGCCAAGTTGTTCACCTTTTGCCAGTCCGATGATGTTGGTTAAAAAGAAAAATGGCACCGATCGTCTTTGTGTTGATTATCGTATGTTGAACGATAACACAGTGGCAGACAAATATCCGTTGCCTCTCATATCGGATCAAATTGCTAGACTCCGCGGTGTAAGATATTTCTCATGTGTAGATATGGCAAGCGGGTTTTACCAAATCCCAGTACATGTGGATTCGATTGAGCGAACTGCATTTGTAACGCCTGAAGGGCAATATGAGTTTTTGACTATGCCTTTTGGTCTTAAAAATGCACCGTCTGTCTTCCAGCGGGCTATAATAAAAGCATTGGGACCATTAGCGAATACTTTTGCCATCGTATACATCGATGATGTTTTGATTATAGCAGAAACCAAAGAAGAAGCATTAGACCGGTTGCAGATCGTGCTAGAAACTTTAAGTAAAGCTGGATTTTCCTTTAACATAAGCAAATGTTCTTTTCTCAAAACTAGTATCGAGTACCTTGGGTTTGAAATTAGTGACGGAGAAATTAGGCCAAACGCTCGTAAAATTCAGGCATTAATAGGGTTACCACCGCCGCAATCTGTGACACAGTTAAGGCAATTTATCGGTTTGTCTTCCTACTTCCGGCAATTCGTTCCCAAATTTTCCGAGATATTAAAACCCCTGTACCACCTTACGTCAAAGAAAAATTCAAATTTCGTTTGGAAATCAGAGCATGAGCAAATACGATCAAAAATAATATCGATACTAACAAAAGCTCCAGTATTAATCATATTCGATCCTAAGTTCCCAATAGAGTTGCATACAGACGCGAGTTCAATTGGCTATGGAGCAATATTGCTGCATAGAATTGACAATAAGCCTCATGTAGTTGAATATTTCAGCAAATGTACATCGCCCGCTGAATCTAGATACCATTCATATGAATTAGAGACATTAGCCGTAGTTAACGGTATCAAACATTTCCGTCATTATTTGCAGGGACGTAAATTTGTTGTTTATACGGACTGTAATTCTTTGAAATCAAGTCGTACAAAATTGGATTTAACTCCGAGAGTACATAGATGGTGGGCGTTTCTACAATCATTTGACTTTGATTTAGAGTATAGGAAAGGCGAGCGAATGGCGCACGTCGACTTTCTATCACGAAATCCAGTGCCAGAAAAAATTAGAAACGTAATCAAAGTATCAGAAATGCGAATTAATTTGACGGAGGTAACCGATAATTGGTTGGTATCAGAACAACAGCGCGACACTGAAATACTAGACATATTAACGAAACTTAAAAATAATGGAATGTCCGAAAATTTAGCCAAGACCTATGAATTGCGAAAAGGAATATTGCACAGAAAAATACAGCGAAATGGGAAAACAAAATGCTTACCGGTAATTCCAAGGAGTTTTAGATGGGCAGTCATAAATCACGTACACGAATCTATTATGCACCTCGGGTGGGAGAAAACGTTAGACAAGGTCTATAGTTACTATTGGTTCGAAAATATGCCAAAATACGTGCGACGATTTGTAGACAATTGCATCACCTGTAAAGTATCAAAGCCACTTGTAGGAAAGGTGCAAGCGGAGCTACATCCAATTCCCAAGATAGAAATCCCGTGGCACACCATACATATTGATATAACTGGTAAACTGAGTGGGAAAAACGATTTGAAAGAGTACGTCATAGTACTAATAGATGCTTTTACGAAGTTTGTGTATTTTTACCACACCTTGAATATAGATACTGAAAGTTGTATCAAGGCAGTAAAATCAGTTGTGTCAATATTCGGTTTACCCACAAGGATAATCGCGGATCAAGGTCGCTGTTTTGCGAGTTCAGGTTTTCGCGAATTCTGTTCTTCTCAAAATATTAATTTGCATTTAATTGCAACAGGGGCCAGTAGAGCCAATGGCCAAGTTGAACGCGTAATGAGTACACTCAAAAATATGTTGACGGCCGTAGAAACCAGTCAAAGATCGTGGCAGGATGCGTTGGCTGATGTTCAGTTGGCTATGAATTGCACGGCAAATCGAGTAACAAAGTATAGTCCCTTAGAATTATTAATTGGCAAGGATGTTAGACCTTTTGGTTTGCTGCCAATAATCGAAGAAGATGACAATGACATAGATAGGGATAATCTCAGAAAGCAGGCTAAACGAAATATGGAAGAAAACGCACGATATGATAAATACAGGTTCGATAAAAATAAAGCAACAATCATTAAACATAACGTAGGTGATCATGTATTACTTAAGAACGAAGAGCGTCACCAAACTAAACTAGATCCAAAATTTAAAGGTCCATTTGAAATAGTTGAAGTATTAGATGGAGACCGGTACACACTGAAATCTTTAAGTAGTAAGCGAACTTATAAATACTCGCACGAATTTTTAAGAGCATTGCCAAATAACCAAATGATTGAAGAGTTATGTGAAAATGAAGACAGCACGAAGGAAGATGTGTCTAATGTTTAAAAATTAAATAAGACAAATAAAGCGACACCAGATACGGGTCAGATTTTTCACAGACCGCACTATAACAGAATGGACTTGTTATGGCGGGGGTCAGATTTTCCACAGACCGCACTATAACAGAAGGGACTTGTTATAGCGGGGGTCAGCATACCAATATGGAAATGGAATTACGTAAAAAAAAAAAAAAAAAAAAAAAAAAAATTATGTAATCTCTATAGTTAAATAGATTTATAACAGAAAAATTGTGTAAAGGGAACTACACGACGTCATTAAGCTAATTATCTTGTTGAATTGGATAAGCATTAAAAAAGAAAAAAATGTTGTGATGGAAACAAAGAATAATCGAATTTTGTGAAACTATCTTGTTAATTCTTGTAAGCTAAGAGAAAATGAATGTGAAATACAAACATCTGTTAAGGCGGAAAAGTGCCACTGTGTTCTAACGTTTCTGGAAACACACAGGGACGTGTGATTTGTCAGGAAGGCCGTGTCGCAGAATAGGCTTATTTGCCCATTGTACCAATTCCAGCTAAATAAGAGCTAAGTATGACCATTGTACGTCTGTGTATATTTTTCGGTGGCGCCATATTTCTGCAGGTATAACTTTGTGCACGACGACAGAGGAAAAGAGACGGACTCTGTTGTCGAGTAAGGTCTGGTCGTAAGGCGCGGAATATATAAGCGAAACAGAGAGAGCAATAGAATACTGAGATGATGAAATTATACAGGCTCAGTTTCGCAAGTCCGTCAGGCGGTCGGGCAGTTGAGATTGCGCCTTGCACTAGAGCAGAACTTACTTGCCTAGAGTTGTGAAATTTGCAAAGAGAAGAATAATGAGTCAAGACAATGTTCTGACAAATACATATCGCACCCTAAATACAAAAGGGTCACAACTCAAAATGAGCAGAAGCTCAAATATGAACGAGACGTTATCAATAAAATGGTCCGCGGATGACATATGGCAAAAATAAATTTTTTGTTTTTTGGTAGGACTGTTATAAGCTTACATGGCAAATTTCAGCGTGATATGTCACATAGTTTGTTTTCTGTGCTACTGTAAACAAGTCAAGCTCACGTGTGGAAAATTTTGAGTTGTGCCCCTTTTGTATTTAGGGTGCGATATGTTGGGACAATGTACATATGTACATAAATGTTTCTATTCCAAGGCGAATTTATAGGTGACAGCAAACACATATAAGTAAAACCCTACATGTATTTGTTGTTGCGTTTGGTGCAAGCATCATGTCAAAATCAGCAAGCAAATGTAAACATACGAATGTAAACATACCAATACATACAAACAAAGCATATCATTTTGACGTAAGCCATACCTACGGCGAAAAATTCAGCGTGACAGCATTCACCACCTTATTAAATCCACCTTGTTCTATTCTAAGCAAAACAATGAATATTCGTACATACATATAACCGCACATACTTACTTTATACCTCTACATGTGTATCCTTCCAAAACTAAAATTCTAAGCCTAGCGACTACAAGAACAAAATGCATTCCTAGGCGTATGTAGCTGTTGCGGCCATGATTATTTACCTGCGACGGCGCTGAACAGTTTCAAATATTAAAAAGCACAACAAAACCAAATTCATTGATAAGTTCGAGCTCATATTTCTACGAGCAAAGTACTTTCATTCATAAAACGAGCCGCCCATATGCCAATTTTCGCGACCATTCGAAAATAGTCAATATTGGAATATTTCGCGTTGAATTATTTGCCAATATTTGGTAAATTTTGAATTTTTGTCAAGTCGAGTGGCCGCGGCTCCGTACATATGTATGCATCAATATATGTATGTAAATATGTGTTCTCAATTCTCGACAGCAATAGCAAATCGAAATATTTCTTCTGTCGCAAGTGCTCGCAGCCTCATATGTATGTATGTCTATGGAAGTTTGTAGGCATGTATTTATGTGTATGCGTGTTTGCTTTTGCACGTCCATATGAACGATTTTTCATATGCAGATATTCATTTGATTTAGCTGAACGAATATATTGATTTTGTAAGGAAATCCTGTCGAATTAAATTATTGGTATATGTTCATTTAAGTTCTTCTTACCAAATAAATATTATTATCCTTAAGAAAATGAAATACTAGTTTTTTTAATTTTAATTTTTTATTTTTATTCACAAGTAATTTAAGTACTCTTATATGTATATGTATGTATATGTACTACAATACAATAAATAATAGGTATTTACATTTCCTGAAATGAAAAAAAAAATATATATAAAATTGTGAAAGCACGAATTACGAAATTGTTCTCATACTATAACAATTAAAAATAAAATTAATGAAAGTGTTAATTTCAGAAATCTTCAATTGATTAAATAAAGTTATATTCGCGGGCCCTTGATCGCAAATCATAACTTTTATATTCAGTCCAATTTTCGTAATGTGGGTTCAAAATGGCGTTGGCAAATAAAAACCCTGTCAGTGCTTGACACTTGCACGTTGCAAGCCAAGGCCCAATTCTTACGGGTCTCTTCGTCCCTAGGAAACGCAAAAAGTATAATATAAATTTATCCTTAGGCACGCAGCTCTCGATACAGCAGCTCATTTTTTTCTTTTTTTCGATCCACTTGTTCGGTGGAACATCATCATAGCCTAATTAAAATTTTTATTTTAATTTTTACAAAATTTAAATTGAGGTATATTCAGTATAATCATATACATATGTATATAAAACTAGAACCCGCACCCTCCGGGGATTTATAGTTTTCATCTAACATCTCAACCAAGTTTCATTAAATAAATCATTATACTTGGTCTAAAATTGCCCATACGGCATTATCCTAAACCCGATCTTTTAAATTCAAAAGTTTTTTATAAATATGCAAATAAAATAATGAGAAAGTGCGCATTCTAAATAAATAAATCCCTTCTCTGCTTTCTATTTCTTGCATGCATGCATGGATGTGTATATTAAGCTATTCAAAAGGCACGAAGTATCGAAAACGACATCCAAGCATACGATTATCAGTTTATGTATGTACAGTGAACCAAAAAGAAACTGAGACACTAATATTTAAAAAAATATTCACAGATTTATAAGATATAATAATATTGACGGTAACTCCGTTTATTTTTTCTTCACTGTACATACATATATGGAGACATAATAATAAATTAATTTACTTACCCAAGTTTAAAGTTGGAAACGCTCCATTCTTTAGATATTTTGATCCCACGGCATCCTCCTCAAAATGTTTAATGCATACAAATGAATTATGCATTGGCATTTCCATTGAGGGTGATATCCTCAAATTCTCCTTCCACAAATTTAATAATTCCCGATTTTTGGGAATTCTCTGTCCATAGTGTCTGATCCTTTTTTTCTGTATTTGATTTTAATATCTTTCTTGTTTAATCATTTCGTTTCCATGATGTTTCATTTTCTCATTGAACAGACGCTTTGCTCACCTCATTAAACAGACTTCACATGGTTGCATTGAGAATCCCAAACAATTAAAGATATAAATAAGGCATCAAAAATTTTACTTTTTGTATGGTGCAGGGGCTACCATTAAGGTTTAAACTGCTGAAATCCTCTTGATTGGCAATTTGGTGTCTGTTTGAACAGCATCTTACATACGTTAAACTAAAGCATAGTGGCGATACTTCCTCAAATCAAGCTTTTAAAATAATACTGATTATAGCTATAATTTTTTGTGTCCAACTAAGTTTTGAGCAAGGAGAACTTTAAAAAGAAGATAGTTAAATTGATTTTTGTCCATCAAATTGTAAATATTATTTTAAATTATTTCAGCTGTAGGTCGAAATTTAAATGAAGCACACAACTAATTAATACACTATGAAAATGTGAAATTTATTTTAAACTCCGGCCTAATACCAAACACATGGCAATCATTCCCCTGGCAGCCGGATCTACATTACCGGAATGACTCGGGCTTTTCCCGACCAAGGGTTGCCGTCCCATTAAACTAGCCCTGCCTAGTGCACCGTACCTCATCATAATGGCAAAAAATTTAGTATTTGGAATGATTTAACAGTGGAAATTCGCAGTCTCCACCTGGAATTTTTGTTTTGGCGTAGCTTTTTTATCACAACCTTTGCCAGATATGGATGTAGGGTTATAATACGTTCACATATAAGTAGATGATCTACTTTTTCGTGCTTAACTCCTAATCCATAATTAAAAAGCGAAATTTCCCATACAAAATTTCCTTGCAAAATCAGAGCTTATAAAATAATCCTAGATAATAAACATACTTTTTGACATACAACCCTGTGTTTTCTGTGTGTTGAATTTATTCTTTCTTTTATTTCATTCTAAACTACATTAACAGAGAACGTTCTCTGCATTAATAAGCACGAAGCGAAGCAAAAGTACAATGATTAAAAAGAGAAGAAACTATAATACTTTAACCTTATCTTTTGTTCTGTTCTTTAATGCGAAACCACGTTCTCTGCGAAACCTTTCTATTGAATTCGAAGATGTTTGGTTATTTTTCATTACTCCGATTATTAGCGTATATGAAGCAAGTTGTGAAATATATGAAAGTTAGGAAAAATAAAATAGAAAATGTTTTTGTTAAAAAAGCTAAAGATTGATGTTTTTAATAAATAAATTAGCGTGTAATAGATCATTTTTACGCGTGTAAAGAAAAACGTCAAAATAAAACCTAAATAAAATGGATGCCGGGAAAGAAAACAGGTTTGTAGACATAATTCTAATAAAATGTTTGTTAGCTATTACTAAATATGGATTTATATTACAGAAAAAACGTGTGTCCATAAAAGATTTTTCCTCTTATTACTTATTATAAAATGCATGCGTATTGCTGCTATAATTTTTTTGAAATTTCAGTACTCGTCGTTTACGGATTTTCTTCAACTGCTTAAAATTAGCTATTCCTTCTCTTTGTGTTTTCTTCATATCGTTAATAATAATTAAACAAACCAGAACTACCAAAATAACTTCTATGAAGATTTATTCGACACTCTTCTATTACTTCCCTTAAGTCATCCCAAGGCAATCTACTATAACCCCATGATATAGCCTTAGAGTTAGCCGTCCACTTCTCTAATGCCTCTTGTGATTCCAACTTTCCTCCCGAATTTTCCGCTTGCAAACTTTCCCAGCTCCAATCTAATCGTCCCATTCCTTCAAGATTATCTTCTTCTTCCAAGCAATTGGATGCTGATTTATCTCTACAGGAACTCCATTTCGCTCTCTTAGCTGTAAAAGGTAGAACCCCTGGATTTGATAAAATATCCTGTCCCATTATAAAACACCTCCCTTTGTCTCTTTTATCTCGCCTCCTCAATCATTACAACAACATCTTCTCAACCGGTAATTATCCCATCCTTTGGAAGACTAGTTCCGTCGTACCTATCCCAAAGCCTGGCAAACCACAATGCGAGATAAACAGCTACCGTCCTATATCTCTTCTTCCCTGCTTAGGGAAATTAATGGAAAAAATCATTGCTACTAGACTATCATGGTATGTGCAGGCAAAAAAGCTCACCCACCACAATCAAGTTGCCTTCAAGAAAGGACATGGTACGGTCGATGCTCTATTATATCTGGATCACTTCGTTTCCGAAGCTCTGTCAAGGAGAAATCATATTTCGCTCCTCTCATTGGATTTTGCCAAGGCTTTTGAACGCATAGGTATACAGGTCGTTTTAAGGCAGCTCGACAAGTGGAAAGTTGGGCCAAGAATCTACAATTTTATTAAATCTTTCTTATCCTCTCGTAAGCTTAGTGTTCTTATATCCAACGTCCGATCCCCTATCTTTCCCCTAGACAATGGCACCCCGCAAGGTTCACCCCTATCCGTTATCCTCTTCACTATAGCTTTTGATGAGCTTAGTACAATTTTTTCCCATTTCCCCAACATTTCCCACCAAATGTATGCAGATGATGTGCTTATATTTTCTAAAATTCCTAACCTAAATGTCGTTACGGCTACCTTCACAGACATCCTATCCCGCATTTCCTCATGGTCCCTTTCTTCAGGCGTTTCAATCTCTCCAAATAAAAGAGGTTGTCTGTAAAGTCGGTTTACTGACGATAGTTTAACGTGATAACGTCAAAAGAAAATACTGATTGAATGATCGCATTTTTCAAAAGAAAATTTTAATTTTATTTGTTTGATAGATATTTTGTATGGATATAGAGAATGAGTTAACATTAACATAACATAATATGCTTTAACATAACATAACATAACATAACATAACATAACATAACATAACATAACATAACATAACATGACATAACATAACATAACACAACATAACATAACATAACATAACATAACATAACATAAGATAACATAACATAACATAACATAACTTAACATAACATAACATAACATAACATAACATAACATAACATAACATAACATAACATAACATAACATAACATAACATAACATAACATAACATAACATAACATAACATAACATAACATAACATAACATAACATAACATAACATAACATAACATAACATAACATAACATAACATAACATAACATAACATAACATAACATAACATAACATAACATAACATAACATAACATAACATAACATAACATAACATAACATAACATAAGATAACATAACATAACATAACATAACATAACATAACATAACATAACATAACATAACATAACATAACATAACATATCATAAAGCATTCACCAACAGCTTTCATTTGATACCCATATTGTACATACACGTCCGAAGGTTACCCGGGTCCACGTTTTGACCTATATCTCGAGACCCTATCTACCAATAGGTATTCAAACTATACGGAAATCATCTTCAATACCTACTTAACAATGTGTGTAAGTTTGGTTTAATTCGGTTCAAAGACACGGCGGGTCCACGTTTTGGCATATATTTCCAGACCCTAGTCATCAATAGGTATGAAAATTACCCCGTATTAAAGCACTTATCAACAGCTTTCATTTGATATCCATATTGTACAAACACATTCTAGGGTCCACGTTTTGGTCTCTATCTCGAGACCCTAGTCACGGAACGGATGGAAATACTCTGAACTAAAGCATTCACCAACAGCTTCCATTTGATACCCATATTGTACATACACGTCCGAAGGTTACCCGGGTCCACGTTTTGACCTATATCTCGAGACCCTATCTACCAATAGGTATCCAAACTATACGGAAACCATCTTCAATACCTCCTTAACAATGTGTGTAAGTTTGGTTTAATTCGGTGCAAAGACCCGGCGGGTCCACGTTTTGGCATATATTTCCAGACCCTAGTCATCAATAGGTATGAAAATTACCCCGTATTAAAGTACTTATCAACAGCTTTCATTTGATACCCATATTGTACATACACAACCAAAGGTTACCCGGGTCCACGTTTTGAGCTATATCTCGAGACCCCAGTCACGGAGCGGCATGAAAAATACTCTGTACTAAAGCATTCACCAACAGCTTCAATTTGATATCCATATTGTACAAACACATTCTAGGGTCCACGTTTTGGTCTCTATCTCGAGACCCTAGTCACGGAGCGGCATGAAAAATACTCTGGACTAAAGCATTCACCAACAGCTTCCATTTGATACCCATATTGTACATACACATCCGAAGGTTACCCGGGTCTACGTTTTGACCTATATCTCGAGCCCTATTTCCAAAATAAAATATAATCCATGTTACTCGTGGATGATGTAGCTTTCGAATGGTGAAAGAATTTTTAAAATCGGTCCAGTAGTTTTTGAGCCTATTCATTACAAACAAACAAAGTTTTCCTCTTTATAATATTAGTATAGATGAATTTATATTACAGAAAAAGCGTGTGTCCATAAAAGCTTTTTCCTCTTATTACTTATTATAAAATGCATGCGTATTGCTGCCATAATTTTTTGAAACCTCAGTACTCAACGTTTACGGATTTTTTCCAACTGTTTATTATTTGCAGCCAATTGCGTAATTAAGTTAGCTATTCCTTCTCCTTGTATTTTCTTCATACCGTTAATAATAATTAAACAAACCAAAACCACCAAAATAACTTCTATGAAAAAAAATCTTTCATCACAGTATTGACAGCTGATTGTCAACTTTGCCATATGTGAACGGGTAGATTAATTTTGTTGATTTATTGCTAATTAATGCATATGTGAACGCACATTTAGGTATGTTTCATATGGGTTGTGTACTCTATTACATTATCATTTTATAGATTTTTAAATATGAGATACGGCAACCTCTGACCTTACATATTGGCATTCAATATTTTTGTGTACATTTTTGTAGGACTTTTGCGTACTCTACTCTTACCATTTGCAATAATTAAGGCAAATAATTTAACATCCAGTTAGTTTGACAAAAAAAGTACTTGTATTCCTGAATATCCATCAATAAATAATGATCTACTCTGACAATGAAACGGTTGACGAAAACCAGCCACCAGCTTCAACCTCCGCCTTCGAATCAGTACCAAAACATCTACGATCGCGTTACTGGAACAGCTTTGAGGAATTGCGTTTAGTGGAACTATGGCGTTTGCATGCCGCCGAAGTGACGACGTTGAAGAAAAACATACCCGTATTCCGTATCATATCAGAGGGTATGCGCGAGTATGGCTTCCTAGTAAATTCGCAGGAGGTGCGGCGTAAAATTAACAATTTCAAAAACAAGTACATGTAAGTACATTTTTTTTAATATAGTACTTAAACCTCTTACTAAAGCTCATTTCACTAAACAGCGCTGAACGACGCCGCATGGAATTAGGCGATGATAAAAGCCCCAGTGATTGGCGACTATTTCCCTTAGTGCATTGCTTGTTGGCACCGCGGCAAAAGAATCAACTGCTTACACATCAACAATTAGTATATACAAATATATTATATTTTAGAGCATCTACTAACTGACATGTTCTCTAGATTTTGGAACAACTATTCTCAAAAATACCAGTAGATTTGCTGAACAAAGAACTGCCTGTGTTGGAAGCACTAAGCGATCCAACAACACAGCCACCAAAAGCAATTCCTTATGCGCCTAGATCAAAGGATGTAACCTTGGTACCACCGATGCCGCAAAGATTCCAGCCATATCCTAAAAGTTTCAGTCATCAATCAAGCTATTTGTTGCGACTCAGTTTTACAAAAGAAAGACTAACACAAATACGTGTAGATAACAGTATAATGTCTGATCAGCGCGACGCAGCATTAAAGCAACTAAAATTCGAGGAGAGTTCATTTAAAGCATTAGAGAGTTTTCTTATGAACTGGCAAAAGAAACACGAGTGTTTATTAGAGCGTTTATAAAGCGCACAGTACAGAAATAGGTATGCTTAATAGATTTGTTATTTTTCAATTAAGAATTTGTAACCTAATTTTGGTTGAAAACCGCTTAGAGTTTCGATATGAACTTCCGTTTTTGTCCCCCCTCCCCCCTTTTTGTGTTATTCCATATTACATGTTCGATTTTTTAAGAATTACGAGCCTATCCATTTTAAAATTTATCGGGCGCTTAGTCATAGCTAAGTGGCATCGCTGTTTCGTATGTGCGATGCGGCTGCCCCAAGGTGGACTTATAATAAATAATAAATTCGCCTTGGGCTGCCCTTAACCTAACTTAGCCATAGCTTTATTTAAATCGTTAAACAAGGATTTCAGTTCTATTAGTTCACTTCTTTGGTTGTTAAAGTAATTCACGCACGTAACAGTAATTCCGAGTAGGTATTTAGAAAATCATCTCCTACTGGGCACCAATAAACACAAAAAACATAATGAAATAGTTTACAACTTTTTATTTTTACATAATCATGTAACCGTAAATTTTTCGCTTTCGCATTTTTTGTATTAAATCGATTCGTGTTTACCAGTACATTGAAATACCTAATTTATTTTTTGCTCCTATTATTTTAGGCAATAAGTATAATTACAATTCAATAAATTCAGGCCCATTCGCCCGCCGTACGCAATTTAAGAAAATGACGATGTCATTCTGAATGAATAACGTATACGTTTTTTAAATCAAGCTGTTTCCGCGGTATCTGCTGTTTGATAAGGCAAACTAGTGAAAGCACTTAAACTTAATTGAACATGAATATACTTAAGTTTTGTAGTTCGAAATAAAGTAACTGTACAAACAGTTGATAGATGCTATTGTTTTATTTTATTATTTTGTTGTTGCTTATTTTGAACCATACGCACGCACATGTGTAGTAACGCCGAAGTTTTCAACAAACGGTCCAGTTAGTTTACGTTTCCTTACTTCCACATAATTCTACTTTGGGTTTACTTAATTAAATGCCACATATATATGTATATTTTCTAAATGCCTACGTATGAGCAAAATACAAAGGCGCCAAACAGCACGACAATTATGAGTAGTATTGCTACCCAAGCGGGTATCGTACCTAAAAAGAAAAAACAAAAAAAAAGCGAGTAAATTTAATACTAACATATAAATATAAAATTCTAATAATCGCTTACGTCGTTGCTGCAGACTATGAATGCATACTTTATTGTCAACGGATATAGAAAGCACCGCCGCTTCGGTATCGCTTGAAATTGGCGGTCCCTCTTCGTTTGTAATGGGTAAGAATTGTAAACCGGTCACGAACATCGAATGCGCACTAGGAATGTGTAGGACGCGCTGCAATATGAAAAAAAAAAAACATTCATTGATTAGCACAAATATATATTTGGTATCTTCTCAGTGTTTTTTTTTTTTTGTTACCTGCAAACTGAAAGCAATGTAGATGGAAACGGTACCCGTAAACATGCTGCCCACCGCCACAAAACGCCCATCGTCACGCACAGCCAACGATGCTAGACTCTCATCGATTTGCACTGCATTCCTTAGCTGCCCGCTAATGCAGTCCCATTGCTGTAGAAAACCTCGCTGCTTACCTACCTTCCCGAAGGGATTAGTAATTGTGAAGAGTCGATATTTATCACGTTGCGCCTCGATGGTGCCATACCGACAGCGTTTATACAGATATTTGGAACCCTCTGGTGTAGCCCATTTAAGCTGGCTATGTTGTTTCATGCTCGCTAGATCCCACACCAAACCTTTGCCATCTTTCGAAATGGTAACAACATACTTCGAGTCGGGACTAAAGTCTAAATCATCGATTTCCTTCGAATGGGAGCTGTCAAATTAAACAATTCCTATACATTTCAAAAAAATTGGCTAATAATTGATTTTCACTCACGCAACATCACTGCACTGTATCATTTGTGGAAACGACCATACTCGCAAATGACCATCTGTACCGCCGGTCGCCATCAAACGTCCATTTGGGCTGATGCGCACAACCCGTTGTAGCGGTTCGGATGTTAGGAAATCGGTTTGCACCGAATCGCACGCTTTGATATCAAAACGTATGCGCTTCAAATTGGCATTTTTATCGGCATCTTTTTTCGAGGCACCCATAGCATGCCCATTTGGCAGATCTTGCACACCCGATCCTTGTGGTCCTGCAACTGTGGGCCGTCTACGTACACCATTTTCGTTTACATGTTCCGCTACAGCATTACCTTTTTGTCGTTTCTCCTCTGTACCTGTTGCTGTCGCCTCATCTTGCCCCTCATACACTATGCGCGGATTGACGAAGTATAATTGACAGTGTGACTCTTGGCCTGCGCACAAATATGAACGTCGTCCATCATTGCGCACGGCAAAATTCATAACCACATTGGCACCGGTTTCGTGTCGCACCACCTCTTCCGCGCAAAAATGCGTGCCATTGTGATAGATTTCGTAGATTTCCTGCCGAAAGAGAAAAATATTTATTTCTAATTTTAATTGACAATAGGGCAACTTTTTTTTAGTACTCACAAAGCCATTTGCTACGCCTGTTTTAGCTGAACCACCACCGCCTGCAACCAGTACATGGCGGCTGGTCAGCATTTCAATGGCATAAAGTGGAAAATTTACTCTCGCCAACAAACCATCGCTGGGTCGTCGTGTTGGTGCCATTGCTTTTGTGTTTGTTGGCTGTCTCTACGATTTTCGCTACCAACGTAGGCTATTTAGCTGGGCTTACAAGGTTTGTTTGGTGCACTTTGCTCCAGCTGTTTATGGCCACTCTTTCGTTGTATCGGGTACTCTTGTTGTACTAGTTGTTGTTGTTGCTTTCTTGTTTCGCCTCAGCCTCAATTTATCGGGTTTCCTTGATTGCGATTTTTCTTTTTCTTCTTGCGTGCACACTTTAAAACGAGATTCGAGCCATTGAAATGATTAACTACATTCACAAGATTGACTAAATATTTGTTACACACTATTGATTATTATTCTATTTAATTAATAATTCACTACATTTATTTAGATTTTCTCTCGCCGCCCAGTTCAGCTGTGAAAGTTCCACGTACTCGTATCTCTTTCTCCACTATTCTTGTTTGACGTTTAAGCAGCGCTGCCAGGTTATTAAATTAAATTAAAGAAGTTCTCTTTTTAGGTTGAGTGAGAGTTTGTCTAAATTGATACCCAATGCCTGCGTGAATTTATAGAAAGTACTTTGGAGTGTAATTTTTTGCCTAGCCAGAGGGATAGTAAAACATTTACCAGCGAGAGTAAGCAGGAAGTTTGCTCTAACCAATTCGAATTTTGAATTTAATTTGAATTTGAAAAGTATACTCAAAAATAATGAGAATTATTCATGTGAACTGCATTGCCGACACTTTTCAGTGATTTAGGAATTTACCAAAGTGGATTTATGGCTTACGTCAAAATGATATGCTTTGTTTGTATGTATTGGTATGTTTACATTCTTATGTTTACATTTGCTTGCTGATTTTGACGTGATGGTTGGGCCAAACGCAACAACAAATACATGTAGGGTTTTACTTATATGTGTTTGCTGTCACCTGTAATAAATTCGCCTTGGAATTTACTATATTTCGCTAACAAACTCTTACACAGCCTTATGACACTCTCGCTCACCAACGCGTCACTCACTCTTTCCACAGCCCATAGAATACACGAAATTGAGCAGAACTTATCCCGTAAAACACAACTGCGTTCTTTTAGTTGCGTTCTTTTAGTTACATATTGACACAACACATCGGTTTGTGTGTGTTTGTGTTTGGTTGTATCGACACAATGTTCCCATTGATATTTTTGCATACACACTTTTTCACACATCCGCGTTAACAGTTACAATTTTTAATTGTATAATAAGCCAAAGCCAAAAACCAACAAATGCAATTAGTTCATTCAACTAAAGGGTGGTTAAATTTCAAGGGCCGATGTTGAATGTGAACCACACCTAAACGTCAACGATACCGTTGGACTTCTTTCTTTGAAAGAAAATGTGTACGTCGATAAGCCAGAAACAATTAAAGAGCTAAAGGATGAGATAATTCGGGACATTAATGGCATAGAACCTCAATTATGCCTCAGCGTCATCGAAAATTTGGACCATCGAATGGAGGTGTGCCTTGAAACTTAACCACCCTTTATAATTGACATTATTGAACATTGCTTTTAAATTATGTTAATAAATATTGAAATTTTTCTAAGTTCATTTTGTAAATAATTTCATAATGTACTATTTGCCAACACTGTGTGGTGAGAGGGTAATCAGCTCACACGATTCTACGTAAACAATCCAAAATCCCACGTCAACCCTCTACGATCCTACGGAACGAAGCGGTGGTGAGAATTCATTTACATGGGGCTCTCATTAATTTCATTGTATCAGCTGACACGGGCCTGCGTTAACGTTAGTGACTGTGAGCACCATTAGAAAGCTTATCGAACTTCCTAATCGTAATGTTACTGAGATCGGTCTGAAGAGCACTTATAGATAGATAAATTAATCACAAAATCGAAATTTTTTTTCTTCACTCATCTTATAGTAAATCATTTCAAGAATGTTGTGTCAAAATTTTAAGTGGATCGTCATACTTTAACTGAAAAATTCGACTTTTTTAGTTTCAGATGATTCTACGACGAATGCCGATTGGCACCGCAGAGCACCTCTCGAAAAACATATCTCCAAAAAACTCTGTCATGGGCTTATTTGTCAATATTTTATTATTAATATTTTTTAAAAACTTATTGAAAAGATGTACAATAACATGCAACTGATTTTATTAAAGTATCTTAAGCCATATTTCTGTAAAAAATTAAAAAAAAAGTGTTTTTTTAGCGCTAAACCCCCCCCCCCCCCTGTAAAAAATTAAAAAAAAAAGTGTTTTTTTAGCGTCAGTGTTTTTTTGTGCTGTGCGTCAAGATATTTTGCTACAAATGGGGGGTCTCCGAACGATAGGTGATTTTTTATTAGAATAGCTTTCAAGGCATTCTCAAATGCGCCTGCTACGACGACGCCTGCTTTACCCAGGTTTAAGACTTTTGTAAAACGCTCAATGAGAGCTACTGGGTAATTTTAAAATCCCCAATTCGTTAGTAGGAATTATTTAAAAAATTCAGAATATATTTCCTTAACTTAAATTGCTCGGTATTGAAATAATACCTCTACTGGGACTTTCAACAACTGAGCGGAAACTGTCAAAATAACCAACTTTTGTAAACGAAAATGAAACGTTCCCGCGACAGTCGGTACTACGTTACCGGAGCGACCCGTATTTATATCCGGCCAAGGACTGTCACTTCAGCAGTATTCCCCATATAGTATGTATGGGGAATGTTTATGCTGCTACAACCACAACAACAACAACGAAAATGAAAAGTTAAGTTAGATTGAAATAAACGTTGGCACAGAATGGAAAAGGAAAAGTTAATAGTAAAAAATCTAGGAAAACCTTTAAAAGAACTTTTTTTGTCGCACTCAGACATAATTAATTCCATTGTACTACCCTTGGATTGCCTTTTTAATTTTCTTTAAATCTACTCGATCTCCAAAGAAATCTGAGTAGATCTTGTGGTGCCAAGGAGCCAAGGTGGTCGCTTTTTAACACATCAGTGCCAAAGACCTCAAGTCTGATTCGAGCGAAGGTGGGGCAGGCGCACAGAAAGTGGTCCGTCGTCTCATTCTCTCTTCCTTGGGCCGGACCAAGGAAGTTAGTCTCAGAGCTGATTCTGTCTAAAGAGTCAGAGATCTCGTTACCCACGATACCCTCTAGTCCCAGAGCCCATGTTAGCATCAGGTTATTATGTCTACCGACATAGTTCAACCTGGATTTACAGGACTCGTCTATCCTTGAAGTGGTTGGGGGCCTGACTAAGGCCATGAGCGCAGCTGGACTGTCGCTGCAGACACATAAAGATCTGCCTCTCCAGCTGTTTTCCACAACAAAGTTCATCGCTTCTTGAACTGCATACACCTCCGCTTGAAACACAGATGCATGCATTCCAAGAGCAAAGTGCAGTTTTGTTCCGCTGGGTTCCACGTATACCCCAGAGCCAGAGCCGTGCTCGGCCCTGAAGCCATCCGTGAAAATGCGGAAACAGTGCCCGGGCTCATTTTCTGAGTTTGACCACAGTTGAGCTCTGGCAGCACCACACTGTATCTCTTGTCAAGCTCGACTCTGGATGGCGTCGAGTAAAGGGGCATGGGGAGGATTGTTGGACCGAAGTCCATGCCGTCTCTGTTTTCCAATGCCGGACAGGGGCCGTACCAAATCCCATAGTGTTTCAGCCTCCAGATGGCCTTCAAGGCCTCTCCTTGGATGAAAGCATAAAGTGGTGGTAGACTAATCAGAGTATCTAATGCCGCGCCTGAAGTAGTCGGAAAAGCACTCACGCAACAGATGGCCACAGTGCGTTGTAGTTTCAATAAGTTCCTTCTGACTCCTACGAGAGGAAGCCTACGCATCCAGACCACTGATGCATAGGTGATAATAGGTCTTATCATAGCTGTGTAGATCCATAGGACCTTGATAGGAGTAAGACCCCATGTTTTCCCAAAAACACTCTTGCACTGCCAGAAGTCTGTCAGTGCTTTGGATGTCTGTATTTCAACGAGTGATTTTCCAGAGGAGTTTACTATCGAGGATTACTCCAAGATATTTTTAATTTCTTTGGATAGCTCGATTGTGACTCCTTTTAGCTAATTTTAGCTAAAATAACGTTAGCGCATTAATTGATTCTGACAAATCGATCGAAGTCGTTTACTTTGTGTGATGAAATTCGTTTTACTCGACGTGCTGCAGACGACCATGTTTCAATATGCGCAAAGAAAGATTAGCATACGTTTTGTAGTCTTGGCTGAATTTACGATTTTTTGGTGAATGAAGATTCTCTGCTAAATCTCTAGCTGCCTTAAAACTTCTTCTCTGGTAGCTGAAACCAGAGCCATTCACTTCTAGCAGAGAGAGAGAGAGAGAATTGCATTAACATTCTCTGCTTCTAGTACTCAGCTCATTTAACATTTTGATGAAATTTCTTTTACTCGAATCTCGTGTTGAAGACTAACATGTTTCAATCTGGGGGAAAGAGATTAGCATAGTAAATAAAGATTCACTGCTCTATTTCTTGCGCTCCCAAAAAAAACTACTTCTCTTGTACCTTGAACCAGTGCCACTCACGGCTACTACTCAGCTCATTTAAGATTTCTCGGAGTGACCGAGATTATATTCATAAATGAGCGGATAGAGTGAACCAGTGCAATTGCAACGATAATTGCATATCCAGCAGCATTATTACATACATATATACATACTACTATATTATTACTGCTCACATGTGCATACATACTCGCATACTCAAAAAGGAACTACAATGAAAATGCGAAAATTAGAGAACAACTCGGCGTGCAGTATTGCGGTTATGAATTAACCGCAGCAGACAAATAAGCCGCTCTCAGCTATAATCTGCCACCTCCAACGGCATAGCCTGCCCAAGAATATTCAAGTATGCATGTATGTATGTATGTTTGTTTGTAATTGGAGTTGTAGAATTTTCGTCAGTGCCATAAAATATATGTACATATGTAGGTGTTACGGACCGAGACGAAACGTTGTACGCATATAAAACATACGACATTTTTATGTTCAATTTTATGCGAAAAATTCTATAAAAAAAAACTTTAACGAACCGCTATTATTGACGGAATGGGCATGAATTAGACATGTACACCTGTTACTACGAGCGCGTAGTAAGCTATGAAGCGTTAATCTCCATCTCCTTTCAGCTGACGAGTGTACGACACTAATACAGGTAGTAAAACATGAAACAGCTTTTGTAAGCTTTACATGCTTGCCCCACCACCAACTACTATACCAACTTCTGGGGAGCCGGCAAGACATCTCATCCACTAAGCGCCCACCTAGACCTCCAACTCCCTAGCGGTTCATATTTGCCGGTTACGCGCCGCTTTTATGCGCTTGCCCATTGCAGTGGCGTAAAATTTTATTCACTTTTATTTCGGTGATGGTTTGTTTTATTTTACTTTTGACTACGGCATGAGTAACGGAGCGAGTCACAAAGGGAATGCATAAAAAAGCCAATATAAATTTTGTATAACAAAGAATTTAAGCTAAATTGATAGTAAGTAAAAATTGTTTTTTTTTAAGATAAAACAAGTTTTTGGAGAAATATTGAAGAGAAGTTCTATTTTTCGCTAGATGCGTTTAGTGAGTCATATCTCACAATGTGTACAACGCATCGAGTTGTTGTTGTTGTAGCAGCAAAAACATTTTCCCTAAATGTACGGGGAGTGCTGCTGGAGTGACAGTCCTTGGCTAGATATATAGTAAATGCGGGTCGTTTCGTTAAAGTAGAACCGACTATCGGGGGAACGCAGAAATTCGTATCGGAGGTTTAAAGGCGACTCAGGCGACCTCAGAAAAAGCTATCTGGTTGCTTTGGGTTTGGTGTGGCCAGTAGTGTTTTACGGCGCTACCAAAATGGAGGTCAGAGTCGGAGTCAAAAACATTGTGCTGTATGCACCCAACACAGCATCGAATGCGATTGCGAAGTAGTGGTTCCAACGATTTCGTTCTGCTCGACCAATGATCTCAAAAAGGAGCTCGATGTAGTGGTGCAACACGAAGGACTTTTTGAAACGAGTTGAGAGTCTTTGTTCAATCGAAGTCGATCTATTTTTGAAACTGATGAAACCGTGGTCAAATAGTGATGAGACGGCAGAAACGATCGCCAAGCCCGGTTAAGCAGGGAATATCGTTTTACTGCCCAATTGGGGGCTTGGAAGAAAAACATCCACTATGAATTGTTTCCATTGGATCAAATACTCAATTCGGACATCTACTGCCACCAACTGACCAGATTGAAGCGGAAGATCGACCAGATTTTTTTGAATAGAAAGGGAGTTGTGATCCATGAATACAACGCCAGGCTGTTGCTCAAGGACGAGGCAGAAGTTCAGAGCGGTACTAACGCATGGTTGCAAAACTGGTTTCAAGAAAGGCCTGTGACTGTGGCTGGTTAAGGTCATTTATCAATTTTTGAGCCATTTACTAACAACCAAAAAATGTTTTTATTTATGTAGATTTGAAATTTTTTATTTTCCAAATCCCTAGGTGCAGAGATACATGCATTTACGCTACAGTTACGTGACATTTCTGATGGCTCTAACACTAACTCTGGGCAGGGCTCTAAGTGAAAGGTAATGGAGGTAGTTGAGCAAAAACTTTGCGCTTGGAGAGTACCTCTCGGAGTCCAAAGTCGGGGCATTAGCAATTTTTAAGTTAATTGACTTCTTCTTAATTGGCGCGATAACCGCTTATGCGATTTTAGCCAAGTTAGACAAAGCGCGCCAGTCGTTTCTCGTGCCAACCTTTGCCGGTTGAACACGCACACAGTGATGCTAAGGCCTTCTCCTCCTGCTTTTCAAACCACCAGCTGGTACAACGCATCGAATACTTTCAGATCCGGAGCATTGGTCTCCATTCGGACGACATAACCCAGCCAACAAAGCCGCTGGAACTCTATGTATTCGCTGCGCTATGTCTATGTCGTCGTCAAGCTCATATAGCTCATCGTTTCATCGTCTGCGATATTTAGAGCATTTGAGAAGAGATGGCTCGAATCATGCTTTCTTCGACACGAAATCACCAATAGCCAAGTCTCACTCTCGAAGTAAGTAGGTGAATTTTTAGTTCAGTTGTGCATGAAAAGTGTCAAAGTAATGCAAAGAACTCCGTTTGTGCAACCCACGGCATAAGAGCTAAAGCTGAAAGAGATGTCAGCAAGCGCAAACTCCGTTTTGTATATTCCAGCCATCATGAAGAAAATTGAGGCCAAATTACACGAAAGAGTCTTTGGGTTGTTGTTGTGGTATCAGTAATACAAGCCTTGTCAGTGTAGCATAATAACCGGTCGTCTTCGTCTAGCTAATCTAAAGGTAGGCCCAGGAAACTTGCTGTTTGGACAGGTTGGGGGGTGTTAGATGAGGGGTGTTAGATGAGGGGATCTTAAGGGGCATGTGGAAAGGTGACTAGTGTTGTTGTTGTTGTAGCAGCATAAACATACCCCGTGTATGTACGAGGAATGCTGCTGAAGTGAGAGTCCTTGGCCGGATATAAATTCGGGTGGTTCCGGTTACGTAGAACCTGTCGTGGGAACAGTGACTAGTGTCGTGCGGGATGTATTCACGTACAGGACCGGTATCCGGTGGTCGGGAGCTTAAGAAGGTGGTTACGGTCTCCCGATGAATGTCGTTTATTGTCTGTCTAAGCAATGTCTGGTCCAGTAAAATGTGTTTAGACCCCTTCTGAAGCTTGAGAAACTGGTACTGCAGCTCAAAAAGAGACCTCATGTACCAGTTGATAATTTAGGAAGGGAATAGCTATTGTTCTAACAAGCTTTTTGAAACTCTTATGATCTCTTTGAAACTCTCTTCGAAGCTCTTTGATCATCGGTCACCGTCTAAAGGACTGGCTTTTTCGCCTTATCTTACATAAATCAATCTAAAGGCTACAAATTCAACAGAGCATAAATGGTGACATTTGTTGCTGTCTCCCTAGTCCTTGATATTCTACATAGCCTAAAAGCCACGATTCAACGCCAGCACGCCACGATTTAATACGCGTTCGTTGGCCTTATTAAAGGTATATGTTCGTGTACAGACAGAATATTCCAATTAATAAACGATGGGCAATAAATAAATTTATTTCTTGTAATTATTATGTCTTTGCTACTCATTCATTCTCCATTTTTTCGGATGCATTCGTAACTCGAGTAATCAAATGAGTAAAAAAGAAAAAAATCTTCTACCATATAAGGGCATCCAAGTGTCTGAATCATACGAAGCTTCCTCTTAGGCAGTCACAAAAAAAAATTAAAAAAATTAATGCGAACAATAATAAAAGAAAATAAAAAAAGTTTGATGCCAGAAAAGAGTTCACCAGTCGCTTGCCTACTTCGTTTGTGCAACCAGCGTACACAACTGCAATCAACTACGCGCTGCCCACACAGCTTTGAACTTTGAGCATCCATTCAATGACATTCAGGCAGTGAACAAGTTGGGGCGAATGCCATATATGGTGGGTTGTCACCAAAAGAGTCGTCGAATCGCGAATAGCAACAAGTTAACAATTTTATTTTTTGACGCATATTTCTTAACTGCTTTCGAGATGTGAGTGCGCACACAAAGAGGAAATGCGCTGAGATGACAATCATAAAGAACTTCAATTGGAGCGGCTGCGTGGTTGGAGTTAAATTCGTATGCCCAACAATTTATTTACTTAATTCGTATCCCCAGTTATATTATATAGTATTTTTTTAGTAATGCATATTCTTTTTTTAAATAAAAATTTTAATAATTTTTTTAAGTATATTTTTAGTAACAGATTTTAATTGCGATCCCTCAGCTTACTAGCCTTCAGCGTTCCCTTATTTACCATCGAGCAGAACTCTTAGTGTCTGGCATAGCAGAGGAATTCAAGCCAACTTTCGAAGTTGAAGTAGGCACACAGGAAGCTTACGATGATAGATTGATAAACTTTTAAAGTGGTGACTCGGAGTAAGTTGATAAAATTGAGCAAGAGGCATTCTGATTCGGGTTTTACTTAGTCGGAAGTCAAGTCATTTATACTTGCACCATATTTCTTCCGTATTTTTTAAGCAGAAATAACCTATAGAAAAGTTACTAGGTCGAGAAAGGAGAAGGGAAGGAAGAAGGAGCCTTGGGAATAGAGGATGATGACCATGCACTTACGACGACGCCGACGGAGGCTGATTTACGTTCGTAATTAGCCTCAACAAACTATTGACGAGCTTCATTGTATGTATGATATTTAAACCCGCTTTATCCGTAAGCGCAGCGAAAAAATGAGAGCCCAGATTTCGAAACTTTGCCAGATGAGAGCAGGGTAGCTGAGAAGAAGGTGTTGAGATGATTCCACCTCGTCCTCAAGACAGCTTCTGCAAAACGGACTTAAGGCAATCACAAGTCTCACCGCATGGACACCTAACGAACAATGTCCGATAAGGATACCCACCAAATTCGAGAGCTGGAGCTTTGCTAGCCTTAGCAGTTCCCTCGGGCGTCCTCGATCTACCCGTGGGCAGAAGAATCTCGCGACCTTGCACGTTTGCGCACTAGCCCAGCGCTCGCTGAGTTTATTCGAGGCCGATCTTTCCAGGAGTAGACCACAGATTCTTAAGGGAACCCCAATTCTCTCATTTCGCGACGAAACCATCTCCAAAGTTCCCTGTCTAGCCAGCTCATCAGCCCAACAGTTTCTCTCTATGCCGCTGTGACCGGGAACCCAAATGAGCCTGATATCGAAGTATTCGGATGCAATCGAGAGAGAAGCCAGACATTCCCCAACTAATCTCGAACGCACAAACAACGAGCCCAAGGTCCAAATTGCAGCTTTGCTATCGGAGTAAATATTTACTTCCTTAACGGTAATTACCGAAGTAAGCTACCAACCCACTGCTTTCTTAATTACGGCCACCTCCGCTTGGAAAACACTACAGTGGTCCGGAAGCCTGAATTCGAGCTTGATGGGGAGCTCCTTACAGAATACTCCCCCACCAACCTTTCTGTCTAACTTTGAGCCATCCGTGAACATGGAAAGTAACGGAAGAAGCCTTGAGTCTTGAGATGAAAGAATTAATGAAAGTTTATTAATCGAAAGGGATAGATAGACATTCGATATCTACTCATTGAGGTTGAGGTTCAGCGCACCATACAGGGTTAGTTTAAAGAGGCGGCAGCCCTTGGCCGGGAAAAACCCGAGTCATTTCGACACGTAGAACTGGCTGCCATGGAAAGGAAATGTACTTCGAACATAAGAAAACTATTAAGGATCATATTTTCAAATACAAAAGAATCAAATCAACAAAGTGGGATGAGTATTCGTCCGCCATTCTAAGATGGTGGTGCACAGCCCCTAAAACAAAGGCCTGTCCATCTCGGAAGATGAGTTTTGCGAGTTGAGGAGACTGAGTAGCGTTAACGTAGAGTTAATGATGTCACGGTTAGCTGGAAGCTTATACCAACCGGCCCATTGTGATGCCATGTGAGCAAGCTCTAAGAACGTGAAAGATTCCGAGTGACTCCAAGTCTGCTAGGCATTCAAAGAAGATTAAAATGTCGCGTTGCCGATGAATTGACCAATTGTGGATCAGCGGTTCCATCATAGGGACCAGAGCCACTAATCGGAATCAGTTCTGCAGGAATCAAGAAGATGCAATCCACATAAAGAGCGATGGTCCGATCTGGAACGCTGCAGGACTGCAAAATATTTTGTGACAAGCCCGAACAGAAAACTGTCGAGCTTTCTTCTAAAACTTGGAAGAAAAGACGTTCAGTTGATGGTCGGTGCTATTACAGGACACAATCCATGGGCTCCACATATGAGCACCATTGGAATCATTCAGGACCCGATTTGCCGATTAGCGCAGGCGGATGACACTGAGCATTTTCTCCTGCATTTGCTAGAGCGAGTCTGTGAGTTTAGGGTTCCGATGTGATGAGAACAAGTAAAATTCGTTCTCTCAAACTGGAGAATATTTTGTTAGTCTGGGTGTTTTAAGAGTTACCAAATCTCTCGGTACTTCTTGGCTCGACCTTTCAAATTTCAATTTCAATTTCGAGATATCGCGTTCTTCTTTCCATCTCTGCAGCTGCGACAAAAGTCATGTGTGAGAATCCCATTTATTAGCCATGCCTCTAGTGATAGCACTCATCACAGCACGAATAGGGGAACGGTCAAGGGAAGTTAATTATTTGGATGTTTTTCCATCGGATGTAGATGTTCAGACCTATATTGGAACCCAGCATGTGGGGTATCGGGTTCTTCAGTTCTTTGCTGTGCTTTACAGCACGCAACATATCCGCATATGATGTACCGTCCGCCTTTTCCTCGATAATAATGGCGTCCGACATTGGCATTCTGCGATTTCTTTTCCTTCTCTACCTTTTTCCACTCTTCCTTCTGCATGAGTTGAGTTATAGTTTGTGGCCGAGAGGAATCAGAGTCGGTTTTCCTTTTTTCAGCAACTGCAGACTTTGTTGCAATCTAGGCTGCAGCTCTTGGGCTTTCTTTGGCACGGGTTCTTTTAGCCAACTGAGGAGTATTTTTCCCTGCTGTCGAAACCATTCGCACATGTTTAGGGTTGAGTCCATTTCAATGAGAACGTCTGTGTAAGCTCTTTTTATAACACTGCACATTCTTATTATATCACCGGGGACATTACGGCGTGATTCTACGTATTGGATAAGTCCATCAATTTCCTTTCCGAGTATGCCAATCAATTTAAATTGTATGTTTTGTTTTGTATCAGTCCTGCAGGAAATCGGGTTTTACTGCGGCTTGGGAGCGTTAGTGACTTGTTTGATGAGATAGGCTGTCGGCGTCTCGACCGTGCCATCTCGGCCTTTCATCTTCAGCGTTCCTACACCTGTTCGCCACTGGGTAGTGGTTGTTGGCAAGCTGCTCTCCGTTGTGTTGCCTGTTGTTGCTGCTGCTTGTGGGGGGTCCTTGCAATCACTGAGCTCCTCCTGAAAGCCTCCACAAATTTTTCTGTTACCACCTTGGAAGTGCTGTTTACATCGTTGTTGTTGTTTTGTTTATACATATTTGTGTTGTCCATGCTGTATGGGCCCCAACTCACAGCCGTTATCTCAGTGCGTGTACGTAGTTACCGTAAGTCTCATGATTATCTTTGTAAACAGGGAGGCCATGCGAGGGTTGACACTGGTCCTTCTGGGGTCCAGTGTTCAGCGCCAGACTTCAACCCGGAATTAATGCGAAGTAGTCTCAACCCAACCTGCCATGAAAAAGCTCCTCATAAAAATATCTGCCGTTCGGAGTCGGCTTGAAACTGTAGGTCCGTCCATTTGTGGAACAACTGGTGTGGACGCACACCACAAATAGGAGGAGGAGCTCGGCCAAACACCCAAAAAGGGTGTACGCACCAATTATATATATTATATATAATCTCCACCCAACCTACGTGGTCATTTAAGACTACGCACTTTGAGCGCTTTGTGAGACCTCCCAGATTTTATCGCGGCGGAAGAGGCCATGAACCCTTCTGAAAGCCATTTTTTCAAGATTCCACTCCGCATACTCAGGTAACAGCTTTTTCGCACTACGCAATTAGTACAGGCGCTCCTTACATGGAGAACAGACGCTGGCCAGGAAGCCGCTCAACCTGAGGCAGACGCTTCTGGGTTCTAGTTTTTTAGGTAAATAGGTTGCTAGCCTTCGTACCCTAACTTGGAGATAGTTGAACTATCCGCACCTCTAAGCAGGTGTTTGTTTTGGTTCGCGAGTGGTATTTTACTTCCCCACTTACCCTGCATGATGGCGAGCCTTCCCCGTTCCACCACCTAGGGACTCGTCCGATGGGAGACAGATAGACAACTCCACACGGACTGTGTGACTGTTCTATGAAAGCCGATCTTAATCGGAGTTGTAGAAGAGAATTATCCTCGTTTCATTGGTCGTGAATTCAATTTTTCCTATTTTTCGTAGAACCAATCGTTGGGCGGCCGCCGTAGCCGAATGGGTTGGTGCGTGATCACCATTCGGAATTCATTGAGAGGTCGTTGGTTCGAATCTCGGTGAAAGCAAAATTAATAAAAAAAAAAACATTTTTCTAATAGCGGTCGCCCCTCGGCAGGCAATGGCAAACCTCCGAGTGTATTTCTGCCATGAAAAAGCTCCTCATAAAAATATCTGCCGTTCGGAGTCGGCTTGAAACTGTAGGTCCCTCCATTTGTGGAACAACACCAAGACGCACACCACAAATAGGAGGAGGAGCTCGGCCAAACACCTAACAGAAGTGTACGCGCCAATTATTTATTTTTTTTTTTTTTTAATCGTTTTACTGGAAAAATCGTTAAAATCAAATGAACTCATTGCGCTGGATTATTCAGTTTGGTTCTTTAGTTTTTAAGACTAGATATAAATTAGAAAAAATAAAATTCTTAGAATAGAATAGAAAATTCTCAAATACTACTATAATCTACCGATCCAATCCATATGTGCCTCTATAAATATTTTTTTTAGCTTGAGCCGAAACCAAACAACTTCGCCAGTTGTCTATCTTCTTCTTTCCTACGTATGTATGTATGTATGTTAACAGGTATTGCAATTACTCATACACAGTCGTAGCTACATATACATTTGCATATACCTACATATATTTATTTCTGTATCCATCTCCCATGGTTTACCTCTTTTGTTTTACTTACTTACTTAAGTACTTCGCGTAAAGCAAACTAAAGAAAGTTAGAGTTCAACACCACTTCACTTTTTGCACCTTTGCTCTGAAAGCTAGAAAGATAATGATTTGCGTTTTTTACAGCGTCTAAACAAAATTGGGTTACAAGACGTCGCCAACTAACCGACAGCAGGCCAATTAGAAAAACAACAAAGCACAGCTTATGATGGGTCGCAACTAACCGGCGAAATTTGCTGGCGCAGCGATTCTCCAGCTCTTTAACAATGGCTGAGTGAGAGGGAGTGGGAGGAGCGCGAGGTCATTAGAGCAGTGATCATGAAAGCTGATAGTTTAACTACATGGCTTGTACTACGAAAAGAAAATACGATGAAAATATATTGAGAAATTTGAAATGATAAATGTGTGCATGTTTGTATACTAGGGAGGGTACGATTTCTGTTTCGATATCGTTCACAGATTCGGATTCTACGTAGAGTTCTAAGAAACAAATTACTACAGAGCATAGTTTTAAAATAAATTTTTAGCTTCCCAAATGTTACCTTTATTCATTACGAATTAATATTAAAACTAATATTGACCAAAGCGTATTGAATGTTATATTTTTTTAAGGGGACAGATACATGTAAAATTTCAAAAAAATTTTTTTTTTTTCATAAAATGTTAATGTCATCCTTTAAGAATATGTCAAACAATTTTTAGAACGTAAATTTAAGTATTTCTTGTATTACAGATCGTCAAAAGTGCTGACTCTATTCTTTGCGTTCGAGCGCTGGGAGAGGAATTTTCATGTATTCAAACTTTAGACGCGTTTTTCTCAAACTATATTTATCGAATTAACGTACACGATAACTCGAAAAGTTACTGACCGATCTCCCTGAAATTTTGCACACATCTTTTTTATGATATGACTTACTATGTGTTTCAAGTTTTTGAAAATTTTTCGAAAAAAAAATTTTTTCGAAGCAAACATAGTAGGAAAATTCGCCCCAAAACTCATTTTTTTAAGCATTTTATTCCGCGAATTTTTTTTTTTCATTTTTTGTTATTCATGTAGAAATTATGACATTAATAAACAAAAAAACTTTTGGTTTTTTGTATCCGATTGAGAAGCCCCGCTGCGACCTTCCTGGAAGAATTGAGTGTACATCCGCCATTTTAAATGATTAAAATAAAAAAAAAAATTTATTATTTTAATGTATAAATAAACTGTATGCCAATTTTGAAAAAAATATATTGATTTCTTCATTTTAAATAATTTTAAAGAAAATCAGGGGAAATATGGCCGTTTACAGGTATCTGTCCCCTTAAATACAGGGTGGGCCATGTAAAATTTGCTTTTTGAATCGGCTTTACAAAAAATTAATCACTATTTTTTCATTTTTTTTTTTTATTTTGAAGATTGAACATTGTCGTTTATGAATGAAAAATAATATCGTTCAAATGACTGCCACGACTGGCTTTACAGAGGCCATTCGATCAACGGTAGCCAAAAGTTCGAGTGTAACTTTGGCAGTGTGACAAGTTGCACCGTCCTGTTGAAACCAAATGTCGTCCATGTCATCCTCTTCAATGTTTGGAAACAACTTGTTGAGCATGTCACGGTAACGCTCGCCATTTACTGTAACCGTGGCTCCTCGCTCATTTTCGAAAAAAAATTGCCCGATGATGCCGCCAGACCAAAAACCGCACCAAACAGTGACTCGTTGTGTATGCATTTGCTTCTCTACAGTAACGTGTGGATTTTCTGAGCTCCAAATCCGAGAATTTTGCTTATTGACGTAGCCACCGATGTGAAAATCAGCTTCATTATAAAAGATGATTCTTCGGTAAAAATGCTCATCTTCGGTCAAACGATTCTCTGCCCATTGAGCGAACCGAAAACGCATTGGATGGTCATTAGGCTTCAGTTCTTGCACCAATTGAACTGTGTAAGCCTTTATACCGAGGTCTTTATGCAAAATTCTCCTCAAAGAAGTGCGTGAAATGTTCAATTCTTGAGAACGATGACGAGTTGAGGTTGTTGGATGTTCACGCACATTTTCGGCTACAGCAGCAATATTTTTGGGTGTACGCACTGTAGGGGCACGTTCACGTGTTGTTTTATCAATTAACGATCCACTTTCATGCACACGATTAACAAATGGATCCACAAACTGTCTTGTTGGTAAATTTTTTTTTTGGAATTTTTTTTGTCAAATTTCTCACAGTTTGAGTAGAAGACTCACCCCTTTGGAAATAGGTTTTCAATATTTCCCAATTTTGTTCAAGCGCATAGCGTCCCATTTCGTAAATGTCGAACCTTTAAGTAAATTATGAACACATTCCACATGCCATTTGTGTTAGCATTCTCAAAAAAATAGGTGGTTCAAAAAGCAAACGCTATATGGCCCATGCGTTACCTCAAACTTGGGAATATTTTGGCAGAAAAAATAAATTTTTGAGCCCTATTTTTATTTAAAGAACCCCATGAAAACACCTACAAAGCAAATTATATGTAATTTTTTTATACTGTAATAGGATTGTATTGAAAAAGCTCCTCATAAAAACCTTCTGCTGTTCGGAAACGACCTAAACTGGAGGGACCCCACTGGTAGAAAACATCGTGACGCACACCACAAATCGGAGGAGGAGCTCGGCCAAACACAGTAGTTGAGGACATGTAAATGTGTGGCTATAACTTCCCGACATCTTTATTGCATAGATCAGATAAGACATGGAAGACTACAACTTAAGGGGTCCCGGTGGTCTAGAGCACGAAAATTTAGGGTGTCTTCAGGAATTTTTTTTACAATAAAAAATTGAAAAACGATATTTAAATTGTTTAGGCTTTTTATTTAATTTCTTTTACATTAAAAAATGAAATATTTTTTTTAATTTTAATAATTTAAACAATGGCGCTGGATTTTTTTTTTAATAAAATAATGAAAAACGATATCTAAATTTTTGAGGCATTTTATTTAACTTCTTTTACATACAAAAATGAAAAAAAAAAATTTTTAATTAAAATAATTTAAAAAATGGCGCTGTAGTAGATCCTCCCGAAAAATTGGACCTGGCTCTTCTATTTAGCTGACACATAAAAACCCAAAAAAAATGGTTAATCAGTATGACTGTAGCTTTGTCCTGCTACTAGAATAAAAAAAAAATTTACAAAATGGCGCGGTTTTGAATTTGACACTCTAAAAATTGGGGTTTTTCAGGGTTTTAATCAAAAAAATACGAAATAATTGAAATAATATTATGATTCTGGTACTGGCGATAGCCATTGATGTTGTGAACAATATATTCAAATTTCAGATGATTCGGTTGAATAGTTTTTTTTGTCTTGGCAACATCAGGCCGAAAAAAGTCGTTTCGAAATAAATGATTTTAAAGTTTGAGGTAGAGGAGCGCCCGGACTCTTCTCTATCTAGTTAATGGGCTGTAGAAGCTATAAAATTGGGAATTTGCGCATGAAAATTTCACTGTATATTCTTAAAATACTATACTTTCGAAATATCGAAAAAAATCGATTTTTGAAATTTCTAGACCACTGGGTTCCCTTAACTCAAGAAATGAAGAGACATGTAGTTATTGTTCATGCAAATGCAAACCACACCGATTTCTTAAGTGCGACCGTTCATTTATTCATACGGTTCGCCATGAGTTTGTAGCAAACCGCAAAAAACTCGAAACATTTACTGACTCTGTTTGATCTGCAGAATTTGTTCAACAAGTGCAAGCGATCCTTCACGAGAATCAATCAAAAACAAGGCGGCTCTTAAGAGGTAGCTTAATGGTCCTGGGGTCTTTCTTATTCGTCGAGTTGTCAATGAAGATCTCCACTATAAATCCTACGCTGTGCGCAGGTGACAGCTTAATCGGAGACGAAACACGAAACAAATATCCGATCAAAACGCCTTCTAAACAAAATTAAACAGCCTGAAGCGCCTGCGATGTTTGGTTTGTTTTTGACGAAAAAAATGTTTACCAAAATCAAAAGACCAATCGCAGAAATGACAGATGGCTAGGTTCAAATCTTACAGAGGTTCCCGTTACCATGCGCACGAAGCCTCCAGTCGCTGTTATAGGTTTAGGCATTGGGAGCAACAAAGGACATGCCATGCCACCATGCATCTTTAGTGAAGTGTTTCGAGTGAATTCTGCTGCATATATTGGGGTTCTAGAGACGGTAGTGAAACCCTTGACTGATAGTGTACGCGGAGATAACCCATGCATTTTTCAGCAAGACTCTGCTTCTTCACACACAGCGATAGCGACACAAGATTGGATGACTGAAAATTTCCATGATCACATAACACCACGCCAGCAAGCAGGCTTTCGCAGCCAGAAATCATGCATCGATCATATAGCTACTCTGCGCATCATAATCGAGCAAATGAACGAGATGCACGAATCGTTATACCTAGTCTTCGTTGATTATGAAAAAGCTTTTGATCGACTTAAACTCAACTTACAACGAAAAAGAGTTCCTGACTTCTTTTCGGATACCATCCAAACCGACGCTGACATAAGACAGGGCTGCATTCTGTCGCCGCTTCTTTTCCTTGTTATCATCGATGAAATACTAACTAATATATATCAATCGACAATGCAGGAAAAAGAGGAATGTTATGGCACCCGATTTCAAATAACCATTTAGAAGGCCTAGATTTTGCTGATGACATCGTTCTAATCTCTCAACGCAAATCGGATATGCAAAGCAAGTTGAATGATTTCGTAAAACACTCTAGTGCCGATAGATTAAAATCAATGCAAAGAAAACCAAACATTTAGAAGTACACACGAACGATGCATTCTACAATATCGGAGAGGAAAATATTGAAAATGAAAACGTTTTTCAATACCTTGGAAGCCAATTCACTGCGGAAAGCGGATGCAAAAAGGATGTGTCTACAAGATGGCAAAAAGCAAGAGGTGCATTTGCAAATCTTCGTCCGGTGTGGCAATCCAAGCAAATGCACATTACAATAAAATAGAAATTTTCAACTCCAATGTTAAATCAGTTCTGCTCTACGCCTGTGAAACATGGTGTCTGTCTGCGGAAATTGTACAGAAGCTTCAAGTGTTCGTGAGCCGCTGTTTGAGACGCATTCTACGTATCTGGTGGACAGACAACTGGATGTCTAACACCGAATCGCATCGACGATGCCATCAGAAACCAATTGCAACTGAAATAAGAGAACGTAAATGGAGATGGCTTGGCCATACCCTACGGTTACGGAAAGGTGGCACTGAAATCAGCAAACAAGCGCTGGACTGGAATCCCTAAGGACAGCGCAGAAGAGGTAGACTTAGGAGCTCTTAACGACACTGCATCGAAAAGGAATACAAGGCCGTGGGCAAAACAAAGACCTGGCAGCCAGTGAGAAATATATCCAGGAATCGCACAAATTGGAAACAATTTACTTTGACTCTATGCTCCGCAACGGAGACGAAGGAATGATGATGATGATGATGATGATGATGATGACATAACACCGAACTTATGACCGCTTAACTCCCTAAATCCGAACCACCGGGATTACTGTGTATGAGGCGTAGTTGAGCGTGAAATCAATAATCATCCTCATAAGGGCATTTCTTCTCTGAAGGCTGCAGTTAATACTGTTATGGCCGATCTGAATAAGGTGGAATTGAATCGGGCATGAAATCGTTTACCGACCTGGAACGAGAAGATCATGGCAGTTAATGGAATGATTTTTTAGATATGTAATAAGTTAATGTTGTGCGAAAAATTCGTGAAGTTTCATTAAATTTTGTTTAAAAAAGAAAGCTAATTAGTTTTACTCTCAAGTTGTCCTCCAAAACCGTGGGCACCCTGTGTATAATGAAATTGATTGTATGTATTTTTTTATGTAAATCAAGTTAAAACTTGAAAACAAGATAGAGTTTTATAAATATAGAGATATAAACAAAATTTATTTCTAAAATTTTTTCTATTAATAATTTTTTTCTTATAATTAGTAACGTATGATATTTACAATTATTTTAGTTGTAGATCCCTTTTTCGATTCAACAAAAGTTGTATTATGGCTACTTTCTATCTTCATTCCCATAACTCCCTCTCAATTTTCGTTTTTTAAAATTTTGGTAACTTGAAATTGACTTTGCAGCTTGGCTCTAGTGGACTTTTTTCTTAGAATTTAATGGACAATCCGAATCTGCTAGGAAAGTTGTTGAGAAAAATCGTTCTATGTGAATTGGCCCACCCTAATGCGCATACATTCATAATACATACATTTATGTGAATTTCTGCTTATATTCACGTCTTTTATACTTTAACAGGGGCTTTCAAGTTTGCGTATTTTTTTTTTTTGAGGTCTAATTAAACAAATGTTTTGAATCGAAATTTATTATCTCTTTGTACGAGTATATAGCAGAGGGTATACAATTTATAAAAAAATATTTTTCAGATCTTATTTCTTTCGAAACTAGTAAACTCCTGTACGGAGGAGATCAAATCTCTTGGGTGTGCAGGTAACATTTCTCTGATCTGGCTTCCAGGACATAGAAACATGGAGGGAAATGAAATTGCTGATGAGCTTACCAGGAAGGGGACTGAATTGGCCTCAGATACCTCCTACCCGGTCATCGGCATCCCCCTGACAGTTGTTAAAGGGGAATTGCATAAATTATTTCTCAGGAAAACGCAGACAAGATGGAGCTCCATTTCTTCATGTGCTGTTTCGAAAGCCCTTTGACCCCAGAGAAATATATATGGAGGATTCAGAAAGGCCTTTGGACTCGGATCGGCACACATGCGGAAAAGCTAGGATTACCATTTAACCCCCAATGCAGAAACTGGGGAGACCTTTCAGAGAAGCAGACTGTTGAGCACTTTCTCTGTAAATGTCCGGGTTTGGCAGTCAGACGTTTAAGGTCACTGGGTGCTCCTTTTTTCGACAGCCTGTGGCAGTGCGCCAACGTAAATCCCATCAATCTTCTCCATTATATCAACAGCTCTGGCTGACTGTAGATATCTGGCTGTTGGAGGTCTTATAATGGTATCAAAACGTCGCTTTAGTGCTACTTGAGGAGTGCCAGACTGGCACTTCAATCATTTCACCCACCTAACTACCTACCTCTTTCTTTCTTTCAAAAGTTTTAATAACATTTAGGCATAACTCTGACTTTATATTGGCCAATTCGCGCCGGGTGTTTTCTTTCCAAGTTCCAATTGTTTTTGATTTTTTCACTTAAGCCCTAATCTTCATATGACCCTACAGAAAATAGTACACAACTTCTCGGTTCTTCGCACAAACTCTATCTTTTTGATGCTTGCTTGGAATCTCGTTTATTTAAAATTAAATTTATGGTTTCGTTAGATGTATGGCATGCGGCATGCAACCGTTGACGGTAATCAAATGCCCAGCTGCTTTTGGAAATTCTTCATATGCTTCTATTATAGCGCCGATATGTTTGATTGAAACGTCGGCGCGAACGTGTGCTGATGCTTTTATATTTTATACTTAGCCAGTTGACTCTAATTTTTCGTTACATTTTTTATTTCGGGCGCTGTTTAACCCTACGTTGGGCACCCGGGTCTGGCCAGACTTTTCTGTCCAGATTTTTTCAACTTTGGACGTGAACTTAACGTATTTTTGTTATACTAACGACTTGAGCTTCCAGGTAGTTTCCTAAAATTTAATTTTCTATCGATTTATGGGTGCGACCTTTTAAAAAGGATCCTCGAACAGGATGAAAAAAGGTCAGACCCGGATGCCCAACGGAAGTTTTAAAAAAAGGTGTCCAACGGAGAGTTAGCGATTATGGAGGTCGAAAATATCCACAATTTGGCAAAATGTCCACTTTCGCAAAGGATTTAAATTTATTCTATACGATTCTCGAGGGTAATCGAACTCATTTTAATAGGTTGAAGATTTTCATTTAATAGCTGTGAATTCATTCATTTGAATAGATAAAAGAAATGCCCTAGAACTGTGGCAACTGTAAAAAAACCGGTGCTGCAAATACTCTAACACGAACTTGAAGTACCCTGTTGCTAGCTCTATGCTTACACCTTATACATACTCATACAAATATAAAATAATACATACTTTTATAGACATCTCTGCAGCTACAAAAGCCAAACTGCCTCTTTTTTCAACTATTTGTACATTCTTCTTCCGGCTTTAAGTTCACGAGACTAGTGCTAGAGTTCAGGTTCGAAATCGTGTGGGATGTCAAAGAACTTTTTCTTTAAGTTATTATTGGACATAGCCTATGTTTGTTGTTGTTATTTATTGTGTTATCTGTGTATTTTTTTTTTTAATTTATTTAATTTTTTTTGTTCACACCAAGCCACGGTTTTAGGGGTTATCTGTTGCTGTCAGTTGATCTGGATTACGAAATTCAATTTAAGTAGAGCAATGTTTTTTTTTCATTGGTGAGGTGCAAATGTATGAGACATTATTTGGGCTGATGTACTTGTATACGTAAGTATATATTATTTACTATTTTTAAGCTATTTGATGGTTTAAACTAGTCTTTGTTTTTGTTAATATTCATATTTTTTATAGACGCCCAACAAAAACCATATAAATCGAGACTTAAAATTAAAAAAAAAATTTAAAAACTTCCATAAACTTTCAATCTCATTTCCATGGTTTTTTATTAGAAGTTCTAGAAAAATATTTAACTTACCGTTTTATAGCTGATTAAATTTTTGGTGTAATAAAGTGCAAGTTTCAAGTAGCTAAAAAATCTCTATGATTTTTATTTTTTTCTTTTTGACGGCGCTGCGCATTTTCTTGATATAACAAACGCATGACATTTTATGATGACAAAAAGCAATAAGATAAGCGAGATAGTTTTTTAAAAGAGTTGCATTTTTTATTATGAAATAAAATTAATTAAAGAAAAGTTATTAAAAATTAAAAAAAAATTCATATGAATAAGTTATGGGCTAAAAGTACAATCAAAGAGGCATTAAAGATTCCTTATTTATTTAAATAAAAAATAATAATAATATTTAGCGGGTAGTCTTTTGTTAGGTATTTGGCCGAGCTCCTCCTTCTTTTTGTGGTGTACGTCTTGATGTTATTCCGCGAATGGGGGGACCTGGAGTTTCAAGCCGACTCGGAGCGGCAGGTGGTTTGTTTTTTTTGAGGAGCTTTTTCTTGGCAGAAATACACTCGGAGGTTTGCCATTGCCTGCCGAGGGGCGACCGCTATTAAAAAAAACTTTTTCTTCATTTTGGTATTTCACGGAGACTCGAACTAACGCACTCGCGTACGGTAGTCACGCACCAACCCATACAGCTACGGCGGCCACCATTTATTTAAATTAAACAATTAAAATAAGCTGCCTCGTATTTTACTACAGAAGAAATGAAATGCTTCAAAAAGAGCGTCAAACTTACATTTTCGGGAAAAGTTTGATTCAATTTCGTTTTAGGATAGTGTGAACTATTAAAGATTTTAAAGATTATACTATGTACCAGTAAGTAATATAGTAGGTAGGTAGGTAGGTGAAATGGTTGAAGTGCCACTGTGGCACTCCTCAAGTAGCACTGAAGCGCCGATTTGATACCATTATAAGACCTCCAACAGCCAGATATCTACAGCCAGCCAGAGCTGTTGATATAATGGAGAAGATTGATGGGATTTGGGTAGGCGCACTGCCCCAGGCTGTCGAAGAAAGGAGCACCCAGTGATCTTAGTTGTCTAGCTGCCCAACTTGGACATTTACAGAGAAAGTGCTCAGCAGTCTCCTTCTATGAAGGGTTCCCACAGCTTCTACAATGGCGGTTAAATGCTAACCCTAACTTTCGCGAATGTGTGCCGACGTTCCAGTGATCGATAAACACAGCTACGAGTTTGGAAATAGAATGGCGAGGAGCCAAAGGCCTTCGTATATTGTACTGGTGCCGAAATAGCACATAAAGAAATGGAGTTCCATCTTTTCTGCGCTTTCCTGAAAATTATTTGTGCTGTACCCCTTTAACAACTGGCAGGGGTATGCCGAAGACCGGGTGGAGGTCTCTGAGGCCAATTCAGCCCTCTTCCTGGCAAGCTCATCAGCAATGTAAGTAGTAGTAGTAAATAGTATTATTCTAAATATTTATAAGATGGCGCAAAATTAATCATCCATGTTTGTTTTTGAATAACTTTTTTACTAAATAAAAAAAAAATATTTTGGGGAATGGAAATCTTGATGTTGAGCTTTACAGGTTCCATTGTTTGTCTGTTTGCGTAGTGTACTTATAAATAAATGGCTAATGAGTAAAATTGGATTACTAATAATGAAATTACAATATTACGGTTTGAGTCTCAATCAAGATGTTTAAAAGTGTTTTAACTCCGAAATAGGGTTGCCAAATTTTATTTTCTAATAAAGCAGCAACTAAGTGACATAAATCCTACATTAAAAAATGTAATATTTGTGAGCTATTAATAACATTTTCTTAGAGAAAGAATAAAAAAAATTAAATCTTAAATTAAAAAATAAACTTCAACAGGATTGCAAAAAAATTGTGGGTCACGCGCGATGGTACTAATGAGTTAATGATGTATTTATTCACAGTTTGCGAAAATTTTAGCCGGAAATTGGCAAAAACTTTCGTTTGTTTAAATTTGATAAATAAAAGTCTATACAGTGATGAACAAAAGTATTGGCACAGCAAGATACTTTCACTTTAAAATTACTTTTTGTCCACTTATGAAGTGATTTTTAATCGCAAAAAAAAACGGGCTAGATAGAAAAAAATATTACCAATCATATTTCCTTCAACTCATTTTATTATCTTTTATATTTTATTAACACTAATTATAATATTAAAAAAAGTACTTATTATAACGAAACAAAATTATTGGCACACTTAAGTTTTATCAGGCTTTTTCGTCTAAATTTTATTGATCTAGCAACTTTCTTTCAAAAGTCCCGTTATGTTCACACAAGCAATTGAGTTTTTGTCAAAATTCAAACTACAAACAGCATAGTGCCTTCAATTACAGCAAACTTTGCTTAAATTTTTGTAAAATGAGCAGCAAAAAAGTGAAACCACCGAATCTCAGCGCAAAATAATATTATATTTGCATAATCAGGGCAAATCATGCGCTGAGACTGGTGAAATGATGAACAGAAGTCGCTACACCATACGAAGCATTGTTCAACGTTTCAAGAGCGCTTCATCTTTGAAAAGCGTGAAACGCACGGGCAGGCCTAAGGTTTTAAACGACCGCGAACGCTGCCAAATAGTCAAGCAGGTAAAAAAAAAACCCAAGAATATCCTCCACACAAATCGCAGCAGAAGTTAAGGAAGAGATGGGAAAGGATATTCATCCAATAACGGTCCGGAGGGTATTGCATGAGGAAAACTACAATTCTCGCGTGGCTAGACGCAAACCTCTCATTTCTAAAGTGAACCAAAAGAAGCGTTTAGCCTATGCGAAAGAGTACTTAAGCAAGTGACTTTTGGGACATTGTACTCTTCTCGGATGAAAGCAAATTCAATATCTTTCAATCTGATGGCCGCCAAACTGTGTGGACCTCCCATTCGAGTTCTTGAAGTGCGGCTTTGACGACTTGTTCAACATGTGGCCTGGCGTGTCGAGAAGGAGTATTGTTTGACCATGTAGATCAGGTCTTTTCAGTTGAATAGCCTCATTTACGCGGTATAGCGGGGCAATGTAGAGCTCCTTGTTGTCCGTGGTACAGTCTCGAGCATGTTCCAGTGCACCATGTCCTCCCAGTCCCACCAAACACATATCTTGATCTTCTTTGTATGAAGATTCGGCTTGACTCTCGACTTTTGCGTATCTCCTGGAGCCACCCACTCCTCTCTTTGCTTCATATTGATATATAGGCACCATTTCCTATCGCCCGTGATGATTTAGTACAAAAAACGCTGTTTATAACCGCGTGTTGCTCGATGGTGGGCGAGATGCTGAGAAGCAATTTCATGCTGTAGACTCGCCTATACCACAATCTCCACACACGTCGCAAATGTTCCGGGCTGCTTCGGTAGCTTTTTGACCTCGATGAAAAGCAAAGAAGAGCAGATGTCGAAAGTGTGGACTTTTGCCTCCTGAGTATTCCATTTATAAGCCTCAAAACTAATATAAAAATTAAATAACTCAAAAATACAACTAACATGGTTTTGTAGAGCAGAAAGAGTTCCATCGAATGAATACTTACCCTTTGCCAAACAAAACCTTTTAAAATATAAGAAAATATAAAAACGCTATGAACTTATTCCCCAACCAATAGTTTAGTGCCCTACAGAAAAAAGGTGCTAAGTTGACTTAAGTTGTTTTTAGCAAAAAGTAGTAGTTCCACTGTCAAATTTTGGCGATTCGTTCAACTAAGCTGGGAAAATTTGCCTTACAAATAATTTTTGGCGATTTTTTTTTTCAACTGTCGTTAAATTTAATTCTATAATTTGAACGCTGAACTGTGCACTGAATTTTTATTTATTATATAAAGGGTGGTTGAATTTCAAGGGCCGATGTTGAATGTGAACCACACCTAAACGTCAAAGTTTTTTCTGCATTTCATTTGACATTTTTCAATCTCAGACTAACTCAATTTGAACGATGGAAAGATACATACTCGAGCAATGCGTTAAAGTTATTCAGGCTTATTATGAAAACTGGTGTTCAAATTTCGAAGAAAATCATCTTCAGTGATGAGGCACATTTTCACCTCAGTGGATTCGTCAATAAGCAGAATTGCCGCATTTGGGCGAATGATAATCCAAGAGTGATTGCCGAAAAACCAATGCACCCACAAAGAGTGACTGTTTGGTGCGGTTTATGGGCCGGCGACATCATTGCGCCGTATTTTTTCCAAAATGAGGCCGGTCAGGCAGTTACTGTGAATAGTGTGGACGATATGTGGTTTCAACAGGACGGTGCCACTTGTTACACAGCTAACGAAACAATGGCTCTTTTACGCGAAAAATTTGATGGCCGCCAAGATCATGTGATTTGACACCGTTGGACTTCTTTCTTTGGGGTTATTTGAAAGAAAAGGTGTATGTCGATAAGCCAGCAACAATTCAAGAGCTAAAGGATGAGATAATTCGGCACATTAACGGCATAGAACCTCAATTATGCCTCAGCGTCATCGAAAATTTGGAGCATCGGATGGAGGTGTGCAACCGAGGCCGCGGCGGCCATTTACCCGATATTTTACTCCATATGCAATTGAACCATACCAATATTATCATAATAAAGAGAAATGACAATAATTTCTTAAAAAAAATGTATTTTATTCAAAATCAACACCGGCCCTTGAAACTTAACCATTTAAAAAAATGCCGATGTTAGGAAAATTACTGACGATTTTTATGATGGCCAAATTGCTAAAGATTAGTAAATAAATCCAATAAAAACTAAATTTGAAAATTTTCTTCAAAATCCTATCAAACAAAGTGAAATCTGCGTCACTTTTCATAAACAAAATTAAATGATAAAACATCACAGCAAGTTAGTGACACACATACATATGTACACGTACTCGTATACCTACATGAATGTAAAATTGGGCGCCATACCTCTCGTCACAACAACCCATAGTGTTTGATATATATATAATCGTACACACAAATGAATCAAACCTGATGGCTATGCTAGTGATTTTTTAGATGACGCCTAAAAAATGTGAGTCGCAACGTCAACTTTAACGGTTTTGTTTAACATTTTGCAATTCAATATTATTTTACTGGCTGAAAAGTGCGCACATTTTTCATTTTCAAAGACCAGCCTAAAAAAGCAATTACATTTTACAATAAAAAAAAGCCGCTAAAAAATATATGCGTGCCCAAACTGAATTTAACAAATTTCCAATGCATAAATTACAAATAGATGAATTAAAAATTGACAACATGCGTTGACGCCTTAAGTCGCCACTGCAGTACAGCAGCAAGAAAAACACAACAAATTTGCGATGAACTCCACTGTTATTGTAGATTTACCGGTCTTTCAATGGTTTGTTGAGCTGATCGCTTTTCCTAAGCAATCATTTAATTTGTCTCACTTTTAATTTTATTTATTTATTATTGTTTTTTGTTTTTTGTTTTTTATTTGTTTTTATTTTTTACTTCGGTCAAGTAACAAGTCATTGCTCTCTCGATTCGCAACGCAATTTCATTTTGCTGAAAATATTTTCTCACTGCCTCGCTTGTCACGGTTATTGTCACTATGGCTAGGCATTAAAATCTATTAAAATGCCAACTATTTAGCTTGTGAAAATTGCAAAGTGTTGAACTGCAGTGAATATGTGTGTGGGTATTACTCTTTTGAACCACAACAAAAAACAAAAAAAAAATATACAAAATAGTTCACTTGTTGGGAAAAATTGTATTTAACCTTTTCTACTTTATTCTCTTTAACTCCAAACGCCAAATATGGTAACTTCCGTTTATATGAAGTTAAGCCGAGTTCGACTCGTCTCATGGTTGGCTGCTTTTCTTGCGATGGGTTCTTAGAATACCTTTTTTTATACTTTTATACTTGGGTTTTATAATTGTAAATAGCAGCCGAATCATTCCCATTATAAAAGTTTACCACTTTGACGCATTTTTCTTGCATCTCTTGCATCTTTCATCTACCAAAGCGTCATGACAAAGTTATGCTCATTTTTCACTTCAATCTGCGTTTTGGCAATGTTTGATGATCTTAGGTCTGGCGCTCAGTCTATAGCAGGCAACAAGATGCGCTGTGAGCTCCATTTCAAGTGGTAGTGAATTCAATAAACTTCAAACAAGCTCCAATTAATAAATTTATAAATACAGTATCCCGTCTTCTTCTTCTTCTTACAAAGTAATTTTCACATACACGCGCAAGGAAAAAGTAGATATTTTTTCAGCAAGAGGGAAATAAAAATTACTTACTTAAATTAAAAATAAAATTGCCTGCAGGAGACCAAATCAACAGATGTTTTGTTACTCAAGGAAGACTTCGAAATCTCCGGCGTTTCTTGTACGCCAAGACATCCATCCGATATATGTATATCTTTTAAGTCTTCAATGAAATTTAATATAGGGTGGGCCATGTAAAATTTGCTTTTTGAATCGGCTATAAAAAAAAAACTAATCAATATTTTTTCATTTTTTTTATTTTGAAGATTGTCATTTATGAATGAAAAATAATATCGTTCAAATGACTGCCACGACTGGCTTTACAGTAGGCCATTCGATCAACCCAATTTTTAGGCACATTTTCGATTTTTTGGGCTCCAATTTCATGAATGGCAACTTCGATTTCGTGTTTTAAAGCATCAATCTGGATGGTTCGCATAGCATTTGTCCTTAACGGCTCCCCACAAAAAATAGTCCAACGGGCTTAAATCACAGCTCCGAGGCGGCCAAAAGCTCGAGTGTAACTTTGGCAGTGTGACAAGTTGCACCGTCCTGTTGAAACCAAATGTTGTCCATGTCATCCTCTTCAATTTTTGGAAACAAAAACTCGTTGAGCATGTCACGGTAACGCTCGCTATTTACTGTAACCGGAAGAAGAAGAAGAAGAAGAATACTCACCACTTTGAAAATAGGTTTTCAATACTTCCTAATTTTGTTCAAGCGTATAGCGTCCCATTTCGTAAATGTCAAACCTTTAAGTAAATTATGAACACATTTGACATGTCATTTGTGTTCCATTCGGGAGAGGTACTAAATTCTGCTTTTCAAAATTCTTTTGGATGAAAATTCTGTAAAAATCAAAAAAAAAATTCTGTCCAGCCTAAATTCTTTTGGTTCAATATTCTGTATTTAAAATTCTGTATGATCAAAATGATGGAGAACTGAAATTCTGTATATTAAAATTCTGGAATCAAAATTATTTTCGATCAAAATGCTGTAAAAATATAACCAAATAAGCAGATAACCTGATAAGCACGCTTACCTGAATAGCACATTTATTTTATGAATAATGGAATTCTGATTTTATAGAAACCATAGTATATATACATACGTCAATTAAAGAAAAATTTAAAAATTCATTCAAAACAAAAGTTATTACATCATAATGGCGAAACAATTATTATGTTATTAAATTTTTAGCAATTCGCTTTAGAAAAGAAACATGCCTTAATATAAGCCTTTTTTTGTTATTCTTTCAATTCTGTTGTTTTATTTTACAGCCTTCTTCGTTTGACTAATTTTGTGACCATTTTGAATTTTAGTTAGTTGTGCTTTCGCACAAACCAGCTCGCCTTTTAGATCATTAATTAGTTTGTACAACCCTGAGTTTCGTTTCCCAACAATAACTTTTAGCCGACGATGCCAAGCCTCAATACTGTTGCGTTCTGGGGAAAGCGATATTGGACTCATCGTGCACTGACCAAAATTTTGGTGGGTATTTTGGCTGGGAGTTGTCTCGAGCTATGTAATTTCTTTCAAACCACGAGCAAAACTATTTTGTATCTTCGTCTTCAAGAGTACTATAAAATTGATTATAGTACTCAGAGACTTCGTCGTGAGGCAAAAAAGCCAGAGCTTTTAACATTCTAATATGTAAGGAAAAATATGAATCATTTCCATATTTCTGAACCAATCTGCAAACAAAAAAAATTAAATATTTAGTACTTTATGGTAGTTGGGATGAAATTATTCAGTATTTCAATATATTCACAATATACCTTCCTTTTTGTATTTTACGCCAAATTATTTGACTAAAATGAAAGAACATCCTTGCAATCTCGTATCGGGAAAATATTTTTTGGTAGCCGATATAATACCTATCTCAAAGTCACTAAGGATTCGTTTTGGATTTAATTGTATGCCATATCCTCGAGCAAATTGAATGAGCTCAATGAAAAACGTCTCATAGCTGGTAAGTGATTTTCTGCTCATAATGCAGAATACGGTTGCTCAAATTTCATTCACATTGTTTCTGAAGCTATAAATACATACAAACATATGTACATTTGCTTTATGTAAATCTGTTTTGATAATATAGGAAACCATATGGGTCAAGACAAGTCATGTATTGGCAGTATTTTGTTTTGCAAAACTCTATATTGAAAAATCGGAAGAGCATATGGAAAAATAAAAAAAGTGCGCACTTTTTTTTATTTATCCATATGCTCTTCCGATTTTTCAATACAGAATTTTGCAATGCAGAATTTTGACAATACATAATTTTGATTTACAAAATTTAAAATTACAGTGTTCCGCAATACAGAATTTTAACATTACAGAATTTTGCATTACAGATTTTTGAATACAGAATATTGAATACAGAATTTTAAATACAGAATTTTGAACCAAAATCATATTGTACCCAACCCGTTCCATTCTCAAAAAAAAAGTTGTTTCAAAAGCAAATGCTATATGGCCCACCCTGTATGATACAATTCTCTCCTGATCCAAGTAAGTCTTTGAGGGATGCTCCCCATAAACAGTATTTTAGTAAGTCGTTCAAAAACTATGCAAACGACGCATCGACGCCTTTGCAGACCATTTATTCACATACTAACTCAGTGGATTAAATTAAATTTTTTCAATTTTTATTAGAATTTAATGACAAAATAGTCATAAAATCAAATTTTTTTAATTTATATTTGAATTAAAAAAAAAAACAAATTCCTAAAAAATTAAAAAACCGAAAAATTAAAAACTTTTCTAAAAAATAAAAAAATAAAAATTTCCTAAAAATTAAAAATTTTTCTAAAAAATAAAAAAAAAATATCCTAAAAAATTAGAAACTTTTCTAAAAAATTAAAACAAAAATTTTTTTCTAAAAAATTAAAATTTTTTTTTAACAAAAAATTTTTATTTTCACAAAAAATTAAATTTGTTTAAAAAATTAAATTTGTTTAATTTTTTGTCTTAAAGTAAAATTTTTTTTTTAAATTTTTATTAGAATTAAAAAAAAGTTTTTTTCCTAAAAAATTAAAAAATTTACTAAATAATTAAAAAACTGAAAAATTAAAAACTTTTCTAAAAAATTAAAAAAAAAATTTCCTAAAAAATTAAAACAAAAAATTTTTTCTAAAAAATTAAATTTTTTTCCAAAAAGTTTAAAATTTTTCAAAGAAAAAATTTTTTTCTAAATGACAACAAAACATTTTTTTTAACATAACAAAGTTTGTTTTTTAACAAAAAATTTTTATTTTCTCAAAAAATTAAATTCGTTTAAAATATTAAATTTCTTTAATTTTTTGTCTTGAAATCAAATTTTTTTTAATTTTTTTAGAATTAAAAAAAAAAAATTTTCCAAAAAAATTAAAAAAAAAAGTTCCTAAAAAATTCAAAAATTTTCTAAATAATTAAACATTTTTCTAAAAAATTAAAAAATTAAGAAACTGAAAAATTAAAAACTTTTTTAAAAAATTAAAAAAAAAAATGTTTTTCTTAAAAATTAAACATTTTTCTAAAAAATAAAAAAAAAATTCTAACAAGAAATTAACAAAAAACTATCTTTTCTCCTAAATTTGTTCTATGTCAAAAACAAAAATAAAAACCTATTTTTATATAGTTTTTATTTAATATTTTTTACCAATGCTGCTAATTTAGACCGAGGCATAAAAAATTGGACAGTTCGACGTACTGCCAGCGGAGGCGATATGACCATTTGAATGATCTGCTCTTCCATGCGTACATAATGACATGGCTTTAAAGAAAGCTAGAGCCAATTTGACATCACCCACAGGTTTTGTTTTTTTTCTACCGATTTAAAATGTTTATGTACTATTATATACATATATGTATGGATATTATTATTTACCAGAAAAAAGTGGCAAATAAAATAGTACAATGATGTACAAATAAATTAAAACTGCATTACCAAAATTTGTATGAAACTGCACACGTAAATTTTAAGGTTAAAGTTGTTGTATGAAAGTAAAGTACATAACGGACTAGCTTTTTACACCAAGCCAAATCAAAGTCAAATACTCAACTCTTTGCTCCATTAATTCTCTCACTCTTACACTTTCATCAGCAAATAGTTCTTTGAGAACTCACTAGACTGCAACGAAAAGTTAATTTTGGTAAATGTTTTTTTTATTACTTTTAAAGGGGGAAGGGAATTTGTCTAGGAACTACATATATACATACATAAATATACAGTAAATCTTTTAATTTCCAATTTGCCAAAACATTTTTGTAAGCGATGACAATTAGTAATGTAATATGTAAATGTGCTAAGCACTTTTGTATGTAGGTAGGTCTTCTCTCATGTGATACTCGTGCATGCGGCCTTCAGAAAGCTGCATAAAAAAGCTCTTTATTTTCATACAAAAACAGGGCAAGCATTACAGCATTTTCAAAAACCGCATAAGTAAGACTTAAAAATTTAAAATTTACATAAAATTAACTTAAGAATTTCAAAACTTTTTCATACTCACCAAATTGAAAAATGTTCGGAGAATGTGGAGAGCAAGAGAGTTTCCGATAGAGAGACACTCTATCGGTGATCGATGCTTTGGCGAGTAATGGAATTTTCTTCATGGTATCTCTACTCGCTCCTTCAAATGAGATGTTCATAAAAGAACAGAATGTTAGTGGCTCGCCCCTCAGTAGATATGGAAAAGATTATTGATATGGCTTTTAGAATGCCGTCATTGGTCAAGGTACCCTGCTATAATTTTCGTACTAATATGCCATTACATGAATATCTATACCTACATATCTAATTGAATTATATACATACATACATATGTAAATCTATTTGTGCATATACATACATACATATGTACATACATATATAGATGTAGATAATTGAATAATAGTTAGTATCTAAGCGTGCTTCGGGCAATTCAATTACATTTAATAAAGTGAAATTAAAGAAAAATCTGTTCTTGCTGTGCTGCACAAGTATAATATTATAAATAAACCAAACAATTCAAATATAACGACTGCCAATCCAAGATGACTTCATCATCACCTTCGCCGTCTGCTACATAACAAAGCTGGCTTTACCTACTCACGTTTTGTTTTGTTTATCTATTTTTGCACAAAGAAATTACAGACAAAAAATACACTGGCAATTTTTACGCAAAAGCTAATCAAACATAAAAAAACTAGTGCACTTTTGCTACTGATTGAAGAATGGTAATTTGATCTTTTTGCCGGTGTTTGCGAAGCTCTATATTGTTTTTAGAAAGAAATATAATATGCTTACATATGTACTTATGCATGTATGTATGTATGTGTGCTATTTTAACTTTTGTCGGCGTTTTTGCAATTTTTTAAAGCAATTTATTTCTGCCAAAAACGGGTTTATATGCCCACTCTTTCATAGGCATACCTATAGTACATATGTATGTACATATACAGTGCAAACTATGCACAGAATTCTAATTCTAATTTTAAAAACAGTATACCTAATACTCGCCCAGCTGTTTATTAACAGATGATTCAACATGAAATCATGTTACGCACAACAAATTAAATCCCTTCTTTTTGTAATTTAAATTTTCTTTTTTTATAGATGAACTGCCTTACCCACTTGTCTTTTAAATAATTTCCGTTAAACTGTTAAAATTTAAATGCTCTCTACAAATATCTCTCTGCGCAACACTTTGTTTTTGCCAATTGCAAAAGCAAATTCACTAAATTGAGCGGCACATTTTGTTTTTATTTCATTACCTTGCCTTTGCTTCTGCCTCTGCATTTGTATATTGCTCTCAATTTGTTTGCGCTTGTGTTTTGTTTATACGCAGACAAGGCGAATTTAAATAAATCCGCCCTGTTCACAGAATTCTGGCGGTGGCGAAAAAAGCTGCTGATCAACGAACAGCAATAAGCTCAAGTTGCCACTCTCGGATAAATAATTAAATAATTGAATTAATTTAATCATATGCATGAAATTAGCAGCAACTTAATAAATACAAATTACTCAACAGCTTTAACGACGTATTACTGTTGATTTACAATGACATGAGTCATAGAGAAAATTGATAAGAGCACTTATTAGTGGTTAATATCTCGTGTTTTTTGCCACAGAATGGCGTATTAATTTCACCTGCACCACATCTGGCAACACAAAATTGTGGCCGGTCTGAACATAACCACAACAACAATTCGTTAACTAGTTTTTCTCTGAGGTTGGTTCGCTTCTTTGTTTGCAAAGTTCGCCGCTCAGATCCGACTTTTTCGTTTGTGTTTTTGTTGTGTGAAGTTGCATATGGTTTGTTTTGTTTTCCTGTAGTTGTGCTTTTGCAATTTTCGCCATCATCATCTTCTGCCGTCATCTGCTCATATAAAATGTCTGCGCAGCGTACTCTTTGAAATTACTTTGTCGTTGAATTTCTACTCGTTAATAGATCGGTGCAGTTGAATAGCTTTTTTAATTAATTGAAAGCCTCTGACTTGTGTGATTAATTTTGAATTTGAATTTAAATTTATTCAAAGAAAATCCCAGCGTTGATCGCAGTTATTACAGTGCGTTTAGTGCATTTCTTTTAGTAAAAGTAAAAACCCAAAGTTGTGAAATACAAAGCGTTTAAAAGATTCTTGTATGAAAGAACAAGTATAACAAAGTGTTGCAGGATTTATTGCATGGACATTTGTGATTGCAAATTTTACAAGTTAAATTCTTCGTTCTATAAGGAGCTTTTACCAATTGGATTAAACTTTTTTCGTTATTTGTAAGTACGATTTGCTCGGTGGTCGCCATTTTGCGGCATAACTGTGCAGAAGGGTGCAGTTTTTCTTGTAATGAAAATGAATTGAATGGAAAAATGTATTCCCGTGCTTCAAATCAAAAATTACATCAAAGTTATCGGAAGTTTTCATATTAATTTTCACTTGTGGAATGAGAGAAGTTTAAACGCTGCAGATTTTTCACGATAACCGGCATTCTTATAGAAACTGCGTTGCTTTGTTGTTGTCCAATACTTGTTATTATAATTAGCATTTCTAATAAGTACTTGATAAATATTGAGGAACGTTGTGTGCCACATTATATAAAAACCAACAAAAACTTATACTTAACTTCCTCATCTGGTTTATCTTCCTTCCTTCCTTGTTTAGTCAGTCTTACATTTTACGGAAGTAAAAGTTATTTGTGCTTTTGAGTAAAAATTGTCGCTTTTTTAGACTTTCTAAAGTTATTACTTATACTGCTCCTTTGTGTGGAGTGCTTATGAAAATGGCTTTTTTATAATTTTGTAATTATTGTACCATATCATTCATTTCCTTTGAGCACTCTTTTATTTTGGTCTATTTTAACCAGTTTTCCTTATACTGAAACCTGTTTCCTTTTATACCCTACTGATCCTCTCTCCGAATTGTTTGCTTTTCCACTCTGCCTTGCTCATAATTCTTACCTTGGTACTGTTGTTTTTTTTTCGTTTGTTTTTTCTTTTTAACGTAGCTAAATTTTCTTATTCCTCCCAATATATTTTCTCATGTTTCCTTATTTGTCACTCCCTTTTCTCCACATCTGTGGCTCACGGTGCACAAGTGCGGTGGTAGAATGCCAACTTATACATGTATAAGAAAAGTCGGAATAACAAAGTAATCAACTGATCGTTTTTTTTTTTGCTTTGTTTTGAGTAGTTATTTTGTTATTGTATGTACAAAGCGGAGTTGCTGGCTGCCTTTGTTCTTTATTCCATGCCATCTGCTTGTGTTCATGGGCATGACAGCCGGTGACTGGGCTTGCCTCACAGCACACAACAACAGTGCCACAGCTAAGTGCAATAGTGATCGCACAGATCGCATATAAAGTACTTGTATTGCGTTATATGTAAAGGGTGGTTAAGTTTCAAGAGCCGGTGTTGATTTTGAATAAAATACAATTTTTTTTGGAAATTATTGTCATTTCTCTTTATTATGATAATATTGGTATGGCTCAATTACGTATGAAGGAAAATATCGGCAAATGGCCATCACGGTCTCGGCGGCACACCTCCAAAGACCACCAAATGCAAATAGTTCCTTACCTAAAGGGTGGTTAAGTTTCAAGGGCCGGTGTTGATTTTGAATAAAACACATTTTTTTTAAGAAATGATTGTCATTTCTCTTTATTATGATAATATTGGTATGGCTCAATTACGTATGGAGGAAAATATCGGCCAAATGGCCACCCCGGTATCGGCGGCACACTTCCATCCGATGGTCCAAATTTTTGATGACGCTGAGGCATAATTGAGGTTCAGTGTCGTTAATGTGCCGAATTATCTCATCCTTTTGCTCTTGAATTGTTGCTGGCTTATCAACGTACACCTTTTCTTTCAAATAACCCCAAAGAAAGAAGTCCAACGGTGTCAAATCACATGATCTTGGCGACCAATTGGCATCATCGCGACGTGAGATTATTCGGCCATAAAATTTTTCGCGCAAAAGAGCCATACTTTCGTTAGCTGTGTGACAAGTGGCACCGTCCTGTTGAAACCACATATCGTCCACATCCATATCTTCCAATTCGGGCCATAAAAAGTTCGTTATCACCTCACGATAGCGAACACTATTCACAGTAACTGCCTGACCGGCCTCATTTTGGAAAAAATACGGCGCAATGAGGCCGCCGGTCCATAAACCTTACCAAACAGTCACTCTTTGTGGGTGCATTGGTTTTTCGGCAATCCCTCTTGGATTATCATTCGCCCAAATGCGGCAATTCTGCTTATTGACGAATCCACTGAGGTGAAAATATGTCTCATCATTGAAGTTGATTTTCTTCGAAATTTGAACACACGTTTTCATAATAAGCCTAAATAACTTTAACGCGTTGCTCGATTGTGTATCTTTCCATGGTTCAAATTGAGTTAGTCTGAAATTGAAAAATGTCAAATGAAATGTAGAAAAAACTTGACGTTTCGGTGTGGTTCACAATCAACATCGGCCCTTGAAATTTAACTACCCTTTAGTTAAAAAGGCGTAGTAATAAACCAGTATTCTACCATTTTCCCTTTTGGCACTGGACAACAAGCTCATCATTATTATCATAAACAGGAGTTACTGATTTTTTTTTTGTTATTATTGGTCTTTATTTTTTATTTACAATTGCAACTGGCTTGTTGTTTTACATTTTGTTGGTAGACGTATTTTCTGATAGGAATCCGACCTTTGACTGCGCGACGCATTGCAGTTGCTGGAATCAGCTATGTATATATTATAATTGGGAAAAGGAAGAAAGGAATAGCTTTGTCAACTGCTTCTTTTCTTAATGCAAAGCTTAATCAAGATGAAAATAATGAAAGTGTAATAAAAATAAATTTGTAATTTGATGCAAATATCTCCTCTAAATAACACCCTGGTATATCTATACCGAGATGTGTATCAACATTTTGTGAACAACTTATTTTACTATATATTTTACTAGCAAACCCGGCTCCCTTCGCTGGGCACACTAAAATAGAATAGATATGGTTTAGAACAGAAAATATATGGTTTTCATATTATTTATTTCTTTATTCTTTATTCAAGCGCTTTGGCATAAACAATATTTTTTGTTTTTCTTTTTGTTTTTGAGTAAATATAAAATATAAATTGGAAATCAGGAAAAAAGAAGATTGTTTTTAAATTTAAAATCAAGGCATATGAATAACTAAGAAACAATCGTCTTTTTTCCTGATCATCCATGAATTTTTCGTTTCAATTTATATGTTTTATTAAGCAGCTTTTTTAACCATTATCCATTTATTGTTTTCAAAAACAATTACCCGGGCCCACGTTTTGACCTATATCTCGAGACCCTATCTACCAATAGGTATTCAAACTATACGGAAATCATCTTCAATACCTACTTAACAATGTGTGTAAGTTTGGTTCAATTCGGTGCAAAGACACGGCCGGTTAGTGAACACACACAAAAAGTTGACTTTATTTTATATATAATATAAGATTTTTTTCAGTTTGTGTCCGAAAAATCCAAATATCTTACGGAACCCTATTTTTTTCCAAAATAAAATATAATCTATGTTACTCGTGGATAATGTAGCTTTCGAATGGTGAAAGAATTTTTAAAATCGGTCCAGTAGTTTTTAAGCCTATTCATTACAACCAAACAAACAAACAAAGTTTTCCTCTTTATAATATTAGTATAGATTTATGTGTTTTTCGTTTCTATTTCTTTGTAAGCCGACAAAATGTTAAGTCTCTTTCTACTGCTTGTTAATGCTCCAAATATATTGTCTTCGCCGTATTCCACATAAGGTTAGGTTAGCCTGCTTGGCAGTAAGCCACGCATAAACCTTTTGGTCCCTAGCGATACCAGATGAAGACCGACCTCTATGAATACTGAAAGTAGACATCAAGTAGGATGTCAGCTCTTTTGGCGAATCTAAGCAGAGCTGAGAGATCCGCTTTTGAGATGTCACCCAGACCTTCAACAATGAGGCTCCCAGGCATTTTAAACGCGTTTTAATAATGCCGGACAGACGCACAGAAGGTGTTCTAAAGTTTCCTCAATATCCTCTCTGCATTTCCTGCATTTGTGTTAGCAATCCCTATCTTGTACGCATGTGCAGCCAATAAATTATGACCTCTTATCATACTTATAATAGTTCTGCAGTCCTTTCGCGAGAGCGTAAGTACGAAATGAGTCAGTTTTTTGTCGTTAGTTCTACACATAACTTTTGCTGTTTTGCATGTGGTCAAATTAGTCCACCTAGCTTCCACTAGTTTTCTCATCCATTTCGTTGCATATTGTTGTTGTTGTTGTAGCAGCATAATCATTCCCCATACATATATGGGGAATGCTGCTGATGTGACAGTCCTTGGGCGGATATAAATCCGGGTCGTTCCGGTAGTGTAGAACCGACTATCGTAGCAATGTTGCATATAGTATTTAGCGGTTTTGGTATGTCGTTCACTTGTTTAAATGGTAGCCTAACAGCACATTTTGCTATCTCATCCACTATTTCGTTCCCCATAATGCCTTTATGACCAGGTATCCAGTAGGTATGCAACCTACTGTTTGCGGCTAGCCTTTCTATGGCCTCCCCGCGCCGCTGAACATTTTTGGACTTAATACAATATAAGCTTATTGCTTTTATTGCTGCTTGACTGTCCACGTCTTGTTCTTGTGTAGGCTAGCACCGCGGCTTTCCCCACAGCAAAAACTTCCGCTTGGAAAATACTGCTGTGGTCTGGCAGCTTGATAGGCTGCCTTATCCCTAGTTTTGAGCAGTAAATGCCCGCTCCCACTCCGTCTAAGAGCCGTCTGTATAAATGTAAAGTCCTATTGCCAGGCTTCATGCCTTTGTGCCATCCCTCCTCTTCAATTGTAGTGCGAAACCTTCTCCCCCTTTTAAAGTACGGAGTCATGTAGTCTGTGCAACCTGAACTCCACTTTCCTATTGAGCCGTGTCCGAAGGTTCTACAGGTGAATACTCCAGCAGCCACTAACCTCCTCGCGGATTTCACTGCTAGGTTTTCCGCCATAAGGTCAATACGTGGCATGCTGAGTATCACTTTCAGCGCCGCCGTTGGAGTGCTTTTCATCGCTCCTGCAGCGAGTCGCTGAATCCTTTCCAGTGGCATTAGGTGTGTTGGTATTCCTTAAAGATTGTTAAACAAATATTTATATCTACCTCAGATGTAAGAATTTTGTGCTTTCGTACGCCGTCTTGCTATGAAGGGAGGGTACCCTTTGCCCTAAAGAAAATTCAACAAATAATAGCGCTATTGGTACTAGGTAAAAAAAAAAGTCCACCAAGTTCGTTTAAAATAGCGGCTTATGCCGCGGTACAATGTAGCTCAAGTCGACTTTGCAGGAAACTAAAGATCGTTGGATGACTAGGTTAGGTTAGGTAGTGAAGGTTACCCAGAGAGTGGGCTCACTTGGACGAAAGAGTTTGGTTCTTCCTTTGTGATACCATTGCAAGAAGGGAAAAAGAGGTGAAGGAAAAGGACGATAGGACGAAAGGGAAAGGGTTGGGAAGGGTTGAGTGTTTGTGGACTATGAACGGTGACTGGTCTGCGGTTGTGTTAACCTCTCTATGCTGCTGATGAAGTTCATCAGTTTTTTGTTATCAAGACCCGCTATATCAGCAGGCGCAGAAAAGAAGTGAGAACCAAGATGCTTGAATCTTAGTCCCGCGAAGCTGGGCAGCTGAGGAGAGGTGCTGAGATGATTCCACCTCATCCTCCATACAGCTGATGCAAAAAAAGACTCGAAGTGATTCCGAGTCTCACGACATGTGTACCCCGCGGGCAGTGCCCCGTGAGGATGCCCACGAAATTTGGGAGATGAGATTTCGTCATCCTCAGAATATCCCTCGAACGCCTCCTATCCAAACGTGGCCAGAAGGACTTTGCGACCATACACCATCCTTCCAGGAGTAGAGCGCAGCTTGTCAAGGGGATCCCGATCCTCTCCTTTCGCGGGCACACCGCCTCACAGCAATGTCACTGTGACCAGGTACCCAAATTATCTTTATATCGAAGAATTCTGATGCAATCGAGAGAGAGACCAGGCATTCACTGACCAGTTTCGAGTGCACCATAATAGAGCCTAGGGCCCTAATTGCCGCTTGGCTATCAGAGTAAATATATATTTACCTTCTTAACATTTATTACGCTAGTAAGTGGCCAGTCAGCTGCTTCTTTAATTGCGGCCACCTCTGCTTGGAACACACTGCAGTGATCCGGTAGCCTGAATTTGAGTGTGATGGGGAGTTCTTTGCAGAAAACTCCTCCTCCAACCCTGCCGTCCAACTTCGAGCCATCCGTGAACAGGCTAACCAGGCCCTGTCCCCAAGTGCTGGCCCCGGTCCACTCCTCCCTGGATGGAATATGGGTGGATGACTAATGGCAATACATAATTTTTAGCGATGAAAAAAATTAAACTTATACCGACGTTTTGTATTTTTATTTATCGTATTTATATATTTTTATTTTGTTTTTTATTACATTTACATACTCGTATATAATTCCCTATCAATATAATTACACACATATTTTTCTTTTCAGCTCGTTTTTACCCGCAAAACAAACAACAACGCACTTTGCACTTTGTTTTTAAAGGTCTATTTCTGTTTAAAAAATTATTAGTTGCCTAAAGTCAAAAAAAAATATATATCAAAAAATTTCAAACTCAACGAGCTAAGAAGAATAAGCGTATATTTTTAAATCTTCTCCAATCCAGGAAATAAAAAATATATAATAAAAATGGTTCACCCAGCTGAAAATACCGCTAATGCCGCTTCTGCTGCTGAGCTAACAGCTGCTGAAAAAGAAGGTAAGTGCCAAAACTCAACGCAAACTTGAAAAAAAAATCAAATAAAAAAAGAAAAAATAAATAAAGAACAATTTAAAAAATACTTACAAGCGGATGTGGTCAAAGTAGGAAATAAAAGAAAAGCAACAACTGCATTTCCCAGCAAAACAAATTAAAATAAGCAATTAAAAACCCTACAACTGTTGCACTTTAAGCTGGAGAAGAGTAAATCAATGCAGTTTCATTTTATTTCACAAACCCAGAATGTTACATGATTCTATTAAACCTGAATTGGACAGACGTAGTGAATATTGAATTTAATATGAGTGAAAAAATATGAACATTTTCAGTCATAAGTGTGCAATCGCCGTTTTATCCTACAAGTAAATGCAATATGGTGAAATGTGGAACCCAGCAAAGGCTATGTGCCCAAAAAAGCTTAGGCAAAAAAATCGCAAGCCACACATTGGACTTGCGTTATTGTAAAAAAATATATTTGTGTATGTGAATTCAAGTGATCTACCTATGCACACCAATTGTTAAGTTCTTATTAGGTTTATTTGTGTAGTGCTTCAAAATGGAGTCAAAAAAAAAAAAAAACAAAAACCACTAAGCTTACAAAAATTGCAACTCTGCTTTATCCCTATTAATCGTCGCTCTGTTACTCAGTTTAGTTGTTGCTGCTGTAACTATTTTTGTTTCAAGAGTCATTCAATGGCTGCCGTTTTGAGCACAAACAACGAAATGTGATCGGCTCAGTTGTTGTGCAGGCAGTAGAAAGCTATTATCCTGCCATTTTCCATATTCCTTCTCTTTGTTAGAGTTTGGATTTTGGTTTTTGTGTTTTTTTATTACAATGTTCACTGGCAATTCTGACAGCATGCAAACGTGAATATGAGAAATAGCATTTAGGCTCAACAATTTTGAATGCAATGGCTTAAGATAAAATCTCGTATGGAATTCCAATTTTGATATGAATGGATATACCAAACTTGGCTGGAATTTGAGAAAAATTACATTTGATTGGATCCCAAATAAGGCTCTTCAACAATTTGTGATGTTTGCTTAAGTAATTTGCTTTTTGTTCCCTAAATAACTTTCATCATCAGATTCCATGTGATTACACTGATTTCTATGACTCAGGGTAATGCCATTGTGTTTGGTACACATGCGTCCGTAGAGCTGAAATATTTCGTTTAAGTGAAAGTAAAAAGAGGATTAGGAGAGAGTTTGTATGTTACCTATAACTACCCACGCTGCTTCGTTGATTGTTTTTATATTAGGAGGAGCCTGTTTAAAGCCATAAGTCTTTATGGGGCTAGGGGTAGTCAATATTTTCAAAAAATTGGATTTTGCATTTTCTTAAAGTATAATATCTTTAAAATATTGTGTGAAAATTTGGAGTGAATCCGACAAATACTTTTCGTGTTATTCAACAATTAACAAAGGGCGCTCGGGCGCTCCGGAGCTCGATAGCAAACTATGTTTTTGGAACTGGTGATCACTGTAACTTAAAAACCGCTTGGTAGATTTCAATAAAATATATACTGCTTTTGAAAAACATAAAAACGCGTGCCTGATCGGAGGATTTTTTTATTCAAAAATATCGATTTTTTTTAACAATTGCCGTTTTTTTTTTCGAAAATTTGAAAACTATTTCCTGAGGCGGCCATATTGTTAATTACCTTTGATTAGGTATAAGATTATCTATTAATAAAACTAATTTCTTTTTTCCGATTGATTTTAGATGAATCTCCAAGGACTTCGCATCGTTTCTGAAGAAACGGGCTCCACAAAAATACTGATAACTTTTACAATTATTAATTTTTTTTCTGTAATTTTGCTGGGACAAGTCGAAAGTTACTTATTAATGCTATGTTTTTATTTTTGTAAAATAAATCAATCGACTAGCAAAAATAAATTATTGAAAATCATCATTTTTTCGGGCCTCTGACTACCCCTAACCCCTTATAACATTTTAACCGGTTTTGTAGATATAGACCAAAGTTATTAGGTGCCCTCGGACAAATTTTTCGGCGAAAAGACATTAGAAAAAAATACATATTAAAATATTGGTATCAAAAGAAAAGTATACAAAAAAGTTTCAATCCAGTTGCATTTTTGAAAAAATTGTCGCCGTTATAAATTTTCAAAACTAATTAAATGAGTATTACAGTTTTAGTATAGGGTGATAAGTTTAGAGGTATCGAATTTAAATTAATTGAAATAAACCAACAAAAATTCAAATTGATTGAGCAATCTTGCTTATTTTTTGTGTAGAACCATTCATGATATTTATTTTTTAAAAATTATCTCTTTTTTTCCCGGCCAAATACATAGATAACAGAAGTGTGTGGGCCAGTTATTGTTATTAATCCCTTTCAAATGTTAGGCGGAACTGCGCGGTAATTCGGCCATCTGTAAACACCAATTTTGAGTGGCTCGTTAGAGGACATCGGCTGATTAATAATTCTAGTGATGTTGGCTTCCAATGCCTAAAACGAAGTTGGTTTATCCATAAAGCATTTAAACTTTAGACCCCACAAACAAAAGTCCAAAGGTGTCATATCACACGATCTTGATGGCCCGCGACGAGAGATAAATTGCTCAAGGAAAGGATGACGCTGTAAATCCATTTTTTCACGGCCTGTATGGCAAGTAGCGCCGTCCGCCGTCTTGTTGAAACCAAATATTGTGGCAATCACGGACTTCAATTTACGGCATCAAAAAGTCATTTATCATGGCGCGATAGCGTACCGCCATTCAATGTTACGTTGGCGTCAGCATCGCCTTTGAAGAAATATGGGCCGATGACTTCTCCAGCCCATAGGCCGTATAGCCGCATCAAACAGTTGTTTTCAATAAATGTAATGGCTGTTCTAGAATGGCTTCGGGTTGCACTTCAGCCCAAATACGGTAATTTTGCTTATTGACGTAGCCTTAATCCAAAATTAGGTCTCATCGCTGAACACCTGAGCGCGCGATGAACACTTTTCACAGAGTGTCGATTTTCGTGATACCATTTATGTGTACAGGTAATCATATGTATGGAAGCTTGGTATAGTTAAAATTAATGCATGCAATATTTATATGGATTTTTTTAGTCGATTTTTTTCAAGTATGTTTAACCCACTGTTGCTCAATGTCTTTGACAACCCCTAGTGAAATTTTGCAAGGAATCTTTTTGTAGAGCATATTAACCCTTTAATACCCACTTCAAGGGGGCTTTTGAACAATTTTTGTAAAAATGTGTCAAATAGTCACATAACGGCAGGACTCAACGGGTTAAAATGTTCTACAAGAAAATGTATCATTGAATTTTACTAAAAGTCTTCTAAGATGAAATTTAAGAAAAATCAATATTTGTACTGTATTTACCAAATTATTCAATATGCCATTTGATCAATATTGCGAAATTTTAATACACTGTAAAAAAAATTCTGACCCGGTAGACCAAAACCCAGTTGGGGTTTTACTATTCTACATGAGTACTTTCATTTGCAATTGGTTTGGTTTGGGCCCGAGGCGATGATCTAAAAATTGTCGCACTGTGTAATTTAACCTTTCGTATTTTTACCATTCCAAATCATTCTATGATTTTTCATTTACCCTATGACACCCCAACACACGCACGTATATCTGCATCGAATAATCCGTATATCTTTTGTCATAAATTCCATTTCATCACGCTATAAATTTGCTTTAGTTGTTTTTCATCAAGTCTATTGCACCCGAAATCTGTGTTTGTTCTCAGCTTACAAAGCTCAATAGGCAGGATTTGTCATATGCATACATTTGTGTGTCTGCACTTTGCATATCCAACTAAAAGAATTCAACTAAACTAAATGCAACTTCAATAAATGCAATGTGGATGCATGTATATAATATATCAGCATATGCCTCGTATTTCTATGCATACATTGACATATCCATGCCATATTATGCACTTTATTATATTTATTTTATATAATTTCCCGAAAAGATTGATTGCTTACTATTATTTATTTTACCAGATAACTAGACTTTCTAGTTACAAATGATTTAACAAACCAAAACCAAGTTGCAAAAAGTTGCTTTGGAGTTGGTTACTTTGGAAACTTTGCAAATCAAGATCAAGTTTGTTTGTTGCAGCTTTCTTCTTCGTATTCATGAAAATTGCATTCCTACATACAATGGCTCGTGCCTATATCTCACGCATGGACTAGTGCATACGCCTTTGAAAAGTGTTTAGGCCAAGCTTTTCCTTCAACTTTATATTGTGAGTGCTAAATTTGTGTCAAAAATCGATGCGCTTGCTGTTTTTTGGTGCCTCCGAATGGCAGATGATTTAGAGAAGCAATTTTTTTATGACAGAAAAAGACTCAGCGGAGATTTGCAACTTTGCTCGTCTAGAAGGAGATAAGACTTTTTGATATTTCATGCCCTTAGGGCGGATCATCTTGGGTTCGACCACGATGTCTGCTTTAGGGGTAAGGGGTAGTCAGAGGCCCGAAAAAATGATGATTTTCAAGCATTTGTTTTTTCGTTAGTCAATAGATTTATTTTACAAAAATAAAAACACAGCATTAATACATCTTGTTTCGACTTCACTTTAGCAAAATTTAAAAAAAAAAAAATTTATAATTGTAAAAGTAATCGCTGTTTGTGTGGAGCCCGTTTCTCCAGAAGTCCTTTGCGATGATCATCACAAGTCCTTGGAGATTCATCTAAAATCAATCGGACAAGAGAAATTAGTTTTATAAATAGATAATCTTGAGCCTGATCAAAACCTTATTTTTTTTTTTCAAAATTAACAATATGGCGGCCTCAGGAAATATTTTTCAGATTTTCGAGAAAAAAAACCGACAATTAATTGTGTAATGAAAACCGAAAATTTGAAAAAAAAAAATCTTGCATTGTGGCGATTTATGATGCTTTATATGTCTTCTGACCTGGATTTCCTCTTTCAAATTGTTGAGATTGTTGACGTACTGCCTTTTGTAGTTAAAAAACCAGTTCTCCATATGTTATTGATTTTGAAAAATTGGCGCAGTATTATTGAAAGCCTTGCTTTTTTTTAATCAAGACGACTTACAGCCCATTTTTTTGCAACGACCTGTCAAATTTCATTGGTGGTATCTGTGATTATATCTCACCCCCTACTCTTTGTTGAGGACAAAGGAGGCAAGTTTGATACGTGCTTCTTGGTACGCACTTAAAAGTCATGGAGACGAAAAATAAAGAGATACATCTTTAACCAAGAATTAGAAAAATCATTCTTAATCAAGAATTGAGCCTACCTTCTTCAACCCGGTTGAATATACTTCAAATAAATCTTCAATATTACCACACACAGATTGCATGTGCCTGCAAATATTTCAAAACTGATGAAACTCGACAAAATAATTCAACATACAAATATCAGCAATTTATCATTCGTTAAAGTTGCGCAAAGTTGCTTTTAACTTTCCATGGCAACATTTCGTTTTTGTTTTTTTCATAGCATGTAAACAACTACCTACCCAGCTGGAAATTGGTAGGGTTGGTCAGCACCAGTCAGTTTCTGTAAGTTATTGTGCTTTGACAATTTGAAGAAACTTTTTGTAAATCGTGATATTCTAAGTTTCAAATTTTGTAATTCTTTTTTGTCTAAGCTGACTTGTTTATTGGAAAGTATTGATAAAACAACTCTTATAAGACTTGGCTAATAATTTCTAGTTATTAAATGGCATATGTCTCTGTATAATTTATTTTATTGGAGTGTATTTGATTTTCGGCAGGGTGAGATCGGTGTAGAATAAGAAGAGTAGGTAGGGGAGATCGGGGGGTTATGAGACGGGTTTTGTTTTTTGACCATAAACATAATATAACCTATCCATTTTTCTGCACATTAAAATTTTTTAATTGTGATTAAGTATAACAACACTTTGACAAAAGATTAATTTCTTAAAATTATAGAAAAATCTCTAAGTTTTGCCTGCCTGCTCAAAAATCATTTTTTTCGGATTTTCGCATGTTCGGGGGGTTGTGAGACACAAATTTCATCAGAAAGAAAACGGCCTGATTTTATAAAAATTTTTTATTTCAATCGTTAAAAAGGCATATATTGGCTTCTACAATATAATTGATATGATCGTAGAGACTTTTTCGCGATTGTAACCTCCTTAATAGCAGCCACAAAAACATTGGCATCAATCGCAGGTTTAACAGTCTGACTATACTTATGACGCACCATAATGTCTGAAAAATAAATAATTAATTATCAAAAACCCTGTATTTATCCAATACAGTGTAAATAACACTAAACGTAACACAGAAATGCGAGATACGGCTGTAGAATACTATTAAATGTTCCTAGATTACGGAAATAGCATGTCTCATGACCCCCCGAATACGCTGTCTCACGACCCCCCAATTGCTTTATTTTCAATGTGGCCACTGTTTTATGGATGCATTTAATATTTACGCAAAACTCTTGTTGTGGGTCAAAAGGCTACTCACCAAGGAAGGTTTTGATGCATGCACTTTTATAATTAGCTTGTTCAACAAAGTGTAAGAAACAACAAAAACGATTATCAGCAAAACTTTCAATCACACAAGTGGAGTCGCGGTATGAGGACACACAAATAACCTGCATGAACAAAATATTTGTCATGTAAATATTATGATTGAAAGCTAGCAAGAAGTTACGCAGATACCAGACAGATGCCGCGCTCTTCAGTTCAGGGCTGTGAGCGTGTCTCATGACCCCCCGTGTCTCACGACCCCCCGATCTCCCCTACTTATTTTTTTTAATTTTTTTTATTTAAACGTTTTATATTTTTTTTAATGAAATGTTTTTTTATTTATTATTTAACATTTTTCACATGGTATTTTTTAACTTTTTTTTGTACATATTATATTATTTAAAAAATTTTATACATATTTTTAAACTTTTTTGTATATAGGTTTTTTCCAATTTATTAAATGTTTTTTTAATTTTTTTATTTTTTACATAGTATGTTTTTACTTTTTTATATATATTTTTAAATTTTGTTTTTTTTTTCAATTTTTTTAATTTGTTTAATTTTTTACTTTAACTTTTATATTATGTACATAGTATTTTTTTACTTTGTTTATATATATTTTACATTTTTTTCAAATTATTTAAATTTTTGTTTTAATTTTTTTTATTTTTCACATAGTATTTTTTTTCCTTTTTTTATATAATATATTTAAACTTTTTTTTTCAATTAGTTTAATTTTTTATTTTAAGTTTTTTAATTTTGTACATATTATTCTTTTACATTTTTGTGTATATATTTAATTTGTTTATTTACTAATTTTTTGTAATTAAAAAAAAAAAATATTAAAAAAAAAAAAAATTTTTTCCAATATTATTAATGTTTAAATTTTTGTTTTATTTATTTAATTTCTTTTTAATACATTTTTTTTAATTACTTATTACTTTTACAAATTATTCACTTTTTTATATATTTTTTATTTTATTTTTTTTTTAATATTTATTTACTTTTTTATATAGGGTTTTTCAGTAAGAGCGCTTCAACTTTTGAACTTTTTTGAATAAAACACAAACGGTTTGACTTTTTTAACTAATTTTTTTTTTATTATCGAGTTTGAACATATACATTTAAATATGAAATTCGATTTCTTTTGCATGACCACCGCCAATTTTGCATGACCACCCAATTTTCGACCACTCTTTTGCATAAATCGGCCGAAATTCCAGCAATTTCGCGTTCAATATTGGCTCTGAGCTCACAAATCGTCGCCGGCTTGTTACTGTAGACCAATGACTTCACATAACCCCAAAACGACGGGACGGCTTGTTAAATGGACCGTAAAATGGCCGTAATGCTCTTAAAGTAGCAGCAACAGAACGATTATTTTCATAAAAAATTTGCACGATTTGCAATCGTTGCTCAAGTGTGTAGCGTTCCATGATGAAATGTATACTAATGAAGTTTACAAATGACAAGCGAAAAATAAAAAATATTGCGTCGTTCGCCCTCCCTATCGGAAAAAAGTTGAAGCGCACCTATTGAAAAACGCCTTATAAGAATTTGAAAAATTAGTGCGAAAACTTAGAATTTTCGTTTCTTTGCTTTTAATCTTTTGGAACATTGTAAATTTTAGGGATTCCGAAATTACGTTTCCTTAAATCCAGAAACTGAATTTTCGTTTTATTGCTTTTAATTTTTCCGGTCATTGTGGATTTTCGGGATACCGAAGTTTCATTAATTTTAATTCCGAAAATGAAGTACTTTGTTAAAAAAAAAACATATTGTGGCAATATTTTAATGCTCGGGATCTCTAAATCCAGAAACTGAATTTTCGTTTTATTGCTTTTAATTTTTCGGGTCATTGTGAATTTTAAGCCCTGGCAGCTAGTACTCCTCTATATTTAGATATAAGCATTTTGATATATCTAATAAATAATAATAAAAAATATTGCGTCGTTCGCCCTCCCTATCGGAAAAAAGTTGAAGCACCTATTGAATAACCATATATAAATATTTATTACTTTGAATAATTATTTTCTTTTTTTTAGTTTTCTTTAATATTATATTTTTTATTTTTTTCTATTTTTTAATATTCTACATTTTTAACATAGTTTTGTAAATTTCTTTCTTATATACCGTAAATGTAATATATTTTCCTCACAGTACAGTTATTACACATCACTTTCAGTTTTTCGGAAGAACGTGAGATGGATGTAGAATGAAGACTGAAGTTATTCATTTTTTTTTTTAATTTTTTTTTATATAGTTTTTATTTATTATGCTACATTTATTACATAGTGTTTTTTCCTTTTTTATATATATTATATTTTTAAATTTTTTTTCAATATATTAAATTTTTTTTTTAATTTTTGTTTTTTAATTTTTATTTTTTATTTATTTTTATATTTAATTTTTTTTTTTTATTTGTTTAAAATTTTTTGTTTGTAATTTTTGTTTTTTAATTTTTAATTTTCACTTTGTATTTATTTATATTTTTTTATTTATTTTTTTATACATATATATTTTTTTTAAATTTACTTTTTTCATACATTTTTTCATTTATTATTCTACATTTTTTACAAAGTATTTTTTTACTTTATATATATATTATTATATATATTTTAAATTTTTTTTCAATATATTTAAGTTTTTTTTTCTTTTTTTATTTTTACTTTTTTTACATAGTATTACATAGTATTTTTTACTTTTTTATATCATATATAATCTTAATATTTTTTCTAATACATTTAATTTTTTTTTAATTTTTTTACTTGTTTTTGTTTTTAACTTTTGTTTTTTAATTTTTAATTTTTACTTTTTCTTTTTATTAATTTTTTTTTGTTTATTTTTTTTTATTTATTAAAAAAAAATTTTTTTTTAATTTTTTTTTTATTATAATTTTTTATTTATTTTGTTTTATATTTTTTATTTTTCATTAATTTTGTTTTATTTTTTTTATTTTTCATTTATTTTGTTTTATTTTTTTTCATATATTTTTGTAATTTACTTTTTTAATATATTTTTTCATTATTTATTATCAATATCATACCATTTCCTCAATGTACAGTTATTACGCCTCACTTTCAGTTTTTTGTTAGCTAAAATCGAATTAAATATTTTTACGTCTCTTAAAAATGCCGGATTACATAGCAACAAATCAGCAGTTGCGGGAAATTTTACTCCATGCCACTCGTATTTTATTGTTGCGGTTCGAGAATGCCTGTTAAGAATCCTGGACTTACCGGCAACCTAGAGCCGACGGTCATGGGATTGATTGTTTCTCAAAAATGCCCCTCAAAGTCATCGAATGCTTGTCAAGGCTTATGGTAATAAAATATGGCCAATTTGATAAGCTGCAGAACTAAAGGCATTAATCGACGAAGCGATCATCGGAGATCGTTAACGACGATAATAAGTTTTAAGTGGCATAATAAAACAAAAAATGCAAAGAAATTAAGAAACGCACGATGGCTCGATTTGCCAGCATCACAACAAACAAACAACAGCACAACAAACTTGATGAAAACCTCAAACGTCGGAGACGTCCTACTCTAGTTGCCTACTTACCAAACTTTGTATCTTCCAATTACTGATTGTTCTGCCATACGCAACAGAATTTAACTCTTCGCCGCTTTCATTTTGTTTGAAGGAATTCAAAATTAGCTCAATTCGAGTATTAACTCTGAAACTCTGACATTTTCTTTTTAAAGAAGAATCTGAAAATTGTCCAATAGCAGGCGAACGTGAAGGCTAGCGCGACAAGTTTTCTTTAATAAGTATTAAAATTTTGAAGAAAAATTTAACTTTTTTAGTTGCGCTCGTAAAATATTAAAATTCTTTTGCGCATTTGATGTTCAAATCTGCTATCCAATGTTTAATTTACTACCAATGGTATATTACTATCCATGATTAATTGATTAAATATTTCGACAAAGTCGACTTAAGTTGTTTTATCAAAAGTACACAGATCTACGCATGTATGTCAGCATGTAGGAATAATTTCCAGCTGGGTGCAGAGAAACACCATACACCTACATACGCACCTGCATGACAGCATTTGTTCACTCACAATTACATTTGAAACTTTGTCCATCAAATAGTGGCAGTCGGAAGTAAAGCACCTATGCATGTATGTATAAGTACATATATACATACATGCCTATATGCAAGCTGTGCATGTGTGCAAGTTGGTAAACAATCAAATAACATCGATTGCTTTTCAGGTGGCCAAAGAGGGATTGACATTGTTACTACCTTCGTGTTGGGGTTTTGTGCCACCGATGAAATGATTTCCTGTTGGCAACTACTTTTTTGCCTATGCAGATTGATGTACTCGTACATATACGACATTGTTGCTGCCCAACTGTGGCAAGAAAAGTGCATATTAACTGGGTGTCAGATGCCCAGCGAGTAGTAGAATGAAATATGCGCTAAATCGTACTGGCCTTTTTATCCAAATAAATTCATCTAAATTGAACTGAGCAGAGTTCATTAACTGGTGGCATTAAATTTCCTTCAACTAAGGCTTTTCTTGGGTTTATAACATTTCAGCTTATAAAATGTCAGCTGAGCTAGCACTGTGGTGCTAGAGAAAAGTGCTATCCATCTGGCTTCTTCATTGCTTAACGGTCCATCGCACATATTCTTGTCTAAGTACTCGGTGGTTTCGCGCACGACAACTCGCTGGCACTCAGGAATTAAATTGACTGTTATCTTTGATTTAGCGCTCAGCAAAATGCAGCATCCAAAAGCCTTTCTCGGAGTGCCTTTTCTGTCACCGCCTTCTATAAACTCGCTTCTAATGTTTTCAGCTGTTTCAAGCGCGAGTTCCTGATGGTTGTTGAACTATGCTTTTTCTCATACGCCGTGGGCCAACTTACCTGGTTTCGGTCCATTTTCTTATGTATTTTTATAAAATTTCGTGTTGACGATTGGCAATCGAATTATGCATTTGTGATCCAAATACTAGTTAGTCTTGGCTTAAATAAGACCTTCTGCGCCTTGAAGATGCCTTTTGATGCCTTGCATTCCTAACTCGAATATGTTGCGATAATGAAAATGATGATTTTCAATAATTTTTTTTTGCTAGTCAATTGCTTTATTTTACAAAAATAAAAACATAGTATTAATACGTAACTTTCGATTTGTCTCAGCAAAATTACAAAAAAAAAATCATTATAAAAGTTATCGCTATTTGTGTGAAGCCCGTTTCTTCAGAAGTCCCTTGCGGTGATCATCACAAGTCCTTGGAGATTCATCTAAAATCAATCGGACAAGAGAAATTAGTTTTATTAATAGGTAATCTTGTGCCTGATCGAAGATTTTTTCAAAATTAACAGAATATGCAAAAAAAAAAAATCTTTTTTTTTCAAAATTCTGACTATTCCTATCCCTTAAACTGCTGTGAACTAAGCTGGATCTCTGCAGATTATCGCTTTCATTTTATACGAAGTGTAGCTATTACGCTTGGCTATTAATTTCGGAGATTTGAAGGATTTGAATGAGCTGCAGAGACGAGTAAGAGGTACTGCTACAACAACAACAACGAGTGAGAGGTTAATTGAACGATTTTGAGGAAGTTTTCCTTCGAAGATCGTTTCCTTGGATGGATAAAACAGCTTTTGATTCTAGATATAAGCGCTTTTGGGATTGACCTCTCAGTGTGATTTTAACATTCAGCGCAATCTAGGCAATTTAGAAACAATGTGTGGTTTATTGCGTAATGTGTGGCCCATTGTGGGTTCTGAAGGATCGCGTTAAGACAATCCATCTAACTTAATTTTATCTTAAAATGCAATTTAAAACGTCTTGCTTCCAAAGACAGGCAAAAATTTACCTAATTTATGAATTCACATACTCGATATACTCATATATTCATATGTATGTGATAAAATAAGTAAATTTTATGGACGAGGGTCGTTTCAAAAGGCCGTGTAAAAATAAAAACTACTTAATTTTTTGGGTTAAACTTTATTTACTTTTCAACTTAGTCTTCTTCTTGGCTGAGGATTAATTGGATTTGTTTCTGCAATCACTTCCTCGTGTGAATAAAATCTTTTTCCAGCCAGCCATTTCTTGAAATTGGGGGAAAAATAGTAGTCTGAGATCCGAGGGCGGTCAAGTCTGGATAATAGAGGGATGCGAAATGAAAAGGAACACTATTTCCATTAACATTTCAAAACTGCTGAGACGTGAGCTGGTGCATTGTCGTGATGGCGTATCGGTGTCTTGAAAATATTTTCAAAACAAAAAATAAATATTGTGAATTCTAAAGGGTGATCAATTTAGAGGTATGCGATTTTAAATTGAAATAAAGTAACGAAAGCTCAAATTTTTGTGTAGAACCATTCACGAATTTCACTCGATAGCGTACCGCCATTCATTGTTACTTTGGCGCCAGCCTCGTCGTTTTAGAAATATGGGCCAATGATTCCTCCAGCCCATAGGCCGTATAGCCGCATCAAACAGTTGTTTTTAATAGATGTATTGGCTGTTCTAGAATGGCTTCAAGTTACTCTTAAACCCAAATATGGCAATTTTGCTTATTGACCTAGCCATTATGCCAAAATTGGGCCTCATCGCTGAACACCATAAGTTGGTCTGACAGCGCGATAAACACTTTTCACAGAGTGTCGCTTTTCGTAATAGAATTGTAAGATTGATGAGGCTTGAGTCTTCCCATGATGAAATATCAATGAATACTTAAAAAAAGTATGTATTTAGTTTGACAGTTGGCACGCGTGATCTGTCAAAAAAACCGTATTGGAAAAACTATCTCCAATTTGATCACCAGGTCTGAGCAGGTCATAAGCTGATTTATATTCTGCAAATAGTATTCTCGGACGCTGGTGTTGAAATATATCTAAAAATCATATATTGGGTAGGTGAAAAAAAATCCTTTTAGTTCTTTCATTCAGAATTTATCTGACTCATCGACACTTACCTGGTGATGTTAAGGCGTCTCGGTGGTCTAGAATTTTCAAAAAATCGATTTTTTGTTTTTTGATATTTCCAAAGTATAGGCTTTAAGAATATACTGTCAATTTTTTGGAAGAATACTCCCAGTATTTTCGATTCTACAGCCGTTTTTGCATGTAGAGTCAGATTCGTCGCGCAGCGGCATCAATGGAAAATATCCACTCTCAAAACTTTAAACTCAATTATCTCAAAACTACGTTTTTCGGCCTGGTGTTGTCAAAAAAAAAACTGTTTGAACGAATCGTCTGAAATTTTAATATGTTGTTCACAACTTGAATGGTTACCGCCCGTACTAGAATCATATTATTGCTTCAATTATTTCGTAATTTTTTGATTTAAAAACTGAAAAAAAAAACGGATTTTTAGAGTGCCAAATATTAAACCGCGCTATTTTGTAAGTTTTTTTAATTTTTTTTTTATTCTAGTACCGGACAAAGCTACAGTCACACTGATTAATAATTTTTTTGGTTTTTGTGTTTCAGATAAATAGAAGAGCCAAAATGGACAACACCGTTCAGGACCATTTTTTTTTTTCATTTCTGTATGTAAAAGAAGTTAAATAAAAAGCCTAAAAATTTAAATATCGTTTTTCATTTTTTTATTGTAAAAAAAAATTCCTGAAAATACCCTCAATTTTCGAGCTCTAGACCACCGGGACCCCTTAAGCCGTTCGATTAAACTTTATCCGAAATTAGCGTTAGTGACATTTCACATCGCTTGGTGGATTTTCAAAATTTGCTTACGCCCATAGAGTAGGTGTTCTAGTAGCAAATAATTTCTTGTCCATTCCATGCATGCCGCTGTATTCCTAACCGTTCACATTGATTTTCCATTCAATATCGTTTTCAACTTTTTTGCTCGTGGGGTATTAGACCTCCTTTGTGATTATGGTTTGGTTTTGCTGCTGTTGCAATCGATGGATCAGTCTTTTTTTTCTGAAATGGAAATGTTTGCTGCTACATTTCTACTGCTGTTGCTGTTATTCCACTGCACATTGGCATAGGCAATGTGTGTCCCAGAGTGATTTGATTTTATCGCTCCTGTTACTGTCGTTTGCTGTTGCTGACGTTTTTTTGTTGTAAATACGGATACCAGTTTGCGTTGTTTTGTTGGTTTTGATCGTTTTTTTGCAGTTCCTGGAGTTGTTCAGTTACTACTGCATATAGTTGATAGCAGTATACTTGTGTGTGTGTGTTGTTTGTTTGTTGTCGCCACCAAAAGCGAGCTAACAGCCGACAAGCAACAATCCGTGCCATAGTAGCCAGCCAACCACCAACTCCATCAACTAACACTGCAACGCCTTCATCTGTCTCTTATTTGGTGGCACGTTAGCTGGTGGATGCACTGATTTGATTTTGAATTGCGACGCGGGGAATTTTATGTTTGAAGGTATTCAATGGCATTCAACTCAGTGGGGAGTTTAAAACTAGTTTTTAAACTAGCTCCTTAGTTTGTTTTTTTGTTTTTTTGTTTTTTGACATTCACTCACTTCTTTCTTTTCTTTTCTAATCCGTTTTCCATTTGCATTGAATTGTGTGCGCTTTTTATTATTTGGCGTAAATGCAGGGAAAAACTATTGATTCGTCATTTTTTTTTGTAATTTTTTGTGGCTCTCTTTTCTATCTAACTTTGCCATTCATTGCTTTGATTTCCTTTTAATTTACCTGCAGGCTTGAACGGATATTTTTGCAATTTTCCGGTCATTATTTCTTTTCGCAAATAAATCGATTTCGACTTTAATGTGTTTGGTGTCCGGCAATACGGGAACAATGGAGGCATTTACTGCAAACTGCTTAAAATTTAAATTCATGGGAAGTGGAATATGGAATTGGGGATAGTAGTTTGAACTTTTGAAGCTTTTCACATTCGAAGTTTGTAGTGTGAAATACCAATGAGTTGCTGCTGAACTGGGCTGGGTTGGGTTGAGCGCATGCGCCTTTCTCCCAGCTGCATCCGGCCAAAATAATTGTTGGCTTAGATTTATTTATTTATTAATTTATTCGATACCTATCGAGCGATCGTGCGAAATATGAAATAGTTTCTGTGGAAAAAATTGGGTTCCACAGGAAAAAATTAGGTTAGGTTTCTGTGGAAAAAATTGGGTTCCACAGGAAAAAATTAGGTAAAGTTTCTGTGGAACAAATTAGGTTCATAGGCTCTTGTGACTGCACAATTCCCGAAAAGATCCAGAAAATATCTATTTATACACTAGGGTGCCTTACCAAAAAACAAAAAAAAAAAAATGCTGTTTTTCCACCGAAGTTAATACTCCGCTGAACACGTTTTTTAAATCTTCCGGGTGGCCTTTTTTCGTCCTGTTCGAGAATAATTTTTAAAAGGTTATGTCTATAAATCGCTAGAAAATTTAATTTTAGGAAGCTACCTGGAAGTTCAAGTCGTTAGCTATAATAAAAATATGTAAAACTCACGTCTAAAGTCAAAAGAGTCTGACCATACCCAGGTGCCCAACGTAGGGTTAAAAATCGTATTATCATACATTAAAGCTTCCGTTAAAATATTTAAAAATTTTATCAACACTTTTATGCAGACCTTTAAAGGTTAAACTCTTCTATATTTGATGTGATTTTTGGCTAAATGTGTTTTGAAAAACTAATTTCAGTTATAAAAAAACTCGATTTTTTGAGGTATTTTCAAAGCGCTTTTCAGCGCAGATAAGTTTTAATATTTCTTTGAAATAAATTGGCGGATACCTTCAAAATTATGATCAATTTTGAAAATCCGATGGAAAAGCAGTATGGCGAGCGATGCCTCCTAATATTAATGAGTGGATGAATGAAAATGAGGTATGCATTTCGACCCTAAGGGCTATTTGGCCTTCTACTCATCACGGTACATCATTCAAACTCAGCCAATACTAAGATAGAGCTGGGTTGGGCTCGGCCTTTCTTTTGGCCGCATCCGTACCAGTATAGTACCATAGTATATTACGAGGGGGGCTCCATAAGTAGCAGTGTTAGAAATGAAGGCACATTTTTTTCAAAATTTTTTTTTTTACTTTTCCAGATAGTCCCCTTTAGAAAGATACACTACTCCCAACGCTCCGGCCATTTTTAACTCCTCCAAAAAAATACGATTTGTCTAACTCTCCAAAATACGTGTCTCGACGATGACTTCCGCGTTTGAACTAAATTTTTTCCCCGCGAGCCTTTTCTTTATGAGATGGAGCAAGAAAAAGTCACAGATCGGGTGAATACGCATCCCCCGCAGCATTTCATAACGCATTCCATGCAATTGCGCGGCGACACCAGATGAATGTGTTGGTGCATTATCGTGGTGAGATAGCACCTTCTCTTTTGCCAAATGCGCCCGTGTCCCCTCCAGGTTTTTTTTGAAAGCGGTCCAATAACTCACTGTAGATTTGCCCAGTGATTGTTCTTCCTTTTTCTAAAAAAATCCATGAGGATGACGCCGTTCGCATCCAAAAAAATTGTCGCCATGACCTTTCCGGTCAGTCCCATCGGCCTTCGCTTTTTTAGAGCAGATTCACCAGGAGAAATGCAGTGCTTGGATTATTGCTTAGTTTCTGCTGTGTAATGATGAATCCAGATTTCATCAACGGTGACAGCTCGACGCAAAAATTCCTTCGGATCTCGCTTAATTTGCTCCAAACACTGCTTCGAAGTTAAGAACCGCACTCGCTTGTTGTCCACCGTGAGCAATCGCGACACCCATCGGGCCCACAATTTTTTCAACGCCAACTTATCATGTAAAATATTAATAGACGTTCCGGTCGACACACCCATGACCTCTGTTACTGCGCGCGCTTTCGTTCTAAGATCAGCGAGAATCATTTCGTGGACTTTTTCAAAGATTTCCTCGATAACCACGTCTGCCAGGCGTCCTGGTCGCTTCTCATCAAAAACGGATGCTCGCCCCACGTTTAAATTCGTTGAACCTATGGCGAAGCGTCCCCATATACAGCATCCAAATTTGCCTTGATCTCCTCGCATTTTTCCCATCCAAAAACAAAAAGCGATTTACCCAAAGATGCTGCTCTTTTGCCATCTTAGTGAAAATCACGAAACACGCTTTCCTCGAATAGCTGCCAAATCCGAACTAACCTATCAATCAGTCTGAAATTTGTTTTGCCGTCGTTTGATAGGTGGCAGCACACGACGCTAACCACAACTTCCCACAGTAACGCCCTCTGTCCTCACACACGGGTACTTATTAAACCGTCCTCGTATAATCCATTTTATAGTATATATATATAGTAAAAAAAACTGCAACATAGGACGACTGTACGTATCCCAGATGCATTTGTATGTGACAGTAGACCCAGGCTGCAAACTCTAGCATATACTAAACTAACCAAAATTCCAAAATCCCACATCAGACAACGACAAATCTTAGCATGCGAAGGCACAATAAAGTAATAGGGGCCGTCGTTTGTACGATAACATCAAGACGCGCACAGAAAGTTCGGGGCATTCAACCTATATATTTCCGAAGTTGAATGCCCCCAGAAGTGCTATTATTCGTATTTAACTCTACTAAACTTGTCTTCAATGTTAAATTATGCCCATATTATACAGCTTTAAAATAAGGCACCTTTTGTATAAAACAGTACACTAGGGATACACCTCAGTGCGCCTGAAAGCAGGCTAAGCAAAGAATAGAACCATTTCATCAGTGTAACGCAATCGATGGATGTACGCAGAGTACCACGCACATATTTTGCTTACCTTTAGCCATAATGAATATTGTCTGGCGTTTGATTGCATTGAATTAAGATTGCATTTACCTGATAAACACAAAATTTATATGAAAATGTAAAACCGTGTAGAAGTAACGAATATCCTAAGCGATCTAGCAAATAAATAACGGAATAGGGAGAAAATAGGAGTGACACAGAAGGAAAAGGCAGAGGTGCTGGCAACATAAAATAAAAAAAAAAAATATCTAACTATGCAGATTAAAATTCGGATTAGAGGCATAATGCATGGAAGTAGCAATAATAATGCAAAGTATATCGAAAAGCGGAGAGAAAACACATACCGTATAATCAAACTACTTACAACGCGTATAATGACCGACTTGCATATGAACCTTCACACGCACATACACATACATATGTATATTTAGGTGTATGTGTAGTTATGCTGGTGTCTGCTGACAGGAGCGGAGCAACAAAAAGCTGGGGATACTTAACAAGCAACAACGACATGGAAACAGAATCCACAACTACACATTCAGATGGATTTACTGTTGTGTGCGTGCGTGTTAGTTGGCGCGTGTGGGGGCTGAACCTGATGCGACTAATGTGGCACAGGCAGAGCAGCAGCAGACAACACTGTACGAGCGTGGAATTTATTATTTCCTGTTTATGCTGCGGAAAGACCTGGGAACGGCAGGCGATGCTAAAGTACTCTAAGTGTTGGAGGCGCTTGAAGTCATGCATAAGTAAAATTTGTTGATGACTGTTGCATGTGCCATAAAATAGGGTGACAATATGGAAAAAATGGCAGACATTTGTCAGTGCTTGTTATGCCGTTTTCTTTTGCTTAAATTACCCACACATTTGAGTATATGTAATTTTCTCGGTTTTTTGTATACTTCTTTTTTTGCACAAAAACCACACTTAATTAGGCAGAGTATTTGTTTTTTTTAGGTTTGGCCATTAAATCAAAAAGAGTAAAAATAAAAAAAGGAATGGAATGAAATAAAATGAAATAAAACAAAATAAAAAAAAAATAAAAAAAAATAAAAAAAAATAAAAAAAAAATAAAAAAACAAAAAATAATAAAAAATAAAAAAAAACAAAAAAAATTTGAAAAAAATAAAAATATAAAAACAAAACATAAAAAAAAATTAAGAAAAGAAATAGAAAAAAAAAATAAAAAAAACAAAAACAAAACAAAAAAAATAAGAAAAATAAAAAACAAAATAAAAAAAACTAAAAAAAAAACAAATAAAAAAAATATAAAAAAATATTAAAAAAATGCAAAACAAAATTAAAAAACAAAATAAATAAAAAATAAAATAAAAATAAAATAAAAAACAAAATAAAATAAAAAAAAAACAAAATAAAATATAATATATACAATATATTAAATATTAAAAATATATATTAAAAAAAAAATAAATAAATAAAATATAAAAAGATATAAAAGAAACTAAAAAAAAATTTAAAACAAAATTAAAAAAAATAATAAAAGAAATTAAGAAAGTAAAATAAAATTAGATATGTGAAATAAACAAGCACAGCAAAAGATAACGTAAAAGTTAATTAAATGAAAATCAATATATTTGCGCTGAATAAACCAAGTATTGCAAGGGAAAATTGAATTTAATTAAATTTTGAGTTCGACTGAATTACGTTTATTCGCATTGAAATTAAAGTAATAAGTGGCAGCATATCAAAGCATAACATAGCATAACAAAGCACAACATAGCACAACATAACATAGGAGAAATTAACATGCATAACATAATACGAATTGAAGCAAAATAAATTAAAAACAATCAAAGTGATTCGAGTTGGATGAAATGTACTTTAGTTTGGACAGAATTATACTTTAATTTTAATTGAACTACCAATTTGTTTGAATTAAAAAGACTTAATTATTTATATAAATCATCTTGATCGAAAAATTCCCGGAATATATTCAGAAAATTCAAAATACAAGTTTATTGCATAAAAGTGATATAGCCATAGCCTTTCAAGTACTCCCCATCAACTGATCAACAACGTTTACTGCAGCTTTCGAAACAGTTCTGGAACCCTATTTACAGTATAGCCGTAAGAGTCGTCTTCGATTTCTCCTTTACTCATTCCTATGGCAGTCTGTTCTACGTTACCGGAATGACTCGGGGGTTTTCCCGACCAAGGGCTGCCGCCCCAGTGAACTAGCCCTGTCTAGTGGACCGTTTATCACCATTTTGCCTTTACTTCCTTGCGGCAGCTAAAATGGGTTCTTCATAGTGGTTTTTGACTCGATCAAACACAAAAAACAAATACCAGGAGCTGTATTAGGTGAATTCGATGGTTGCATGATGGAAAATCCACAAAATATTCTTTTTTTCGAATTACTTCACGTACACGTCTCATAACGCCAAAATGATAGTCCTTATTAACTGTCCGACCTGCTGGCACAATTTCGTGATGTAAAATGCCATTGTAATGCATAAAAATCATGAGAAACGACGTGGTTTTTTTGGTCTTGGTTCATTCGAAGCTCTCCATTCACTCGTCTGGTGTCTGAATTGCGTTTTGTACTTATAAACCCACGTCTCTTCTCCAGTAATGATGCATTTGATGAATAAGGAACGGATTCAGCCATTATGTATTTGACAATATCCGCCAATCGTAGTCTAACTCTTAATATGTGAAAACCCTACTGTCTCGACTCTTCCTTAGTTCCTGTGATTGATGACGAGCGAAAATAAAGAGTAAAATTTCAAGGCCATGCAACGTTTTGGGCATTTTCGTTCCGCGAGAGAGAGAAAAAAGATATAAGGTAGAGGAAAAAGAGAGAGAGAGAGAGAGCTATACCTTATATATATCTTAGATACACTTAAGCCTATTTTTCCTGAGTTTTTGCTTGTGGTTGCTAGTTTCTAGTGAGAAATAACACTAATTTACTTTTTTTTTCTGTTTTATTACTTTTGTTTGTTTTTTTTGTTTCTTTTTTTATTATTTTTTTTTTATTTTTATTTTTTTTTTATTTAATTTAGTCTTTGTTTTTTTTTAATTTTATTTAATTTAGTGTTTGTTTTTTTATTTAATTTAATTGAATTTTATGTTTTTTTTAGTGGTATTTGGGGTATGGTTCCACGAACGCTATAACATTCCTTCTCCTCTGCTGATTTCCCCTGGAACCGCGTTAGCATTTCTTCAAGGTGCATTTCTTCAGTTCATAGGCTGTTGTGGGGAAAACGAAACATCAGAAAATGTGCAATAGTCCGAGACTTACAAACTATTGTCACGTCTTCTGTTTGATACTGTAGTGAGTGATTGACTCAATTGTCTGTATCTATCGTCGGTCTGTCTAGAACAGTTAATTTTCACTGCTAAGCTGTTTCTGCTGCAATTGAAGTTGCAACTGCTGCTGTCGTTTCTGGGCTTTCCGCTGCCAGTCAATGTGGCTTGCCTCCTAACGAGGTAGTAGTACTACTGTGCTGCTATACAATACTGAAGTTCGTAACATTCGTATAGTTAAATATTAAGTACAATGCAAAAGGCACCACATCCTAAAATTTTATTTTTCCTATTATTTCTTCGTAATAGATAAATTCAAGTATAACCCCATTAAAGTCTATGTCTCAATAATCAAACTTCAAATTCAAAAATGTTTTGCTCATTACCGCTTTATTTGAAAAAGTTAGGTAGTAACGTTAAGTAAACATATGCTTAGCATCACAACTTTTGTATAGAAACGAAACTTTAATCGAATTGTTCGCATCTCAGTCGCCAAGGCATTCATCTTAACGTCAGCACTTGCTATTTTTAGCGCAAGTCTGCAAAATGATATTTTATGCTCAAGTTCTTCTTCAAACTTTTCAATATGGCCTCACTACTGCTGTCGGAATTCCAATAAACTCATTTCCGGTCTTAACACCAAAGTCTGCTGCCGCCTGCGTGGACAAATCACGCCTTCAACGCGTCTGCTGCCTCAGTGACTACAACAGCAAAATTAATAATAATAACAACAAAAACTAGAAAAAAATAAATGAAGTATAAGCTTTGAAAATACAGGCAAATACATACACGAATTGACGCTGGCTGAAGTGGTCGAAGAGTTATCTCCTCAAACCTACGCACAACGCACAATGTCATTGATAAACCGTTCATGGAGCATAGGGAAGCTGCCAGCAGCTGGTGAAAATGAATTGAAAAGAGCTGAGAGGGATTGGGTTGTGGTAGTGGTTGTGGTTATGGTTGTGTGATGACAACATTGATGAGGCCAATGGTGGCAACCAAAAGAATGATTTCTTTTCTTCGATGCAATAAAGTGGAATTTATTTAGTTGTCAAAGTCTCTAAGGAAGTAGCTGGAGAATGGCTGGAGAGTAGAAGCAAATACACAATGTAGACAAACGTGTTATACAAATCTATGTGTGTGTATGTATGTATATTTGTTCATAGAAAACACATACACAGTTAGATGTATTGCACGAATTCCAATACAGCAATGGGACGGAAAGCACAGGAGTATGAAAAAGTAATACCAGCCGGTGGAGAAACCTCAAGAGCGCTCTTTATATTGGCTGTGTGTGAATATATGTTTGTATTCGGTTTCTATCGGGTTGTTGCTATTCTGCGCTGGCAAAGTCGTGGCCCTACATACTCGTGCATATGTATGTGTGTAAAATGTCGTGCGTTGCTTAAAGGAAAAATCTAATTATCCATTCCGGTCAGGTTGTTTGTATTTTCACAAAATGTCATCATCAGCTGCGTTCATTCATTCTCCTCCTGCATCATTATCTCGCTTAAATACATATCTATGAACTGGTACTCAATAAATGTGCGTACGCTTGTACAATTTACACACTTTGGATGTGATGCTACCCATCAGGAAATTTAAGACAGACTTTTTTAGTATTTCATCATTATCTAAAAACCGCAAAAATGTAAGGTTTTCAGAAGGTTTGACCTAGGAAGTTTAATAATCACTCACTCGTGAATGATTTTCGATTTTTCGATTTTTTTGTAAGTCGAGCTCCGAGCTCGGGATCGGGAGTGTGCCGAGAGTTAAAGAGTGAATGTTATAATTTTGTATGCAAATTTTATTTTCTGGATTATAATTTTTATGATTCAAATATCAAAAACTTATTTTAAAATAGTTTTTTCTTATATACACTTAATCTTAATGGGCTTTATAAAAGTCAAGTATTTGTAATTTGTTTAAAAAGTATCGTAAACAAAATAAAAAAAGTGTTTTTTGAAGGTAAACCAAGTCGGGTGTCGCGAAAACAAAGGAAAATCCAAAATATATCGCTATTTTTATTTTTGTGTGATTTGACTTGGAATTAATTAAAATTTTGATAATTCTATACATCAGAATCGCATCCAAAATGAAGAAATATACAAAAATCCATCCCGACTGTTCCTGTAACTGATTATTAATCTTAAAGGCCTGCCCTATAAACTGGCAGTCAATTATCATTGAAGTTCGCTAGAAAATTCTTCGCTACATTTTTCTAACTCTATTTTTGTGACCTATATCAGTTTCACATTCACATTTTGTCTATTCCATTTGTTATTTTAACTTTTTCACTTTACTAATTATATTTAAGCATCTATTTTATAGGTTAGGTTAGGTTATGGTGGTAGTCGATCCCTATGACCAACTCACTTAGACCTTGCAGGTCCGTTGTGATACCACTGTGCGACACGGGAACTTTGTTTATTTACTTTCATCCAACTTTCAACCATTTTGAGGCTCTTATGAAGCGCAGGATTGTCCTAATCCCCGCGCCAGATAGTTCTGTAAGAGAATTGAAAAAGTGTTTACCTAGACAACCTGCTCTGATTTTAGTTAGGGCTGGACAATTGCAAAGGAAGTGCTCAACTGTTTCTTCTTCTTCCTCATCTCTACAACTTCTACAATATTCATGGGAGAAAACTCCTAGTCTCGAGGAATGCCTGCGAAATAGCCAGTAGCCGGTGACACAAGCCACGACCTTCGAGATATCTTCTCTTGAGAGGATAAGCAATTCCTTTGTCCTTTTCTTGTTTATTTGCGGCCATAGTAGCCTGGCTATTACGCACGTATCTTTTCATGACCTATTGGCCTGTTGGGTAATGTTGTTTTTTACTATTAATTTACTCGTGGCCAAAGGTATTCCAATGGTACTTTTATCACGGAAAAGTTGAAGAGCAATACCTTTTCTGGCTAGCTCATCAGCTCTACAGTTTCCCTCAATATCTCTGTGTCCCGGAACCCAAATAAGGCTGACCTTGAATACGACGCTAATATCATTTAGAGCTGCTCGGCATTCCTGTGCAACCTTTAATCTTAGTATAGCCGCACTCATTGATTTGATGGCCGCCTGGCTATACGAGAATATATTTATAGTCGTTTTTGTTACGGCATGCATATTTAGGTACGTAGCCACTTCTTTTATGGCTAGAACCTCTGCGTGATAAACGTTGCAGTAGTCTGGTAGTCGAACGGATAGTTCCAGACCTAATTCTTTCGAAAAAACTCCATAGCCAACTTTATCGTCTAGCTTGGAACCATCTGTATGAAAATTTAACTCCCCCCTTCTCCATGGCCTTGGTGTCTGCCACTCCCTTCTTGACAGTATACATGTCTTGAAGATCTTGTCGAAGGTAAGTCTAGGAGTAGAGTAGTCTGTTTCTTGTTTGTGACTGTTCAGAGTGTGCAAAATACAGGCGTGGCCAAACCGCCGTTCTTTCCATAGCGCCATACTTTTGAGTCTAAGCGCCGAGGTGGCGGCCACGTTTTTTCCTACTAGATTTAGTGCAGGCAAATTGATTAGCACTTCTAGCACTTTGTTTGGGGTAGTCCTTAAAGCACCAGAGATGCATAAAAGAGCTGTTCTGCGCACCTTACTCACGATTTTAGCGTAACTCGCCTTTATAGCAGATGGCCAAGTATTCCGTATATTAAGATTGGTCTAACTACCGAAGTATATAGCCAATGAGTAACGCGAGGTGTTAACCTCCATTTAATATCGATCGCTCTTTTGCAAGTGTATAATGCAACGTTGGCCTTTTTTACTCTTTCTTCAATATTAGGTTTCCATGTGAGTTTCCTCTCTAATATGAGTCCAAAGTACTTGACATTCTCTCTCAAGGGAATCTCCATACCCTTAAAAACCAGCGGGGAGATTATAGGAAGCCTATGTTTCGGTACAGATTATTTTTAACATAAATATATATTTTCTGTAAGAAATGAAGTAAATATTCTCATTATTGGGAAATAAGAAGTGCAAAACAAGCAAAACCAAAACCTTTACAGTTGATATTCTTTGCATGCTTAAAAATGCAAAAAACTCTGCTAACCGTCTGTTGTCACCAAACCTTAAATGTAAACCAAAAAAGCCTCTTTCAGTTAACTCTATTCCGTTGGAAATGCTTTGATGTCTCTGAAATTTAATAAAGCTATGAATTGCAGTTAAGTTTTTGTTGGAAAAAGCGCACAAAAACTATAAAAATTTCACTACAAAAGTTATCTAAAATGATGCTTTGGATTTATTTCAAAATAACTGTTAAGATATGATGTTTAGGTAAATCAATTTCTGATTGGCAATTGTCTATTGTCGATTTATTGCTATCAGTATCACGGACATTGCAGTTACATATACATATGTATGTATTTATATATGTAAATAGCTATATACTTATGCAGACAAGTGAGTGAGAGTCCACAGGGATATTGAGACGCAAGTGGCTTGCTTCAAAGTCAGCTTCCACTTAAATACATAGATATGAAGGTACATAGGATTTCAGCCTTGCTTTAGTGACAATATAGTAACGCGCATACATACTTTATAAAATAAATATGTATATACATATGTGGGTATGTATGTATACTTATTAATTCAAACTTTACGGTGGATCTATGTGAATTTTATAGTTATTTATATAATAAACTTACGAAGTGTAGCTACTAAATAACAAGATTAACGCTATAAAACAATTTAATTTTATTTTGATTATAGTTTGATTTTATTTTGGTTATATTTTGATTTTATTTTTATTATATTTTGATTTTATACATATGGTATTATATATTTACTTATAATAATCTCATGATGGAAAGAGTAATGAGATGGCGCCTTTCGTGTTACCGTTACTTTGCTCTCAGCAAATTTGACAATGAATGACGTCGTATTAGCACCAGTATGGCCAGATTACCATTTTCGTTACTTAATTTAGCATTCTTTTTGTTATTTAGTCTCGGAGTTTTAGTTCTTTATTCATTTTCCTAGCCTGTTCTAATTAAAATGTAATCTTTATAATGTTGTAAAATATTCATTTTATAAAAATTAGCTCAATATTTCACTCAGTTTTATAATATAAATAATTATATTTAGCTTTACTTTTTTTTAACATCTGGTCCCATTGCCCGTGTTTGCAGTTGTTGTTGGTGTTCTTCTTCTTTCAGCAGTCAAATCTCTCTCTCGCTACTGCAGTGTTGCTTAGCTTTGGATATAAAAACGCACTAAAATGCCCATTTAAAGAAAATGAAAAACCAAATTTTTATTGAATTACAAATTGACAAATTGTCTTTAAAATGTGGGGTTTTTTCAATAAATGTGTTATGGTCATGTGCAAATTAATGTATGCGTTTTTTGTTAAGAGAAACTGTTTTGTTAAGAGAACGACTTTTTTTGCTGTATTTCAGGTTATGTAACTAGATAAGGTACTCTTTTTGTAAAAATGTCGTTATGGTTTTTCAGTATTTTCTGGTATTTTGTTCCTTATTTTTACTATGAATTCACCTCCTGATGCCCTATGTCTCACTAAGGGTTGAGGACCGGAAGAAACGATTAGACCTTTATGGCTTTAATTCAGTAAATTTAAACGCTTTTTAAAATGCGTAAAAAGGTTTTCAATGTTAAGAAGAGTTGAGAGAAGAAGATTTAATATTCTAACATAACCTTAAAAGGAGCAAAAAATTTAATTTTCACTTTAATATAAAAATATCAAAATTTATAAGAATCAAAAAATTTTCTTTAACACTAAAATCTTCTCAGAGTGACCTTTTTTAACATTCTTTTTTTTAATAATACATTTTTTTTAACTTACAATTTCGGTAGCTTTAAATTAAAAACATAATACAGTTTTTTTTTAACTTACAGTTTCGGTAGCTTTAAATTAAAAAAACAAACAGCAAACTTAAAAATTTTCGCATTTTGGGTACAAAAGCAAAAAATGTATTGCGTAGAGCGAATGGTTGGCAACACTGCACAACTTAGCTAATGCGACGTCACGCACTCTCTGATGGGCGCAATCTATTTCTATCATTCTTGTAATCATCTTCATTATGCACCCGCCCCCACTCCTACAATGCTCCATTGAAATTTGGCATTGTTCGAAACAGTGCGGGTAGTTTTCCCTTGCCAGTTCTTTCAGCATACGTACCGCTTTCTCTTTTACAGCTTTAGAGGACACAAATCTTGCTTGTTTTAAAGCATATTTATTCCTAAACAACAAATAACGTGGATGGTCATTGTTGTTTTTATTGCTGCAGCAGTTCACTAGGACCTGCCAGTGCGGCGTAGTCACCGATCGTCATCGTCTAACTCCTCTAACGTGCTGTTTCGACAGGTTTGGCTCCAGAGGGAGAGAGGTATAAGGTGACTGGGTTTAAAAGGGCATATGAATAGGTTGATAATATCGTGCGGTGTACCTTCAGATGGCGAACATATATTGAGAATGGATAGGTAGGAACTTAACCAGCTGAAGCTCTTCGTCTGCAATGTGTGTGAGGGGATCGGGTCTAACACGGCTGTGCTGTGCGATACTTAGGAATAACAATTCATCTATTTCGGGAGTAGATAACACTAGGTTAGGTTAGGTTAGGTTTGGCAGCCGCATCGCACATAGAGACAGCGATGCCACTTAGACCGCGAAATGGGTCTGTTGTGAGCCGCAGGGCTGGGCTACATTTCCCTCTCCATATTAAACCTTCCTCAGCTTTTGACAAAGCGTAAAAGGTTATTGATACCTAAAATGTATAGATTATCCATATTCGTTAAGAAGTAGGATTTTAAAAATCGGTTCTTGCTTCTGGCTAGAGGTGGGCATATGCAAAAAAGGTGTTGAATTGTTTCCAACTCCTTCTCACTTCTGCAGCTACGACAGAAATCATGCGTGTAAACGCCTAATCTCTTTGCATGATTTCCTATGAGACAATGTCCTGTGAGGGCCCCTACTAAGGTCCTGATTTGAAGTCTATTCAGTTTTATAATACTCTCGGACAGACTTAAATTTAGCCTTGGCCATGTTTGCCTAGCAATTTCACAGGTGTTAACGCCAATCCATCTTTGATTTGCAGAACTGATTAATGCGCCCTTAATGAGAAGCTTACAAGTTGCGAGAGGTATCTCCATAAAATAACACCATGAAACTATTTTAGTTTTATTTTTTATTAAGGACCTCAAACGGTAGTTTCCAATACATAGTAGTCAAGCACTTATAGGATTTCGACTTACCTCATCCCAATTCTTACAGCTGACGGTCGTTGACGTTGGAGGCATGCGTACTTTTTCTACAGCTGCGTCAGTTTCGTTATTCATTAGCCACACCTCGTATATATGGTGCATATATTCCGGGACATCCTGTTGCTTTGCCACATAATCAAAAACCGCTGCTTCCTATATAGATTTAGTTTGTCGCATGTATTCCCATATGCCATTACGTTTAAGTGGTTTGTGCTATGCCAAAATGCTTATGTGTGTGCTATGTTTGTATATGTTTAATATGCGTACGCACGCATATGCATGCTTGGTGGTGGTACAGAAAGTTTGTTTTGCAATTTGCCAATTTCTAATTATATCGAAACTTGTCGTTTCAAGGTCTGCGAACTTCTTTCAATGGCATCACAAATGTGTGGGAGGGTAAATGCGAAGCATAAAACTCAACCTTCGACCGGTCTCTGGAGAATGGGTTGATGTGTGATGGGTGGTGAGGCTTATTTTTCCACTCCTGTTTTTTTGTACTAACATTTCTCTCTCCCTCTCTCTCTCTCTCGGTCCCACTGCAACATGATACTATTTTAGCCTCTTTCAACTGGTCCTTCGATTTCCATGCAACTTTTTTGACATTTAGTTGTTGTCCAATGTGTCCAAGTTCTTACAGCCTGCTGCATTATTACTACACGTTCCATCTTAAGTGGCCAACTATGTACAGCCAAGTCGCCTTGCTTGTGTTAATCCTTGGTAAACCTTCAACTTTGGACTTACTTTCTTCTGCACTTGTTTGCTTGCACACTTTGCACTTTTGACTGTTACCACCAAGCCAGCTGCGTCGACCCTGCATGGCTACTTTGCTTGACGTGCGGCTTTCGATTTACAGCAACGCCTTTTCACTGTAACGCCTCACAAATTAGCCAACAACTCGCAGACTGCATTATGTTACTCTCTTTATTCTGTGTGTGCGCGTGTATGTTTTAGTGTATGTCGCTTAGATTCATTTAATAAATTTGATTAGTAAAATTTTCTTGATTTAATTTCAACCAATTTCGTTTCTTTATTTATTAAGTTATTTATTCCGGCACCACCACATGTGGTTTCAGCCATTATTCCATGCCAGCAAATACTCCATTTGCCATAAGAGGGGACAAGACTTTTATTTTGTTTGTCAACCCCTCACTCATATTATATTTGGCTAAATTATGTTGTGTTACCATGAAAATTGTGACCCCATCGACTCGCTAAAAGCAACTACGTGCTGAGACTGTTGATTTCTTTTGATGATGATAAATTAAATCGCATGAAATTTTGGGGCCAAATGTAAGCTTGCTGAGATTTTGTTGATGCCTTTACTACATTTGATAGCGATATGGAAAGTTTGCATATGAATCTAAAAAAAAAGGAGCATATATTTGTATGCAAGTTGGGGTGAAATTCGAGACTTTGATGACCTGAATTGAGATGTGTGAAGTATTTTCTTCTATAGTTTTTTTAAGTATACAAGGTGACGCTAAATTAATCATCGGCTTTTTTTAATTTTTTTATTAAAAAAAAGTTAGTAAAAAAATTATGCAATGGAGCGCGTAAAGGTCCAAAAAAAAGATTTCCAACACTCAAAAAAATTTAGTAAAAAATTATTTAAAACAAAATGGTTTTGAGTGTTGGAAAATTTTTTTTGGACCTTTACGCGCTCCATTGCATAATTTTTTTACATGCAAATATATGTTAGTAAAAAAAAGTTAGTGAAAAAATTAAAAAAAATAATAATTTTGAGTGTTAGAAATCTTTTTTTGGACCTTTACGCGCTCCATTGCAGCTGTCTAGCTCACAAGTGCGAAATATGATTGGCGTCAGTCGTCGTTTGCTAAAATTGTAAATAAATTGTGTGCCACCTTGTACTTGTTTATACGATTTCAAGGCTGTTTTGATAGTTTTCTAGCCAACCCTTATTTCGAAATATAATTGCAACATCTGTTGATCATACGCCGATTAATATAAGGTTGTCAAAAAAGTCTTGCAGTATTTTTATTGAATTTTCAATTGTTCATAAAATTGGTTATAATAATGCGATTTAAGTCAAATATGCGCCGTTTTGTTCGATGACAAGTTCCCAACGAGATGCCAACTTCATAATGCCCCTCTTATAGAAGCTCGCTTCCCTATTGTCAAAAAACTCGGAGAGCCAATTTTCACAGGACTCTCTTGTGGACAACTTCCGACAACCAAGCTCGTTCGCTATGGACAGAAATAGGTGGTAATCACTTGGTGCGAGATCCGGACTATACGGTGGATGCAGAAGAACCTCCCATCCGAGCTCCCGGAGCTTCTGCCGCGTCACCAAAGATGTGTGTGGCCTGGCGTTGTCCTGATGGAGGACAATTCGGCCTCTGTTGATCAAAGATGGCCTCTTCTGCATGAGTGCTGCATTCAATCGGTCCAGTTGTTGGCAGTACAGGTCCGAATTGAGCGTTTGGCCATAGGGGAGCAGCTCATAGTGGATGATTCCCTGCTAATCCTACCAAACACACAGAAGAACCTTCCTGGCCGTCAATCCAGCCTTGGCCACCGTCTGGGCAGCTTCACCGATTTTCGACCATGACCGTTTGCGCTTCACGTTGTCGTAAGTGACCCACTTTTCATCGCCAGTCACCATCCGCTTCAAAAACGGGTCGATTTTGTTGCGATTCAGAAGCGATTCGCATGCATCCATACGGGCAAAAATGTTTTTTTGCGTCAAGTCGTGTGGCACCCATACACCGAGCTTCTTTTTGAATCCAAGCTTCTTCAAATGGTTTATAACGGTTTGATGACTCATGCCCAGCTCTTGGCCGATGCTACGGCTGCTACTATGCCGGTCTCTTTCGATCAATTCAGCGATTTTATCGCAATTTTTGACGACAGGCCTTCCGGACCGTGGCGCATCTTCGATCACCTCTGCCCCAGAACGAAAACGTTGAAACCATCGTTGTGCGGTGGAAATGGAAACTGTGTCGGGTCCATAAACTGCATAAATTTTATTGGCAGCATGAGATGCATTTTTGCCTTTATCGTAGTAGTACTGTAAAATATGCCGTATTTTCTATTTATTTTGCTCCATGTTTGCGACGCTATAACTCACGAACGACTAAAAGCAAACAACAATTAATCGAACACGTGTTAGCACGTGAAAAGAGCTTTCCAAAAAGCTCTAGCGTGAACCGATGCGACGAATACAACTAGAACTACGCGCTTGCAAAGACAAGCTTCCGGAAATACCGCAAGACTTTTTTGACAACCTTATATCAAATCGTAAATTTTTATTTAAATTTTTTTTCCTATATAAAACGTATGTTTTTAAATAAAAAGAGAATAACTGAGACATCGATATTAATAAATGTGTGACATGTGAGCACTTTTGTAGCGATCGATCTTTTGGATCTAATTTCCCATCACTCTCAGATACATTTTGACTGAAAAAGGGCCAATATTGTACTTGAAAATATGAATTCAGAGATTCGCGGCATGGAATTTTCCTAATTTTGGATTGAAGCCTTTGCGCCAAAATTTTGGCCAAAATTCGATTTTGGTTTTGGAGAAACCACAATTTTGGCAAAAAAATTTATTTTACTTATTCCTTCGATTAATTACTAGATTTAGCATTACTTTGACGAAATCTGGTTGGTTTTTTAATTTCAGAGGATCCAGTTCAGAGATATAGTGGTCTCGGCCAAACGTCTTTTTTGAGAGGAGCTCCCGGAGATCAGCTGTAGCTCCTTTCCAAATAAATACTACTACTAATACTAAGTCTTAAAATACAGTTAAAAGATAACATAATATGTGTAAAAAAGTTTAGATCAATACATTTAAAAGTTTTCTCAGAAAAAATTCTGGAAAATTTGCTTTTTTTCTCGTCCTTCTAACTGTATATAACCCTTTAAGAGCAATTTTATAAACGACGAATTATGTAGCAAGGCAGGGCGTACTCGAGTTGGGTTTCTTCATGCAAAGAGAAGTTAGTAATTAGGTGCGCAACTAAGTTCTCGCAGCGTGAATATTCGGCCGAGGCGACAACGTAGAAGCACGACCGAACAGTCCCCATTACTTTCTTTTCTTTGGATTGCTATAATGAATCCATTTTTCATCACCCGTCACGATCCGATGAAGAAAACCCTTCCTTTTTTTGCCGCTGGAGCAGTTGTTCACAGGCGAAAAAACGACGTTCAACATCACTTGGTTTTAACTCATAAGGAACCCAAGTCCCCTGTGTCTGAATAATCGGTTGAAAATTGATTGGCGGGTAACTCATACTGAAGCAAGCTCTTCTTGCGTTTTACACGGATCCTCATTGAGTAATGCCTCCAATTCAGCGGCCTCGAAGGTTTTTGGCTTACCTTCACGCGGACGGTCGACAACATTAAAATCTCCGTCTTTGAAGCGACGGAGCCAATCTCGGCACGTTGTTTCACTTAAAGCAGCATCTCCATAAACTTTTTGTAGCTCTCGATGCGCTTTAGCCGCTGTTTTTTTCGAATGAAAGAGGAAAATCAACACTTCCCGCAAATGACGATTATTCGGCACAAAATCAGACATTTTCACAAATGAAAAGTATATGATACCAAAACAAAATCACTAATGTTTCGAAGCCGTTTGTTTACCATATGTCTAAGCTTGGTTTATGACGTTTAGGTTATGTTAGAATCGACTAGCATACACTACTTGCGGCATCTATTGACAAACAGCGGGAACTTAGTTGCGCACCTAATAATACTTGACGTGGAATAACCTTGGCTATTGCGCACCTAGTATCTACAGCTTTTCGGACAGGTGCGGTCATATCTGGCCCCGAAATTGGGTGTGCTACTGGTTGCGTGTATGTTGAAAGTTGAAGGGTCTCTACAGGCTAAGCAAAAAACTACAACTCTAAAATGATGGGTGTCGAATTGTCTGGGCATTGTACAATAATTTTAATATATTAAGTTTTTGTTGAGGCTCAGTATTGCGTCAAGTTTGGACCCTAACACTGGTAGATGTTTGAGAATGAGTGGTAATTTGCTCCTCATACCTAATTCAGCGTGTCTAAGTTAGGTTAGGTTAGCCAGCTGGCTTGTCTAGGTTAAGTCACTCGGTGACCCTAAGGCCGATTGTGACAACTGCGTTTGATTTCCATCCCCTAACTAAGTTGCTCAAACCACTTGGATCTTTTTAAGAAGATAACTAGTCCCACATTTTTCAAATTTCCCAGGTCTTCAAAAAAATAATCGCTAAGATATTTGGCACCGCTTCTTTGAAATGTAGGGCATTCACAGAGGAGGTGTTGTACGGACTCAATTTCTTCTTCATCTCCACAACTCCTGCAGAAGTCATTGTGAGGTGCATCCACGACAGTCGGTTCAACGTTACCGGAACGACCCGGATTTATATCTGGCCAAGGACTGTCACTACAGCAGCATTCCCCGCACATGTATGGGAATGTTTATGCTGCTAGAACAACAACAAGGTGCATCCATTCTACTGGCTAGGGTGCCAATAGTGCAGTGACCCGTTATAACACCTGTTAGGAGGCTGCTAGTTGATCTGGCGAATCCGGGCAGACATTTTGTCCTTTTAAGATTCAGTTTTGGCCAGACCGCTTTGGAGATCCTACACTTTGTAGTCAGAGATGATAATGAAGATAATTTTTGATGGACGTTCGTGTGTCTTTCAAGTATCGTTCCTATATTTCCACCAAAAACATTGTTCCTGACAACTTAGATGAAATCAGCAGGGACAGAAATCACGTAAATTCATTATATCGCTTCATGGAGTTTTTTCATATAAAAATTATGGCACAAACTCTCGCTAGTCGGCATAATTATATAAAAAAAAATAGTAAATGATTTTTTTTCTTTTGAAATTTTATGCTATAGTTTCACGGGTGTTAAGTAATTTGGTTTGTCCATAAAAAATAATGGCAGCAATATTTATATTTCTCTGACAGCCACTGACTGACTAGCCAACGACTCGCTTATGCATTGATTTTTCAAATTCAGTGTTATTACTTTTTTAAATTTTTAATTAAAAAGAAATATTGTTAATAGAAAATATTGATGTTCAATTTGTAGAAAATTTATAGTAAACATTTTTACGACAAAAAATCGTTTTAGATTTGTACGAAATTTATAGTAAACATTTTTATGACAAAAAAATCGTTTTAAATTTTAAGTTAAGCTCCGTTGCGCCAAAAGTGAATTTGGCTGATTTCAGCTGAATTTTTACACCTCTTTAAATTTTATGTCACATAAAAGTTAATACAGTTTTTTATGTCACACCAAAAATGTGGTTACAGTCAGCGGTTAAAGAAGAAAAAAATCAAAATTTGGATGTGCTATACATATACATACATGTACATACTATATATGTACATTAAGGTGGCTCACCAACAAAAATTGCGGAATTATAAAAATTATTAGATTTAAGACATTTATGAAAAATATAAAAATTTACATAATCTGAACAGAAAATACCTGACAATACATTCAAAAACGGAGATTTTTATAAAACCATTTTTTAAATATTTAAAAATATTTATTTAAATATTTAAAGAATAAAAATACAAAATATCTAAAAATATTAAAAAAATAAAAATATTTAAAAAATAAAAATATTTAAAAAATAAAAATATTTAAAAAATAAAAATACTTAAAAAATAAAAATATTTAAAAATATTTAAAAAATAAAAATATGTATTTAAAAAATAAAAATATTTAAAAAATAAAAATATTTAAAACATGAAAATATTTAAAAAATAAAAACATTTAAAAAATAAAAATATTTAAAACATGAAAATATTTAAAAACTAAAAATATTTTTTTAAAATATTAAAATACTTTGAAATATTTTCATAATTTTTTTCCAAAAAGTCACCTCAGCTGATAGAAGGGTTTATGTTTGTTGTAGTTGTATCAGCATAAACATTTCTCTTACATGTACAGATAGTTCTTGGCCGGATATAAATTCCGGTCGTTCCGGTAAGGTAAAGCTAACTGACTGTTGCGAGAATGAAGAGTTTATGCTTAAAAGGTATGCCCCAAAATTTAAAAAAACAATTAAAATAATGACATTTTTTTAAGGATTTTCGAATCGATCTATCTCACAGAATTTCTAGTATTTTTTTGGCGTAAATTTTATTGTGCCTTCTGCTCAAATATGAACGAGACGTTATCAATAAAACGGTCCGCGGATGACATATGGCAAAAATAAATTTTTTGTTTTTTGGTAGGACTGTTATAAGCTTACATGGCAAATTTCAGCGTGATATGTCACATAGTTTGTTTTCTGTGCTACTGTAAACAAGTCAAGCTCGAGTGTGTTCTTCGAATTTAACGATGGAAATTCAAGTTGAATAAAGAATTTGTTTGAAATTTTGTTATTCCAACAAAATTTCGGCTTCAGACGCCTTAAAAATGTTGCAGACAATCTATGGGGACTCTGCTCTATCGCGTGCACGTGTTTTCCAGTGGTACAAATCGTTCAAAGAGAGCCGTACATCGGTTGAAAACTTGCCTCATGAACGTCGTCCAGCAACATCAGTAAACGACGAAAACATCGGAAAAGTAAAGGAAATTGTGCTTGAAAATCGCACAAATCGCAAAATCGGTTAACGCTGAATATTATTTAGACGTTTTAAAGCGTTTGCGCGAGAACATTTGTCTTAAAAGGAAGGAATTGTTCACGTCTTGTTAGCGATTATTTGAACAAAAATAATGTTAATATCGTTTCGCAAGCACCGTATTCGCCTGATATGGCTCCATGTGACTTTTTCCTGTTTCCCAAGCTCAAGTTGCCGCTCCGTGGAAAACATTTTGAGACAATTGAAGTCATAAAAGAGAATTCGAAGAACACACTCGAGCTTGACTTGTTTACAGTAGCACAGAAAACAAACTATGTGACATATCACGCTGAAATTTGCCATGTAAGCTTATAACAGTCCTACCAAAAAACAAAAAATTTATTTTTGCCATATGTCATCCGCGGACCGTTTTATTGATAACGTCTCGTTCATATTTGAGCAGAAGGTAAGTCTGCCTAAAGATTTTAAAAAGGAATCCAAATAATGACTTTTTTAAAGTACTTTGAAATTAGTCCATCTCATGGAAATTTTAATAGTTTTTCGAAATATTTTGGCGTAAGTCGTATGTAGTAAGTCTGCCTAAATTTTTTAAAAAGGAATTAAAAATTGACATTTTTTTAAATGGCGTAAGTCCTATTATATAATAAATTTTATTACTTCGTTCAAAACCAGTACCGGTGTGGTTTTTTTCTTTTCTTTTTTTCTTGTTTTTTTTTTTTCTTATTGTTTTGTATGCAGAGTGCGCCCCTTAATGTTACATATCTGTGTGTGTGTGTCTCTTCAATATCCATCCACGAATATCTACCGCATGTCCATCGGTCTGCAAAGTTAATGCGCCAAACCGGCGGGCGTGTTCTAAATACCCGCTCCTTGCCTGACTTCGGCTCATTCCTTTTTGGCGCAACCAGCTTATAACCGCTTCATAAACATTTTCACTGTCTGCGGTTTTTATTATGCAGCTCATCCGGTATTTTTGCTACTCTTTTCATTCTCATATCTGCTCCAGTTTCCTATTTAAAAGTTCTCCACTTACATTTCACCCCACCTCTGCTCCGATATTACATTCAAACACTGGATTTTTGCACACTCTCTACTTCCTTACTTCCGTAGTTATTTGTTCACCTGTGTGACCGTCTGTCTCTGTGTCTGCCATTTTAATGGTGTAAAATTTGTCTGTTAGCCGCCATTGTCGATAAAATGAACTCATAAAAGTTGGACTTTTTGACTGCCACTATGTGCCTGCCGTTACTATTTATTTTCCCACCTTATTTGTATGTCTTTATTTGGCTATTTGTTGTTGCATATATTTTGGTGCTTTACAAATTTTTGTCCATCTTAACAGTCAATAACGTTTTTTTATTATCAGTTTGGATTTAGTGCACAGAAGATGTCATTTTCTCGTCTTTGGTCTTTGTTAGATTGATGGTTGTTGTTGTCGCCATGGGTTATGAATATGGGCGCAAGTTATGTCTACCGTTCAAAATTCTTGGTAACGGTTGTTTATCATCGATCATTTCGCATTTACGACTACGATTGGACTGCTTATGCTGTCATTTGGAAATATTTCTCCAAAAAAAAAATTGAAACAAAACTGGGTCCATCTTTTTAATGTCTTACTGCGTTGGAAGTTACATCGCTAGTTGACTTCCTGTGAAAGCTTGGTGACATTCAGTTCAGTGGAAGCAAAGCTATTGCGTCTAAAGTGGCAGTATGCTTGTATTATCGGTACAAAAATGATCGGTAAAACCTTTGCCAAAACATTTGAGTTAATGAAATGGAGATGATTGTCTATCTCGCGAAAGAGTTCATGAGTGGTTTACACCTTTCAGAGATGGTTGTGAGAACATATGTAAATGATAACGAACATACGGGCCCAAAATCAGTAATCACCGAAAAGTCCATCGAAATGGTTCGTAAATTTATCAAAACCGAACCGAAATCATCGTTGAAATTCATGGAATCGGAGTTGAATATCTCCAAAATATCGATTTATTGCATTTTAACTAACCATTTGGACTTAAGAGCTTAATTGAGGACCAAAAATTGCTCAGAATTCAACATTCGAAAGACCTCATTAAAGAGGCGAGAAAAGACGAGAAATTCCTTTACAACATTGTAACTGCTGCTGAAACGTGGTGTTTCCAGCATAAACCTTAAACTAAGCGTCAAAGTGCCGAATAGAAGGCCCCAGACGTGCCACCACCCAAAAAATCGCGTTTTGAGAAGTCAAAAATAAAGTCGATGTTCATTTGTTTTTACGAGTCTAAGCGAATTGTCCACAAGGAGTCCGTGTCAACGGACCAAACCGTCAATGCAGTTTTCTATCTTGGTATTTTGAAGCGTTTGTTGCATCGCATTTGTCGAATTCGCCCTGAATACCGCGAAGGAGGAAGCTGGCGCTTATTGCATGATAATGCGCCATCTCAACGCTCCACTCTTGTGACTGATTTTTTGACTAGAAATCGCATTTCAAACATCAGTCACTCACTGTATTCGCCTTATATGATGGCTCCGTGTGACTTCTACCTATTCGGAAAATTGCATTTGGCCTTCTTTGGCGAAAAACGTTTTGCATCTGTGGAGGGTATCCAAAAGACTTGTACCGACACCTTAAGGACATTCCGATCAATGACCTGAAGCACTCTTTCAAAAAGCTTTTAAATCGCGCAAAACAGTGTATCGAAGGCAGAGGGGGCTATTTTGAATAAATAAACTCGATGTTATCAGAACAAAGCTCCTGTCGTTTCTATTTTAGCTCAAGACTGACTTATTTTGGACTACACCTGGTATAAGGCTCTCATCATGCCCGTATACGTTAGGGCGCAGAAGCTTGGACGATGACAATATCCGATGAGGCGTCCCTTGGAGGGTTTGAGAGAAAGATTATGCGGCAGATTTTTGGACCGTTGCACGTTGATGACGGCGATAGACATAGCGCAACGAACAAAGATCCAGCATGTCGTCCAAATGGAAGCAAACGCTCCGGTTCTGAAAGTATTTGCTGCGGTGCTAGCCTCCTCTGCGTTGGAAAGATCAGGTGGAGAAAGACTTGGCTTCACTTTGAGTTTCTAACTGGCGCCGGTTAGCACGAGTGGGCGCGAGGTTAAACGACTGAGCGCGCTTTGTTAAACTCAATCAATATCGCGTAAGCGGTTGTCGCGCCAATCAAGAAGAAGAAGAACGGCAGACATTTTTTATGAAGAGCCTTTTCATGCACAAATACGCTTGGAGGTTTGTCATTGCCTGCCGAGGGGTGACTGCTATTAGAAAAAAACTTTTTCTATCATTTTGCTGTTTCATGCACGGAGATTCGAATCTACGCACTCTCGAATGGTAGTCACGCACCAAGCCATTCAGCTACGGCGTCACCAACCATTGGTACCCTTAAATCTTGTGATCCCATCCTTCCCTATAAATTCTGTCTTCTTTTAATTAACCTAAAGTCCCTTGAAAGCAGAAGGTCTATCTTCCCCTCCCTCTGTCTTGTGTGGTTGGCGTGATAGAGGGCAAATTAATTAATTAATTTTTCTTACCATACATTAAGGCACTCCATCATTTATGATAGGTATGCATATTTTGCGCTGAGTATTCAAAATCTCTAAAACACTCAAAAATATTTTATCTTCGCCGTTGTTGCAAACTGCTCCACATTTATTTCATAGCCAACCTGCAATGGCAGACTAAATCTAACGCCGCCACGAAATCACTTTCATGCGCCAATGAAAGGGTGAGTAAAATGTCTAAGTACTTAACCAAAGTAAATACGATTTAAAACATTTCAAAGATTCAATTTAAGTGCATAATAAAATGTAACTTAACAAATGGGTAAACAACAGAAGAATGACTTTAACAAGAAGCAACACGAAACCAGAGACAACAAAAACGGCGATATGAGGTGAACTGGTGTGAGAATTGTATGAGCGCGCGAGTGAAATTTCTGCCGTCTCAAGAAGAAGGGAGAGTCTGTGCGTGCGCGCGGAATAAGTTGAAAAGTTACAAGAAGGAGATAACAGACAATTGTGTACCGGAGATCACAGAGCAGGAATAGGATGCAAGTTAACGTCTTGAGTATTTCCATCAAGTCACGCTGGTCGGCAACTTGCTATTCAGACGGCCAGACAACCAGACAGTCTGTCAACCAGACTAGCCGTTTGGTTATTCAGTCATAGAATTGAGTAAATAATAAAAGCGTGGCGAATTGATGTAATTAATTAAATTAGAGGAAACACAAAAACCCTTTTGATTGTCAATTTGAAAGCGTTAGTAAAGTCATTAGGACGGAATAAAGGTTTCTGAATGCCATAGACATGGCTGAGCTGTTGCGGGCTGCAGCGGCCACGGCAACGGCAACGGCAGACGATGTGGCTGCCGACACAATTCAATGTAGTTATTTGTAAGGATGAGCATTCCAACACTTAAGGGATATACTCTGTAACACAAACACACACACACAACGATTTGTATCTGGATTGGGTGTCTGCTGTTTTGTGGTTTGTAGCACAATTGTTGCTTGCCTCGCTCGAGCATTCGCCCACACTGGGGAGTTACTTCACTCCAAGCGCTAAATGCTGTGGAAAATCAGGGACGCGCCACTCAAAACAATATTTTGTGATGGCAAAAATGGCAGAGAAAATTGAAAACGAAATCGCTGAAGAATGGACAAATGCCAAACGCCATGAATTTGTGGCAATTAAAGTACGCCCGACATCTACTGCGCCAAATTAATTCACTTTTAAATGCGGCCCCACCCAAAGCGGCATTTGGCCAAAAGAAATTTGTGCAAATTGTACCCGAATGCGTTGTGGCGAGAGCGAAACTTTTGCTCTGAAAAAAAAAAAAACAAAACAACGAATATCGGACCTGTGTTTAGCCTAAGTAAAAGCAAAAACTTGAGTAATAGCACCATTTGCCGTGCCAATTGCACCTGACACAGTTACACTTTGAGGGGCATTATTGCGTTTGCTTCTTGCTTTTCAATACCACGAAATGTTTTGGTGGGCAGCCATCAAATCAAGGTGCGTTTACGTGATTTTTACCTTAAAATTCTTAAATAATTTTGATGTTGTTTTTCTTTGTTTTTCGTTTTTTGGTCATCAAAAGACTGCCACGTCACGTGAAATGGTTCAAAAAGAGAAGAAGCGACTTGAGCGAAATCCCCGGCGAAGTGCCAATCAAATGGCGAAAGAACAGAAAATATCTGACCATAGCATCCGCCGCATACTGAAAAATGATCTCAAAGTCAAGCCTTACAAGATCCAAAAGGCGAGTGATCTCACACCAAAGCAACAATAAGTCAGACTTGAGAGAGCGACGGAGTTGCTTCGCTTGGCCGAAAGCGGTCAATTTCCGAACATTGTGTTTTTTGACGAAACATTTTTTCAAATTGAGTAATTCGTAAACTCCCAAAACGATAGGGTTTATTTAACCGACCTTTCATACGAGAATTTGAGCCATCGATTGACCACCAGAAGGCAGCACCCGCCACAAGTAAGGGTTTGGGCCGCTGTAATCGCAGATGGGTGCACTACAATCATTTTCATCGAGCCTGGTATCAAGATGAATGCGAAATATTATCGGGAAAGTGTTGTGAGGGTTGCTTCGAACCCGTAGGGAGACAAACATTTCGGTGGCAGACCATGGCAGGCCATCACAAAGCTCGAGTGAACCAAGAATGGCTAAAAACAATGTTCCGAACTTTGTAACGTCTACACAATGGCTCTGAAAATCACCAGACGCGAGTCCGATGGATTATTCGCTTTGAAAAGCAACGTCCGAACTAAAAGATTCACCAGTCTCGAAACGCTTTAAAAAGCCATTGTTCGCGAGTGGACCAAAATATCTGCAAGTCACATTCGGGCAGCTTGCGATTCGTTTCTGGACCGTCTCAAAGCCATAGTCAAGGCAACAGGTGGTCTTATCGAGCAAAAGTAAATGGATTTTTAATTTTGTATTATTTTCACACATTTTTTACTTTGAATTGCATAAAAGTAATTTTCCAAACTAAATTTATGGCCTTTGTAGTTGGTTACACTTGTGTGCCGGACCCTGTTATAGCGGTCGCCCCTCGGCAGGCCATGGCTGGCCTCTGAGTGTTTTTCTGCCATGAAATAATTCCTCATAAAAAAACCATGGACCACTTGGAGTCGGCTTATAAGTGTAGGTTCTTTCATTTGTGGAAAAACATCGAGGCAAACGCCACAACTAGGAGGAGGAGCTCGGCCAAACGCCTAACGGAAGTACACGCGCCTATTATTATTTTTTTTTTTATTTTTATTTTATTTTTTTTTTTAATTGTTTTTTGTTGTTTCAAATCTCAATTTCATAAATTTTTTGCTATCCAATCTCCCGCTGCTACGTCCAAATTGACCTGACACAATTTTGAGTTCGACATTTTGTTGGCACTCAATGCGTTGCCAAACGATTTTCAACGCCACCGCTTGCTCTAATTGGCCTAGGCAATTGGCCGGCTTCTTTTTTACTCGCTTTATGCCATAGCCAACATAACCGCTATCATCCCAATTTTGTTGCCAAAATTCGTATTAAAGTGCAGGCATGTTTTGCTGTTGTTGTTGCTGCTGTTACCATTTCGCATTCGGTCACATTTGTTTGTTATGGTTTTGTAATTACCGTTGGTCATTACATATATTTGACATCCCGCGCCCAACATGTCGCGTATCGGTTTTGATTTTTGTTGTTGTTGTTACTTTGTTTGTGCCTTGTTGTTGTCAAGGTTGTTTCGTGCCAACACTCAACTCCCAGGAGCTTAGTTTTGTGAACCCGTTTACTCATACATTGGCACGTAAATGTATAATCACGTGTGCGGTTTGCTTGCGTGAGGCTCGAAAAGGTGTGCATGAAAATGTGAATAAAATTGTTGACAGAATTTTGATAGCCGCGATTTGCAAATAATGCGGAAATAATGCTATTTAAATTTAATGGTTTGGTCGCGTTTCAAATTATTGCAGAAATATTCTGAACCGTCGAAATTAAAAGTTGCAATTAAATTTGATTATCCCCTTAGGAATAATTTGTGGCGAAATTGTGTCATATTTACAGGGAAACTGGAATTTCAAATTTGGGTGGGTTCAAATCAAAATTTCATGCTAACTGTTGATCTCATGATAGTTGTTCTGATTGCTGATTCTTATCAAAAGGAAAATCGGAAAATCCACTCACTTCTGGTGCGTACAGTCGATCCTTCAAAACAACTCGATGTTCAATTCACATGAAGAAAAATAGAGTCTTTTGAATACTTTCGCCCACAAGCTTCATTATCACTTTCGCCCATTTTTAAGGAAAATTTTATTGCTAGGTTCCCGAAAGTGGAAGAGTGCGAGGGCTGTGCTTTACGTGGTATTCGAACCCACAACCTCTGGGATGGCAGGCTAGTCCTATGCCAGACTACCGAGGCTTGCTAGTTTAACTTTTTGTAATATCTTAGTTCGAAGGTCACTGCTTGATACCTCTTCTTTTTTTACGAGGAGGAAGCATCGAAAGCATGTATTCTGTCAGTGACCCGAACTAAATCTCCTACCGCCAATGTGCAGATCCGGTAATACCGCTAAGTAAATCTTCAGAAGGCTGTTGAGCACTAGGATCTACGTCAGCTACTCTTCACATGCAGTCCGTCAATATTTGCAAGTACTTTCATCTTCCCACAGTTTTGTTTATTTCCGAAGGAAACCACCACAGTAGAGCCTGTCTACCCCCTCGCACTATACGTGGACTTAAGAGTCGGTTTATTTGTCAAGTATTGTCCGTTTAGCTGCGGCTGACCTCGTAGACGTCTGCCCGCTTTAATGCATCTTACATATCGCTGATTGCTGACGAAATCTTATCCCACGCATACTTTGAAGTCATTCTGATGTCGACTATCTTTTCTGGTATTACCGGATCTTTTGATAGTGTAGCTAAATAACACCGGCTTGTGGCAAATCGTGGGCGTACTAGGTTGTTCATTAAGTTTTGCGGCTCGTTAAGAAAAACACAATTATATGGTTTGAAATACACTTTTTTATTCAGCATAGCCTTCCTGAGCATCACTACACTTGTACTAACGATGGAACTCCATCGCTGAAGTGAGAAGCTGGAAGGGCTGCAAAATAGGCTTCCACAGTATGACCTCATCATTTGATGAAAAACGCTATCCACGCATGATTTTTTTAGGTTTGGTAATATATGGAAGTCGCTAGGGGCCAATTCTGGGGAATACGGTGGATGCTCCAAAAATTCGACATTTAATTCGTGGATTTAAGCCATTGTCAAAATGCTGTTATTGTTGTACCAGTAATGCAAGCCCTGCCCGTGTAGTGTATATTACCGGTCGTCTTGGTCTAACTCTTCTAAAGGCAGGCCCAGGAAATATGCTGTTTCGACAGGTTGGGTTCAGAGGTAGAGGGGTGTTAGATGAGTGGGTTTTGAGGGGCATGTGAAAAGGTGGTTAGTGTCGTGCGAGTGCCTTCACATGTAGGACAATGGTATGTCAGGGTCAATTCTGGATAAGTAGAAGTTTAACTTGCTACAATATCCAGAACGTAGATAATTATGCCAGACCCGCGTATCACGGGGAAGCGAGAGCCCTTCATCCGCTGTACGTGGCGATTAGACTCCGATTACGCTCTAAATGTTGCGAAGAAAGTTGCATTCGAATGTGTTTTGTTTTTGTTCCCATTGTGCACACAGCTACTGTGAGCGTCAAAATAAAGTGTAAAAAGCATTGTTATATGGATTTTATTTCAGTTTTTTATAGCAAAAGAATATATTTTAATTTCATGTTTTTTAAATTAGTATTTAATTCTCTACTAATTACTAGAAAACAACAAAAAAAATAAATTACAACAACAAAAGTTGTAAGACAAAAACAAAATTTAGTGCATATTTTACGCGTCAAAATAAAGTGTACAGAGATATATTTTACAAAAATGATATCGATTTAGTATTTTGTTGATTTCCCATTTGCTTTGATAACGGAAGACAGTCTTCGGGGCATCGATTCAACTAGTTTTTTGTCACGTCAAATGAAATTTTATCCCACTCTTCCTTTATAGCGAGCTTCAGCATATCCATATTGGTGATTGTCCTTTTCCGGATTTGGTGGGCTAAGTGCTCCCACAAATGTTCAATAGGGTTTAAGTCCGGTGACTGTGGAGGATGATCCAATGTCTTAGGAGTACGATAAAGTAGCCATTCTTTTACTATTTTTGCTGTGTGTTTGGGATCATTATCTTGTTGAAAGAGCCAAGATCCCTGCAAGTCTAATTTCTGCACACTGGTTAGTAAATTATTTTGTAAAATATTCAGATAATCTGTTTTGTTCATGGCACTTTCAATAATTGACAACTCCGCTTGCCGCCATACATCCCCACACCATCTCCGAACCCCCACCGTGCTTAACTGTGGTTATCAAATTTTGGTCGGCATACTCTTTATTTTTGGTTTTCCAGACTTTAACCGGTTTTTTCTGCCCAAATACCTCGAACTTACTTTCATCGCTAAACAGGAGTTTATTCCAGAAAGAAACATCCCGATTTTCGTATTTTTTTGCATAATCAAGACGTTTTTTTTATTAACTGTCGATATTAGCGGCTTTTTTCGTTGGAGACGACCATGTAACCCATCTGCGTGCAACGCTCGACGTATTGTACTGGCACTTACGCTAGTATCTGATGCTGTTGAAACTTCTTGTGATCTTTTGACCGCACTTTTAAAGGGATTTTTCTTCACATCACGCATTATAGACCTTACTGGTTGGTTGGTTGGTTGGTTAAAGTGGTGATTCTTCCAGAATCCAACTAGCGCTTCCGCGCCATTTTGTTGCCACATCCTCGTTGCCAACTTGTTTAACGGTTTTTTACAGCATAACTATATCCAGTCTGTGCGGTTAAGGAACCTTATTAGGTTGTTAACGTCTAAGCCAGATAGTTGTTCGAGATTCTCGAACAGCGGTTGGCCCAGGGTTAACATTCTGTCCTTCCATAGGGCAAGGCATTCACAGAGGAAATGGAAGATTGTCTCCTTTTTCTCCGGTTGTTTACAACTGTGACAGTATGTATTGTGAGGGATACCCATTTTGGCTGCTTGTTCTCCGATGGACCAAAAGCCAGTTATGACTGCCGTTAGTCTCCAGGCGTCCCGTCGTTTCATTCTTATTAATGCCAACGATTGCTTGAGGTTGTAGGTGGGCCATAACGTTCTGCTAATTTTGCATTTCGTCTGGACTTTCCACCTACAGTCAGCGATTCGGAGGTATTTTTGGGAAATTGTGCTCTTGACTGCACCTAATGGTGTGAGTACCGATTCTGCAAGAGCGTTATTCATGGCAGATCCCCCTCTTGCCAGTTCATCTGCTTTTTCGTTAGCTTCAATGTTCCGATGTCCCGGGACCCAGATTAAGGTAACTTTATGGTTTTCACTCAAGATGGTGAGGCTATTCCTACTTTGTTCCACCACTTTGGAGGTTGTTGTGGCCGAACCCAGTGCCTGGATTGCAGCTTGGCTATCCGAGAGAATAGCGATATTACCCTTAAAAGAGAAATCTGCGATTAGTAGCCTGCAAGCTTCCCCAATCGGCAGTACTTCCGCCTGGAAGACACTGCTGGTATTAGGGAGACGCACAGATTTCTCAATTTTAAGTCTGTAAGAATATATACCAGCTCCAACACCGCAGCCCATTTTACTTCCATCCGTATAGACTGTAGTGTCGAAGTTGTGTAGAGAGAATCCCTTATTCCATTCTTCCTTAGTTGGAAAGAGAGTGGCAAAATTCCTATTGAAAGTTACCGTCGGGACGATGTAGTCAGTTCTCACCGAGATTAACTGAGTTTGTCGCAATACTATAGTGAAAAAAATAGTTGACAAATACAAAAATAGACCTTACTTCAATCTCATTTAAAATTATTGGACGGCCTGCACCTGGGCGATTTTCTACTTTGCCGAACTTTTTGTATTTGTCAACTAATATATTTTTTTCACAGTATTATGGCTTCTGTTGACAATAGAGCCTATTTCACGAAAAGTTTTACCTTCATTGCGAAGCTTTAGTACCAGTTCTCTAACATCAGTCGAAGTTTGTTTACCCATCATTAAAATAAATAAATGATAGAATTTAATTTACTGTAGACAAAAACTTTGCCGATCGCAACCAATTAAAATACAATATGAAAAAAGTTTCAATGCATCGAAAAAGGAAGTAAACAACCAAATATAACGGTATTTTTTACCGTACAACATCGCTAAAATGCTACTGATGTACGCTGTACACTTTATTTTGACGCGTAAAATATGCACTAAATTTTGTTTTTGTCTTACAACTTTTGTTGTTGTAATTTATTTTTTTGTTGTTTTCTTGTAATTAGTAGAGAATTAAATACTAATTTAAAAAACATGAAATTAAAATATATTGTTTTGTTATAAAAGACTGAAATAAAATCCATATAACAAAATGCTTTGTACACTTTATTTTGATGCTCACAGTATATGAAACCCAATACTTCAGTTAAAATATTGCTTACACTGCCCAATGAGATGACTAGGGCTTCTTCTAAATCTCTTTCAGTCACTGGGTGAACTTGAAATGCGATATCCTGTATTTTTTGTACGATTTCTGATGTTCTGACTGTTTTTGGACGTCTTTGACGTGGATCGTCTTCAAAGCTTATACGACCCCCTTTCAACTGTACAATATTCGTTCATAAATTCCCTTTGCTTTGGAACCTTCCACAAATAAGAATTCAATCACTGATGCTTGACTTTTTCCATTGTAGAAAATACTGTGATACGTCGATACTAAATGGCTTGTAAAAAAAGAATGAATTGACAGATTGAAATGAAACTTCACATATGTTCACACGAAGAGGGTACCAATGCAACAAAAGCAAAAATGTAGGCTAGTAGCAACGTCCTCTCTTATCGAACCGCAAAACTTATTGGGCTGCCTAGTAAATGCTAAAATAAAGCTTTCCATCACTCAAAATAATTTTGTTTATTTAGTAAAGAAGTTATTCAAAAAGAAAATTGTACAAATATGTGTATGTATCATTAAAATTCGAGTAATATTTCCAAGCCACAAGTAGTAAATGCTAAGCCTTATCTAAAAAATGATATGCGATTTTTCGCTAACAAAGGAGATGAATTACTTCAAAATATCCGTTCATAAGTACAGGAGACTTTCCTAAGTTGGGGAGCTATCCTTTAACTATTGAAGTACATAAAAAGGGCGAGGCATGAGCTGCGCAAAAGCTGCTAGAATAGATCCCGTAAATGGCACTATAGCATAGATATTAGAATACTCGTAAGCAGGTAAAAGGATATGACTTGAGCAGCCGTCAACTGGCAAACTCCAAACAGTCGGTCATACAAGCGGAGCAACACGAAACGTAACAATGCAAGAGGAATAGATAGCCCAGTAACAGAATAAACAAAACTGCAACAACACTTAGTTCTTAATACTTTAAGTACTCATGCTACGCTACTTATTTCATGCTGCAACAATAACATAAAGTAGACCACAAAACTTGCATGGCTAAGTGGCATTTTAGTGGTTTAATATTGTTGCATAGAGGACGTGGACTAGGAGGAAGAGCGAGGGCAGCGCACCTTTTATTGCGTGTTCACACCACATACATACATCCTTTGCACTGACTGCGGGAAGGACGCAAGAGACTCGGGCGCATTGCAGTTTCGTAGTCTGCGAATGATAACAGTAAAAATGCACAGAGTTGAAATTGCATGAAGAAGGCTGAAGGAGACGGCAAAAGAGGCGTGAGGGGGGTGATATTATAGCTGGTGGCAATATGAGATAGTTGCTCCTAGTGGAGTTTGTAACAGTTCGTGGTGCTGGAATCAGCGGTTCTTCTTCTTCTATGCCTTAATCGTTTTATTTGTGCTTTTTAGTTTTTTTTTTCACATTTTTATTCGCTGCTATTTTCCTTCCAAGCCTACGTTATTATTATTTCTGATGCTTGTATGGTCGTGTGTGTGTTGGAATAAGTTAAAAATGTTTGTGTGTTTATTTGTGAAAATCATATTTATTTGTGTGCGTTAGCTCGCTCGCTTGTGTGTGCCAAGCCTGTTCATGCGCTTATATAATTTGGCGTAGTAGGATGAGCTGAATAGGAGTAGGCTCGTAGTTTTCTTATATTATGTACTCATGACTGCATAGACTATATTTGCACACATACACTCGTGCAAGTACATACTCACGATGTATGCGTGGATGTATAAAATAAAGTGCAGAAAAACGAAGTTTTGTTCTAACGGCAGTTGATGGCGGAAATTTCATAGGGAAATAGTTTGTGGCAGAATAAAAGTAGTTGCAAAGTTTATTGAACCGTAAATTTTGTTATAGCGGCGAAGCTGAGAGTAAAGTGGGTGAGTGAGAGAGAGCAGAAAGAGACATATAATGCAACAGAGAGACGGAATGCATTGATCATTAAGGTGCAGAAGGGAAATAGTGCGAGTATAAAAAGTTCTTGCGACAGGTGGAAAAATGCGAACTTAAAATGCAACAAAATGTAACTCAATTTCAAGGGCTTATAAATTATTTTTTATTGCACTTATAGTATTAAATTCAGATTAATTCACTTAATGGTGGAAAGACAATAAATCAATAAAAAAAAAAAATTAAAAAAAATAAAAAATAAATAAAAAATAAATAAAAAAAAAATAAAAACACACAAAAAAAAAACTAAAAAAAAATAAAAATTAAATAAAATAAAAATAAAAGTAACTAGATGTGATAACTTTTTAAAAATATTTTTTAAACGGCATAATTAAAACAGCATTTCAATATAACTCGAAAATGTATGGGAATCCCACTATGAAGCTTTCCGGAATTACCGAACATAGTCTGATTTATAAATGACAAAAAAAAAATTTCAATGAGTGTGTTTCTTAGAAATGGCAAAAGTTTTGGACAAAACTAAATTATTAAAAAAAATATTTCTAAAAAGTATATTCTAAAAAATTACAAAAAACAATTTTTATGTTAAAAGGCCCGAAAATATTTCACTGTGAAAAAATTGATGAAAATTTTCAACATTGAATAAATCTCAAAATTATAAATTTGTCGAATGTCGTTTATGTTTTTTATTAATTTTTGTAGGTAAACATTTTTTTATTATTTTTTTGTTTAATCTTTATTTTATTAATTTTTTTGTTTTTTTTTATTAACCTTTGTTTTATTAATTTTTTTAGTGAAAAATTTTGTTATTTAAATTTTCGTAATTTAAAATGTTTGTTTTTGTTTATTTTTATTCAAACATTTTTTTTTGTTTCATTTCAAATTTTGAAGGAGTGTGTTTTTTAAAAATGGAGTGTGTTTTTTCCCGAAAAAATATTTTTAAAAAGTATATTCTAAGAAATTGCAGAAAAAATATTTATGTTAAAAGGTTCGAAAATATTTCACTGTGAAAAACTGTATGAAAATTTTCAACATTGAATAAATCTCAAAATTATAAATTTGTGTTTAAAATTAATGTTTTTTAACTTTTTTGATAATTTTTTTATTTTGTTTTATATATTTTTATTGAAATCTTTATTTTAATTTTTTTTATTATTGTTTTTTTTTGTTATTAACTAATTTTTTTATTTTTTTTTAATTTTTTTATTAATTTTTTTAGTTAAACTTTTGTTTTTATTTACAATTTTTAACTATTTTTTTTATTTTGTTTTATTTATTTTTACTAAAATCTTTAATTTGATTAAAAAAAATTTTTTTATAATTGTTTTTCTTATTATTATTATATATACATAATATATAATTGGCGCGTGCACCATTTTTGGGTGTTTGGCCAAGCTCCTCCTCCTATTTGTGGTGTGCGTCTTGATGTTGTTCCACAAATGGAGGGACCTACAGTTGTAAGCCGACTCCGAACGGCAGATATTTTTATGAGGAGCTTTTTCATGGCAGAAATACACTCGGCGGTTTGCCATTGCTTGTCGAGGGGCGACCGCTATTAATTTTTATTTTTATTAATTTATTTTAATATTGGTGTTTCACCGAGATTCGAACCGACGTTCTCTCTGTGAATTGCGAATGGTAGTCACACACCAACCCATTCGGCTACGGCGGCCGCCAAATTATTATTATTACTAATTTTTGCATTTCTTTTTTATTAATTTTTGTTTTAATTAATTTTTTTTTAACATTTTTTTGAATTTTTTTCTTTTGCTTTATTTATTTTTATTAAAATCTGTAACGTGATTTTTGATATTTTGTTTTTTTTTTTAGTTTTTTTACTAATTTTTTTTTATTTCTTTTCTATTATTTTTTTGTAATTTTCTTATTTGTTTCTTATTAATTTTGTTTTATTGAGTTATTTTTATTAATTTTTTTTATTATTTTTTCTTTAAAATTGGTTTTATTAGTTTTTTTAGTTAAACTTTTTGTTTTATTTAAAATTCTTTTAATGCTTTTTTATTTTCTTTTATTTATTTTTATTAAAATCTTTAATTTATAAATTTGTTTCTAAATTTTTTTATTATTGGTTTTCATTATTTTTTATTAATTTTTTATTAGTTTTTTATTAGGTTTCTTTATAATATTTGTTTTATTCGTTTGCTTGTATTAATTTTTTTGAATTTTTTTTATTCGTTTTTTGTTTTATTTAAAATGTTTTTTTCTTTTTAACAATGTTTTTTTCTTTTTAACAATGTTTTTTTTATTTAAACATTTTTTTTTATTTAAATAATTTTTTTTATTTAAACAATTTTTTTTTATTATATAATACAATTTTTTTTATATACCTATGTTTGTTTTTTGTTTACACAATTTTTTTTTGTAATTTTTTCGTTTACTATTATAATCAAGCTTGGCATGGAGTCGCTCATATTCACAATTCAGCCAAACACTTGAACACCTGCTTGACGGCTCGCTGCGTTCAGCATTGCACCTTCGAAAATATTCTAAATTGATCTAAAAGTTTGGATGCAGTATAAACATATACACTCCGACACTTAAAGTATACGAGAGTCGTCTGAAAAGTGCGTGCAAAAATAAAACCCTTTTAATTTTTCGAATAGTCTTTTTAGGCTTATACATTTCGTCCAACGGTGTTCTAGTTTGTTGATCCCTTCTGAATAATAGGATTTGTTCAAGTCTGAAAAATAACCATTCGTTTCTGCAATCACTTCCTCCTTTGAATACCATTATTTTCTTGCAAGCTAAATCTGAGTCTGAGAGTTGGAAGCCTATTTGACTTTGTAAGGCTTTTCAAACGATCCTCGTAGATTAAAGCAAAACAAAATAAAAAAGTCGGTTTGTTGGACCTTTTAAGTAGAAAGCCTCTTAAATTTCTTAAGTTAAAATTCTATTCGAAAAAAGTTGGGTTCGTCAACCATGAGAATATTTTGTACCTTCTTGTTTACTATCTTTGAAAAGATGGCTCATAGTCAAGCGTTAGTTGGACCGAATCTGAGTAGAGAGAAGGATAAAATAACTACCTTGTTTAACGCGCACAAATAATATGAAATAAGTGGCGGAAGAAGAATCCTTTTGTGATTAATAAAAAATTTAAATTAGTTAAGACAACAAATTGACATTAGTTAAGCAAATATTTAACGCTTACTTGATAGCGTTTTCTTGCACTGAAATACCCTTCAGCCTTTCCCACATTAATCTTCTGCAGAAATATGTAGAACTCCGTAGCATTGAACCTCTAATTATGCATCAATTGTTTAAATTAAAGCAAATTTACTCACACAAAAGTACTTTGTCATTTAAAATCAGGGTTCAATTCCCCCATTCAAATTTGCTGAACAACAAAACTATGGTGGTGGTTGGCGGTAGCCGTATTAGTATTGGTGCAAGCATTCATACGTAGCACTTAAACAACGATTACATGCCCTTAGGCCAAAGCACCAACGCCAGAGACAACAGTGGGAGGCCAGCCCAGCCCCGCCCAGTGCCATGTTCGACTACATTCTCCACACCCGCGAACTTGTGTTTTGTGCCCAAAGCAAAAAAGAAAAAGAAAAATAAGGAATAAAAACAAAGCGTTGCAACGAACTGCAAAGAGAAAGACAAAACGATTGCAAAAAAATGAAACACAAAAAGAAGTAGAACACACAGCTGACAGTTGGTCGCATTCACATTAAAGTGACATTGACATGATGTTTGGGGAGTACCGAGTTTGCTGAAGTTGGCGGGTAGTATTACAAGTAGATTGTCGGTGTGTTGAAGCCTCCACACTGACAGCTGAATTCCCTCACCAGATCGACAACGCAACGAAGTTTGCTCGCGCAACACCACCGCAGGCCGCAGTGAAATGCGAATAAATTATAATTTTTTTTGCACCGTTCGCTGCTTCTTGTTTAAAAGAAAAAAATTTTAAAAAAGCTTGAAAAACAACAAACCTCATGAAAGTGTGTACAAAAAGAAGCGAGTAAAAAATTATTGAAGAGAAGAGTATCAAAAATCAGGAACTATAGGCTTTGCGTGTGTGCGTGAATGCAATTTGAATGGATGGATGGATGGCTGGCTGGATGTTTGGCGGTCAAGGGGACGTTCCGCGTGCTGTGCGTTTTTTAAATACATTTGTTGCTTAACGCATGCCTGACAGTCGTTGACAGTGATTGTGGCGTCCGAAGTGGATGTAAATACTTCACTTCCATACATTTTTAAATGCAAAAAATATAGGGGTAAAAAAATTATTGATATAGAGCACATGTTTCAGATTTAATAAAAGCTTTACAATATATTGTTTTTGTCTGAGGAATACAAATTAGTACAGAATAAATTAAACTGCACAACTGAAATGTAGAAAATTTTCAGAGAGGTACATAAATGTTGAAGAAAACGAACTCTCGTTGCCTGAGTGCCGTTATCAATGACCAACAACTTAGGTTGAGCTGTCTCATGCGGGCCGCGTTACCCTGATACAGTTCCATTCTTGATACTATAGCAGGTTAAGTGCCTACATGCGGTATCTTTTCAAATGACCCCTTAAACCCACTACTTTAAGACCTTGTTGTTGTTGTAGCAGCATAAACATACTTACATACGGGGAATTCTGCTGAAGTGACAGTCCTGATGAAGACGGATACAAATCCGGGTCGTTCCGGTTACCTAAAACCGACTGTCGTGGAAACGGTCATTTAAGACCTCTTTCCCTTTGGTTCCACCCTGTTGAAACAGCCTGCTCACGTCACGGATCTGCTGTTAAATGAGACTGAGAACGATAATGGATGGTTTCACTGTAGGATGGTTTCTATGTAGGGATCTGTAAGCTGCTGCAGCAACAACCCTAAATCAAATATCGCTGTTGTCGGAGAGTATTCAGCCAAAAGAAGAAAAATTCTTTAGATGGAGGCTATCTTGGATTTGTGCAAAAGGCACACTGTCGAAGTGGAGTAGGTCCACTAATTTCTGATTATTGTTTTTCAATTTAAGAGCTTAATAGTAGAAATATTAAGAGCCAGCCAAATAGAAAGCTTAAGGACTCATGCCTGCAAAAGCTTTCGTCTATGATGAAGAATATTAATTTGTCTGAGATCATGCACGAGTATTAAAAATCGAGTCTAATGCTGAGATTAAGTGCTGGACGTGAAACACCATAGATTAGCAAAAATTGTGGATACTTTTTAGGCGCAAAAAAAGTTAAGTATGCACCAGGCAGTACCAGAATAAGCGCATTTAATAATCTTCAAACTTGCAGTGACGTTAGTCGGTTCCCTGTCAGCTGAACACCTCGCATTTATATTCAGCGAAGGACTGTTAGTTTTGAAGTATTAACCAAAAAAATATAGGGAATGATTTATGCTGTTACAAGAAAAACAGCGATCGAATCTATCTAATCAGGGCTTCGCCTGAGCGATTCCATGCCAAGTGATCCAAGTATTGCACACTGCCGTAAATTTTTCTGAAAATTGGTTTATATGTAGGCTGAAGTATAAAAATAAAGTAAGCAAACTGAAAAGCTTTAGAAAAAAATAATAATTTTGAGATTTTTTGAATGTTGCAAATTTTGGCATAGGGTGTTTTAAAGTGAATTATCTTTTTTAATTTTTTAGGCAAATTTTTTTTTCAATAAATTTTTTTTGTCAAATAGTTTTTTTAATAAAATTTTTTTGTAAAGTTTTTTTTTTTAATAAATTTTTTTTTTTGTAAAATTCTTTTCTAAACTTTTTTTGGAAAATTTTTTTTTAATTTGTTTATTAAATATTTTTCTATACAATTTATGTAAAAAAATTGTTTTTAACAGAGTTTTTTTTGTTGATGTAACAAAAATTGTATAGAAAAATATTTAATAAAAAAGTGGAAAAAAAAAATTTTTGCAAAAAAATTCTGTTAAAACAATTTTTTTACATAAATTGTATGTATGTATTTAGTAACTATTATTTAAAAAAATTGTTTTTAACAGAAATTCTTGTTTACGTAACAAAAAAATTGTATAGAAAACTAACTACAAAAAAATTCTGTTAAAAAGAAAAAAAATTTACTGAATAAAATTTTATTTATTATTATTTATTAAAAAGCTTTTTTATTAGATATTTCTTTTTTATTAAACATTTTTGTAACATTTTTTTTACTCGAGTTTTCAAATTAATTTTTTTTCTATAATTTTTTTGTTAAATTTTTCTGTTTTAACTTTTGTTGTTTTTTTAATTGTTGGTTTTTTATACTTTCGATGTTGAAAATTTTGGAATAGAGATTTTTAAAGTGGATTATAGTTTTTAATTTTTTAGTCTAAAATATATTAAGAAAACAATTTTTCTGTCAAATACAAAAAATATATAAAAAAAATTATTTTTGTTAAATATATTTGTTATTAAAATTTTTTCGTAAACATTTTTCTTTTTTTTGATTGTTTTATTTAAATTTTTTTTTTCTAATCTTTTTTTGTAAATTTTTTTTTATTTTTTTTTTTAATTTTTTAGTACATTTTTTATTTTTATATAGGTTTGTTTTAGTGAAACTCTTTTTTGTTAAATGATTATTTTATTCAAATTTTTTTTGTAAATTTTTGTTTCTTTTTTATTAAATATTTTTGTTTTTTATGCTTTCAATGTTGAAAATTTTGACATAGGGATTTTTGGAGTGAATTATATTTTTTAATTTTTCAGGCTGAAGAATTTCAAAAAATGTTTGTGTTAGAAGAAAAAAATATATTTTTTGCTAAATATAGAAAATATTATAAAGAATATGTTAAATATAAAAAATTTTATAAGAAAATATTTTGTTAAATATATTTTTTATTAAAAGTTTTTCGTAAACAGTTTTCCCTCTTTTGATTGTTTTATTAAAATGTTATGTAAATAGTTTTTGTAATTTTTTTTTTAATTTTTTTTTAAATTTTTTTTAGGAAGTTTTTTATATTTATAATTTAATAGGTTTGTTTTAGGAAGAACTGTTTTGTGTTAAATGATTGTTTTATTCATTTTTTTTTGTACAATTTTGTTTCTGTTTTATTAAATTTTTTTGCTTTTGTATTTTTAATGCTGAAAATTTGAAATTTTTTTAATTTTTTAGGCTAAAATATAGGGTCCGCCATATAACTTTACGGAATTAAAAATGCTATAAAAAAGAAACTACTCAATATTTTTCCACACTGTTTTTTTTATTTTGAAGTGCAGTCCTTCCGGTTAATGATGGAACACAACTTCATTCATATGGCTGCCTCGGCTAGCCATGCACCATCCCATACGATCGGTCCAATTTTTCAACACATTTTCGATTGTATGCGGCTGTATTTCAGCTATGACATCGCGTATGTTGGTCTTCAGTGCATCAATTGTTGCTGGTTTGTTGGCATAACACTGGTCTTTGACGGCACCCCAAAGATAATAATCCAACGGCGTCAAATCGCAGCTCCGAGGCGGCCAAACGATATCAGAATTTCGGCTGATAATGCGATCTTCGATTGCCGTACGTAATTTTCGTACACATTCTGCAACATTACCATGATTTTCAAAGTAATGTCGCAATATTTCCCAGCGTTCTTTGAGCGTATACACAACCATTTTCGTTCAGCGGAAGAATAAAACTAATTTTCTGTCAAATCAGATGAAAGCTAAGTATTACCATTCTTCAAATAATACCTAGTTAAAATCCGTAACGATAGATGGCGGGCCCTGTATATTAGAAAAAATGTTTTTGTTAAATAGAAAAAATGTTTACTATTTTTTGTTAAATATAAAAATATTTGAAAAAATTTTTGTTATATATATTTCTTATTAAATTTTTTTCGTTAACATATGTTTTATTTTGATTATTTTTATATAGATTCGTTTTAGTAAAAACCTTATTGTTATAGGTATGATTGTTTTCTTCAAATTCTTTTTTTTTTGCATTCAAATTTTTTCTATACATTTTTTTATTAAAAGTTTTTCTATACATTTTTGTTTTTCTAATGTTTTTTTTAACTTTTTTTTTTTAATTTTTTATTAAAAATTTTTTTTTTTTTTCAATAAAATTGTTTTGTTAATTTTTGTTAACAACAAAATTTTTTTTTGCTATTTTTGAAAGCACTTCGTTCAGATTTTTATGTTAATAGTTAAGACTAGTCTCAGTAATCCCAGAAAGTTTCATAGTGCGATTCCTTTAACTTATCTCGCTATACTAACAAATACGTAGCGCGAACCAGTGAAAAGTCAGAGCAAAGTACTGCTTCAGCGGTTGTTAATGTAATATAATATAACTTCATTCATGCTACCCATAAAAAAATCTCTAAAGATTGTAAGAACGTAGTTCTTTATCTTTATTTTTATTTAAATATATTTTAGCACCATTGTTTTTTTGGTACTTTCATAGCATAAATTTTACCAAATATTAGTTATGAGATATCATAACTTTCCAGAAAAATCGAAGCATCGAATTTTATTAAATTTTAACAAAGCAGATGGGGGGAAACATTTTTAACGATACTTTTTTATATTGAAAAATCAACGAGAATTTTGAGGCAGTTCAAATTAGCATTTTTTACTAAAATATTAATATTTAGTCGGCTAAGAAACTGAGCACTCATTTTTTTTTCATTTTATTAAAAAAGTTTTAATCTTTGATTTATGTAATATTTGCTGCAGTCTGAACAAGGTTTTTGTAAAAAAAATAATAAAAATCAAAAAACCACAGAAAAGTAGTAGAATAGTAGAAACATCCTGCATTTGTTATTTTGCCCATGAGTGTATGTATCTACGCTTTACTCAAAAGCTTATCGATCTCTACCAGTTTTCACAGATAACAGAGAATAGACTAAAAATAAACTCGACTGAAATCAATAATTTATTACATAAAACGGAATATTTTTGCAACCACCCACTCGCTTATTCAAAGCTCATTCACTGGCATACACACACACAACCACTCCCCACGCTACTGCACCCGTTTTATTTTTACTCAAACATTTAAAACGAATGTCAATTTAAATAACGAATCAAAAGGGGAGACACACACACACACTTTCGAAGCATTGAAGCTCGAGGCTAAAGTTCCTTATTGTTAAAAATTCATATTGACAGCTGGTGGGGAGGAAAGAAGTGGCAAAGTGGAAGCCGTTTGAAAGGATAAGAAGAAACATATTAAATTACCAGAAATTTCAAAATAAAAAGCAAAAAAAAAAAAAAAAAAAATACTTCGCGAAAAGTAAGTTGGCAGGTTGGTTGGGTGGCATCGTTGTTTGTTTCATGTCGGCTGTGTTGCACTTGACTAATTGCATTTGAAAAAAAATGGCGAAAATATTTTTTACACGCGCTCATTAATTTTTTTTTCTTTTTTTGAAATTGAAGATGAAGGAAAAAGTACTCTGAAAAGGAAAAATGAAAAACTGATAAATGAGAAAAGGAGTATGCGAAACTCACTACACGCGGCAGCTTGTCGATGTGCTGTTGTTATTGCTTTGCCACAAGTATGTATGTATGTATTTGCGTGAAATATTGTAGGGGGTTTTCGAGAGACAGAAATCGCTGGCAATGAAATACCCATAAGATTATCTACCAACTCACCAGCGTCAAATGCATTATTCCAACTTATACACAAATATATTTACTTGCCATATTTGCATGCATGTGCGAACACTTTCCTGGCAGCGCCATTACCTGCCACCACCACAACAACAGTTGTGCAGCCTCAACAACATCATCATTAGCGGTTTTATGCTCGATTCCCATTTGTGTTGCCAAAGCCAGAAAAAAATCAATTTCAAAATTGTGCCGTTTTCCTTCATTCCGCCCCTTCATAGCAGGCAACACCACTTTCGCCAGCTGCTGCTTACTGCTAGCGCTGATTTCATGGCATGCATTTGCAGCTGCTGCTAGGCAACTCTCGACTGTAAATCAGCTTGGCTCTGCTGTTTGCTACTGATAATACGTCTGGTTAGGATACATTGGTGTGCCGCATTCGAGTGCGGTTACTGCAAAATGCACTTGTGGGTCTTGTGGTCGACACCGACTACTCACCACTCTCCCTTTCAGCCACTCACTATCCCACACACACCCTCGTGTGACTGCAAATACGTGCATCCAGTCAATGCCAGCTTGCGTCACTCACACCTACATTCGTACTCATATCCTCCCTTTCGACGTGTTCCTCATACATATGAATGGATGTTTGACTCTCTAACTGTTGGTTTGCTTATTTTGGCTCTATTGTTCTTTCTTCGCATACCCCAAATTGGCTGTGACATATTTCATGGTTGCCAAAACACCTTCGTCGCTGGCGTAGCAATTATTGTTTGGCCGGAAAGGAGGTCGGCTTTCAGCCACCCCGTTTTTATCACCTCGATTTTCGTCGGTAATTAGGATTTTAATTAGTTCGTAGAGAAATGTGAATGTGAATGTGATAACCGAATGTGTCTTTCCGGTTTGATGCAGATTGGGATGTTGTCCGGATAAAAAGTTAGCATTTCACTTGCTTTTTAAAGCTTCAATTTGTAACGCGTTTTAAAGGTGCGAATGGTGAGTAATAAATTTGTCTATGTAGCTGTTGATTGACAAGCAGTTGCACTAACCCACAAAGTAGCCGCCGTGGTGGTGCCGTCGTCTACAGTATTTAACCCTAGGGTACTAATGCAATTTTTTATGCATAAATAATAATTCTATTTATTTATATCAAGAAACAGAAGTGGTCGTCCTCGCGTGGCTCGAACCAGTGCAACCATAAAAGCCTTTCGAGAAAGAATTCGCGGAAATCTTCTCAGGAAGCTCAAAATTCTGTCTGAGGAAATGATTTTATCGACCAGATCCATGTCAAGACTAATTATAGATGATCTCCACATGAAAGCCTTCCGCCGCTTAACTGATCATCTTTTGCCAACACGGTGGCATGCGGTCAACGATCATGAAAATATTCTTTTCAGATATGAGAAAATTTTCACTGTTGAAGAAGTTTTTAATAAGCAAAGCGACAAACTTCTGAAGTGTTCAAAGTGTTTAGCGTGGCCACCATCCAGCCTTCGTAATGGTTTGGTGGGGAGTGTCTTGTAAAGGCTTTACATCTCTTCGTTTCTGTGAAAAATTTGTTAAGACCGAGGCAAAAGTTCATCAGGAGGATATGTTAGAAGGCGTGTTGAAACAGTTGAGCAGTACTCTCTTCAATGGACAACGTTGGTTCTGCCAGCAAGATTCCACTCCAGTCCATAATGCAAAAATCTCCCAGCAGTTGCTAAAAAACAATATTCCTGGGTTCATAGCTGCAGTAGATTGGGCGTCTGGAAGTCCAGATCTTAATCCATTGGATTACAGTTTGTGTTCAGAATTGGAGAACATATGGAGAAAATTTGGAGAGTGTCAAACAATCTTTGGTTCGTGCAGAGACGTCAATATCCATGGAAACCGTGTGAGCTGCAATAGCTGAATGGCCTAATCGTTTGAAGGATTGTGTGAAAGCAAATGCTGACCATTTCGAATGAAAATTTAACTTTTTTTTTAAATATTTAAATGATTAAATAAAATTAACTTTAATAAAAAAAGGATTATAATTTCATATCTATAACGGGCTTAACTTGTACCAGAACTTATAGCAGGGCTAAGTATATATGATTGAACATTTTGACTTGATAACGTCTTATAATTCGATTTAACAGGCTGCACGCACGAAAAAATGTATCGTTACCTTGCTCATTTGTCGTTACCTTGCTCATTGTCGTTACCTTGAATGAACTGCAAGCGAAAGCGCGGAACGAACAAAGCAAACGGACGGCAACGTTCGACTTCTTGCTCTCTCCTACTTAAGTGAGCGTATAATATGTATGTACATGCGCATATGTAGGTATATAAATTCACATACTTGTATTTGCATATGCCTTCTTATTGATTATTATTAATTTGATTTACTTGAAGAATTTAAAATAAAACCAAGTTTGTTAATAATACCTGTTGTTTTAATGTTATTATTATTATTTTTTTATTATATATGAAGGATAAAATGTATGGTAATATTTACCACATACCTTATAAGATATGTTGTATACTAATATATGTACATATATAAACATGCATATACATATACAATTTCGCGCAATTTTCAAAAAGAACAAATCTATATGTAAAGATGCATACAAGTCATATGGACATATCAGATATACGAATCTATCCGTACGCAAGCAAATGTAAGCTAATGTGCTTGAACTGCAAGCGAGAGCGCGGAACGAACGACAAAGAGCACAATCGGCCCCCGCGTTCGGCAACGTTCGACATCTGGCTCTGTCCTACTTGAGTGAGCATATATATGTATGTATATGCGCATATGTAGGTATATAAATTCACATACAGTAGGTTCTGTTTTTATGCGGTAGATACGTTCCGCAAGAAACAGCATAAAAAAAAACAGCATAAAAAAAGCTACTAGTTCTATAGTAAAACTATAGATACGTTTCAAATGCTAAAACCGCATAAATCTGAAATAATGTAATAAAATCGCATAAAAAAGGGCACTAGTCCCATATTATAACTATAGATACGTTCCATAGACCGCATGAATCTGAAATAATTAAATAAAATCGCATAAACAAAATACTGTATTTTTGAAAATTATATCTTCATTTAAGAAACGTCAGAATCGTGGCGTAAAATCACTTTCGTCACTTGAGGAAATGTACACGTCTGATCTAGATAGTTATGCAGGCGGTTCCATACTTGTAGGGTTAGCATTTCTGATGTAATCTGTGATGAGTTTTTGCTTAGCTGGTTTAGAATCTTGTTTATATGTACAATTCCCGATAGGTCGACATGCATTTTGTAATTTAAAAAAAAACCGCACTATTTCAAAACCGCATAAAAAAAAGCCGCATAAAAACAGAACCTACTGTACTTGTATTTGCATATGCCTTCTTCCTGTGTGCATGGTAATGAACCATTTCTCTGTTGAGAATAGGACGATGATAGAAAAAGTAGGAAATGAAAGGGAGTGTTTCGAGTGTAAAGTGTCTTGAAAAAGGCAAATCGATGATGGTGCCTCTTAGTGTTGTTGACTTATTAACGTCTGATGCACAATCGAAATTGAAGATATCTTTCATAAATTTGATAAATGTTTCGTCATTTTTCACGTTTGTGTAAATGTAACTTGACCTATTGCATTGCAATTCCATTTACCTCCTCCTCTACATCCATACAAAATATCTATCAAACAAATAAAATTAAAATTTTGTTTTGAAAATTGCAACCATTCCATCAATATTTTCTTATGACGTTGTCACGTTAAACTATCGTCAGTAAACCGACTTTACGGACAACCTCTTTTTTTTTTGAGTTAAAATTTGTACAAAATTCGAAACTATACTTTTTCATGGTTTTGTTGTAGTACAAATTAAGTCTTTATAAAAAAAGCAATATACAAAAAATGCGTAAAAACAATATTATAAAAAAATTATATTAAAATAATTTACAAAATAAATTTATAAAAAAAATTTATAAAAAAAATTTACAAAACAGAATTATAAACAAAAGTTAGAAAAAATTTAAAATAATTATATAACAAATTTAAAAAAAATTTTATAAAAAAATGTATAAAAACAATTTATAAAACAAAAATATATACAAAAATTATAAAAAATTCTATTAAGAAAAATTACAAAATAAATTTATAAAAAAAATTAAAGAAAAAAATTAAAAAACAAAATTTATACAAATAATTTATAAAATAAAATTATAAAAAATTAAAAAAAAATGTAGTAAAGAAGTATAAAAAATTCTATTAAAAAAAAGAAAATAAATTTGTAAAAAGTTGTTAAAAAGAAAATTATAAAAAAAAATTTTTTTAATATTTACAAAAAAAATTGTGGTTAGGTTAGGTTATAGTGGTAGTCGGTCTGCACGACCACCTCACTTAGACCGTACAGGTCCGTTGTGATACCACTGTGCTACACGGGAACCTCATTTATCTTCCTTCGTGGAACCATTTTGTGGCTTTTATGAAACGTAATATTAATCCCAACCGCACGCCAGGCAAATATAAAAAAATTTATAATAAAAAATTATAAAAAAAATTTCCAAATAAAATTTATAAAAAACACTTATAAACAAAATATATAAAACAAAAATTATAAAAAAAATTTATAAAAAAAATTTATAAAAAAAATGTTATAAAAAAAATTATAAAAAAATTAAAAAAAAAAAAATGTTTAAAATATTAAAAAAAATAAAATTATAAAAAAAAAATATAAAAAAATTATAAAAAAAATTTCTGAAAAAAATGTATAAAAAATTAAAAAAAAAAAATTATAAAAAAAAATTTATAAAAAAAGTTATAAAAAAAATATTAAAAAAAATATATAAAAAAAAAATTATAAAAAAATCTATTTAAAAAAAATTACAAAAAAAATTTATAAAAAGTTGTTACAAAGAAAATTATAAAAAAATTTATAAATAAATACATTTCTCATTTGTACTACAACAAAGCGCTAGTTAAATTATAATTTAAAATTTTGCAGAAATTTTAACTCAAAGAAGTTTCATTCATACATAATACTGAATGCTATTGGATGACAGATTATTTAGATTTATGTGTATAGATAAATAGATAAAAAAAATTCATCAAAATGTCAAAATTTTCAATCAGAAGTTTTAGAAAAATATCCAGTAGGCAGTTTTTATCCCATTAAATTTTAATATAATAAAATGTAAGCTTCTTGTGGCTCAAAGATCGGTTTGATTTTTGACTGTTTTTTTTTTTTTTTTTTTGCTGGCGGTCTTGTGGATCTCCTCCAGATAAAGAAAATGAAATTTCAGGTATTCGTTATATGGAAGAAAACACCTAACACCGCCACTATTTAACTAAAACTAAAACTATTGTATTTATTAAAAATCAACGCAAATTTCCAGTCACTTTAAACTGGTACAATCTTACATCAGTCTGGAATAGGCTGCAAGGCTGCCTACTTGAAGTGTTTCTAAAAACTCTGATTGAAAAGTTCGAAATTTTGTCGGTTTTTTTTTAATTTTTTACGAAGTTTAAAGCTTTGGCTTATATGGTTTTGGATGTGTATATTTTTATGAAAAAATAAAACAAATTTAATAAATAAAAAAATAAATAGACTTAACTTTACAACACCTGGCGTTGTTACTATTGTGCACACGGGTACTTATTGCCTCATTAGCTTGCGCTTTAGTTTCCATTAGGGCTGTCTAACTGTTCCTCATTTTAAGTTGAACTACCCAGAATTGTGAGGCTGTTGCCGTGATAACAAATAAATTTAGATTTAAGAAAGAAATAAGAAACTACGCCAAAAGATTATGTATAGTAATTATTCCCTTTACCGGTATGCAATGCAATGTATGTAGCTTGACCGAGCTCCACAAGCAGCTACTTATACATACATACATACATACATGCGTACTAACGTGAACATGAAATATTTTTCTCTTAATTAATGCCTGCTTATCTGCTAGATTAAAGTACTCGTTTTTTTGTGATTTGTGTTTTTTTTTTTGTTTTGCAATTTTTTGCGCACCTGGTTTCTTCGGAGTAGCTGCTGGTTGCGGCCTGCCTCTTTGTCCACCCACCACCAACCAACCAACCAAATACACCCATCATTAACGCCTTTAGTCAGCAATGTAAGCAGTCTGTCTAGACAATGTTCAGGGAGTTTTATGTATGGAGAGAACACACACATGGCTGTATACGGAAGTAATGCAAGGGGGAAATTGAAATTAAGTACTCCTTAATTGGCAGTCAGCTTGAAACTGCTGAGAGTGAGGCAGAAAATTTATGGATTTTTAAAGAGAATTTTAAGGGAAAATAAAGTTTGCATACGAATTTTCAAAAATCAGTTAACATTTCTTTCTTAATTTTGTTTTATTTTTTATTTTTTTTAAAATGGAGTTGTGTTCAACTTTTATATACACAAAAACTAAATTATTTTTCGAAAGCACCAGAGAAATTGAATGCATTCAACAGTAAACAATAAACGAGCCACTAAGCACGCACACATACATATACTCGCATATGCATCTGTGTTCGTGTGTGTATTTCTTATACCATGTCATTGAAATGATTGCTTTTCTATTTGAAAAAAAAAAAGACATTTCAAATCATTCGAATGTAGCATACTTTATAATACGTGCAGCTGCGTTCATATTAATAGAAACGCTATAAAAATGCAAACTGTACCAAACATTTTTTTGACCAAACTTCTTTGCTACTGCATTTTATTAATAAACAGCAGAAATTTTTTGTTTTTGCTCCCTGCTCTGACCTTTCCCCTTGGTAATGATACTGAAGTAAACATCGAATTTTCTCTTTTCTTAAGACCACTTTAGAATGCTATGCTATACACAACTGGCCTCACCAAAAACAAAGAACATTTTTTGAAACTTAATATCACCTATAAATCGTCGTACAATGTGACTCCATGCAATTCATACATCGCAAGATGGGGCTCACTAAAAGTCTTTAGAGGTAAATGGCCTGAACTTCAATACACAAATTTCGTGATCCGCCTGATTAACAACTACTAAGGTTTTGCGGAATGTTTGGTGTGGTCGGAAGAGTCCAAAGAGGCAAGAGAGAGTCAATATAATTTTAGACCAAACAATCAATTCGCAACTCTACTGTCAACAACTAACCAAAGTGAAGTATTGGCACGGAATGGGCGAGTTGAAGAGGTTTTGTTTTCCTAGAAGATAACGTGAGCTCGAAAAAGATCCTTAACGATGCGCCAATAGCTTCGAGGTCTTGGATGCGTTCCCATCATAGTCGATTCATCTTACCGGAATGACCTGGACTTATATACGGCCATGGGCTGTCACTTCGCGGCATTGGCCTTACATGCATGGGGAATGTTTATGCTGCTACAAGAACAACAACAAGCAGAAGAGTGGCTTTCTCGCATGCGTAGTATAGTCCAGATGTGGCAACAAGCGGTTATCACCTTTTCAAGTATTTGCAAACATTTCTTGAAAGAATAAATTGAACCTCAAGAGAGAGAGTGAGAGAGAGACTGAGAGAGAGACTGAGAGAGTGAGAGAGAGGGAGTGATAGAGGGAGTGAGAGAGATAGTGAGAGAGAAAGGGAGAATGAGGCTTGTGAAAATGAGTTGTTCAAGTTTCTAAAGACTAGAACTTCTTCAAACGCGAAATTATGAATTTTCCTTCAACTGTACACAATCATCACACAAATCGACGCATATTTGACCGGCACCGGATAATACTAACTACGGGCAGAAATCGAAAAGTAATCGTAAACGGGTATTTGCATTGAGTTTAACTATCTAAAGTAAGAGGTTTTCAGTTACTTTCGTGCTCTGATTAGTAGCTTGTAAAAAAATGCATATAAGTCGTAATCGACTTTTTATGGGCGAAGCAATGAAAGAGGATGAGACGGCGGACCATTTTCTACGCATCTGTCCGGGCTTCGCTCGAATGAGGCCTAAGATCTTTCGCACTGATGTGTTAAGAAGCGAGTACCTTGGCTCCTTGGCACCGGAAGAGCTATTCATACTTCTTCGAAGGTCGGGTAGATTTAAAGAAAATTAAAAAGGGAACCCGAGTGCAGTACAATGGATTTAATGTTAGGGTAATGGACCTAATTTCTGAGTGCTATATTTGCGAGTTGTCCAAAAAACAAAAACAACAAAAAAAAAACCGACGAGTTAAAAATGAAATGGAGAAAAATGTAGTACGCGCCGTATGCGAAAAATACATACATACGCGTCACCTTAGTGGATGTACTGGGAAACTCTGCTTCGCTATATTCTATTCGGCCAAGCGGTGTAAGCTGGGAGGAACATCGTTTAATGATGAACGCCGCTCCAGTCATCCATCCACGTCCCATATCCCAGAAATTCGTAGTCGCAGTAATTGTATTAGCTGACCGCCGAGTATCATTAAACATTTGGCGGATCTCACAAAGATCTCCAGCGATCTCATTTAGCAGCGTGCAAAGTATGCGCACCGAAAATTTGAGGGCCAAGAAGGTTTACGTACGATGGAGTTACCAAAATGTCAACTCAAGAACACATTTAAAGATCGAATATTGTAGAATTTCCATGAATATTGACCCCGCTGCTCGAACCAAAGATTGTTTGAGACTCCCATAGATTTTGTCGTTTTGCTTAGTAAAAACTTTTTAAACAGTGAAAATTTTTTCATTTGTGAAAATAATATTTTCATTTCATTTTTTTCAAACGTGTTGTCAAAAGTTGACCAGTTGAGCAACGGAAGGCTGTCACCTGGAGATCATCTCTAATTAGTCTTGACATGAATCTGGTCGATGCATTCATTTCCCTGGAGAGAATTTTCTGATTTCTGAGAGGATTTCTGCGAATTCTTGCTTCGAACGGCTTTTATGGCCGCACTGGTTCGAATGACCACTTCTTTTTCTGTCTGTCACTTCAGACGTTTGAGTAAAACAATTGATCGTGCAGCAGACAAACATTCTCGAAATATGAAGTTTTTTCAGCAATTCGTAATTCTCACTCGCAGTTTTACCACACTTTTCTAATACAGTAACTGCTATGCGATTTTCCTTAGCTCCCCACTCCCCACTCCATTGTTAACAAGCGAAATTTGGCACGAAACTCAGTATAACTTATGAGTAGACAATGCATACGAACAGAAGCAAAAGCGTGGGATACGGCACTCTAGACAGGTCTAGATTACTGGGGTGGCAGCCCTTGGTCGGGAAATACCGGTAACGTAGAACCGGATGTCATGGGAACAGCCTGTGCCCCAAGATAAACGACTACCTCGCGTACCTTTCTCGCTTCTTCACTGCGAGGAACTTACAACTTTCCCCCACTAAATCCACGGCGACCCTTTTCACCACCTGGACAAAGGAGGTCCAGCTGCAATTTAAGGTGAAAGTCGAGGATACACCAATTCCGACGGTAAACAACCCCAGAATATTGGCAGTTACCTTTGACAGTTTGCTCTCCTTCTCAGCGCACACAACCGCAAATGCCACTAAAGTCCAAAATCGCAACAAGGTCCTCAAATCGCTTGTCGGCAGCATTTGGGACAAAAACAAAGAAATGTTGCTGTCGACTTTCAAGGCAATAGGCTGTCCGTTTCTAAATTATGCTGCGTCTGCCTGGTCGCCTGGAACCAGTGATAGGCAGTGGACGAAGCTACAGACCTGCTAGAACACTGCCATAAGAATCGTGACAGCATGTCTTATGATGTCCCCGACACAACACCTACACGACGAGGCCAATATGCTACCTGTGAAGGAGCATAACAAACTGCTCAGCAAGCAGTTCGTGCTAAGGCCTGAGCTACTTCCAAGGCATGTCAGGAGGCACTTCCTCAACTACGCGGACGAGATCCAGGACAAAACATACCGACAGCTACTGGATCGGACAGTGTACAGACAGACAATCAACGACATTCATCGGGAGACCCTTGCCACCTTCTCAAGCTCCCGATCCTCGAATGCCATCATTGGAGTCCAACCACCCATCGCAGACGAAGAGCTTTAACTTACCCGAGAGTCCCGCGTAACCTTGGCACAACTACGTTCTGGATACTGTGCAGGTTAAACTCCTACTTATCCAGAATTGACCCCGACATACTAAACATATGTCCGGCATGTAAACGCACCCGCACGACACTAACCAGCTCTTCACATGCCCCATCAAACCCACTCATCTAACACCCCTCTCCCTCTGGACCCAACCTGTCGAAACAGCTAGTTTCCTGGGCCTACCGTTAGATGAAGTAGGAACTTTTTTCTGCGAATTTGTTCTCGCGGTGTGCATTGTAATACATATTTGTCACAAATTTAGTGGCAAAACTAAGTATAATTGGCACTTACACCCTTGGCTGGGAGTGCCGGCTGACCTCGTCCTTCTCCTCGTATTTGTGGTTCTAGTTGTGCGTCTTGATGTTTTTTCGCAAATGGAGCGATTTTTGAACTTTTTCCTTGACCAAATTTACTGCCGATTTCAGAGCATAACACATTTCGCTACTTGTCCTTTTAATATGTGCGCAATCGTATGTGACATACACACTCACATCTGTACTATATCATCATCATGTTCTACAAGAGAGCGTTTTGTTTTTATGTTCATTCAAACAATTTCATGTTTATTGTTCGTTGTCCAAAACATTTTCAAAACAATCAACTGGCAACTAAAATACACAACACTGCCACAAGCGCTATAAGCGCATAACCTTTTTCAACCAATCCAAGTAAACATACACCATATGAGCTGACCCACCAATCATACGCACACACAAATACATATATATGCAATCGAACGGCTTTGTTTGTTCTCCTACCTTTTTTCGCTTCTCAACCTCCTACCTGAGTGGTCGTGGGCTGCGTGCTAGCCCACGGGTAGGCCGGTTATTTGCTATGTATATGTGTTCTTGTTGTTGCCGTCATGAATATCCAATTGTCCTCTTAACACGATTATACCATTTTCCAACTGCTTTTCGCTGTTATTGATGCACTTGTCCGGTGGAGCAAGAAATAAGAGGGTTAACAACTGAACCTCAACTAAATACATTCCCTCCTACCTCTATTCTCCACCTACGCGTATCGATCTCCACATCCACCTTGATAAACAATTTCGCATTTTTACTTCACTTTATAACCACCCTTTTTATACATTTTCGTTTGCCTTAAATGATGATTGTCAATGCGTTGCCCATGGGGGCTTTCTCGTGTTCACTTTTTCTTTTCTGGTTGCATACATTGCGGAGAGTTCCCTTCTGCTCCTTAATGCTTTGCATTTGCCTCCTCTTATGGATTTGGGATATGTGTAATTCAATGCAGAGCAATGCATTAATAATGATATGTGTGCTAAACGCACGTTACATTTTACGCTGCACGTAACGTATCCCATGTTGCCAGGTTTCACTCCTTCTACCCCATCAAACTTGTTTGTTATTGTTTTATACTCCAATTTTCTTCTTTTTTTGTGAAGTGGCCATATTGCAAGCTTGTTTGAGTGCATATTTTTGCAAATAGATTAAATTCACATAAATTCTGAACAAATACAAATACGTACAGTGAGTGCCAATAAAAATCGTACCATTAAGATTTTTTAATGTTTATTTTTTGCGTAATTTATTGTAAAAAATAGTTCGTATTCTAACGAATAAAGTATAAATCAGAGTTCCAGAGTTAAAAAAAAAGAAACTATACAAAAAAAAAGGATATTTAAACAATTTTTTTTAATTCTAAAAACAAACATTAATACGTAAAAAAATATTATTAATTTTGTAATTTAATTAATACGTAACTAAAACGTAAGGCTAATCACCTACTCTGTCAAAAAGCAAAATAGATTAACGTCACCAACGCAAAACTGAGTCTTGTCGAACCCGAGGCTCCCGAGTAGAGTAAACAAGGAAAAAAATACGTAATAAATACTTTTGCTTATTTCTCTAACGTAATAAAAAAATTAGTTACGCAATAAATTTTTTTTTATTTCTCTAACCTAAGAAACATTTTTTTTACGTATTAATTAAAATTAAATTAAATTTAATAAAATTAAAATTAATAATATTTTTTTACGTATTTTTTTTGAGGTATACAGTTTTGTAACATATAACAACTTTTTTAATACCGGTTGCTGGGTATTAAATACCACCCCTTCGCGAATATTTCTGCCTTGAAAAGGCTTCTCATAAACGGCATCTGCAGTTTGGAGTCGGCATAAAACTGTAGGTCCCTTCATTTGTAGAAAAACATCAAGACGCACAATAAATAGGAGGAGAAACTCGTCCAATTGGTGCCATTGAAAATCATACAACGTTGCCTTTTTTCAGTATTCTTTTCTTGCTTTTTGGGTTAATTTGTTATAAGAATATCGTTTATATTCTATCGAAAAACAGTTTAAATCAAAGTTACAGTGTTCTTAAAAAACTAAAAGAATCGGCAAAACTTCTTATATATATTTTTTTAAATTTAATCATAGTTTTTAGAAGTTTTTGAGACGTACAGGTTTGTAGTTCGTTCAATTATTGTACCACTAAAAATAGTACAACGTTGCCATTTTTCAATGTGTTATTGTTTTTTTGAATAGGCAAAAATTCATATCTATTTTGTTAATTTAATCATAGTTTTCAGAGGTTTTTGAGATGTACAGTTTTTCGATTTTCAATGTGTTTTTGTTTTTCTGATTAATTTTTTATAAAAAAAAAAGTTGTTTATATTTTAACGGAAAACAGTTTAAATTAAAGTTATACCAAAAAATCTGCGAAATTTCATATAGTTTTATTCAATTTTTTTTCATGTTTTTTAGAAATTTTTGAGATTTGCAGTTCTGTATATTAGTTTGTTCAATTTTGGTGCCACTGAAAATCTTACAACGTTGCCTTTTTTCAATGCTTGTTTTTTGTTCATTTATTATTTTTTCAAAATTTTTTTTTATTTTCAACAAATTTTTTAGAATTTTGTGAGGTACACGGTTGTGTAGTTCGTTCGATGTTAGTGTCACTTAAAATCGTACGATGATGTCTTTTTGAAATTTTATTTTGTGTTGTTTGTTTTTTATTTGTACCCGGCGCGCGTTGCTACGCCAACAACTAAAATAAATTTAAGAAAAATAGCTTTAAAGAAAAATCAGCGAACAAATATTCATGTCAATCTAAACCATTTTATTGGTTTTGTTTATTTGGAAAAAATCGGTTGAACGTGGCAGAAGTTGCTACTCTGTAGGGCCACCTGGTGGCGAGTGGCACCAATGAGCATATTCTACAAACTTTCTGCGTGGAAAAATACATATATATATCAATTTTTATAATAATCGGACCAGTAGTTTTTGAGTTCATCGAGGACATACAGACAGACATTCATTTTTATATATAATTATTGTATAATTTTTTTATGTTTATTTATAATTTTTTCATATATTTTTTTTCATTTTCATCATATATTTTGAATTTTTGAGGTAAACAGTTAAATAGTTCGTTCCTTTTTAGTACTACTTAAAATCGTACAATTTTTTTTTTTCAAGGTTTTTTTTCTTTTATGGTTAATTTTATATAAAATTATAGTTCATATATTTACAGAAAACAGTTCGAATCTGAGTCAGAGAGTTTTCAAAAACTGAAAAAGTTGGCAAAACTTCATATACATATTTTATATTTTTAGTGTTTTTTTAGGTACCTGTAAGTAGTTTTATAGCCTATTTGATATAACTTGGCGCAAGTTTGAAGCAGCTCCTATTAATAGTTTAGAAGTTACGAAGATTTTCGCAGATAGCGTTGGGTATTTTTTCCATAGAAACAAGAAAGTACGTGCATGCGTGTTACGAAGAAAATGTGCAGCGAAAAAGCTCATAACTCCTAAACGTTCAACAATTACAGCAAACTTACACTATAAGGCACTAGAATTGAATGAGGTGGGAAACTGGATAAACGATTTTTTTTATTCCTAATTAAAGTTCAGAAATTGCAATAAAATTTTGTTAAAAAAGTCTAGAATTTGAATTACATTATTTTTGTTAAAATATGAACCATATTTTTATAATAAACTAAATTTTTTATTTAAATTCAACCCATTGCAAAAAAGGCTCATACGCCTGTATGATTTCGCATTGACACTCACTGTATGCACACACACACATACACGCACTTTCGTCAAACACATGGGTACACTTATATATGCACATAAGTGAGTACTAGTAAATGTATGTACTAAAATCTTAGTTGGGAATTGCGTGCAATTTTTAGGGGATGCAACCACTTGTATCCCTTTTCTTGTTTGCTTTCGCTTTATAATGCTATCCCTCCCCCGCCCTCATGCCGTTGAGTTAAATTACCTTTGAACGCATTATAAATAAATTATAAATCTGTCGGGCCGGTGGAAGTTCTTGCCAAGAAATTAATTGCAGGTAAGAGAGTGAACGAAGTTGTATTTCCAGTTGAAAGTTAGATATCCTTAGAAGTTTTGCAAGCAATTGTTTTAAATTGTTTTACAGCACGGAGAGTAGGCGAAGTTTTTTCTTTTATTTTAAATGAAAGGGAAGAAGATAAGTTGTGTGAATTATCACGAAAATTAATTACTATTAAAAATGCTCTTTTAGTTGTTTGGTTAAAGTGAAATTTATTACGAATTTATTAAGAGTACATTACAACAGGATTTTGTATTTTTCTCAAAAAGTACTTAGATTTTAGAGTAATTGGATTATGGTATAGGAATTCTACCTGCATATTTATGTTGGAATTTATTTTATATTCTTCATGTATGTACGTACATATATTTAAGAATACGCACAGAAAATTTAATATCGATCCGGTGAATATTTTCGAAGTTACACGCAAATTAGAAAAGGCGTTCGAGAGTGATTGACTTTTCAAACTTTAAGCGCATTTTTCTCAAAATGGTGTTTTCAAAGTCGACATTACTCGAAAACGGCCAAACCGATTAGTCTCAACTTTTAACACGAGCTTCTCTAATATATATATTTTAGTAATTAATTGAAGAATATAATATAATATATTACTTATTTTTATGAAATATTTAAGGCCGAAATTTTGGCCACAAATCGATTTTTTTTGAGAAACCGCCATTTTTCGATTAATTACTAGATTTAGCATTACTTTGACGAAATCTGTGTGGTTTTTTAATTTCCGTGGACCCAGTTCAGAGATATAGTGGTCACCGCAAAACGTAGTTTTTCAGAGGTGCTCCCGGAGATCAGCTGAATCTACTTTCCAAATAAATATTTTTACTAATACAGTCAAAAGATAACATAGGTAATATGTGTAGAAATTTTTAGATGCATAAATTTAAAAGTTTTTTCAGAAAGAATTCTGGATAATTCGCTTTTTTCGACCTTCTAACTGTATGTAGCCCCTTAAGGCACCTCTACGGCACATCTTATAAATATTCTGCACTGATTGTCCATATTACTTCATTCTCTTCAAGACGTGGTACAGAACATAAGGAGTTCAGTTTCACTTTCGTGACTTTCGTGGTCCTCTCTGCAGCTCCAAATCATCTGGCTCCGATACTTTTCGTATAGGAAAGTACGAAAACTAGCACATTGGCACAACAGATATTTATAAATGAGCTACCATAGGTTAGGTTAGGTTAGGTGAAGTGGCTGTCCTACGACGCACCTAGGCCAGTTAGATTCCCTTTGTGATACCACCGGAACTGTCCTATCCTACTCAACTTGGTCCTCTCTAAACCATTGTGTGGCCTTTAAAAAGCTAGCTATACTAGATAGTTTGAGATTTGCAACATCTGCAATGCTGTCCAGAAAAGCGAAACCGAGCAATCTCCACCGCCTTCTACACAGAGCCATGCACCCGCATAGAAGGTGTTCGATTGTCTCTACCTCCTCTATATCTTGACAGCTTCTACAGTAGTCATTAGATGGTGCCCCTAATCTACTGGCATGTCTTCCTATTAGACAGTGCCCAGATAGGACACCTACTACAATCCTTAGATCCCTCCTGCCTAACTTAAGTAGACTCTTAGTGCGACCCATGTTCCATTCGGGCCACGCTTGCCTACTTATAGCGCAGGTGTTTAACTGCCTCCAGTTGGAGTTAGCAGCACTAATGGTGTATCTGTCTATCAAAAGTTTACATGTTGCCAAGGGCATAGGTATGTCAAGCCTGTCCTGACTAATTTGGAGCGAGGAGCCTAATCTAGCTAACTCATCTGCCTTACAGTTACCTTTAATGTTACTGTGTCCTGGCACCCAGAGTAGATTAATAGAAAAGTACTGTGCAAGTGTTGTTAATAATTTGTAACACTCCTTTACTGTCTTAGACGAGTGTTTGCTTGATAGAAGCGATTTCAGAGCTGCCTGACTATCGGAATAAATGAAGATATCTCTAACAGTGACTACGCTTTTATTTAGCATTAAAAGGCTTTCTGAGATTGCCAGGATTTCGGCCTGGAATACGCTACAATGATCAGGTAAGCGAAAGGATAAATTGGCGAAAATAGTTTCCGAATATACACCACCTCCCACTTGATCATTGAGTTTAGAGCCGTCCGTATATATACTAACCCCGTTTTCGTTGTTTGTTAACCCATTCACCCAGTCCTCTCTGGATGGAAAATGGACTGTATAAGGCCTGTCTAGGTATGTATTGACCGAGTCACAAAAGTCGGTGGTATTAGGAATACCTGGAAACATCCCAAGTATGCGCGAGTGTCCCCATTTGTTTGTCTTGAGCATCGATGATTCCCTCAATCTTAGAGCCGCTTTGGCGGCCAGTTGTCTACAATGTAAGTCAATTGGTAGTAGATGCAACATAACGCTTAGAGCCGAGGTTGTCGTTGTTTTGAGCGCCCCAGTAATACTAAGGCTTGCCGCCCTCTGAATACTCTCTAGTTTCTTAATGGAAGTTTTCTTATCAAGGGATGGCCACCAGACCAGGACTCCGTAGGTCATAATTGGTCTGACAATGGCCGTATATAGCCAGTGAACTATTTTGGGGGCTAATCCCCATTTTAAGCCTACAGTTCTCTTACAGGAATACAGCGCCGTAGCAGCCTTCTTTATTCTTTCCTGAACATTCAGCTTCCATGAAAGTTTCCTGTCAAGGGTTAAACCTAAGTACCTGGCCTTTTCACCGACCAGGAAAAGAGTTCCGTTGAGTGTCAGAGGCCGACAGTCGGGAATTTTATATTTCCTTGTAAACAACACTAGTTCCGTTTTGGCCGCATTCAGGCTCAAACCACATGTTTTGGCCCAAGTATCCACATATTTTAAGGTTCTATTCATTAGACTGCAGAGGGTGTCTGGAAACTTCCCCCTTATTAATATAGCTACATCGTCCGCGTAGGCCACAACCTTAATTCTCCTCTCCTCCAGATCCAACAACAACTTGTTCATTGCTAGATTCCACAGAAGAGGAGAAAGTACCCCGCCTTGAGGAGTACCTCTACAGACAGATCTGCGCATCACCGAAGAGCCCAACGTCGAATTCACGAACCTGCTCGTAAGCAACTGCTCAATGAAATTCACAAAGGTTCCGGAAATGCGCAGGTCTGACAGCGTGTTCGTTATGACCTTAGGCAGGATATTGTTAAAAGCTCCTTCGATATCTAAAAAGGCTGCCAGTGAATAATCTTTAACTTCAAATGAGCTTTCAATTGATGTGACCAGTGAGTTTAGGGCCGTCTCTGTAGATATTCATTTACAGTAGGCATGTTGCGATTTGGACATACGTGAGTGGGGTATGCTATTCCTGATAGCCGAGTCAATCAGCTTTTCTAATGTTTTCAGTAGAAAAGATGATAGACTAATCGGTCTGAAGTCCTTAGGTTTGGTATGCGAGCTTCTACCTGCCTTCGGGATAAAGATGACCTTAACCTCCCTCCATGCTGAGGGAATGTGATTTAACTGAAGAGTACTTTTGAAAATGGTTACTAACCACCCTGTGATATGAGCCAGAGGCTGCTGAAGTTGTGCCGGTATTATCCCACCAGGGCCTGGCGATTTGTACGGCCTAAAATTTCCTATAGCCCAAGTAATATTAGTTCCATTGATTATGTCTGAGATATCTGAGCTAATCTCAAATTCTGATACTCTGGGGTTGCAAGTTCGGGTAGGGCCCGAGTTATAGACTTCAGAGCTCCCCGGAAAGTGGGTATCTAATAGTAAACTTAGCGACTCCTTGGTAGAAGTCGTCCAGCCGTTGTCTGGCTTCTGTAAAAAGCCAATAGATGTCGTTGATCTAGCCAAGACCTTTCTTAAGCGAGAAGCTTCCGCTGTAGTTTCTATATCCTCACAGAACGACCTCCATGAAGATCTTTTTGCTTTCCTCAACTCCTTTTTATAGACTTTGAGTTGCTCATAATAGAAGTCCCAATCGTCTTCCAAATTAGAGTATTTCGCCTTATTAAATAGTGTTCTACATACAATCTTATGAAGGCTAAGTTCTGAGGACCACCATGGGGGTTTTGTCTTCCCCTTGTGCCTGACAAGAGGGCAGGACTTATTTAGCGCTTTACAACATGTTCCGGTAAACAAATTGACTAGCTTATCTAATTCTTCCTCGTTTTCTGGATAATAAGGGGGAATTTCGGGAAGATTTCTCTCCAACTCGTAATTATACATCTGCCAGTTGGTCCTCCTGTAGTTCCTAAAAATAGTTGGTTGAGGGATTTCTTCTTCTACTATTAGTTCAATATAGCGATGGTCTGAGAAGGAGTGCTTCTCTAATACTCTCCATTGAACCACCTTATCTATTAAACAATCTGAGACTAGGGTGATGTCAAGAACTTCCTGACGATTCCTGATTATAAAAGTAGGATCGTTCCCACGATTACATAACAGCAATTTAGTACATAAAATGTAATTGAAAAGTAACTCACCACGTTCGTTGATATCCGAGCTTCCCCATACAGAGTGGTGTGCATTCACGTCACCACCCAGTATTAATCTGCATTTGGAGGCTTCGCTGTCCGATATCAAATCTACCAACAGTTGTGGTGGTACAGGTTCTTCGTGGGCCAAGTACATCGATGCCATACGAAATTCGATGTCCACTGCTTCCCAGCTTACCGTCGTGAAGTCTTCATTGCTATATTTTGGGATTAAGAAAACGTTAAGTTTAGATTTAGCTAGTACGCATGTCCTACTTTTACCTGCACAGCTGGCAGCGTAAAGCTTATAGTGCGGAGCCCTCAATCCGCATATGCGCCCTTGTCTCACCCATGGCTCCTGAATGAGGACAATATCAGGATTTTCTGCCGCCATTAGTTCAACAAGGGCTGCTGTGGCTGCTTTACTGTGGTGCAGATTTATTTGAAGGAGCCTCATTGGTTACATCTGCGTCTACCTCACCCAGGAGCTCTTTCTCCGACAATAGGTTGGCAAAGTCTTCTGTCAAATCCGCCCCAGAAGAAGCGTGTCCAATACTGTCGACATCGCCTATAGACTCTTTTTCTTGCACGTCCATCTCGCTAGACGAATCTTCATCATCAGCAAGCTGGCCTAACGTGTCGCTTCTGTATGTCCTGATTTTAATCTTACAGAAGCCATAATTGACTTCGCCATCGCTCTTCGCCAATGGCTCTAGTGAGTCCTCAGTCAGCAGTAACATGACTTGCATAGTGGCTCTTTTCGACTCCACCTCGGTGGTTGACTTCTCCTCAAAAGACTTGACAAATTTCCATTTGTCAGCTGGAAGATTAGGATTGCATGCTCTTAACAGCTGCATGATATCCTCAGGCTCTGATGGAGTTGTTGGTAACCAAACTCTTGCTCTTGGACGAGACGGAATTTCCTTCTTCTCGACCACCGCCAGCTTGGCACCGGGATATACTTCGCCAACTTTAGAGATGGCAATCTTGTAAAGCTGCACCGACCTTTCGTCGTCGCAAGCAACTATCTTTATTTGACCCTGATACCACCCTGCATCTGTACAGGAAGGAGGAGGCCCAGGGTTGCTGATCATAACCTCCATCGCTACTTTCGTCAGCGCAGCATTCACCCATTTCCACTGGTTCTTGGGGATTTTTCCTTCAGGGTCGTTTTCGTCTACAACGCCTATTATGATGCGGTTTTTTGCAATCTCCGCAAAAGACTTGTGTGGCGTAACATTGTGCAACCTTATTTTCTTTGCCTGCGAGCTGTCCCCCTCGGCTGACCTCTGACGCTTAGATATGTCCGGATGCACCGGACACTCAATTTGGAAATTGGGTAGTACCGCCTTCGCCCACTCGATCGCCTCTTGCAGCTCCTTAGTGAGTTCTTCCCCAGCTGGTGGCGTTGAATGTACCCTAGTGAGTAACCTGGCCGCATTGCGCCTTTCCTGGTACCCAGCCTTTGACGGGTCGGAAATTTTTACTGTAGGCCATTTCTGGACCTGAGAACTGCTTTTAGCGCTGACTGAGGTCGCAGTTACCTCAGCTTGACGACCAACTTTCGGTTGTCGCAACAGTTGCTTGTTTGGCTGGACCAAATTACCAGCCGTAGATTTGTTAGCCACCGAATTTTGACTAGGCTTGGCCTCAGTCGCAACTGGGGCTGAAGAGAGGCTCGTCAAGGACGCTGCCCTTTTTGCAGAGCTGGAAGCTCCTTCCGGTCCTTTAGCGGAGGAACCGGTCTCCATAGAATTTTTATTTTTAGATTTGCCAATATTCATTTTGGACCCACGAGTGTTGGAGAGGGAGAAGTCCGCCTACGCATAGCTCCAGGTACGTAGGTAAGGCTAGCTATTACGGAGGGCGCCAGGTATCCGTAAGCTCCGTTTACGACTGAGTTATTTTTGAAAAGGGCCCCCAGCCTGACAGATCCTCGGCACGGGTCGCATTACACCTTGATCCAGCCCTTTACCCCCGACCATGCTAAAGATACTCCGAATGATGTTGTACTATTGAGGAGTAGCGAACACCAAACTTTGTATAATTAGCTTAGCTAGGTACCTCCTATTTCAGGACTTCTGTGGTACCTATTACCAGCCGGCACCCTCTGGGCGGGTTCAGTGGAGGATTTTTGCCAGCCTGAGCTACCATAAGAATGCGAATTTTTCTTTATTTCTAATTTTAAATGGCGGCGGCCTGGGTAGGCTAGCGTAAGTGCACTAGCCTGCCATCCCAGAGGTTGTGAGTTCGAATACCGAATACGAAGGACGGTCCTCGCAACTTTCCCTGTTTTTCCAAAAAAACAAACAAAAAAAAATAATCGTTGCTCAAACCTAAAAACTTATACTTTCCATCCTTTACATCCTTACTCCCGCACAATAGTCTCAGCGCATTATTTGCATTGTGGCTGCTAAACCAAGCAAAAAACAAAGAAAAGCACACAGTTACACATTACATCAAGTGGCGCCAGCAAGAGGAAGCGGCCAGCCGCGGTAATAACGCAGACATACCACTTCAGCGAAGTCTTCAACCAGCTGTGCGATCCTTCTGCCAGAAAAATTTTACACACAGATGGCGCTCCAAGCAGTAAGAAGGCGTTGTTCCTAAGCAACGACAGGTGGACATTCCCACTAGTGGGAGTCTAATCACCTACCTTGTCAGAAATTAAATAGATTAACGAAACCAACCTATGCTCCCGAGAGGAGTGAACAAAGAAGCATACCAAAAAATTTAAATTACGCCTTTATGAGCAATTTTAGTTTGAAATAAACTTTTTGTTTCTGTTAATAGGGTACGACTGAGAAAACACTAAATGTTTAAAAATTGCGCTTACAAATCGATCCGCCCTAATGCTCATAAGTGCATGTGCTCGCAATGTGTCTATGCTAAATGTGTAAACATTAGCTAGAACTGAGCCTTCTTATGCATTTACCTTAACCTGTACGACTTTGTCATCTTCAGCGACCTTCCCTAAAATTGTGTGCTTAAGGTTTATGTGGAACATTTTAACCCTCCAATTGCCTTTTTTAATGAACTTTCTTTGTAAGTGTTTTGAGAACGGTTTAAAAATGCCATTTTATTATAAGCACGAAATGGCGGGTCCAAATATAAAGGGCTTGATTGAAAAGTAATGAGCCTTTCCGCGCTGTTTTAAAAGTGTGTTAGGATTTTGCAGTGGCGAAAATGCAGTGATCGTTGGAGCAACGTTACTCGATTAAATTTTGCGTAAAGCTGAACAAAACGAGTACCGAAACCAGTGTCTGTCCAGTGCCCAGGTAAAACGGTGGCACAAGTCGTTCAAGGAAGGCCGGAGGGCATGTCGAAATCCAAGGTCAAAACCATGCTGATCATCTTTCTCGACTCTCGCGGCATCGTCCACAAGGAGTCTGTACCTTCAGGAAGCCCTGTAAACGCGGCATTTTACAAAGAAGTGCTCCTTCGGCTGAAAAACGGCGTCGCCTGTGTTCGGCCCGACCTCGTCAACAATTGGACCCTTCATCACGACAATGCGCCGGTGCACACCGCCTTCCTCTGCACCTCTGCATTTTCCAAGATGGGGGTTCCGGTGCTTCCCCGCCCTCCCTACAGCCCAGACCTGTCTCCTCCGAACTTCTTCTTGTTCCCGCGCCTGAAAAGAAAGCTGAAGGGGAGGCTTTTGGACTCCATCGAGGCGATCCAAAAAACTGTGACAGCCGAATTGAACGCGATTCCGGCGGATGAGTTTAAAAAATGTTTCCTGCAGTGGAAGGACCGCTACCAGCGGTGTATTGACGCTCAAGGGTCCTATTTTGAAAAATATTAGTTGTATAAGCCAAAAGGTTTAATAAAACTGCTTAAAAAAATAAGGCTCATTACTTTTTAATCAACTGTACTACAAAAAAATTCGTCGTTAAATTCTATTCTAGGAATCTGAGGACAGAAATTTGGTTTGGAGTTGATAAATTAATTGCACTTTCTGCCAAAAATGTGTAATTGTAACCTCCCATGTGAAAGAAACCGACTGTTTGGACTACTACTGTCTTCGGAAAAATTAGTCTTCCAAACATCTTTCATAGTTATTAGCATTTTACGTGTTGAAAAGTCGCATTGTCAGAATGACACTTCCCAGGCGAGCTAAAACTTGAAAGGCCACAACACAGCCAATCCAAAATCAAAGTTTAATTCCCGATGAATGACCCCACTGGCCATTTCCTTCAATTGTCGTGTTGTGGCCCACTTTGAATCCTTTCCAATTGAGTATTATATCATATGAAAGTGTTTGATACTGAAGAGGCAAGAATTGTGGAAAAATAATTGCGCGTCCACTTGACGCAACCGATGAACCTTGGCATATACAACCGCCAGCTGTGCCGTTTGTATATGCCAAGGATGATTCTGTACTGGAGAGTAATACAAAATCATATACAACTATACAAAATCACACTTTTACAATATGATTGCAAAATGCATCAGCACTGTCGGTCAGTTCATTGGTCACAAGACGCTCAAATTTCTTATCGGAGGCTTTTCAGTCTTTTTATTTTTATATGGAGATACTTTTTTCCATTCTAATACGTCTTCTAACACAAGCATTCGCAAGCGTTTGCACAATCGCTAACATTTTTATTTTATTGGTGCATTTGAAGCATAACAACTAAGCAAAAGGAAAATAAGTACAACTCATTTTTCTCCTCGCATCTTTGTATAAATGTGCGTACCTCTACCGACGACAAACGGTCGGTGCAGTAACCAAGTCAAGCATTTCTAAAATCTGCTCTAAAATAAAAGGCAAAATAACTCATGTTTTTTTCATGCGTCCACAAAGTATTTCCCACAAAAAGAATGTGAAATTTTAAAAAATGATAAATATGAGCTGTGCACTTTTACTGCCACTCTTTGCCCATTACTGTTGCATACTTTTGTGGGCGTCTGTTCCCGCTTGCTCATAAATGTCGCACATTTTTTGCGTCTTTTGACTTTTTGAATGCTGTTTTTTCACCTTTGTTACTCTTTTTTTTTTGGATCATTTTTGTTTTTTGTCTTTTGTTTTTTCTGTGAAACAGTTACACTTCTTGTCTCGCCTTCTTTGACGTGACTGGTGCGGTTTATTTCCTCCTCTTCTTCCTTTTTTTATTTTCGCTGATTCATCATCATTTAAGATGTGAAACACGCCTGTATAAATATGAAGATAAAAATTTATATTTAAAAAAATATAAAAATGGTTACTTATGTAGGTACGTGCGTTCGCCGCATAGAACATTTGACGATCTTTGCTTTTATTGCTTTTGACTTTTGCTACCTTTGGTTTTCTTGTGTGCTTCTTCTGCAGTTTGGTCCGTCATTGGAAAGAATATGCGAGATGTTCACAAAAAAAACAAAAAATTGAAACGAAAAGCAAAACGTTGTGTCTGTCATAAATGTTAAGCTTTGTAATTTTTCATACGCTTTCTTGGGAGTTGAACTTTCTCACCTTAGTAATGAATTTTTTATATCTTTTACGAGCGCATTTCCGCAAAAAGTGCACTTTTTCTGTTTGTTTGTTTGTTTGTCTATTTGTCTGACTGTCTGCTACGCGTTAGTGTATTTGCTTAGTCGTCGTTGTATTTATTTTTGGCAAATCATGTTTACTTATTTTGTTGACGGTTGCATTAGTAGATGGATGATGAATGTCGCAATGCTGGTGGGTCGTCGGAGTCAAGCAAAGAGTTTGGCGAGAAAATTCCATTCAGGGGTTCATATTTGAACTTATGGGAAGGGAATTGTGCTTAAGAAATGAAAATAGTGGCGAAACTCGCACACATTCTAGGCGCTTTTTAATTGAAATTGTTTGAGAAATTCAGTCAAATTAATAAGCTATAAATTAATATTAATGTCCGGAGCAAAAGATATTGCGCAATTTCAAGTTTCATGAGGAAAATGTTTATTGAAATTTGTGTGTGAAATTGAACGACAAGAATTTCATAGTACATATGTATTTCACATCTTCCGAAATAAATAATTGTAAGGATAGTTTTTTTTATTGTAATTTCCTTAATATGTTCTTAGTTTCCCTTTTTCATTTGATGCCTGCGCGATTCCATGTCGACTAATCCAAGTATTTTAGACATTATTAGTAACTCTTCTAAATTTTTTTTTGTATTTGTAAGCTTGAGCATAAAAAGACGTACACTCAAGAAAATTTCAAAAAATATTTAATAATTTTGAGATTTTTGATAATATTCCAGCAAAGCTCCTTTGACTATTTTTTCAAGCTTCGAAACATGAAGTCAAAGTTGCTTTTGGTAAAAATTACCTTGACAGAATGAGCTACTGTAATATCAGTTGTGAAAATAATTTGAACGAAATTGTAATCCATGCTTCGTTGACTTTGATCGATTACGGCTTCCCGACATGGACCTGCGACTCCAGAAAGCTCTGCAAAGAAAAGTCAAGTGCAATCAAATCAATATTGATGGCCAATAGACGTCACCTATGCAAGATGTAACGAGAGTGTAAATTTTCTCTTGTCAATAACTCACATCATTCTCTATAACTTTTCAAAGAGCGCCATAAAGGCTTTTTACTCAGTTAGAAAAAATCTGTAGTGGTAACCAACCAACGAAGATAGTCATAGGCGTAGGTTGTTGTTGTTGGTATTGTATCAGTATAAATATCCCCCATACATAAAGGAGAATGTTGCTGGAGTGATAGTCTTTGGCCGGATATATAGTAAATCCGGGTCGTTCCGGTGACGTTGAACTGACTGTCGTGGGACCGCATAGGCGTAGTTATTATTAATATTAGCGAATATTACTAGGTACTTCTTATATAATTAGCATAGTTTTAAATTTAAATTCACAATGTAAAAAATAATCTTTTTCATAGTTTAGAAATGGCTTTAGAAATATAAAATTTAATTTCTTATTTCTTGGCTTTATAATGTATGCATAATTTTTATAATTTTTCTAAGTCTACGTGTCTAATTATTAAATTAAAAAAAATAATAACACCTTGCTTGCCATCTTCTGTGTGTAGAAAAATGTTCGTAAGTAATTTAAAGTTCATAAAGACGTGGAATCGATTCTATTGAAGTATGGAAGGAATGGCTAACGGGTTGATGTGATTGGGAATCCAGTCCCAAAAATGAGGAATCTTGCAGCATTTCTGTATTATCAGTAATTTAGAATCCGCGGGCTGTACGGAACTGCAAAAAAATTGATTAAGCTTTCGTTTTATGGTTAACAATTTTATTTAATAGTTTATTTTATTATAGTATTTAATTTAATAAGTTGTAAACCCAACAAGAGTATATAAATTTACTAAGTATTATGTTTTAATTCATATTTTCGCTCTTTTGAGTTGCTTGCTTGCTAAATCCTGCTTCATGTTTTCAATACTTTTTACTTTTGCTGTTTGTCTTTAGTCTCTTAGTTTTCTGATTGGTCACGATCAGCTCTCAAGAGAGAGAGAGAGTCCCGTTGCCCTTTTGGCTGTCAGGTAGAGTTGTATTTAGAGTGGTGAGTAGTGAATACTTAATCGACGTATACATTAATCAAGTTTCGACTTATGTTCTCAACAAATAACAACAAATAAAAATGGGCGTTGTCTCCATGTAGACTTGACTTCACATAATTAGGGCACTTTATCTTTTTACAATATTTTCAGTATTTTTCATGGTAAATTTTTTATTTTTGACTTTTTATTAATGGATAATTTAGTATATAGCAGAAATCTTATAGATCTAAGTTCCAAAAATTTGTAAAAACTAAAAATTAAAAAAAAAAATAAAAAAAAAATTATAAAAAATTAGAAAAAAAAAAAATAAAAAAAAAAAATAAAAATAAAAAAAAAAAAATAAAATTAAAAACAAAAATTAAAAAAAAAATAAAAAAAAAAATAAAAAAAATTAAAAAAGAAAAAATTAAAAAAAGGGAAAGTTTGTAAAACATTAACACCACCGGTGGCCCGCACAAGATTGCGTCATCTGGCAGCGCGTACCACCAATGGTACTTTATTAGACGGTACCTATGAGATGAGATGCCATAAACGACTTCCCTTACAAACAAATTTTGTTTTATGACCTGCAATCGCTCCCGTCCGATAGAGCAAAAAGATGGAAACATTGCCGTCTGTAGGCGAAGACCATGAATAACAGCGCCGGTGTGAACGTGCTAAAAAAAAAAAACTAAAAAAAAAAATTAAAAAAATTAAAATAAAAATAAAAAAAAATTTAAAAAAATTAAAAAAAAATTTTTAAACATTTAAAAAAGTATTAAAAAAAAATTAAAAAATTATATTACATTTTTTTTTTTATTTTCAGCTTTTTAATAAGAATCTTAATAAAATAAGTTTGAGGGCGGTTTGATTTATAACAATTTTTTTTTGCTTGCAATGTTGTGCATTTTCTTCCAAATAATCGAGTTCTTTCCGAACCAGCGCGGTAACTGACTATCGGGAGATAAAAGTACAAACTGGCTGAGCCGCAATTGATTGCTTTTGTATTGTTTTTAAAAAAATGTATGTTTGTTTTAGTTTTCATCTTAGCTTAATAATGATATCCAATTCATTAAATAAATTCTAATCATGAATAAAACAGATATTTTTCTTTTATGATATTTTCTCTTTTATATAACATTTCATGCAATGATTAAGAGAACAAAAATTACTAATACAAGAATTTCTTGTGAAAAATTACTTTTCGTCTCTTAAACACAGACAAAATCATAATTATAAGCAGAGAGTTTTTCCCTCATTTGAATTCTTCAACGCATTAAAATTTACTCACACTTACATCCTGACTGCGCGATAAAAAGTGTGAAATTACAAAAAACAAAAAAAGCAAGAAAAATGAACTTCACAAATTTATGCTGCCTTTTGACTCTGGGTGTAACATTTTAAACACTCACAACACCTATTATTTTATATGCCCTTTGCTCCGCCTCCACAAAACCCTTATTTGCCATTTAAGGCGCCCGAAATTGCTGTCTGATGCAGCAACACCCAGTCCGTTCGCAACCATTGCCACCTTGCATTTCCACGCACTTCCGTTGTCTGCCGTCTATGCTGCATCGCTGTAAAACACAGTTATTCCAGCAGACGCGCAGTTATTTGATGCAACAAGCAAAACAGCGGCTTACGTCTGTGTGGCACATTCATCTCTTCGGGGTCCCGAAAAAAACACACAAGAGCCACAATTCGTGCATTTACTGGCAAAAAGAGAAAAAAAGTGGTGTGCGTGCGTGTACATGTACGATCACTTGCATTTGTATGTATGCAATGGATGTGCGAGTGCGGAACTTACAACTCAAAAATGCTACAAATGTGTGAAAAAAGAATTTTGCGCTTTTACTACGTTTCACGTGAAATTTTTATGCCGCTGGGAAATTTATGATTTTTTATATATTTACACCTATAAACATTTGCGCTGTATATAAATGGTAGTGTGAGATTACTTCATATGCAAACAAACTATTTATATGTACATACATACATGCATGCATATATTTAGGCGCATACTTATTTTATACAACAAATACAGCACTGAAAATTTTTGCTCACCAATAATATTTATGTAGCGATGGCTGTGTTGGTAGTTCACTGTTTGTGTTCGTCTGTGATTACTGAGGGTACCCTGTGGGGAAATTCACTCGCCTGAACTAGTTCGTTTGTAGTGAATTTAGAACCATTACTAAACTAGTTCGCTTCTGGTTAATTTATACTAATTACCGCTAGTTCGCATTTCCTTTTATTTACCTTGAAGCAACTGGTGAATTTCACACGGCTGTGTCCTATGAAGCGTTCGTTGGCACGAAATTACTTTTGTTTCATAAGTCTGAACCCATTGCGAAATGCTTGAAATGAAATTCGTACTAGATTTCATCTCTTTGCATCCTTTTTTTCAGTTTACTTTCAAAGCAATATTAAATTTGCGAAATAATCTTTATGAGCAACAAAACTCTGTTCGAGTTCGCCCAGCTGATGCTACCGTGAAAACTATACCGGCGAGCGTTGTCGTGCCAATTGCGAGGCGGCAGAGAATTAAAGCTTTTATTTTTTATAACTAAATTTCTAAATTTATAATTCACATTTTGTAAAAACTAAAATCTTATTCAATAACTTACATTTATTAAAGCGAAGGAACGCAAACCACATTTCAGCACAACTTGAATCCGCAACTACTGTAGCGATGCAGTTACCATAAATATAATTTTTTCATATGGTATACATACATATTTACGTATGACATGGTGGAGCAAAATTAATCACCCTATCGGCAGATTTATAATTTTTGCAAATGGCGTCGTAAGTGAATCAATTTTGATACTTACTTGTGAGTTAGACAACTGCAGTATGTAAACGGGCCAGCAATCGAGGGCGTAAAGGTCAAAATAAAGATTTCTATCACTCAAATTATTTTTGATTCAGTAAAACAAAAAAAAAGATGAATAAAAAGAAATTAAAAAAAAAATAAAAAAATAAAAAAAAATTAAAGAAAAAAAAATTAAAAAAAATAAATAAATAAAAAAACAATAAAAAAATAAATAAAAAAAATTAAAAAAAAATAATAAATAAAAAAAGTTTAAGAAAAAAACACAAATAAAAAAAAAAATAAAAAAAACAATTAAAGAAAAAAAAAATAAATAAATAAAATTAAAGAAAATAAAATAAATAAAAAAGTTAAAAAAAAACTAAAAACAACTAAAACAAAATTGAAAAAAAATTAAAAAAAAATTAAAAAAAAATTTAAAAATAAACTAAAAAAAGTATTAAAACAAAAATTAAAAAAAAATTAAAAAAAAAAAATAAAAAACAACTTATAAAATATTAAAAATAAATTTAAAAAAAATTAAAAGAAAATTTAAAACAAATTAAATTAAAATTAAAAGAAAAGTTAAAAAAAATTTAAAAAAAAAATTAAAATTAAAAAAAAAAATTAAAAAAAAAATTAAAAAAAAAATTAAAAAACAGTAAAAAAAAATAAATAAAAGAAAATAAAAAAAAATTTAAAAAAAATTAAAACAAGGTTAAAAACAAGCGAGTGGAAAGTACTTGCGTTACGACCAGACCAATCTGGCCATCCTGCCATCTGAAACAGACAAAAACCCTTATCTTATCTCTCTCTCTTATCACCGGCCACTGCCTTTTGGGCACTCACGCACGTCGGCTCGGGGTTCCTCAAAACGACCTGTGCACATACTGCGAGGACGAAGATGAGGAAGTATCGAACAGGCATTTGCTGTGCAGTTGTCCCGGTCTAGCCAGAAGTGGATTCGCTCTTCTAGGCTCTCCAACAATTGACAATCTTTCCGTACTCTCGGACCTGAAAATCGAATCTCTCATCAAATTCTCGAAACGAATTAATATCTTTGACCAAAATCTACAATAAAAATCTCGGTTAGGTGGGGAAATCATATAACATATGAGCTCTAGGGCAACACAACGGACCCAACTTGCGGTCTATGTGGCACTCCGATGCGGGGTCACCCTTAAACCAACCAACCAACAAGAAATTAAAAACAACAAAATTAAAAAAAAGAAAATAAATAAAAAAAAGGATAGCAAAAAAAAAATTAAAAAAAAATTTAAAGAAAATTAAAAAAAATTAAAAAAAATTAAAAAAAAAAAATTAAAAAAAAAAATTAGAAAAAATTAAAAAATAAAAATAAAAACAAAAAAAAAAATAATAAAAATTCATATATATATTTATTAATTCAACTTTAAACTTGAATCTATTTCTTTGTACTGATTTGTTTTTGAAATAAATATACAAATAAAAAATTCTAAGAAAAGTCAAAGCACTTTTCGAGCTAATAGCGCCTCAAGATTTTGACCCGTTTTGACTAATTTTTGTTTGTTTATTTAGTGCTGATCAATTTTTTTATAAAAGTCACTTCAAACTTTGTACAAAAATTTAAAAAACAATCGAAGTTCCATTGAATTTTAAGCTTTTTAATTAGAATTTCTAGAAAAAGTTTTCCTATACGATTTATTCCCTCAAAAAAAAATCCATTATCTTTGCGTTAAATTTTTTTCACACATGGCTTAAAACTCCTGCTGAAGGGCGATGCCGCGACTACTAAAATGCAGATAAACTTTGATTATTTCTGTGATTTTATCGACATTTTCGACGACGGGCGTGCCTGTGCGAGGTGCATCTTTGATGTCAAAAATGCCTTAATGGAATCGATGAAGCCAAAATAGCACATAATTGCACGTAATTACAGCATCGGCACCATAAAACCATTCACATTTCACTGGCCTGGCTTGTATTTCGCCTTTATCAAAGACAAACTGTATAATGTTCCGAATTTTCGCTTGATTCAGTTCCATTGTTAAGACCCTGTAACTCATAACTGAATGGAACACACAAAAACCGGCAAAATAATTTTTTTAGTGTGAAATATCAGCATAAACTTTAAATTGTTTGATCGATACTTTTTGAGGCAGCCAAATACCCAGAAACTAATGAATTACTTTTTCTCCAAACAAAATTTTTGATCCGCAGTTCATACTACAACAACAAGAGTATAACGCTAAGTTTAAGGCTTTGCAAAATTTTGCAAACTTTCATTAAAATGTTCACTTTTTTATTCGAATATTTAAGAATTTTGGTGGGTATGCAGTTTTATATCTTTTTGAATTTTAGTGCAACAAAGTGCAAGTTTAAGCTTCAAGTGACTGCAAAACCCGCTTGATTTTTGGCACTTCTTGTGTTGACGCTGCTGGGCTGTTTTTTCCATATAAAAAAACTCTAAGTAGTGTAAAAATTCATTTTGTTATAAGACTGCATGGCCAGAAAAATTCTATAAATTCAAGCTAAAAAGTTGAAAGTTTTGATGAAATATTGGAAAAACTTCGCAATCTTTTGCAAAGTGTGAAATTAAGGCAAAGAAGTTTTTGTTGTAGTATGAACTATATTAAAAAAAAAAAACAAGTAGTTGTAAGTTTATAATTTTGTAACTTCGTGTCTTTGGTTAATGCATAATAGTACTTAGATTTTTTTTAGACTTAATAAGTCAAGCTCATTGTGTTGTTCACAGTTTTTCCTACAGGGTATACTGCGACCGCTGATGGCTGTTGCCATTTGGCTGCTTGTTTGGTAATTTGTACTTTATGATTTAAAGCTTTTGAAATGGCAACTGCAGCTAAAAAAGTTATTGCGAGAAGTACTTTTATATTTTTAAGGATTTAAGTAGATGGGCGGCGTAGTAACAATGGCAGAATTGAATTAATTTTTTCCACCCCGAATCGTCAAAATATGAAAATATTTAATTGAAAATGTAATCAGTCGAAATATTACTTCCGTATGACTAAAAACGTATTTTAAAAGTAAAGAAATACATTTTTCATACATAATAAAAAAACAAAGAAAAATTCATAATTTAATTTAGTAAGAGAGTTCACATATTGAAATAATAAGTATATGATTTCAAATATTTATAGCTTCCAATTGAATGCTAAGAAGACGAAATTTTATGTTATTTTTTAAATATTTATAGATATTGAATTTAAGATTGCAACTGTATTAACCTGTGCGTTTTTTTGCTTTTCATTTCAGGTAAGGTTGTCTAGAAGATTATTAGTCTGTGGAAGTGAAGGTGTGGTGAGTTCATCAGAGAAAAAATGTAAGACAAATTATGTTTTATGACGAATTTTTTGAAAATATCGATTGTTAACGAAACTTTAATTTCCCGCAATTAAAAACTACTAACTATAAATCGATCGGACTTCGGCTTCGTCACAAAAGTTCGCTTAGCTTACGGTTCAGTTTCAGCCAAAAATGGCCGAACTTTGGCACATCATTTCATTCATTTCTTTTGTTGAATAATAAACTTCTAGTCTTGCTTGCATTTTCGAATACTGGCAAAGAAGTGAATATTTTCTAAACGGTGATCAATTGAGAGGTATTGGATTTTAAATTGAAATAAAATAACGAAAATTCAAATTGATTAGGCAATCTTTGTTGACATTTATTTTGTAAAGATAATCTCTCCGGAAATATGCAAATACTTACTGTCGTAAATGCTCTAAGTAGTGTTAATTCTCAGTTATTCCAAAAGCCTGATAGCTTGTTTGCTGAAGTTCGTTCTCTTTACACAATAAACAATGATAATAATGCGATCTTCGGCAATCTTCGGTAACTTAGGCAATTACAAGAGTACGCATTGTTGTTGCTAACTATACAAATACAACCAATCCCAGTGCAGCTAAGAAAGATAATAGTAAGTATTTGACTGCAAGAACCAAACATAAAATCTCTGAAAACAAAGGCACCAACAAAGGCAACACTGTAATAACTGAACAGCGTCTCTCTTGGTTAATTTGTATCCATCTTTACCTATCACCGCATCGCCCATTGAGCATCCCACTGTACTCACTGTGTTGTGCTCTAATGCTTGATGACTCCAATAATGCAGTGCGAGCGAAGTCGACGTCAACGTCGGCGTGGGAGTCAGCTGCTGCTGCGCCTACTTATACCGCTAATGCACCTGTTGTTGGTAATGTTGGATGTAAGTTAAGTTTTTCACTTTATATTAAAAGACTTTTTTATTTTTTTTACATATCTTTATTTAGTCCCGATCACGACTTATCGTCGTCCATCCATAAATCAAATAACTAACTTCTTATTCTAAGCTGCCACCTTAAATACCCTTTGTCTGTCTATGTTGTTGTTGTCATATGCCTTGATCCCGCATGCCCGGTAACACTGTTATTGGGATTCATTGTTAGCGAACGCCACTGTTAAGTTGTTGTTAAGCAATGCTCTTAGTCTGGGTACCGTAAAGGGATTTGCTGTTTTTCATTGTTACTGATGATCACGTTAGGATCCCATAACTGGACATATTACGGCGTGATGATTACTAGGCAGAACCCACAGACGGCGTATTTGTTTGTGAAAAACAAGATCAAAGCAATGCTAACTTCACTGCTGGGTCAAATATTAGGGCAGGCATGATATGATAACTTGTACAAAGAATATTGAACTTACTGCTGGGCTTAGGCTACCTCGTAACTCAAGTAACAATGAGATTAATCTAAACAATACTCATAAAGCGCCTACAATTGTTGTTGGAAGCAACTGAAATGCAAATCTCGATGTACAGTGTGACTCACAGCTTATTTGATGCAGCCAAAAAAAATTATTAAAATATGAAATATATTTTATGGTATTTCCATTACAGAAAGAAGTCTTATATTTTTTTATTGTTTGTTTGCATGTTTTATTTAATAACAAAAAATGTTTCTTCATAAGAAAGATATGGCAAATTATAATAATTCAGTTACAGTTTTGAGGTCACAGCTTAAATGATACACTAAATTAGAAGTATTCAAAAAACATAAACACGTAAATATTTTGATTTCAGAATTAGGGCTAATACTTAGTGGGGTATCCCTTTTGATTCAGAACAGCTTTTAATCGGGAATTCATAGATTCTACAAATTTTGCTGCATAATCGGAACTAATTTTAACACATTCTTCCTGTAGTGCCCATTTCAGATCAGAAGCATTAGAAATATTGTGGTTTCTTATTTTATTTTCCAGCACTGACCACAAATTATCAATAACGGTGAGATCTGGAATCTCTGCAGGTGTCTGTACTACATGGGGGCAGTTCCTGATAAACCAAGTTTTTACAATACCAGACGTATGCTTGGGATCGTTGTCTTGGTTGTGACCTAAACGAATCCCTAATGCCCATTTTATTCGCACCTTGTACTAAATTATCTTTTAGCAGATCCAGATACATCTCTTTATTCATGTTTTCTTCGATAAATATTTAATTTTCGACGCCTGAATAGGACATACCTACAACCCCATACCATCACACCCCGCGACGTGTTTAACTGTAGAGCGCAAATTACATTTGGTTGAAGCGCGGTCTTTGGTTATCTCCAAACGCAGGACTTCCCATCTGACCTGAAAAGGTTAAATTTGCTGTCATCCGCAAAAAAAAAGGACTTCCAGAAATGTCTTTGTTCAAATGTTGTCTGCACGTCTATGACGAGCATTAATCAACGGCTTATTTCGGGCAGTCCTTCCATGAAAATTTTCTTCGCGCAGAACTCTACGAACAGTTTCAGGATTACAGATCTTGCCTAAGTATTTTTCGACTTCATTCGTTAATTTTGGAGCATTTAAATTGGGGTTTTCTTTAACTTTGCGAACAATCCACCTCTTATCTGGATCATTAAATATTTTATTTGGCGCAGATCTGTCCTTATCTTCTATCCTGTTTTCGTGGCGAAACCTTTCTATAATGTGCTGGACAGTTCAGGAGCTAATAGCAACAATTTCTGTAATTTTTCGTTGGCTTTTGATCACTTTATAATGACGAATAACGTCTTTCCTTTTTTCGAGTGAGGTCCGTTTTCCCATTTTAAAAAATTTTAATTTTTTCAACTTTTCCTTACAAATTTTTTTTGCGAATGACTTAAGACGCTAAGCTAAACAGAAAAAAATACATTTTACCGTTATTGCATTCTCAGAGAAAATATAAAATACACTGCATCGTTTAAGCTGTGAGCATATTTTGATGAGACAAGTATTTGTTTCTATATTTTTTCAGCAAGCTTTGTTTTTGTTATTGTTCTTTCTGCAGTGGTAAACAGTACATACATATCTCATTGCAAGTCGTATACATTTTCTATTTTATTAAATTTAATAAACATCGAGTCATTTTCTTTTTCTAAAAAAGTATTACCTGCATCAAATAAGCTGTAGACTGGAATGGCTGCATCTGTCATCGTTTAAGTCCACTGTTCAGACTGGCGATATTGTCGACCATATCTCGAAAAAACCTAATGTTTCTCCAACACTAATTCATTTTTTTAAATTGATTAAGATGCCAAAGATGGATTTTTAGCCACATCCCGTTGTGGATGTAAAGCACATGCCATTGTTGGCACTTGGCTAAGCGATGACTTTTTTGGTGCTGAATTTTTTTATTATCTAAAGTTACGTCATATCTAAGGAATATATCGCTTGCGAGGTTAATGGCATCTCGACATCATTTCTCCAGCGTGTGGCGCGGAATACGGAGGCCAGATTCGAAGTGTGTGTACGATGTAACGGTCTACATTTAGAAAACAGTTAAATAGTTTTTATAAAAACCACCTTTAGAAATAATTTTTATACAAATTAAATGCGCACTTGTCTTCTTTATAATAGTTTTTGAAATAATTTTTTTAAAATTTTTTTTTAATAAAAATTAGAAAACATTTAAATCGTTTTTATAAAAACAACCTTTAGAAATAATTTTCATTAAAATAAAATGCTCACTTGTCTTCTTTATAACGGTTTTTGAAATAATTTTTATTTTGTTTTTAATAAAAATTAGAAAACATTTAAATAGTTTTTAAAAAACAACCTTTAGAAATAATTTTTATTAAAATAAAATGCTCACTTGTCTTCTTTATAACGGTTTTTGAAATAATTTTTCTCTTATTTTTTTTTAATAAAAATTAGAAAACATTTAAATAGTTTTTCAAAAACAACCTTTAGAAATAATTTTTATTAAAATAAAATGCTCACTTGTCTTCTTTATAATGGTTTTTGAAATAATTTGTTTTTTTTTTTTTTTTTAATAAAAATTAGAAAACATTTAAATAGGTTTTAAAAACAACCTTTAGAAATAATTTTTATTAAAATAAAATGCTCACTTGTCTTCTTTATAATGGTTTTTGAAATAATTTTTTTTTTTTATTTTTTTTTATAAAAATTAGAAAACATTACAATAGTTTTTATAAAAACAACCTATAGAAATAATTTTTAATAAAATAAAATGCTCTCTTGTCTTCTTTATAACGGTTTTTGAAATAATTTGTATTTTGTTTTTTTTTTAATAAAAATTAGAACAAATTTAAATAGTTTTTATAAAAACCACCTTTAGAAATAATTTTTATTAAAATAAAATGCTCACTCGTCTTCTTTATAACGGTTTTTGAAATAATTTTTTTTTAATATTTTTTTTAATAAAAATCATTAGTAATGTGCTTTTAATTAGGCTCGTAATTTAATTTTAATTTTTAATTTATATTCCTTATTCATCGCACACCCTGTATTATATGTAAAAGTATTTTATATACATACATACATACAGTGAAAAAAGAGGGAGGGATTATCACACATAATTTTCTCTTAACTTCTAAACTACTGTCCTTCGTCTCAGCTTACATAATTCTGTAGTATATTTTATGGCTTCTTTCCCAGTAGTTCCCACCCCACCATGTAATATGCATGTCACAATGATCATTAATAAGCCTGAAAATTTTTCTGCTGCCAAATACTGGTATGTATGTAGTAAATATATCAGTCTCAAGGACTTCTGTATTCGCACTTTTGCATGAAACTTTCACCCACTACCCGCCGCCTAACTAACTACACTCCCAGTTGAATTTGTTGGTGTTGCAACTGGTAATTTATTGCCTTTGCTGCTGATGTAACAAACTCCGAGCACATGCATGCATATATTTTCTCTGCCAACTGCTTAAATTATGGCGGCGGGCGCGCTGAGTATCAACTCACAAGTCACTACTTTGTGTGTGAAGAAATCGAAGTTTATGTCGAAAGAAGAAAAATGATTTTTCTTACACACAATTTCATTTGTCTGTTTGTCAGTCGGTCGGGGTCGGTCCGCTTTGTGTGAGTTCGACATCCGTTTTGGGTTGTGAATTTTTCACAGTCATGCCGAAAGCATGTTTAAATTACTGCTTACTTCGCCAGTTGTGGAAGTTGGCAAAGATATTGGACGTTTGGCAAATTGTTGACCTTTCTCCTCAATTCTTCACATGTTTTTTGCACATTTATTACTGTATTTTTTTTTTGCTTTTCCTGCTTCCAATAATCGAGTTCCTAATTTTCATTTGCCGATACTCAATAAATAAAGTGCATATATTTGTTTCCCAGTTGCTTTCTAATTTGCCGCACTAAACTACTTTCTTGCGCCCTTTTGTCCTTTATGAACTTTTAAACTTTTTGTGCTGCTTTTACTTTCCCTTTCTGATGTTTTTTTATTTCTTGTGTTGCTTTCAAAAGATTTGCAATTCATTTGCTTTTCCACTTAACACTTTATTTACCAATAATTCTTTTTTCCCTGGCTCATCTCCATCAACACCAAAAGTACTTGCTTCGATTGTGCCTTCTATTCGTATGAACTGATTTGATGTTCGTGTCTGCGTGTGTGTGTGTGTGCGTGCGGTTAAAGGATACAATTTCTGCATTCAGAAAGGTTTCTATTCGGCGAAATTAAGAAAAATGAAGAAGTAAAATGAAATATTTATTAAGTTTTCTCTCCATTCTCTGCTTGCGGACACAATTTTTATAGCAGCGCAGAGTGTGGAGACAAAACTCAAGTACAAATTTTATAATAATGATGTGATGTTGTGCGTGTGATTGATAGTGTCCAACGCAGCCGAGGCAGCAATAAGTAGTGAGCAATCAGTAGATGGATTTTCAGTTAGAAAAGCGCGCTCTCTCTCTCTCCCTCCTTCTCAGAATAGCTATGTATGTATGAGAAAATGGTGTGTAGTATTTTGTATGGCAGAAGTTCTTTTACTTGTTTGCCGTTAAGTTGAGGGCAAAAATCTTGCCTTGCTTACTCTGGCGAACTTAAACGTTCGATGGCTTAATACGTACATATGTATACATTTGTTCCCTCCTTATCGGCCTGATTTTGTGTCTAAGTAACTGCATAGTCTGCATCGACCTGTCTGATGTCTGCGGTACTCAGCAGTTTAAAAAATGCTTGCTATGGCGGGACTAACAAAAGTTCGTGTACTTGGCTGAAAGCGGGCAGGCAGAGGACCTTTTACAAAAACCATATAAATCTAGGTTTCAAACCTTGTGTAAACTTAAAAAATGGAACTATTTGTATCGAAATTTCAAACTTTGTTATCAGTAGTTTTAGGAAAACTTCAAGTATGCAGGCTTTTAGTCTATTTAATTTTGGTATAATGGAGTGTCAGTTTGATGTGGTTCAAGCATCCCGTTGATTTTTGAGAAACTTCGTTTTTGCGGCGCGCGGGCGGCATTTTCTCCATATAACAAATGCTCGACAACACACTCGAACTTTTTATAAAAATTAGATGAGGGCGAAACATCCATTAAGGAATTTCCGGTCAGGGGTACACCCCAGGGTTTGGTGATCTCTCCAATCAATTATCTTCTTCAGAAACTTGAAACGAAACTCGCACCTGACAATTTTGTAAAAAAAACTTTGTAAAAATTGAGAACTAGAACTAAATCCGAGGAAAACGGATCTGATACTGTTTAGCAGGAAACAAAAAACCCCTGCTCCTAATCAAATATCCCCAGGGACATTGTACTGGATAAGAAGCTAAGTTTTTGTGTTTATTTTCCATTGTCATCCTGCTGTACAGTAATAGCTTAACCTAACTTTTCATAATTGTTTATTATCGCTGGCTATTTTGACTAACTTTTCTTCTTATCTCATTCTTCTTCTTAATTGGCGCGATAACAGCTTACGCGATTTTGGCCGAGTTCAACAAAGCGCACCAGTCGTTTCTTTCTCGTGCTAACCGGCGCCTATTGGACACACCAAGTGAAACCAAGTCCTTCTCCACCTGATCTTTCCTACGCAGAGGAAGACTTTCTCTTCCTCTGCTACCACCAGCTTGTACCGCATTGCATACTTTCAGAGCCGGAGCTTTTGTATCCATTCGGACGACATGACCCAGCCAACGTAGCCGCTGGATCTCGTACTCGCTGCATTATGTCTATGTCGTCGTAAATCTAATACAGCTCATCGTTCCATCGCCTGCGATATTCGCCCAGCAAAGGTCCAAAAATCTTCCGCAGAATCTTTCTTTCAAACACTCCAAGCGTAGCTTCATCGGATGTTGTCATCGCCCACGCTTCTGCGCCATACGTTAAGACGGGCATGACGAGAGCCTTGTAGATATCGATATCATCGGCATACGCCAACAATTGTACGCTCTTATAAAAAATTGTGCCTGAGCGATTAAGTTCTGCGGCTCGTACGAACATCAGGTTAAAGAAGTCACACGACAGCGGGTCACCCTGTCTGAAACCTCGTTTGGTATCAAACGGCTCGGAGAGGTCCTTCCCAATTCTGACGGCACTTTTGTGGGGATATCAAATTCAGACCTCGCGGCATGCAGGAAACTCCTTTTCGTACTGTTGAATGCAGCTTGAAATCTTCTTATATACATTTACGAAATTAGATTTTGCACACTTTTTTTGTTTCAATTTGTACATTCTTGTATTCTATCATTGTTGGTAGAATACTAAGGTGGAGAGAATGCAGAAGTTGGCGACATACACGAACCGCTATGCGGTCTCACTCTCAGTGAATTTGATGGAATTACCTGCTTCGCCGACGTAATAAGTGGGCATGTGTTTTAATCTTATTGTGATAAGCAATGAGCAAATTTTTCGCGGCACGCCGTTCTTTCTCTTATTTCTCCTAATTGTTACATCACAGCAAAAAATACTTTCACGGATGTCGCAATCCTGGATTCTATCATTCTTCGTAGACTATTATCACTTAAGCGAACATTCGTCGGTCGCTTTTTTCGTTCAATGCTGCTGCAGTGCATTGCCTATTTATCTCTTTATTCATTTTCGTCTCGTGCCCTCTATCTCTACCAGGTTTAATGCCCCGAATGAGTGTGGCGAAAGGATTGACTTTTTAATATGCTGTTGCAGTGGCAGCAGCCACAGCGTAAATCTGTTTGGGAGAAGAGCAGATGAAAGGAGGATTTAATATAGGTACGACTAAGATGTAGATAAGCAGGTATATTTTGTGCTGCAGCGGCTTAGAGTAGCAGCTTAAGTAAATAAATTGCACTCTGTGAAATTTCTATTTTCTATTAATAATGTATTTTTAGTAAGAACGGCATTGTTATTTTAGTAGTCATTGTACTATTCTTATCAAAGTGACATTGTGCTTGTTGTGTCTTATCTTTTATATCGACGGCATCTGACATTGATGTAGATTGCAGCCAGCAAGACTTTCTTTAGAGTCATGCAAAAATTATTGCGAATTTAAGTCATAAATATTGCAAAATTTATAAATTTAAAATTTAAGTACTAAAAGGTGGTTAGATTTCAAGGCCCTATGTTGAATGTGAACTACACCTAAACGTCAACGACACCGTTGGACTTCTTTCTTTGGGATTATTTGAAAGAAAAGGTGTACGTCGATCAGCCAGCAACAATTCAAGAGCTAAGTGATGAGATAATTCCGCACATTAACGGCATAGAACCTCAATTATGCCTCAGCGTCATCGAAAATTCGCACCATCGGATGGGGATGTGCCGCCGAGACCGCGGCTGACATTTGGCCGATATTTTATTCCATGCGATATTATTTCCATACCAATATTATCGTAATAAAGAGAAATGACAATAATTTCTTAAAAAAAAATGTATTTTATTCAAAATCAACACCGGCCCTTGAAACTTAACCACCCTTTATAATAATTCCATCTTCAGATTTACATGTGTACACATATTCACCTTTATTTCCACTAATTCATCTCTATTATTTCTCATTAATCATTCGTGCAACAATTCGCAATTATGCACTCTGTTATTGTTAATTAATTTGTGGCATTGTTTAGTGGCCTCAGCAACTAAATATCTCTGTTAATTTCATTCTTGCAACAACAATGCGCTATGGAACAGCTGCAATAATAGTTGCAGCTAAACTCATTATTTCAAACGCGTCAAATTTAATTATTGTAGTTGCGCGCTTTAACCCACATAATTAACAAGGAAAGGAATCAGCAAAGCGACACGCGCTAAAGGAGGAGTGGCAGAGAGTGACAGAGGGAGGGAGGGTGAAGGATTGAGAGCAGATAATTGAATTATGGTGCGCCGATTCGAGACCGCAATAAGACAAACTTGAAGGACTTAATGAAGCTGGCGATAAGCGTTTGCTCCTTGATTAGCATTATAACCAGCAAAGCGATATTAAATGAGATTTTCACTACGTTCGCGGTTTAATCACTCAATCGTTTTAATGCGGACGCCTTAGTATTTATACGAGTATACCCCCTTCCATACTGTAGCAGCTCAAAAAGTTCCTGAAACAACCGCCAGGTGACGCTCAAAGTCAACTGATTTGTGTTGCGCTTTTTTTTGTTTTTTTTTTTTGCTTCAAAAGAGATGGTGAGTAGTCCATTGAGGATGAGGAACGTAGTGGCAGCCCGCTCAAAATTTATAGTGATAGACGGTTCACTAGGCAGGGCTAGTTTGCTGGGGCGGCTGCCCTTGGTCGGGGAAAACCTGAGTCATTACGGTAACGTAGAACCGGCTGCCATGGGAATGTAGTCAATGATTTGGGTTTGCGCCGTATTGTTGTAAAGCATCTAAATTTCATTCAAAAAGGGACCACGTTCATATCGCAAAAGACATGATTTCCACGGCTGAATCCGACCCCAACATTCATCAAATACATCGTTCCACTTGAGACGAGTCGTAGGTTTGAGAGTATGACACGAAATCCAGACATCAGGCGTGTGAGAGTAGAGAACCCCTTAATGAATCAAGACCAAAAAAAACCACGTCGATTTCAGTCAAAAAAGAAAGCGATGCTCACAGTTTTTACGGGTTACACGGCATTGCACACCACACATTTTTGTCAAATGATCAAATGATTAATAAGGATTATTATTTGGGCGTTAAGAGAGGTTTACGTGAAGCAATTCGCCAAAAAAAAAGGATTTGTGGGAAAACAAATGTCGCTGTGCCATCATCATCACTCGTGAATTTTTGACCAAGAACGAAACAAATTCCATTCAACAGCCATCGGATTCACTTAATAAGACTCCCTGCGATTTTTTTTCTGCTTCATTGAGTCAAAAGACAATTACGGGGAACGCATTTTCACAGCCGAAATGAGGTATTGGGGAAAACCTAACACGGTTCTGATGGCTATACCGAAATTATAGTTCCAGAAATGTTTCAAGAGTTGGATCAAACTCTGGCATAAGTGCGTTGAATTGATGGGGAGTACTTGGTAGGCAATTAATTTTACCTTTGAGAAATAAACTTTTATTTAGATGTTTCTGAACATATTCTGGAAACTTTTTGATCAAACTCGCCATCAGTATTGCTTCAGGGGTTGGTGGGTTTCAGAGGTTGAAAAAAGAAGATTTTGACTATTTTTTTTTAATATATAAAATCATATAATATATTTTATTTAAACAATTCACTATATCTAAGATACATATACGATATAAACAGTATTTTGTGAAATTTTTATTTAAAAGTTTCGAAAACTCAGCCGTTGATAACTCATCTTCCTTGACGTCTCAAAAAAAATGCTCTTGCCGTGGACAGCATAACTCATTATTGGCTCATCTAAAATCAAAAAACCAAACGGATGTCGTTGGTACATGGATAAATCTCGTAGTTGTACGAAGGAAAAAAAAATCAAAATTTGAATTTTTGACAGATAACTAGATAATGTTATTTCAAAGATTTGTACAAAATTTGAACTAAATCACTTCATAACTTTTCGAGATATCGTGTCCACCGACTTAAAAAATGGAGTTTTGAGATAAACACATATACCTGCGAAGCGCTCAACTGACGTGGCCTAATGGGCGGAACTTCTGAAGGGTCTATCTCTTAGAATTTTACTCGGATCGACTTAAAATTTTAGGACAGTATTTTAAACATACGATACTATTTAATGAGACAAAAAAAATCGATTTTTTGAAATTTTCAAACCCACCTAACCCCTTAATCCGGCAACGGGTTCTGATCCTTGACAACGCCATATAAGTAAGTAAGTAATACTCTAGCTCCCTCTAACGATTATTCGAGAAAGTTTAGATCAATAAATTACGGCACTGTGTGCTCACGGAGGTCTTACACTAATGGTAAAGCAGAATGCAGAATATCTGAATGCTATCTTCAACCGTAGGTATATTGGCTCTGAAGGCCGACTGCAACAAGTCTCGCCAGGCGTCTTTGCTTTGTGCGCGCATGATATAATTTGTTACACCGAGCGATAATAGGGTTCTCGCGACTTGGTCCTTCCATCGGAGGCATGGCCTTCTCTACGTCGTTGTGTACCAACTTGCCAACTGAACACCTTTTTTGCTGGAGCTACTGCATCCATACGCTAAATCAAGGCTCAGCCAACGCAAGCGCTGAATATTAATCGCTTAACTAAGCCCACATCTCGCGTAGAGCTCATACAGCTCGTGGTTCATTCGGCAGTAGTAGTTATCACCAACACGAAGAGGGTGGACGATTTTCCGAAGTATCTTTCTCTCGAATACCCCAAGAGCGGCTGCATCAGTCTGCCACACAACCCATACTTCAGCGCCATTGACTAATTTTGTCGAGCGAGAGAGGTCTCTGCTACGCAATTGCTTACTGAGACCATAGTAAAACCTATTAGCAAACGTGATTCGTCGGTTTATCTCCAGGCAGACAGCGCTAAGGTATGTAAATTCCTTGGAAATTTCAAAAGTATAGTTTTCCGCTGAAATTTTGGATCCAAAACGTCGTGTGTATTTTCTAGTGGATAACATATACTTCGTCTTGCCCTCGTTAACGTTGCGGTCGGGCCGCTCTAGTTGACTCTTTTTCGAAAGCGGAAAATCCAGCGTTAACATCTCACTTGCAGTGCCCCATGATGTCATTGTCATCAGCAAATGCAATTAGCTGGACAATTTTAGTGGAAATAGAGACATTTCGATGAACCACATCACTCCTTCTATGAGGAAGTTGAAGAGGTCGCACGTTAGTGAATCGCCTTGTCTGAAACCTCGCTCTTTTCTTACCTTGCCAGAGCTGGACGAGTTGCTCAATGTCAGTTTGCAAAGTCGAAGCAGTTTTGCTTGAATGCCGAACTCAGACATTATGGCGTATAGGCGATCCCTTATCGGCCTTTACAAAACAGCCTTATAATCGACAAAGCCCTATAAATCGCCAGATCCGGAAACAAAAAACCCATGAAAAAGATAACAAATTATCCCATCATCTCGGTTAATTTGTTATCTTTTTCGTGGTTTTTTTGTTTCAGGATCTGGCGTAGTGTGAAGATCTAGTCGATGGTGATATTTTTAGGTCTAAAACCACACTGATAAGGCCCAATCAGTGAACTGATACATAGTTTTAGTCTTTCACACAATACGCTCGACAGAACTTTATATGAGATGGCGATAAGAGTGATACCTCGGTAGTTGTCGTATATAGAAGGGTCGCCTTTTTTCAATACAGGACAAAGGATACTGAGATTCCAATCATTGGGTATGCTTTCTTCTAGCCATACTATTCAAAAGCTGATGCATGCTGGCAGTCTATCTGCTCCGTCTGTCTTGTTGATCTTCAGTCGCTGAATAGCGACACTGAACTAATCGTAGCTAGGTGGTCTTCAATTGGTGGTACCGGGTTCATTTCCTAGCGGCGGTACTGATATCATCATCCCAAGCAGTAATTTAGAGATATGTTCCCTCCATAAACTTAGGCCAGCTTTGCATCTTCAACCAGGTTTCTATTTTCATCTCTACAAGAAGACACTGTGGGCTTGTAACCGTCGGTCAGACAATTGACTTCTTATAAAACTTTTTGGCATTATTCCTGTCCCGCACACTTCGAGTACCTCTAGCTCATGCTTTTTTACTCGCGTTTTTTCCGCTTGAAAAGGTGCCTCTCTTCTTTTCTTCTTTACCGCTAGGTAGGGTTTAGCTCCCTAAGAAAACAAATCAGCATAAAATTAAGTGCAAATATTTGACATGAGCATTAAAACTGTGAAAAGGGATTGTTTTTTTAAGCATTCATTGTGTTTGATCGAAAACTTCTTAATTCTAATGAAACGGGAAAGCTGATATCTTGACCTCAGAGGAACTCAGAGAATCCTGAAATTGACAAAAATATTGGTCGAAGTTGGTGGTACCGGGAGTTGTGGATCGTTGTGTGAAGCAAGGTGCCTCCTATGGTAAGTACTACAAAGACAGAACTGGGATGGGTTTGACACCGAAGGAAACGCACAAACGTTAAGGATTGCATCAATTTCTGCCCTTGCACCAGCAAAAATTAAAGAATTGGCAAATGTTACTGCCAGCAAATCCACCGTTCGAAGGGCTATGTATTTAAAGTAAATAAAACAATATTGAATAAATTTCACAAAGAAAGATCTTGCAAGCAACTAGATTGCTTGGAGTTCTGTTACAAAGAGTGGGGAATAGATCCCGATGAATGGAAAAAAGTAGTATTTAAGGGGGTTTAGCGCTAAAAAAAAACACTTTTTTTTTGAATTTTTTACAGAAATATGGCTTAAGATACTTTAATAAAATCAGTTGCATGTTATTGTACATCTTTTCAATAAGTTTTTAAAAAATATTAATAATAAAATATTGGCAAATAAGCCCATGACAGAGTTTTTTTGGAGATATGTTTTTCGAGAGGTGCTCTGCGGTGCCAATCGGCATCCGTCGTAGAATCATCTGAAACCAAAAAAGTCGAATTTTTCAGTTAAAGTATGACGTAATGCTCCCCCCCCCCAGATGAATAAAATTTTTTTTTTTCATTTTTGTAGTTTTGGTGGCAAAAAAACGTAAAACGAGCATTTTTGGCGAAAAATTTCGCCATATTTGTAAGTGAAAAACAACCTTAAAAAAAAAAAATAAAAAAAACAGTGTGGGGGGGGAGGTATTTTTGATTTAGAAAACGTGTGCCAAATTTGAAAAGAATCGGTTGAATAGTTTCGGAGTTGTGATTGGCACCGACTTTTAAGAAGTCGTTTCGGGAAAAACGCGTTTGAAAAAATGACTCTGAAAAATTATCTATGCTCCGCATTCGAGGTAGAGTGCCTACAAAGGCTATAACTTTGAGAGTTCTGCTCCGATCCACTTAAAATTTTGACACAACATTCTTGAAAAGAAATGAAATCTGGATGGGCCGGATGCATACAATTACTATTTCCATGAATTAAGGAAGGAGAAAAGCTACTTGAGTCGACATTACAGCCGTGAAGGTGGTGTTATGGTATGGGGAGCTATATCGTCCTATCGTGCGTTGGAATTGAAAATTGTGGACTACAAAATAACGGGGAAACAGCTAAAAAAGTTCTGTTGAAGTCAGCTTTTCCCGAGATTCGTGAAACATTTGATTTGTGCACCTGTACACACTTCATGTGTGCTCAAAACATGGATTGCGTTCCAAAACGTTGAAGCTTTAGCATGCCCACAGTATTTGTCAGAACTCAACGTTTTTGAAAATCTAAGGAGAATTCAAGTGAACCAATAAATCAAGCACAGTAATACAACTGCTGGTCCTCGCGTCAACTTAGTGAGCACTGGGCTAGTGCGCAAACGTGCAAAGTCGTGAGATCCTTCTAGCTACGGGTAGCTCGGAGGCGCCCGAGGGAACTTCTAAGGCTAACAAAGCCGTAGCTCGCGAATTTGGTAGGTGCCCTTACCGGACACTGTTCGTAAGGTGTCCATGCTGTGAAACTTGGGATTGCTTCAAGTCCTTTCTGCAAAAGCTGTCTGGAGGACGAGGTGGAATCAGCTCAGCACCTTTTTCTCAGCTGCCCTACTCCCATCGGACGAAGATTTGGACATCTGTGCTTTCACTTTTTCGCTACTCATGCGCATGGTGTGGCTTTAAATTTTACACAGCTGGTGAAATTCATCAGTAGCTTGAAGTGTTAATACGATCATTCGTCGTCCATTCCCACGACAGTGGGTTCTACGTAACGGGAACGACCCGAATTTATATCCGACCAAGGACTTTCACTTCAGCAGCATTACTCGTATATGCATGGAGAATGTTTATGCTGCTACAACAACAACATCGTAAATAGCCACTCACTGTTGGTCGTCATCCTCTAATTTGAAGCTCCTTCCTCCCACTTGTCTGGGTTCTTAACTTCCGCTTTCCTCCGACTCCCCCTGTATGGTACCACAACGAATGAGATTTGAATATTTCTCCAAGTGGGTCCCTCGCAAGGGCAGCCATGTACCCTAACCTTACCTAACCTACGGCTGCTGAAGTTTTACCGCTGCGAATTACTATTAGATGGAATAATATTTTAATGCATGTTTATTTTCGAGCAAACTACAGTCTTAACTTGAATTAACAGAAAAACTTGGATTACTAGTGCAAATACGATTGATTTCATACACATTTTCTTCCATATAAATTACTACCTCTAATCAAGTGAACCGAACTGTACATTAAAAACGCAACACTATAAAACTAACTTAATTTTTAATTCATTAGCAGTCACCTCTCGCCGCTGTGCAATCCTTTCTCACCACTGGGTGAGCGAGCTGCTGCATTGAGTACTCAAATGAATTATGCATGTAAACTTTCGCATATGTGCGTGCGCCTGCATAACCCATTGGCGTTGATTGTGTGGTGGATTACAATTGGTGTGATGGTACTCAACGGTTGTTATGAGAGGAGGGGAGATTGACTGACTGACCTGACCACACTAATAGCAGCGAACACGAGCAAACAGTACTGATGAAGTGGCAATAGAGAACAGAATGCGAACTAATAGCGATTGTAGGTGGAATAATAGAAGGAAATGGAAAACAAAAACAACAATAACAGTACAATAACAGTGTTGAGTGCTGTGTTGTGCTGCAAATATAAATTGATTGATTTGTGCGCGTGCTGCCAGGCTAGTGAATGTTTCCATACCAGTAATTGTACAAGCATGAGAATCCATTTGTTAGGTACACGTTTTCTATGTTTTGCCGTTTGTTTTTGAAAAACACGTTCATTACAATGAAAGGAGCAGCTGCAGTTTGACGTAGGACCTTTAATTTGCAGTCTTTATAGGATTATGCACTACTTTTTTTAGAAAACAAAAAAAATAAAATATTTTATTTCATAAATTTGAAAAAATCGATAGTTGCAGAAACTAAACACAATAATAAGAGTGGGAGAAAGTTTCAAATTACACAGCCTTAGTAGCAAATTTCATTTTTTGCCCATTTTTTTCCACGCTCACGACTGTTGCCCTGTTTTTACATATCTACTTGCCCTGCCCCACACATTTACCATTCGTCTTCTGCTACTTTTTGCATAACTTTTGCTTGCGGCTAACCCTGGCGAAACTTTCTTTTCCTGCCGTCAAGACGAGTGACGCAAATAAAATGCCGTTAAATAAAACATGACAATGCAATACCAAACCAAACGAACGCTAAAGGCAGTCAGCAAACGACGATGATGATACACAGCACAGCGCGGGTGTTCAGCGCTCATGCACAGAGGCAATAATACCCTCGTACGGAAAGGTTAAAGAAATCGCCGTTGTTGTAGCTCGAATAGTTCGCAACATTCCGCTACTTGCCGGCTGCCTTAACTCTGAACCGCAGTCAAGTCCTGTGATCGAATTTCTGCGTTGCGGTAACGTTGGCGTTGCAAAGAAACGTGCATTAAATTCGTAGTAAGGTTGTTAAGAAATAAATGGGCATAAAAAGAAAAACAAAAAACAAGTCGCTTCGGAAAGCAAAAAATTCGCTTCACTTCCGTTTTGTCATGCACAGCGAACGGTAGTGGTAAGAATGGTTAAGTTGCGTCGTTGCAAGAAAAGAAAGCCACCAGCAGTAATGTTGTGCTGGAGGCATGCGGGGTTTTGTTGTTTCAATACGAGGGAGGGTTTTTTATTTTTGGAATGGCGGCAAGTGAAAGCGTCCTATAGGTTCATAGCTCAGTGCCCAGCATCGCCAGATCTTTCGGGTGGCAAGTTGCCTTCAGTAGAGTCCGTTTCCACGACACTCGGTTATAAGTTACCGGAACGATGCCAATTTATAGCCGTTCAAGGACTGTCACTTCTGCAGCTGTCCCGGTAATGGAAGTGATTATGGTGCTATAAAAACAACAAGCATAATAACCAATGTGGGAACTTCTAACTGCATTAAAAACTTGCTTTCGGAGTAGAGAAAATTCTCCTTAAAATCAAATATTTATTTTTTTTTCTGCGCAAACATCTCCAAGGGATTTTGGGTGTTGTCACTGAAAACGCGCCAGTCGTTTATTTTTCTTGAAGAAATAATTAGAAGCTCTAAGTGAAACCAGGTTCTTATTCACTAATTCGTTTCGATGCAGAAGGAGTCAGTCTTTTTCTCTGCTATCAGGTGCACGGTAGGTACCGCTTCGAATACTTTTAGGGGCTTAGCATTTCTATAAATTCTTACGCAACGATCTCTTTTAGGTTGACGCGTTAACCACACGCGCTAGTCGCTTCTTCCTTATGCTAAACGGCTGCAGTTGTATACACCAAGTGAAGCGAAGTTCTTCTCCATTTGATTTTTCCCACGCGAAGAGGATCTTTCTCTTCTTCCGCTATCACCAGCACGGTTTTAGGGCAGCAGCATTTGAATCCAATCGTACAATATAATTTAGAAAGCGAAATCGTTGGATCAAAGTCTATCGTACCCTAAAGCTCGTACAGCTCAACGTTCCATCGTCTCCGATACTCGCCTCTGCCAACGCGCAAAGGCCCATTAATCTTTCATATAATATATCTGGAATACTGTTAGGGACACTTTATCGGATGCTGTCCTTAAAAGCTGTTCAAAGCACTGCTCGTTCCAATAAGATTAGTTTTATGAGTTCCTGATGAATTGCGACTTTAGTTCATCAAGTTTGGGCACTCGCCAAAAGCTTTTACAGCTTGGATGGGATGTACTGTCACCCCCACCATATTCTCCAGACCGGGCCCCTTCGGATTATTATTTGTTCCGATCACTGCAAAATTTTTTTTTGACGGTAAAACCTTTACCTCAAATGAACACGTCAAAAATCACCTGGATCAGTTTTTTGCCAGCAAAGACGAAAAATTGTATGGTCGAGGAATTATGCTACTACCAGAAATATGGCAAAAGGTGTTAGATCAGAATGGCCAATATATAATTTAATTAAATATTTATTCATTGTACGAAGATCGTCTTTCATTTTCAACACAAAAAAACGAAATTACTTTCCGAACAACCCAATAATTTTAGGTTCTCAATCAAACAAAGTTTTCTACCTTTTTGACTGTGGGGCTTGGGTGTGAACAATGAAAAACCCATCCGAAACATTTCTTTTTCTAGAATGAGAAAAGCACGCTTCCTTAATGCATTTAGAAAGTCGTAGACACTAATTTGGCATCTCCTTTCTTATCTGGTATCAGCCTTGGTTTCGGTAATACAAATCGGTATGGGAAGTTTTTGCTTCTCAAATCGACTAACAGCTCTAATTTTCGAGAGGTCCTAATAGGAGTAAAGATGCTATCTACTGAGATTAAAACCCGATTTTTCCACATACCCAATGAGAAAAGACTGGATTTAAGCTAATTAATAAACATACCTACGTACATCCGTTAAAATACTATAATAGTAAATACTAGAAATGTTCTTATAAACGCTTGCTATTTGTTTATATTTGATACGGCTAGGGCCATTCTTCTTAAAACTTTCACTGCCACTAAGAGTCAGAAAACTTAAGCTATGGTGCTATCCAAAAGGTCACAGTTTACGGCAATAACATAAGTCATTCAGAGAAGATCCGCGCCTTAACCACGCAATCCAGTCTTAGACTGGCGATATGTAAGTGGGCACTCATGAGAGGTAAGCCAAATTGTATTTCCTTGTCAGATCTCCACAGCAAAAGACCTTCAAAAAATGTGTGGAACTATTTTTCAGCGGACACTTTGATAGATGAAAGGATCTTTTCACGACATGGCAGTGGAGGAAAGTTCTTGCCACAGCATCGCAATCCAGCTATGAGCACTCGGTGTATAGGAGCGGTATCGGACAACCATACCACATTTCTTTTGCTAGCCAAAAATCGACAGAAGAATAAACCTGAAATGTTTGGGAATTGAAAATGAAATGAATTTAGATAATATTGGTGGTAAAAGAGCAGCTTCCCTTGCCACAACATCCTTTCTATAAGCAGAGAACTAAGTTTAATATGGAGGACTTCCAACCAAGGCAGTTTCTCTGTACCTGTAAGGCTTTTATTCAGTACCGGTTTTTGTATTTGCGGGCGAGGTTTTCGATTGTCGAGGGTATCAAATATTCGACAATCCGATTGAAAAGTTCTCACGTTCGTTTAAGCCAATGCTCTCGTATTGTGGACGTCGTTTAGCTATGCTGAAACATTTGCTTTATAGAGAATACCAAGTATTCAAGGGTGATTAAGAACTGTACCAAAATTTTACATAAAGAAATGCATGTAAAGAAAAAATATCGCAGAAAATAAAAAGTAAGTAAAATAAATAATTGGCGCCCACACTTCTGTTGGTTGTTTGGCCGAGCTCCTCGTCGTATTTGTGGTGTGCGTCTTGATGTTGTTCGAGAAATGAAAGGACCTACACTTTTATGTCGCCTTCGAACGGCAATTGGGTTATTTATGACGAGATTTTTCATGGCAGAAATACAATCGGAGGTTTGCCATTGCCTGCCGAGGGGCAACCGCTATTAGAAAACACTTTTTCTATTATTTGATGTTCACGCACGGAGATTCGAACCTACGCACTTCCGACTGGTAGTCACGCACCACCTCATTCGTCTATGGCAGTCGCAAAAAATCATTTTTCAAAATAAGGGATTGAAATTCCATGTACTGCGGGATTTGATTTCATGATATATACCCACATTTTCATTTCTGTTTCCCGACTTAGCAAAGTGGGTCTCTAAATGTTCGAAGTCGTCGAAACTTCTTTTCTTACAAGAAGAAGTCTCAGTTTGTTAAGCTTCCATTAAGCGGGGACGGGTTATGGATATTCCTGAGTCGGTAATTTTCGCTTGCGGAACGGCAATCAAAATATTTTTCATGCCGAGATCAATCTGAGGGAAGTGCGGATTCGCTGTCTGACGCAATTGTTCAATGTTGTTAATAAGGGGATTAGAGGTATTGATAATTAAACGAACTGTGTTTATTATTCTGCGCTAGAGACCAATCAATAGTCCAATCAGTAGCTTTTTCCCGATTTTGTGCAGGCAAAGTTGGTTCTACCAATGCCGAAGGTCAGCGCTCTTTTTAGAGTCCAGGGACATTATTTCTTTGAATAACCGACCATTCAAGTTACATTTTCTGGATTTTAATCTTTTTACCGAACTACCGAACTTAACACTCCCTCGTAAGTGAATGCACACTCGTACATACCTATCCTCGTGCATCACAAGTTGGAAACTACCGGCGCAACGACTAAAAGTTTGCCTATACGTCAACGACCCAAGACATTTTCGCAGTCTGAAGTTTTTTGCGTTGGTGATGCGCAAACTGTATTGTTGTATCCCTGCGTTTTTCTGTGTCCTGTGCGACTTGCCTAGGTTTTGCTCCTTCAGTTAAACTTATTGCTGTAACCGCAGCTGCCACCCAAGTATTGCACTGAGTGCCACAAGCCGCATAACAAGTAGCACGCGAAGCGGCAATGGCGAATGTTGCTGCAACTGTTATAAGACGTCAGCCGTTCTGGTCGCGTATTGCAATTATTGTGCGCACTACTCTTTTCGCTGTCAGTGCAAGGCATTGCCTCGAGGATGTATCGCATGGATATAAATGGATAAGAGAGAAAAAATCAATTGCTTTCAAGTTGCAGCTCATACCTACATGTACATATAAACTCGTGATTGCAACTGTCATAAGTATTTAAGAAGGAGCTTTTATTTGCTGCGTGTGTATCTATCATGCACCTTAGAAGGAAATTGAAGTGCATTCGGAACGTTGCATATGTGACCCACTAGCGTGCTTGTGATTAGCGTTCTAAGCTATGGTACAGCGTCGACCAACTTATTAGCCACGTAGAAGAGACATAGAAGCTTGTTTTGATAACAAACGTAACGGTTCTGAGCTGTCTCTGCGGACAGGTCACTATTTACTGGATACCAGGAGACAAAGGAATAGAAGGAAATGAGAGAGCTGATAAGTTCGCTAATGCAGATGTTCGCTTGCCGAGATTGACATATACCCATCACTATCCTTTCTGAAAACGCAACTAATTGAGGAACTAGCTCTGGAAACACAATCAATTTGGGAACACTAAATCTTGTGCGAAACTGTCAAAATTATGCCAAGGACCTGGAATACCCAAAAAAAACAACAAACTTTTTTTATCACTGTCTAGGAAAGAATGCAGAGTATTGGTTGGAGTACTGACGCGACTCTGTCTCACCCCACATCACGCAGCCAAAATGGGATTAGTTCAGAGTGATGCGAGACATACATGCAACGAAGCGAATGCTAGCCGTACTTTGGAACACCTACTACGCTACTCCCCTGTTCCACAGATTTTTCATCATTGCTGACAAAAGCCTGTATGGCTTGTTAATATATATACATAGGTGCGCAACTAAGTTCTCGCTGTTTTTTGATGAAAATACAACTTTATTCTGAAAAAAATGGTTACAAGTGAATCATTGAAAGTATTGCCCATCGCTGGCTACTACTTATTCCCATCTTCCTGGTAGATCTCGCATACCGTCGCGGTAAAACTGTTCATCTTTTGAGGCTATCCACGGATCAAGCCATTTTTTGATGTCTTCATATGAATGGAACTGCTGGTCAGTTAGACCATGTGCCATCGATCGGAACAGGTGATAATCGGACGGCACAATATCTGGAGAATATGGCGGGTGGAGTAGGATTTCCAATTTCAGTGTTTGGAGGTAGGTTTTAATGGGTTTGGCAACGTGAGGTCGAGCGTTGTCATGCTGTAGAATCACTTTTTCATGCCTTTCCACGTATTGCGGCTGCTTCTCGCGCAGTGCTCGGCTCAATCGCATCGATTGAAGTCGATACCGATGCTCAATAATGGCTTCGCTTGGTTTCAACAGTTAATAAAAAATAACACCAACTTGGTCCCACCAAATACATAGCAAAACCTTCGCAGCGTGAATATTCGACCGAGGCGGCGACATAGAAGCATGACGGTGCAGTCCCCATGACTTTCTTTTCTTTGGATTGCTGTAATGAATCCATTTTTCATCACCCGTCACAATGCGATGAAGAAAACCCTTCCTTTTTTGCCTCTGGAGCGGTTGTTCACAGACGAAAAAACGACGTTCAACATCCCTTGGTTTTACGAGAAGGGAGCCAAGTCCCCTGTTTCTGAATCATTACCAAAGCATGCAATCGTTTGGAAATGGATTGGCGGGTAACTTCTTATACTGAAGCAAGCCTTCTTGCGTTTGACACGGATCCTCATTGAGCAATGCCTCCAATTCAGCGTTTTCGTAGGTTTTTGGTCTTCCTTCACGCGGACGGTCGTCAACATTAAAATCACCGTCTTTGAAACGACGGAACCGATCTCGGCACGTTGTTTCACTTAAAGCAGCGTCTCCATAAACTTTTTGTAGCTCTCGATGCGCTTCAACCGCCGTTTTTTCGAATGAAAGAAGAAAATTAACACTTCCCGCAAATGACGATTATTCGGCACAAAATCCAACATTTTCACAAAACCAAAAGTATATGACACCAAAACAAAATTACATAAGTCTAAGCTTGGTTTATGACGTTTAGGTTATGTTAGAATCGACTAGCACACACTGCTGGCGGGATCTGTTGACAGACAACGGAAACTTAGTTGCGCACAATGATTACCACAGTACTGAGATTTTCCAATTCATTAAAAATTGTCTACCTAAAATGGTTAATCTGCGTCTGCATAAAGCTGCACGATGACACAGGAGGCGCGAGATTGTCTCTGTCTCTTACTCATCGAGACAGTGTCTACAGAAACTTTGTGTGTGCACGCCCATCCTCTGTTCGTGTCTGCCTATTAGGCAGTGTCGGGTTATAATTGAAATCAGTGTGCTAAGATTAGGCTTATTTTGGCTTAGCAGAGATTCTATGCGTTTAGCATTGAGAGTCGTCCACAATTATGCGATTCTGCAGGTGGTTTCATTACGCCATCTTTCATTCGCTGCTCTTACGATTTCCTCAACGATGAGTTTTTTTTTTTTATTGACAATTGTATTTATAGTTAACTATAAAATACAAAAAAAGCTTATAGCTATGGCTACTGCGGCCTTAAGCTAATATACTGGGTGTGTATATATATGTATGTAGGGTGTTAGCTAAATTTCATTTAAGATATTACAATATTTTAAATAGTTTATAAGTTTAATAATGTTCTCTGTAGAATTGTTTAAAAGTAGATCAGTAGGTTTTGTGTTGTTTAGTGATTTTCTGTGGTTTGTAAAATGTGTGCAGTCGTCTAGGATGTGTTTGATGTTTGGAGCTGAGGTATTGCAGTATTTGCAGATATTTAGGTCTTTTTTTATTAAATATTCGTGTGTTAGTCGTGTGTGCCCAAGTCGTAGTCTAATTATTTTTGTTATTTCCCTTCTAGTTATGTTAGTATTATGTGTAAATGTGTGTTCATTGATCGCTTGCTTCTTTGGGTTAACAAATTTGTACCAGCTTGTTGTTTGTTCGAATGTGGAGTGTTGTGTATTTTTGAATATTTTTGTTATATGTTTTTTAATATCTGTGTGTAGGAGGTTCAGAGACATAGTTAGGGGGTGGTTTTGTGCTTCTTTTGCTGCTAAATCTGCAAGTTCGTTGCCCTTGATTTTAGCGTGTCCTGGTATCCATATGAGTTCGATTTTATTTTTGAATTTTAGTAAGCAGTTTCTTATGTAGTCTGTATAATAATTATTATTGTTTATATTTTTTACCATTTCTAATGAGGCTAAGGAATCGGAACAAATTGCAAATTTTCAAGGTGTTTGGCTAGCATATTGTACTGCTTCAAATATGGCTATCGTTTCTGCAGCAAAATTTGTGCTGTAATAAGGTAAAACCTTGCTAATTAATATTCTGTCATTGTAAATAACGCTGAAGCTTGTTTGGTTTGCGCTTTTTGAACCGTCTGTGAAGATTAGTTTGAACTTTTTTTTTATAAGTTTGTTGGTTAATTCTGAGAAGAGTTTTTGGAATATTGTTGAAGGCGTATTTTCTTTTTTCCAATGGTGGAGTGATGTATCTATGGCATTGAAGTGAGTGTTGATTGAATTTTGTGTTTTCGTTTAGAAATTATTATTTTGTGTGTAAGTTTTGAAAGTGTTGACTGGTCATTAACGATTAGGTTTTTGCAAAGTTTTGTTGTGGCAAACTCCCTCATTTGTGTTAACGGAGGTATGCCTGTTTCGAACGTCATGTTGCGAATCGGTGCAGTACGGTATGCGCCTAAGGCGGTTCGTATAGCAGAGTTTAGTAGTGAGTTGAGTTTGTTGATATTGGACTTAGGTGTATAGCCAAAAAGGTATAATCCATAGTAAATTTTTGATACAATTAAAGATTTGGTAGCGGCAATGATTGAACTAGTGTTAGCATTCAGTTTTGGGCTTGAAAGGCATTTTATTATGTTCAAACGTTTATTTAATGAGTTGACAAGTTTTGAAATGTGGGCTTCCCATCTATATCTTTTATTAAATTCAATACCTAATATTTTTAAGTTTTCGGCGTTGTTTATTGTAAAGTTGTTGCATGTGATATTTGGATGACAGTGTTTTTTCCTGCATATGTGTATGTGTTTACTTTTTTCTGTTGAGAGGCTTGCACCTGAGTAATTGCACCAGTTCAAAATATCGTTGTGAATGTCGTTGAGATCTATGTTTGTATTTTCATGTTTATTCATTTTTTTATGAGAGTGAAATCGTCTGCGTAAGCCAGAAAGTCTATTTCTTTGTGTAATGATAAAATGTTGCTGAGTTTGTGGTATGCTATAAGAAATAGTATGACTGAAATTGGGGATCCTTGGGGTATCCCATTCTGTAGTGGATATGTTTCGGAGAAGTGAGAATCTATTCTTATTTTAATTTTTCTGTTTGTCATAAAGTTTTTGATATAGTTTAATATTTTAGGACCTATTTTCCATTCTAAGAGCTGGTCTATAATGGTGTGTACTCCGATTTTGTCAAATGCTTTAGTAAAGTCGAGTGAGATGATTGACAAATGCTTTTTTTGGGATAGGGAGGACGTGATCTGATGGTCTAGATATACTAGATAATCAGACACTGATTTACCCTTTCTAAATCCAATTTGCTGGCTATGTAGTAGTTTGTTGCAGGTAACAAACCACCATAGCCGATTAGCTACTACTTTGTCTAATAATTTTGCGCAGACCGGATTCAAGGATATTGGACGGTAGGATTTGATGGAGGATTTATCTTGGTTTGGTTTATGTATGGGGAGGACGAGACTGCTTTTGTACATTTGAGGAATTTGATTGTTTAAAATGTTGTTATAAAGACAAAGTAAACGGGTTTTCATGGTCGCCGGTAAGTTTTTTATCATGGGGTAAGAAATTCTATCAGTACCTGGGGTGCGACCCTTAAGTTTTGACAAAGCTATAGAGAGTTCTATTGGAGTTATATCACTTTCTATTTGAAGCGCAGTTTTGCTTGGGGTTAAGCTGTTAATTGGTGTTAAGGAGGAGTATTTGTGGTCTAAAAATGATCGTGTAAAGTTGGTGTCGCTGGCTTCATTTGACCAGTATTTTCCAAATGAGTTGGCTATTGTAAGTTTATTGGTTGTGGTAGTTTGGATTGGATCTTGTAGGGCTATACTGTGTATCGGAAGGTATGGTTTTAAGCCGCATAATCGACGTATAGTGTGCCATAACTGTCCAGTGGGTGTATGGGGGTGAATGTGGCTTGTAAACTTATGCATTGCCTTGTTTTTGGATAATTTAAGTTCCCTTTTAAATAGAGCATTTGCTCTTTTGTAGTTTATTATGTTTTCAGTTGTTATGTGTCTTTTTACTTTATTCCAAAAGCGATTTCTATCTTTCTTCAATCTTTCGAGTTCTTTGTTCCACCAAGGTGTACATTTTTTTGTATTGTAATTCGTTTGAGGGATTGCTTCATTTGCGCTTTGGAGTATGATTTTGTGTAGCGTGGCCGCTTCTTTATTTGTATTATTGCTGTGTGGTTTAGCTTGACATAGTATATTCGCTAGGGTGCTGAATTTTTCCCAATTAGCTTTATTAAGGTTAAACCTGGGTCTGACATTTATTGTAGTGTTTGATTGGTTGTTAAAGATGGTTGTGGTTATTGGGAAGTGGTCGCTGCCAAAAAGGCAGGATTCTACTTGCCAATTACTTTGCAGGGCTATGGAAGGTGAAGCTATGGTTAAATCCACATGAGTGAATGTATGGTGTGTTGTAAAGTGGGTTGGTGAGCCATCGTTCAAAAGAATTAGTCTTGATTGACTAACGAATTTAAAGAGTTTATTACCTCTGCTGTTGCTTTTGGGGGATCCCCAGTTTGGATGCCAACTATTAAAGTCACCGGTAATTAAAATTGGTGGTTGCAAGCTGTCAAATATATCTTGAAGGTTTTTGGTATTGAAGTTTTTGTTTGGTGAAAGGTAGATGGAACTAATTGTAAATTTGAGTACGGACTGTATTTGTATACTAACTATATCAAAAGTGTTAGTAGTGTGGTTTATTATTTTATGCTGTATGGATTTATGTATAAGAATAGCAGATCCCCCAAATGAGTTACATGGGTTTGTGGATGTGTATATATTATAATTAATAGGCGTTGGCATTGGTATCGAGTTTTGGATGTGTGTCTCTTGCAGGGTAATTACGTGTGGTCTGGTTTGTGTTAGTAATATTTGTAGTTCGTTGTAGTTATTTTGGTATCCTCGTATATTCCATTGTATGATTTTTAGTGAGGGCGTCATATATCAGTAGAATAGATAAGTGTTCGTGTTTTTGTTTTGAATTAACTAAATTAAGATTTAATAAGTATTTATATAAGGTGTAAGTAAGTTAAGAATAAGTATGTATAAGTATATATAATTTTGTTTTTAGGAATATTAGGATAATTAACGTTTTGGCTAGTTGTAGTGTTAGTTGGGTTACTTTTTTTTGTTAAGTTTTTTTATCTGTGATTGTAGTCGTTTCGATGTATTTTTTGGTAGGATTTTTATCTTCTGCTTTGATGTAGATGTGGATTCTAAGCTGTCATCTGTCTCTGATTCGCTCATTACATCTGAATATTGCATGATTTTTCTTTCCATGCTATTTTCAGTGAGAAATTGGTAGTTGGTGTGGTTGGCTTTGTTGGTGGTTTTGTTGGCTGTACTGCGAGTGGGTGATTAAAGTGTGGTGAGTTTTGATGTTCTGATTGTGAGTTGAGTGTTGTTTGTTTAGAAGTATGTTGACTGGTGACTTCTGCAAATGTATAGTTGTTGTGTGGATGTCGTTCTTTGTAAATAGCTCGTGCAGTTTTGTTGTCGACTTGTGAGGTGATCTTAATTGTTTGGATTTCTTTCTCGCGTATAAATATGGGACATTTTTTGTCGAGAGTGGTGTGATTAGTACATGTTAGTCCGTTCGCATCGCAGTTGCCGCATTTCGTAGGATTATTACATTTCTCTTGGTTTTCGTCGTTAATATGGTAATTGCTTGCACAGTTATGGCAGGACTTTGGACTTTTGCAGAATTTTGCTACGTGATTAAATTTAAAACAATTTTTGCATCGCATTGGTGGGGGGATGTACGGGCGAACTGTTGTTTTAATATAACCGATGTGTATTTTCGTTGGCAATGTTGTTGTGGCAAATGTTAGTATAATTAATCCTGTTTCAATCAGGTCATTGTTCACTTTTTTGAGTATTTTTTTCACCTCGCATACATTTTGGGGTTTTAGTTCATCGAGGATTTCACTTTCGGGTATTGATCTTAGTTCGTTACAATATATTACGCCTTTCGAATAATTAAGTGTTTTGTGTGGTGTAATCTCAACTATGATTGTGTTTGAAAGCGCTGTTAGTGTCGTTAATTTGTTCGCTTGTGAGCCGTTTTTGGTTTTGATCAAAATTTGGCCGCTAATAATTTTTTTGCAATATTCAACTTCGCCGCAAGTTGAGTTGATTGCTTTTTGAATCAAAAAAGGTGAAACATTCTTTAAATTGTCTGAGTTATTGGGTCTGGACATGAGTAAGTATACCGGTTCGTTCGATGTAAAGTTTGATTGCCTAGTTTTGTCCCATTTGAGTGCAGGTAAATTGGGAGGTAAATTTACTTTATTGTCCGGTGGCTTATTCATTTTGAGTGAGGGATAAGAAGGTAATTCCTATTACACAAATTGAAAATTCACTTGTTCAATGTTATTAGTATTATATATATATAATATATATATATATATATATATATATATATATATGTATATTGAAAGTTTGTTAATGCACTAGTTTTTAAATTAATTATCACTATTATTGTTTCTTTTTTTTTTTTTTTTTTTTTTTTTTTTGACTATAAGACTTTGCGCGTTTTGCTTTAATATCGATTTTCCCGAAAATACGTTCGTATGCTTGGGGCAGTAGTTTGCGACTGACGATGAGTTGTCTGTAAGGGATATTGTAAATTCAGATCATGTCTTACTTTGAGTTATGTTCCTAAGATTTGGCTGGAGGTTAAGGTATTATTCCTGTCAAAGAGAAGTAATAAGCTTCCTGAATCTCTCAAATCCTATAGGCCAATCAGTCTTTCGTGTTGAAAACCATTAAAATGCTACTGGACTGTTACCTAATAGAGAAGGCTATTTCGATAACCGCTGTTCATAAGCTGTATTTTGCATATAGTGGGACCTAGAGCACACAAATCCTTAACACTAAGTGGAGATACCAAAATTTTCCATGCGGAGTGAAAAATTGTGGAAATCGTATCCAAAAAAAAAATAAATACTTTCGAACAGTCAATTAGTCCTTATAGAGTACTGCACGGGTGACTCTTAATTAGGTCTGCCTAATTTGGGTACCAGGACGTGAGGGACACGAAGAAAACGAGAAGGCCAGGCCTTAATGCCAAAAAACAGGGACGGAAGGAAAGGCTATTAACTGGAAAAACCTCATTTTCGATTTAAAAAAAAAACGTTAAACAAGGCATAAACGGCCTTAATCACTCTAAACAGTTCCTAAACCATAATACCAACAGAGCAAAATTTGCTCTTACCCTAGATAAAAAGTTCGTTGGATTACACTGTGGAGCACTTATAGGCCACTTTGCCTGCGATGAACATTTCAATACAATAGAACTACCTAGCACTAGTTTATGCAGGTTCTTCTGTGATGAGGAGGAGTCCGTGGAACACTTTAGGTAATGGGAGGCAAAGAATCCTGGGCTCGTACCTACTAGAGGCCGAAGGCTTACAAATACTCCCTCCTAAGCAGCTGATTTGATTCCTCGCAATACTAAATAATTAAAATTAAGCACTTATGGGCGCACAATAGATCAATCTGTTGGCAGTGCATAAGGGCCTTAGCCTAACTCGTGCAACCATTACCATTTCCACTACAAAGGGACATGCATATATCATTGTCTGTGCACTCAATGGTCGACTTAATGCCAAGTCTTACTAGTTCATCGGCTCTACAATTCTTTTCGTTGTCGCAATGGCCAGGAACCCATTTTACTTTTGGGTGAAATGTCTCAGCCATCATTGTTAAGAGATGCGCGGCATTTTATGACTACTTTGGAGGTTGTCGACTGCTTTGTGAGGGATTTTTTCGCTGCATGGCTATCAGTGTAAATGTAGATATCATCTCCAGGTTTCGCATCACACTGCTGCCGCTTTTATTATAGTTATCAGTTCAGCTTGAAAGACGCTGTAGTAGTCGGGAAGCCGAAAACTAAAGGAGATCCCCAGACGTTCGGAATATATGTACACCTCCGACCACGCAGACGAGCCATACCTCACATTGTCCGTTCGTTTCGCAAAAGCATCCCAATAGTTTGCACAAGTGCAATTTTTCTGAGAAATATAGCAATGGTAACACTTGTTTTATTTTTTATTCGTTATTCTGTACCTTATTTGTCAAGTGATTTATTCAGATTTTTTTCTTCGTCGGCGCTTTCCGGTCATTTGGGTTTTAGTTAGTTCTATCTATATATCGTTAAAAATCATCTCTTTTGGAACAGCCACTGATTTCACAATTCCGTCATAGGATTTTATGTCCCTGTGCTATTATGGCACAGAATTGCTTCATATCTGTTTTACGTGACTCATTTATTTTTTAACTAACATCCAGTAACCAGAGATCAAAAGTATCTATCAACATTTTCAGGTTTTTTAAAATAACAAAAATCTATGAAATGAATCGACGCACAAAATCCACTTTATCCCTTCAAAAATGCCTAAATGTTGCTGCTGAGAAAGTCGCATTCGAATGTGCATTCCATTGCTAGTGAATGCGGCGCCATTTCTTGCATTGCCCAATGAGATACCTTGGGGTTCTACTAAGTCTCTTTAGGTCACTCGACGGTTTTCCCATACGATTTCATGTATTTGTTTTTTACGACTTCTGATGTTGTCGCTGTTGTTGAACGTAGTCTTCAAGGCGACCACGTTTAAATTCAGAAACCCATCTAATTGATGGCGAAACGTCCTTATGCACTTTCAACATTCGTGCATAAATTTCCTTTGCTTTTAAACCTTTCAAAAATAAAAATTCAATCACTGCACGATAGTTAATTTTTTTTCATTGTACAAAATCCTATGACACGTCGACATTAAATGGTTTGTAAATAAAAAATGACTTGTTGAAAGATTGAAATGAAACTTCTCATGCGTTCATATGAAGAGTATACCGACATAACAAATATAAAAATGTAGGCTAGTAGCAACGCCCTCTCTTGCCAAACCGGAAAACTCATTAAACAACCTAGTATTTTGTATTTTCACTTTTTTTTTTGTTCTATGAAAATCGAAATCATTTTATTGAATTATTTTTAAGTGGTAAATTAAACTGCTTTTTTTTATTTTTTAATTCACATTTTTTCCAGTCTTTTGTTCGTTGAATTAAAATTATTCTTCAGTATTTATTTGAAAAACAGTCAAAGCTTTATGATATTTCCCAAGTAGTTTTTCAGATTTTATAGTTACTGAATCAATATCAAAACCAACAGCTTTTCGGGTTGTGTTCTAGCTTAAACACTAGGAAAGTTATTTGTGGGTGTGTGCGCATGTTGTTGGTAGTTTATTAGGGATGCCAATTAATATTATATATTAACTAATATAAGCAGTTCTAGGAGGATACTTTTGAAATTTTATACAAATTATATGTAAGACTTGAGCTGAGCTAACAGATCTGCTCACTTGCATGTCGTCCCTAAGTACTTGACCGCAACTGTATATTTAAAGGTTCATGCACATCCCTTATCTTTTCACACACCTGTTCAACTGCACGCACTCGCATGTACTCATACAAGTACACATATTCAAGGGTGCATGTGCACTTATACTAGCAAAACATTGTATTTGCAAATGCGCATTTCTTGCGCTTATTCATCGCTCCGTGATTTATACCAATGCACGTGATTATCATGCGCGTAATCACAATTGTGAAAATATGCATTTTATACATTTTCAATTCTCCGGAGAAATTGTGCATCCAAGTGATATTTAATACGGGCATAATTGGCATGTAGAATGACTTCTTCTTCCCCACTCCACTGAGACTTCGCTGAGTAGGTGTGTGTACAAGTAAGCAGATACCACATACATACATGCATATAGGTATATACAAAGTCTTCAAAAATGAAAATTTAATGCATTCTCTAAACTAAGTAGACGTATACACCCTTTTCGGATGTTTGGCCGAGCTTCTTCCTTCTATTTGTGGCGTGTGCCTTCATGTCGATCGCTCACAAATCTGTCATGTATTGCTACCAGTTTTTTTTTTTTTGTTTTAATTTTTCGAAACTGAGGTAAAAGATAAAATTTAATTAGCAAAAAAAAAAAAAAAAATTCTTGAAACTGCAATTCATACCTATACAGCACGAGTACTAAATTTTCTTCGCCTCTTACCTTGAAGAAAAATATGACTCATTAAATAGCAAATCTATAAAAGAATTACAGTAATTTTCCAGTTTCGTGCGATTGTAAATATTTTTCCTATGACCTTAGCTGAAACTGAACATTTTACACATTTTTTGTATTTGTATTGGAGATGTCAGTCCTGGGATACCGTAATCCCGCTATGTACCGTACAGAAATAAGAATATGTGCAAAGTTTTATATACCGATATCTTTCTTGATAGTAACGGTACATTTTTGTTTGGTATGCCAAAGTCTGCATTTGCAGTCCAACTTAACTATTCGCTTGCAAAATTCTTCTTTAGTCATTATTTTTAGTACCGTTATTACAAATTTGTGTTGCGAGATTTGGTTTGCATATGAAATAAGTATATGAAATAAGTATAGAGAGCAAGTTATCAAAGAATTTTGTGTTATTTGCATTGATGTCATAAAGAAAAATGTAAGTAAAATAGATTACTTCTTTTGAACAAAGAATAATTGAATTATTGATGGGTTAATCTGTAGAATGCCACGTGGAAGACATTTATCCCATGAAGAGCGTGGTCTGATTAAAGGGCTTAGTGAAAGTGGCAAATGTATTCATGATATTTTTGCTCGAGTAAATCGGCATAGGAATACCATCAGCAACTTTCTTAAAAATCCAGAAACATATGGTCAACTCAAACGTAGGGGCAGACCACTAACAGATGCAAACGAGAAATTCGTCTGCTCAAAAAGAAATGTCTTGCAAGGAAATCAAACACCATTTAAGTCGTAAGGTCAACCATAGACGAATACATTAAATTTTGGTCGAGGACGAAACACTTAAATATTGTTTGCGGGAACCGGCACCAAGACTATTTATTATATTAGCACGCCACATTAAGGTTCATTTAGCATTTGCCGGAAAATATTAATTTTGGACTAACGAATTCCGAACCGTTGTATTTTCGGACGAAAAAAAAGATTGGCCAGATGGTTGCCAGAAATATTGGCGGGACCTTAGGCAACCACGGCAAATGCGCCATAAGCGGAACCACGGTGGCGGGTCTATGATGATTTGGGCCATTTTCGGACATAGTGGAAAGTCTCCAATTTGTTTTATTCCTTCAAGAACCAACGCAGAATTCTATGTTGAAATATTACAGGATGTTTTCATTGAGTTTGCGGGAAACATATACGGAGACGACTAGGTTTTCCAGCAATACAACGCCCCAATCCATACGGCTCGTTTAACCAAGGCCTTCCTATCGTCAAGAAAAAGTTCAGTTCTGGATTGACCAGCACTAAGTCCCGATTTAAACCCAATTGAGGACCTCTGGGGAATATTGTCGGCCCGTATTTATAAAAATTGTCGGCAGTTTGAGACAATCAAAGACCTGAAAGGTACTTTAGTGGAAAAGTGGGATAAGCTAGGTGATTTCACTCTTCCATCCTGAAGAACGTTCAGGTCCTTACGAATTTATATTCGTAAGCAGTAACTTCGTAAATTTCAAATTATAAGAAATTTAAGAAAAAATTTTCGCTACGTTAGATCCGTCATTTGGAATTTTTCAGTTCGTTACTTTAATAAATATTTTACTTTTGCTTATATTTCATAGAGTCTGCGGTTACGTTAAAGAGACTTGTATTAGTTTAAGCGCTACAGAAAAAATATAAAGAAATAATAGTTGTTCTACTGCCAGATGTTCCTACACTTAACCCTGCGTTGGGAACTTCTTCGACTTCGGACGTGAATTCAACATATTTTTTTCTAAAGCTGACGACTTCAGCTTCCAAATAGCTTCCTAAAATTTAATTTTTTGTCCATTTGTTATTCATGAGTATAACCTTTTAAAAGGAATCCTTGAACACGGCGAAAAAGGCCGGACCCGGGTGCCCCAGCGACAGTTTAAAAAAGGTGCCCAATGGAGGGCTAAGTAAATACGATTTCAAAGATGTCTTCATCTATAAGCTACTTTTGAGTGGGCCAAATATTTCTCCCCTGCTGTGGGCAGCGAAAGTAATTTAAAACGTCAAACAACAAAAAAGTTTCTGCTTTGAAAATTGTTGTTTTGTGTTGTTGTGAATGAAATAAATAATTTTAAAACATTTTGTATCTTAAATTTTCAGTATTATTTTTTTGTTTGCCAAATCACAATAAACAAAATTTTTACTGAATTTAAGAAATTTAGGTCTTTTCTTGGGCCATCATCCTTCAAATATACCAAACATCTCCTGCATTAACGGCATCAATATTATTGAGTAATACTGTCATACCTAATTTATCTCGCTACTAAATTCTCTTTTTCCAAATAGGAATCCCCGTTATTTCTTTTTTTAATTCTCTTCACAAATTTGTAACGCCACTAACTGTCCTTTAAATTGTAGGTAAAAATAGTACTTAATGTTATTGTTATGACAGATTGTATGAAATAAATGGAGATCTAAAAACAAAAAAAATTAGTTCTCTGCTTCCAAACAGCGCGCAGGAAAATAGTCTACAAAGAAATTATATTTGCCGCCACTGTTTTTTTGTATTTCTTAAAACATTTTCATTTGTGTTTGTTAAATTTTTGTAGCTTTTCGAACTAAAATTTAAATTCAAAGCAGAAAAATGTTAGCGAATAACAACCAAAGATTGCGAGTAAAAAGTAAAATATTGCTTTGGTATTTTAATTTGTATTTGAACACAAAAAAACATACAAAATATCAGTAATAGTGCAAAGTTATTTGCAGTGATGGAAAGCAGTGAAGGCCCAACGCAAAAAAAAAAATCGAAAAAATATTTAGCTATGTTTTCAGCACAGCAAACGAGGCGGGCAGTGCATGCAATCCTTTTAGCTATTTATAACTTTGCTCTTATGACTAAAATACAAAAAAACAAAAACCTTCCACACATTTAATGTGGGCCATAATTTCCAGCTCAGTCGTCAAACGGCTGGACTCGACTGGTTGTCGGTCGGGGGATAACCAATTCGTCCAGTGCAGTTTGCAAATATCTCTTTTGACTATTTGTTTGTTTGTTTGCCTTTTTCCACTTTTCCATTTATTTGAATTTATTTATAATAATAACAAGAACAAAAGCAATACCCGACACACACGCTTCAATAATTTTCCAATTTCACTTTGGCATTGTGGCTGCATTTTTATACCCCACACTTTGCCATGAAATGTATGCTACTACTAACAGTGTATTGCTTGCTTTCACCCTCCTCAGCAAGAACAAGAAAATAAAGTCACACTTGAAGTAGTGCGGCGGCATACTTTTGGGGTGAAATATGTGGACATTTTTCTTTGATTTCGTCATCAGCAGCTTGCGTTGTTGTTTTTTTTTTCTTGTGCCCAAAGTAATTGTTGTTTCCCCAATAGTTGTAGTGATTTTCAAAGTAGGGGATAACAGTATTTTGTATGACTCATATTGTCAAAAAGAAAATACAAAAACAACACAAGCAAAGTGAGCAAATTGAAGCAGAAAAATGAGAAACTAAAACAACAAAATTTATTTCTCGTTTGTAGTGGAGGATGTGGCGAAACTCAGCAAACATGCAATACACGCATACATACATACATATATACATATATGTGTATATATATATATATGTGAAACTACGTACATATATACGAGTAAGGCATGAATATCTGAAAACAAGTGAATTTCACTGCCTTCGTTGGGTGGGGGCTGTGTGGTGGATTGTGAGACGACCGGCCGCCCGACTCGCCGGCAACTGTTGGCAGCATGTAATAGCAGCTTTCGCCAACAAACGTCACACACACTCATGCACACACACACGCAACCATAAGCGCAGGAAACAGGCCGTAATTTATGTTTTATTGTTGTTGTGATCTGTCTTTCGACAAGAAACTATGGCTGCGTGTTGTGCATTTCTTAGGTCAAAAACTTACCCCACAAATATGTATAGGGGTATGCCCATATGTAGATGTGCTGTGTGCTAACATTTGAAAGTGAATGACGTCAGTTAGTGCGGAAAAAGCATAATTCCTTCGGTCGCTAAATTAAGCATTTCGCAATAAAACTGCGAGTGTACAAACTGAAATGTGGAAGTAACGATTTTGAAATTTGTACTTAGTTAAAAGTCTTCTAAATATTGCATAGGAAATATTCAGTTTTAAGGCTTAATGGAATTAAATTTTGTGACTTTACTTATTCAGATATTCTTAAATTGAGAAGAACCTCAATATGCGTGGTTTACTACATACATTCATGTATATGAATATATATGTAAGTAAACTGCCCGATTCATGTGAGAAATAAAAATTAGAATTATATAGCAAAGGCATATCTTTTGAGAGAGTCAATAGCAGTTTGCACAAATATTTGGGTATGAAAAAGCTAAGCGTGTGATGAGTGACGTGTTGCTTCACCTCATCTACGGCAAGGCACCGGCGCCGTCAACGATGAAATCGGCAAGCAAATTGAATACAGGTTCGTTTGTTTGTAATATCATAAAACATTCTCATAATTTTTCGAAGAAATGGTGCTGAAGAGAAAGTATTTCGTTAGACATAAATTCGGTATTTTTTGATAACAGTAAAGCGTCATGGGTCATGGGTCAGTGACTGTTTGGTTCACCGGGCTCTGTATTCTCTAATTTATTTCCAAACTTCAGGAGATTGCTCCATCGAAAAAGTCATGTGACTGCTAAGGTCATCAGAGTTGCCAACGACAGCGAGCTGTAAAATTATTCTGAAAGACCTGATGCATCGTTTCACGTTTACAGAATGCAAATTTAACCCTAAGTTGGACACCCTTTTCAACACCTTCGGTTGATCCAAGATCTGGTTTTTTTGTCTTGTTCGAGGATCCTTTTTAACAGGTTATATACAGTTAGTAACAGAAGTAAGTATACACCGGAGACGTTTTCAATTTTCTCCCAATCGATTCCTTCAAACAACCTAAGTTATAACAAAATTGTGTTTTATTTACATGAATGATATACGAAAATCATATATTATTATATTTAATCCAAATAATGACAAAATTTTAAAAAGGGACAAAATTATAGCTTTTTATATTAAACTTTATAAAAATCATGCCTCAAAAGTAAGTGTACAGTTCATCATATTATTAATTTGTGTAATCAAAAACATAATTAAAATCAAATCCTAGTATTTGGTAGGATTACCATTAGACTTTACAATCGCTTTAAGGGGTAACACCACTGTAGAAATTTCAAAAAATTGATTTTTTTTTTATAAGCTTAAAAAATTCTTTGAACCTTTTAAAATACAGAACAACAAGTTTTATACGTTACCGAAGTCTATTTCATAAATATTTTAAGCTTTTAACCAAACGTTAGTGACTGCTACCTAACGACTTCTCCAAATTTCCAAACTTTACACGCGTTTTTCTCAAAACACGTTTTCTGAAATTGGCACGCAGCATAACTCAAACAATTTTAAATATTTTTAATCAGGTTTTTCACTACGTCTGTATAATAACCTTCTTAAGAGAAGAGCGTAGGGGATTTTCGATAGATTAATTTAAACAATTGTTATAATTATTTAAGTGCCGTTTTTTTAGTCCAAAATAGAGTTTTTTCCTTCAAATGCTTGCTAATTCCACAAAAATAAATATTTTTTAAATCCCCTACGTGTTTCTCTAGCTATTCTTATCTAGATTAAGAAAAAAATGTTTCTTTGTTCCAGATTAAAATTTGCACCCTCTGTGCTGCGTGCCGCGGAGCTCCTTCAAGAGAAACCACATTACAAAAATGTCTCCAATGCCGCCATTTTGTAAAATTTTTCGATCAAACTTTGTAGTTTTGTATTTTAGTATATAAGTAATAACTTCCCAAATCAGAGTGATTGTTTCCCCTTTCCTTCTATACAAAAAAATTCTTTAAAAATCGTGTTTATTTTACGCGTGTACAGTGGTGTTACCCCTTAAGTCGTGATGGCATTGATTTCACCAAGTTTTCAGTTACAGCCGGTGGTATTTTACTCGTATTCCATTCCTATTGAAGGACGTTTATCGGTTGTTACGTATTTGCCACTTTAAATGTTCCCATAAATGTTCGATTAGGTTGGTATCCGGGGACTGTGGCGGTGTTTTCAGCTGTTTTCGCACATTGTATAACAGCCACTCTCGTACAATGTTGGATGTGTGCTTGGGGTCATTATCCTGCTGGAGGAGGCCCAATTTCGTAGCGCTTTCTTTTAAAATATTTTTCAAAATATTTAAATAACCATATCGGTCCATAGTATTTTCGATAAAGACCAAGATTCCAACCCCGTTCGCAGCCATACAGTGCCGGCCATATTGTTTGGATCCAATTCCGCGTTAACTTTTCTCCAAATGGTATCGAAACGTCGCTTTAGTGCTACTTGAGGATTGCCAGACTGGCACTTCAACCATTTCACCTACCTACCTTGTTCGAGTGTAACAAATCGCGCCAGTCATTTCTTTCTCGTGCTAAACGGGGCCAGTTGGAAGCACCAAGTAAAGCCAAGTCCTTCTCCACCTGATCTTTCCAACGCAGAGGAGGTCTCACTCTTCCTGTGCTACCACCAGCTGGTGACGCATCGCATACTTTCAGAGCCGGAGCGTTTGTATCCATTTGGATGACTTGATCCAGCCAACATAGCCGCTGGATCTTTATTCGCTGCATCGCCTACGATACTTGCGTTCGCCAACATGAACATGCCAAAAAATCTTCCGCAGGATCTTTTTCTCAAACATTCCAAGCGATGCTTCATCGGATATTGCCATCGTCTAAGCTTCTGCGTCATACGTTAGGACAGGCCTGATGAGAGCCTTATAGAGTGTTAGTGTTGTTCGTGGAGAGAGCACTTTACTACTCAATTGCCTACTTAGTTCAAAGTAGCACTTGTTGGCAAGAGAGAATCTCAGTTGGCTGATATTGTGAGCGGTCTCGTGAAGTACCTTCAGCGAAGCCTTCATTGGAAAAAGGTGCCCTTTCATGCGCAGTTTCATGTCTGTAGCTCAAAAATATCATCAGAATCAAATCGTTCTGTTTTATTTTTATTTCTTTTCTTATCATTCTTATGTGCCTGTGCCTTACGAAGTGCCTACATTTTTCAAATATTGGGCGGTTTAAAAATCCTTTCTTAAATTTTCCTGAACAGGAAACTATCAAAAGAATTACATAAATTTACTTGCTTGCTTGTACCTTTACTTATGTGTAAGACTGTATTTCATTTATGTGTCATGCAAAGTATTTTCTTTGCTAAGTCAGCCCCTTCAGCTACATGCAGACGTACATACGAATGCCACTTGCTACTTCTCTAAAAAGTCTTATTATCTAATTCGCACTTTCTCTCGTCTTTACAGTCACTTCAAAGTGCAAATGCTTACATTCAACTCACTTCCACACTTCACTTGCATTTACCATTCGATTTTTCTTTTTAGTTCCTTTTCTTGCTTTTACTAAATTTTCTTCGCTTTTCGCCTACAATTTCGCAATTTTTCTACAAATCACTACCCAGTCCGGTGATCTCTTCAACTGCTACTCAGCGTTCAACTGTTATTTTCTTAGTTTCTTAGTTTTCTTAGCCTGTTTTTATGTTCACGTCGTCGTCTTGTTGTTGTTTGTTGCCAGGCGTGTCAGCATGTCGGCGTCATTTCTTTACACACTAAAGTTGCATGCGGACCCATCCCGACGCCAATACTTGTAGTTTCCAATTTTTGCATGACTGCATGACTCTTTAGCTTGACTCGCATACTCGAGTGCTTGGCCTTTTCGCTTGCTTGGTGCTGTTGTGCTCTTTGCTAGCGTTTTCCAATTTACTTATATCTTCCATACTTCCTTGCTTCCTTGGTCTTTGCGCGCTGCACTTTACTGAATTTTAGTACTTTAGCTACATATTTTGCAAACTACAATAATATTGCATGGCTAAGTGATGGTACTATCAATATATGTATGTATGAACAGCTGCGAACAAAATAATATCAGCGCGATGTATTGGGAAGTGTTGACTATTTATTTATTTTTTGTTTAATTTTATTACTTTTTTATTTTTTATTTTTAATAATTTTTTTTATTTTTAACACATTGACTGCCACGTCGGCCATATATGTGTGACACTGTACTATGCGGTTTACGCCACGTCGGACACATATGTCCGACACGACTATTATTATCTCTCGCCATGTCACACAGCAACGATTGACGATAAATATGATTTTATTGCCATAATAAAATATATGGCTTCCCATAGCTTCTGTTATAGTGGCTTCGGCGCAGCTCAAAAAACAATTATATTAGAAAAAATTGGTTTTGAAAAAAAAATTAAATTCAGTTTATTGCAGTAACAAAAAATTTTTTACATATTATTTTTACAAAGTAGTTATACAAATGAACCCATTAAACTTGTTTGTGGTGATTCCCAAAGCATTTTAAACACATGAATGGCTCTTGGGGACAATCCGGGCAATACGTATATACTCTTTTAGCCTTATTTCTGGCGATCTCCATTCCTTCCATTTGTTTTATTCTGGAATAACATAAAGTACATGTTCGACGTAATTTTGTATTACTTGCACTTAGTTTTATTTTTAAAATATGAATATTGCCTGATTTTGGCTTCATATGTTTTCCTGGCTTCTGCAAAATTAGAAGTGATGAAGTAATTTCTTCTCTAAACCATCGTATTTGTGCATTATTTTTTTTTTCGTAGCTTTCTTGTACACTACAAAAGCATTCACTACTGATAGTCAACGGATTCAAACATCAAAATACATTGTCGTCATATAACGTTGCTTGGTGTTTGTTTGCAAAAACAACATAATACTCCCAATTGTTTTGTTTTTGCAAAACGAAGTAGAGCTTGTATGACGACGATGTATTTTGATGTTTAGCCAATGTTTTTGTCGTGCATATATGCCCGCCATGGCCCTGAGTTAAAAAAAGTCGGTAGGCGCCACGTCGAATATATGTGTGTGACATACTAATTAGTTAAAACTGTCTGTTTCTAAGCAGAAAATATTACCAGCACTACCCTAAATTCCAATTTTGACGTCTCTGATCAGATTAAAAAAAAAAATGCTGTGGCCCCAGAGCATCTTATTTGCTGAAAGTGCCTTGGCAGTCAATGTGTTAATAATTGTTTTATTATTAATATTTTTTTTTTTGTAATTTTTATTAATTGTTTTATCTTTGGTATTTTTTTAATATTTTTAATATTAATCCTTTTTTATTTTTCGTATTTTTATTTTTTATTAATTATTTTTTACTTTTAGTATGTCTTTAATATTTTTATTTTTAATTATTTTTTTTATTTTTAGTATTTCTTTTTTTATATTTTTAATATATTGTTTTTTACTTTTTACTTTTTATTTTTTTTTTTAATATATTTTTAGTATTTTTATTTTTTATTAATTTTTTTGTTTGTAGTATTTTTTTTTAAATATATTTTATATTTTTTAAATATATTTTATATTTTTAGTATTTTACTTTTTGCTTTTTATTATTTTCATTTTATATTAAATTTTTTTTTAGTATTTTTTTAAATACTTTTTCTTATTTTTAATTTTTTTTTTTACTTTTAGTATTTTTAAAATTTTTATACTTTTTTTCTTCTAATATTTTTTTATAGTACCTACTTTTTTATTTTTATTTCTTATTAATTTTTTTAGTTTTTGCTTTTTATGAAATATTTTTATTTTTAGTATGCTTTTATAAGTTTTTTTTATTTTTAGTATTTTTAAATATGTTTTTTTTTATAATTCTTTCATTCTTTTAATTTTTTTTAGTATTTTTTATTTATATTTCTTATTAATTTTGTATAGGATTTTTTTATTTTTTTTTATTAATTTTTTGTAGTACTTTTTTATTTTTATTTCTTATTAATTTTTTTTTATTTTCAGTATTTTTTAAATATTGTTAATATTTATTCTTTTGTTTTTTATTTAGTATTTTTTTATTTTTAGTACTTGTATTTCTTATTAATTTTTTTATTTTTAATATTTTTTTAAATATTTTTTATTATTTTAAATTTTTTTTATTTCTAGTATTTTTAAATTTTATTATTTTTTTTAATTTTTTCTTTCTTTTAATATTTGCTTGTAGAATTTTCTTATTATTTCTTATAATTTTTTTTTAGTATTTTTTTATATTTTTATTTTTTATAATTTTTTCTTTCTTTTAATATTTTTTTTATTTTTTATTATTTTTTTATTTTTGGTATTTTTAGTTTTTATAAAATTTTTTTATTTCAGTATTTTTATTTAATATTTTTTCTTATTTTAAAATTTTTTTTATTTTTAGATTTTTTTTTTTTTAATTTTTTATAATTTTTTCTTTGTTTTAATATTTTTTTGTAGTATTTTTTATTTTTATTTCGTATTAATTTTTTTTTTCTTTTTAGTATTTTATTAAATATTTTTTATATTTTTAATATTTTGGGTTTTACTTTTTAGTTTTGTTTTTGTGTTAGTAGTTTTAGTTTTTATTAAATATTTTTATTTTTAGTATTTTTTAATATTTTTTTTACTTTTTAAATTTTTTTATTTTTGTGGAGACACCATAAAATACACTGTCTCATACAACTCATATCGTCAACCAACAAAGGTGAAGTCTTTTGAAGTTTAGAGATTTTGAATTTCTTTTTGTCGATTGCAGTTTTTTAGTAGCAGAAAAAGTGTTCGCAAATGTTAAATAAAAACAGTTTTTAATAGTTAAAGACAGAGGCAACTTCTTGCACCTTCGATGAAGATTGTTCAAGTCGACTGGAAGCTTTTGAGCATCTACTAAGTTCTTAAGGAGGGAAGCTGGTCTAGAGCGCAAAAAATGGGCATATTTTATGAATTTATTTTGACTCAACAAAGGAATCAATTGAAAATCTGTGAAATAGGTTTAATAATATAGCTTTCATGGTACAAATACAAAATTTTTCGTCTGAATTAATTTCAAAATGGCCGCTGTCCAGCAGTTCTCCTAAGGCGCCTTTTTTTCTAGTGGGTCCATTGCCGAAGACGTAAACTCCTTAATTTTTGTCCTGGATCAAAAAATAAAATTTTTTTAGTTTCTATATAACAACAGAAAGAGACGTACGTAGGTTTTTTTCGATATTTTGTTTTTTCGCGAAATGGTGCACGTTTGAACAAAAAGTTACAATTTTCACTATAAAGAACGACATAAAATTGTTGATTAAAAAAAAAAACTATGTAATATAAATAAAAAATCCTACGTACGTCTCCGGAGAAAGATATTTCGAATGTATTGTCAAAATTTCGTAAGAATCGGTAAAGATTTGTTCGAGTTATGTCTTCGGCCAGTTTAAAAAAAGTGATTTCGAGAAAAACGCGTTTAAAGTTGTAAGTATTGTAAAATCATACCTGCGAGGCACTGCCGTCGAATGAAAAATTTGGGCATTTAGACATTTTTGCTGGCATCCCTCATTTGGTATATTATTTCTAAGACCCTAAAGCACCTTTTAAGACAAAAAAAAATTGTTCGATTTTTTCCAAATTTTAGACCAGCTTCCCCCCTTAACAGCTGAAAAGTTTTTTAATTCTTTAAATCATCCGCGAGAGCAAGAAATTCGTGAAGGAAAAACGTATACTAACATAGGTCATTGGGGTACACCTGAAGTAGCAGCAAAGTGGTTCGATAAAACTTCATTGAAGGGCTTTCATTGAACTGCTTTGTTGGTTTTCAAATACTGTAACGTGCCGTTTTAAGGTAGCAGGCAAATGGTGTTTTATGAAGAGCTTTTTCATGGCAGAAATACACGCGTCAGTTTGCCATTGCCTGCTTAATAAGGTAGTATTTTGTTATAGAAAAGTGCAAATTTGAAATGGCTAAAAATTTGCATTGATTTTTCCTTTTTTTTGATTCTTAACGATATAACGAAGGCTCGAAATTTTTTTACGTGGAAGAAAACACGAAAATTAGTGGTCTATAAAACTACATACTGAACATTTTTCAAAAAATTTCTGAGTCGAAAGCTGAAAATTTTGACGTAACTTTTGTGTTTTATTTTTTAATTTATACCAAATTTGAAAATTGGATTTTTCTGATCAGAAAAATAAAACTCCAAAAATAATGATTAAAAATAATCAGAAAGGTAACAGCTTACAAAATAATCATAACATTAGAGCATAGAGCATTATACTCGAAAATTTGATTTTATTTCAAAAAAACAAAAAAAAAAAGAAAAAAAAAAAGAAATAAGACAAATACAACTCCATAATTAATCATTTTCTGAGCAATACAATAAAGTTCAAAAATGTATTATTAGTATTGATCTAAAATTTTGAAATCTGAAAACGCGATTGGATTGAACTCCTTAAGATTCCCAATGAAGTGAACATAATTTCAATCAACAACTTCATCAAAGCTGTGAAAGCAACAATCTAAAATTAGAATAAAAAAAATATATGCATTATATTCATATAAAAAGAGCTGATAGCCCCTATTTTTAAGTAGTCAAAATGTGTCAATATGTTGCCCTGCTATTTTTTTGATCGCCACTGTGCATACACACGCACATATACAGACCATTTCGCCACCAACACCAATACTACCACCTACAGCTTATGACCCAACAACGGTTCTTTGCCATCCTTAGCCCCCCAGGCGCTGTTTGCACGCCACTACCAGCTCTTCACATTTCATTTGCTGTTTGTTGGTTTTACATTATTTATACTTTTTGTCGGCTTTAACGTTCAACAGCGCACTTCTCACTCGCATTTTGCCGGCGTTGTGTCGTTGTGGGTTTCTCGGTTGCCGGGTATCCAAGCAGCGGCGCCTTTAGTCTGCCGTTTGTCGATTCCAGCGCCTCCGGCAATTGTATTTGATTGTTGCTGTACGAGTAGTTCTTGGCTCGTAATGCCATTCGCAATGGCATTGTTTGTGTCCAAATTGAATTTTCTTCCATTTCGTTTCAACACATAATTTCTTCTTTTTCTCTATATTAGGTGCATATGTATGTGTGTACGTGTGTATTTTTCGCTTTGTTGCTTTTTTTCCTTCACTAGTTTCTTGATTGTTCTTTTACGTTTGCTGATTCTCTCAAAGTCAATCTTCCTCCAGCACCATTCGCTATGGCTGAACGATGGCGTGCATATCGCGTGTTGGTGCCACTTGGTACCCCTCACAGCCCACTGCTTCCACTTGGTTTTCGCATTTCCCTAAAAGTCTCTATGTTTTTTTTTGTGTTTGTGCGCGCAAAAAATCTCTTCACGGTTCCCTGTTTCTTGTCGCTGTTACCAATTATTTACTCACTGGTCGCAAAGTTCGCTGTAGGCTGTGCGCTTCAGCCAAAGTGTGCGAGTATAGGCGATTCGTCTTTTGTAGACGTTCATACATAAGTTGTGGAGTACAACGACTTGGTCGACTGGTTTGTAATGTCTTTTCGAATATCTATCGCATTTATTTCTTGTAGGCGTTTATTTCTGGTTGATGGCTTCACATTTGCAATGGGCAATTGTATTCTTGAGCATAAATTTTCTTCTTCCATTTGTGTGAGTGCATCTTCTGGAAATGAGGCATATCTTCTTTTCGCATTCACTTATTTGATGCCATGATTACACATTCCTCGTAAGATAGTGCAAGGGACGAGTAAGGGCAGGGCAGGGGGTAGGGCGCATAGTGTACGAGTGTGTGTACGTAGTCTGTTGGCGGCGCTATCTCTTTACTTACAGCGTACATTTGAAGAGGTGCTGCTTTTCCATGCTATGACGGAAGCAATATGATATACCTACGCAGTTGAGCTGTAGAAGGGAAAGGAGTTCGAAGAATTTATTTTTGAAGCAAGAGTAGTTTGTTTAATCTATAAAATAGGCCTACCATGAAAGCCATAAATTTACAATTCTGGTTTAATAAATTGAAAGATCTTCAAACCTCAATTTACATATTTTGAAAGTATCAAATTCGAGCAACGATCGGGTTTTTATGCACTTACCATGCTTCCATATTCTTCTTTTACTCCCTTTCTCATCGTTTGCTTAACACCAGAAAATTAAGCAAAAAATCCCCAAAAAGTGTTACTATCGGAAAACGTCTGCTTCACCTGGAATTACAATTGAAAAACTACTTCTACGCCCTCAGAATAAAAGAAGAATATTCGCTTAGACGGCTGCCGTAGCCAAAAGGGTTGGTACGTGACTAGCTTCGGAAGAGCACAGGTTCGAATTTCTGAGCATTAACCACCAAATGATAGAAAGCTATATTTGAATCCAGGGCGACACCTCCTTCGGCAGGCAATGGCAAACCTCCGAATGTATTTCTGTCATGAAAGAGAAGAAAAAAGAAAATCCATTTCGATCCGTTCAGAGTTGGCTTAAAACTGTAGGTTCCTCCATTTGTTGAACAACATCGAGGCACCCGCCACACCTCGGCTAAACACCCAATAAAGGGTGCGAACGCCAATTATATATATACAGTAAATGGCACATTTTTTAAAGCCAACTGCTATGCTATGCTAACGTCAATTAAAAAAAAAAACGAACAGGTATTTGCTTCTTTATAAAGATTTATTTCTTATATTCAACGATAACACAAAAAAAATATTGAATTCAATTTGAACAATAAAAAAATTTAAAAATTCTGACAAGGTAACAGAATTTTTTGGACTCATAAATGGCACAACCTTAACAAATTAAAGAAAATCTAGTTAAAACAATATTTTTTTCTTGTTTTTGTTTCACAAACCTTCAAGTTATTAATATTTTGTGCTGTAGCCTTTGTTTTTAATTACTGCTTCACACCTGCGACTCATACTTTCTACGAGTTCTTGGCACTTGTTGTTAGGTATGGAGTACCATGATTCCTGAACGGCAGACCAAAGATCGTCCAAATTTTTATAGTTTTTCCTTGCCACTTCCATCTTAATTTCATTCCACAGATTTTCGATTGGATTAAAGTCAGGGCTTTGAGCAGGCCAGTCCAAAACATCCATTTTTTCCGTACTAAACCAACTCGTTACTAGTTTGGAGGAGTGTTTGGAGTCATTGTCTTGCATAAAATACCATTTAATGGGCATATTTCCAAAGGCATACGGTTTCATGTGGTTTTTTTTAATATTTAAGTACTGAAACTTGTCCATTTTATCATCAATTCGAACGAGTGGGCCTATTCCGTGTCAAGAAAATGCACCACACACGATGATATTTCCACCACCGCGTTTGACCGTCCTCTGGGTGAACCTAGGATTGTATTCTTGGCATATCGGTCGGTGTACAAATACTCTCCCATCTGGTCCTATCCTGTTGATTTTTTCCAAAAATTTAGACTTTCCCTTCATTGGTTCTGGCAAAAGATAGCCGTTTCGAAATATTTTTCTTAGACAGAAGTGGTGTTTTCCTGGAAATGCGTCCAAACAAGTTTGCCTCGTTTAACCGCCTTCTAACAAGCCGAGAGGATATTTCTGTGTCCAATGACTGACTAATATCGGATGCTATCTGCCGCGATGACATAAAAGGATCAACTTTCACCATCCTTATAATGGCAACATCCGTTCGCGCATCGGCCTTTCGTGGTCTTGGCTTCCGAGTTTTGCCGTTTGTCTGTATTTCGAGGTTACCAGCAACTGAATTAATTGCATTGTATATTTTTTTTCGTGAACAACTTAAAATTTTAGCCATTTTATTCCTGCCTTATGCATTTGCCATATGACCTTTCTTCAATTGTTGTGTAATTACCCCATTTTGTGTTAATTTTTTTCCACACTTTAAATAATACAAATTGTCTAACTAAACAAAATATTGTACACATCTAATGCAGGTTGCGTCTTTATTGCATATTTAAATTAGAAATGTAGAAGTTAAAATTAGCAATTAAACGCAAAAGAAAACAATGGGATATGTACGACAGCAAGGAGAAAAATTCTAGTTACAAAAATATTTTTTTTATATAGATGTTTTTTTATACATTTTTTATATATTATTTTATATATATTTTTATATATATTTTTATATATATCTTTTTACACATTTTTTATACGCAATGCACTTTGTTCAGCGTTTCACTAACATCAGTATTCCGTTACGTAAATGAGCCCTTGGCAAGCTGCAAAAATATCTATCTACGGCTCTCTCAACTTCTTTATTGGAAGCGGAGTGCTTCCTAGAAATAAATTTCTTAAAGAGTGAGAACAAATGCAAGTGTGAAGGTGCCAAATCAGGAGAATAGAGAGGCCCAAAATCTCGCGGTTTTCCCATTGACTTGGCATCTCTGTGAGCAGATTAAAGGTGCCCTGGCGAGAATTGGTTGTTTTCTTCTTCAAGCCAGGTCTTCTGCCGTGAATTTTGGCAATCAGCTGTTCAAGAAGATTAGAGTAGCATTTAAGGTACTCCATTAATAGGATCGATCCCTTTTGCATGCCACAAAAACTGACCATGCAATCGACTTTGCTTACTTTATCGCTAAACGACCGGCTTCCAGCTACTGCTTCGAGTGCTGTTTCGTTTCTGGAAGTGGACGTGGAACCATGTTTCATCCGTGATGACATATCACCGCACAAACTCGGTCGTATCCTATTAAATTGGTCCAAACATTGCTGCAAAAGTGGTTTGCGCGTTTACTTTTGGTCGGCATTCACCAAATGCGGTGCCTATCTTGTGCCAAGCTTTCGCATTCTTAATTTGTTGCCCAAGATATTTCATTCCCTTTGGTCGGGTTTCCCCACGGCTTCAGCTATCTCGTCCACTTTCACCCACCTATCGTCCAGTACGATATCCTGCATTTTATCGATGGTTTCACATGGGGTTGAGGTGTTTTGCTGTCCTTCACGTGGATTATTTCCGAGGTGGACGTTCGACTAGGTTTAAATGTTGTTTTGGATGGTTGACATTAAAGGAGCCGAGTTTCCATAAGCATATGGGCTGAAAAGTCTCGGGCCTAACAATAGATGGCACTAGTTTTATTGTTTATATTATTATAGTTTTATTCACTTCTTTTTCAGTTAGTACTAAAAGACGGCTGTTCGAATTTCATGAAATTCTATTCAGTAGTTCGTGAGTTATTGTGCTAAGAGTGACGCTACTTTTGTTATTTTCAAAATAATGGATCAAAAAGTATTTCGTGTTTTAATCTTACACTGCTTTCTGATGGAAGAAATACCGTTCAAGCGAAGCAATGGCTTGAAAAGTGTTAATGCTGACTCCGCTCCATTTGAAACAACAATAATACGATGGTTTGCTGACTTCAAAGTTGGCCGATGACTCACAACGCAGTGGACGTCAAAATGAGGCGGTAACACAAGAAAACATAGAAAATCTCACCAAATCGTTTTGAATTATCCAAAAGTGAAGTTGCGTGAGTTAGCTGACATAGTAAAGATATCAAAAGAACTGTTGGCTTTATATTGTATGAGTCTTTGACTATGAGAAAGCTCTGTTGAAAGTGGGTGCCGCGTCCGCTCACTACTTTGCTTCATCAAGACAACGGTGCGTGTGGCAAGTTAATCAAAACAATGGCAAAACTACTTGATTTGAACTTTGAGTTCTCCCAGATCGACTGTATTCGCCAGATTTGGCTCCCAGCGACTGCTGGCTGTTCGCAGACCTAAAAAAAATGCTCGCCGTTAAGAAATTTCGCTCGAATGGAGTGGTTATCGCTGAAAACGAGACAGTTTTGAGGCAAAAGATAAATCGTTCTATAAAAGTGGTATTGAAATGTTAGAGCGGCGCTGGAATGATTGCGTTGTTCTTGATGGAAATTGCGTTGATGAATAAATATAATATTAAACACAAAAAAAAAACGTATTTTCATTGTTACAGACTGTTCAGCCCATGTGTTATATGGGTTAAAAAGTTTCAGAAAATTATTTACCCTAGTTTTTTAGAAAGAACTGATGAACACGTCATATATCTAAACTGCTGGGATCACAAAGTTTCCTTAGCCGATTTACCAAAATAGAGAGCAAATTAAAATCCTGGCACAGACTTTCGAATAGCTGATACACCGGTACATATATTTTGCCTCGCGAATTCTTATTTTTTTTTTGTGTTGAACAGTTTTGTTTTTGTTGCACAATTTTGTTAGCATTAGTATTAAGCTGCAATTCACGCAAAGTCAATGCCCTGGGCACATAATTCAATCATATCAGCTAATCATTTAATTTCACCAGAAATATGCAAATAATTCGATCAATTTTTTTAGCTTGCAGTAGCAAAATCTGCATGCACTTACAAATATATGTATGTAAGTGTTCATGCTACATATGTACATACATACACATGCACATTCATATGACACCAATGGGCACATATGTGGAACAGCTGCTTTTGACGCCTTAAGCTAGCAGCCATTTGCTCCTTTTGATTTACGTCGACCCCCAGGCCAGTATAAAGTCATACACACCCGTACATACACAAATGCACATTGCACTATATATATGTATGTGTATATGTACGTAAATATGTATGCGTGTGCTCATATCGCCTTATGCACTATAAATTCCACTATGTAATATTTTGTGAGAAATCGCGCAGCAGGAATGCATTTTCACACCGAAGAAGCGCAATAGCGCCCGAGTTGTGTTTTATTTTCGAGTTTGTTAAAGAGATAAGGAGTTCTACAGGCACAGGGGTACAAAGTACAATTCTCTGGGTGTGTGTGTGTGTAGTGAGTGTTTTGTAGGGCATTATGAAGTGAAGCGTTAAGCGAAGGCTTTTGAAATATGTATGCAGATTGTGGTGCTGCTGCTGTTAAAGTTTTGCCGATGCTGCTGCTGCTGCTGGTGCTGCTGCCGCTGGGCTGGTGCGGTGCAGTGCAATAAAACACGTGATGTACTTACATTTTTGCCACAGCCACATTCGCCGTTGTAGCCGCACAATGCTAGGAGAATGCGGTAATATAACAGTACATTGCAGCAATGGCATGTCTTGTTTTTATTGTTGCCTGTGTAGTAGTGCAGTAGTGGCAATGACAGCAGCGCAATTGCATAGCTCGCTATGTGAACTAAAATTGTTATGTATTTATATGGGATACAAGTATATATGTATATGAAGGCACTCACACACACACACACATGGACTGCTATAAACGCCTATTTGCAAACCATATTTATATATTTGTATGCACGCCTGTGAAATAGTTAAAGGTTCATTACACTACAATGCCATAATGTTCCGGAACGCTGAGTGCGAGGAAGCGAAGGAAGGAAGGAAGGAAGACAAGAGGAAGGACACACAACGGGTTATCAACTTCACGTTGTTTTGGTTGTGGTCGTACGATCAGCCGATGTATGCTTGTTTATTCATGCAAGTTTGTTTGTGTGTGCGCGCGTGCGTGTGTGTTTGGGTGAGTGTGAGCGAGTGAGTGAGTGAAGTTTTTCCAAGAGACAATGACATTTGATGAAAATCACGCTGCATATTCGATGGAAAATCATGCACATTAACTCACTTACACACATACAAATGATATTTATTTATAATAACTTGACAAAAACAATGAAAGTACTTAACAAACAAAAAAGAACAAGTCTTTTCAAGAGAAACATGAATTGCATGGTGCGCTGGTAGAAAGAATTGAAGTACAATGGCATGCCATTTTCCTGTTTTCTATTCCCTTGTGGATAAGATTATCAATAGATAGCACGACTTCTACTAGAAAACAATTTAAAAGCCTCATTTGCTAGAGAGTTTTAAATGAAGTTGAATATTTAGGGCTTTAATAAAAATTTGTTTTCGGAAAAATTTTCAATAAGCAAAGTTATTTTGTAGCCACTTGAATTTTTGCACTTTGTTAGATTTATTATTGTATATAAAGGGTTTTCCAATAAGAGGTGTTATTTTGATATTCAAAGAAAAATGCTATTTTTTAATATAAATAACCTAATGTTTATTTCATTATAAAGAGGAAGGTATGCCGTTAATAGTGGAAAATAACATGAGGAAAATTACCACCACGACCACGCTTACAGGACAATATCCCTTTCATGAAATTTTCCATAACCGAATTGCAAAGTGGCTGCCCTATGTCCTCGATAGCCTCACGAATTCCATTTTTGAGATCTTGAATCGACCCTGGGCTGTTGGCGTAGACCTTTTCTTTCATGTGGCCCCAAAGTAAAAAGTCACAAGGTGTTAAATCACAAGATCTTGGTGGCCAGTTGTGATCACCTCTTCGAGAGCTAACACGGTACGGAAACTTTTCAAGTAAAAGATCAATGGTTTCATTGATTGTGTCGCACGTAGCGCCGTCTTGTTGAAAATAGACCTTGTCCAGATCAATACCATCCAATTCCGGCCATAAAAAATCGTTAATCATCTCTCGATGGCGCAATCCATTCACCGTAACTGTTGCTCCAACTTCATTTTCGAAAAAGTAAGGTCCAATGACTCCTCCGGACAATAAACCGCACCAAACAGTCACGCGTTGAGGATAGAGAGGCTTTTCAACAATAACTCTTGGATTTTCTGGGCCCCAGATCCGAAAATTTTGCTTGCTAACGAAGCCACCGAGGTGATGAGGTGGGCCTCATGACTCAAGATGATTTTTCGATCATTTTCATGCATTTAAACGACCCAATCAGCAAAGACGCGACCTTGTTGATGATCGGCCGGCTTGAGTTATTGTGTTAACTGGGCTTTATAAGCCTTAAGACCCAAATCTTTATGCAAAATATGGCGTAATGACGTTTGTGGAATGCCTAATCCCAAAGAACGACGAGGAATAGACAAACCTGGGGTTTCTTGGCCATTTTCGGCGACAACAGCAATATTTTCGGCTGTTCTTGAGCGAAGTGCACGGGTTTTATTCTTCACATCACTAACTTGCCCCAACAGCTCGAATTTGTTCACCAATTTCTGTATTGCGGTGGGAAGTCCGACAAGGTGCTTCACGATGACCCAAATATGTTCGAGTTTTACGAACCGTCTCTGCCAAATTTTCACCATTTTTGTAGTGAATTTTAATAATTTCAATGCGTTGTTTAAGCATGTATGGTTCCATTTTTATTAATGGCGTAGTTTCTACTTGTCAAAAATATCAAAAAATGACAGCTTCAGAAGTGACATCTACCGAAATTGCGGGCTATTCAAAATAACACCTGTTATAGAAAAACCCTTTATATAAAATAGCTTATAAAGGCGGCGCAAAATTAAGCATCTGTCATTGTGTTTTCAAGTAACTTTTTTTTTACTAATACTAAAAAAAAAATGATTTTGAGTGAAATCTCCTTTGACCTTTACGCGCTCCTGCATTGCCTGTAAACAGCTGCTGTTTAGTTCACAAGTACCGAATATGATGGACGTACAATTCATTTGAAAAAATTATAAGTCTTGCGATCGCTCTTCACTCCTACGCTTCGTTTTGTGTTGTCCCATAGCAAGGAAGGCCTGGTGTCGTATTTGTAATGAAACTACAGCTCCTTTAGTCAATGCATCCGCTACTTGGTTCCCAGTTATGCCCCTGAGTTCTGGGCTCCATATGAGCCGAATGCGATTGTGCGTTTTTAACAAATTCAGTTTCTCGATACACTCAAAGACCAGTGGGGCCTTAACCTCACAGGATGACAGTGCCGCCTGACTGTCGCTCAGAATGACAGATCGCTCATTCCGGAGATTCTGTTTAAGTTTATCTCTACATATACACAGATGGCGTGCACCTTCTCTTGAAAGATGCTTGCTGTAAAACTACCTATAGGCACAGAACACTTTGCTTTGGGGCCATATATTCCAGCGCATATGCCGTCTGGTTTCCTCGAGCCATCTGCATACTCGTATCAGTGTAGGGCACACTCGTAGAGTTTCATTTTAAGTGCAGGTGCACTCCAGTGTGCTTTATTGTCCAGTCCAATACTGAACTTCTTTTCAAATTCGCTGATCAAATGCAAGTGCAGCCGAGGGGGATTTCCTTTACTGAAACCTTCTCTAGCAAGGTTCAACGGAGTATGCTTCTTTGATTGCTCAATAACGATGTGAAGCGGGGGTCTGCTCGAGCATCACCTCCTTCGCAACGGTAGGGCAGGTCCGCATTGCGCCCGTGCTGCAAACGCATGCTAAGCGCTGAAGCTTACTGTGTGCTACCCGCATTGTCGAGAGAGCGACTCTCGATAGCCAAGCAACTGCTCCATATGTTATTATTGGCCTCATTATCATGATGTGCATCCATCTCGGAATTCTTGGCCTGCAAATCCGAGATTTTCCTGTTAAAAGCTTGCAGATTATGAAAGACTTTCTTGCTTTGGACAATGTTGGGTTAGCTTGCCTTTTTTAGTTAAGCTTGAGATCCAGGCCAATATAATTAACTTCACTGAGCAATCCAATAGCAACTCCGATCATCTTGATTACTCTAATAGCAAAGGAATAATGGCTGTTTTGGATGAATTGACTTCACTGACCAATCTAATAGCAATCCCGATCAACCTGATTTTTCTAATAGGAAAGGAATAATAGCTGTTTTGGACGACCCAAAACACCATCTCTTCATCAGTTTTAAAACTCTTTTGTATTATGTCGCTATGAATGTTCTCGAACTTGCCTTTTACTATAATCCTTGACAGCTCTCTACTGTCGTTACTAACAGCAAATGCGTGTGCTCCATTTTGGCTATAGCCCACCACATACCTTTTAAAGTTTGAAACCTCCCTTAAAAATTAACAGAAACAAACAAAAGTATTGATTTGCATTTCATTCCACATTATTTCTCATTGGCTGACAACAATTATTAAATACCATTTCATTACAAAGTGACACGAGGAGCGTGCAAGGAAGCTACATTGCCTGCGTTATACAGATAATTATTGGCTGTCATTTGGGAGTAAAGCAATTTATGTTTATTATTGTCATGGATGGTTTACGTTGAAGGATATGCAGCATGGTTGGGAATTCGCTACGATTTATAGAGACAAGAATAAAATCTGTGTTTACCTAAACATTACTTTTCAGCGAAAATTCGTTAAATTTGTTTTTATTTTTTTCAAAAACTTTTGTAAAATATCTCATTACTAAGTTTTCGTGATATTGATTTTCGTGATATTGATTTTCTGTTTTTAATTTTCAGGTAAGTGACAACTGCAGCCCACTCGAAAGTGCTATACTACGAAATATATTATAAATTGCCAATGTATGTGATTGAATGGGTAAGTGCACAAGAAATTAATGAAGCGTTAAAGCGTACTAGCGAGCGTTTTTTTTCGCGCTGCAAAATATTGTATTCCAAAACCTTTTTTTTTCTACTTTTTTTTACTTTCCCAATTTATCGTGCCCGTCTTCTTTAAAAATCTGTCTACTCACAGCGCTTTAAAGTATGCTTTTGCAACCACAAAGGCGGCCTCCCTTTGCTGTGTAATTGACAAACAGCTACTTACTGCATACGTGCATGTATATTGGTTTAATATGTTTGCTTGCTCGTGCCTTAACCGCAAAGATATTGAATCCTTACCTTATTCGTGCTTTAAATGTTCGCTAGCCTGCTTGATTGCGTGCGCTCGGTTTGTGTTTTATTTCGATTCACGTTGAATCGATTTGTACTCTTTCTCCTGCAATTGCCCTCATATCTATAGATTCATATGTATGTATAATACTTACACATATGTACTTAACGCGTACGTAAGCGCCTTTGTAGGTGCATACGCGTTGTATGAGTAACATCGTTCGCTTTTGACTTCGTCATAGTCGGCGCCGTTAGGCTAGCTCGTTGACGCCAACCGCATACCCTTTAAATAAGCTCATCACAATCACCTTCGTGCACACACACACACGCACACACATTTTTCTGAGGCTGTTTGTATGTACTCACATACTAATACAATTGCAGACATTTATACATATTTAGTCTCTCATTCATCGGCATAATTTCTTTCATACTTAGCATTTTTTTTGGTTTTTTTTGGTGCTTGTTGTTTGTTCATATGGAAATCAAAACCGGACCTTTGTTGACGGTTTAACGATGCTTCTTCCTCATTTTGTGCCACAGGCTTGCATTGGCAGTTTGTCAGTCAGTTAGTCTGTCAGTCAGCCAGTTAGCTGGTTGCCACAAAAGTCAGTAGTCAGTTGGTAAACGTTGTATTGGCGTATATTCGTATATCCTTGTACTTACCATCCTCACGCTTACTACCTACAATACCACTATCCTGACTAACTATGTTTAACCCTTTAATGTGCCAGGTTGTTTTAGAGCATTTCTTTTGGAAAGCAATTATTTTAATTGTACAATTCATTTTTTTCATATCCATTGTGGTTATATTCACGTGGACTCACTGTTTAAAATAGCACTTTAACTAGCCACCTTTAGATGTATGAAAAGGTATTATAATAGATATTCTTGTTTAAAGTCAGTTATTTTCATTGTTGTGTTATTTTTCATGCCGATTAGTGTTGGAAGCTGCCAAATACATTTCAATAAAAACAATGAAAATTTCAGCTAATTACATTGGAAAATTGGGAGGTTATTGGTCCTCAGCTACCTGTGAATTAAAGCGGAAGAAGGAGTCACAATCCAGTTATCCAAGGAAATTAAATATCTTGGAGTAATCCTCGAGAGTAAGGTCCTATGGAAATCACACGTTGAAACAAAGGCATCCAAAGCACTGACAGCTTTCTGGCAGTGCAAAGGTGTCTTTGGGAAAACGTAGGGTCTCTCTCCTAGCAAGGTCCTATGGATCTACACGGCTATGATAAGACCCATTATCACCTATGCATCAGTGGTCTGGATGAGTAGACTCTCTCTAGTGGGAGTCAGGAGGACTTTATTGAGACTACAACGCACTGTGGCCATCTGTTGCACCGGAGCTTTTCCGACTACTTCAGGCCCGGCACTAGATGCTCTGATTGGTTTACCACCACTTGATGCTTTCATCCAAGGAGAGGCCTTCAAGGCCATCTGCAGACTGAAATACAGTGGGAACTGGTACGGCCCTTGTCCGGCATTGGAACACAGAGAAGGCATGGACATCGGTCCAACAATTCTCTCCATGCCCCTTGACTCCATGCCATCAAGAGTCGTACTTGAAAAGAGATACAGTGTAGTGCTACCAGAGGCTCAGTTGTGGGGAGACTCAGAAAATGAGCCCGGCAAACACTGTTTTCGCATTTTTACGGATGGCTCCAGTACCGAGCATGGCTCCGACTCTGGGGTCTACGTGGAATCCAGCGGGACAAAACTGCACTTTGCTCTTGGAATGCATGCATCTGTGTTTCAAGCGGAGGTGTATGCAGTTCAAGAAGCGATGAACTTTGTTGTGAAAAAGTGATGGAGATTCAGATCTATATGTGTCTGCAGCGACAGCCAAGCTACGCTTATGGCCTTAGACAGCCCTCCAACCACATCAGGCGTAGTGAAGTCCTGTAAATCCAGGCTGAACTATGTCGGTAGACATAATAGCCTGATGCTAACATGGGTCCCGGGACACGTGGATATCGTGGGTAACGAGACCTCTGACTCCTTAGCTAAGACTCCACTCTGACTCCACTCCCTTCTGCGGTCATCACGGCCACGGTTAGTAAATGGGTAACTACCACCGAGAGAGGCTGCAGATGGACAAAACTGATGTTACCTGTCATGTCCGATCGACTGTCGCAAACCCTTCTGTCATTAAGCAGAGAGGAGTGCAGAGGGCTGGTTGGCCTGATGACGGGCCACTTTCTGTGGGCAAAGCACATGGAAAGGGTGGGCATCTCAGACAGTGTACTCTGCCCAGCTTTTGAAGAGGAGGATGAGACGGCGGACCCCTTCCTGTGTGTCTGCCCCGCCTTCGCTCGAGTCAGGTTTGAGGTCTTTGGCACTGATGTGTTAAGAATCGACCATCTTGGTTCCTTGGCACCACAAGATCTACTCAGATTTCTTCGGAGATCGGGTAGATTTAACGAAAATTAAAAGGGAATCCAAGTGTAGTACAATGGACTCAATTAATGTCTGAGTGCTGCACTTGCTAGTTGTCCCGACAAAAAAACAAAAAAATGAGAAGAAGCTTTTGAAACGAGCTTCAAAAAATTTTAAACTGCTTACCAATCGAGTTTGAGCTTTAAATTGTGAAAGCTTTAATTTCAGCTTGAGCTGCAAACTTGTACTCTTATTCGTGGAAGCCCATTCATTGCCATTAAAAGCCAGAAATTTAGTGAGAATAATTTTTTGTTTTGATGTTGAAAAATATATCTCCAGCTGGTCATATTCATTTCTAGCTTCAATAAAGAGTTACAGTTTGATAATTCAATATTAGTCTGTAGAATGAAATATTTAACTAAGGGATAAGGGATTTTACTTAGGATAGAATGTAAATTTTACCGAATAACGCAAATTCCACCAAAAATAAGAGTTTTGATTCTTGTACAAGAATAAGCTAGAAAACCACATGCCGCTTGGGCTTGGCTCATTAGTGGGTTAAGCTTTCACTAAATTTTTCGTTCGGTTTTCTTTTCTCGTGCGCTGCGAATCGCTGCCGCTGCCTTTTGACTTAAAACTACCTCATTTGCGTATGTTTTTTTCCTCTTGTTTCATGTTTTACTGTTTCTTTTGCCATATACATACATACATACGTACATATATATGTATGAATCATCGAAATCAGTCAGACACAGCCAGTCACCGGGTTACGTGGCAAGTGCCTTTGCCTTGCCACTGACTGCTGACTGCTTCCTACCGGCACTACATAACAACTTTAAGTGAAGTTGCTGTTGTTTTTGCCGGTTTCTATGCGATTTCGTTGGCGAGTAGTTGGTGCATGCGGTTATATTGTTGGCGCCACTCATGATTTTTTTTCCTGTTACTTTTATCCTCAGGCATTATTAGCTTGTGTCTGCCGGCTTTCACCAACCCAAACGTTTCGTATTGTTTTTCAACTGTTTCCGTACATTACCAGATACACTATGAAGTTAATTGAGAATCGATGCGACAAATAAATTGGGGGAAATACTTCAGCAAGACTAGTGGCTACTTTAGACGATATGATTTTCAGGTAGTTTTAGAAGAAGGAAATGTTTTGTGCTACTGCTTTAAAATTTTTAACGGCAAAGCTAAGTAAGCGAGTCTGGAGACTTTCAATTTCTTCTTTATTTAAGTCGAAGCTCTGTCTATCCGTGTATACTTGTTTATTCGTGGCATTTGAATTCGTTCGAAAGGCATGACCTGCAACCCGTGGGTTCTTGCTCCGGTATTCATGGTACCCCCATCTGGTTACTCGTTGCAGCCAGTTGCTCTTCTTGAACCAACCAACATACACACTTCATGGACTTAACGAGGTCTTTAAGGTCAGCGGCAGTGGAACTAGATTGAATCACACTTTGAGAGATCTTAAACTGGAATGCTGAAACTTAGATGACTTTCCGTTAAAGTTGCTTTTGACAACAATTGTAATAAAAAAATGTCTTCTAGAGTTCCGCAGATGAAGCCAATATTACGGAGCTAGATGTAGCGTCCACGGCTATTTTTGTGAACGGCTCTAGGCTAAGTGACGGGTGGAAAGTGGAATTCACTTCAACGATTTTTTTTTATTAAACCTTTACCTTGTTGTGGTTGTAGCGGCCTAAACATTCGCCATACATACGGGAAATGCTGCTGGTGTAACAGTCCTTGGGCGGATATAAATTCGGGTCGTTCCGGTTAAGTAGACCCGACTGTCGTGGGAACGGACCTTTACCTTCGTCTACCTCACTTGTGAGGAGTGCTTCAAGCTTTATTGACAGCAATGACGAAGACTGTTTTTTGTCTCATAACGCCAGGCCACTATGCAGCCTACTATAATTTACTCTGATAGCCAAGCTGCTATGAAGTTCCTACTATTCAGAACCAAAAGGAACCAACGATTTGTTCTGTTCGAACTGGCTATCGTCATTCTATGGATCTCTGGCCATAGAAACATTCCGTGGACAAACTAGTGAAAGAAGGAACATAATTATTTAATTTAAACTCTTTCGAAGCGGAGTTGCCCAGTGAAGTCACTTTCTTGTATTAGGTAATGGTAGATTTTTGGTACATTTTAATCCACGACATAAATAGCAGATGTGCTATGCAACCCATTTGTTAGGTAACAGTACAAATCTGACCAAAAGTCAATGCAAAAAATCGTTGATCTACCTTATATTGATCTCTTCTCCAATAGCTTGGCAGTCGGAATAATACTGTCCGATGCGTATACGAGGTAAAAGAATGGACTTCCCTTCCTTTCTCAGGCTTCCTTTTGTCGCAGCTGCAGAAATAACGAGGAGGTGGAATGAATTGTGTACTACCTCTGAAGCTGCTTCGTCCTGACCAAGATGTAACACTAATACTTCCCTTTTGTTTGTTTTTGTTTTGTTGAATTCCGGAAGTATTCATTTGCGCTCCATGAAGCACACTTAATGATTCAGTTTCAAGGTTTGGATTAGAAGTTTTCTCTTCAGTGGAGAAGAAAGTTGACAATTCGGCTAAATATACCAAGTGAGTCCCCATATATTCTCTGTCGAGAGGCGGCCCCCTTAACCTTAGCTAATTTAATCTTCCTCTTCTTATCGTCACAGTCTTTGGTGAACCATTGCTTCCTTCACAGCCATCGATCTCGATTTACAGCCACTTCCCTCCAACATTGCACGCGCATTTTCCTAAGACCGGCTTCCACATCTTCTAGCCACCTTTTCCTCGGGCGTCCCCTTTCTTTCTTTCTCCAATTAGGCGAAGATCTTGTGCCTTTCTCGTTGATTGCTCCCTTAGCATTATAGCCAAACGTATTTTGTCATTGATTGCTACCGAAATGGCTTGGTTGGCTGATAATGTAAAGTAGGTGAACTCGTTTACACATTGGAATGTGTATGCCCCACACTCCAGATCATTGGATACAATGTTTGATCTTGATCGGACCATATATTTAGTTTTTTCTGCATTGATTATCAGTCCACCTAGATGTACTCTTTCCTCCAGCTTTTTGAACGCAGCCTGCAGCTAATTTAATCAGTGTCGTTAGAATTAGTGGATCAGAGTGGATGAAAAAGTTTGTATTTCGTTTTCTCGTCCCTTTAAATTTCCTTTAAAGGGTACGCCCACTCATCATCATCATTGTTCCCTTGAACAGGACATAAGGCACCAACGGCACCTAAGCGCCATCTCGGCCGATTACTGGATAACGTCTTCACATACTTAACCCGAGTTGAGCCGTCGCGTGGTCCGCAATTTTTTTTCCATGTTTTGGCCTAGGAGGCGCTCTTCCTCTCGCTGTGAGTGGGTTCCATTCCATTGCCTTCTTCGCTATGTTATGTACTGTCTTCTTTGCGCAAAGTGTGACCAATTCACTTCCATTTCTGTCTTCTAATCCAAGTGTCTAGCGGCCCCATGTTTGCTTTTTCGAGCACAATTCCTTGATGGGCATTATTTTTGGCCAGAAAATTTGGAATATAATCCTTAGATAGCGAGTTACAAAAACTTGTAAGCGACTGGTTGTAGCGGTGCTGATTTTTCAGGTAGAGTTACTGTATGTTACAGCAGTACTGGCAGCACATTCGACTTCAAGAGACTAATCTTTAAACTGGAACTTAGGTTGTTGTTTCGCCATCAGAGTACAACATCCAGAATGTTCCTCTGCCTTTTTCGATTCAGGAGCGTATGTCTACGTACGTGCCAATGTCCGGGCAATTTTGCTGCCGTTATAAGTAAATTCCCTCACTGTTTCGATAGGGTTAGCTGCAATCTCCACATACGCACCCATCTTATTTGCCAGACTCATTACATACGTCTTGTCAAAATTAATTTTAAGGCCGACAGACCTAGCCTTCTTCCAAAAGGTGCTTATCGCTCGTTCCCAAAGCTCAAAAATAACAGTTCTAAGAATTTCCCAAATATTCTTTATAGTAAGGCGTAATAGTACGAAAAACTAAATTAAATATTTATCCAATTAGCGATCTCGCATACGGAACACTTTCCCAACCAAAATCTGTCAAATTCTCAACTGCTTATCTTGTATATCGTTACCGTTACCTTTACCGATTCCAATTTACTTTCCTTCATCATCCGTCTTTTCTTCCTCTCTAATAGCTTTCTGTTTGTCTTATCAAAAATGTATTCATGTCTTTTAAAAGGGCGACAATGCACAACGATTAGTATGACTTTGACAGACATAAAACGCATACAAATGTAGAAAGTATTCGTATGAGAAATGTTGTTTGTCGATATCCCTCGTACTCATACGCTATTGCTCTAGTGAAGCTCCTTACTTCCCAACTACTCGCATGTATTGTCTCCTTTCCGAACTGAGCTATGACTAATCCAATTGTAGTTGTTGTTTAGCTCTTACGTCTTCGAACGATTATTCAAAATTTAGTTCGTATTACGAGTAAGCGATGATTAAAGAGCAGCAGCAGTCGAAAGGTTTAAGTAGGGAAGAGAGCACACAGTGAGAGAATGGGTGTGCTGTATGAGAAATAGTGGGTGGTTAAGGTTCGAAAATAATGAAATTCGAAAACAGTTTACTCGATATATTCGAATTCTTCAAAGTATTGCCAGTTGTGAACGACATATTCACAAAAATCAAAAAAAAAAAAAAAAAATAAAATAAAAAAAAATTAAATAAAAAATAAAAATATATAAAAAAAAATAAAATAAAAAAATAAAAATATATTAAAAATAAAAAAATATATTAAAAAAAAATAAATAAATAAAAAATACATAAAAAATAAAAATAAAAATTAAAAAAAAAATCAACAGAAAAAAGTATAATCCTCATAGAATTTTTGGTAGTATTTGTCTTCAACTTCAAATCCATGTATCCATATTACAAAAATCCATTGAAAATATCTCCCTTTTCTGGTTAAAATTTTCTGTTGGCCTGTGCCATGCATCATTTAGAGTTTCGAGGCCATTTGTGCATCCTCACTTGTCAGTGATCTTTCTTCCTTCTCTCACCCATTCGAGCGGAAACTTTTTCAAGGCATAATTGTTGTCAGTGTACAAGTAAAGAGCTCGTGATGCTGCAATTTTGCAATCAGGATTGACTGCAGTCCAACTCGACCAAATCTTATCGGTTCAGTAATTAAACTGTTTCTGGGTCGGTAAAGAGGCTTACTGCGCCATATGAGATTTTGGCTAAGTTCAACAAAGCGCGAGTCGTTTCTTTCCCGTGCTAACCGACGTGAATTAGAAGTATCAACTGTGAAGCTAAGTCCTTTCAACGCATCAGAGATATTCCTCTTCCTTTGCTACCTACCTCAGACATCGCATCAAATACAGAGCCTGAGCGTTTGTAGCCATTCGTATGACAATATCTAGCCAGCTAAACCACTGAATTCTAATTCGCTGCACTATAGTATGCTCATGTCTACCTACAGACAGATATAATAGTAACCGTCGCCGAAGCGAGAGATCTATAACTCTTCCGTAAAATCTTGATCTCGAAACTCTAAGCCTAAGCCAAAGATCCATAACTCCTCTGTAAAACTTTCTCTAGGAATTTTCCAAGGGCATTCGCATCAGATGTTGTTATCATCGATGCTTTTCCGCTATTTAATAGAATGGATATGATGTGAGAGGACTTTACTACTCTATCGCCTACTCAGTCCAAACAAGCACTTGGTGGCTAGTGTGGTTCTCTGTTAGATCTCAAGGCGGCAGCTGAAGTCCTCTTTTTCCAAATTTTCACTCGCCTTACTCCTCTATTCAAACTGGAAACAACAGAAAATACAGCGTATTTATATTTAAACCGAGAATGAGGATATCATCATCAAGCACCAGAAATTGCACACTCCGGTAAAAGATTACACCAACTCAGTTCAGTTCCACAGCTCGCACTATCTTGTTCAATATCAGGTTAAGAAGTTGCACGACCGAGAGTCGCTTTGCTTGAAATCTCATCCCTATGTCTGAAACCGTATCCCTTTGTCTGAAATCGCTTTGTCTGAAACCTCATCCCTTTGTCTGAAATCTCATCCCTGTGTCTGAAATCCCTTTGTCTGAAACCTTATCCCTTTGTTTGAAATCTCATCATACAGGTCCTTCCCAATTCGTTTGGAGCCGTATTAGTTTTGCGGGGATACCAAATTCAGCCATCACAGCATAAAACAATCATCCGTGCTATCAAAAGCGGCTTGAAAATCGACCGAAGAGATTTACGATTTTCGATTCGACGAAGGGATTTAAGATTTATCGATTCTCCTTTCCTGAGTATTTTCCAAGACTTGAAATATCTGATCGATTGTTGAATTCCAGGTCTAAAAGAACACTGATAAGATTCAATCAGTTGTTTGATTCCGAGCTTCAGTCTTTCGCGCCATGCGCTTGATAGTATTTTGTGTGATATTGAAGCCGCGTATGGCAGGATTATCGTTTTTGTGGATTGAGTGGAGTAAACTTAAACTCCAATCAGCAAGCATGCGTTCATCCGACCAAAGTGTAGGGCATGAATTTTACCAGCTGCTTGCCGCTACGCTAAAATATCTAAGCTGGCAGCCCATGCTTTTTGTTTTTTTTTTTGTTTTTTGGCGGGTGATTTAGAGTTCAAAATGCCTTCGCACTTACAGCGACCGTTTTCAACTGCATCGAATGGTGTGGCCACTAAAACAATTCCTCCTTCTCTGCTGGGGAGACTCCTTTTCAGAATTACTTGGGGAGGGCCCAAAACGGCGTCCATGAAGTGAACAAATACTATTCACCCACTTCTGGGTCCACCATCGTTACTTTTAGCAAGTGCTATTGTTACTTCAACTGTCGACTCCGTCGGCCACGATTGGAGGTTCGGGCTACTTATCTTTTCCGTAGTTACTTCTGCGGTCACTACCATTCAGTAACGCGACGACATGGTTCTTCTGTATCTTAGGTGTGTTGGCCGTTACCAGGTCGCTGTATTTCTCATAAAAAGCATCTGCTTTCTCGAGGTAGCACAAAATTGTAGCTCTCTCCATTTGTGGAACAGCATTGGGATGTCACTGGAGAAATAGCTTGGCCTAAGTAACATTCTAAGTTTTTTGCGCTAATGTGTTTGTATTTTAGTGATTACCCACTCTCGTCACATTTATCATTCAGAGAGTCCGGTACCTCTGCTCAAGTTCAATTTAGTAATTTAAATATTAAAAGTTGGTAAAATATTTAAAGTTGAAACACCCTCATGTATATTTTTTTTTTATTTATTTGTACTCATCTACTTCTTCATGACCAAGTTTAAGCTATGCAGATTGTGCCTCCTAATAAAATGTCCCTACATAAAACCGGCTTCTGAAATGACCAAAACAAAAATTTACTTGCATAACTAATGCAATATTGCTATGAAACCAGAAATCTCGTTTGACTTTCGAGAATATATACAAACAAAAAAAAAGGAAAGGAAAAGAAAAGAACGGCTAAACAACCACCATTCAATTCGAAGAAAAAGTCACTGCGCAGGCTCAATGCGAAACGAATTCGAATGTTTGCGCCCAACATATGAGCGAGAACGCTTTCAACCCCCCCTAAAGGAATGTGAAACGAGAAAACACGCAAATAGTTGCACGTTTTATGAGCGTTTTGTAGTAGTGAAATAGTGTTTTTTTTGTGGAAAGCAAAAAATTAAAATCTGAAAGGAATAATTAAACTAATTTTTGAAAAATTAGATTTTTTCGGTGTTTTATTATTTTCGAAAATTGTGATTTTTAAATGTGAGTTCAGCGTCGCTGATGTTATCCTGCTGTCAGAATTTCAGTGTGGCTGGGATAGGCACTACAACAAATCGCATGCTTCCTAGTTGTTCGCTCGTGATGTTTGTTTTTGTTGCAGTGGGCTTCGGTGTGCTATTGTGACTGCTGTTGTTGTTCTTATTTTTGCTTGTGCTGGCGACGGTGGTGGTGGTGTTTGCCCGAACAAAACGGCGTGAGTGTCCTTGCATTGCTCAGCAGCGGCGCCAATGCAATAACAACGGCAACAACAACAATACTGACTGACATAAGGAGCAAACGAAAAGTTTCGAAAGAGCCAGTCATCCTGCTGCCTTCTGCCTGATATTGCTGGTGTATCCATCCAAATCGCGGTATATTTTCAATTCAGTTTGTCTTTGTCGTTCGTTGCGGTCGTTACCTTACGTTAAAACGTTGGAATAGGCCAAATCAGTCAAACACAGATTAAAGGAAGTAAATATATATACTTATATATATATATCTAGAAAGCAGCTACGTCAAAACGCCAGAAGGAGTTTTTCACACCAGTATTCCAGTATTTAATGAAAAAAAAAATAAATAAAAGAAATCCAGGTCCGCGTTTCACTTTTCAAACGCCTGTTGACCGAAAAAATTGTAATAAAGCACTGGACTGAACAACGACGAAGACAAAGTGTAGTACCGAGCAAAACAAATTTGAAAAAAATCACGAAAGTTTGTTTTTGAAAACACAGAAAACTGTTGTGCCGTAAAGAAAGCCGTCAAACAATAACAAAAAAACAGAGCACATTTTTAAGCCGTGTTTTTTGTCAAAGTGCAGCAATAAAAAATTCAACCATCCATCTTTTAGCGCAACAAATACGACTAAACAATAAAAATCGTAACAGACGGATAGTATTTATACAGTAGCATAGTTGTAGAGCGTAAATTTTTCCGAATCGAAACCACAGTGTGTGCATAGCAGCAGTGTACTTTTGTTGAAGGAATTCTTGCGTGAAAAGATTAAATTAAAATATTGTAGAAAATTTAAAAGCAAAACGAAATCAACTTAAAGTTTCACAAACATATCCTTAGAGAAGAAAATATTAAAAATTAAAATAAATAAAAGAATTTAATTCAAAAATTAAATCCCATACTCGTCGGCATACCAATAGTCCAACAGACCAACTCATCAACCAACCAACCAACCAAATCACACACTTTAGTGTTCTTTGTAATCCAATTAAGTCCAACTGCTGCGTTTCTATTTGTGCAAGTGTTTGTTTGAAACGCCGCCCCAACAATATCAACATAAAATCGCCGCCCGTCGTACATACATCAAACAGACAAGAGCACTGATACTGTTATTTTCACTTTAAACAAATCCTACTACAGCTATCCGCACACAAAGCAGCAGCAACAACCATCACCAAGGCTTCATCTTGTCAACAACGACTGTTGGTGTAAATCAATCCAAGCCACCTTTAAACAAAAAAAAAATCAATAAATTTCTTAGTTTACTTAGTCGTCGCTAGTCGTTCTCAGTCATTGTCAGTGCGAGTTAGTCGTCATCATGTTGATTGGATTAGTACGCGACTCTGTAATGCAGTGCTTCTGCCATACATGCCGGGCTCCCATTTTGCCAGCTGGTGAGTGAAAATGATTTCTATGAATGTATGCTTTTTCAGCTGTAAATGCCTGTTATGCAAAAACCATTCGTTAATATTCCATAAGTGGGCGATCAGGGTGAACGCTGGGTATGGTATTCTGAAAGAAAACAAAAAAATAAATAAAAATACGGAAAAAATTTAAATACAAAATAAATTATAAAAACATTTTTTAATACTTTTGTAATATGTTTTTTTAATTGTTTTTTTTTTAGTAGTTATATTTTTCAATTTTATTAAGTTTTTTTCTAAATTTTATTAAATTGGTTTTTTATTTTTATTTAATTTAATTGTTTTTTTTGTTTGCTATTTTTATACCATACTTGTATAATATAAACAAAACTATAAAAAACATTGTTTCCAATTTTCTTTTATATTTTTAAATGTTTTGTAATATTTTTATTTGTTTCTTTTTTTTTGTATATTTTCTTTTGTATTGTTTTGTTTTTGTTTTGTAATGATTTTTTTTTTTTTTTCAAATGTATTTTATTTTATTTTTTGTAGTGTAATTTCATTTGAATAAATTTTTTTGTTTTTTAATTTTGTATGTAATTTTTTTTTTTAGTTTTGTATTTTTATTTAAATAAATATTTTTTTAAATTTCGCATTTATTTATTTTAATTATTATTTTTTCTCCGTACTTTTTCTTTTTTTTTGAAAAGACTATGAAAAAATTGTTTCCAATTTTCTTTTATATTTTTTAATGTTTTGTAATGGTTTTGGAATATCTTTTATTTCGTATTTTTTTTTTTTTTGTATTTATTTTTTGTATTTTATTTATTTTTGTATTTTTTTTCTTTTGTTTTGTAATGATTTTTTTTTATGAAATTGTTTGTTCAAATGTTTTGCTGTTTACACTATAAACTTCATTTAATTAAATTCTTTTTTTAAATTTTTTTTATGTAGTTTATTATTATTTTTTTTTTTTAATTTTATATTTTTATGTTAATTGAATATTTTTTTTAGTTTCGCATTTATATATTTTAATTATTATTTTTTCTCCTTTAAAAAAACAAAACTATGAAAAAATTGTTTCCAATTTTCTTTTAAATTTTTTAATGTTTTGTAATGGCTTTGTAATATTTTGTTTTTTTTTTGTTTTTTTTTTGTTTTTTTTTTTGTATTTGTTTGTTTGTTTTTTAATGAGTTTTTATTTAATTTTTTTTCAAATGTATTTTATTTTGTTTTTTGTAGTGTACTTTTATTTAATTAAATTATTTTTTTAAATATTTTACGTAACTTATTTATTTTTTTAGTTTTATATTTTTATGTTAATTAAATATTTTTTTAAATTTCGCATTTCTTTATTTTAATTAATATTTTTTCTTCTTTTTATTTTTGTATTTCAACTTTTATACTACAGTCGCAGTGGCGGCTATTACTATATTTGTTTTTAGTTCATACTTTTTTCAATTTTATTTTATTTTTATTTTTTTTATGTAATTACATTTTTTTCATTTTTTTTATTTCTAAAAGAAAAGAATTTAATTTTATTTATATTTTTTTTGCCTAATTTATTTTATTTAAAAAAAAAAAAATTTTATTTATCTAATTAAATTAATTTTTTTAATTTTTGCATTTCTTTGTTATTATTATAATTGTTTCTTTTTTATCTGAACTTTGAGATTCCGTCGCAGTGGCGGCCATCACATTATTTTGTTATTATATTTTTTTTAATTTGTTTTTCCTTTTTTAATATTTTTTATTTTTTTTTTATTTTTAATTTTTTTTAATTTTTTTAATTTTTTTTTGTTAATTTTATTTTATTATTAGTTTTTTCTGTAATTTATTTTTTTCCACCTTTTTATTTAATTAAATCAATTTTTTTAATTTTTGCATTTCTTTGCATTTTCATCATAATTTTTTCTTTTTTTTTTTCTTTGTATTTCAACTTTGAAATTCCAGTCGCAGTGGCGGCCATCACAAGAAAGATAAAATTAAAATTAACCTGTCGGCCGCTAACTGCTTACGACGAACTTCTTTCAAAATGCTTCTGCTAAAAAGTGACTGTCATTTGAAGGCGACATAAATTCGCACAGAGCTCTGCTTTAATAGCAAATATCCTAATTCAGAGCCAAGATTTCGATAGGGAAAATATGTCATTACCTAAAAAAGCATGAATCAAAAAACAGTTTGTGGGCTGGGCTATCATTGTGTGCGCGTTGTGCTGAAAGCCTTGCAACTTAAAGTATAAAAAAGGAAATTCTATTTATCTATCCATATAATTTCATAAACATATCACACATATGGCGTATAACATCTTTGAATCCCGATAAATATCTCGCGCTTAGTATGAAAGATTAAAAATCGGTAATTTCTTATGAAAAAAAAACAAAAAAAAAAGAATTATAGACTTTACTGTTAATATGAGCAAAATAATCTTTGCACGGAAAGACAAATTTTAAAGATACCTCAATATATTTTATTTTCTCGTATATGAAAGCTCACCCTCCTTTCAACAAATGGAGTTCTGGTCAGACCATCAAGTCCGATCCCATCAGTGTTCAGTCAATTGATAAACAATTCCATTATCAAAGAACAATTCGAAAATCGAAGCTTCACACAAAATAGTAATCAGTCTCATGCATTCCAGCAACTTAGGGTCAGACGAGCACATTTTTCATCAAAAGGACATCCTTTTGAAGTCACAGTCCTCTAACCTCAATAATACTAATAAGAACGTAGTAGTACGCGCCTTAATAAGTATAGTAAGTTGCTGTTTTGCTTGATCTTGCCTCATAATGTCTCCATGTACTGTACAAAATCAGGCTAGTGAAACATATGAGTGGTGTAGTGTACAAAGTATAAAGCCTGCTTATTTTGTAAAGTTTCCGCACTGTGTGCCTGTAACTAGCGGTAGTTTTTGTTGGGATGAAGTTTTCTATTGACGCAATACGCTTTTCTAGGCACATCCGTAGTCCTTGTTTTGCAATGAGAAATAACAACTTACTTTTGCTATTTACCCTTTTAAATGAACTGATTGAAACTATTTCAAGTAATTTTCAGTATTTGATAAATTTTTATATTTTAAAGTAAGCTGTGCTTCTCCGAGACCAGATTTTTCTCATGGCTGAAGCAAAAAAATTTGGTTTATGTGTGTAAATTCTCTACTTCTGACATTTAAAAAAGCAAGGAATGAGTTACATTTCCCATTTATCTGTTTCTCTTGCTTTTCCACCTGCTTGGTCGAGCCAAAGAATATATAATATTTCCTGAAGCGCTGAAATATCATTTATGTTATACAAAATACTTAAGCTAGAGCTTGCGATAATAGATACACTACCACTTACCTGAAGGAGACCGGTGATCAGGTGTTATGAAGAAAACATGGAGTCTATATGAGGTGATTGCTAGAGTTATTAGGATTTTTAGTGCATATGTTCATCGAACGTCGAGCCCCCAAACAAAAATTAGTTATCTTGGCTTGATAGCTGGAGCGACTCTGCTGCAGGGTTATATCCGATCTACTATATGTGAGACTAATTGAAGCAGGTAATCAGCTAGGGTATAAAACAACAAATGATAGAAAATGTTTTTTTCTAATACTGGTCGGATCACGGCAGGCAATGACAAATCTTCGTGAGTATTTCTATCACGAAATAGTTGCTCATAAAAAACCATTTGTCGTTCGGAGGCGGCATAAAACTGTAAGTCCCTCCAGTTGTGCAAAAACATCAAGACGCACACGATAAATAGAAGAGGGCCGAGCTAAACGCAAAGAAATGGGTGTAAATTTCAAAATACTATCTCCACATGGCTGTAAGTCTTGCTGCCTATCAAACAGAGCTCAGAATTGAATCCATATGTTAGGATATCCCACATTACGCGAATCATTCCTTGCATAAGCTTGCTCAGAACTCCAGATATTATTTGAGAAATGTGCTGCTAACATTTATAATCAAAGAATGATCTCAGTGGCGGTGGTTTTGACTACCGCGAAATTTGTGCTGTCCAAGTTTTCGTTTGAGTGAGTAGATGGACAAACTATTGGTAAGATGCAACCAGTGCATGCTTTGAAGCAAGAACTTCGTAAGCCATTTAAGAATTCCGCACATGGAAGCTAGTTGGTGAATTAATAAGTCTATGGCGTAACTTGGTTAAGCAATGACTAAGCAATGTTTATTTATTCTGTGGTTACAAACTTCCTTCGCTCAGTGCCGACTACTTCACGAGCTGAGTGCATCTATTGTATGTACTCAGTGGTGATTGTGAGGAATCGCTTTACCGTAAGGTGTATGGGCTTAGCCAAAATGTTTCTTCCAATCTCGGAGGGCCTAATGAAAGAGTTATCTACTCCCATTAACGAGGTTGTAAAGTTGACATTTGATGGCATAGTTGTACAGCTAATGCCCTATTACTTAGAAAGCTGGTCTGCAGCACATAATAATACTCTCTTGGTCATTGAAGTTTTTGGGTGAGTCACTCTGTTACTTAGTTATGCGGTGACTAGTAGACAAGGAGGACTGGTTCATCTAATTTCATCTGGCTTAAACAAATGTATGGTTCCACAATTCGTGACATATCTGAGAGTTAATTTCTTATCTAACTATAAAAACTACATTTGTTCTGCTTGCCTTCAGGATAAGACCAGAAAGTATAAGTATTTTGTTTTCGCACAAACATCTGAGTTATCTCGGTTACTTGGAGCGGACTACTAAATAATACAATGGCTGATTTACGACTTGAGTTTGCCATTATTGGAAACACAGTGTATAGGGGGATCACTTAGGGAAGCTTCGCTTTTTCTTGTCATTTGACACATTTCTATGAGTTTTAATCAAAAACTTGAATCATTCTTAAATTAACAGTAATTTTTGCATATCTACAATACACAAACACATTTTTGTAATATATATTCCGCTGCATTGGATTTACAGATTTTCGAACTACTTTGTGCTAGTTAGTAGTTATTCGTTTTCACTTTTATGAGTAATTTTCAAAATTTCCAATATTTTCTGCCATTAACGATAATCACAATTGCACGAAAGCCTTATGTAAGTAAACAAACCCCTAAGGAAAAATGCACGAATAAAAAAACTAGTCAATGCCGGCACGCAATGCTATAAAAATTAGTTAATAATAGCAACAATAGTGGAAAACGTTTGCGAGTAATATAAAACTACACGCGTGCAAAAGCGAACTGAAACGAACTGACACAAAGATATGTAGACGATAGTGAGGTTAAAGCGCGCAGGAGGTGATGGGCATGGCGAGCAGTTGGCGACGGCCGGCTCAGCGCCAACAAATAGGCTATATAAATTTTACAATCGTGCAGCAGTGCCGACAATGTGCAGACATGTGGCGCCAAGGCGAACGCTGTCGATGATGAGTCATAACTAAAACGTTTTTATTAGTGGCGATGTTTGACTATTTGACTATTTGCTGCTTGCCAGCGCATATTTGGGAGCCGACGCATATGAGAAGGAGGCTAAAGAACAACTCGGGTGGTGAGAACTAAGAGTTAATAAATCATCTATGTGGATTATAAAAATACTGCAAAGTTCAACAGTAGAGCAAACAAAGCAAACAAAAAAAGCAAAAAAGAAAAACGAAAAAAAAAAAAATAATAAAAATAAGTAAGCTGTTAATGGCGCAAATCATTAGAAACATCATAACAAAATATTAAAAATCCAAATGGAATTCGCGGTGGATACAATTCTCAGTGGTGGAAAGGAGTACTAGGCTTCTCACACGTGTCACAAAGTCATGCCATTTGTTATGGCCGTGAAAAGTACAACATATAGCTCACTTTTAGGCGCTCAATACATATATAATATACGTAGTGTAGAAAATAAAGTCGCGTGCCTAGAAAACAAGAAATGACCCAAACAACAAACCAAAATTGCAAACGGAAAGCAATTAGCAAAATAAATTTTACTACAAAAAGTAGGAAGAAACAAAAGCTGCGCTGTGAATCTCGGCTGTTCGACAGGCAAAAATTAACACAGCACAATTCACGAAATTGGGCACAACGGACCGATTGGACTGCGGGCAGATACTGCGTTTGCAAGAGTAGGTGATTAACAACGAAAATTACTCATTTGCTGTGTACCGGAGGCTCAGTGAGCAAGTGCAAAGATGGGAAAACATAATAAACACATAAGAAAAATAACAGGAGCGCGACGAATTATCAAGTTTTTCGGTTTTTTTAGTATTAATTTTTTTTATTTATTTAGGTTTTATTTATGTATTTTATAGTATTTTTTTTTATATTTTGTTAATATAATTTGTTTTTTTTTTATTATTGTTTATATATTTTTTTTATAAAAGTATATTGCATTCTACTATAAAAATTTTACAATTCAAAGTTCCAGACTTTGTAAAGAAGTTTTCAGAATTTAAAAAATTTTTCAGAATTTCATTAAAATACTAGCAAACGCGGCGAACTCCGTTTCGCCACCAGATGGCTTCGTTTTTTGTAACATTTCGTTTGTTGATTAAAAGATGAAGAAAAATTATATTTTTTTTTGTTTTATATTTGAAAAGGAAAAATTTTATTTCATTTCACAACAGTAATGAATTCATTTCGATTACAAAAATGAAGTGTAATTTAGTTGAATTTCTCTACGTAAAAAATGAAAGTGAATCCAAAGTAAATACTGAATGGAAGCGTTATACGTGTCCGCAATGTCGTTATACGTGTCGCTATACGTGGCAACATCTGCCTGAAATCGCCTGCCAACAATATCATCAAGCCGCCAAAGATGTTGTTATTTCGTCGAAGATCCTGTTAAGTTAAGTGCTTAAAGTGGTTTCTTATGTGCCATTGTGCACTCATCCCAAACAATGAGCTTGCATTGAGCAGAGTGCATACTATAGACCTCACGGAGCCCGAGACCTCTTCAACGAATGCAAAACCGTGGAAATTGGTTCGTGAGTTCTGGAGTTATAGTGTCAGGAAAGAAAACCCGACTTATTTCTATATTATAGATTACACTTTTAATCAGTTTTTAGGAAACTTCTGGTCATGCAACTTTGTAGTCCACTCGATTTTAAGATGGCAAGGTGTAAGTTTGAAGTCGCTCAAAAATGGCATTGAGTTTTGAGAATTTTTTTTTGCATATCAAGTCGACAATTTGCTTCCTGTTCGCAAGTCTTTAACAAACATGGAAAAAATTGTGGTATTGCACAACGAAGAAAAATTTTAAAAAATCAACGAGAATTTTGAGTCACTTAAAACTTGCACTTTATAAAAATGCAATGGGCTATAAAACTGCATATCTAGAATATTACTAAAAATTCTGAATGAGAAGTAGGAAATTTTGATGTATATATTTTTTTTTAATTTTCTAAATTTTTGAGAATTTTGTTCAGTAAGGATTCACTATTAAACGTTTAACTCCATAACAATGCTTCCCAATTGTGCAAATTTTGTTTTGAAAAAAAAAAAAATAATAAATAAATAAATCTGTGCGCGAACTTCATAGAGCGTTGGCGGCATCTGCGGTTCATATTTCTTTCAAAATGAGGAAGGATGAATGCTGTTACAATGAATGGCGAACGCTAAGGAACCAGGGTGACTGATTTTTTGTTTCCAAAAATTAATCAGCTAAACACGCCACACCATTTGATTCCAACAAGACGGTCCCCTTACAGCGCGCTGAACAAAAGATATATTTAAATATTCAAGTCACCATTAACGCCAAGCAGTCTAGGATTGGAGTAATCTAATGAACCAACTAAATGCAAAAAATAAACGCCATAAAATTATCTACCAGTTTGTAAGGGAAATATTCATTCCAACAATATCTCTGATTCGTGTTATCATTATACACATACAAACAATATTTTATTTCCTCCCACTCACTCGTTCGCTCACGTGCTTTCTGCATACCAACAACAATCAATAAAATCCCCAACGCGCTGATGGCTGCATGTACACGTGCGGTCACCAGTCACAAGCGCGCTTCCAAACAAAATGATAATGATAAATAATAAAAGAAAAATTAAAATAAAGCAACGGAAGTGATTTTGCCCACAGTGTTGACTTTCATAATGATTGTACTACGCTTTGGGCTGGCAAATAATCATGATTACCTACTCGATGCTTCCGTTGCCGAATTTTTATCTACCCGCATTGCCTCGCCACGCTTCGTCGCATGCCTATCTCAGACCTACCTCATTGTTATGCCGCCATGCAGCATAAATAAATTATTCGATAGCTTAAATTTGCAAATAAATATGAAACTTCAATGAGGCATACAAGCGAGTTGCATTAGTATTGATTGCTAAAGCCGCTCAAGTGAGCTTTCGTGTGTTGCCGAAAATAATGTTAATCATTATTGGTTTTTTTGTTTTTGTTTTTTGGTTTTCGGTTCATTTTGTTTTTGTTTTTTCTGTTTTTGTTTTTGATATTTGTCGCCGCGCTTCATTGCCTATGAACGCATAAATAATGTAGCTGCCTTCAGCAATACTGTGGGGAATTTTCACAATTTCGAGATTTATGGTTTCAAACTACATAGAATATGCAAATCAAATATGGCATATCTAACTACTTCTACGCTTGTTATTTTGTGTGAACCAAACGCTTAAATGGGGATTTGCGCTCTGCATGAGATTTTAATGAAACATTTTGAAGCTCCAAATTTTGACTATAAAATTTGTGTTTGACATGTTGTCTTTTTAATTCACTGTGCTTTAATTTGATTACTGCTCGCATGTTCTGTTTCAGTTAAAAATGAATTTTTTTTGTATATTACATTCATTTTGTAAAGAAAGTGTATATCAATTTCTTAATAGAATAAAAAAAATTATTTTGAAATTCACCCCCCAATATCTAATATTACAAGACTTATCTATTAAAATGAACACTCACGAGGTATTTCATATGAATAACAACGATTTTTCGTAAAATAAATTTCAAAAATGCTAAAAAGCTGCAAAAAGCTCCCGATATTCAACATGCAGTAAGCTTTCACGCAGGCTTTCATTAAATTTTTGTGCAGTGCTTAAGCGAGTTGTGAATAATTTGCTCTATGCGCATGTATTTCCAACTAACTTTAAATAAATATTTTTGAAAACAATTACACTAAAGCTTAGGTGGCGGTGTGCACTTTACTTGGGAAGTCCGGAATAAGATTAAAAGACGATTTGCATAGTATTCTAATAGATACTTGATACAGGCGCCAATTTTTGTACTAGTTTTTTTGCCATTTAAATATCTTTTGAATAGTGCTGCTTTAACATATTTTGAACTGAATAGTGTTTAACATAATTTTTAAAATAAACCTAAGAAGAATTTTTTTATGTAAACTAACCTCAATAATGGGAAAAGTGTTTTTGTTTAATAGCGGTCGCCCCTTGGCAGCCAATGACAAATGTCCGAGGGTATTTCTGCCGTAAAAAAGCTTTTCATAAGAAACCCTTTACTGTTCGGAGTTGGCTTGAAACGCACACCACAAATAGGTGGAGGAGCTCGACCAAATACCTAACAGAAGTGTAGGCGCCAATTATTTATTTTAAGTTCATCAGCAATAAATGGCGCCTATTCGTGTTGCACAAGCCAATATGCCTAGCGTAAAGTTAAGGGATCTATGCTCTCAGCATAATAAGAAAACTGGTTGCTGTTTACCGATGAATGCCGATATAATACTTTAAGGTGTATTTTTTTTTTCTTGGTCGGATATTTGCCATAACTACTATGACTTACTCATTTACACCCCGTTGCAAAATTATAAACACAACCTTTTTTTTATAAAAAAGTAGTTCATATTACAAGAACTTTGTATCGGATTTTTCAATCCTTAACTAAAAACCACCATATAACGGAAAGTTTCAAACTTTGTACAAGATTTTTCAAAATTCAATAAAACTTTCAACTTTTTAGCAAGAGTTTTTAGAATTATTCTGGGTATGCAGATTTATAGCCTACTAAGTTTCAAGTGACTGCAAAAAACCGTTGATTATGGTTTTTTTACGTTCCCAGGACAGTCGGATTGACGTTACAAGAACGACCAGTATTTATATCCTGCCAAAAACTGCCACTCCAGCAGCATTCCCCTTACATGTATGGGGAATATTTATGCTGTTCCAACAACAAAACGTCGAGGATATACTTTGCATGTAATTGATGTGTCTTGTATTAAATCCGATTTATTAACAATTCTTCAACCGAAGTTTGAAAGACATCGAACAGATGAAAGACATCTTCTAACTGATCAACCAATTTTTTTATAAATTCGAATAGAAAATAGAATATAGGAATAGTATATTCAGTATATTCATATACTGTAGCACATACTTCAAAGCCTCAGTAGATCAGTTTTCATAATAATAATAATAATAGTAATAAAAGCAATATATGGCACTATTGGTCCGTTAAGGGTTAGTACCAATGTTTTAGCATTCCAGATAACTTTTAAATTAACTTCTATTTTTCTTTTTGCTCAAATCACCTACACTAAAATTCATTGGCAACCCTATTTTACATTTATATACATTATACATTTAGTATTGAAAGTTGTATGGCAACCCTATGAGGAGATATATCGGAATTTAATCCATTGAAATCAATTCTCACTTGATGGCCCAATCGGTACATTTTATTTATTCTTTGAAAATTTATTAAAAGTGGCAACTTGATATGAGCAATCTCAGGGATAACATTTATCTATTTAAATTTATTCGGTAAAGTAATATCTGTCTACAAAATTTCATTCCAATTTACAGAACGGAGCTCCCATAGCATCAGCTAAAAAAAATAGGAGGTGTTTACGAGAATGGCTCACTTAAATTATAATAATAATAGGATATAATTAAAATTTCCAAATACTTGTCTAGTGATAGATATGTATTACAATTTTAGATATATTTTTAAGTAAAAAACATTTCTATCTTAGAAATACGTGGCAACCTCGTTCGTAATTATTTTGAGTCTAAAGGTTTTGCAAGTATTTTTTCGTTATTTATCTACTAATATTTTACTGACTGCATGTTTTAAATATAATTTTTTATAAAACGAGTTGGCAACCCTTTTAAAAAGATTTTTTCATAACCAAATACTTACCTTGTGATAGGTATGTATGTGTTATTACTTTAGATAACTTTTGAAGTAAAAAAAAATTCTGTATTGGAAATACGTGGCAACCTCGTTCATAATAATTTTAAGATGGGGGGGTTTGTAAGCCTTTTTTATTGCTTTTGCTACTAATATAATATTAAACTAACAGAATATTTTTAATATAATTTTTTTTTTTTGTAATTAAAGGGTTGCCAACTTTTAAAAAGTTACTACTTGTACACCTCCCATTTAGTATACTATTGTAATACTAGAATAAGGTTTTACTAATGGTAAAATAATAATTTTTTTTTTTTTATAACAAAGTTTGGCAACTCTGTTCATTACCATGCAAACTTAAATCTTCTTGGCAGAATTGTCGTTGATTATTCCCTTTGTTACCCAGCGTGCTTGTGCGTAGCGTATTTTGTATTTGCATTTTGTATTTTATTATATCACTGCTCTTAATTTCTAGCCGAACTTCCAACTTCCATTGCCGCATTTCATTTTATTATCATGTAACAATTTTCTTCATTAGTCAGCCTTGACCCAATCCACTTTTCTCTTGCATGTGCGGAATTTCAATTCTATGCTCTCATTGCTGTTTGAACAGCGGACGTGCAACATGAATACAAAAATGTAAGAATGTCAAAGACGCAGTACAGAGTTGCAGTTATTTTTGCACATTCCGAGAAGGCACTTCAAAAGGTCTTCATTTCGGTGCAAGAAATCAGCATATTTTGCTACGCTCTAATTGCAACTGAAGTCGGCAAACACGTTGGCGCATATGTGCATGCATAACGCATATGTATGGAAGTGCCAATGTTATGCGAGCAAGCCATGGCATGTCACACCTCGAACACACACTCGACCACTCGTATTAGATTCCAATTTGCAGTTACTATCAGTCGCCTTCTAAACATTAGATTCACAGCATTCGCCCAGCAAGTGATACTGCCGTAGCGCATTTGTCCCAGCTTAAGATGCTGGCCGCTTTGATGCGAAGGTCAAAAGTGGCTGCTGAATGCTTTTGCTACGTTTTTGTTTTTCCACCTTCCGCTTGGCTTATAGATTTGGTGTCATTAGATATTGCAGAGTGCAGCGTCGTCGAGTGTTTATGCAATGCTTCGTTAACTACAGTTTCTTCTTCGTTAGCTTTCCCTTTTTGCTTGTCTTTGGGGCAATTGGTTACTCATACGCACTGGTGGTTGCGCGCCCTCTAAAACACTCGGACAGAGTTACATACATTGCACTAGGTAAGTGCGCTTGTTTTAGTATGTGTCCGCGGTTATGCAGTTGATTCTAACACTGAGTTTAAGATAAAAACACACAAAGTCAAGTGCGGCCTGAAAAAGCAAAAATGTGAATGCAATTAAATTTGAGGAGATGAGAATGTCAGGCAGTTAGCGGCAAAGGCCATTTTCGATGGTGGCAACTAATTGCAGTTATTACAAAGTGCGGCTTTGTTTATCTTACAAATGTTTATTTGTCTATTTATTTATAGAGTTAGAGTTAATTTTGTCTTATACTCAATTATTTATAATTGATGATATGACTATGAATAAGTTCGTGCGGTTTTTTTCGAAATTTGAAACTTTATTGACGTAAAATGGTTACAAATTTAGTATTCAAAGTATTGTCCATCGCTTACTACTACTTTTTCCCATCTTTCTGGCAATTCACGGATTCCCTTTGTGAAAAATTCGGTCGGTTTTGCCGCAATCCACGAATCGATCCATTTTTTGACTTCATCGTAATTACGGAAGTGCTGGTCAGCCAGGCCATGTTGCATCGATCGGAAGAGATAGTAATCGGATGGCGCAAGGTCTGGACTATACGGCGGGTGGGGTAGGACATCCCATTTGAGCGTTTCTAAGTATGTTTTGACCACTTGTGCAACATGTGGCCGAGCATTGTCATGTTGCAAAATAACTTTGTCGTGTCTATCGGCGTATTGCGGCCGTTTTTCTCGCAGTGCTCGGCTCAAACGCATCAATTGTCGTCGGTAGACATCCCCCGTAATCGTTTCATTCGGTTTCAGTAGCTCATAATACACAACACCCAGCTGGTCCCACCAGATACACAGCATAACCTTCAGGCCATGAATATTCTGCGCCGACGTCGATGTTGAAGCATGGCCAGGGTATCCATACGTTGCCCGACGTTTTGGATTGTCGTAATGGACCCACTTTTCATCGCCAGTCACAATTCGATGCAAAAAACCCTTTCTTTTGTGCCGTTGAAGCTGTTGTTCGCATGCCATAAAACGGCGTTCAACGTCTCTTGGCTTCAATTCATACGGCACCCAATGGCCTACCTTTCGGATCATTCCCATGGCTTTTAAACGTTTGGAAATGGTTGATTGATCAACTCCCAAAGTTTTTGCAACCTCTTCTTACGTTTGAGCCGGATCTTGATCGAGCAATTCCTCCAATTCGATATCCATGAACTTTGGCGGCGCACCCTCGCGTTCTTCGTCTTCCAAGCCAAAATCACCACTTTGAAAGCGTGCAAACCACTTCTGGCACGTTCGCTCAGCTAGAGCATGCTCACCATAAACTTCCACCAAGATACGATGACTTTCGGCTGCTTTTTTCTTCATATTAAAATAATGAAGAAGAATTCCCCGCAAAAACACATTATTTGGCACGAAATTCGACATTTTCAAGTGTGGTAAAAATATTGTTGTTTACGCTTGAAATAAAAAACTTATACTGACGTTTGTGCCTTACGACAGTAGCTCTCCAATGAATGTTTGGAAATGTGGATCGATGGAATAATAATCAAGTTACGCCATCTGTTGTAAAACCGCACGAACTTATTCATAGTCCTATTAAGATTATGCACCAAGTACTTGGAGTAGACTTTTAAAAAGATTTTTAACGTGCTTGATGCTAATCTGAACTCCAAATATATTAGCTCCGGATATGATGTATACGAAATGTTCCGATTTGAAAGTACAAAGATTACCATAGTCATTTCGTAAACGGCTTAGCACTAAGTGTAAAATTTTTTCAACTCTAATCAGTGCAATAGACTTTTAACGGGAAGGAATTCATAGCTTATTTTGTATTTTTTTTACCAAAAAATAGATTCGGGAATGTTCAAGCATCAGATTACTAGTAAAAGAAAAGATTATGATGCGTTCGACAGATCTTCTAAATAGATGCATTTTTTCGTGTATTTTATGCAGTCTCCAAATATGTAAAATATACGCAAATTTCAATTTTCATAATTGTTCGATTCTCAGCTTCTTGCATAATTTCTAGAAAAGAATTTTTCCAACAAGTGAAAACAATATATTCTCATTTCTTTCATTTTTGGCGTGATTTTCGCATTACTCGGAAAATTTTTTTCTAGAAATTAATCAAGAAGCTGAGAATTGGAAATATATACTAGGTTGCCCGTATTCGACGGACCCATGTGTTTTTTGGGCCCATTCCAATCGACGAGGCTTGTCCACAGGCAACAATCTTTGCGTCAATTGAATCTTATACGGGAATAAAAGCAAATCAATGCGGATAATTCGTTGTAAAGTGGTCCGAGCAATGCCCAACTGCTGAGAACGGCGATTTTGAGATGCCCTTGGCGACGTCTCAACACTGGCCCGTGCAAGAGCAATATTCTCATCCGATCGCCGTGGTCGGTTTTGATTTGGTCTCTTTGGATTAGAAAGAGCATCACCAGTCGAAAACCTTTCGTACAAACGTTTAATGGTGTTCTTAGAAGGCGCACTTTAAAATTTATTTCTTTCTATTTAATTTCTTCAATTGACTTCTTTTGTTAAATGTAAATTTCAATAATTTGGGAGCGCTCGCGTGGCGTGAACTGTTCCATGGTAAAAATCTGTTTGGACTGACGCTTCCAATGGGGTATGTCATTAAGCGATCTGACGTCTCTGCCAAAAGAGACAGGGTTGCCAGATGGGTCCGTCGAATATTGGCAATCCTGTATACATTCACATACAACCTTTATGGAAGTCATCTACAAGGATCGCCTCCGAGCGGCAGAGAGTTTTTTACGAGGAGCTTATTCAAGGCAAAAATACACTCGAGGGAGCGACCGCCATCAGAGAAAACTTTCTATCAACCTTCGCATTACTAATAGTGGATGGCGAAAAAGGCCGGAAGGAAATATAAAATTTATTGTATCCAACCCTAGCCAATAAATATATTCGTATATCAGAATGGCTCAACAGTTTTCCTAATTAATTTTTAACATTTATTTGCAATTAAACGAAAGTCGCATTGCTTTCGTTTGATTTTGACTTTTGTTTATATTTATATATATTCTCTCATATTTATTTCTAAGTACTGAGTTCAAATATGCAGTGAAACCTTTTGAATTTTGAAGTTTTGAACCCAAATTAGAGCAACAACTGCCACATTCCCAACACAGGTAGTTTACATATATCTTTTTAATATATTTTTTAAATGCTATTTTCGCACAGATACCATAACTACCATCTTTCTCTATTTCACAAGTTTTTCATTAAATCTAGTGTGCAATAAAATAATCGAAGCTACATCCCACTATAAATATACGACACACACGAGATCACCTCTGCGTATGAGTAACACTTTATTGTTTTAGACACGTTCGCACATACAAGCAACCATATATGAACTAACAGAAATACATCAACTAAACATATATATCTAACCACTGCATTGCGTCAGCTTACTAACTTTAGCAGCTGGTATGTAGTTTATTGCACTATACAGTCGCTCTGTATTAATATAATTCTCTGTTGTAGACTTGTGCGTGGAGCAAAGTAAATGAAAAGCCATAAACTACAAATGTTGTGCTCGTCTTCTTTGTGACAAGTCTGGTTAGGGGCATTCATGCAACGGTGAACGAAAAAAAAAAATAAGAACTAAAAATTGTAAAAATTTGAAGTGTTAAATCAAAAATGTTGATATTTTTTAAAGCTGCAGTCGGTGGAATTGTCGCATGATGGCTTTTATGAACTTTTAGCAACTCAATATATAAATTTTCATAATTTTTTTGTGAAAACATAGTTCATCTACAACAAATACCCCATAAATCTAAGTTAAAGACTCTGTAAATTCTCTTTGATTTTTAATATCTCTCCCGCCTTCAGGGTGTGGCGCATTTTCAAATTTTTTGTTGGTTTTCGGTTTTCGCGTGTTGCTTTCATTAAATTCTACACTTAAAGAAATAATGAAAGGGCCAAATGATGTAAAGAAAAAGTTCTTATTTTTTATTTTATTTAAAGAAATGTATGCTATTGCTATTGCGGCCGCCGTAACCGAATGGGTTTGTGCGTGAGTACCATTCGGATTTCAGAGAGTGAACGTCGGTTCGAATCTCGGTGAAACACCAAAGTTAAGAAAAACATTTTTCTAATAGCGTTCGCCCCTCGGCAGGCAATGGCAAACCTCCTCATAAAAATATCTTCGGCGTCGGCTTGAAACTGTAGGTCCCTCCATTTGTGGAACAACATCAAGACGCACGCCACAAATAGGAGGAGGAGCCCGGCCAAACACCCAAGAAGGGTGTACGCGCCAATTCTATATATATATATGCTATTGAAGTGAAACTTTTTACACGTCGATGGACGAGCGAGAATGGAGAGTAAAATTTCAAGGTCATGCAACGTTTTGGGCATTTTCGTTCCGCGAGAGAGAAAAAAGATATAACGTAGAGGAAAAGGAGAGAGAGAGCTATACTTTATATATATCTTAGATACACTTTAGGCTATTGTTCCTTGTGGTTGCTAATTTCTAGTGAGAAATAACACTGCCTACTTTTTGGCGCTTGCTTGTTGGTGCAAACTTGTAGGAAATTAATTTTTGGTGTCTACTTTTTGGCGTTATATTTCCTTGGTGCCTACTGTTTGGGGCGTTTTTGGGTGTTAATTTTTTTGGCTTTTTTTTTGGTGCCTACTTTTTGGCGCTTATTTCCGTTTCCTGGCTAGTGCTTAGTGCGTACTATAAAGTGCTATCCATTCCGGCGTCGGATTTATTGGTATTGCCTTGCGGTAATTTGTGCCGTTTTTGTCTATTTGTATTCTCTGCAAATGTTGTGAATTTATTTAGATATATATTCTTTCTCTCTCTCTCTCTTGCTCTCTCATTCTGTCTCGGGTCTCTCCCTCTCTTTTGTCTTATTTTTAACATACTGCTTTTCTTAGATTTTTTATGTAGCCAAAAACTACTTAGAAATAATGAAACTCTCACGGAACGAAATAATGATAGAGCCAAAATATAAAAAATTAATAAATTTTATAAAAACTAGCGTCAGTATTTCAATATTTTGTGGATATATCCTTGTTAATTATGATTTACTGCAATCGGGGTGACATTGAATCAATCATCATTTTGACGGCGTTTTATCAATTCAACACCACTCAGTTCGGATTACATCTTTCAATTGTCTAACGTTTTCAAATTGTCGCCCATTATTGGATATTTGTTTTCATAGGATGCTCCAAAGATTCTCTATCGGGCTGAAGTCTGGACTACTAGCGGGCCATTCTATAATGGGATATCATGGGACAAAAACAAAAGTCCTTAGTTCTGCTGCTATTAAACTGTTATTAAACCGCTGCCTTATTCTATTGAAATATCCCCTCAAGTTCTCCTACTTCATCTGCAAAATCAACAAAGACCTCATCCAACAGCTCTATGTATTTTTCGCCGGTATTTAAATTGCGATCTTACCCAGGATATCCAATAGCAGGCCAAATCATTAGCGAACCACCACTGAAGTTTCGGGTCTTTCGCTTTTCTTTAGCTTTCCGTTTGTCGGCCCAATATGTTTTTTAATTATCGGCACTATGAATGCAAAACTTCTTCTCATCAACAAATACTACGTTTTGCCACTCCTCGTCCCAAAATTGGTATTTTTCTACAAATTTAAAGCTCCCTACTTTATGACGCGTTTTCAGCATTGGCTTGGGTGTGGGATTAACGTACTCAAAGGGATCGCCTGCTTTTAAAATTTTCTTAATACGTCTCACAGAAACTTTTACAATTTAGTGAGCGTTGAATTTCCGACGGGCTGTGCATTTTATTTACTGCAAGCGGACGTATTTCTTTTAAGTCTCGTTGAGAAAGTATTAGTTTTCTGCCAGAAGTTTTATTCTTTCCATAATTTTCACATAATTTTAAATAATGGGGCACTACATTTTTTTGTTTATGAATTTTCTCAGCTGTTTTATGTGTTTGACAATTGATTTTCATTTTTCAGGATTTATAAAAATTCGGCAAATTCACATCGGAATTAAAAACACAAAAAACAGAAAGAAATAAATTTGGGTGCGCTGTTTTATAGCCCATTAAATTTTAGTATAATAAATCATATATTTGATAAAAAGTTAATAAAAATGAAAACAAGAAAAAAAAAGTAGTTTACGCTGCTCAAATGTCGCATATGCTCAAGAATTCAGCTATTCATATAGTGCATGTGAACAGAGATTAATAGAGATAGGTTGGGAGAGTGATTAGACAGAGGTAAGAGTAGTAGCTGAGAAGCTTGGACGATGACTATATACGAATCCCGCATCGGTTGGAGTGCTTGGAGAAGTATTTTCTGGAAGATTTTTGAACCTTTGCAAGTTGGCGACAGAGAGTATCGTAGGCGATGGATACGCTTTTAGAAAGTAAAAACCTATGAATTATAGGAATCCCAAGGAACTCGCTAGATATTTGAAAGGCCTTCTAAAAAACTCATAAAGCACTCTAGAGAGCTCATAAAGTATAAAACTTCATTCAGGTATTCGTGAAAAAATTGGATAGTAGATTTCATATTAGAGTCTGAAAAAATTTATAGTAGATTGCATAGTTGAGTCTAGAAGCAACAGACGTTGCTGCCTCTGAAGCCGTCTATAAATTTTTCGAAACCACATAGAATCTTTCTTAAATAAGAAAAAATTTTCTTAAAGTCGCTAATAAGTCTAAAGTTTCTAATAACTCTAGAAAAATATTGGAATAGGTGTAAAAATTGTATAGAAAAAAATGTAGATTTAAGTAAACTACTCTTGGAACAGGCTACAAAATTCGTAGAACTTCTTAGAAGGTTCGTGGGATGTTTTACAAACTATAAAAAAAATCTGGCGAAAACTTTATAAGAAGCAAAAGTAAAATTAGGTACCTTTTTGAACACTTAGGAACGCTTAGAAATTCACAGAAATATCTAGAAATCTATCTGAAAATATGATTAAACAACTCTCGACACTTTCCAGAAAATTTATAGGAGCTTTCTGCAACATCTTCAAGGAACTTCATAGAGCTTTTTCAAGCACTTGAATATTCTCATTTCTTTTTGACGAAAGTATTTTTACTTTCGCTTCAAAAATATATATACGAATAGGTTGAAAAATGTACATCTTAAAAAAAAATTTTTTTTAATTAAATTTTAATAGGACTATGAATAAGTTCGTGCGGTTTTACAACAGATGGCGTAACTTGATTATTATTCCATCGATCCACATTTCCAAACATTCATTGGAGAGCTACTGTCGTAAGGCACAAACGTCAGTATAAGTTTTTTATTTGAAGCGTAAACAACAATATTTTTACCACACTTGAAAATGTCGAATTTCGTGCCAAATAATGTGTTTTTGCGGGGAATTCTTCTTCATTATTTTAATATGAAGAAAAAAGCAGCCGAAAGTCATCGTATCTTGGTGGAAGTTTATGGTGAGCATGCTCTAGCTGAGCGAACGTGCCAGAAGTGGTTTGCACGCTTTAAAAGTGGTGATTTTGGCTTGGAAGACGAAGAACGCGAGGGTGCGCCGCCAAAGTTCATGGATACCGAATTGGAGGAATCGCTCGATCAAGATCCGGCTCAAACGCAAGAAGAGGTTGCAAAAACTTTGGGAGTTGATCAATCAACCATTTCCAAACGTTTAAAAGCCATGGGAATGATCCGAAAGGTAGGCCATTGGGTGCCGTATGAATTGAAGCCAAGAGACGTTGAACGCCGTTTTATGGCATGCGAACAACAGCTTCAACGGCACAAAAGAAAGGGTTTTTTGCATCGAATTGTGACTGGCGATGAAAAGTGGGTCCATTACGACAATCCAAAACGTCGGGCAACGTATGGATACCCTGGCCATGCTTCAACATCGACGTCGGCGCAGAATATTCATGGCCTGAAGGTTATGCTGTGTATCTGGTGGGACCAGCTGGGTGTTGTGTATTATGAGCTACTGAAACCGAATGAAACGATTACGGGGGATGTCTACCGACGACAATTGATGCGTTTGAGCCGAGCACTGCGAGAAAAACGGCCGCAATACGCCGATAGACACGACAAAGTTATTTTGCAACATGACAATGCTCGGCCACATGTTGCATAAGTGGTCAAAACATACTTAGAAACGCTCAAATGGGATGTCCTACCCCACTCGCCGTATAGTCCAGACCTTGCGCCATCCGATTACTATCTCTTCCGATCGATGCAACATGGCCTGGCTGACCAGCACTTCCGTAATTACGATGAAGTCAAAAAATGGATCGATTCGTGGATTGCGGCAAAACCGACCGAATTTTTCACAAAGGGAATCCGTGAATTGCCAGAAAGATGGGAAAAAGTAGTAGTAAGCGATGGACAATACTTTGAATATTAAATTTGTAACCATTTTACGTCAATAAAGTTTCAAATTTCGAAAAAAACCGCACGAACTTATTCATAGTCCTTAAGAGCTTTTTTTTCAACGTATTTTGAAATAAAATTATAGAATTTTTGTTTGGTTTTGGAATTTTGTTTTTGTATTTATTTGTTTTTGTTGTTATTTAAATTTTTTTTAAATTTTTGTTGTTATTATTGTATAATTTTTTGTTGTTATCATAACATTTTGTTATTATCATAATTTTTTTTTGTTATTAAATTTTTTTTTATAATTTTTTGTTGTTATAATTTTTTTTTATAATTTGTTTTTTTACATTTTTTTTATACTTATGTTTTTTAAGTTTTTGTTGTTATAGTTTTTGTTGTTGTTATAATAAGTTTTGTTGTGGTTATAATATTTTTTTGTTTTTTTTTTTTTCAGAAATTTTTTGTAAGAACTTTATTATTATTTTTTTTTTATAATTAATTTTTCTTTATACAGTTTTTTTATAAATATTTTTTTATAAATATTTTTTTATAAATATTTTTTTTATAAAGATTTGTTTATAAATATTTTTTTATAATTTTTGTTTTATAATTCTTTTTTTTACAATTGTTGGTTGTTATAATATTTCGTTTTTTGTTGTTTTTCAAGAATTTTTTTAGTATGAATTTTTTTTTTGTAATTTATATTAATAAATTCTCTATTTATGTTTGATGAATAACCTCTTTCAAATAGTACTGAATTATATGTTCCGCACGCCTGTTAAAATCCCAGAGCAGCAGCTGCTAGCAACTTATGTAATTTGTGGCATGTTCGTTGAGATTTTGTAATTGCGTCTAATCCGTGCTTGTGAATCCCAGTGTGTGCGTGTGTGCTAGCTCAGCGGTGTGTATTTGAGTGTGTATTATTTCTGTGAACTAACTAACTACGCACTGAAGTGTGTGAGCAAATAGAATGAACCATAATGGCGACTACATTCACCAAATACAGCAAAAAATAAGTAAAACAGGGGCAGAAAGTGGCAAATCGTGCTTTATGCCATGCAATGGAGCTTATGACGCGCATTTTGTCTTATGTGCCAACGAAAATAAAAATAAATACATTTTAATACATACTCTCCTGTATTCCGATATTTCTTGCATAGAGCCCCAACAAAATTGTTGGTAGCTCAAATCAGTAATTGTGGCGAAAAACCACAAAAATAGTATACTACATACAAATATATAACACACACTATGTATAAGTATATATGTGTAGATATAATGTGTATTTACAGACCTCTCATTCGCATTTTTTCCCCACTTTGCGTTCATTTAAGTTTTTACGTTTTGTTCACTTGGTATTAGAAATTCTTTTCTACCTTCTACTTTTTGTTTCAGCCACTGTAGTCTCTAGGGCTCTTTTTCATTAACGAATTGACCTTGAGTTGAATTAGAATATGGCTCAAAGGTTTTCGTTCGCCACTCGCATGATGCCTCGTTGCCACACCAATTGGTTATACCATTTTTCATTTGCATTTTTCGCCTTCAATAGCGCGCTAGGCCAAGCTATAGGTGGCAGGGAATTCTTAAGAGGGTCAAAAAGCGCACAATATATTTTTTGTTGTCTTTCAACTTTATGAGTTTTCCCTTAACCGAGTAACTTATTCTCTCCCGCGGTAGTGAAGCGCTTCAGCAAAGCTCTATAAGAATGTTAGTCCATTGTAGAAGTACTTTGTCGTGCGAGTACTGGCGTAAAAGTTTTTATGTTGCTATTTTTGTTGTTGTGGCTGTTTGTGTGATTACTGTACAATACATTAGTCATTTTCTAAATGTCGTAATTTTTATATGTGGGTTTTAGGCGCCTACACATGGCTCACCCTCGGCCCACCATTTATTTGCCTGTGGCAAGGAATTCCTTTCCTTTGACTTTTTTTACGCCGTAGCTATTTTACTAATTTTAACCTCGATTGTTATTTTATTGCACGTTTTTTGTTTCTTTTTAATTTCTCTACATACATTTTAGAGGTCAAAATGAACCAATCGATTCAAATGGCGTCATACATAGTTTAGCTACCTTTGGCCTTCAACTAATGTACGTTTAAGGAGTTAAATATATGAGTAGGAGTTGGAGACCTTTGTTGTCGAAATAGAAATAAATGAAATAATTATTAACGCTATCATTATTTTCGCATTACCATCAGCATGAAGCTGTTGAAAATTATAGTGGTCTTTTAGGCGTCAACGGCAATATACCCATGCACTGTAATAAGTAATTTACAGAAATTCTGAATAAGCAGATTCTATATCAACTGATTAAATTTTTTTTAAGGAAGTACAATAAGAAGCAAATTGAGAAATTTTGAAAAAAAGTATAGTTTTTTTTTGAGATTTTTCAACGTTGAGAACTTTGGTATAGGGTGAAATTTCTATGACTCTTTTTAACATTTTCTTCCGTTTTTATAATTTTTTATGATAAAATAAATTAAAAAAAAAAATTTTATTAAAAATTAATTTTTTAAGTTTTGTTGAAAATTTGTTTTTTGTTGAAATTTATTAATTTTTGTTAATTATAACTTTTTTTAAAAGTTATTTTTTTGTAATGATGGCTTTTTATTATTATTACATTTTAGTTGTTATTTTTTTAAATATTTTTTTTATAATTTTTATTCAGATTTTTTCGATGTTGAAAATTTCGGTATAGGGTGAAATTTCAACTGTTTTTATATATATTCTCGTTTTTAATTAATTTGGATGATAAAATAAATAAAAAAAAAATCTTTGCATTGAGTAGAAATAAGTTTTTGTTAAAAATGTGTTTATTGTTGAATATTTTTTTTTCAATTATTTTTTTTCATTATACTTTTTTATATTAATTCTTTTTTAATGATGTGTTTGTGTTATTTTATATTATTCTTTTAATTTATTTGTTATTATTTTTTAATTTTTTTCAATATTTTTTTATATTGTTTGCGGATTTTGGTATAGAATGAAAGTTCTATGGTTCTTTTTCAATTTTTTATTGTAAAATATACTTAGAAAGATGTTTTTTGAGTAAAAATGATTTTTTGTGTAATGTTTTTTTATGTTTAAAAAAATATTTGTTGAAGTATTTTTTTGTTAAAGTATTTTGTTATTAGAATTTTATTAATTATTTTCTTAATAATATATTTTTTTTTAATTTAAAAACAATGTTTTTTGCTTTTGAGTAAAAATTATTCTTTGCTCAACTATTTTTCGTTTAAAATTTTTTTTTTGTTAAAAATTGATTTATTGTTAAAATCCCTTTATTTTTATTTGTTTGTTTTTATTGTGTTTTTTTATTATTATTATATTTCAATTATTGTATTAATTATTATTATTTGAATTATTATTTTTTATTATTATTATTTAAAAAAATTTTTTAAAACTTCTTGAGAATTTTTCAAATTTTGGTGAAACTTTTACGGGGTTTTCAAACATTTGTTGGTTGTTTTTTCTTATTTTTGATGGTAAAATTTAAATAAACAAATTTTTTTTGAGTAAAAATTAGTTTTTGTCAAAATAAGTTTGTTAAAAATTTTTTGTTCAAATCATTTTTTTATCTATTACTATATATTCCATTTATCTTTAATATTTTTAAATTATTATAGTGGTTTTATTATATATTTTTTATTTACTACAATTTTAATTAATGTTTATTTTTCTTAATTATGTTTTTTTAATTACGATGATTTTTTAATTATTATTACAATATTTTCAATTAGTTTTTTTATTATTATATTATTTAATATTTTTTTGTTGTAATATTTTAATAGCATTTATTTTTTCTTTGTTTAATTATAATGTGTTTTTGTTAAGAAGTTTTGGGAACGTTTTTTTTTTAACACCTCCTACAAAGGTGCTTATATGAATAACTTTGGTGTCTTAGGTGGCCCCTATTGAAATTTTGTGGAACATTTCCGTAGAACATTGCAGTCTTTAAATGCTCTATTCAACAGGATTTTTTGAAGGCTTCTTGCAAAAGTGGTGAAATTAACCCATAAACGGGAAAGGTAGAGGGTTAAAATGTTCTACAAAAGTGGTCTTCGTGAATTCTAGCACAGAACATTGACTATAATATTTATATAAGAAATCGACTTATAACATTTTTTACCCGTAAGAAATATTATACGATTCGTAAGACCAAATCGGGATACTTTGAGCCTTTGAAAGAGAAAACTGTGACGTGCAAGACTATAAATTTGTTCTGCAAAAATACTATACTTATAATGTGCGTTAAGGATAATATAATTGATTTTCTTTTCTACTCAAAAACCCTACATTGTTTGTACTTTGATCGCATATTTCGACGAAATACTCTGTTACTAATGTTATTGAGTCTTTGTGCATTTCAGCAAATGACAATTTTCACATTGTTTGTATATGGTATCATTTTACACAGAGATGAAGAATTTTATCACCATTTCCACATATAATAATATGAAAATGGTACATACATCTGTGTTCTTGGAAATTTTGTATTTCGTTATTATTGACTTGCGCACGGCCTCCCGCCTCCTCACTTCCCTCATGCCAGTGAAATTTATAATAGATTTTCTTTATTTCTTCACACATTTCCAACACACTTACTTGAGGCTATTATTTTTAATTTGAGTTTTCTAATTGCATATGCGACTGTTGTTGTTTTTAGCTTTATTTAATGTCACCCTGCGGTTATGCGCTACGAAGCATGGAATTTGACATTTCCTTTCAACAGCACGCAATTGAAATCAACACCACATCCTTTTTCGTTTCGTTTCCTGTTTCGCTAGCTGTTTTTCACTCAACCCACATGCTAGGTTTTATTCAAGCTAATATAAACATTTATTATATACTGAAAGCTTATCAGGCGTTTTTTCCATTTGCTGGTTGTTTTGTTTTTTTTTTTTTAATAAAAATTTCGAAAAAACCTTACGTAATTTAATTGTTTTAGTCAGAAACCATACTCTCTGTTTTTTAGGTTATATTTCGATTAGTGTACATTTTAATTATTTCTGAAAGAATGTGGAATTTAATATATAAAAAATGTCTTTATGCGAGTTGCGTTTCTGATTCTTCCCGTCCATAAGTATGCTACATTTTGAGTATAGTTTTATTCAACTTACAAATCTCTGCATCTCTCAAATGGCTTGTGAAATGGTAAATAGAAAGCATGCACATATTTTTTCCCATAAGAGTGACTCTCTACTGGAGTCCCCAAGTCACAAAGCCCCATAAATTTTGAAAAAAGGCTAAAAGCTGCGTCAAGTTGGTGTAAGCAAGGAGCGCCCAGGAGCTTTAAAGCTCAAATGAATCAACGTAAAAAAACCGATCACCCAAAAAAATGTCTAATAATCCTACCATTCGTCTCCTATCCTCGCTCTCTACTCTCCCATAGCTAGTCAACATTCGATTTTTTTCACTTGGCATTTTCTTCACTTACATGGCGAGAACAATTCAGGTGGTGTGTCCAACTTCAGAGCGCTAATCGGCTGTTAGCAATTTTGTAGGAATCAGCTGATTAGCTGACGTAATCGGGGTCGGCAAACTAACGGTTTTGGTAGTATGCCATTTTATTTATTTTTTTTTTAGTTCCTTTGCTACCTGCTTCTTTTTACTTCTTTTGATCCATATTATTATCTCCTTAAATATTTTGTTGGCGTGACGGTCCGTGTTGAACCTTGGCCTCTCTCAATAGCTTCGGCCAGTAATCTCGATATTTTGCAGACATCCTTCAGGTTTTCAGTCCAAAAGGTCTTTGCGTCATCATCAACTCCGTCAATATAGGACTTCCTTGGGCGACCTTTTATAGGGCACATACAGCTGAATATTTTAGGTATTTTTTGTAATTTCGTTGGGGTCCATCCTTAGAGCATGTTCAGTCCACTTAAGCCGCTGAAGCTTTATGTAGTCGGTGATTTTTAAGTCAAGTCGTTCAGTTTAGCTAGGCATTCGTTGTTGTAACGCAATACAAGGTAAGGTAATACTTTTTGTTTTTTTTTAGGTAAGGTGGTTGAAATCAAAATGTCAGAAACATCATGAAAGGCGCCGTCGCACCAGTGGTATGTGGGGTATGCTCTGACTAATACTAAAACAATCCTCCACCTTGGCTAAATTCTACTCCACTCGATAATACCCATTTCGTAAAAGCGAATGCAGTGAAAGGCCACATGCTTTGCGCTCTCTATTGAACTGGCGCAGTAAGAGGGGCTATCTGTGAGCTAGAAGCGATGCAGATATTCCAGAAAACAGCCGTGACCGGTGATTAGTTGGGTGAGGTAGTCAGTTTTGTCGTGCCTTCTGTTCACTCACTTTTCCAGGTGCGGGATAAGTCTGTACGATCCAACGGCCTTTGTTAGATTCTTCCCATCTTTATTGGCACTCGTTCATAGATCGGGCTCTTTCCACAGCTTTTTTTGGTACCGCTGGTTTTGCTGCTTATACACCCTATAAGCGATGTAGCGCTCCCGCGTGGATATCTCCTGGTATCTTTCCGGCAATAACATATATTGCGACGTCCGAAGCGTTCATACGCACATAAAATTCGTAATGCGTTACGCCCGTGTATCCGAAAAACCTCATGCGTATGGCTATTATAGCCATATTAGCTTCGGCCAATTCTGCCGCTGCGTAGTCGAGTCAGCTGCTGTTGTCAATAAACACCTTTTTTCGCCTTCCTTTTTCTTACGTTCGGAAGAATTCTTACCAGTGCTCCATTGACAACCGCTGCTTTACAGTTCACTGCTGCAAGGTGCCGCTCGAAGCTTAGTCTTCTATCAATCAATTACTTCCAGATACCTAAGAGACTCTTGTGACAGTATTTTGTGACCATCAACCGTGATTTTCATCGTTTTCTTTTGCCTACGAGCACTTATCAAGAGCTCTTCTGTTTTCTATGCTGCTAGCTCCAGGCTCGCAATACTTGACGTGACCTATCGGCACCGATCCAAGGAAGCCGCACGTAGAATTTTTCGCTCAAATATGTTCAACTTTTTTTCTTCTTTGCATTTCCAAAGTTTCAGAAGCATAAAAAAAGGACACGTTTTCCGCTTGTAGTCTAGGACTAACTTCTCCAAGGGATGTTGCGTTAGCAGATATTATACTTCCAAGATATTTGAACGACACCACCTGCACGAAAGTGAAACTACCGAACGATATGACAGATTTACATTCACTTGGAACCTTCTCAGTGCAAACATTGCAGTTCTTAATTCGTTCATGTGGAGGCCAAAGCTTCTGGCTGCATTTTCAAGCTTTAAAAAGTCCTTTTCCTTAGCTCCTGTGCTCTTGCTCATTAGGGCGATACCATCCGCTAAAGTTAAAATTTGCGTATAGCAGACAGGCAATCTGCTCCACAGCAAACACGCATAAAGTTGAGGCAAGTTGACCCTGTATATAGCAAACAAACATTTATGAATATTTAAATCTACTGCAATCAATGAGTTTTTGTTGACCAGAGAAATTTTCAAAGAAATTAAAAAATTATCTAAAACTATTTTATCTCAATTTTGCGCAAAGCATCCTTGGCATGCTAACATCTTTCATCGCAGCTTTTCCAACAGTGCAAGGTTATTTTGTTTTTTTTCTCAATTTTATATTTACATACAAAAGAATCCAACCCCTGGTAACTCATTCGCTCTGACTAAACTCATAAATTTCATTGAATCGCTAAAACCCTTTTGCACACAAACAAAACAGAGAGAATTTCCTTGTTTCTTTTTGACTGGTATCCATTTCTTGTTTTTTTTTTTGTTTTTTTTTTTTGCTTTCATTTTCCAACACATAAAAGTTTAATGCAACATGTGATACCAAAAAACCTTCCACAAGTTTGAAGCCTTAAGCTCGAGAGAAAGAAGTTGTGTATATTGTAGTCTTATAGCCAATTTGTGTCTAACTCATACAAATAAACTATAGCATAAGTGCGTATGTATGTGTGTGTGCCTACATTGGAGTAGCTTCATAGATGGTGGTTGCCTGCACTCCGTATTCATCTTCAATGCTGTGGAAGTCGTGTTGCTGCTGCGCTACCATTCCACAACCATACGCCATGGCATATTCAGCGCCACTGCGTCGTCATTTGCGATAGTCGTCCATCTTTGCCATGTCGACTTAACTATTTCGTAGTGCAAAGAAAAATGTCACGTACAAACGACATTTTTTCACATTACATTCCTTTTTTCCACTAACCTCCGCCATCACTTTTGGCTTTGCTCGTGCAGAAGGTAAGGAGGTTAGTACAATTTTTTCGCATCTATTTCATTTGCTACCTTCATGATTTTAGGTCTCTGCAACTCTGCAACTCTTCATACGCTGCTGCCATCCTTTCAAGCTTTTCCTCCAGCTCCTGCTGCCTTGCTGCCTTTTTTCACATTTTTTCTCGTTCGTCACGAAATATTCCGGGAACCTTTGGTATTGGTGTCGCTATTAAATACCAACACATTTCCCTGTTTTTTTTTTCTCTTACTCACGTTTCAACTGGTTTCCGTTCCGGTTTTCTTGCATTTACTGTCCGTAACTGGCCTTTTCTGCCGCCCCTTCTTCAATTGTCATTTGGGGCTGGGGATGAGGTTTTATCTACTTGTCGGGGGCGTTTTGTTTTGCAGTTGAGAAATTGTCTAAAGATATTTTGATCACGTAACAGACGCATAGAATACTATTATTTAATTTTATGCCAACATGTTCATCTTAATTTTCTTTGTGGTGTTTTCCGAATAATTTTTCTAAGTTGTGCTTCCTCGTTTGATGGGATTGCTGGTCGGTCATTCTGTCACTTGTCGTACTACACATATTGCATCGACCAGGGGTAGAGCAGTTAATGTGCGGTAATTAATGAAGTTATGACTTGTGCAGAGCAGAGCATAAACTTCAGTTGACTTTCGTTTTAGTTTGAGGTAAAAGTTTAAAACTTTCATTGGTTTCAAAGAATAATAAAAGTGGTAGAAAAAAAACGTGTAAATTTTTATGGAGAAAATTATTTCTTTTAAGTTTTGTGAAATATCAAATTACTTTAATGCAAGAATTTTGTATGATGGGTGTTCAGAACAACGATTACCTACCTAATTGGCAACCGCAATATTTTAGATAAATTATAAAATGTGTGCGGTGAACTATGTGAGAATATTGGACACGGTTAAGCTTCCCTATGCAAGAGAAGAAATGCCGACTTGCTGAATTGGCAGTTTGACGACTTCAAGCAAAATATTGATGCCAAGCATTCGTAAAAATTGGGAAAGGAGTTGTTTAAAAAAGAAAAATTCAGTGTTTTTGAATGGCCTTCGCAGTCGCCTGAGCATCTGCAGACAAAACTGAAAAAGGCACCCATAGGGAGGACTCTTTCAAAGGCAGGAATAGGCGGAGAATGTGAAACCAAATTCAAAAGTCTTGATACTCTACTTCTCAGGGTAAATGCAAATTTAATAGATTGATTCAATGCATCGAAGATGTGAAGAAGTCATGAAACAAGCAGGAGGTACTTCGAAATGCCAATAATGCTACAGGTTCCGGCACTCGAAGTGTAACCAATTAAAAAGGCCATAACTTTAGTTTGGAAAATTACCTACTTTTATTCAATTCAAAGTAAAAAATGTGTGAAAATAGCACAAAATAAAGAATCAATTTACTTTTGCTTGATATGACCACCTTTTGCCTTGACTATGGCCTTGAAACGGTCCAGAAACGAATCGCAAGCTGCCCGAATGTGACTTGCAGGTATTTTGGTCCACTCGCCGACAATGGCTTTTTTCAACGCCTCGAGAATGGTGTATCTTTTAGTTCGGACCTTCCTCTCCAAAATGACCTAAAGAGAATAATCCATTGGATTGGCGTCTGGTGAATTTTAGAACCATTGTGTAGACGTTATGAAGTTCGGAACGTTGTTTTTTAGCCATTCTTAGTTCACTCCAGCTTTGTGAGACTCTGCTGAGTCCTGTTGTAACGTGAATGGTGTGCCACCGGCGTCAAAGCAACCTCCAGCACACATTCCTGTTAATATTTCGCATTTACCTTGCCGCCAGGCTCGATGAAAACGATTGGAGTGCGCCCATCTGCGGTTTCAGCGACCCAAACCATTACCCGAGGCAGGTGCTGCTTCCTGGTGGCCAGTCGGTCAAATAAACACTATAGTTGTGGGAGTTTAAGAATTACGCAATTTGAAAAGTTTTCTCGTCAGAAAACACAATGTTCGGAAATTGACCCCTTTTGGCCAAGCGAAGCAACTCCTTCGCTCTCTCAAGTCTGACTTGTTGTTGCTGCTTTGGTGTGAGATCATTCGCCTTTTGGATCTTGTAAGGCTTGACTTTGAGATCATTTTTCAGTATGCGGCGGATGCTACAGTCAGATATTTTCAGTTCTTTCGCCATTTGATTGGTACTTCGTCCGGGATTTCGCTCAAGTCGCTTATTCGCTTTTTGAACCATTTCACGTGACGTTGCAGTCTTTTGATGACCACCTCCCTGACGTGTACTGAAATTTTTCGCGTTTACTCTCGGCAAAATGCTTCCGCGCTCTTGTAAACAATAATCTGGAGTGTCATTTAGCGAACTAACAGACAGCTGATGCCCGAGCGGTCTGAAGTTGGTGACATTTCGAGTGTCGGATCCTGTAATATAATTCTCCTTATTCAAGTCATTTTTTTAAAGCACTGCTTTTTTGTGGCACAGCACAATAATCCACACTGAACTACCCAGGTGCCCACTGAACTACAGTCAAAGTTATCCATTTCCTAAATAAACGTATAAGAAGAAGAACTTTTTGTTTCTATTATTTTTTTTTTCAGGGAACATTTCTTAAACTCGATGAAATTTTAATATTCATCATGAAATGGAAAAATCTCAAGGTTTTGTGATAGTATAAAGCATTTTTTTTGGTTTAAGCAATAGAACGATTAGTCCGTTGGTCCTACATATGTTTGGAAACATTTATTTTTAAATGCCCATATTTTCAGAGAAAATTAACTGCTAAAATTTTGTAAAAATCTGCGTCATTTTCCAGTTTCGCTACGAATTAAGGGCTTCGCAGCAATGGCAAATGCGGCCTGGTGCTGCCATTATTGCAGCTGTTAAATACTTGACAACGAGTATTGCTCATCATTTTATCAAAGCGATTGACCTTTAAATTAGTAAGTAATCCGACGTTACTTAACCTATAAGAATTGACTGTGATGAGCTTTGACAAAACCTATCAAAGTTAAAGAAAAACAAAAAATAGCAATGAAATAAACAATATTTTTTCAATTATAATTAACTGTTTTTTTTTTGTTCTCTTTTTGTTTATTTTTTTGTGCTGAAAAACCGCACATGTGAGTAAATGCGTGTAGCTGAAAAGAAATAAAAGCGAAATCATTTACATCTACCTTGTGGCATTGAGCCGAATTGTTCATTTCTTTTGCAATCAAAAGCTCAAAGGCTTTCGATTTCACGAATTTCAACATTCGAAATGTCAATTGTGTTTTGCTATGCATGGCGTATTGTTTCTTTGTGAGGGCATTTACAAATACAAGGAATGTACGTATGAATAGTAAAAAAGCGCTTGCTTGTGTGAGTGTTGTCACACATACATTCATACATCTCCCATATGGTAAAAATGTTAATTTACAGTCTTCATTAACTTTGTCCTTCAATTTAGTCACTCGCTTTTATAGCCTCCATTTACGTTTAATCGGTCTTTTGAGAGTAAATCATTGTTAGAATGAGAAAAAGAATGGCAGAAATTTTTTTTTGACATGAATAATGAGCAGTTTTCTATGGTTTGCTTAATACAGTGGGGCGACCATGGGAGCCACATAAAAAAGTGTGGATTGCGAAGAAAAAAGTCACATTTTTATTTAGTGCTGCTACGTTCGTCTTGTTTCATACATTTTTGTGTTCGTTTTTTTTTGTTTTGTTTTTGGGTATTACAAAAAAATTGTCAGAAAGAAATATTTTTGTATCATTTCTCTTGCTGTGATTAGTTTATTTAAACAAGAAAGGTGTTTGTTGTTAATTTTTTGTTGTTACTATGTCGTAAATTTGTAATATCATAAAGCAATCCCCATACTTATTTGAGGATGGCTGTTGAAGTGATAGTCTTCTTCTGGATATATTGGGTATGGAAATAAGTTTCCGTCTTTTCTTAGCCAAAGTTGCGAGTTATTTAAACAATTAAATAATACATGAAGTTATGTGAAGCACGTGCCATTGGAAACTACAACTTTACTCCATCTTTCAGGCAGCATACAGATTCCTCTGACGAAAAATTCGAGTTCTTTTGACTTGAACCATTCATTGAGCCAGTTTGCGATGCTCTCGTAAGAAGTGAACCGCTCTCCAATAAGGGCTGACTGTATTGATCGGAACAGTCCAAGTAGTACAATGTCTGAGGAATACGACGGGTGGGGCAAGATTTCCCAATTCAATCCCTCTAAATATTTCTGGGCCGATTAAAAGACATGTGACTTGGCGTTGTCATGCAGCAAAATTAGTTTGTCCTGTCCTTCCCATTGCGGCCCCTTCTCTTTGAGAGCTCGATTAAAACGCGTTAGGTGCAGTCGGTAACGTTCGCCAGAGTTTATAATAGATGACACCCTTCTGATCGATGGACCTGATTCACATGACAGGCTCCAACATTTTCGGTGCTTTCTGAACCTTACCCATCACGTGCAAACGATTGCCGACTGTTGATCTATCAACATCCAACTTTTGAGACATATCACCAAGGGTGCGACATGCGTCTGCATCCAATAATTGTTGTAGTTGAGTATCTTTGAAATTTTTCGGAGCCCCATTCGCGATCTTTATCACTCACGTTGTGACTTTGGAAGCGTCCAAACCAAACCACTCTTTACAAGTTGTATTTGATAGTAGAACCAACAGTCGGGGTAAGGAGGATTTCTGTTGCATTGGTTCAAGTTTAGTTCAAATGCTACACTACACCACTTCTAGTGTTTGTCGCGATGTTTCTTCCACTCAGGTTACTGCTGTTCCTCCAATAATTTTGTTAATTAAAAATCTTTGCTAAATTTTATGTCCAAAAATAATCTTAATTCTTTGTTCGTTTTCCTTTCTCTTTGGAGCTTTAGAGCTCGACTGACACTGCATCAACCTATTGAAAATGAAACAGTCTGACGTTTGAAAAAAAAAAAACAACTTCAGCCTGTAAAACCATCCTGCAGATTAGATTGTGCTGGATTTTGCTCTCCAAACGGAAACGTTTGTTTCAGTAATAAGCCATTAAGTTCGAGTGAAGTTCTCCTTATCAGTAAAGTGGTTTCACAGTAGTTAAATAGAGGGTATTGAATTCAGCTTACCTCAGCGGAACTGCAGATATAAAAATATAGATTTATAGATCAGGGTTGGGTATTTTGCACTACCACTAATTTTTTCTTGTAGATTGGCCGTCAGCTAATTTTGTAGTGGTAGTTAAAAGGGTGGCGGCCGCCGTAGCCGAATGGGTTGGTGTGTGATGACCATTCGGAATTCAGAGATAACGTAGATTCGAATCTCAGTGAAAACACCAAAATGAAGAAAAAAGTGTCTTGTAATAGATGTCGCCCTCGGCAGGTAATGGCAAACCTCCGAGTGTATTTCTGCCATGAAAAAAAAGCTCCTCATAAAAACCATTTGACGTTCGGAGTCAGCTTGAAACTGTAGGTACCTCCATTTGTGGAAAAAAGACGCACGCCAGGAGAAGGAGTTCGGCCAAACACCCAAAAGGGTGTACGCGCCAATTATATATATATGTAGTTAAAAGGCTTTCATTATCACTAAAATTTCAGTTTTTCAATGTTTTAACTATCCACCTATTGCATAAATAATTAATGTGCTGCCCAATCCCGTTACACATATATGATAGAATTTTCCTGTACTTATACAATAGATGATCTGTCCCAAAAGTTTCTGGAACGATTTTTTGTCATTTTCATCGTTAGTTGGGGTGGCGGAAGTTGAGGTGAAGTAGTTGATAGACAGTTCTGGCAGCAGTTCACTTCGCGTTCCGCGAAGAGATCACCAAGGCAACGCGCTCAAGTCGTACCCTACTCATTTTCTCCGAACTGCTGGTCAAAGTGAATGTGGAAACGCTGTCCGATCTGCCGTACAGCCCCGACCTGGCACAAGTGGACTTCTTTGTGTTGCCAAGAATCAAAGAACTCGCCGCCAAAATTAGCTTCGAGTACCACACTGAATGAGATAACCATTGACGATATCCAGGGCATATTCAATTTACATCGTTGCATCGTTGCTGTAAAGGAGAGAATGAATACTTTGGAAAATTGTGAAAACATTTTAAACTAATATTAAATAAATTATTTAGAAAAAATTGGGCTTGAACATTCCCGAATACACTGTGCATATACATATCTTTCATTCATATATATGTATATCTTTCATTAACAGTTTTTTAATTTTAAATTTTTTTTTTTAATTTTTATTTTTTTTTTATTTTTTAATTTTTTTTAATTATTTTTTTTATTAATATTCTTTAGATGTTTTTGCTTGAGTTCTTTAATTGTATTTTTCTATTTCTAATTTGTTTTTTAATTTTTTTAGTTTTAATCTTTTTTTTATTTTTTATTTTTGGTTTTACTTATTTTATTTAATTTTTTTTAATTAATTTTTTAATTTTATTTTAATTATTTTTTTTTAATTTTTTTTTTTAATTATTTTTTTTTTGTTTTAATTTTTTTTTTTATTAGTTTTGCGTTGGTACCGAATTTAGGCATCTCCTTCTTGTACTGTCGAAAGCAGTTTTCAAATCAAGAATGAGATTATATCGTGTCCATTTTTTTTTTACTAGTCAATTCCTCGACAGGGCGTATTAAAAAGATCTGTTCGACTGTTGTTTTGCCAGGTCTGAGGCCCAACTGGCGAGATTCAATTATGACTTATTATACCATGTCGATGAGACTAAGTCAGTGAAGGTCGGATCAGATTTCTGCATCGACTATCTTCTTATAATATGGATTTTGCGGGGCACATTTGGATATCCATCGGCAGTTGCGCATATTTTTATTACATACTTCCAACCTAGAACCTTTACGTACACACGTACTTAACCTACTTGTGGAGGGCTACCATGAAATGAAAATTGAGCTAAAAAAAAAAAAAAATAAATGAAAATTGAGCTACTCCAAGTATATTAGGTCCTTAAATGTGCCTCTAGTTAGCTCAGACGATAAACCCTTCCATTACGCAAAGTAATTAATACAATTCTAACTTTCCCTTTAAAGTGTTCAGCAGTACTACAACAACAATAATGTATGAGATAAACCATTTCAAGGATGTTTCTAATTCAGTTAAATATTCTAAAAAAAAACAAAAAACATTTTAAATTAATTTTCCACATATTAGCTCTCAAATCGAGCTCTTGTGATCCCTTTAAGTCACATATATTTACATAAGCTTAATACAATTATTTCGTTTTAATTGCTCTTACTCAATCTAAGTAAACATGTGTGCATAGGTACTCAATTCAAATACCAAGTTGCTCTATTAACTGAGCTAAAACTATCAGCAAATATAATAAGAGCGACGTAATGATAATAATTTCCATGAATCGTAGAAGTCAAATGTATGTGCAGTTATAAATACACACTACTACACGTACGAGTGCATACTCACATGCATTTACTGTATATGAACTTTGCAAACATTGGTTTGGGTGTAGGTGTGTAAGTATTGTGCAATGCATAGGGCTGGATGCGCATTTGCCACAATCCCCCCTTACATACATACATATGTATATACATATTATTCATTATACATACATACATACTTATCGCAACTAAAATATCATCATTTGCCACTGCGTATAGCTTAAAGCATTGGTGATTGTATTCGTATGTTGGTAACGGGTGTTAATTTTAGTGGTATATACTTTCGTTTCAAAACAAAAAGTAAATTTTTGAAATGTCCGTTACGTCGCCTTTTATTTATTGCCCATTTCCTGCGGAGTCACAAATTCACTCCTGGTAAACATTGAGGCTCTGATCAAAAGTTATGTGAATTGCTATCCTAGGCTTGTATGGAAATAAGTTAACAATGCTTTTTACTTTGCATTCCTTTAACGGCATCTTTAGCTAAACAGTGTAAATTTGATACTGAGAGGAAGGAAATGTATCTGATTTCAAACTAGTTTGATAGAGAGCGAAAAAATCAATTAAAAAATGCCACTAATACCCAGGCCAAAACATCTACCTAATATGCCTCCTAAATGTATGCTTTAATATTGATACCCAATGAAGCAGCGGTTTAAGAATAAGATTTTGTTTAAGATTAATACAGGGATGATGGTAAAGGTGAGTATGTAGATGAAGAGAAGAATAAGGGCAAAGACAAAAATAAAGATATAAAGACAACGATGAAGATAAATTTAACTGTTTATTATAAGAAAAAGAATGAAGAAAAAGATATGGATAAAGATAATTATCAGGATACAGATAAGGATAAAGGCCGGGATAAAAATAAAGGTAGGGATAAAGGTAAAGACGGGGATAAAGACAGAGGCAGGATAAAAACAGAGCCATGGATAAAGATAATGGCAAAGATTAAGATAGAGGCAAGGATAGAGATAAGGGTACAAGAGCGATAGAAATAGGGATAGAGATAGAGCTTGAAATGGAAATGGTAATAAATAGAAATAAATTTAAGGATAAAGATAAACGCAAGGATAAAGACAGAGGTAGGGATAAAGATATAGGCAAAGGTAAAGATAAAGGCAAGGATAGAGTTAGAGATAGGGATAGATATAGATAAAGATAGAGATAGAGACAGAGACAGAGGTAGAGAAAGAGATAGAAGTAGAAATTGAGATTGAGAAAGAGATAGAGATATAGATATAGATAAAGATGATAAAGATAAAGATGATAAAGATAAAGATAGAGATATAGATAAAGATGATAAAGATAAAGATAAAGATAAAGATAAAGATAAAGATAAAGATAAAGATAAAGATAAAGATAAAGATAAAGATAAAGATAAAGATAAAGATAAAGATAAAGATAAAGATAGAGATTGAGATTGAGATAGAGATTGAGATAGAGGTAAAGATAGAGCTACAGATAGAGCTTCAGATAGAGATAGAGATAGAGATAGAGATAGAGATAAAGATAAAGATAGAGATAGAGATAGAGATAGAGATAGAGATAGAGATAGAGATAGAGATAGAGATAGAGATAGAGATAGAGATAGAGATAGAGATAGAGATAGAGATAGAGATAGAGATAGAGATAGAGATAGAGATAGAGATAGAAATAGAGATCGAGACCCAGATCGAGATCGAGATTCAGATTCAGAAGATTCAGATTCAGATTCAGATTGAGATAGTGATTTAGATTGAGATTGAGATAGAAATAGGAATAGGGAAAGAGATGGAGATTGAAATCGAGATACAGATACAGATAGAGATAAAGATAAAGATAAAGCTAACTATAGAGCAAAAAATGAAGATAAATATAACGCAAAAGCGGTAAAATTAATGAACACAGAATTAATGTATAATAGAAAGATGAATAGTAATAAAGGTAGAAGAGACAAGGAATAGGAAAAAGCACAAAATGGAACAACTTGGAATGAGAATTCTTAATGTTACTAAATTTGATCCGGCATTGCCCTATGCAACATTCCGCAACTTCTTATTTAATCCTCCGTTAGACAGCTTTCTTAAAACCTATGGTTGGGCACCCGGGTCTAGCCGTTTCTCGTCCTGTTCCAGGATCTTTTTTATATGTTTATATCTATAAATCGATAGAGAATTAAATTATAGGAAACTACCTGGAAGCTCAAGTCGTTAACTATAATAGACGTCCTGATTCGAAAAAGTCTGACCAGGAAATTAAGTTAAATGAAATAAACAATTTCAGTCACGAGCGCTAGTAGTCCTCAAAACAAACTTAAATAATTGCAGTTGACAAAGCAGTCGTAAGCGACATACATCCATTATCGCAAAATTCAAAGTAGGCATTAACAAAAGAACAAAGATAAAGTTAAAAAAGTGAATTCCTTTTTTTTTTAATTTACAAAATTTGTGTGAGTAAAATAATGTGATCTGAGTGTGCAGATATTTGGGTTTACCGAGAGAAGAGTATAGAACAGGTAAGTGTTTTGAGAGAATTACGCAATGACCGCGAAGGCTTTGCTACCCCTTTGCTATGGTGGCAATCCAAAATTTCGTTTATTAAAAAAGCGGGCAATATAACTTGGGTTCTTGGTTCACTGGAAAGCGTCGGTGACCTTTGCGCGAGATTGTATTCCACACATATCGTTATGGATTGAAACCCGCCGTAGCCGAATGGGTTGATGCTTAACTACCATACGTGAGGGCATGGGTTCGAAGCTTCGTGCATGAAACAGCAAATTTATTATATATAATAGAAAGTGTTTTTCTAAGAGCGGTTGCCTCTCGATAGGCAATGGCAGTGTATTTCTGCCACAGGAAAAGCTTTTTATAAAAACAAAAAACAGGTGCCGTTCGGAATTTTTTATTTTTTTATTTTTTTTATTTTTTTTAAATTTTTTTTTATTTAATATTTTTTTTTTTAATTTTTTTGTTTTTATTAGTTTTGACTTGATAACGAATTTAGGCAACTTCTTCTTGTACTGTCGAAAGCAATTTTCAAAGCAGGAACAAGATTATATAGTGCGCGTCGCTGCCGTTCGGAATAAACTGAAAACTGTAGAGGTCGCCCCATTTGTAGGAAAGCATCAAGGCGCAAACCACAAGTATGTTAGAAGGAAGAGCAGCTCAGTCAAACACCTAACGGAAGTGTACGCGCCAATTATTTATTTTTTATTTTCTTTTTTTTTATTTTATTTTTTTAAATTTGTTTATTTAGTTATTTTTTTTAATATGTTTTTTTTATTTATTTATTTTTTTTTTTATATGAGAAAACCAAACAAAAACAACATTTGTGCCAATATCACTTCATTTTTTTATTTTTTATTTTTTTAATTTAATTTCAAAATGTGAGCACTCTTAATAGAAACCCCTATACATACTCGTCCATATACACCCATACATTGATATGCATCATAAAACACTTTGCATTTACTTATAAATATGCACTAAGAAAGCTGCATATGTCGCCTGTGCCAAGATAAATTACATTTATATTCCTTCAACATCGTGTCGTTGATGCCCTCTCTTACTTTTTCTTTTTCTTCTTTTTCATTTTTATTTCTTAATTCCTTTTTGCTTGTTAATGCAACTATGAAAGCACAACCCCCTTGGTTTAACGTGCAAAAATAAGTATGAAAAACTGACGCAAGACGTGACGTGCGATATCTGTCTGACAGCAGCTTCCCACAATCTTCTATCTGACTACTAAGTCACCGAATGCCTCAGCTCACTGACAGCCGACTGCCGAATGCGTGTGTGTGTGTGTGTCATATTGTACTCATATACTCGATGGATAGAAGAAGTCTATGCGATTCCTCTATGCTGCAATACAAATACAAATGTTAAATAATTCATTCGGTCGCAGAGTGAGCTTACGCAAACACGTGTATTCACTTGTATGTGGGTGTGCAAGTATGTGTTTGAGGGTTATAAAATCTAGAAGAATGCTTTTGATTGCATTGCAAATACATTTATGCATATATGTATGTGTGTATGTGCACTCTTAGCACTGCAATCATCGGCAGTGGTGCTCGGCTATTTTCAACGAGTACACTGCACAAGCACTCTTGCCATGATTCATAAAATACAATGACACTGACATTCTCATCTCTCCACATATTGTTTGCATCACCGCCAATGACTTTCAACGACTGCGGCTGCTGCTGCAGTGCGCGGGTTTGACAATGAAGGACTCCGAAGACAATGTTGCTGGCCGTTGGTAGTTGCATGGCGTCGGTGGCGAAGGAGGCCAAATGTAGAAGATACAGCGCATTCTTGTCGCTTTAAAGTGTTAAGCGACCGACCGCGGTCCATCTCTCTATCTCCCTCTCAGCACAAGATAACTGCCTAAAATGTATGCGCAACAGACAAAGAATTGCATGGCTGCAGAAAAGAAAGCATGAAAACATTTTAAAATTAAACAAATGGGAAAGAAAGACAAATTTGAAACTGAAAAGCAAAAACAAAGAGTACTCGTATTCAAAAAGAGGGTATGCGGAGACAAATGCAGTTGTATAGTTTTTGGCTGTTTTTGTTTTTTTCTTTCTGTTTTTGCCCGTGGCGCAATGAATTTGAATGTCACTATATTCTTAGATAACAGTGCATACACACACGCGGCTAGTTTATATACACGCACAAGAGTGGCAAGTGAAGTTGAAGGTACTCTGGCGGCTGTTTTCGCTCTCTTGTTCTGGTCGGTGCTTTTGTTGCTGCAACATGAAATGTTGACTTCTTGGTATGCTGCGCTTAAATTGTAGGCTATTAGTCGCAAAAGCAGATGAAAATTTCAGCTCACTACGATATTTACTTTTTTCTATTATTATATTTTTTCTTTGTGTCACAAAAATGTGTGGCATGGGGAGTAATTGGATTTTCTTTGAATGTCAGAGCAAGAATTATTTTTTGTTTTCATATTGAAATTTATTTAATTGATTTAGGATTTTTACACATGAATAATGGAATGAAAAAAAATTTAATAGCTTTTTGCCAACTATAAGTCCAGTTTGGGCTGCCTGAAGTTACTTCTATTCAAAAACGGTTGAAAAATAAATAAATAAGTAGGAATTAGTGGGGTGTAGGATCGTTGCTTTGAGATGTTGAAATCCGAAAAAAATTCAAAATTGTGGTCTTCATTATTTTTGCATTGAAGTATACCTCGTTGTGTAACAAAAACTATGTAAATCGAGGTTTCAAACTTCATACAAAAATCAGAAAATTCTACAAACGTGTCATCCCGGTTTTCAAATAGAATTTCATTCATTTGGTTTATGAAGAAAATGCACAAGACCGCCAGGGGAAAAATTCATAAAAATTCCACCGGATTTTTCACCAACTTCAAACTAATACTTTACTATGAAATTGCGTACCAAAAATCTTTCTAGAAATTCTAATTAAAAAACATGGAATTGTGATGGGAAATTTGTAGAATTTTTCGAATTTTTTTAATTATAAAATTGTACTTATATGTGTTTTGTTAGAAAAAAACATATATTTATATTCTGTCAAAAAAGTACCGGGAATTGTTCAATAAAATGCAAAATAATTGTTAAATCATCAAAATTTATTTTGTTGCCTTCACAATAGGCTCCATTCGAAGCAATACACATGTGCCATCGATTAGTCCAGTCATCAAAGCACCTTTTAAACGCCTTTAAAAAGATCTGCTTCAGCTTCTTCAGCGAATTCTCCTTAATGGCCTCTATCGACGCAAAGCGGCGTCCGCGGAGTGGCAATTTAAGTTTTGGGAAAAGGAAAAAGCTGGTTGGTGGTTATCGATGTTTGATGATATTCGTCGAGTTTTTGGTCAAAAAATTATTCACAATGTGAGCTTTGTAAGACGGTGCGTTATCATGGTGCAAGATCCATGAGTTCTCTTTCCCCAAATTGGGCCGTTTCCTACGCACATTCTCTCTCAAGCGTCGCATAATTTCCAAATAATATTCTTTATTTACCGTAGAACCATTTGAAATGAATTCTGAGTGCACAACACCATGATAATCAAAGGAAACAAGTAGCATGACTTTCACTTTTGACCGACTTTGACGTGGCGTTTTGGGTTTCGGCTTATGTGGATAGCGCCATTGAGCCGCCTGTTGACAGGTTGACTGGTTTACATGTCAAACTCATACACCCACATCTCATCACCTGTTATGATGCGCTGGATAATCATTGGGTTCGAATTCACTTTGTTTATTTCTCTTTTTTTGGTGGGACAACTAGCAAATGTAGCACTCAGACATTAATTCAGTCCATTGTACTACACTTGGATTCCCTTTTAATTTTCTTTAAATCTACCTGATCTCCGAAGAAATCTGAGCAGATCTTGTGGTGTCAAGAAGCCAAAGATGGTCGTTTCTTAACACATCAGTGCCAAAGACCTCAAACCTGATTCGAGCGAAGGCGGAGCAGACCCACCGGAAGTGGTCCGCCGTCTCATCCTCCTCTTCACAAGCTGGGCAGAGTACACTGTCTCAGATGCTTAACCTTTCCACCTGGTGTAATATCCTTTGTGTTGTCCATTACCAAAGATGGTTTTTATTCGGGACTCTTCTCTAGCCAGTTTGGTTCGCCATTCTATGCCAACTTTGAGTCATCACGCGAGTGTTGAAAGAAAGCCGCTAGTGTGATGTAAGGGCTTCCCAATCCACCACCTGGGATGCGCCCGATAGGAGATCAGGCAAGTCCTCACTTGCTCAAGTATGTCTTAAGCCACCTTCTCTCGATGAATTTTTTGAAGGAAGTTCAACTCCCTTGGAACGAGTCGAGCAGCCCCGCGTCTTGGCGTCTCATACCCAATTGATGGTGTAAACTGTTGCGAATTTATTTGTGAGACACGCTAAGGTCACGAGCTACCTTCCTCAAACTTAAACGACTAGATCGGGGCAAATCTTCCACGACTTCTCGGTCCTCTGCAAAAGCCGTATACCACTGGTAGATCCGTGTTTTTGCTAAAGCACACACGCCATAGGCTTTCTTCAACATTTTCAACAATTCGACACACGAAACCCCGTTCAAAACACAAAATTTAAGACAAATTCTTTGTTCGATATTTTTATCCATAGTGAAAATCGCAGAGCGCAGCTGGGGTTGGCTGATATAATTAAATGCCAAAATCAAGCTAACTGCCAGATCACGCCCAAGCTCTACGACATTGTATCAGCATTCCAGCAAAAAAGTTCAGACATTTAATTTAATAAAAAATAATGAAATTTAAAAACAAAAATTGCAAGAAAGGGAAAAATGTTGTGTTGCTATCGTTTTATCGTTAGGAGTAGCTTGCGACCTATGGTAGGTTCAGCAGCTCCAAAAACATTGGAAGTTCCATCAGGTTTTTATAGTCAATATCGGTCGTATGTTGCTTAGTAAGTCGAATTGCCAATTTCTTGTGTGAATATTACTCACAGAAGTGAAATATCTCGCAAGGCTAAATTGTTGGTAGCCATTGTTTTTATTGTTTATTTATTTTTAGTGAATATTCGTCCCAGTGTTCGCCTAAAACCACAGCTAAACCTCTAATGCATACATTTTTAACTTCTTACTTTTGTAATAAGTTTTTTGACCGCCTAGCTTATCCCTCTCCTTCATAAGGGAATACAAAAAAGTGGTTCATGCTTGAAAAATCTAAAGCTTTTGAGCTTAAATGCCAACTTGGCAAATTAGTATTGCCTGTGTTCAGTCAAAAGTCTTCAAATATATTGCAAACAAGTTCGAAGGTATTAAAAATCGTTTTTGTTAAACCACAATAATTACTGTGTAAAATATTTATAGCATAATTTGCCACTTTTTCATGATAACCTCCGCTTGCGACGCAACCATTTCACCGCAATAATTCGAAAGAGTGATGGAGGGGAATAGCTTAAAAGTGAGAGGAAGCAACCCTAATAAAAGTCACTCACAGTCTAAAGATGGAGAAAACGTTGACTCTGTGTTCAAGCGCGCACTGCCCTTTATCAAAAGCGAAACGAGCCGGAAAAGTGTTGGGCCGAGGTAAAGAAGCCAAAGATTTTGTGAAAAGACAAGCACAGGACACAAATAAGAAGCGAAAGGAAAATGACAGCGAGGCGTACTAAAATGACCAGCTGACCAAAGCGGCGCAAGTCAGAACATTCCACTTCTGATGCTTAACGGCAGTTGTGAATAAACTTTTAAAGACTTTTTTACGAGTGCTTAATAAAAGCTTGAAGGAAAAAGTGTATTAAAGCTGCGAGACAATGTAGAGTGGATGCGTGATTTAGGAGAAGGAGGAGGTCAAGGGTCAGTTAACGAAAATTAACGAGCCAGACTAATAAAATATGAATGGGGAGAAGGCAAAGGAAATGAAATGGCTTAACATTTATAAAGAGGAAGCTTTGTTGGCAACTTGTTTTACATTAAAACATAAAGTAACATTTAAGCGTTATGTTTCGGCCAACAACAAAAGTATACGGTGGCAACTTCAAGGAAGTGTACATACATATACATACATACATAATTTTGGCTAATGACCAAAAACTTTTTCCACATTTTCGTTAATGTGATGACTAAACTTGCAAGAGAGTAGAAGGTGAAACGAAAAACAAATGAAAAGCAAAACGCAAAAGTTATGTACACTTGTGTTCGCAATAATAGTAGCGCGCTATAGTGGGAAAGTTTTAGAATATTTAATTATTTGATATATAATTTTCGTTTAATTTTATTTTATTGCAAATTTTTTTTCAATTTTAGTTATGTATCTACACTTATGTTCGGAATAATAGCAGCGCGCTATAGTAGGAAATTTTTAGATTATGTAATTATTTGATTTTATGTTTTACATTTTTTAATAAACAAAGTTTTTTTTTTAATTTTCTTTAATTTAATTTTTTTTTTTTATTTTGTTTTTAATTTTGTATTTAATTTTTTTTTTAAATTTTTGCATTCGTCATATGCATGGTGGACGAGAAAATAGTATCCCGTTGTAGTGCAAATTTTAAGAATATTTAATTATTTGATATATAATATTAGTTTGATTTTTTTTTACATTTTTTTTAGTTAAAAAAAAAAAACATTTTTTTAATTTTTATTTTATTTAATTTTGGTTTTTATTTTTATTTTTACATTTTTTTAATAAAAATATACAAGGTGGCGCAAAATTAATCGTCCAATTTTTTTTTACGCCTTTGAACCAACTTTTTATTGCTTAATCATTAATCATCTTCAGTAATCAAATAAATTTGATATATAATTTTGGTTAGATTTTTTTTTATTTTTTGCATTGTTTTTAATGTACAAAGTTTTTTTTTAATTTTTTTTATTTATTTTTTTATTTCATATTGTTTTTAATTTTGTATTAATTTTTTTTATTATTTTTTTAAATTTGTTTTATAAAAATATACAAAGTGGCATAGAATTAATTATCCAATGTTTTTTTTTTTTGGACGAGATAATAGTATCCCGTTGTAGTGCAAATTTTTAGAATATTTAATTATTTGATATATAATTTTGGTTTGATTTTTTTTTTTTTGAAGTTTTTTAGTTAAAACAAAAATCTTTTAATTTTTATTTTATATTATTTAATTTTTTGTTTTTATTTTTTAATTTATAAAAATATACAAGTTGGCGCAAAATTAATCATCCATTTGTTGTTTTTTTTTTGGGACACCATTGAACCATCTTTTTATTGCTTAATAATCTTCAGTAATCAAACAAAAAAATAAAAATTTAGTATTATTAAATTTTTCATGAAAAACAATAAACAGCAATTAAATAAAAATCTTTAGTTTCACCTTTGTGCGCTCCTTTGCTTGTCTGTTTCAAGCTACAGCTGTCTTATTCACAACTATCAACGCTGCCGCCATTTGCAAAAATTATAAATCTTCCGATAGGCTGATTATTTCTCCGCCACGCTGTAGTTCATACTAAACAAAACCCTAATATGTGAAAGTTTGAAACTTTCTGTAAAATTTTAAAAATTTCAAAAAATGTGCATGAGAACTTCCAACTCATTAGTTAGAATTAAAAAACAAAAAAAAAATAAATAAACAATTTTGTGTATTCAGTTTTGTTCCTCATTCAATTTTAGAGTAATAAAGTGCAAGTTTGAAGTGGCTTGAGATTCCTGTTGATTTTTAATATTTATTTTTGAATAGAGTTAAATATTTTCTTCCACATAAGGAGGGCTCGATTGTGTTTTTTTTTTTTGTTTTATAGAGCAAATGCGCAAGTCCTCCAGCAAGAAAAAAATTGTCAAAACTCAATGGGGTTTTCACTTTCCCTTGCCACCTTCACTTCAAACTTACTTGTTATTAAACCAAATTTCAATGGGCTATAAAACCGCATATTCAAAATTTTTCCATAAATTTTGACTAAAAAGTTCGAAATTTTGATCAACGTTGTTGAATTTCTAAAAAATTTTGATATTTTTTGTTTTTCAAATTCGGAACTTTAAATTACATGGCTTTGCAGTATATTTTTATACAAAATTAAAAAAAATTCGAAAACTTGCAATATGTTGCGCTGCTATTATTGTCCACACAGTTGTATGTATGAAATTCGAATAAAAACTGCGAAGATGACATAAAAAGTTGACAACAGGAAATACCGGAAATTTTACAAATGACAAATCTAATAGCACAACTCATTGCAGGCTGCAAAGTAACAGCTGCGTCGACAGTAAACAGCATGCAAATACAGTGAGAAAGTGAGCTGGTTGGCTGGTGGTGGTGGTGCATGTGCTGAAAACAACATGAAATTCACCACAAAGTTCTCAAACTTCTTTCCAAGACAACTGACAACTGAAGCAAGCAAATGCGGCCAACACAACAATCACCGCCATCATAATTATCATCATTATTAACACGCTTCCGACACAAAAATGGGCAAAGCAAGCAAATATTCAACACCAGCACCAGCTGCTGACATGACCAAAGCCACCAGCAGTAACCAAAGATGCCCACACCGCATGCCCATCGAGTCACCAAGCAACCGCATTTACATAAAATAATATCATAGAAATCATTTTTAAGTACTCAGATTCTAATTCACATAAAACTTAATGAAATTGCGAAAATTCCTGAATACTTATTAATAATTTGAATGTAGAAAGTTTTTTTTTTTGTTCTACGAGCGGAGGGTCACTGACCTTAGAACAATGACAACGTTTCATTAAACAAATTATGAAGGACGCAGGACAAATTTGAAGTGAAGGTGAATGAATGGAGAATGAGGCAAAAGGAAGTGGAGTAAATGAAAGGTAGAAACCAAACCAGCCGTAATTTCCGAGGCTGGCAATTGACAAAGGATTTTTTTAGTATTGCTAAATCGTTGAAGGTAAAATGATGAAATCTAAATGACGCATTCCGTGGCCGATATTGGACAGAGAAAGCAATGCATTTTTGAGGTTGACCTGTTTTAATTAAACCAAAAAAACCTAACAATTTGAGGACTATGGGCATTGATATGCCTGGCAAAGTGCTTGATAAAAATTCTTGTTTGCTTCTAAAGTTTGTATACGCACGCGGTGTGGCTACTAAATATTAGATGAAGCTGTAAGCTGTAAATTATTTAACTTTCGTTGATATTTTGATATTTATTTATTCTCACCTCAAATATGAACCCTTTTCTGTGCGTCAAAAACACATAAAATCGATTTATAGAACATAATTCAGTCACAGACTCCTTCGGTTGAAGTTCTACATCTCCGAAAGTTTTTCTTGACAGTTCTACTCAACATTAAGGAAGAAAAAAAAAAAATTTTAAATAAAAAATAAAAAAAAATTTAAAAAGAATAGATTAAAGAAAATGAGCCAGTCACAGACTATTTCGTTTAAAATTCTAATCTCTACATGTTCCCTTGATTTGTTTGACATTTTGACACAATATTAAGGGGGGAGCCTGCTTTAGAGGCTTCAAAAAATCGATTTTTTCGTGGATTTTTTTGTGAAGGAAAGAAACATTCGATTGAAACGAAACTTTCAGGTGTTATTGTTATTCATTTCAACAGTCCTTTAAAATTTTTTCATTAAAATATATGTCATATTATGCCTGGTACAAGCATTTTGCCGAGGCGCCTCAAGTGTGCATGTGTCGTGCGGCGGGAAAGATGCAGGTTGCAATTTTCATCTGAAACCAAAAACCCCAAAAATTTTTTATTTTAGTATAGTATAGCTTCTAGTTAAACCAAGAAAATTAAACAAAAAGTGAGAAATTCAACAATTTTTCGCTAATTAAAAAAAATTTAATTTTTTTAGAAAAACAAATTCACTTCAGATTGTTTAAAAAGTGGGTTAATCATAACTTTCTTAAGATTTATTAGGTTCAACTAGAAGAGAATTTAATTCCGAATACATTCAATGTTATCTCGTTTCGATAGGACGTTTAACTGTTTCACTATCTTTCCCGCCAATTAGGAAAAATCGTAAAAATAAAAAACCGAGAAATCCCACTTCGAGCGATCCGGCCGCCCGTATACCTGTTCGACGCTTGCTCACAATTTCTTCTGTAACTCCGAAAATATTTTGAATTTACTTCTGAAATTTTGAGGACACATTCTAGGATAGTTTGGGAAGACATTTATGCAACAAAAAAATCGATTTTTGAAGCCTCTAAAGCAGCGCCCTTAAGGAACATTGAAAGAATTAAAAGAAGAATCGGTTTTTACGGAACATTAAAAAAATATAAAATAAATTAAAAAATAATAATAAATAGTTTGTTGTTTGTTGTTGATGGTTGTTCAGCAACACTTGGCGCTTCAGCAGCAATATTCTCAATGAACGTCGAGTTTATGGTCTGCCAGCTATTTTTTTTAATCCTGAACAGCACCAGTTTCTTGTAATTTTTCACCAATCTTTGAATTGTCAACTCAATTTTGCGATTGGTGTTTTTTAAACATCGGTCATTTTTATATTTATATTTCTTTTTTTACATCCCAATTCTTTTTTATTACATCTGTCCATGGACACTTAGTAACTTTTATAGTTTGGATGGGAGATTAATTGTAACTTTAAATTAGCTTTTAAATAAAATGTTTTAATGAATAGTTACATAACTTATAAAGGGGCTTCCAATAAGAGGTGTTATTTTAATATTCAAAGAAAGATGTTATTTTTTAATATAAATTATGGGATCTTTATTTCATTATAAAGAGGAAGGTATGCCGTTAATAGTGGAAAATAACATCAGGCAAATGACCACCACGACCACGCTTACAGGACAATGTCCTTTTCATGAAACTTTCCATAACCGAATGGCAAAGTGACTGCCCTATGTCCTCGATAAGCTCTCGAATTCCATCTTTGAGGTCTTGAATCGACCCTGGGCTGTTGGCGTAGACCTTCTCTTTCACGTGGGCCCAAAGAAAAACGTCTCAAGGTATTAAATCACAAGATCTCGGTGGTCAATTGTGATCACCTCTTCGAGAGCTAACACGATCCGGAAACTTTTCCCGTAAAAGATCAATGGTTTCGTTGCTTGTGTGGCACGTAGCGCCGTCTTGTTGAAAATAAACGTTATCCAGATCAATACCATCCAATTCCGACCATAAAAAATCGTTAATCATCTCTCGTGTTTAATACCTAACACTTGTTATTAGAAAACCCTTTATTATAATTAATTTTTATTATAAATAATATTATATTTATTTTTTTTGTATTTTTTATTTAGTTTTATTTATTTTTTTTTTTTTTGTTATTATTTTTTTATATATTATATATATTTTATAAATGTATTGTTTTTTATTTTTGTTTTTTTTTAATTTTTTATTTTTTTTTTTTAATTTTTTTATTTCATTTCTTCAAACGTACAAAATGATCAGGAATTAGAAAATGTATGCTTCAGAACCTAGTAAGTAGCCAAATGCATTAAAAATTTACAATATTTCAGAATTTTTTGGATTTTTAAGCGAAATTTTTAAAACTTTTAAATTTTGTCTTTTATACTTCTGAGATATTTTTACTCAAATGTTAGGTCTGTTTTTCGAGCATATTCGAAAAATCGAAATGCATAACTTTTCATTTTAAAATCTTTTTAGTGTGCCAATTGATCGGTTTAATAATAGCAAAAGAATAGCTTCACTCAGGACGATTTCTTAAAAATATGATAGCAAATATCATTTATATAACATATAGTATTTTCCAAGAGCTCTAATGGAAATATCGTTTAACTGGAGCGAAATTCCTATTTAGAAACAATGCAGCCAGCAAATAAATAATGGCATGCAATACAAATAACTTTTCTTGTCACATTTCATATCTTTCACTCAAATTAAAAAAATGACTGTAAAACACAATCAGCGACCATTCCATTAACTAGTCAAGTATACTGAAAATAGCGAAAACTACAGAACGTCATACGGTATGTATTGTGTAGCTATGTTTATTGGTCAATAAGTTTATTAAAATAGAAGCCCACCAACACACCTGCGACAACCAGCTAAATCCGCTCATTGCTACTCACTCAGCACACACACACGAAGCGTAACCTTCGCATAAGTAAATATGTGTACATATGTAAGTATATATGTGTGTTGTTGCCCCCCACCCCTTTCAGACTAACACTTGTTTCATTTCAAACATTTTCTGGGACACGTCAAATGTGTCCAATAAAAATTCAATGTTATTGTTATACGCAAAACAACTAAGCAGTGCGCTGCCGCTGCCAACAAAGCATTACCCTCATGAGTGCTATGTAGCCTATTTTAAGGCGCTCAACCCTTACAACGACAAGCACATATAACACTCCGTATGCCGATGTAGAATGCTGAAATGCAGGTTTAGAATATTCATAAACAAAACAACAGCTGTGTAGATACTTGATTTGAATATGGATTTTTCCACTCAGCGTTTTTTTTCTTGTCCTCTTTCTTCATTTCTTTCATTTATTGTTTGTATATTAAGACATGAAATTGTTTGCATTAAGGCTTTTATGAAGAACATCTAGCGCTTTCATAAAATTAGCATAGCTTTCAGCTTCTATATACTCTGACACATTTCTCATATTCTTTATTTCCTATTCCATATTTGACAGCACATGCGAGGGCATTTTACTTTTTATCATTTGGGGCGTTGTTGTGCCATTAAATCGAATTTACTGAATATATGGAAATTGATCGTGAAACCGGATGGCGGCCGATAAAGGTATGGGTGGGAGCATTTAATGTTCAATAATATCGCATAATGTTAATTAGAGTGAAAGCAAGTAAAATGTGTGAGGAAAGTTATCAATGGCGGATACACTTGTAATGATGATGATATGCGCCTGGAGATATGCAATCGAAAAATAATGGTGTATGTATATGTTGGGCGGTGGCACTTCCTCCTAGCCGAGTTTAGTTAACGAAATGCGTATCCTCTTGCTTTTATACAGTGTAAACTGCTCGATACGTCCTTGAATTTCTGAATCTCAGATTTTTCTTGTACTTGGTTGGTAATATTGTTGTATTTGGTTGGAGTGTATTTGAGATGTGCCAAACTAAATCGAAAAATTCTTTTGGTGTCTAAATGGGCACAGAATCTAGTTTTTCATGGCTAACCATCTTTTTTTGTGCCACCATTCCATCACACTTTTTTCAAGAACCAGTAGATTTAGAGATAAAAATCCCTGAAAATTCCTTTTGGCACTCTTCACATAAGTAAATAAGTTAACAAAGCAGCAACAAAATCTGAATTTCAGTCGTTCACGGAGGTTTTTTTTGGAAGTAAGGCTTATTAAAATTTTACAAATGTTGGATGCAAATAAAAAAAAAAAATTTTACATTCTCCAAAAAACAAGCAAAAAAAAAACAACAAAACTTAGAAATTTCCAAAATCCACAAAAAAACAAAGTTAGAAAATTTCAAAAATCTAAAAAAAAAATAATTAGAGATTTCAAACATTCAAAAAAAATTTAAAAAAACGTTTTTGAGAAAAAATTTGAATTTCAGTCGTTCACGCAGGTTTTTGTTTTCGAAGTGAGCTTAATTAGAATTTTAAAAATGTTGGGTGGAAATAAAACAATAAAATTTTCTTCAGACAACAAACAAAACATTAAAACATTAGAAATTTCAAAAATCCAAAAAAAAAATTTTTAATTTCAAAAATCAAAACAAAAAAAAACAAAAATAGAAATTTCAAAAATCAAAAAAAAAGATTCATGATTCAATTATTAAAGGTTTGCTCACTAGTGACATTCGATTTTTGACACTCGCTTACAAAAGGTTGTATTTAAGAAGATGCATAAAAAGGAAAAAATTAAATCCTTTTTGCGAGAAATGGTAGCAAAATAGTATTTTGTTACTTAAATGGAAACAAACTGCTAACGGTTTAAAACATAAATTTTAATTAATATTTGAAGGTTAATTATGGTATAGATAGAAGTGATTAGCGGAAATAGCCAAGTCTAATATTAAAACAAGAAACTATTTCACATAATCCAAGATTTTATTTTGTGAATTAATTTTTAAATTTAAAACCAATAGCGAAGTTTCGCCAATATGAAACTATTTTGTTAAAAATAAATAAATAATTGGCACGTACAATTCTGTTAGGTGTTTCGCCGAGATCCTCCTCCTATTTGTAGCGCGCGTTCCACAATTGGAAGGCCCTACAGTTTTAAGCCGATTCCGGTAGATGGTTTTTTATGAGAAGCTCTTTCATACTGGTACTGTGCTTTTCTAAGCCTCCTCTGGACACTTCATCCATCCATAGGAAGGTGGGCTCATTGGAAACAAGTTCTGCCAACTTTTTTATAATGAGGTCTGTAATGTAATCGATTGCGTCGGGACTATTCAATAATTATCGCTGCTGTAACTCTTTAGGAAACGCTAGCTCTTTGCAAAACATGAGTTCCGTTTAAATCACCACATCATAAGAAATAAAGCTTTGTAAGTTCTCCATCTCGATCTCGGATTGCGTCAAATACTCTATCATGTCCTGACTTAAGCGGTATGTATTCCATGTCATACTACCATAGTCCTGAACATACCGATGAAAACTCTTGAGCGAGTTGTTGCTCGTAAGTAGTCCATTTTGAAAATGAAATGTTTTTTCAACAAATTTTACTTTTCCTCCACTTTTAGTCAAAGTTTCTACAGCTAGCAACCCAGTGTCTTGCTAAGGGAGCCGATTTGTCAAGAGGGAATGAGAAAGCTGCTTACTGAGCAAACCTTTTATTATTGAATCATGAAAAAGATTAAACTTTTTTCTGAGAAAAAATTTGAGTTTCAGACGTTCACGCAGGTTTTTTTCGAAGTGAGCTTTATTAGAATTTTAAAAACGTTTTAAAATTAAAATTTCTGAATTTTCTAAACAAATAAATACAAAAAAAATTTAAAACTAAGAAAAAATTAGAATTTCAAACGTTTACGCAGGTTTTTTTCGAAGTGAGGTTTATTAGAATTTTAAAAATGTTGGATGAAAATAAAAACAAAAAACTTTCTTAAGCATATTTTAGAAATTACATAAATCAAAAAAAAAAAAAATAAGAAATTTCAAAAATTCAAAAAAAAAAATTGCAAAACTCTATTTTGAGAAAAAATTTGAATTTCAGTTGTTCACGCAGGTTTTTCGAAGTGAGCTTTATTAGAATTTTAAAAATGTTGGGTAGAAATAAAAAAATCAAATTTTCTGAATTCTCCAAAAAACAAGCAAAAGAATAAAAAAACTTTTTTTTTTAGAATTTGTGTTATTGTATCGTAATTTTTTCATTCTCAATAAATGTATCTAAAAACTTTGCTGGAAATAAAAACTTTGAATTTCCTAAATTCCAAAAAGCAAAGAAAAAGAAAATTGTATATTTAAATTAAAAGTAAAAAAAAAGTTTTTTAATTAAAAAAGATGTTAAAAAAAATTTATTAAAAGAGATGTAAACAACAGAAAATATTTATGAAGAAAGATGTGAAAAAAATGTTATTATATTTTTAAATTAAAAAAACACTTTTAAAAAAATTTAATGAAATTTTTAAAATAAAAAAAATTAATTAAATTTTTAAAATAAAAAAATGTTAAAAAAAGGTAATTATTATAATTTTTTAAATGTTTAAATTGAAAAACAAAAAAAATGGTTTTTGGGAATCCACAATTGGGGATCCTTCCGGGAGATTTTTACACGATTTGTAAGTGCACGAGTAATTTAAGGTTTTGTGTAACATAAATAATTAGTTCATTGTGCTATATTTGACTTTAACTAAATATTTTTGTTTAAGTATTTCATTAGTTTTTATTTTTTTTTTTTTTACTTTTTTTCTATTTTTATTTATTTAGTTTGCTAGTTCTTTTTATATCTTATAAACAAAATTTTAAGTGACTTTTGTTCGAATTTTCCATTATAAATTTTATCATTTTTAAAAGTTTTAACTGGAAATAAAACCTTCAAATTTTCTATATTCAGAAATAAAAACAAAAAAAATTATTTGTAAATTAAAAATTAAAAAAATTTTGTTTGAGAATCCACATTTGGCGATCCTACCAAAAGATTTTTACAAAATTTTGTTAGTATACAAACACTGTAGGGATTTTGTAAAATATAAATAATTAGTTAGTTTTACTAATATATATTTGACTTTAATAAATTAAGTAATTAATTTAAAAATTATTATTTTTTGTTTTTAATTGTTATTAATTATTTTTTTTATTTTTTTATGTTTGTTTTGTTTTCTATTTCAGGTTTGTTAGAATTGTCTATTATTATTATTTTTTCATTTTCAATAAATTTATAAATATATTGAAAAATTTTAGATGGAAACACAAAAATTAGAATTTTCGCAGTTCCAAAAAAAGAAAGAAAAAAATTGTATTTACTTTTATGTAAAAAATAAAAGTGTATTTTTAAGTTAAAAAAAATTGCTTTTTAATTTCAAAATTAATAAAATCCAATTTGAATACAATTTTTTTAAATTTTAATTAATTTTTGAATTTTTGAATATGCATTTTTTAATTAAAAAAGAAATTCACAATTAGCGATCTTGCCAGCAGATTTTTATTGGATTTTGGTGGTGCACAAGTAATGTAAAGGTTTTATGAAATATAACATGAAATATGACCTTAAGTATTTATGTTTAAGTGATTTACTACTTCTTAATATTTTCATTTCTTCTGTATTTTGTACTTTTTTTCATTTTATTTTAATGTTGTTGTTGCTATTTTTTTATTATTAAGTGTTTAGTATGTTGAAGTGTTTTGCTGTTTTTTTTTATTTTAATTTTTATTTTTTTTATTTATTTTTATTTTGTTTTTTTTTGTTGTTTTATTTTTATATTTTCATTGTTAGAAAATTACTTGAAAATTATGCCAGAAATAAAACCATTTTATTTTTTAAGTACGCAAAAAAAAAACATATTTGAGAATTCGCAATGAGCAATATTTCTGAAGCTATAAAACATTTAATTGAATTCCTTAACTTATTTCATTTTTTAAATATTTCAAAGTCATAATCTGCCCTACAACTAAATAATTCAACGTTAATCGGCTAATAAGCGCGAAAGTGTGCACAATTTTCCAGAGGTAATCGATAAACCGCAGTTCGATTAACACACACCATAGTAAATGCATAGTTACATCAAGAAAATTACTTACTAAATTAAATTCACACTATTCTGCTAAGCAGACTGCTGAAAGCATGCGGCTTGAAACTATTAACTCGATTTCCAAGTCAATCACCACTTTCCGCTCCACTATTTTCTACGCCATTTTCTTCGCACCTTCACTGATTTTATTTTGCGCAAAATCTATTAACAATTTCGTGGTTTACACAACTAAACCCACGCCACTCAGCTAACAAGACCGAAAGTATGCAATGTAAAATGCTACTTATGCATGTAGCGACCTCGGCAGCTCCCACAACGGCGCAGAATGGGCAAAACCTTTTGTTTGCTAAAATAAAATAAACAAACAAGCAGCTACCTTGTCTCAGCTGCCGCCCGCCATACAGCAAAAAATAAAGAAGAAAAGTTGCGATGACAGCAAAACCTACAAGCACTCACAACAGCAGCAGCAGGAGCAGCTTGTTAGCGGCGCGTCTCAGCTGCATGTTGTGTCAGTAGCTGTGCAAAGAAGGGAAACGAAAAAAAAACATTCAATATAAAATTTGCATTTTTCAATTTTCACAGCTTAAACAAGCCATGTTAAGTTAAAACGCCAACTACAGTGGCTGGCGAGTAGCTCAAAGATAACAAAAACAACAATAATAAATGCAAAAATATCTAGTAAGAAAATTGCTAAACATCAGTGTGCTAGTGTATTAGCGTATCAGTGTATAGGTAAAGCAACAGCAGCGATGTCGGCCAACAAACTCTTTTTCTCTTCCTCCTCTCTCATCCAACTTTGCTGACGGCTGGTGGTGCTCCACGGCGAATAGGAATTTCAATATTTATAGAAAAATTATGCAAAACAGGCAAATTTTACAGCATACAATGTGAGTGCGTACACACATACATACACACATACACACACACAGCCCATTTGCCAATTTGAAAGTGACGGTGTGTTTGTATGCATTAAGGCCACTAAGGCCATTTGGCTGAAAGAATTTTTTTTTTGTTTTTTGTAATTTTCTGCCGAACCAGAAAAGCGCGTATTCTCTACTTAACTGTTATGGCGCAAATTGTACAGTCTCGTCAATTCATTTAGTGCAGTACATTTCCTTCGTAATTCGTTTATTATTTACTTTAGCCTCCCGCTCATTTGAATTTTCTTGCCAACTTTCAACGACGCTGTTAAGCCAAATGATAATAATATGCATTAAATTATTCATCAAGGTTCATAAACTTAAAAACCAATGCGCGTGGTGTCGGCTGTGATTTTGATAATACGCGTCATTAGGGATGAATTTGAAATGAAAGTCAGTGACTTTGTTTTGTGTTGATTATGAAATGTCAATTTTACTGTATTTTGCTTTCTGATGAATGTTGTTTACACTTTTGACACAATACTTGTGAATTTTGAATTGAAATTTTTTTTTTTTTATTCTCGAATAAAAGTGGGTGGAAAAACTTCTTCTTCTTATTCTTTTATTATAGGTTTTCACCTGTTTTTCTTCACACAATTACATAGTTATAAATTCATACAAAGTATTATTAAAATTCAAAATGACGAAATGTTATTGTCCTTCCGCTGAAGTCGAAATCCAGCTTTCGCGCCATCTCTTTGGTGGTCTTCCAGGTCCGCGCTTTCGATATGGTATATAGTCCCTCGCTATTCGGATAATTCTGTCGTCACTAGCTCTAGAAACGTGATCATTCCAAGCTCGTCTTCTTGTTCTATAAACTTCACTATGTCATTAACGCCAGTTTCGTCACGAATGGTCTCGTTTCTAATGCAGTCAAGACGTGTTTTTCCTACGATGGATCGTAGAACTTGCATTTCAGCTGTACGCAGTAGCTGTTTTGTTTTTGCATTTTCAGCTCGTGCTTCGGCTCCATAGGTCAGGATTGGTCTTATTACAGTCTTGTACATATATACGCGTCTTGCTTTCAGTTGTCATATATATGTTCCACCATACAACATCCCTAATGCAACCCGCAATACGTGCGCCCTGCATGCATCTCTCTCTGACTTCCTTAATAATGTCCGGTTACTGGGATATTTCTATCCCCAGGTATTTAAATTTCATAACTTGCTCTATCATCGTCCTTTCTATTTGAAGTTTGCATCTGATCGCATTCTTGGCAACTTAAATTTTTTTTTTTTTTCTGGAGACCTGCATATTAAACTGTTTGGCTGTAACTACAAACTTATGTAGTAATCTTTGCAAATTTGTCTTCAGAGTGCGCATCATGGCATCATCTGCATAACATAAAATTGGTATGCCCATGTTATTAGGACGATACCCATCCAATGACTTGACTTCTTTTATTATTTCACCCATTATCGTATTGAAGAGTATTGGGCTCAGCGAGTCTCCTTGTCGTATTCCGCTTGCGCATGGAACTTCGTTGATATATTTTCCATCTATTCTTATTTTTGTTTTGCAATCACAGTTCAGGTTTTTAATGATGGTAAGAATGTCTGCAGGTACACCTTGTTTGGCCAAGTTGTTCAAAACATCTTGCAGTTTGACTCGGTCGAATGCTTTTGTTAAGTCAACAAAGCACATACTCGTAACTCCCTTCCTTCAAGAAACTCAAATTTCAAGCAACACTCAAACGATAATAGCTTAACTACCGCTAGTTCGGTTCGTGCTCACATTTAAATACTTTATGAAGCAGCTGAAATAAATATTATGCAGCTATTTTAGAAGAAAAATTATGAAGTTGGTTTTTCTCATATATTCATTTATTTAGCTTAGTGTATTTTTCCACGAGCTACGCGAACCCTGTATCGAATATAAAAATATCATTAATTCAAATTTCCCCTCGTAAGTGATGTAGAGGTTCGTTTAATGTTTCTTTTATTACTGTCTGTTATTTACACTTAGAACTCGGAATCACTCAACTGTTCTTTCACTACCATCGATTCACGCCAGTCTTTATAAAGGGTGGTTAAGTTTCAAGGGCCGGTGTTGATTTTGAATAAAATAAAATTTTTTTAGGAAATTATTGTCATTTCTCTCTATTATGATAATATTGGTATGGCTCAATTACGTATGGAACAAAATATCGGCCAAATGGCCGCCGCGGCTTCGGCGGCACACCTCCATCCGATGGTCCAAATTTTCGATGACGCTGAGGCATAATTGAGGTTCTATGCCGTTAATGTGCCGAATTATTTCATCCTTCAGCTCTTGAATTGTTGCTGGCTTATCGATGTACACCTTTCCTTTCAAATAACCCCAAAGAAAGAAGTCCCACGGTGTCAAATTACACGATCTTGGTGGCCAATTGACATCGCCGCGACGTGAGATTATTCGTCCTTTAAATTTTTCGCGCAAAAGAGCCATTGTTTCGTTAGCTGTGTGACAAGTGGCACTGCCCTGTTGAAACCACATATCGTCCACATCCATATCTTCCTATTCGGACCATAAAAAGTTCGTTATCATCTCACGATAGCCAACACTATTCACAGTAACTGCCTGACCGGCCTCATTTTGGAAAAAATACGGCCCAATGATGCCGCCGGCCCATAAACCGCACCAAACAGTCATGCTTTGTGGGTGCATTGGTTTTTCGGCAATCACTCTTGGATTATCCTTCGCCCAAATGCGGCAATTCTCTGCTTATTGACAAATCCACTGAGCCGAATATGTGCCTCATCACTGAAGATGATTTTCTTCGAAAATTGGTCATTCACTGTTGCCATTTTACTGCCACCATTCTGACCATTGACGACGCTTGAAATGGTCAAGAGGCTTTAGTTCTTGAGTCAATTGCACCTTGTAAGCGTGTAAATGCAAGTCTTTATGCATAATGTTCATCAACGACGAACGTGTGAGGTGCAATTGTTGGGCACGACGACGAGTTGAGGTGGACGGCTCTTCAACCACACTATCGCGAACAGCAGCAATATTTTCACGAAGTGCGCGATATGCATTTTGATTTGAACGCTCGCTTTCATAATAAGCCTGAATAACTTTAACGCTTTGCTCGATTGTGTATCTTTCCATGGTTCAAATTGAGTTAGTCTGAAATTGAAAAATGTCAAATGAAATGCAGAAAAAAAAACTTGAAGTTTAGGTGTGGTTCACATTCAACATCGGGCCTTAAAATTTAACCACCCTTTATTATGTACATTTGCTATCCAGGCACAAATTAACTCCTTCATAAAAAAGTTGCTGAAACTGAAATGTTGCATTCATAATGAGCAAAACTTTGGAAGAGTAAACGATCCCGGAGAAAACAGCAATCAACGGCTACTATTTAACTTTTTTTTATAATATTTTTATTTTGATGTTTCGTTTTTAATTTTTTTATTTTTGATGTTTCGTTTTAAATTTTTTTTTTTTTATTTGATGTTAGGTTTTTTTGTTTTTTTTTGTGTTTGGGTAGCCAGACTCAAGTGTACCCGAAAGTATGCTGCTAAGTTGCAAAAACTTTTGTGCACAGCTTACACATTTTTAATGAGTTCACATAGGTGACTGAGGGGGAGTGAAGTATCAAAGGCGAAGTTGTGTGGACGAAGAAGAAAATGCGTTTGTTACAATTATTTAACTTATTTTGTACGAACAGAACAAAAGTGCGTATGTAGTTCCGGCCTAGAGTCTGTAAGTGAGCAAATAATTTTTCGAAGGAGAAATCTATTAATTTTACAATTACACCCTGCAAATGGTAGAAATCTATTAATTTTATGTTCCGATTATTATTAAAAATCGTTTAAGGTATTTTATATTCAGCTTAAACTCAGCTTACCTGCCTTAATCTAAATAATTTTATCTTCACCTGACAGTCGGCTGCACATATCTCTTTTTGTTTTTTCTTGTTTTTTAATTCAATCACAACATAGCTTTGCTCAAATTGATGCTTACCGTTGCCTGCCGGGAGTGACTAAGTGTCATAGTATACGAGCAGGGCAGAAATTCAGTCTTGCAGCGAAAATTAATGCGTTGTTGTTGTCTGTTGGTATTTTGTTTTTATTTTTCGTCATTCATTTGCAAACAAGTCGTCAGCTCTTCTTTGTCTTGCTTAGAGCAAATATTTCCCCTCAGTTTATTTTAACTCAGAAAAATGGAAACACAGTTACTTTGTGCGCTTATTTTACAACTTTTTCTTCCGACTCTTTTCCTCCCACTCGTAATAGCTAAAGAGGCAAAAACAAATGTTGCTCGTTTTTTCCTGTTGCTTCACATTCCAACACCAATGCAACTACATACATACATGTGTATATGTACGTGTATACCTGCAAATGGAAACATGCATACCTGTGTGTAACTGTTTCACCGGTGATATGATTGGTATTTGGTTGGAGCAGCTGTTGAGAATGGTCGCGTTCCACACGGCTAGGTTTATGACGTGGAGAGGAGGAGTAGAAGTTTTTGCTACATTCAGTGTTGACGAAAGCGAGGTTTTAATTCCTGATAAACAAATCGCTTCGAGCACATTTTTGGTACACAAGAGTACATACTTGTATGGGTGTATATGCAAATATTAATACTTACACTCTTGTACTCGTATATGTACACTTCAGGGGAGGCCGAAAAATCAGCGTATTTAGCAAAAACAAAAAAAAAAAACAAAAATAGAATAAAAGTGGGAAACAGCTTCGGCTGTAGTGGAAATGTTTACTGATGTAATATTACCCTATTTGAGCTTTAATGCGTATGAGGCCTATTTTAGGGCGCCCAATTGTCACATACGGTGTGGAATTTTCGTAAAAACTGTTTTATATAAATTTTACATTTAAAGAAAAGAATTAAATTTTAAAAGAAATACAAAATAAAGGGTAGTTCATCGTGCGATTAGCATTTATACCGCCTATTTTTCTTCTACTCTTTTCCAGAGGCCATAATCATTCTGAGTTTCATCACAAAAAATATATTTAATCATTATTTTAAAATTTGCGATCCGTAATAATTACAAATTTGTGATTTTTATTGCATTTTTTGGATGATATAAGCATATTTAGAGTAATAATTTTTTGGCCACAAATGAAACCAATTTTTCAGATGTTATTCTTCGCTCTGAAAGAAGCGAAAAGAATTATTATTTTGAGAGCAATAATCATAATTTTTGAGTTGGAAATTTTTTATCAAAAATAATGATTCGTTTTTTAATTATATTATTATTATGTTTTTGTTTTTTTTTTGATTATAGAACTCAACCCTGATTATTGTTACAGGCAAATGACACAATTTATTTCTCAGGAATGCACAGAAGAGAAGGAGTTCTAATTCTTCGTGTGCTATTTCGCAAATGCTTTGGTCCCAGTACAATAGACTCAGGGCTCAGAAAGTCGTTGGAACTCTACGCCACTCAATTTCTAAACTCGTAGCTATTTTTACTGGTCATTGGACGATCGGCACACACGCAGAAAAGCTACATTGATGACTTTACCAGACCTTAAACCAAACTAAAATGAGACTCACTGTGGGGACATAGTTTTTCTTGAATGACATGTAGATTTTCAGTACCCCAATGCGGTGGTTTTTCTTATTAACGCAATGCAGATCTCTTTCTTTTTTGGATCACTTTTGCACCTTGTTCAACTAAGTATCGCTCCATGACTAAGTTTCCCAAAGCCTATAGTATCAATTGTCGGAAAAATATATATAAAAAAAATCAGTTGTCTGAAAAAAATGTATAAAAAAAAAACTAATTAATATATCATAAATAATTATTGTCAAAGATATGCATCTTCCTTGAATCACCTAAATCTATCACTTTAGATGCAACAATTTCTACACGGATACGAATACGAATGCGGTATTACAGATACTTTAAAATAAATCATAATTCAAATGCTTTATGTTTTACAATATGAAACCAATTCAGTCTCTTTTTCTCTCTGAGTGCCGAATACTAAGCAAACTCACGTTTTTTTTATATTGATATCAAATATACCCTGGACACCTACTTTTTGTATCCACCTGAGACCGTCAACTACATACATACGTAAACCAATCAATACTGAATCCAAAATTTATTAATCTCTCTGTATAAACGATTAATATATCCCATTTTTGTTGTAATTCAAAAGTAAAACCAAGAAAAAAATAATACGTAACACAAACAAATCACCCCTCATTGCGGTTGTTGATGAAATGAGTGCATCTGTGTGTACTCACCTGCGCTCAGTCGACGGTGAAGTTGTAGTTGTCTCCCACTTTGAATGGCTGTTTGAGCAAATAAAGTCATGTAATGATTTTAACTGAGTATGGTGCTTTATCTGCACACGGATTGCACAGTATCCGTTCGATATCTCACCAGCTGCGCCTCACAGCTCAAAACGAAATATATTTCCCATTTCAATGCGTTGTTTCGTTGATACAAATTGAAAGCTGTGATTTTAATTGACATTTGGAGTAGGATCGATTTACGTTTTTCTCTTTCTTTTTCTGCTCTTCCGAACTATCTCATATAGCCAGTCAGCCTGTTTGTTGGTATGCCGAGTGCTCAGCTTATTTAACAGAAATCCTATTGCTGCTGTCAAAGTTATTGGTTTTATCTCTATTTTTATACTTTGAAATGCTGTGATGTGTACGAGTATATTTCCGTGATGCGTGTATGTGCATGTATGATGTTGAAAAAGGCAAAAGTTTTCAAAAGTTCAAAAAGTATATTAGCACACGATTTCTAATTAGTACGGTTTGAACTAATTTTTTGCTGTTAATGATGCCGATGTTAATAGGTCTACATACTTACGACGAATTCATTGATTTGGGTTGATATGGGCACGAATAGGCGCGCAATAACTAAGAAGTGAAACTTTGAAGCAAATGTGCATAGATATGGGTCAAAGCAATTAGTACAGTGCGAAGTAGTTGTATATGTGCATACAGATGCAGGCATCTAAGTAAGCATAAAAGAGCAAACAAATTAGCACTTAGCTTTGACAAATCCATTCAGTAAGTTGATAAAATCGCATAAATTACCGTTTTGCCATACATTTATTCATATCTCGTCGGAGCTTTGTAGAGTTATTTTCAATTGAGTTGAAGTAGATTTTGTTCCGCAAGTTCACATTTGCGTTCATATTTGTGACTCGTTATTTTTTTTTCAGATTAGATGTAAATATCTACTTTGTGTATTATGTTTGGGACTCAATTAAGTGCACAATCCACTTTAAGCTGAGTTCTACTTCTTCGTTCAAGGTTCATATGAATGTGACTTTTTATATGCCCATTGCTCAGGTGGCATACTTTTTTGCGCTTCAGTTGTATTTTAATCTACATTTTCCTCTTTCAAGTACGTTTGTCAAATGGTGATAAGGTCGAAGATTTTTTTACTTCGTTTATTACTGATTATGAAAATATATGTCACAACATTTCTTTATAATAAAAGTATTTCAAATTAGAGAATGAACAACGCAGTTTTTTCAATAGAAATGTGTGCTTAAACGCGATGGAGAGTTCGAGGTACCTCTACTTTGCTCTCAGTGGATTTGACGGAATTGCTGTGTGTGTGTGACGCCGTACTTGAGCAATTTTTTCGTGTGCTGTTAACATTTTCACATCTCTCTCAAGCAACTGCGCCACGCACTCTCTGATGGGCGCAATCTTGTTTCTATCATTCTTGATGCTTAGCTATAGTTAGCAATATACATCTCATTTAAATGCCTGGATCTCTTAGCAAATGAGTTAATGCTACTTAACAGAAAATGTTAAGTTAACAGTCATAACCACATTACAGATCTAAGCTTCGATTTATAAGCGACTTTCAGGTGCGGCTAGAGCCGTAGCTGTACAAAAAGAAGGATTATTAATTCACCCCTTCTGATAAATTTACGAGTTGAGCGCATCGCACGCAATTTATGCGATACATGGTCGACTGTAGAAGTGGGGTATTTTAGGTAGTTTTAGTTAGTTAGTCTAAATAAATATTTTTCTATCCTACGAGTGTATGTTTTTATATTATTTTATTGCTGTGAAGTGTTTCAATTTATGATTTATACATTTTTCTAAATTTTTTTATAACAAGCCCGCAAAGCTGTTAAAGCATGCTTTTCAAAAAGGCACAAATCTAAGTGTTTTACGAAGTTATTAAAGCATAAACAAATTAGATTTTTTATATTTTTCTTGGATGTTTCTTAAAGTAGTAGTCCAGTGTAACGACCGAAATTTCGCCTTTTTTTCATGAATCTTTTTTAAAAAGAAAATAAAATGCGATCATTTTAAAATTTTTACATGTTTTTATTGGTATTACAATAAAAAAAAATTTTTTAAAGTTAATTTTATATTAATTTGCTTAAAATTTTTGACGTCAAAGTGGAGTCCTTAAAAAAATATGAGTTGGTTCGGGGAAACACACAGCCTTCCAAAGTCATCTGAACTAAAAAATTCAAAGAGATTATTAAATATACATAAAAATAAAAAAAAAAACAAAAACAAAATGGCGCACTTGTGAAAAAAGTTCTCAAAATCTAATTTTTTTTCTTCATAAATTGTTTGAATAAAATAGTTTATTATTAAAATTAAATGTTTTAAAGGTTCGGGATCTAGGTATGTGTGTCTAGAATAACGGGTTAAATTTTTAGCCAAATCGGTTGAATAGTTTTGAGTCAGTGATTCCCCAAAATTTCGAAAACATGGTTTTGAGAAAAACGCGTTTAAAGTTTCAGAGCAGCTGCTGCTGGCGTGTTACACGCTTTCATACACACTACGGCGCGCTCTCTTATTTTAGCTATAACTTTAAAAATAATTAAAAAAATAGTATATTTTAAGATGTTTTTCTTCCGAAAAATGTAAAAAAAAATTCGATTTTTTGAACTCGTCACACCGGGCTACTACCTTAAAAAAAGACATTTTTTATATACAGGTTCTTTCTTTAAATTCTGAAGCTTGCAACCTAAGCTCATATCACTTCTTATCACTTTTATATCGACGAATGGTTTTTGCATACAAACGGCGAATTCTGTTAAGCAGCGGAATTTTCATATAAATGTGTATTTAAAATATCAGATATTTAAAATATTTCTTTTTCCACATGCTTTTTCTTGTATTTTTTCTACAAAAATGCTACCACTTGGATCGCACTGTTTCACAAAAAAAAAATCTCAAATAACTGCGTACGAAACAGTATCGCGGAGATCGGCACCCATTAAGAAGAACAATAAAATACGCTCAAAACAGCCGCGTCTTTCCAAGAAAGTGAAATTTATCAGTAAGTATAAGAATTGAAGAATATTTAAAAAATGTTTGTTATTGAAATAATAGAAAGGTGCGTTTATGTTATATAGATTTTAATAATAAATGCCGAATAATTTAAATAATAATTACAAAAAAGCGTTGCTTTCATAATTTGAAAATCCTTAAAGGCGTATAATTTGTTTTTTTTTCTATTTTTTTATAGTTTGATATATAAAAAATCGGTAAGATTCCGATAATCCACGCTAAATATTTATCTACTCTAATTTAATAATTTTACATTTTTAGAGAGTCAGATCTCGTAAATTTTACGAGTTCATTTTAACCATTTCAACCATATTGCCCTGAGCATCGACTAGACTTATTATACAATAACTGAATAACTGCACTGAGAATTTCAAAATTGATTTTGAAATGATTGAGAAATGTAAAATAAAATTGCATTCTTGGATTTTTAAAAGAGATTAATTTTTTTTTTAATCAATTAACTACAGAAATTGAAAACTCAGATTTACAAAAACACAGAGCTCAAAAAATCCTTCTGGTTCTTTGCTATACCTTTTATTATAATTTTTTTTTATTTATACATTTTTCTCACTATTTATAAAAAAACTCTTGAATTAACTCTGATTATAATATACCAAATATTATGCAAATGCTGATGTCGAATATATGCATACATACATATAAAGGGTGCACCATCGACGAGTTGCTTTTTAACCATCGACTGGTGTCTTTTCAAAATAATTTAAAAGTATATTATATATTAAATATTTCATTAATTTTTTCTTTATTAGAAAGTGTGAATCCTCCGTTTAATTGTAGAACATAACTTGACTCAAGTGGCTACTAGGATGAGAGTAACTCAATTTGTATACATATTTTTTTTGTTTGTTTTGCTTTCGCACTTACAGCAACCGTCGTCTACTGCGTGGAGTGGTTTGACCACTAAAACAATCCCTCCTCTTCTTCTGGGTAGACACCCTTCCCGGAGCTACTTTCTGCATTACTTCGGGAAGGCTCAGAATGGCATCAATAAAAGGAACCAATTCTACTCACCCACGTCTGGGTCCACCATATTTGTAAACCAGCTTCATGCTATAAACTCGTCTTCTTGTGTCTCGTAACTCTACGTCAAACAGTACGTCATTGCGAGTCAAGGACTGAAGTGTCTATGATGGTCGTCGGCCCATCAATTACGATTGATTGCTGCCGTACCTTGCGCTCCAATCGATATGGCGGCGACGCATTACGATTTTTGCTGCGAAATTTCGAACTGACTCCCACTTCGCGCTGGTGGAACACATATCTGTCGTGACGGTTTTTAGGGCTATTGGATGCTCCAAAACTCTCTTTAGTGCATCTCTTTCTTCTTTAAAGCGGTCACAGTACAAAGTTACATGTTTAGCACTCTCCACCGTGTTGGAGCAGTCCGGACAGAAAGGGGTGTCTGTATGCTTAAACTGACGCAGGTATTCTTGGAAATAGCCAAATCTTAACGCAACTCCAGGCCACCAAATTATGTTGACAATACGGCTAATATCACCATTACGGGCCAGATTGTCGAAGGCAACGCTTATTTGATGTGATGTGTGACATACTGCGCCGTCTTATGGAAGCTAATGATTGGTTGAATTTTCGTTGTAAATTTCAAGCAACTAAAAGTCGGTTGTTATGGCATTACATTAATGAAATGGTGTTTCCAAAAACATAGGCAAGGCAAAGGTCAATATGCTATCACTCCAAAATCAACACCAAACTATCAATTTGCGGTCTGTTTCAATATTGTAGCACTTTGTTAAAATTATAGATTTCATGTCCCAAGAACAATTCCACTTAATTTTTACCAGTTCCTGTCCAAAAGCATTTTCGAAAGAGGGCCAATGATACCAACCAGCGTGAAAAGAATTCAGAAGGTGCGGCCACATTAGATTGTTCAATGGCCCCCCAGTGAATTTAAAGGAATCAGCTGATTTTCTGACGTCACTTGGGCTGTGACAGAGGTTTTTGTTTACGACAAAACTAAGATTCCCTTGGTGAAAAAAAATCAATGCAGCCATGCCATGTTACCTCGTTGCCGTCTGAATAACGTCTAAGTCACTCTCACGATTTTGCTTCGGATGGCCAAATCTATCGCTCTTAGATACCAACACCTTCCAAAATCGACATAATACTGTCAATCCTGGCAACTGCCTAATTTTTTTTTTTTTTTTGGCAAACATGTGCGGCTTTTCCGATCACCAACTGCTGCAAGTTTATTCGAAATTTCTGTTCAATAATCGCACAATTTGGGCAATCCAGCGCTCTCTTTGCAAGTAAATTTTGCTTCAAGCAAAAACGCATTCATTTCATGCCACGTAGATACCCGCATAACACAGACCTCCTACCACTACTTTGAGCTGGTAATAGCCGTCAGTGTCGAAGTAAAATGTGATTTAAAAAGAAACCAACCCCTGACCACTCACGCTTTACTTGTACACGTTGGATTTGCGTGACCTTATGCAATACTTTTGTTATGACATGGCTGGAACTTTTGTCAGCTAATTATTATTTGTCTCATTTCTGATTGATTAAATCATAAAATTGCTGTATTTTTTCAGTGTTTTACCCTTGATTTATTCCAAGTGTCATTTCTGATGGATTGCATATATTTAAAGCTCATTAAGTGAATGGCTTTGGAAACTGAATCCTACCTGTGCCATTTGCGTCACATTGCAGACAAATTAATTGACAAGAATGGCAGCTAGGTGGGTAGTTAGATAAACCTGCATCAACCTTTATTAAATGCACGCTCGATTCCTTGGCATGCAAATGAAGGGGGTGGTGCGCATTGTCAGTGCTGCGAGTTTGTATTTACAAGTCCCCTCAATTAATTTAAGGTGGCAATGTGACGCTTAATGGCAAACGAAGCGGCGAATGGCTATTCTTGGACGATTACGGTGGCCACTGATGTCTTGCACTCACAGAGCAGCAATACGAAGTGGAGAGGGGAATATTTACGGTTATGGTGATTATGTCTGCCCAAACCTGACAGTCTGCCCGTTTACGTATTTGCATATGACGTCTTTAGTTGTTTCTCTGCTTGTTTCCTTTTTAGTTTTTTTCCCCCGTATTTCTTTCTTTACTGTTGACGGTTCGTCATAAAATGGGCTCCTGTTTCGTTTGCGCCTCGTATAGCGTGTACACAACTACAATAGCAGAGGAGAAAAAGACAAAAAAAAAAACAAAACGTGAAACATTATTGCATAAGGTAAAATAAACAACAATGCCGGCGGAGACAGCAAGGAAATGGTTGCAATCGAGAAAGGAGCGCAAAAAGTGCGAACACACAAAAGTAAAGTTGGCTTATTATTATGCCCTGGGGTGTTGTTTGTGTTGTGGTTTAAACATTGGGGGAGCAGTGAAAAGTGCCAACAGTGAGCCAATTGTGTTATTAAGAAGAGTAAAATGTAGCCGGCAAAGTTAGAAAGGTAACGCTATGCAGGTGGGTCGGTCGGTAGGTACTTGGGGTAAAAAATTAAGAGCCATTGTTGTTCGGGTATTGAATGTGCGCGCAGCAGTGAGTCGTGCCAGTAGTGGCTTAGTACGAAAATGAGTCGTGCAGTTTGTTTTGCTCCTTTTTTTTTACGTGTGCATTGTAGTACATATAAGCGCCCATTTGGAGGTGCTGTTGGGCGCAGAGGAGGGTTTAACAACTGTCCAAAGCGTCTGGCCGGCGCCATGAAAATGAATGGCTTGTCGCATTATTATACACCACTATTATATTTAGTTATATGTATACATATTTATACTTGTATACATACTTAGAAAGAACAACTATGCTACAGTACTTCCTTCCTCCTTCCTTTTATTTGCCTTAGCGCTTGTAAGAGGCCTCACCGTAATGAGTCTTAATAGTTCCTGCCAGCTTTTAGTTATGAAATTTTTAACGTTTGTGGAAATGCAATTTTAGTTAGTTTATAGTGGCTTATTTTTCTAGCGATTAAGTAATAAATATACAAACATACATACATACATGTAGAATGTATGTTAACCGAGCTTTTTGTGCTTAACGTTTTGCCATCTCTCTTTAGCAGCACCCGAAAATCAGCGCTTTCTTTGGCTGGTCAATTTATTTCATAATATTGGGTTGGGGAAAAAGTAATGTCGTATTTTGTCAATTGAGCGCGACATTTAAACATATCACGCGTTGTACTTATTGCATCGGGTCACACTAAACAGCGATTTGAAGACGGTAATCTGTACTACAAGTGCCTCTTTGACAGTGTTGTGATCGTACGTTTCAGTCTTAAGTTATAGCGCTTCAATGGTGGAGTCCACCAAGCAAGAAATTCGTCATATTTTACGTTTTTACTACCTTAGAGGTAAAAATGCAACGAAGGCGGCGGCAAAAATTTGTGAAGTTTATGGGTCTGATACTGTAACGATTCGCACAGCACAGCGTTGGTTCGATCGATTTCGTTCTGGTGTAGTAGATGTCGAAGATGCACCCCGTACTGGTAGGCCAATCGTCGTAGAGACTGATAAAATCGTTGAAATTATCCAAAGAGACCGAGACCGGCATGTGAGCATTCGCTCGATTAGTCAGGAACTAGGTGTAGACCACAAAACCGTTCGGAACCATTTGCAGAAGATTGGATTCCAAAAAAAGCTGGATGTTTTGGCTGCTAAAACGGAACGAACTTGACCCATTTTTGAAGCGGATGGTGACTGGCGATGAAAAGTGGATCTCGTACGACAATGCCAAGCGAAAAAGATCGTGGTCGAGAAGCGGCGAGCCGGCCCAAACCATCGCTAAGCCCGGATTGACCGCCAGGAAAGTTTTGCTGTGTGTTTGGTGGGATTGGAAGGAAATTATCCACTATTAGCTGCTGAATTATGGCCAGACCCCTAATTCGGTCCTCTACTGTGAGCAACTTGACCGTTTGAAGCAGGCGATTGACCAGAAGCGGCCAATATGAATGGTGTTGTGTTCCACCAGGACAACGCTCGTCTTAACACATATTTGATGACCCTACGGTCCATGCAAAACGCCCTTGGTGATACCAAGTTGGCTTCAAAAGAGGCTGGCGAAAACTGGTTGTCTGAGTTTTTTGCAAATAAGGAGGCGGGGTTTTATAAAGGGGGGATAATGAAGTTTCCTTCTAAATGGCAACAAGTTTGCGAACAAAACGGGGCATATTTGACTTGAAGCGGATAATTCTAAGTACGTTAAATAAAGCGTCAAATTTCGATCACAAATACGACATTTCTTTTTCCCCAACCCAATATATAATATAATGTTTAACTTTGTTCTTTACACTCAGAATAGCTTAGCTATTTTTACTTCTTTCGAGTCCGCAATTTCTAGTGTTATTTTGTTTTGTTGGCTGCATTTGAAGTGGAAAATATTTTCCCCTTCCAGTCACGTACCTTCATATAATCCGCTGCAATTGAAATGAGTAATTTGTATATGCTCCAATATTTCTGTTGCTGTTGTTGGTAATTTTTTTATACTTACATATATGTGTGTACAGGGTTTGCTAGAAAAGTAATGAGCCCTGTATATGTATTATAGGTATCTGTACATGCACATATCCATGTGGTCATGGGTAGATATTCGCCAAGTCGATATGAAAAATGCAAGTTTTTTAAATAAATAATAACAGATATGCAAAAATTTGAAACAGATATGAAATGAAAAATATTTTGAAGTCCCACATACACTTATTTGTGTGACAAAAACAAAAAAAAAATAAGTATACTCTATGAATTTTAATTCAAATATAGCTCATTCTACGCAAAATTAAATTTACATAACAGTAGTGTACTAAAAACAATCCTCAATATCGGATAATATCGTAAAAATGATGTCAAAGATGAAAAAATAGGGAAAAAATTCCAAATACTTCCGTCTACAGCCTCGTCAGTTATCATTTCAGAAAAATTGTCAACACACTGTCAAAAAGGCTTGTTTTTGTTCTTTCGAACTAAGAAAAACAAATTCGAAATTGGATGGAAATTGGCCAAGTCGTGAGTGATTGTTCACAACAACCTACTGAAAAACTGTTTTTTTTATCCTATACCATTTTTCTTAGTTTTACTATACCTACAAGTTGTGCGAGGTCTCCATAAAAGTATAATATCACTGTCGCACAGTGTAATTAATGCCCTGGGTAACCAATGGCAAAGCTTCGAGTGTATTTCTGTCATAAAAAAGTTCCTCATAAAAAACCAAAAGCCGCCTGCCGTTAGGAGCCGGCTTGGAACTGTAGGTCTCTCCATTTGTGGAACAACAACAAGGAGGAGGAGCAATTATGCATCATCACTCTTGTGCTTGGCCAAATTTTAAATCAAAATACACGGCAATTATTTTAACATTCTGTTATTTTTGCTTCTGTTTCTATCTTAACTTTTTTCTGCTCTCCTTATTCCAGTTTGTGAAACCAGTTTTGGAATTTTAAATAGATAAATTGAAAAGATATGCAAGTTTCTGTAGTACTTTTCATAATTTTGCTAATACATATGCGGCTAATACACCCAACTCCCAACTCTTCCAGCAGAAAAAAACGAAAAAAATCGTTACTTTCAACTACTCGCTGTTGGTTGCGATTTTAATGCATTTATTCTCTGCTGCTATCTCTTTTTTCAGTGCCTCATTTTTTATCAGCATTTTGCGCGGAGTGCTGTCTGAAATGAAAACGTGCGCGCCTGCCCCCACTACAGTACGCTCGTTAGCGCTTACACTGGCATTTCTAGCAATTTTCCAAAAGTCTATTAAGTGTAAAATTGAATTCATTAGTTGCATTTTCGTTTGGTGCATATTCTGTGATGTTTTATTGTTTGTTTTTTTTTTGGTACAGCTATTGCTGGTTCGCTACAATTCTTTAGAAAGTGTAAAAAGCGTGCATTTGCAAGATTTTTCGTGATAATTTTTGCTTGAATTTTATTTTACGAGAATAAGGAGGGGCTTTTTTTGGCAGTTATTTTATTTGTGGTTTTTTCTTTTTTTTATTTTTTTGTGCTTTTTTCGTTTTTTTTCTTTGTTTTGTTTTTTTTTGTTTTTTTTTGTTTTGGTTTTGTTTTTTTCCTTTTTTTCTTTTGTTTCTTGTAAATATAAAATACACAATTTTGCGCGCTTGCCCTGTTTTGCTTGTTAGCGAAAAGTCATTAGAGTAGCAAAGCTTTTCAAACTTTTTCCACTTGCACTGCCAGCAAAGCGATGTTTTTGGTATTCATTAAAAACAAGTGTGTGCGTGTGTGTGTGTGTGTGTATAAATTTTAAACAAACAAAAAATAACAAAATAAATGTCACACAATTTTTTATTAAGTGTGCTTATGCTATGCTATGCGCTCATATGCATGCATACATATGTAGTGAAAATTCATTTGAATGATGCTTTTCATTCGAAAAATTATGAAGTAGTTGACTTCGCTTTGACTCTAAGCTTTGAAACTTTGTAGTAGCGCGCGAGTGAGGTCAAAAGTGGCGTAAAATTAGGTTAGCAGCAAAATACTCAGTAATTCGCTTTCAGGCAAAAATCCGTTATTTTTAAATATCAAAAATGTATACGCAGCTGGTAACTACCACTTAGCCAGAAATACAAAAAAAAAAAAAAATCACAAAAAAAACCATCCTTTACAATCATTCATCTTCATAAACTACACATTTAAAGCGCATAATAATCATCGTCAGGAGAGAGCAGCTAGCGAATGCATTTCATATTATTTCTTTCACCAGCAGCCACTTGTGCCAAAATTTGCTGAAACAAAAACGAAAAAAGTCGAAAAATCACCAGTAGTATGTGCTGGATAAGCACTTTAAAACGTAGTTTTCCTTTGCATCAACGTGAAGTAGGAAAAGTGGCTCAACTAACTGTGCATGCATAGCCGTTGTTAGTGCCATTGCTATGAAAGAGATTAATGCATTTTGGAAACTCTCAAATAGTGCCTTTCTAACAATTTTTCATTGCACTCTCAAATACTTAATGTCCATTTGGCCAACTGTTGTTTGCCCACTCGCCGCCTAAACGCGTTGTTGTCTCCATGCGCTTTGTTGGTAATGCCGTCGAGTAGTCGCGCTCATCCCGTTCTCGTGCTCACTCTGACTCCCATTAAATTTTCTCCTTCCCACTATCGGTGGTACCCTATGACTCTCTACCCTTTGCACTTAACAAATGACTAAACACTATTAAATATTGCCCACTCATAGTCAGTCATTTGTAGTTCCAGACGTCGGCGGCTGTCTGCTGCCGGCTGCCGACGCGGCATCACTTTATCACTTAGTTTATTTCGTCCATTAGTTTACTTATGCGCTTTTGGCTACAAGAATTTTTCAGTTGGCAGCTGTTAGTTCGTTTTTAGGTGTTTGTTTTTGGTTTTGTAGAAAAATAAAATGTCATTTAAATTGTTGCAATTTGTCATTCTTGCGCACTTTGCGCGCTTAAGTGATATATGTATATATTTTCACTCTTTTCATATTTTTTTACTACTTTTTCATATTTTTTTTCATATTTTTTATTTTTTTTATTTTTTTATATTTATGTATTTTTATTTATATATACTTTTTTTAGTCTCGTTACTTCTATCAGTGCATCACTTCAATGACTGCTACGCTACACTATTTTTTATTAACTGTATTCGCTCTTTCCAGTTTAATTACTCGCTGTTTTATTGTTTTTGCCATTTCCTCTCAGTTGTCAAGTGCTAAAGTTTAATTTGCAACAATATGAACGGGAGTATTGCTGAAAATTTGTCAAGTGCTTTCATTTTAACGCCTTTTAGGCAGAAACATGAATATTCATAAAACTAATTTTTTCTATAGCAAAGTTAACTGAGCACTTTGTAAAGTATTGTATTTCTATAGCCGGCATCGCTTAGTTGTTGAAATCGAAAAAATAATAAAAACGATGCCTGTAACTTGTCATGGATTATTTGATATTTGCGTGCATTTACTTATAAAGGGTGGTTAAGCTTCAAGGGCCGGTGTTGATTTTGAATAAAATAAAATTTTTTTAGGAAATTATTGTCATTTCTTTTTATTATGATAATATTGGTATGGCTCAATTACGTATGGAACAAAATATTTGCCAAATGGCCGCCACGGCCTCGACGGCACACCTCCAGCCGATGGTCCAAATTGTCGAATTATCTCATCCTTTAGCTCTTGAATTATTGCTGGCTTATCGACGTACACCTTTTCTTTCAAATAACCCCAAAGAATGAAGTCCAACGGTGTCGAAGTTTATGGGTGGTTCGCATTCAACATCAGCCCTTGAAATTTAACCACCCTTTACATACAAGGTCTGGCGCAAAAGTTTTGGGAAAATTAAGAAAACTAAAACTGCATTCCTCGAAATTATTATAAGGAAATTATATATTGAAAAATTTGGACCATTTACCTGTTTCTTTTTTAATTTCTTTGTTTTATTTATTTTTTTATTTATTTTTTTATTTAATTTTTAATTGTTTTTTTTTATAATTTCTATTGTTTTTTTTATATTTCTATTGTTTTTTTTTTTAATTTTTGGTAATTTCAACTATTTGTTTTTTATTTAATTTTTTATTGTTAATTGAAATTATTATTTTTTCTTTATAATTTAATTTTTGTTTTTCATTGAAATAATTTTTTTTTATAATCTAAACTATTTTTTGTTTTTAATTTCAATAAATTTTTTTATTTAAATTTATTTTTAATTTCAATTATTTTTTATTAATTAAATTTTTTGTATTGTATTTCAAATTTTTTTCTTGTTCTTTTTAATTTTATTTTTTTTCTATAGTTTTAGTTATTTTATTTTATTTTTTTTTTCATTCTATACCAAGCATCCTAATAGTCTAAGTTTAAAACTTTGTACAAGATTTAAAAAATCATCAAATTTTCATCAAAATTTTTAAACATATTTTTCTAAGAAATTTGAATACGCAGTTATACAGCCGATTAAATTGTAGTATAACAGAGTGCAAATTTGAAATCGCTCAAGATTTGCGTTCATTTTGGATAATTTTTTACCTGACGTTGTTTCGTTTATCTCCGTTTAAGAAAAATATAGGAAGCTTTCGTGGAAACAAACGATTGATGATAGAGTAAACAAAGCACCCACCACTCCATACATTCAAAAGAATTGTAGCGGCAAAATGGGGGGAAGGCCTGCTAGCCCTAAATAAAAATGTATCGACGTTTTGACAGAACTATCACAGTACTTTGTAATAAACCTGCTCTGGGTGCCGGGTCATAGAGACATAGAAGGCAATTGCAAAGCAGATGAACTGGCGAGATTGGGTACCACATTAGCGAACATACATATACCTTTAGCAATTTGCAAGATGAACACACTATCAGTGCAGCCAACCGGCTATGGTCTCAGTCCCTGACCTGTGCAACTAGTAGAATGACGTGCCCGGAATGGAACATGGGCCGCACAAACCGACTGTTGAAACTAAATAGGAAAAACAATCTTCTCGGGGTCCTAATAGGGCATTGTCTGATTGGCAGGCATGCCAGTGGACTGGGAGCGCCCTATAACCACTATTGCAGCAGCTGCAACGACATTGAAGAAGAAGAGACTATAGCACACTTTCTATGCGGGTGCATGGCTCTGGCTCTGGCTCTGACCAATTTAAATGCATCATTTTGCATGGATCTGAGCGCTGCAATCATGCAAATCCTGCTTTAGCTGGCATCTCCTTTGCAGAAATTTTTAAGAAAACTTGGTGATTACCTGAGTTCGATTTGACTAGGCTTGACTTATGCTGAACTGAGAAAGCTACTTGATAAGTGGTATCCTACTGCCTCCAATGGCATTACAGAGTTTAATTTGAAAGCCACAAAAAACAAAAACCAAATACAACATTTTTTCTTTCACAAATTAGCAAAATTAAAATGCAATCAATTTGAATAAAATTTCATTCCGATTTTCATGTTAGCCAACTCTCTTTTTTTTAATTTTTATTTATTAATTTTTTTTTTATTCTATTAATAAAAATACTAAATTAAATGTGATTTATGACAGCGCGCAGTACTTTTTTTTATCTTCAAATACTACACATCTCTTGTTGTTATTGCAACGCCCTTTATTAAACTTTTAATTGAATTGTCGGTTTGTGGTTGAAAATCTTAATTATCTGTGAATATCCACTCACGAACTACGTGACTGTTTATGCGCAAATTTTAATTGTATTTCGATATTTTTACAGCACATCATAATTATTTTTGTTTTTGTTTTGTTTTTTATTCACTGCGAAAGTGATAATTTTCAAACAAGGCACACACATGCACACATACGTACATACATCTCGCATAAGTATGATTTCCCCTCCGTCGTCACACAGTTGCTGTAATAAAAGTTTCAATTTGCAAATGAATTTATGCAAAATTTAATTAAAGTAGCAAATAATTTTTGCAGTTGCCCAGAGAAAAACTAACACATTTACAATAATCATAATTGGTTTGCCGCAGGGTTGCAAAAGTTTTAACAGCAAATGTAATTTCGGTAATGTCCTGCCGGGCGAGCGGGCTAATTGATGGTTTGTCTAAACGGTTCTATATATCGAGTTTAGTAGAAGAAGAGTTCACTTGAAAAGTTTTCACATAAATCAAAGGAGATAGTAAATTGAAGCGAAAAGAGGGATTGTGGAAGTTCAGAATAAAAAGAAAAATATTGATGGAGTAGTGGAAATAGTTTCGCTCACAAAGTTGAAAGTTTGAAAAGCGCTATTCTTCGGCTGTGAAATTCGAAAAATATTAAAGAAAGTAGTGAAAATAGTTTCACTCACAAAGTTGAAAGTTTAAAATGCGCTAGTCTTCGGTTGTGGTAAGTGCTTCGATTTGAAAGCAACTTGCGGAATTCCATCGGAAGAAATGATTTCTGTAAGCTTCGAATGCATGTCCCCACCAATCACATCTGCACTTATTCTGTGAAAATATGGGGTTTATGTAAATCTATCAGGTATTTATATTTCATAGTTTTTCGATTCGTTCTATTTGAGAGACTGTCTTTATCAGTTGTGTCTTTTTTTTTAATCCAAATATTAGAAACACCTCAAAGGTGCCATCACATCTGCAGGCATATACGACGTCCATAGTCCCAATTACTTCCATTGTGTTTATAGGTAGTTCTGAAGTAGAAGAGACAGCGGAAAAGTTGCAGTTTTATCAAGTTTAACCCTATAATCAGAACTAACTAACTAAAAACTGAAACAAAACCGAGTTGAATTTCAGGCAAATTTATTTTATCTCCTTCAAAATATGATCCGTCTGAAGCAACACACATGTGCCAGCGTTTAATCCAGTCCTCCATACACCCCTGGTCGGTCGACGAAGGAATGGCCTTGAGCTCCTTCGTCGCTTTCTCTTTGATCTCCTTTACCGACTGAAACTCCTTCCTCGAAGTGGTAACTAAAACTTGGAGAACAAAAAGAAGTCGCACGATGGGGCCATATCAGGTGAATACGGCGCTTACACGATCATATTTACTTGGTGTTTGAGCAAATAATCCAGCGCAATTTGGGTTCGGTGCGAGGGCGCGTTATCATGCAAAATCCAAGAGTTGTTTACCCACATTTCCGGCCGTTCGCGTCGTACAGCATCGCTCAAACGCTTCAAAATGGATAACTAATACTATTCTTTATTAACTGTCTGGCCCGATGGAAGATACTCATGGTGCACTACGCCTTGGCAATCGAAGAAAATAGTCAACATCACCTTCCCGGTACTTTTTGATCATAGTTACTAGGAATGACGCTTTTGTGTATAGTTACTAGGAATGACAAACCCGTAATCCCGAATTTTTTAAGGTAAAAAAGATGCGGGATTAGTAGATTAGGAAGAAGGCAAAACTTTTTTGCAAAATTTTATTGCAATAAATTATTCTCAATTTCCAAGAAATTACTTTTTTGGGATGTTTTTTGTTTTTAGTTGCCTGAGAACTAGCGATATTGATTGCTATTTTTACTAGTTTGACAGCAGGCTGGCATTTCTGTTCGATAAGGTTTGGCAAGTCATCATGAATCGCTTAACGCCAGAACAATGCTTCCGAAGTGAGAAAAATTTTTACTTTAGAAAAAATAAACCTGTGCTCGAGTGGTCCTTAGTTCTTTCGAAATGAGGAAGAAGCTGCCGTTACGGTGAATGGCGAGCGCCATCAGTCACACGGCCAGATTTATTGAAAAAAGTAGTCAAAAACTGCAATGGTCGGAAGGGACATGTAACTCTTAGCCGCGACGAAGACATGCTGGATTTTGTATTCAAAAAATAAATAGCATGAAATTATCTATCAGATTATGGTGAAAAGTAAAAAATTGAGGCCAACAATATTTCCATTTTATATTATCATTTAACGTTCTCAAGCTCTTGAAAAAAAGGCAGAGAAAAATTAATGAAGATTTGTACTTTTTGCAAATGGCGTCTTACGTCAACCGTATTTAACAGTTGTGAACTATACCGCTGTCGTATAGACACAGACAAGCAATGGAGGTATAAAGGTAAAAAAATATTTCCTGCACGCTAAATATTTTTATATTTTTATATATAAAAAAAGACTTCCCTCATTCAAAATCTTTTTTTTTTTTTATTTAGTAAAACAGGTTAGGTTAGGTTGGTATGGAATGAGCACTAGGGCGGGTCGATTTAAAAATCGCTCATTGCTCTGTGAAAATCGTACTCTAGGGATCAAAATAAGAAACTTTGCCGAAGGAACCATACCTCTAAAACGAATTCTGATGTCCCCCAATTTGGGTCGAACTTTTGGGTAGGTTTTGAAAAATCCCAGTTTGACCCATTTAGAGTGGGGTCCAATCGAGTCCAAATGTATGACCGACCCCCATTAACTTTGGACGGCCGATCCACCCATGTCAGTGGCACACCCCCTGGAACTCTCCTGGGGGGTTCCCCATACAATCATTTCAAAATATCACCATTTTTGGCCTTTACATGAGAAAAGAAACTAAAAGTTCGACCCAAATTGGGGGACATCAGAATTCGTTTTAAAGGTATGGTTCCTTCGGCAAAGTTTCTTATTTTGATCCCTAGAATATGATCTTCACAGAGCAATGGGCTATTTTTTTGCTTCCCCACAAATCGAAAAATAATTGGTCGAAGAATAATGGATTCGTCCTTTGTGATACCATTATGAAGGAGGTGAGGTGAAAGACCGATGGGATACAGGGGGAGGGCGGAAAGAGGTGGTGGTGGGATAGTTAGGAGGATGGGTTTAGAGCTTTTGGATTATGAGCGATGACTGTGCTGCGTTTGCGTCAACCGCTTTGTGCTACTGATGCAATTCATCAGATTTTTAATGTCAGCGCCAGCTATATCAGCAGGCGCAGCAAAGAAATAAGAGCCAAGATGCCTAGATCTTAGACCCGCTAGAGCAGGGCAGCTAAGGAGAAGGTGCTGAGATGATTCCACCTCATCCTCCATATATCTAGCGCAAAAAGTACTCGAGATGATTCCAAGTCTCACAGCACGCATTCCTCGCACATAGTGACCTGTGAGAAAACCCACGAGTATAGTAAAACAGGTGGTTAAAAACAAAATCGGATGATGAATTTTGCGCCACCTTGTGCCAGAAAAAATATTTCATGTTTTCCTTATTACGTCTTTCATGAACTGCTGGTATTTAAAAAATAAATTTCGTCAGTAAAAACTTTTTTTAGGCCCAATTACTTAAAATATTGTACTAAGTTTTGGGAGCTGCATGTTTTTTTTAATTTCCGAATAGATGGAATTAATGGAACAAGAAATGAAGGTCGTAAGGTAAAACACAAATTCATCATTACTCAAAATATTTTTGTGTTTTTACGTAATGGAGGTCGTAAAAGTTAAAAAAAAATATTTCCATCACTTAAAACCATATTTTTTATTTAGTAAAAAAGTTTTTCAAAAACCAAATTGGACGATTAGTCTTGAGCCACCTTGTATAAAAAAAAAATTCTTGAATATTTTCCTTTTTTCAGTGCAGTGAAAAAAGAAATGAAGGTCGTAAAAGTAAACAACAGATTTCCATCACTCAAAATATTTTCTTTGTTAAGGGGGTAGTATGGTTAATTCGGTGTAAAACAAGCATATTTTTCGAAATTTTTTTTGTCGACACAGTTGATTTATTCAAAATTTTAAAATTACTTCATTATAAAGTCATATTTAAAGAATATTGTGTGAAATTTTCATTGATTTTTATGAAGAAATGAGTTGGTGGCAGCGAATCTTCGCGGACGTCTCATAAAAAAGTTTTATTGCGGTGTCCCTCAGAACTCATTACTGGATCAACTAAAATCAAAAAACCAAATTGATTTCATCAGCTAATAAAGTTTCGCAGGTAACAACGTCGAATTTTTTTTTTTTTTTTTTTTAATTTTTTAAAGCGCTTTGAAGTCAAAACACCGATTTTTCATAAAAAAAACTTGAAAACTTTGTTGTTTTAAAATATGACAAAATTTAAAAAAAAAAAACTCGACGTCATTACCTCGTGAATAAAGTAAAGAAACGAAAAAACCAAATTTGAAAAGAATCGGTGCAGTAGATATGAATCTACAGTGGACACCGACCGTAAAAAAGGCAAGTGTGAGAAAAACGCGTTTAAAGATTTTCGGCAGCGTGAAATCCGGTTGGAGAGGTAGATACTTAATCCTTTGTGTCTTTGTCAATTTTACTCTAATGCACTTCAAACTTTCACACAATAATCTTAAGATGTTATAGAATAATTAAAAAAAAAAAACAAAAAAAAAATGAAAAAAAAAATACCATACTACCCCCTTAAGCAATGGAGGTCGCCAGCTTGTATAAAAAAAAAATTCTTGAATATTTACCTTACGTCTTTCAAGAATTAAAGGTATTTAATAAATTAAAATTTGTCAATTCAAATTTTTTTAGGCGGAATTATCTTCTTTTTTTACATATAAAAATTAATGTTTGTCTGTATGTCATCGATGAACTCAAAAACTACTGGACCGATTAATATAAAAATTCGTATATATATGTATATTTCCACGGAGAAGGTTTGTAGAATATGCTCATTGCTGCCAGTCGCCACCAGGTGGCGCTGCAGAGTAGCAACTTCTGCCCCGTTCAACCGATGTTTTCGAAATAAACACAATCAATAAAATGGTTTAGAATAAAATGAATATTTGTTCACTGATTTTTCTTTAAAGTTATTTTTTTTAAATTTACTTAAGTTGTTGGCGTAGCAAGGCGGGCAGGGTACAGCTAGTACTGAATAATAAATAATCTGTATTTCAAACCATAAAATTGTGTTTCTCTTATCGAATCAGAAAACTTATTGAACAACCTAGTATTCATGTACAATGCTGAGTAGCTATATAGATTTTAGACACGCTTTTTTCGCCTAGAGGGTTACATTTACGATAGGTGATGTTCTACTCCAGTCTCAGTCTATGAAAATAGCAGTTAGACGGGACACATGCTTCTCATCCCTTTTAATCGCAGACATTAGGGACATCGTTTGGCGCATTTGGAAGGATACAAACTTTTGAAGACCCCACTAGATTGTAGAACCTTTCATGAGAAATCAGCCACGCATAGCCAGTGTGGAAAGATAAGCCCCCTGAATTGCACATAACTCGGCTTAAAAGGGTGAGGCAAGAGCCTCCCAAGAGAAAAGCGAACTTGCATAAGACCAGCAAACTCCAACACACACACATACACGAAATAATCATACATTATTCATCCATGCGCCGGTACATAAAATGCTAACCTGCATAAATAGTTCCGTTAAGTCACGACAACAGCAATGCCAACAACAAAACAAGTAAATGCAATAACAGCAGAAAACAAGAAACATCATTAACACAACATTGTATGCGCGTCAACTACAACAAAACATATGACAACGAAGCAACAAACACCTCAACACAAAATACTCGTCCACACACACACACATACCAAGTTTTGTTAGAACGTTGAACACTACCAAGCAACAGCAGCAACAATAACAACAACAAAGTTGCAATTTGTTCCTATTATTATTATGTTTTCATAGTTGCATGCGTGTGAGTGCGAGTATCTCCTAAACCGGATGCGGATGCGCCGTCATTGCCGCTGTATGCAACTGCCGTCGCGCCAGATGTTCGGTGTTCGCTGCTGCAGGCTGCAGGTTGTTGCATGCCAGTTTCATTTTATGTTGTTTGTTGTTGCTACGGATGTCGCATTAATGCCGCCATTTTAATGTTTATCACAGCGGAAAGCGGAAGTGCTGGCAAAATGGCAGCAACGCACCAGTTGGTCTGCAGCAAAATTTTTAGTCTAGCGGTTAACATTTTGTAAAAGTTACATTGACGCGCATTGCACAAGTGATGACGTTGAGTGAGTTGACAATGTGACAACTAATTTTTTATTGTTCGCTAAACATTTTTCTTGAGTGGGTTTGTGGTTATGGTGAAGATATGTTTGTCGCTCGGCAAGATTTCTTTTTTTGGGAAACAAAGTAGAATTTAAAACTTAATCTCAAATCTGTCAGTTGTCAGTTGCTCAGGAGTACTGGGTATGTGCGTTAAGGGGTTGAATGTACTTGTAAGGAGGGCTACTTTGACGTCGATGACACGTACCGCAGCGGAAGGTCTTCTGAATTCGATGAAGAAAGTCTCAAATCACTTTTGAAGGAGAACAGTTGCCAAACCAGTCGTGAATTGGCGGAAAAAATGAGCTGCGATCATGAGACTATTCTCAAACACCTTAATTCAATGGGATTTACCGAAAAATTGGGAGCCTGGGTGCCTCACGAGTTCAACGAAAAAACCAAAGAAAGTCGCCTTCAAATTGCATCTCAGTCTCTCGCCAGCTATCGAGCAATACGCGGTTACAAACAGCGCTTTTTGTACCGAATCGTCAAGGGCGATAAGAAATGATACCTACACATCAATATGAAGCAAAGAAAGGAGTGGGTGGCTCCAGGGAATACGCCAAAGCAGAGAGTCAAGCCGGCTTTTCAGCTAAAGAAGATTATGAAATGTATTTGGTGGGACTGGGAGAGCATGGAAATACTGCAAAAGAATGCTACGATCAACAAGGAGCTCTACGTTGCCCAGCTGCACCGCATGAATGAGGCCATTCGACTGAAAAGATCTGATCGACGTGGTCAAATCATACTACGTCATACATACGACAATGCCAGGCCACATGTTGCACAAGCCGTCAAAGCCGCACTCCAAGCGCTCGAATTTGAGGTCCTTCAGCATCCGCCGTACTCTCCGGTCTTTGTTCATCTTTGACAACAGACCAGGCGATTTATGGCGGAACGGCAGCAACAAATTGGTCGAGAGGTGGGAAGAGGTTGTAAATAGCAACAGCGAATATATAATTGATTAACTGTTGATATAATTATTGTTTTTTGTTTAAATAAAAGTCTTCGCTAAAAACGCTACGAACTTATTCCTCAACCCAATGTTCATGTAAGGAGTTTTGTTTTTGTAAGAATATCCACGATAACGGCATTGACACATTAATTTCCGCGCACAGTTTCATACTAGGGGAAGAGTTGCTAAAAGTACGCCCAAAATTTGTCATTAGATCACATAAATCGCCGCATGTACTTGGCAAAACATCCACGAGGAATCATTTGAAAACCATAACAAAGCAAAACTACCAACCATTTGGCCAAGCAACGCAACAAAGAGGCATTTCGACCAACAAGTTGTGGTGTGCAAGCAGGCAGGCAACGGTGGTGACAGCGGTGACAGCAAGGATTTGAACAAAGCGAACACAATTTGATCACCAATTCCCCGATGAATTTTGATTTTGTGAAGATGTTAGTGTGTGTGTGCACCGTTCTTGCTGCGAAAAGCGAAACTATTCAGCCAACATTGTAGTGAAGGCGCACTGGCACTTCTTGGAAATTAAACTAGTTCTAAAGTGCTTAGAATTACAACCAGTTGTAAAATGGCCAATTAGAGGTGTATGAAAAATTATTACTATTATTATGTATATATATTTATTTTAATTTTATTTTATTATTATAAATAAGAATATTTCGAGGAAATGAGGAGTAGTCGAATTTTCATGTTTATGCAGTCAACCATCTGCTTTTTGTCTAGAATGAACTGGTTCATAAACAGGTAGAACAATGATTCAGCAGCTAGCTACTTCTAATTTTTTAACTGGTGCGCGATTCCATGTCGAGTGAAGTATTTTGGACATTGTCGTAAGAGTTTTGAAATAAAAAGTAAACTTAAATAATTTTGAGGAACAATTAACAATTTTTAGATTTATTCAAGGTTCAAAATTTTGATAAAGAGGTTTTTAATTTTTTTTTTCAATTATTACTGATTAAATAATTTTTCAAATTTTTTTTTAATTATTACTAATTAAATAATTTTTTAATAGTTAAAAAAATTTTTTTTTATTTATTAGGGTAAAAAATACTGTTACAAAAAATGTTTGTTTAATTTATTTTTGTAGAAATTTTTGGGAAATAACTTTTTTTAGAGTTTTTAAAGGGAAATATCTTTTTCATTTTCAATTTTTTTTTTTTTTTGGAATAAAATATACTCTTTTGAAAAAGTGTTTGTTTTATTTTTGGCTTATGTAAAAAAATTTTAGGAAAAAACTTTTCGTTATGGCAATCTTGAAAAACAATTCGGGGTTTTGAGATTTATTCAATGTTGGAAATTTTGATTTAGAGTTTTTTAAAGTGAAATATTGTTTTCATTTAATTATTTATAAAAATATACCTACCCTTTGAAAAAAATTTTTCTTTAATTTTGTTTTGTAAAAACAATTTTGTTTAGAGTTTTTAAAGTGAAATATTTTGCTTATTACATTTTTTTATAAAAATATACTCTTTGAAAAAAATTTTGTTTACTTTCTTGTTGTAAAAGTTTTTTGGAAACAATTGTTTTTTAAAGTGAAATATCCTTTTCATTTTCTAATTTTTTTAAATTTTTTTGGATAAAATATACTCTTTAGAAAAAAAATTTTGTTTTATATTATTTTTTTGGAAAAATTTTTGTAAAAAACATTGTTTTTGAAAATTTGGAAAATCATTTAAGGATTTTGAGATTTATTCAGTTTTGAAATATTTGATTTAGAATTTTTTAAAAAGAAATATCTTTTTAATTTTTAATTTTTTTTTATTTTTTTTAATTTGTTTTTATTTTTTTTTTTATATTTTTTAAATTTTTTTTTATTTTTTTTTTAAATTTTTAGCATAAAATATACACTTTGGGAAAAAAAATTATAACTTTTGTTATTTTATTTTTTTACAAAAATTTTAGGAATAAATATATTTTTCACAATTTAAATAAAAACTCTCTTTTTAGATTTTTTTCTTATATGTATTTTTTTCAATAATAGTTGAAACTCTACTCAGTTAACCCTGAAAGTTTCATAGTGGGATTCCCATAACTGTTTGAGTTATATTCAAATACGTGCAACGAAACAGTGAAAAATACAGTGAAAAAAATCTATGTAGCGATGCTTCGATCAAATTGCAAACGGACGTCTGATACGAATACATAAGCTAGTGATTCGCCGGAGCAGTATTCTACGCTTCGATGATGCGCGAAATGAGGATTGAACGAATATAAATGTTGATGCAGACAATTAACTGCATTCTTGTGCATAATGAACAACTTACTTCCTTAACAGCTGCAACACTAATGCAGAGACGGAATACTTGTAGCTCATTAACTGGTATAGCAGTGGTGCAAAAGCTGACTAGTTCGTTCAAAGCTATGATGGCGATGCCAAAATATTTAAAATATTAAAGATCATAAAAAGACTAACTACTTCAGCTGCAAAGCAAACGAGTGCTACGATAGTTCAGAATTAGTAGTTTTTACTGTTGGGTTCGTTTTACGTTTGCTCGGTCCACTGCGGCCAACGGCAACGAACAAGCCAGCAAGCAAGCAGGGACTTACCAACCGGCGCGCAAAAATTAACGAACACAACTACAAAACAGTTATACTCATTTGCATATTTGGACAAGTGAATATGGCAACATGCATAGCCATAGCAACAACAACATAAGGAACACTGCAGCGGCCAATTATGAGCCCCGATGATTACATATTACCAGGGAAAGCAGGAGCTCTAAGTCGTGGTGTTGACACGACATGTTGCCACGGTAATGTGGAGCAATAAAGGAGTAAAAATAGTGCAATGGCTGGACTGTAACTCACCAAGCACCAAAAAAGGGAACGGCGAGTAAGGAGCGCAATAAACACCATAACGCAACCCACGCTTGGCAGGTAACAGCTATTTCGCAACAAAGTTATGCCGAAGTGGGAAATCTGGTGGACTATGCAACACAAGCAATAAAAGTTGCTAAAAGTGAATTTCAATTCTCAAATTGTCAAGACCAGATGTATATTTCTACATGCTTTAGGGGCCCTGTTTAAGCGCTTGCCGTCTGTCACATTTGGGGTTGTGGGGGTGAAATGTGGTGGTAGGTTAGGTTAGGTTATCCAGGCTGCTTGTTTAAGATAAAACACTCGCTGGCCCTAAAGCCCGCTCTGATACTTGTACGAGGGGTGCCTTTTATATGTCGGGATTAGAGAACAAAAACAAATTTTAATGATCGAAAATCACTTTATTGTTTTTCAAAATATTCTCCATGAAGATCTATACACTTTTGCATGCGTTTGAACCAATTGTCGAAGCACTTTTGCCACTCTGAATGTGGTACCTCCAAAACATGCATTCTGAATGCCGCAACCGCTTCTTCAGGTGTCGAAAAACGTTGACCTCTCAGTTTGTTTTTTACGTACGGGAATAAAAAGAAGTCATTCGGTGCCAAGTCAGGACTATACGGCGGATGACCCATTAATTCGATGTTTTGGGTGCTCAAAAATGCATTTGTGTGAGAGCTCGCATTGTCCTGGTGAAGAGTGATCCGTCTTTGGCGATTGGTTTTCCTAATTTCTTGGAAGACAACTGGGAAACAAATGGTTGTGTACCACTCAGAATTTACTGTTCTGCGTTGTTCTAGTGGCACCGTTGCGACATGTCCAGTTTTTCCGAAAAAACAGGCGACCATTTGCTTGGAAGTGCTTCATGCGCGAACAACTTTTGTTGCATTTGGCTCATCTTGAAACACCCATACAGTCGACTGCTGTTTACTTTCGGGCTCATACGCGTAAATCCATGACTCATCACCTGTCACGATGTCATAGACGTGTTTCGAAGCCCCGCGATCGTATTTTTGAGCATTTCCTTCGACCAATCGACACGAGCCTTTTTTTGAGCGATTGACAAATTGTGTGGGATCCAACGCGAACAAATTTTTTTGACAGTCAAATGTTTATGCAATATTGAATGTATGCTGGTCCCACAAATGCCTAAGATTGTCTCAATCTCACGATAGGTCACATGACGATCTTGCAATATCAGTTCGCGCCATGCATCAATGGTTTTCGGAACAACAACTGATTTTGGGCGACCTTCACGAAATTCGTCTTGGAGTGAACTACGACCACGATTGAATTCACCATACCATCTATAAACACTGGTCCTTGATGGAGCTTCATCGCCAGAAAATGAATTAAGTTCATCCATGCAATGTTGCTGAGTTAATCCACGTCGAAAGTTGTAAAAAATAATCGCACGAAAATGTTCACGATTTAATTCCATTTTTGGACCGAGATGAATCTTTTAAGTTACTGTAAACAACACAAATTGCGCTGGTATTTCAAAAAGTTCTGAGTACGTAAAAGCCAAAAAATGTCAAACTTTGCGATACAGCTGTCAGTTGCCACATTGCAGCACCATGGTTGCCAAATCCCGAAATATAAAAGGCACCCCTCGTATTCGCTTTTCATCCCCTAACTAAGTTGTTTAAACCACTTGGATCTTTTTAAGAAGGTAACTAGTCCCTCTAGTGAGACGTTTTGCAAGTTTCCCAGGTCTTATAATCGCCAAGATATTCGGCATGGCTTCTTTGAAGCGCAGGCCATTCCCAAAAGAGGTGTTGTACCTATTCAATTTCTTAAATGCAGGCAAAATCTGTGCTATAGGTGCAGTGCTTCATCGAATAATAAGGAAATATATAAAAAAATTGTATAATGAGATAATTTCATGAGAATTTTAAGATGTTCTGAGACTTTCTTTTGATGAAAGACGCTTTCCACGCATAAATTTTCTGATGTCTGGAAACAGATGGAAATTGTTAGGGGCCAAATCTGGTGAATACAGTGGATGCTCCAATTATTCGAACTTTAATTATGGATTTTAGCCATTGTCAAAATGCTCTTGGGACGCGGTGTATAGTTCTGATGAAAAATTTTTTTTTTTTCTTTTAAAAACTGAGTATTTTTCACAAATTGTGTTTTCTTCAGTTGGTCTAAAAGGTTTCAATAATATTCAGAATTTATTGTTGTATCAGTTTGCAGGTAAATCACAAAGAAAATTTCTTTCAGCATCCCTGATGCTAACACCTTCCAGGCCGATTTCTAGACACGAACTCATTTCGGAGCCGAAGAGTGAGCTTCACACCACTCTTTAACCTCTTGTTTTGATTTAGGATCATGGTGATAGGCCCAAGTCCTATTCATAATGATGAATCGGTGCCCAAAATCCACTTTACCTTTTCGAAAACACTCTAAATGTTGCTGAGAAAGTCGCATTCGAATGTGGTTTTGTTCCATTGTGCACACAGCCTTCTGAAACCCAGTTCTTTAGTCAAAATATTGCTTACACTGTCCAATGAGGTACCTAGGGCTTCTACTAATTCTCTTTCAGTCATTCGGCGATTTTCCATTACGACATCCTGTATTTTTTCTACGATTTGTGGTGTTGTTGCTGTTTTTGGACGTACTTGGTTGGTTTAACTGAAGAGGCAGATTTTCCACCGAATCCGCTTCCATACAAATTTTCTTGACGGTTTCGTTTCTTTAATCTAATCGGTGTAATCTTTCAGTTTTTACTGATGGTTGCTCTTCCTCGCTTGGCAGCAGTTGTTAATTGGACTCAATTTACGCAGGTATTCTAAAAACGTTCCACAAGATTTTTCACAGGATTTTCGTTGCGAAATTCGCTAGTTTGAGGTTTCATTCAAACTTGTTTGTGTAGTTCAAGTTTATGAGTTTTTTGAATTCTGTTTGCTCGAAATGATTTAGTTCTAGTACTTTAGTGCCTTTCATTTCATATTTTAGTGACATTTCTACTTGCTTCTCCGCGGCTAAATTTCTTCCATGTGCCGATGATCTTATTATTTTCTTTTGAAATAAGAAGTTTCTGTGACTCATCGAACTATGACACTAGAACTTAACCATTTGAGTCCGAAGCAGCGCGATCGCGCTGACGAGAAAACCCAGTACATTTCGAACTGGCATGCGTTACCCGAGAGCTGAAATCGTGCGCTCAGATTTACTGAAGCAAGTACACTACGTAGCTGTACACTGTCCTGTAAAGTAACCAGTTAAAAGTCTTAAGTTTACGCTGCTAAGTGAAAGTAGCTTATCAGAAATCCCTCGGTCCAGCGTTAGGAATTGTTACGCTTCTCGCGCTGACCGATAGAATTCCCCGCCAGTGCTCAACAAATTTATTGTCTTTCCACTTTCTGAGAAATTCGCTGATGTGGCCCTTGGGTGGGAGCAGGGAATGATCACCCATTTCATTTTCCTCATATTCCGCAAAATTATAACTATCAACAGTAAGATAAGGTTTAAGCCATTAATGCCGTTTCCATTTTTATATGGCCGAAGGCGAATGGTCTTGTTTCCGTTCGCCAACAGAACTACTCTACACTTTTATTTAAGTCGACGTTGCTATAATTTTCTTCTGCTTGACCCCAAAGTGTCCTTTCCAAATGGCATGCATATGCGTGTCTGTGCACACCAACTCATACATAAATGCGTAATCGTATGCGTGTGCAATTATCGTCAGTGTGTGTAGGAGCAGCTCTAATCCTGCGGTCGGTTGGTTGGTTGCTTGATCTTAGTGCGCATTTAGGCGCTAAACTGTGACCGACGGCCGATGGCTGTGGCCAATGTGCTGACAAAGCTTTTGGTTTGCTCAAGCGAATGCACTGCGTGCTGCACTAACACTTGAAAACATATTTATTAACGCCTCTTGTTATCTACGATGTGTTGTTGTTGTTGACCTGCTTGTGGCTGCTGCACATATGAGTGCGTGGATATGGGCGTTTACACACATACATTTGTACTTGCATTCTCAATAACTGTTTTTCTACATTTGAAAAGCACGCTAACAAACACACGCACACACCCACACATACATACATACAGTTGCTTCTTTTTACTTGGCTGTGTATTCATGCAAGCTTCACACTGTCAGCTAACTTGTGGCGAAGAGTATTTTATGTGTCACATGCAGATAAAGTTCAACGCTACTACAATATCATCAACAACAACAACAACAACAATGTGTTATACAATGTTATCCGTAATAGTTTAAATGACAAAAACATAATGTTGGCAGCAGCAGCAACTACGAATATAATCTCATTCGAACAGAAGTTCATACGCACACATACACGAGCATTTCCATTCATGCATTTGTACATGGATGTGTGCAACACTTAAAAGTGCCATAAAAATGTAATAAATGTGACTGTAAATTTGCGGTCACCCATTTTGCTTGCAGTGCGCCTTTAACCCACTCACTGCCTCTTCAAAGTGTAGTGGTGGAAGTGTGGGTGTGGTGGTGTTGGCACATACTAAAGGCAAAAGTTCAATTTTATCACTTTAATGCACTCTTCTTCAGCACAAAGAAATGAATGTGGTGTTGAGTGGTACGTTTTAAGATTTCAAGCGATGTTTTATTTTTAAAATGGAAAACTTTATTAATTAAAAATGCTGTTGACATTTGATTTTTTATCCCTCAGATAGTGCACGAAAAAAGTATGCCGCCTTGACATTTTGATAAATAATTAAAGAAAAAAATTATCAAAATTTGTCAAATTATTAAATCAAAAAAAGGAATTAAAAAAATATTTTAACTAAAAACATAATAAAAATTTGTCAAAATATTACCTAAAAAAAATAATAAAAATATGTTTAAAAAAAATGTTACCTAAAAATAAAAAAAAAATATTTTTAGGTAAAATTTTTTTTAAATATCGTTTTATAATTTTTTTTATTTTAGGTAATATTTTGACAAATTTTTATTATGTTTTTAGTTAAAATATTTTTTTAATATTTTTTAATTACTTTTTTGATTTAATATTTTGACAAATTTTTATAATTTTTTATTAATTATTTAATATTCTAACAAGTTTTGATTATTTTTTTTAGTTACTATTTTGATTATTTTTTAATATGTTTTATTTAATATTTCGACAAATTTTGATTTTTTTAATTATGGTTTTTAGATAATGTTTCGACAAATTTTGATTTTTTTATAATTCTTTTTTTTAAGTTAACAAATTTTTGACAAATTTTGATAATTTTTTTTAATCTTTTTTTTCTTAATATTCTCACAAATTTTGATTTTTGTTTTATTTATTTGTTTTATTAAATATTTCGAAATTTTTTGTTTTTTAACTACTTTTTGACAAATTTTGATTATTTTTTTTTTAATCTTTTTTTAGTTATATTAATATTTTGACAAATTTTGATTATTTTTTTTAGTTGTTATTTTTTACTTAATATTCTAACAAATTTTGATTTTTGAAAAATATTGATTTTTTTTTAACTATTTGTTTTATTTAATATTTTGACAAATTTTGATTTTTTTTAGTTGATGTTTTGACAAATTTTGATTATATTTTTAATCGTATTTTTTTAAGTTAACATTCTGAGATATTTTTACTAATTTTTTTAATAATTTTTTTAGTGGCAATTTTGATTATTATTTTTTATTATTTGTTTTATTTAATATTTTGACAAATTTTGATAATTTTTTTAAGAATTAAATTTTTTAGTTAATATTTTCAAAAATTTTGATTTGTTTTTAATTATGAGTTATTATTTTGACAAATTTTGATAATTTTTTTATTTACTATTTTGTAAAATTTCGATTTTTAAATTTTTTTTCTTTTTGTTAATATTTTGATAAATTTTTTATTTATTTTTTAAATACTTTTTTTTAGTAGATATTTTGACAAATTTTGATAATTTAAAAAAAAATTTGTTTAGTTAATGTTTTCACCTATTTTTATTTTTTTTTTAAATAATTTTTTTTTATAATTAAACTATTTTTTTATAAAAAGTGAAAATATTATATATTTTTAATATTTTTTTTTTTTCAAACTATTTTCTTATTTTTATTTTCGTTCTTTAATAAAGACTTACTGATCAATGTTTTAAACTTTGTACAAAATTTGTAAAAATTCGTAAACATTTTCTCAAAACTTCTAGTCCAATTTTTTTTACGCGGAATTATTCCATAAACACCACGCTTGCTCCGAAATATTTCGTGCGTGTGAAGAACTCTTGTTGTATTTGGCTCATCTTGCAACTCATGCAGTTTACTGCTGATTAGCTTCGAATTCATTTGCATAGACAACAGATGCGTTACTATCTTATAGATGTCTTTGATACCCTATGAAGTTACTGGGCAACTTCATATCAACATACGCGTGGGGATGAACTCCAGCGACCTTTTTGACAAAGGGTCAAGTTATTGTCGATCCAAGCATTTGTGTCTTGAACTGAGTTCTTCTTTTATTCATTATTTATTTGTTCTTTCTAAGTTATTTATGAGTGATTTCATTCAACTAAATTCGTGAACTAAGATTCCAACGGCCATTTCGACAATTTCCATAAATTAGAACCGGCCTACAAAGGATCAAATATGGTTACCAAAGTCCTTTCACATGGCCGTTATTTGTGTGTAGATGTGCAAAAGAGTTGCAAGAGAGTCGCAAAAGGTACTCAGGTGTTTACTCAATCGTGCGCTTTCTAAAGGAAAAACGCTGTAACAACACTAAACTAACTACATATGCTGCATCTAAAGAGGATATTTCCAAATAAAGTTATAAACAAAACTGTAATTGACGGTTCCTTTGCAAAACAACAAAGGCATTTTCACTCATTTAAAATGGTGGCAAAATGGTGCCAATTAAGCCCCATGCGTGCGTACGTACGTACGTTCTTGCGTTATTCGCCCCCATACAGGGAATTTTTTAAATCACTTCGTAAAGAACCTTTTTACAGCAACAACAAAAAAGCCAATGTTTACAATAACAACAAAGTTAATATACAATGTGCCAGCATTATTTTAGTACAACTTTTTCACTTCTGTTTACTGTTGCTCAGCGCCTCTGGCATACCAAAACAATACCTTTATTCTCAGCGCAAAGTAATAACTGCTGAGTTGCAGAGCGAAATGCAAACAACAAAAAAGAGCAGACTACACTAATGCGTTGAACAGAGAGCAGCACCGTTTTAACAAAAGTAAGTAGTAAAACTTAGCAACTGAAGTAAGTACTCGTAATAGAAGCCGAAGCAAAGAGGGGACATGCCAACACAGATGGAGAGTTATCCGGCGCATATTCGTTTACAGCATCAAACAACAATAATACACACAAACACACACATGCATAGGTAGCTGCAAAATACGAATTGCTAAAGAAGTAAACGATGGCAAAAAGTAGGCAATATTTACACAGTTACTTTTATTTCAACTCTGTGCTCATTCAGCGCCTTTCTTCCTTCTTTGACGTGACGTGTAAATACCTACCTACATAGCTATATTAGTACACATTGCACACGCTCGACAAGTATTCGTGTTAGTGTGTGCAGATTACTTTGTTGCATACTTTGCTATTCTTGTAAGAAAAGCAGGTTTTAATTAAAATACAAAGGAGAAAAAACGAACTGGAAAAAGTGAAACCACTTCAAAGCGAAATAAGTAGTCGTGCATATATGGATATTTTCATCCCGCCATATGCGAGTATGCAAATGCATACATACATACATTTATATGTGTGTATAAGTAGACACACATTTTCTCGCTTCTAGCGCTTACGTGTAGAGGTAATGAAGGTGATGCTCTGTGGCTTTTAACATTCATTCAACCCAGTGAACTAGTCGCAGGAAAATGGCAGCAAATAAGGAAATGTGATAATCACGAAGCTTTAATTGGAACTCTCAGAGCTTTGCAAGTGGCGCAAGTTGGAATTTAATGTGTGATAATAATGTTTTTAAATTAAATTGACTTTAAGGCGACGGTTGTTCTAGTGTTCTAGCGTATTGAATGGTGGTAGGTTTGTTTTAAATTTCTTGAATATAAAGTATGGAAATTGTAGTTAAAAGTTTATTCCAATAGCGGGCACTTAATTGGTAGGTAGTGATAAACACATTTTGTGCCTCTAAAAAGTGAGAAATATTAGATGAAGTAAAAGGTTTTCAGCGCTTTTTAGCTTTATTTGGGCGATACATTTGATGTAGTTATAATTATCCTTTTGATGCGTGATTATCCTTATGATGGTGTTTCCTTCTTCGAAACGCGTGGAATGAAACATGAATTCATGGAAATTTTTTTTTCCCTAGTAACGGTCGCCCCTCGGCAGACAATAGCAAACCTTCGAGTGCATTTCTGTCACGAAAGAGTTACTTATAAAAAAAACTATCTGGCATTCGGAGGTGGCATAAAACTGTAGCTCTCTACATTTTGTGGAATTGATATATATATTTGTTTATCTTAGTCTCTACAAAAATGGCCCACTCGACATACCCATTCTGTACTGTATAGGTAGGTAGGTGAAATGGTTCAAGTGCAAATGACACTCTTCAAGTAGCACTAAAGCGCCGTTTTGATACCATTATAAGAACTCCAACAGGCAGATATCTACAGCCAACCAGAGCGATTGATATAATGGAGGAGATTGACTGGATGTAGGTTGGCGCACAGCCCCAGGCTGTCGAAGAAAGGAACACCCAGTGACCTTAGTCGTCTAGCTGCCAAACCCGGACATTTACAGAGAAAATGCTCTACAGTCTGCTTCTCTGAAAGGTCCCCACAGCTTCTGCAATGGGGGTTAAATGGTAACCCTAGCTTTTCCGCACGTGTGCTGATCGTCCAGTGACGGAAAAACACAGCTACGAGTTTGAAAATTGAATGGCGAGGAGTCCAAAGGACTTTCTGAGTCCTTCGTATATCGTATTTGGGCCAAAGGGTTTTCGAAATAGCAGATGAAGAAATGGAGCTCCATCTTTTCTGCGCTTTCCTGAGAAATAATTTGTGCAGTTCCCCTTTAACAACTGTCAGGGAGATGCCGATTACTGGGTAGGAGGTCTCTGAGGCCAATTCATTCCTCTTCCTGGCAAGCTCATTAGCAATATCATTTCCCTCTATGTTCCTAAGTGCTGGAACCCAGATCAGAGAAATGTTAGCTGCATACCCAAGAGATTTGATATCCTCCTTACAGGAGTTTACTACAATAGTTTCGTTCTGCACCATGGCGTCGTTAGAGTTTTGAGAAAATGTTAATATTTCCCTCGCTTCCGCGTTCCCTAAACATTTCGCATGCCTGCAGGATCGCAAAGACTTCTGCTTGAAAAACACTAACAGTATTCGGCAGTTTGGAGGCAATAGATAAAGTGGCTCATTTTGAGAAGACCCCTGCTCCGACTCCCCATTCCAACTTGGAACCGTCAGTGAAGACAGAGGTGCAAGCTTCGGTGCAGATTTTCCCCTCGATCCCATTCTGCCTATTTGGAAAGATTGCCTTAGCACGACCCTCAAACTCTAGTTTGCGTATAGAGAGCTTTGTTCGAAGTTCGGAGAAATACGGTGTAAACTGCCCGAAAATGCTCCCATGTCCATTGAGAGATTGCCTCCAGAGGCCAACCTCCTTTAACCTGATTGCACTTTGAGCTGCGATGGAAATAACGAAAAATTCGATGGGAAGTGCAAAAGGACATTCAGGACAGCACAGGGGTAAGTTTTACATGCTCCGGTGATGCCAATGCATGCAGTCCTTTGCACCCCTCCCCACTTTAGCGATTTTGTAGCCTTTCAGAAGAGCTTCCCACCAAACTAGGCATCCATACTTTAAAATTGGCATAACCACTGCGTTGTACATCCACAGCACGACCTGTGGCTTGCTTAAGTCCCCATTTTTTACCGAACATAGATTTTCAATATGTAGCTTCCAATGGAGTTTGGAGTCAAGTATCACTCCAAGATACCTAACTTCCGATGAGAGCGCGAGAACTTGGTTGTTTAATTTGGGAAGTCGAAAGGGTGGAGGTTTATATGTATTTTCTGGTAAATAGGACGAGCTCCGATTTGTCAGAGTTGACTCGCTGGCAGCCCAGCGACTGAGAACAGCCAGTTGCCTTTCCAAAATCTCATCAGGACCAAGACATCGACATATGCTACTGCCTTAACCCCACCCTTATTTAGCATTATCAGAACTTCGTCAATTGCAGGACACCTCCCTGCGGCGTTCTCCTGTGAACGAATCTAGTGACTTTAGCCCCTCTTGCTACCGCATTAATTTCCCTGCAGCCAAGCAGGGACGAGATCCAGAGACAGATAGGTCTTTCCACCTCTAGTCTATCTAACGCAGTGATAACTGACTCCGCCCTGATGTTATTAAAAGCACCTTCTATATGTATGAAGGCCGCCAAAGTGAATTATTTGCATTCCAGATAGTGCATAGTCGTTATACAATTCCATCCAGAAAATCAAAATTTTTGATTACTTCTCCTCCCTGCTGTTGCCCAGTATTAAATGCTTTCTTAGAAACTTAATGACTCAAGGCAAGCGAATAAGCTTGTAAATCTTGCTGTGTTCCACACAATTCACTCACGTTTCGTATGCACGATTTAATTACCTTCCGAATCCAACCAACGTGGACACCACTTATATTGATATAAACTCACACACACACACACACGCACATACACACGAATCATTTCATCCTGCTGCGTCATTCATTTCAGCCGATTACTACGCCTTTAGCAAATACGCGCAAACAAAGTAATGGCCACTAGCAAGCAAAGTAATGGCCAGCAAAACATATTCTTGTGGACAGGGGTCAACTGGCCAACTTGAATCAAACTAATTTAATACCTCCTTCTGACGCCTCCAGCACCCCAATAAACATTATTTTCTTTGTTTTTAATGTACAATCAACCCCTTAATGGTTTTGTTGATTAAAGCACTACACACATGCATGCATCCATACGTGTTCTTAGCTATTCCGTCAGTTACTTGCTTGACGTCCGATGTCCGACTTTAGTGCACATTAAGTTAGTTGGCTATTCATAGGCAACACACAAAGCTTTGCAAACACCATTGGTCGTAAACTATTCCTTGCTTGTTTCCCCAACCACCTCAGTTGTTATTGCATTTTACTTTACCCCACCTTAGTGGTGCGGCCACCCTCGAAATCCCGTTGCCAGTGTTCGTACTTAACTGCTTGCTTGATAATTTCGCTGAGTTGTTGGATTGTAGTCCGATCATACATTGTTGTTATTGTTGGCCCGTTGTGCTTGTGTAGGTGTCTGAGAAATCGATATTTATGTGGTTTGCGATGCATGCTTTATTTGTGATTGTCTTTAAGTGTGTACGACGTGGTATTAATTATAAATTGGCATTTTTTATGTCCTTCACGTTCGTGTTTAGGCAAAAGCGTAGCGAAAAGTAACACGTAAGATAGCTTTAATCCCTCTGCTTTAATAGATATGCGTGTGTGTTAATTTGCCAACCCCTTTTTAGCAACTACATATGCATGTACACCTGTGTTCAGAATAATAGCAGCGTGACAAATTTTTACTACTTATTTATTGCTTTCAGCTTTTTATAGAAATTTAGTTCTTAGTATAATAACAACCATACAACTTCAAGTTTAAAATGTGTACAAATTTTTGAAAAATTCAGAGAATGTTCTTACAATTTTCATAACAATTTCTAACTTATATAGTAAATATGCAGTTTTATAGCGCATTGGATTTTGGCATAATGCAGTGCAAGCTTGAAGTGGTTCAAAAATCGCCTTAATTTCAAGTAATCTATATAAATAATAATTTCAAGCAATCTTTTATGGAACATTTTATCGTTGAAAAAAATTCTACAAAAAAAACATCTATTATCATCGTAAGGAAAATAAATAATAAAGACCCTAAAATATTTCACACGGCACATACACGACTTGAGATGTGAGCTTTTTCATGGCAAAAATACACTCGGAAATTTATCATTGCCTGCCGAGGGGCGAACGCTATTATAAAAAACGTTTTCTTTTATTTGATATTCAGGCACGGAGGTTGAAAATTTATTCCAATAGCCTGTACACTTCCGAATAGTAGCTACACACCAACCCATTTGGCTACGGCGGCCGCCTTGAAAAATATAATTTCGAGAAAAACGTGTTTAATGTGTTGGGTACAGTGCTATCGGACTGAGACAGGTTGCACCAAAATTCAAATAGAAGTATTTAGACATTTTTCCTTACCTTAACCCTGGTTAGGTTAGGTTATGGTAATAGTAGGTCTGCACGACCAACTCACTTAGACCTTATAGGTCCGTTGTGATACCACTGTCCTACACGGGAACCTCATTTATCTTCCTTCGTGGAACCATTTTGTGGCTCTTATGAAACGTAGTATTGATGCCAACCCCACGCCAGACAGTTCTGTAAGAGAATTAAAAAAGTATTCATGGGAGAAAACTCCTAGTCTCGAGGAATGTCTGCCAAATAGCCAGTGACCGGTTAAACAAGCCATGACTAAAACTTTGAAATACTAACCAATTCCTTTGTTCTTTTCTTGTTTATTTGCGGCCATAGTAGCCTGGCTATTACGCATGTATCTTCATTTCTCCATGATCTAATGGCCTCTCGGATAATGTGGTTTTTTATTATTAGCTTACTCGTGGCCAAAGGTATTTCAATGGTACTTTTATTACTGAGCAGTTGGAGAGCATTACCTTTTCTGGCTCTTATCAGGTTTACAGTTTCTCTCAATATCTCTATGTCCCGGAACCCAAATAAGGTTGACCTTGAATACGTTACTAATATCATTTAGAGCTGCCCGGCATCCCTGTGCAACCTTAGATCTTAGTAAAGCCGCATTCATTGATTTGATGACCGCCTGGCTATCCGAGAATATATTTATAGTCGTTACGGCGTTCTACAGGGTGGCTGATGAAAGCCGCTACCAAAAAAAAATTGAATAACTTTTTTCTTTTTAAGTTATCTGTTCCATTTTTGTTTTAATTTGCAGATTGATCTTTAAAATTTATTAAAATGGATAACTGGGACACGCAAACAAGAATTTGGATAGTCCCCCGCTATCACGCACTGGAGTCCGTAGTTTTGGTACAGAGAGAGTACAGGCGGATGTTTGGCGGCGACCCCCCGAGCAGATGGACCATAATGAGACTGGTGAATAATTTTGCTGAGCAAGGAACAGTCGCAAGAAGGCCTTATCATCGAAACCCACCAGTTCGGACGGAGGAAACGATCGCTGCTGTAGCTGCAGCTATACAAAGCAATCCAAGGGTTTCAACAAGAAGCTTATCTGCTGAACTTGGTGTCAGCCGACAGTCTTTGCAAACAATAATGCACAAAGATTTAGACTTATTTCCCTACAAAATTCAAATGGTTAGCAAACTGAATGCAGCAGACTTGCCGATTCGCTTGGAATTTTGCCAGAAGATCCTGCAAATGGTGGAAGAAGACCAAAACATGTTAAACTGCCTTTTCATGTCTGATGAGGCCCATTTCGATTTAAACGGCAATGTGAACAAACAAAATAGTCGAATATGGAGTACTTCTAACCCACAGATACTCCACGAGACGGAATTGCATCCTCTTCGCGTGACAGTGTGGTGTGCGGTTTCTTCATGTATTGTCGGGCCTTATTTTTTTTTTTTGAAGAAAATGGTCACACCGTTACGGTTACTGGAGACCGTTATTTGAAAATGCTGAAAGAATTTTTCTATCCAGAACTACGCCGAAAGAGAATTCCTTTCAACTCTGTGTGGTTTCAACAAGATGGGGCAACGTCTCACATAGCCCAGACTGTTATGACAGAGTTGCGACGAAAATTTCCCAATAAACTGATTTCAAGAAACTCCGAATTTCGTTGGCCCCCCAGGTCGTCTGCCCTTACTGCACCTGACTTTTTCTTGTGGGGTTTATGTAAACAAGAAGTTTATAAAACAAAGCCAACAAATTTGGATGAACTAAAACAATCCATTCGGGCAACAATTGCGGCTATTCCTGTCGCAACTCTCAAAGCAGCAATGAACAACTTTTTACTAAGATGCCGCACTTGTGTCAACGAGCATGGGGGGCATTTAAATTCAATTATTTTTAAAACTAGTTAAGCTACATTTAATAAAATTTAATGACCTTCAACTTGAAAAAAAAATAAATGAATTCCATACACTAAAAAAAAGTTATTTGAGTTTCTTAATGTAGCAAAATGCATCAGCCACCCTGTATTTAGATATGTACTTCTTTTATAGCTAGTACTCTGCCTGATAGACGCTGCAGTAGTCTGGTAGTCGAACGGATAGTTCCAGTCCTAATTCCTTCGAGAAAACTCCATAGCCTACTTTACCGTATATGTACTTGAAACCATCTGTATAAAAATTTAATTCCCCCCTTCTCCATGGCCTTGATGTCTGCCACTCCCTTCTTGACGGTATACTCGTCTTGAAGAGCCTTTCAAACCCTGATTGTGTCATTTTTTAAATACAAACAGATCAAGTAATACAAGCATGTTTTTTTTGTATCATAGTACCAATACAACAACATTTTGACCAATTTCGAACCCTTTTCTGTTTTTTTCATTAATATTTTATAAAGGTAAAGTTTATTCTACAAAAATATCGTATCAATCGAAAATTCAATACAATTTCCCCAGATTTCCCCTTCACGGCGCTCAGTAAATTTTTTTAAATTTTCAATTTTCACTACTTTCTTACTGTACAGTTTTGCTCTCATATGCCAAAGTATGTGAAAGAGAGAAAGATGATTACTTAAACGTGTTTTTTTTTGTTTTTTATGTTTTTGTTTTTTTTTGCTGTTGTCTACACTTCCCCGTCTATGCCTGTGCATGCCTATGTACGCTCACTCATTTGTTTCTATTTCAAAGGGCGTGATCTATTCGCTGCCCATATGTCCGCCCAAATTTCGTGTGCATCTAATGGAACGTCATAAACTGACAGGTCATGCCGGCATAGTATTTACGCCTTCCGTCGTTGTTGCTGCACATAACAACGATAATAAAAGTTTGATGTTGCAAATTTTATGCAGCACATGACTTCAGCGTCAGCTGGCGAAAAACAAAAAAGGCCAAAGTAAAAATAAAAAAAATACAATAAATATAGAAAAGTTTTCCCGCACATTTTTCTGTTTCCCCAACCTGCATACATATATGGCGCAAACACCGCCAAAGCAGCGCATAAGTGCAGTTTTGTAGCAAAGCAAAGGGGGTTTGTACTAATACCAATACTAATACTAATTTCACGCCAGGCTTATTTCCTTAATTTTTTTGGAAATTCGTGGCTTTATGAATAACTTCTTTTTGTCCTTTTTTCCACCCGTTTGTATCGTATAAATTGCTGTCAATTATGTCTTGACAGCTTTTTGCGACACACTAAACAACAAGCAACCTATGAAAAGCTCATAGAAAAATATTGGCAAGCAAATGTGTGAAGTTACATAAGTAAAAAAGTGTGGTGCATACAAATGGAAAATGTTGCACATGAAATTATTTGCTTTGTTGCAAATAACCTCCTTCGCCCTATTATTTTTTCGCCTCATTTTTATTTTCAATCGACCGCACTCATGTATTTTACCCTTTTTGCTATCGCAAACAATTTACGTACCTTGAACATGCAACTCTGTATTCTTTTTTTTTTTTTTCTTTTTCTCCCCTTCATTTTACTGTTGTTCGATCAATGAAGCGTGCATGCAATTGCAATGCTTCTTGGGTAGCGCTCGCAAACAAACAGTGCTGACAAAAAATATGTATACAAACGAAATGAATGCGAAAATAAACAGTGCAGCACAGCAAAGTGGTTTTACTGCAGTGAAGGTGCAGTTGAAAAGTTGTTTCAGGTTTGTATGAACTTTTCGATTACCGTTTGGCGCTGGAGTACAAGCATAAATGCACACTCATATGTGAAATATTTTTATGTACTCTACATACACCCACACACACGTATATAAATCTTATCAAGCTTGCAGAGGAAAACTCTTAACGGAAATTATTTTTCTGTCCTATAATTGAAGTTAAAATGGATATTTTATATTTCTCCATAGTAGATTTCTTATTTGAAAGCGGAGGGGTGTCTTTACGGGAATACCAATGCCAGATGGCAGGCAATCGATTTGTGCTAAAATAGTTATAGATTCACACCTTGGCATTTGCAATAAACTAACAACAACAAATATTTAACAATTGGCGCTTCCTTCCACCCTTTGTTGGGTGTTTGGGCGAGCTATTTCCCCTACTTGTGGTGTGTGTCTTGATCATATTCTTTCATGGAGGGATCTACAGTTGTATGCCGCCTTTTTTAGAGTAGCGATTCTCTCGGAGAATAGCGGAATTTCTTCTCGCTAAAAAACAACATTCTCTCATTTGGTGTTTCATTCACGCAGATTTGGGCAGCACTTCCGAATAGTGGTCACTGACCAACTCATTTGACTACGGCAGCCGCAATAAACTGCATAATAGGAAAAAGAATTTTTTTTGCTAGAAAAATTTTTCTTTTTGCTAGAAAAAATTTTTGCTGAAAAAAACTTGTTGGTAAAATTTTTTCTATCCTCCAATAGATACTAATTTATACTTAAGACATTTTAAACTTTTTTTTACTATTGCAATTTTTTTTTTTAATATTTGAGATGTGTTGTGCTTATGACTTCCCCATTCAAATGCTAACTTCGCATGTTGGTGTTGCATCCTACTTTTGCAGACGAGGCTCTAGTGGTCGAGAAAAGGCGGGATAACCATAACATCTGCGCATAGGAAATACTGTTGCGATAGCCTGCCTGGAGGCTAACTGGCAGCCTCAGTACTAGCATCGGATGTAAAAGGCCCTCATCTTAAAAAACGCGATTAACGAAACCGACTCGGCCCTTTACTCGTCAATAGATTAATAGGACTACATATGGAAATATATACGTACATATTTAATGGAACGTCTGTCACAAAAGGATATAATTTTTTTAAGACACTTGGTCATACTAACTCAAAAAAAAAAGAAATTTAAATAAAAATAAAAATGTCTGTATCCAAGGGTTGATTGCTTTAGGACCCCACCTTTTTTCCTGATGGAGTGATGCACAGAATATAACCTTAAAGTCTCCGAAACCGGAACCTTCTATGTACACCTGTGTTCAAAATAATAAAAAAAAAAAATAATAATAATTGGTGCGTACACTTCTGGTAGGCGCTTGGCCGAGCTCCTCCTCCTATTTGTGGTGTGCGTGTTGATGTTGTTCCACAAATGGAGGGACCTACAGTTTCAAGCCGACTCCGAACGGCAGATATTTTTATGAGGAGCTTTTTCATGGCAGAAATACACTCGGAGGTTTGCCATTGCCTGCCGAGGGGCGACCGCTATTAGAAAAATGTTTTTATTAATTTTGCTTTCACCGAGATTCGAACCAACGACCTCTCTGTGAATTCCGAATGGTAATCACGCACCAACCCGAATAATAGGAGCGCGAAAAACTACCTAGTTTTAGCAAGTTTTTTTCTGCTTAAATTTTTTATTTAATTTTTTTATAAAAGTATTCCACAACAAGAACTTTATAACTCAAAGCTCCAAATTTTGTAGAAAATTCACAAAAAGTTTAACAAATTTCCCAAAATTGTCTTTAAAATGTTCAGCTTTTTTATCCGAATTTCTCAAAAACTTCAAGGTATGCATTTTAAAGCCTACTCGATTTTAGTATAATAAAGTGTAAGCTAAAAACTGCTGATATTAATCAGCAAATGGTTTTTAAAAGAAAAATATTGCAAAAAAGGTATGGACCTGCAAGACTGCAAGACGGCCCCTATCGAATTAAATTTAATCATGAGCTGGAAGTATTAGCAAAACACGAAACTGTGATAAAATTTATAAAATCTCAGAGTAAAAGATGGCACGGACACGTGTTTAGTATGCCCAATGAGAGAACAACTCGAAAGGCAGTTGTATTACGAGTATGCCCTGTTGGAGGATGCCGAAGAAAAGGACGCCTCAGAAAGGCGTAACTCGAGGACGTGGAAGTTGACTTTGTAAAGCTAAACGTGCGGCGGTGAGAGGAGGTGGACTTAAATATAGACAGATGGCGCAAGGTTGCGAATGGAACAATGGTTCACCAGGGACTGTGATGCTAAGAAGAAGTGTATGATTACAGTGCTCAAAAACCGGGTTGATTTTCGGCTTTTTTTTTTGTTCTTTGCATATAATGTTGATAATTTTCTTCCGGAAGTCGTTTATAGTATATGGAAAAAAATGCGAAAAGACTTGTTAAAAATTAAAAAAAAAATTGTTTTCCTTGTTCACTCCTCTCGGGAGCTTAGGGCCTCGACAAGACTCTTCCATCGTGCACGGTTCTGTGCTGTTATTTTTGCACCGTCCCATGAGATGTCGGCATCTGCTAGTTCGCGCAGCATCGACCTTCTCCAAGTGTTTTTTGGTCGATCGCGACCTTTGCTCCCTTGCGGGTTCCAGTCCAGTGCCTTTCTCGTGATGCTATCTGATGGTTTTCGCAATGTGTGATCTATCCATTGCCACTTTCTGAGTTCAATTCGAGTTTGGATGGGTTCTTCGTTCGTTAATCTCCACAGTGCGTCGTTACTGATGATGTTTGGATAGAATATTCAGCAGATGATGGGGAGGCATTTGTTGATGAAGGACTGTAGCCTCTGTGTGATGGTATTGGAGACCAGCCCTGTTCTCTTCCGTAAAACAATACTGCCTTTACGCATAAGCTGAATATTTGCACTTTAATGCGCCTGGAGTGTTGCTAACTCATCCATAATGTATGTATGCATCCGAATACCGTCCTGGCTTTGTTTAGCCTGCAGTTGATATCTTCATATGCTCCACTATCCGCCGTGATGATGCAAACGAGGTAGCAAAAGCTTTCGACCAATTCCACCGGGCATCCGATAACCAATATCTGCCTTGCGTTATTGTGGTTAACTCTTATGGCCTTGGACTTGGCGATGTTGATTTCCAGTCCGATAGTGCATGCCAGCGCGACTAGTTTGTCCGCCTTCGCTTGCATGTCAGAGAGTTTTTGAGAGAGGAGGCAGATGTCGTCGGCGAAGTCCAAGTCCTCAAGATGTCTGGCGAGAAAGAATTATTAGCCACTTAGCCAAACTATTAAATGGCCTATAAAACGGCTACCCAAAATCTATAAAAAATTTTAAAAATTGCAGAGGCAATAATTCCGCAGGTTTTAGTTAGAATTTCTAGAAAGGATTTCGTATACAGTTTTATAACTCATTAAATTTCTGCAATAAAGTGCAAAATTTAAGTTGCTAAAAGAACCTATTGATTTTTTATGTGATACTATTTTTCACAAAAAATATGTAACACAAATGTAGCAATTTTTCAGAATCATAAACAATTTATTGCAAATTATCGGTTCTGTTGCTTTCTATTCTTCGTTACCCAAATTGCATTGGGTAAGAAAATTATTTGTTTTAGCACTAAACAGGGCAGAATGACAAAGATGCATTAAACCAAACAGCGGTTAGCTCGGAAGAATGGAAAAGTATGAAAAAGAAATGTCGGCATCAAGAAAATTTCAGAAATAAATGCAATTTTCTTAAAGTCGAAAAGCGCCACTTCAAAAAAAGAAATAATAATAATAACTCATCAGTCGACTACCCAGCATTTTTTCTTCCGTCAACTTTCTGTGTTTGCGGCCTCTTAGATTTCAACTTTGCAACTTTTTCCGGCCTTCTAGTTATTTCTACCATTTTTTCCAGCTAAAAGAGCATCAGGCATTATGAGGATTTTAAAGTTTTGAAATATTTTTTTCAAGTTATGGTAAGGATCCCGTATTGATATCGGCTGTAAGTTGACGGCGATTGATGAATTCTAGGATAAAAATGATAAGAAATGGCTAAAATTTGACTATTTTCAAGGTTTTGGTAGTACAAAGAGTGGCCCTTCGGCAGGAACTGACAAACCTCCGAGTGTATTTCTGTCATGAAAAAGTTCCTCACAAAAAACCAGCTACCGTTCGAAGGTGGCTTAAAACTATAGTCCCTCCATTTGTGGAACAACATCAAGACGCACACCACAAATTAAAGGAGGAGCTCGGCAAAACACCCGAAAAAAGCACCTATCATATATATAATTGACTCTAATTTATAAAAACTTATATACAGAATTAGTCGGTGGACAAGTTTTCTGATCAATACACAAACAGTTTACCAGCTTTGACGCAATCACTTCTTGTGCCACACAGTGCAGTTATTATAATTAGTATTATCGAGGATTATTTATCAACCCAACTTTTGCTAGTTGGGTAGCAATTTTAATATTTTATAAATGCAATTATATACTTATTTACACATACACATGCATACATGGATATTATTTGCTTCATCCGTACAATGTGGCTGGCACAAGGTGTTGCAACGAGCAACCTTCTGCTTGAGCGTAGGTAATTTCACTGCATTATTGATTTTTTAAACAATTCAACCTTACTTCCGTTTGATTGGGTTTACACACTAGACATTTGTTTGAGTGTATGTGTGAGTGTGTATGAACGTCTGTACTTATATGGTATCTGTATAAAGTAACACCGGAAAGGGCGCATACCAACGTTTTGCATGCAAAATTATAGGTGGTTAGCAAGTACTTGAATTTGCAACAGAAAAAAATAAAATAAAAATGAATATTGGAAGACAGTAAATTGTGGAGAATGATATGAAACCTTTAACGGCTCCGCAAACTCTGAAATGTAAAATTTTTCATTAAAATTTCTTGAGTTGACGAGTTAAAGTCTGTGTTCAAATTCGACAAATTCCAACTGGCGGGTTCAATATAGTGAACATTTTGTTAAAATGTACTGATGAGCGTTTGCGAGACTGCTGATTGCATTGAATGTTAAGGTTTTTGCCACCTGGATTCTGTTTGCTAATTATTAATTTACTCCGTAGCCTCATTAAAAAAAAAGTATTCTTCAATCTATTTTACGCTAATTTCTGCTAATATTACTGCACGTAGTGTCGAAAGTTTCCTTTTAAACAGGTTTAAATTGTGAGGTTACCATACGTAAGCTAAACGTTGCCAATTTCTCAACAGGTAAAAATAGTTTTCCACCATTCTAAAATGTGGTGAATTGACTTTCAACTGTCATCAGCGAAATTTAACTAGATTGTTTCATGTTGTTGTTGTTGTCGTAGCAGCATAAACATCCTCCAAAGATGTACGGAGACTGCTGTTGGACTGACAGTTCTTGGCCGGATATAAATTCGAGTCGTTCTGGTAACGTTGAACCGTTTGCCGTAGTGCCAAATCCTTCACCAAGTGAAGCCAAATCCTTCTCAACCTTTCCTAAGTAGAGGAGGCCTTCCTCTTCCTCTGCTAGCACCAGCTGGTATCGCATCGAATACTTTCAGAGCCGGAGCGTTTGTATCCATTCGGACGACATGACCCAGCCAACGTAGTCGCTGGATCTTTATTCGCTGCGCTATGTCTATGTCGTCATAAACCTAATACAGCTCATTGTTCCATCGCCTGCGAAACTCGCCGTTGCTACTGTGAAAAGGTCCAAAAATCTTGCGCAGAATCTTTCTATAAAGCACACCAAAGGACGCCTCATCGGATGTTGCCATCATCCAAGCTTCTGCGCTCTGTATGTTAGGACGGGCATGATGAAAGCCTTATAGAGTGTTATGAGGATGGTTCCGTGTGTAGAAGTCCACGTGGGTAAAGTACCAAATTTCCATTCACTTGGGAGTGGCCAGAACGAGGTCCAAGCAGCTCACAACTTCCGGACTTCGCCCAAGTATCCTCTGGATAGCTTCCGAACATCCGTTTGAGAGCGAGCTACTTAATGTGAGAAGGCGAATCAACCCAGGATATCTGGTTGTGTGCGGGGTTTGGACCCGCCACGTAAAAAATCAAAGCATCAACGCAACAAAAAGGATTAGGCACCTCTTATATGCCATACGGCATGCGTAAAGAATCCTAAAGGTTGGGCAAAAAGAACGGTTCGCATTGCTTTCGGAGAGTCAATAATTTGGACAAAGCTTGTGGACTACTTATCTGACTGATACTGCTGCTTGACTAATATAAATGGAATGCATATGGCGTCACTCAAAATTCACTGTTTATTTTTCCAGCTCGACTTATTTCCCCAAATACCTGGAAGACTTAAGCGTTGAACATCGAAAAGGGTTCCATAGGATATTTCCAGCATTTAAAAATGATACTACGGCAAAGGGGGATGCTCGTATGTTGAGAGCTTTTGGTTGAACCCATGCAAGAGACCAGCCTCAAGTCAAGAACTCTGGAACATCATAAACTCTAGTTTTAGAAAACAGGTGTTAGTCATAAGCGACTTTAGAAGCAATATTAAATGTAGTGCCTGTAGACATCGCAGGCAAAATTGCCGCTGCACGTACCGCAATCAGACTGAGAGGCTCGGGCTACAGGCTCGGCCTCACTTATGAACAATTAAATAGCCTTAGAAACTTTGCCTTTGACTGTCTGTCTGTCGCTTAGTCCAAATGGAACATTCTCCACTCACACTCCATCGAAGGAGGAGTGGGTGGGGTGGGCCTGATGAACCTGTTCACCGTTGGTTCCGACGCTTGGCAGGAAAGGTTGGCGGAGGAGTATTCCCCGATGACCTCCCCATCAGACTCAAATTCAAATTACGGGACCACTGCAGTATGTTCCAAGCGTAGGTAGCCACTTGTGTAATAACTGTCACGAAATAAATATTTACTCCAATAGCCAAGCGGCAATTAGGGCTCTGAACTCGCTGACGATGCACTCGGAATTGGTAGGGGTAATGCCTGGCTTACTTTCGATCGCATCCAAATTCTTTGATATGAGGCTCATATGGGTACCTGGTCAAAGCGACATTGTGGGAAACTGCGACTTAGATGAGCTAGCCAGACAAGGGACCTATAAGGTAGTTTCCCTGGGCTCTCACTTTTTCGCTACATCGCCGAATATTGCGGAGTTAAATATCATACATCAGATGAAATTCATCAGTATCTTGAAGCGATTAATACAAACCTAAATCGCCACTGTTGGTCGTCATCCTCTTATCCAAGATCCTTCCTTTTTTCCAACTATCTGGTTCGTCCCCCCTTCCTTTTCCTCCTCCCCTCTTCATTTCCTCCTCCCTTCTTCTTTTCCACCTCCCCCTGCATGGTGTCACAACGCACAAATTTTAAATTTTTGTCCAAGGGTGCACCTCGCAAGGGCAGCCATTTAACCTAAACTAACCTAAGGTCGTTTCCCCGCGACAAAAGAGGATTGGAATTCCCTTGACCATCTGCGGTCTAATCCTGTAAGCGTGGGCCTCGCGTCAACTCATCTAGCGCTAGGCCAATACACAAACTTGTAACGTCACGAAATCTTTTTAGCTACGTGAGGATCGGAGGTGTTCAAGAGATTTTCTGGGATTAACAAAATCTCAGCTCCCGAATATGGTAGGTGTCTTCACAGGACATAATCCATGAGATATGCATGCTGTGAGATTCGGCATTATTTTGAGTTCTTTTTTGCGTCAGTTCTATGGAGGATTAGGTGGACTTATATCAGGATCTTCTGGGGTTAACAAAATATCAGCTCTCGAATCTCGTGGGTGTCTTCACAGGACGCTCTCCGGCACATCGGCATTACTTCGAATCCCTTTTCGCATCAGTTGCATGGAGGATGAGGTGGAATCATCTCAGCAGCTTCTTCTTAACTGGCCTGTCCTTGCAGATTTAGGCAACTTGGCTCCTATTTCTGTGCTACGCCTGCTGATATAGCAGGCCTTGATATTAAAAATCGCATGAACTTTATCAGCAGCATGGAGCGGTTAAGGGGACAGATACCTGTAAACGGCCATATTTTCCCTGATTTTCATTAAAATTATTTAAAATGAAGAAGTCAATATATTTTTTTCCAAAATTGGAATACAGTTTATTTATACATTAAAATAACATAATTTTTTTTTTTTTTTTTTAATCATTTAAGATGACGGATATACACTCAATTCTTCCAGGAAGGTCGCATCGGGGCTTCCTAAACGGCGGGCATTGTAGCATCGGCGTCAGTGACCAGAATGCAAAAAATCAAAATTTTTTTTGTTTATTAATGTCATAATTTCTATATGAATCAAACAAAAATGGAAAAAAAATTCGCGGAATAAAATGCTTAAAAAATGAATTTTGGGGAAATTTTCTTACTATTTTTGCTTCGAAAAAATTATATTTTTAAAAAAGTTTCGAAAAATTGTAAATTCACATAGAAATTTATATCATAAAAAAGACGTGTTTAAAATTACTGCTATTATAATATATATAATCTTACATAAATGCCAATACAAAAACTAATTTAAATTTTTTTCTTTTCTTTTTTAGGTAAGTTCAAATTCGGTTTCTCGCCTTATTACAGAAAAAATTCCTATTCAATTTCGTTTGCATTCGAACAGCAGTAAGTAATACTCTAGATATACATACACACACACATACATTCATAAATTATGAAAAGCAGCAAATGCAGGCCAACAAATAGCAAATCAAAATTGTCTTTACTAATAAAGCCTGCTCAGTTGTTTACTTAAGCAAAATTATTACAAATCACTTCTGACTTACGAAATATGGGTGCACTATTTCATATGTATGTGTATATATGTATATGGGTTTGTATTCACACTCATAGGTGCATACCTACTTATACATACACACATCTACTTATGAGGCATTGTATTTGAAAATTGCATTATTACATAATTTCAGCTCAGGTTGGCAGCCGTTTTGTATTTCCAATTTGGCAGCAGCAAAATAGCAACAACTATTGTACATGCACACACTGATGTACAATACACTGATTTGTAATCATAATTACGCTCATTCGCTCATAAATTACGAGTATACTAAATTCGACTACAATCGATTGAAATTTGAACTAATTGAGATGTTGTGGTTAGATGAGAATGGCTAATGAGCAGTCAGCCATTGGCTTGATTAGTTAGCTTTAGCTGGCGGCAATGGTGGTTCGTGTTAAACATAATACGGCGTGAATTACATTCATAATATACCTGTATATGTGTACGTACATAAATAATAAGAAATTGGGCAATTGTTTCGAAAAGGCTGAAAGCAGATTTTAACTATTAAAGCCGTGTTTTAAAAACCGCATTATTTTAACTCTGTTGTACAAGTAAACTTAAAATTCGTTTTAGTCGTATCTCGAAATGGGCAATTAACTTTAGAATGAACTGAACGTGATTTTTAAATGTTGTAAGTAACTTTCAAGTTGATGTTGTTGATGATAGTTTGCTGTCGAAAACTTAAATCATTCGACATAATCCTTATTAAATTAAAACTAATGTAAAAAAGTATGCAGCGCTTGACTTCAAACTCCATTGGAAGCTACACAATGAAAATCGGGTAAAGAAGGCCAGTAGCCTGCGAAGGCTTCTACTCCTGCAAATCTATGTTCGCTAAAAAATGGGGACTCAAGCCACAGTTCGACGCAGTAGTTTTGCCAATTTTAACGTACGGATGCCTGGTTTGGTGGGAAGCTCTCCGCAAAGGCTACAAAATCGCTAAACTGGGGAGGGGTGCAAAGGACTGCATGCATTGGCATCACCGGAGCATGTAAAACTTACCCCAGTGCTGTCCTGAATGTCCTTTTGCACTTACTTCCCATCGACTTTTCCGTCATTTCTATTGCAGCTCAAAGTGCAATCAGCTTAAAGGAGGTTGGCCTCTGGAGGCAATCTCTCAATGGGCATGGTAGCACTTTCGGGCAGTTAACACCGCATTTCTCATTTCTTCGAACTTCGAACAGATCTCTCTCTCTAAAAACTAGTTTTTGAGGATCGTACTAGGGCAATCTTTCCAAATAGGCAGGTTTGGATTGAGGGGAAAATCTGCACCGAAGCTTGCACCTCTGTCTACACTGACGGTTCCAAGATGGAATCGGGAGTTGGAGCAGAGCTTTTCTCTAATTCAGCCAATTTATCTAGCTCCTTTAAACTACCGAACCCTGCCAGTGTTTTTCAAGCAGAATTCTTTGCGTCCTGCAGCTGCAAAATGCTTAGGAAACTTAGAACATTTTCTCCGATAGTCAAGCCGCGATTAAGGCTCTGACGACGCCATGGTGCAGCACGAAGCTAGTAAACTCCTGTAAGGAGGAGATCAAATCTCTTGGGTGTGCAGGTAACATTTCTCTGATCTGGGTTTCAGCAATTAGGGACATAGAGGGAAATGATATTGCTAATGAGCTTGCCAGGAAGAGGACTTAATGGGCTCCAGAGACGGCCTCATACCCGGCCAAGGGCATCCCCCTGGCAGTTGTTAAAGAGGAACTTCTTCTCCTTCTTAGCTTCACAATCCGTGGTGGACCATAGCTTCATCAACAATTTTTCTCCACTTTATTCTATCCATGGCTACATCTCTCCAGTTGTGTACGTTCATTTGCTTAAGATCTGATTCGACGTCATCCTAACCATCGCTTTCGTGGGCGTCCTCTTTTTCTTCCTCCAAGGAAGATAAAAGCTTTCCTAGCATTTCGCTCTTTCGGCATAAAGAGGAACTGCACAACTTATTTCTCAGGAAAGGGCATTCAATTTCCAAACTTATAGCTGTGTTTACCGGTCACTTGAGATCGGCACACACGCGGAAAAGCTGGGTTACCATTTAACGCCCATTGCAGAAGCTGTGGGGACCTTTCAGAGAAGGAGACTGAGGGTTTGGCAGCTAGACGATTAAGGTCACTGGGTGCTCCTTTCTTCGACAGCCTGGGGCGGTCCGCCAGCCTAAATCCAATCAGTCTCCTCCATTATATCAACAGCTCTGTCTGCCTGCAGATATCTACCTGTTGGAGGTCTCAAAATGGTATCAAAACGGCGCTTCAGTGCTACTTGGGGAGTGCGAGACTGGCACTTCAACCATTTCGCCTACCTCACCTACCTGATTCTTTATCTTTTTCTTATACAATATATTTTTTTTTATTTTGTTTGCTGACGATGTTTTGCATTTTTTCCATGTCATGAATGGACAACCTTTCTTTATATAGAGAAAATGCGCAACACCGTCGGTGAAAAAAAAAACAAAACTGATAAAAATCAACGAGAATTTTTGCGTCAATTCAAACTTGCTAAAATCTAAGAGGCTATAAAATTGCATACCCAATTTTTTTTTAAATTCTACTTAGGTAGGTAGGTAGGTGGGATGGCTGTCGCAAAGACACACTTACACCTTTCATAGGTCCATCGTGATACCACTGGAACTTATGGGTTCCTTTTCAAACCATTCTGTGGCTTTTATAAAACAACTTAACTTCGTTAGTTTAAGATGCGCTATATCCGCTACATCAATTAAAAATGCCATGTCAAGAGTGCGGAGCCTCCTTGTCGTTGAGCTTTCACACTCACATAAAAGGTGCCTGACTGTTTCCTCTTCTTCTTTATTTAGACAGCTTCTACAGAAATCGAAGTACGGGAGTCCTAACCTTCTAGTGTGCGTGGCGGCCTATCAGACAATGACCAGTTTATACCCCTATCATTTTTCTTATAAAGGGTGGTTAAGTTCCAAGGGCCGGTGTTGGTTTTAAATAAAATAGAATTTTTTTAGGAAATTATTGTCATTTCTCTTTATTATGATAATATTGGTATGGCTCAATTAGGTATAGAACAAAATGTCGGCATTATGGCAGTGACTTCCGCCTAAAATACACTGTGATGATTGGCTAACTCCGAGTTTATCGGAGTAAACCTCTCCACCTACTCTGTTATCTAGTTTTGAGCCATCTGTATAGATGTTTATACAGGGTGGGCCAAATAAGACCTACTAAGGTATTAAGGGGGGAAGCTGGTCTAGAATTTTGAAAAAATCGAAAAAATTTTTTTTGTCTTAAAAGGTGCTTTAGGGTCTTAGAAATAATATACCAAATGAGGGATGTCAGCAAAAATGTCTAAATGCCCAAATTTTTCATTCGACGGCAGTGCCTCGCAGGTATGCCCCGAACGCTATTTACAACTTTAAACGCGTTTTTCTCGAAATCACTTTTTTTAAACTGGCCGAAGACATAACTCGAACAAATCTTTACCGATTCTTACGAAATTTTGACAATACATTCGAAATACCTTTCTCCGGAGACGTACGTAGGATTTTTTATTTATATTACATAGTTTTTTTTTTAATCAACAATTTTATGTCGTTCTTTATAGTGAAAATTGTAACTGTTTGTTCAAACGTGCACCATTTCGCGAAAAAACAAAATATCGAAAAAATCCTACGTACGTCTCTTTCTGTTGTTATATAGAAACTAAAAAAATTTTATTTTTTGATCCAGGACAAAAATTAAGGAGTTTACGTCTTCGGCAATGGACCCACTAGAAAAAAAGGCGCCTTAGGAGAACTGCTGGACAGCGGCCATTTTGAAATTAATTCAGACGAAAAATTTTGTATTTGTAACATGAAAGCTATATTATTAAACCTATTTCACAGATTTTCGATTGATTCCTTTGTTGAGTCAAAATAAATTCATAAAATATGCCCATTTTTTGCGCTCTAGACCAGCTTCCCCCCTTAAGGCAGGTCCATAGTTTGCCTGGCAGTATGCGCAGTTGCTCCATCTTTTTGAAACCACAAATTGGGGTACTGCTCCGCCATTGGCCGCAAAACGTTTTCAATCAATGTTCTGTAAGAAGCTCCTGAAATCGATTCCGGCGTTTCATCCTCATTTTCGAAGAAATATGGACCGATAACTCTAGTGGCCATAACACCGCACCAAACAGTACATTTAGATGGGTGCAACTGCTGTTGGTGTGTTGCCCTTGGATTTTCAGAGCCCCAGAATCTACCGTTTTGTTTGTTGACATAACCATTTAAATGGAAATGCGTTTCATCCGACATCAAAGCATTATTAAAAAAAATCAATTTGTGTGGCTAATTGTGTAAGAATAGAAAAACTCGACAATTTTAACGCGTTGTGTTGTACTGTAGGGTTCCATAATAAATTTCCAACAGTTCAATTATAACCTACAAAAAGAGAAAAATAAATGTGTCAAAAAATAAAAAAAGTTATTTGTGATTAACATTAGTAGGTCTTATTTGGCCCACCCTGTTTTCTATTCTACTTAAAAACTTTGAAATGTTGATGAATTTTTGGTTGGTTGGTTGGTTTAAGGGTGACCCCGCATCGGAGTGCCACATAGACCGCAAGTTGGGTCCGTTGTGTTGCCCTAGAGCTCATTATGTTATATGATTTCCCCACCTAACCGAGATTTTTATTGTAGATTTTGGTCAAAGATATTAATTCGTTTCGAGAATTTGATGAGAGATTCGATTTTCAGGTTCGAGAGTACTGAAAGATTGTCAATTGTAGGAGAGCCTAGAAGAGCGAGTCGACTTCTGGCTAGACCCGGACAACTGCACCGCAAATGTCTGTTCGATACTTCCTCATCTTCGTCCTCGCAGTATCTGCACAGGTCGTTTTGAGGAACCCCGAGCCGACGTGCGTGAGTGCCCAAAAGGCAGTGGCCGGTGATAAGAGATGTTATATGCCTTAGTTCGTGTTTCGAAAGACTTATAAATGTTTTTGTCTGTTTCAGATTGTAGGATGGCCAGATTTGTCTGGTCGTGACGCAAGTAGTTTCCACTCGCCACCTCCAATCAGCAATGCTGTGAAATTCTCGATCAATGAGCAATTTACATGTTGAGAGCGGAATGTGGATTGTGGGTAAATTACTAACATTTGATAGCGCAGCTCCAGCTCTTGCGAGCTCATCAGCTTTGCAGTTGCCTTCGAATCCACTGTGACCCGGTATCCAGATAACTTGGACAGAATTCTGAACACTTATCTCGTTAAGAGATAAGAGACAGGATCGAACCACATCTGAGTGGGTATAAGAGGGGCTGAGTGCTCGAACGGCCGCTTGACTGTCGGTGAAAAAGCGGATATCCTCTAGTGATATGAATTTTTGTCGCTTTGATAAATCTTGCACGATGTTTGAAACTTTAATTTATATATATGATATTTGTTGTATAATGGGCTATATCTTCACAAAAAATTAATGAAAATCAAAAGGCAAAAGAAAAGCAGTCAGAAGTGACCAAAAATACCATGTTTCTATAATTTTGGTTATGGGTGTATGTACATACATACGTCTGTATTATATAAAAGCCATGTGCTTGCTGTTTCGCCAGTATGCCACTTATTCCTATTAGTATAAGTCAAATGACTCACGAGGTGTAATGCACTACAAAATTTTGCGGCGAAAATCTCCACCTCAACGGCAAAAGCAGAAACACAAAAATTCAAATGATTGAAGAAGCAGCGAAAAAGCACGTGGTGTGGAAAATGACGTCGAAAAGGAAAATCCGCAATGTATAAAAAAGGAAGTGGAAGACAAAACGAAATGTTGGAACAAAAAACAAAAACAACCACAACGAAGTCTACTGATGATTCATCATCAGCGGCGTTGCACATTTACCGGTCACGAAAACATCGCCAATAGTAACTGGCAGCAAGCAAAAGGCCAATTGGAAAATAAGCAACAATATTAACAGTTTGCTTTTCATACCCAATACAAACATATTCATATATATATATATATATATATATATGTATGTATATATGTACCTACTTCAATATAGTAGTAACAAATCAGCCATGAATACTAAAGTGGTCTGTAGTATTTGCCACAACTATTGCACATGTAACCTAACATTAGCGAAACGTGCAACATGCAACAACATACACATGTACATATTTTCTACCGGCAAGGAGGAATAAACCGAGACCGAGACTAAGCAAACGGCTCGTTGGAGTGGCGTGACTTCGTGTAGTCATCCGACATAACTGTAGTGGCACGAATTCGACATAGTCGCCATACATATGTAGGTACATACATACATACATATATATGTAGTATATATGTAGTATATATGTATATGTAATGTATGGCAGACAGACAGGCGAGGTTAGGTTAGCCTGGTTAAGTCGCGACTTGGCAACACGTAAAATTGTAAAATTTTTAGTTACTACCATTCACCGCTGTCTACCACGATTCGAACAAAAAAAAGAAAGAAAAAAAATTATATGTTGCATATGCTGTTTTGTTATTGTTATTGCTAGCTAAGTTACATGTAACTTTGTATTTTTTTTTTCTATTTTTTTGCACAGATTACCTTCGCCATCCCTGTCGAATACACCATCATCGTGCCGCTCTGCTTATCTATAGTGCGCTTTCGAATTCGCTACATTTTGCCATGTACACTTCTTTAGCGTTATTTCCGCGTTTTCCACACTTTCACGCCGCATTTGTTCGTTTGTCTGCTTTACCGCTTTTTGACCTATGTCCTTCAGCGCCAGCGACAGTCGTTGAAATTATCAGCAAATGCCTGTAAGCACTTTGCGTCAAACGAATTTCGCTTTAAAGTGTTGAAAAAAAGTGTAGTTGGCAACGCCATCGATTCTTTTGCTTTTGTTTTCAACTTCAAAGCCGATTGTAGTGGCAGTTGAGAGGGACGGCCGGCCTCTCGATAACTAACTATGGCATGTGCTTTGAGTGCTTTTGAAATGAGTGTAGAAGAGATGCGAAAAATTTGTGAAGAAATACTTTAGATAGCGGGCAAGTAGGCAGTGCTTGAAAAGCACTGAAGAATGTGAAAGCTAAAAAGCTTTTATTTTTTTAGCTCATGAATAGAAAGTAGGCCTGATTTGTAGGTTATAGTGATTGGTAAGGCCTTTGAGGAAAAATGTTTTTTTTTTTCGTGTAATAGCTTTAAATTACACTTAGCGGCAAGTTTTAAAAATATTTGAATAGTTTAGGTGAATGCGAAGTTTTTGTTACTAAAATGGATCAAACTTTTCGATTAAAGAGTCGTCGTGGCTGAAATCTTTGTCATCAAAAGGCTCGGATGAGTTTTTCCCAATACAGATAAAGTTACATGTTCTTGCCCGTGGCACCCGTGCACATTGTAGGAAAAACTACCGCTGCACGCGCCGCAATCAGACTAAGGTGTTCGAGCCATAGGCTAGACTTAAGTTACGGACACTCCAGCATTCTTAAAAATTTTGAGTTCATCCCCATGGTGCTGGATCACTGTAGACCCACGCTAGGTCCGAGCGGACCGTTTTCCACTCATATTCCCTCAAGGGATGAGTGGGCGGGATGCAACATTTGGCGGCAAGGTATGGCAAACATGTTCACGGGTGGCTCGAAGTTGGACGGAAGGGTTGGTGGGGGAGTATTCTGTACGGAGCTTCCCATCAAACTTAAATTCAGGCTTCCGCACCGATGTAATAGTGTTTTCTAAGCGGAGGTATTCGCAGTTAAGGAAGCAGTGGACTGGCTACTTACCTCAGTAATTACCGTTAAGGAAGTAAATATTTACTCCGATAGCCAAGCGGCACTTAGAGCCTTGGGCTCGTTGTTTGTGCGTTCGAGATTGGTCGGAGCTCATTTGGGTTCCCAGTCACAGCGGCATAGAGGGGAAACTGCTGGGCTGATGAGCTGACTAGACAGGGAACTTTGGAGACGGTTTCGTCGCGAAATGAGAGGATTGGGGTTCCCTTAAGAGCCTGTGGTCTGTTCCTGGAAAGATGGGCTCGAGTCAACTCAGTGAGCGCTGAGCTAGTGCGCAAGCGTGCAAGGTCGCGAGATCCTTCTGGCCACGGGTAGATCGGGGACGCTCGAGGGAACTCCTAAGGCTAACAAAGTCCAAGCTTTTGAATTTGCGGGGTATCCTTACCGAACATTGTCCGTTAGCTGTTCGTGCGGTGAGACTTGGGATTGCCTCAAGTCCGTTCTGCAGAAGCTGTCTTGAGAACGAGGTGGAATCATCTCAACACCTTCTTTTCAGTTGCCCTGCTCTCGTCTGGCAAAGATTTAGACATCTGGGCTCTCATTTTTTCTCTACGCCTGCGGATATAGCGGGTCTAAATATCATAAATTTGGTGAAGTTCATCAGTAGCTTGTTGCGGCTAATTACGAACGCAAATCAGCCACCGTCGGCGTCGTCGTAAAATGCATGGTCATCATCGTCTCTAATCCCAAGGCTCCTTCCCTTTTCCTTTCTCCTCTCCCCTGTATGGCATCACAACGGACGAATTTTCAATATTTGTCCAAGTGCGACCTAAGCTAGGGCAGCCATATACATGTACGGGGAGTGCTGCTGGCGTGACAGTCCTTGGCCGACGGATATATAGTAAATCTGGGTCGTTCCGGTAACGTAGAAACCGGCTGTCGGACGAACGATGATTTAATGATATTTTACTCGAGTATGCAACTTTTCCAAGGATGCAAAATTCAGATACAGCTGCATATGGACTGTTCGCCATTGTGCGGTCTTCAAAACCGTGCGAGTTTATGTCGATCCGCTCTCAATGATGTTTTCAGCGTTCAACGCATAGTGAACATCTGGTATTGATAATAGGATTACCAGATATAGACACACTTATAATTCTGAAGCGGTAAAGGCTTCGTTTACCTGGAAATCAGCGTTAGCAGCTGTAACAATTTCAGTCCCGAAATTCAATGCAGCACCACTCTAGCTTTGCACTTACTAGGCCACTGAGGAGCAAAGTTAGTTTCAACTCACTAGGAAGAGCCCGTTTACTGGGGCGGCAGTCCTTGTTTGGGAAGAATCCGATTCATTTCGGTACGTAGAACCAACTGCCATGCTCCCGCTCGAGGAGCACAGCAAAATGCTTAGGAAGCCATTTCTGCTACGCAATTGTCGTAGAAATCACCCGTGCAGACATTTGCTGGAGCTTGAACCAACTCCTAGGAGAGTCACGAGAAATCTTTGCGACTACACCGATGAGATCTAGAACCAAACACAACTTCAACTACCGGACCGAACAGTATATAGATAGACACTAAATGGCATTCATCGGATGTCTCTCACCACCTTCTTAAGCTCCCGACCCCCGTACGCTGTTATCGAAGTATCATAACTACCGTTGGAAGACGAAGGAAGAACTTCACTGGCTCTTGGGGCCCGCGTAGTTTTGGCTCAATTATGGTCTGAATATTGTAGCATGTTAAACTCCAACTTTTCCAGAATCGACCCCGTCATTCTCAATATACATATGTCCGGTATTTGAAGGTATACCGCGCGATACTAACCACCTATTCATATGTCCTCTTAAACCCGCCAACACCTCTCTCCCTCTGCACCCTATATGACGTTTCCTGGTCTTACCGTTAAATGAGTTAACTAGGTCAAGTCGTCAGGTCTTTGGCTAGGACAGGTCGTAAAGGTATTCGAAGGAGTAGGAAGTATTTGGTGGTGAGAACAGAAGAATAAAATGTCCTCTGTGCCAAAAACACAAATTGGAATGGTTTCGTCACTTCAAGAGCCACTTAAGGAGAAAAAGAAAGTGACACGAATAAAGTCCGACCAATCTAACGACTATGTGTTTTAGGCTTTAACAGAAAAGGGTTGATGAAATATAAAACAGAATGTTTAAAAAATGGAAATCGCGGTAGTTTCAGCGCATCGCAGAATCAAAATTGTTGTACATTGAGTAGAGCCAATTTAAATTCCAATAGGCAGGCACATGAGTTCGCCCGATCATACCATACATTGGAACTGCTGCATGCCTCAATGCATTTTATCAGCCCTCGTTGTCTATCATTGTCTTTTCGTTGGCTGCATCGACTGTTGTATTATTTGATCGCGCTATTGCTTTCCATAGTGTGTCATGGTGATGATGGTGGAGGTGTTCTCTGAGCGCCACAGCCCAGAACCAATAAGCACAAAGATGCCATTTTGACGCACCACTGCTTTTTATAAGTCGAACTATCTTGATTTGACTATGAGTCTGTCTATGTCGTCTACTTTCTTTTCTGCAATTTCTTTCAAGTTAACCATCGAGAATATCCCCATCATTCTGTGGCGTACAGCACCCAGACTTGAGCTTTCACACAGCTAGTGGAAGACTCTTTCTTTTTTGTTTTTTGGTGGGTGAGGTGTAGGGTTCAAAATGCCTTCGCACTTACAGCGTCCATTGTGTACTGCGTCGAGTACTGTGGCTATTAAAATGATCTCTCCTCTCCTTCTAGGGAGACATCCTTCCCGGGACTGCTTTCTATATTACTTCAGAAGGGCCCAGAACGGTATCCATAAAGGACCAATTCTATTCACCCACGTCCGGGTCCCCCATATTTGTAGCCACCTTTCCATCTGTGTGGCTTCGCTTTGTTGCACTGTGTCGAGGTCAATCTTTTTTTCGTAGTACGTTCTCGATGTATTTCTTTACCGCATTTCAACTGTCCTCGCATTTTGCTGATTATGTTGCTCCGCGCGAGCCATCTGTTACAACTAAAAAACGTGTGTTCAGCGTCATCACTCATCACTTCGCATGCACTTGGAGTCGGTTACCTGGCCCATGCGGTATAGGTATCTCTGGAAGTATCCATAGCCCGAGAGGAACTGAGTTAAGAAGTAGTTCACTTCTCCGAAGTTCATTTGGACCCATTTGTCAATTGAAGGAATAAGTTTCGCCGTCCATCTGCCACTCGGTTCAGTGTCCCATCGGCTTTGCCACCACAGCATGGTTTAGCATCTCCGTTCTGAGAAGCTCGTTTGCTGTCTTTTGCTTTTGAAGTTTTTTGAAGTCAAGCTTTCGTTCTGCTAATCATTTTCTGCGAGCATTTTTTGCTCCCCAGAAGAGTTCCCAAATCTTGGTAACAATCAGGATCAACATTTAAGTCCTTGAACAGTTGATGTCGTCCATGAAAACAGGATCGATTTTGTTATCGTTCTTCAATCCATAAGCACTAGTGGACTCTGATGGATTACGCTGGTTTGATAGACTAGCTTTTTTGACCTAATAAAATACATATTTTAGTATTTATTTAATATTAAATTTACTATCTTTCACTTAAATCCACATTAGTCACATTTTTCTTAGTTTCAACTTACTTCATTTATCCTAATATTTTTCTCAGTGCACGCACCAAACACTCCTCTAATTCACCACCTCGCTGATTTGCTTGTTTGTTTGCTCGCGACACTACAATACTCGCCACTTCCGTTGCGCTATTCTCTTCCATTTTACCTATCCATTATCCTTTAAATGCATTTTACAATTTCCTCTGCTCTTTGCTCTTCCCATACATAGATGAATCTATGTATGTGTGTGTGTGTTTATTGTACCCATGACTTGTAGCTGCCTTTTAGGCGTCCAATAATTCGGTTTTCTTACTAATTCCATATTTTGTCGTCTACGTCTGCACACCCACAACCACACTTGAGAGCCCTTTCCATTCTCATGTGGCGAATATTGGGGCCAATGGAGAGGGAGAGAGAGCGAGAGGGGACTGGGAATGTTGGCAACAGCGACGTTAGCAACAAACAACCGCCATTCAACTGGATGGTGGCAAAAATGTTTGTACAGTGGTTTAACATTTAGACTCTTGTTGATAGAAAGATGTCCAACTCAATGGCTTTCTCATGAAATTTTAAATATGTAGGTATATCGCGCAGTAACATATGTGTTTTTTATTTTTATTTATTTATGTTATTTTTTTTATTTATTTATTTTTTTAAATTTTAAAAAAAAATTTTTTTTTATTTATTTTTTTTTAATTTTTTTTTTTTATTTATTTATTTATTTTTTTCATTTTTTTTTTTCATTTTTTTTTATTTATTTATTTATTTTTTTTTTATTTATTTATTTATTTTTTTTTTAACTGATTTTTTAATTTTGCAGGAAATACTTTTATCTCGCCAACAAATATTTTATAGAAATTTTATGAAAAAAAAAAAATGTTTTCGCTGAGAAATGAGAAACTGCAAACTTTTTTGGCCACACTTTTTCGACTTTGTACGTGAATTTAACATATTTCTAACGACTAGAGCTTCCAGGTAGCTTCCTAAATTTTAATTTTCTATCGATTTGTGGATATAAGCGTTTAAAAAGGTGTCCTACGGGGGACTACACAAATATCAAAATAAAAACTAGGGTTCTCTTTTTTCATTTTCTATTATTCTAGGGCTTGGGAGCATGAAAATCCCACACAGTTCGCCTGTGTATGTATTTTTGAACGACCCTAATTCCCATATATTTCTGCCAAAAACGAAAAGTAAACTCGAAAAATGTTTCATGCAACTCTTTTCCAGAGTAGCGATTATTGGATTTCTATTTTCAGGTTTAATTTATTCGAAGTGTTTGAATATATGTACCATATCTCTAGATCTAATTGACAGATTTGACCAAACAAACATCAAAGGTAACAGACAGAGCTGACACATTTTTTTTTTGTTTTTTGTTTTACATATATTTTGTCCAGTGTCTTAGATTCTGGAAATTTTAATAGGTCAAAAATACCAAATTTTTGCCCAAAATCAAGCTAAAAAATTCATTTATCGTTCTGAACAAATTAGAAATCGCGGTATCTACAGTCATACGTCAAAGAAAACCATAACATTTCTGACACTTCAGGGTGTTTAATTTTGTTTAGAAGGCGTTTTGATCGGTTAACTCGTTGTACTCGTGTTTCTTCTGACATAAGCTATCGTCTGCCAATTTGTTTTTCCTTGTTCACTCCTCTCGGGAACATAGGGTCTCGACAAGACTCTTTCATCGTACACGGTTCTGTACTGTTATTTTTGCACCGTCCCATGAGATGTCGGCACCTGCTAGTTTGCACAACATCGACCTTCTCCAAGTGTTTTTTGGTCGACTGCGACCTCTCTTGCGTGTTCCAGTCCAGTGCCATTCTCGTAATGCTATCTGGTGATTTCCTCAATGTGTGTGGATAATCGCCACTTTCTGCGTTATTGTGGTTAACTCTCATAGCCTAGGTCTTGGTCTTAGATGTTGGCCTCCGGGCCGACAGTGCATGCAAGTGCGACTAGTTTGTCCGCCTTCGCTTGCATGTCAGAGAGTTTGTGAGTGAGGAGGCAGATGTCCTCAAGATGTCTGGTGAAACTCCATACGATGCCGTTTTTGTGCAGGGTTAGTTGACTCATGACGTCATCAAGGGCGTTGGCGAAGAGAAGGGGCGACAGGGGACAACTTTGCCTTATGCCAGCGTTGATAGTGAATGGATCCCCGATATCGCCTTTGTGAAGCACTGCCAGTTCGGAGTTCTCGTAAAGGGCTTCGATGAGGCGGATTATCTTGGCGGGAACTCGCTTTCTACTCAGTGCCAGCCATATTGCGTCTTGTTTGATAGTGTCGAATGCCTTCTTAAAATCTACGAATAGCATGTAGAGCGAGGAGCGCCACTCATTTGATTGTTCTACTGTAATCCAAAGTGTGGTGGCTTGGTCAACACAGCTTCGGTGAGGGCGAAAACCAGCTTGCTCGTCTCTTAAGGAGCGTTCAAGGCTACAATTGTAGATGGTGTTAAGTAGGGTTATTTCTCGCCAGTTACCGCAGTCACGCAGATCGCCTATCTTGGGCAGCTTCACGATGATGCCTTTTGTTCAGGATGGAGTCAACTTTTCATTGCTCCAGAGGACGGTGATGTGGAGATGAAGAATTTCCGCTGCGATCTCGGTAGTCTAGCATAAGTATACAAGCCTGCCTTCCCAGAGGCTGTGGGTTCGAATCCCACGTGAAGTACCTACATTCCCTGTCTTCTGCACATAACGGAGGGTTTATACCCGGAGATCTTCATGAACAACTCCACGGATAAGACCCTCAGAAATATTAAGCTCTCTCTCACAGACGCTCATTAATTTTGAAAGGTCCTCGTCAATGAGGTCCAGCTCTCTTAATTCCTTAAGTTAAGTTCTAATCCTCCATTTCTTTTGTTAAAATGAGCGAAAAGAAGAATAGTGGTTTTGGGAAGTTATAGCCACATACCTGCATAGCCTCAAATGCCATATGCACCCTGTAAGTATATATAGTCAAAAAATCGCAACAACTCCAATAAGACACACAAAAAAACGCCGAAGTTCATATTTCAAAATAGTTTCTATGAAAAAGTGTTTAAGTAGAATTTTCCTGTTTAGTGGGTTAAATTCCTTGAAAATGTAAAAGTGAGCTAAGAGCGTCAAATTCGCTTTGCTTTGGTGATGTAAAGGATTCAGTTAAATATCAGATATAAGAAAACTTTCATGTTTCAATAGCCCGAGTAATCAAAATTAAGTAAAAATATTTTACCAGAAGCCAGAAAATAGAAACAAAAATATTACGCTGCACGCGTATTTGACTGAAGTTACATTACACACAAACATTGTCACATAGACGAAGAATTTTTCTATAGATTTTTAAATTAATAAATTTCTTAATATTAAAAAAAGCTACTAAGGACCAGGAACGAAAAATTTTTAAAATTCGATATCTTCACAAAGTAAGCTTTTGAAGCGAATTCGGGGGCCGATGGCAGAACACTTTTACTTTAAAGTGCAGTGTATGGTAGTATTTATTTTTTTTTTTTTTTTTTTTGTAAAAGTCATGATGCCACATAACCTCAAATTTATACCAAAAAGCGGTTTCTGCATTTTGAGGTTAAAATATCGCAGATTTGAGCAATTATATGCTCGAATTTTGAAACAGTATACCGAAAGCTCTTAGAAAAGTAGACTATGATTTCCGGTAAAACTTATGACGGCCTGTGTAATTATCCAATTTATTTTTTAAATCGCAATAATAAATCATAAAATGTTAATTAGCATCAAAAGATGACTCAGATGCGAAATTAATGATAGCTGACTTTCTTGCCCGCAGCCTTGCGGTCTATTGGTCAGAATTTGTTTTTTGTTTTTTTTGCCTACAGAATTTTTTTTTTTTGTTGTCTTTTATCTACAGAATTGTTTTTTTTTGTCTTTAGCTACAAAGTTATTTTTTTTTTGTTGTCTTTAGCTACAAAAGTTTTTGTTGGTGTTGTCTTTATCTACAAAACTGCTTTTTTTTGTTTTCTTTAGTTGCAAATTTTTTTTGTTGTCCTTAGCTAAAAAAAATTTTTTTTTTGTCTTTACCTACAAAACAAAAACTCTGCACTTGCGATTTAGCCAATTATGACACACTGTGCTCACCAACTCAGCAACAACTCAATTTGCACGGCATCATTGTTATTGCACAATTCAGCACCGGTACACATCCATTTGTTCGTAATATTGTTGCATAAGTATTGGTATATATGTGTGTGTGTGTGAATGCTTGCTATTTGCCGTTTACATTTGTATTTGTTATTTGTCCTTGCCTGTTTGCGTTTGCATTCGTTGCGCTGTTTGTGTATTCGTTATATGCAAGCGATTTCGCTCTGCACACCAACAACGAACAACAACAGTTTGGTATCCTTACTGTTATGCCATCCATCGCCCCTGTATACTTATACAGTACGTGGAAATGTTGCCCAGCACAACAGCGACAATAACAACGAGCAGCAGCGAAATGCTTGCACAGCATAAAATTCCATTGCACCGCGCACACACACACACACGCGTACAAACGTATAAGTATAAAACACACCCAAAATATGTACGCGGTGATGGTAAGTGTATGTGTGTGTGCATGAAAAATCGCTTGGCATACACGCCAAAAAGTATGCTACAAAACCAGCATTCTCGTCTATCCTTTATAACTCGATTCTATAAGCCTTTTGCTGGCGCTGCTAGCAGCTCATCATTCAGCGTTTTACATTTTTCCCCCCACTTACATACATTTGCACTTTTTCGTCCTTCTTCGTCCAATGTCCTCTTTTGCTTTTTTGTTGCTTACATACATATGCATATTGTCCATGTGTGTATGTTTAGATGTTCGTGTGTGTGTGTATTTATTGTTTGTGTCTGCTAGCGCTGTCGCTGTCGCGCTTGTTGTTGTTGCTGTCGCGCTGCTGCGACTGCTCGCTATTAGGTGCTGCTGCTGCCGTCTCGCAGTCGAATGTTGTTTGCCACATTTTTGTCATCGCCATCGCAGTTTGTGTTGCAACCGCCAGTCGATGGTGTTGTGTTCATTTCAGTCAGCAGTCAGCTCTAACATTCCGGTGTGATCTCTTGCCCGTTCAAGTGTGTTGTGCAGGAATTTCAACGCCTTAAGTGGCTTGTGGCTACAACGACCTTTTTCGCAAAAAACAAGAAAAAAATTACCTAATATATCGGGTAATAATAGCTAAATAATATTAGATAATAATTTAAAATTAAACAAGAAGAAGCATTTTGCTGTGCATTTCACGTCTGCCTTACACTGCCTGTATTGAGTTACAACTAAAGCTGCATAATAATGGTGGCCATCAACTGCACGTGTAAGTAGTTTTCGTAGTTTTAGGGAAATGATTTTAATTTTAAATTTTTTATTTTCATTTTTAATACCGATTTAAAAAAGAAATTGTTTTGCAATAAATGATTATAAAGTTGGTAACCCTTCGGTGTACACCTTTTTTAAATCCCTCGGTTGAGCACTCGAGCCTGGCCTTTTTTCGTCTTATTTGAGGTTCCGTTTTAAGAGGTTATATTCATAAATCGATAGAATATGAAATTTTAGGAAGTTACCTGGAAGCTTATATTCGTTAGCTATAATAGAAATATGTTAAATTCACACCAAAAATCGAAAAAAGGCAGTCTGGCCATACCCGGGTGCCCAACGGAGGAGGGTTAAACAGTAACTATTGGATGGGACATTTTTTTATGGATTAAAAATGCTTTAAAAGGGGTTACTTGCATAGATCTGCTATTTCGTTGAGGATTCATTTTCTTTAGCTGTGTTATTTTCCATTAAACAAAAAACTAATATTAAAATTTTTTTTTTTTTTTTCAAATTAAAAAAAATTTTTTTTTTTTAAATAAAATATTTTTTTGGAAATAAAGTGACAAATAATCACTAACGCTGTTGCCCATTATACAATACCCAAATAGGAAATTCAATATGCAACTTTATATGATACGGCGGTGGCATCATTTTCGACTAATTCATTACTTGATTACGTTATTATTATCAGAGTTGCCAACGTCTTAGAAAGAAATTCCCTAGCGTAAGCATTCATTTTGGGTTAAATAAAAATTCTCCAATAATATTTAAAAACTTTACTAAAACTGAAATAAAAGCTTCAAAACATCGATTTTCGTCTTCGATAATTAGCTTCATTAGGGAAGCATGCAGCAGTTAAATCATCCCTTAACTTAAAGTGCCTTAACATACCTTTACTTACCTTAGCCGCTTTGCGTACTGTTTATCAAAAGGGAACCTTTATTATGGGGTACATTTGAGCAAAATAGAGAAATTCCCGAAAAATTTTATAAAAATGGCTATGCGTAAATTCTTATGGCAAGATTGCCTCCCATCTTATGTTTTCACGCGAAAATTGCTAGGCCTGCAGTCTTTGCAGCGTACAAGGAACTACTTCTACTTAGCATTTCTATATAACGTTTTGAATGGGAGCATACAGTGTGTCGATCTAATCCATTTACACAATTTAAATGATGATCCGTGTAACTTAGGGAACAATATATTAGAATACTGGTAGGCACAGTGCATACTACAAAAATGAAGACTATGTGCGTCAAATTGTGTGACTCATATTTCAATGTAATTGATTTTAATTGAAGTATTGGTAAATTTAAGATTCATCTGTTCAAAAAATTTAATTAATAACTGCAAATTAATCAGTGTACTTCTTTAGACCGAATTAAATAAATAAAAAATAAAATAATTTACTCATTGAGGTTAGGTTAGCATAGCAGTAGCAGCAGGAGGTAGTAAGGAAAGAGCCAGATTCTCACCCCAGCTTTCTGTAGTAAATCAAGTTATTGTTCTGTTAAGACAATTTAGATTACGATGACAAAGTGACAAAGTTCAACTAACTAATACAGTCAGTCTAAAAAGTTTTGGCACAAGTGATTTTTTTACAATATTTTCATGAATGTTTTTTTTCTCACCCCAGTTTTCTGTAGTAAACTAAAGTATTGTTCTGTTATAACAATTTAGATTAGGATAACAACGAAAGACAACGTCCAATTAACTAATACAGTTAGTCAAAAAGGTTTTGGCACAGTGATTTTTTTTTTTTTAGAATATTTTAATCACCATTTTTTTTTATTAATTTTGTATGAAAATATACTTTTTATTATAATGAAAACTATGTAGATCGTGTCTCTATCTTCAGCCAAAACTGAAAAAATACAAATATTTTGTATAAAAATATGGTTTTTATTATAAAAAATCTTTAAAAATAGAGTTGCCAACTTCACTCAAAACTGCACAAGAATTTTTAATTTTTATTTTTGTTCAAACATTTTTAATTTTAATTTTTTTTTTGTTCTGGTTTACAATTTTGAAGCTTACTAATTTAAGTGTAAGTAAGAAAGTGTGTTTCAATTTGAAATTTCTAAAAATTCCCGTTTATATTGGTCTATGGATAAGTTCGTGCGGTTTTACAACAGATGGCGTTACTTGATTATTATTCCATCGATCCACATTTCCAAACATTCATTGGAGAGCTACTGTCGTAAGGCACAAACGTCAGTATAAGTTTTTTATTTGAAGCGTAAACAACAATATTTTTACCACACTTGAAAATGTCGAATTTCGTGCCAAATAATGTGTTTTTCGGGGAATTCTTTAATATGAAGAAAAAAGCAGCCGAAAGTCATCGTATCTTGGTGGAAGTTTATGGTGAGCATGCTCTAGCTGAGCGAACGTGCCAGAAGTGGTTTGCACGCTTTAAAAGTGGTGATTTTGGCCGCGCCGCCAAAGTTCATGGATACCGAATTGGAGGAATTGCTCGATCAAGATCCGGCTCAAACGCAAGAAGAGGTTGTAAAAACTTTGGGAGTTGATCAATCAACCATTTCCAAACGTTTAAAAGCCATGGGACTGATCCGAAATTCAAATTTCGAAAAAAAACCGCACGAACTTATTCATAGACCAATAATTCATAATTTTTTTGCATATTGTATTGTTTTTATTTTATTATAGTTCTATTCTTATACAAAATTAATGAAAAAAATTTTCATGAAAAACATTGCGAATATTGTTAAAAAAACTCATTGTACCAAAACTTGTTTGACTCACTGTAAAAATGTCATTTCGTTGCACTAATGACTGCTGCTAATTTATAAAATATGCTACGTATTATAATTAAAACTGTAGAACTCTAAACTCAAACATTTTCATCGGAATTCCGAACTTTTCAGTCAGAATTTTTAAATTTTTTCTGGTATGGAATTCTATAGCCTACTTAATTTAAGTGTAACAAAGTGTGTGCTAGCTAAAAATTGCTGCGAATTCCCGCTTATTTCTAAAAAAGGTTTAGCACAGTGATATTTTTTACAATATTTTCATGCAAAAAAAATTTTTTTTTGTTAATTTGTGTAAAAATATGGTGCTTACTATAAGAAAAGCTGTATAAATAGAATCTCACACTTTGCCCAAAATTTAAAAATAGTCATAAATTGTTCCTCGGCATTTCGAACTTTTTAATCAGAATTTTAAAATTGTTTTGGTATGTAATTCTACATTCTTTAAGGGTAAGAAAATGTGTGTCAGCTTAAAATTGCTAAAAATCCCGTTTATTTTTTTTTTTTTTAAAGGTTTGGCACAGTGATTTTTTTTACAATATTTTCATGCAAAAAAAATTTTTTGTTTGTTAATTTGTATAAAAATATGGTACTTACTTTAAGAACAGCTGTATAAATCGAGCTCACACTATGCCCAAATTTTGATCTTACATTTTTCATCGCAATTTCGAACTTTTTAATCAGAATTTTAAAATTGTTTTGGTATGCAATTTTAGAGCCTACTTAATTTAAGTGTAAGAGAATTTGGGTTAGCCTAAATTGCTAAAAATTGCCGTTGACTGTTAATAGTTTTTCTGCTTTAAGGAATTTTAAACTTTTAAATATGTTGATTTTGTTGTAGTATGAAATATATTTTTATGTAAAATCAACGAAAAAAAATTGGCTTGGAAAACATTGCGAACATCGTTAAGCAAAAACACATTGTGCCAAAACTTGTTTGACTCACTGTAAAATTGTCATTTCGTTCCTCTAATGGCTGTTCGAAAGCTAATCAGCGTAGTCGGGAAAAAATTGCCAATGCTGTGAAGACTCTAGTGAGACAAATACTATAAGAATTGTACTCAAATGCTCCCAATTTTGTTAATCACTTCTTCAATACAGCCGGTCATCTACTCAGCAGATGCTTCACTGTTCATTTGCCTCCCTGGATTTCATCAGCTTCTGCAGTAGTCACTTTGCCTGCTAACTAATAGACCAATGCCCAGTTGGGCAAAGTGAGGCCTGAGCTTCGCTAACAGCTTAAATATTCTCGTAAGGTTGCATTCTGGCTGTAAAAGTTTGATAATTTTGCAGTCTCAGCCAACAAGAGATGAGACTAGGCTAAAAACCTTAACTAAAATGCTCGCCTAAATACAAAAAAAGCCATAAAACTTGAACCACTTTTGGATACAAAATAATTATAAAAAGTTTCTTTGTCTACATGGCAACTCTATAGTTACCGCACACCCTGAATGTGACAAACCAAGCGAACATTAACCTTTCACTCGAACATAAATGCGATTATGTAGATGGAAAAATTTCGATGTTTGCACCAACAAATACAATATAAATATGTTTCCTTTTTTTATGTCTACATTCTGTCATTACATACGACATTTATCACGATTATAAACTTTTGCCACCACCCTACAATAAGAAAAAATGGTATTCAGCTCGCTCGAATTTCTTCATGTGCTGTTTGTGTTATGTCAACGAAGTTAAATAAGCGCACACAAGCACATCCAAACATATGCAGGCTTTCCATTTAAAAAATACATGCATACATACATACATACATGCATGAATTTCCATGTCCACACCCGTTGGCTGAAACTGAGCCAACAGCGATGGCCATTGGTACTCCACAATAACACCCCAGAGAGTGTAGTGGTGGCGCATAACTGCTAATTGCGCATATGAATGAACTGGTAAATGGCCAACAACTCACCGACGATTAGCAGCAGTAGCAGCAACAATTTGAGCAAATTTATGCTGCTGAATACGTAAAATAGTGCAAACGTTCAGAAAATTTGGAATGCACTCATTGCCATAATGGATTCCAAAACAAATACAACTACGCATTAGAATAATTCTTGTGAGAGATTTTTATTCAAGTTTTTGTTCGAATTTTCACATAAAATTTTATTTTTTTGTTTTTTTTTTACTTTATTTATTGCATTTTATTGGATTTTATTTCACTTTTTTCTTTAAATTTTTTACTTATTTCATTTCTTTATTTTATACATATTTTTTATGCCGTTTTTTTCTGTTTACACTTTTTTCCTTTTTATTTTTTTTTTTATTTTTTTTTTATATTTTTTTCTATTTTATTTTATTTAATATAATTTTTTTACCTGTTTTATTTTTTTACTTTTTTTAATGGATCTCAGTTTTATATTTTTATTTAATTTTAATTTTCATTTATTTAATTTTACTTTATTATTAATATTATTTTTTGTGCTTATTTTGTTTAACATTTTTATTTAATTTATTTTTTTCTCTCTATTTTGTTTTATTTTATACTCTTAGTATTAATATATTATTTTTGTTTTACTTTTGTTTGTAATGGAATTCAGTTTTATATTTTATTTAAATTTTGATTTTCATTTATTTATTGTATTATTTATTTATTTTATTTATCTTGTATTTATTTTTCAAGGCATTTTTTTTTTGTTTAAAATTTCTTATTTTATTTCATTTCTATATTTTATTTCATTCTTTTATTTATTTTTTTTTTTTATTTATATATTTTTTTAATTTATGTTTTTAATTTTTTCTATATTATTTTATTTCATTTTACTTTATTATTATTTTTTTCTTTCTTGTTTATATTTACTTTTGTGCTGTTGATATTTGTTTTAGTTTTTATTTTTACTTAATTTGTATTTTCATGTCTTTTATTTTATTTTCCTTACTGTATATATCTATATTTTTTTTTTATTTATTTAATTTTGTGCTGTTTTCATATTTGTGTTCAGGTTTTTATTTCTATTTAAATAATTTTTATTTGTTTTATATTATTATTTTTTTTTTAGTGATCTTTTGTTCCATTCTGAGCTATTTTTGTTTATTTTCGGCCATATATCAAGGATAATTTTTATTTTATTTTACTTTACTTTATTTTTCTTTAGATACAAATTTTTTTTTTGTTTTTTTTTTTTTTTATTTTGTTAGTGTTTTTGTATTTAATTTAATTTAGGTTTTATTTCAACTTTATTTTTGTCAAATTTTTATTTTATTTTATTTTTATTTTTTGTTCTGGTTTTCACTCGATTTTTTATTAAAAAAAAATATTTCATTATACTTTAAATAACTGAATTTATTCTATTCAATTTTTGTTTTATTTATTGATGTTTTATATTTTATTTAATTTTGTGCTACTTTCATTTACTTTCGGCTCAGCCTTTTCATTTTTACTTAATTTTTATTTTATTTTTCTTTACTTTCCTTTGCCTTAGACTCAAATACATATATTTATTTATTTTTTTCTTATTTTATTGATTTTTTAGTTTTTTTGTATTGAATTTAATTTTCGTTTTATTTGAACTTTACTTTTTTCAACTTTTTTGTTCATTATTTAATTTTCTTTTTTTTATTGTGTTTTATGCTATAAAAATCTTTGATTTCTTTATTCTTTGAGAAACTGAATTTATCTCTCTCTATTCAATTTGGTTTTATGTTTTTTTTCTTACTATTTATATTATTTTTTTTTTTACTAAATTTTTATTATTTGTTATATTTCTTTGCATTTTGTTTATTTATTAATTTTTCCTTGTTTTTTCTTTATAAAGGCCCTTTATTCTTTTACACTTTAATTCAATTTATATCTATTAAATTTTCGTTTAATTTTATTATATTTTAATAATTTTTTCATTTGTTATTCAATTTTTTTTATGTCATTTCTTTGTACTTTTATTTTATTGCATATTATATTGTTGCTTCATTCATTTCAAGTTCATGAATTTTTTATGTTATGATGTGCTATATTATAGTATGCTATGCTTTGTTATGCGGTTATGCCACTTTGTTTTCATTTTATTTTATTTACTATTTTATTCCACTATTCAATCCGAATGAATAAAATAATTAGTTTTGGTATTTGTCATTCCTTCGAGAGTTCATTATGCTCATCATATTTTATTCACATCCCTTCGCAAACGCTAGCAAAATTCACAATTCATCTGATCTACAGACGAACCAACAAACATACATACATATAAACATTCACAGATATTTCACTGTTTTTGAATTTCTCATTCATTTCGTGCTGGATAACCAGCAAGTAGATGGTAATATCATTTCCTGCTGCATGATTTGAGGCGTACTAACAGATAGTGCCCTCCAGCGGAACATCAGCGACTCCCAACAACACCCCCACCACCACCACCAAAGGGAGTACAGCAAAAATATACGCCATGTAGCGAATTTCTAATGACTCACACTTTGGACTGTGATGAAGTTAATTTAATTTTCGCATAATAAATTTGCAACGTCTGCCTTATGAGGTCGGAATGGCAAATGCTTACTCGTCGCTTTTGGCAGGCACTCAAATATGGGCAAGTATATACGTGTGTGTACATATACACATACATAAATGGGCGGCAACATAGTCAAGCAGTCGAAATAATTTTCTAATTGACAACGGGAAACTTTCGTGTATCTACAAATTTTGAGAATTGTAGGATTTGTTCAAATAAGTATAGGCACATTCGGCGGCAGGAAATGTGAGTGTGTATGTGCATGTGCCACATTTACTTCCTTGAAAGTGTAGCGCACATTTGAGCGCATGCGACATTCTCATATCAGCTGATGTTTCAACATATGCCTGAGGTACTATTACTCGTACTATGAGCCTGTACTTGTTGTCGTTGCTCCCTCGAGCTTTTTCACTTCTGGTGTTACTGGTTTCATTATTTCGACTGCTGTTTTTGCTGTCGACCAATGTTTCGCCTGATACTTCTGTATATGTAAATAAGTATGTATGTATGTGTGTCTACCAGTATCGCACACACAAAGTTTTGGAATTTACATTAAAGTTGCTTTCTACCGCCACCAACACAGGCATGCATTTACGGCACTACAAAATTGCTGAGTAATGAGTGCGAGCACTTGCTCTCACACAAACACTCACGACTTTTACTGTCGTTCCATAAAACAGCTCCTAATTTAATTAAATGCAAATTAAAATCCTTTCATGAATATTATGGAATTTAATTGCATGATAGCATGACTGCAGCTTGTGTGATGACTGATTGTACTACATGAAAATATACATATGTGTGGAGTTGGTGTTTGTGTGCGAGCTCAAACAATGCTCGCTAATATGTTTTGGTAAGAAAATTTGTTTGAAAGAATAATAAATTTTTTGAAGTGAAACTTCTTAGGGGTCGATGGACGAACGAGAATCGAGAGTAAAATTTCAAGGCCATGCAACGTTTTGGGCATTTTCGTTCCGCGAGAGAGAAAAAAGATATAACGTAAAGGAAAAGGAGTGAGGGAGAGATCTATACCTTATAATATATATATCTTAGATACACTTTAGGCTATTTTTCCTGAGTTTTTCCTTGGGGCTGCTAATTTTTAGTGAGAAATAACACTGCCTACTTTTTGGCGCTTGTTTGTTGGTGCAAACTTGTAGGAAATATATTTTTGGTGCCTACTTTTTTGGCGTTATATTTCCGTGGTGCCTCTGTTTGGGTCGTCTTTTGGTCCCAATTTGTTGGCGTTTTTTTGTTTTGTGCCTACTTTTTGGCGCTTATTACCGTTTCCTGGCTAGTGCTTGTGCGTACTATAAAGTGCTATCCATTCCGGCGTCGCCTTTCTTGGTATTGCCTTGCGGTAATTTGTGCCGTTGCTGCGGTCCTGGAATCGCTGCGTTTGTGCGGGTGATAAACGCTCGGAGTACTGAAAAAAGTAAAATAAAATAAAGCAACAAATTAAAATAAAGACTTAAAACGTATATACATATGCACTTTATATGTATGTGTGTAAAGCAAAAAAACAAATAATACTAAATAAAATAAGACAAATGAAAATAAGAATTAGATAAAAGTAAAAAAATAGTCTAAAAGAAATAAAAAATAAAAAAATTAAAAAAAAATAGTATAAACGATTCTCTATAAGTATTTGAATATAACTTCAAAAGTGAGTCCATTATCAAGTTTTGTAGGAATTATTTTTCATAGTCTTAGCTATTATTAAAAATATTCTCACCAGAACGTCCAGTTTTTGATCTGCCCTCTCCTCCTCTTTCTATCCTCGATGAAACCAGTTTCTTGAAAGCTTTTCACCAACCTTTGAATTGCCAGCGAATTCTGACGATTATTTCCACCGAAATATTACAAATTTTTCTGTATGTTTTTCTCAAAGATCGATCATTTTGATAAGAAGTTTTAATAATTTTATTAAGGCTTTGTTCTATCGTTTAAAACTCTACATCTCCCTACTTGATAAATGTCAAAGTTGACAAAAAAGAAAGTACCGTCTAGGAATTATTCACTATTGACCATCTAAGCGCAACTTTTGATAGACCATTTACTTGGATCACTGGGCATAACATCGCTTAGCTGTTAAAGCTATTGGAAGCTACTGGCATTGAAAACGTGTTTACTTCATATTTTTATTTTAACTTTTTTTTAATTTTTATTTTTATTTTTTCTATTTTTTTCTTACCAGAGCATAGTCTAATTAAAAAAATTTCTCGGTAGTATTTTAAAAGGAACACAATTGTTTTTGGACAAATTGTAAATTTTTAAACTAAAAAAAAAAAGTTGTGTAATAATTTTTTTTTTTTTTATTATTATTTTTAATTTTTTTTCCAGAGTAAAGTCTAACTAAAATTATTACTCTGCAGTATCTTAAAAGAATTAAAACTTTTTTTTTGGATAAATCGTAAAGATTTTTAGCTTCGCGTGGTATATTTTTTTATTTTGAATTTTTATTTATTTTTTCACTATTATTTTTTTATTTTTATTTTCTTTTTAATTTTTTTTTATATATTATTTTTTTATTATTTTTTTTATCATTTTTTTTTAAATTTTTTCACCAGAGTAAAGTCTAATTAAAAAATCTTAAAAGAAATTCAAAAATTTTTTTTGATAAATCGTAAAGATTTTTAGCTTCACGTGGTATATTTTTTCTTAGTTTGAATTTTTATTTATTTTTTGACTATTATTTTTTTTATTTTAATTGTATTTTTTTTTATTTTTTGGTTTATTTTTTTTCACTAATTAAAAATATTACTCTGCACTTTCTTAAAATAAATATAATTTTTTTTGATGGCTAAGCAGAAAAAATCTTATTTTAAATTAAGTTGAAAGAAATTCGATTATTTTTGCACAAAATATATTAAATGCAATTTATTTTTTATTATTTTTTTTTCTTGCTTAATACTCCAAGTTTACCATTTCACGAAAATTGTTTCTTTAAAAAAACGAAAACAAAAATAACGTATTTTTCAAAATTTCTTAACCATTTTACCTCTCCTTAAAATTCAAGGTTACACCAAAAAATATTAACAAACTCGATTAAAATGAGTAACGCATCTATTTTAACATAATTTATAATTTAAATTTGATTTGTTTAGAATTATCAAATTTTTTTATCCCTGCAACTTTTTCGTACCATGTCATGATTATCTTTCACTCTCTAGTGCTAGATATATTTTGTAACCTACATACATTATAAGTTGTAACATACCTAGTACATTTAACTTATGCTTTTGGCGATAGGAAATTATTATCCCCATCACTCAAGCTATTAAAATTTCCAACAAACACCAGTCAATTGTAGCATAAAAGCCAGCTGAGTGCGCACGAAATGTCTGCATCCAAAATCATTTATCATTTTCAACTTGATCAACGTCATTGTCTCTTGACAATTTGGCATTACACAGATTTATTGCATTAATCTTTGGCAACTACATACATACATACACACATACACATACATACATGTACCCAATGTACAAGGCACAACTCTGCAGTAGCAGTAGCAACAACAGTATGAAGCCACTCAAAACCCTGCTGTCTGTCAACTATAATAAAATGACAGAAACGGCTTCAAATGCATTACGCAATTATTTGTCAACCAACTCCAACCAATTCCAATTGCAAATTTACGGTATCATGCATACATACAGAGGTATGTCACTCTTTTATGTATGTATGTGCGCATATAGTATGAAATCAAGTGTTCGTAGTGAAATATAAAAGCAAGAAACAAAAACTGTTGACAGTTAACGTCAAACCAGCCAGCTTGGCGTGCAAAAAGTAGCATTATTTTATTAACATTCAACGAACATACCGATCTCTCTCCTGTTTCTCTCCTCCTCTCTTTGCAATAACTCTTTTTTGCTGTCACTTCCCCTTTTCATTGTCGGTTTAACGCCGATGACATCAAGCTCATGCAATGTTGGAGTGTCAGTGCGTAACTTCATACATACTGACGTGTGGTTTTTGTGATTTTTTATGGCTTTTTAATTATGCCACCCGCCAACATTCAACAGTACCCAACGCAGGGGCGTGTTTTGCTTGCTTTAATAGCTTTTGTCAGCGTGCGTGTGTGTGTGATATGCTTAGTTATTTGCGTTTATGGGTGTTGTACTCGCTTTTTATTGCCACCTAATTGAGATGATTCAACGTGCCTTTGTATGTTTGCATGTATGTGTGGGCTCTGACATGTGTGCATAATGGCTGGTGTATTTTACCCCGACAACACCAACAAAGGTGGTGCGTATTCCGCAAGACTTAAATGCCATTTAATAATCGATTTATCATTTTTATAGCAAACTTTTCATTTATACAGTGGCCACCAAATTTATTCGTGCACAATCAGTAGCCAAGAAAAAGCACTGAGGTTTGGCAGAGGCTTAACATAATTAATGAAAAAAAACGTAAAATAATAAAAACTAGTATTTTTATTTTACACGATCCGTACTTAGCGTGTGCAATAACTCAGAAGTGCTTTTTGATTTGAATAGTTTCTCCGTTTCTAATAAAAATTTAATTCCAGAGGAAAAACTTTTTTTTTAATATACGGGTTTTCCACCGGAATCATACAATTTATTGTATTTTGAGATTTCCCTAACAATATTTCCGGAAAATATTATGATTTACGTGAGTTGGCAAATAAACAAAAAACATTGTTTTTTTTTTGTTTTTTGGATAAAATTAGCTTTTAAAATATTTTTTCCAAAAAATCATCTCAAATCACAATCTTAAAAAGTCTGCATAAGAAAGTTTCAAATTTTTTCCACAGAACGGAAGTTTCTTGATATTTGCAAAAACAAAAAAAAAACAAATTCGAGCTGAGTGAATTTAAAAAACATTGAAAGGGTAAAAAATACATTTCCAATGATAATCCGTAAAGATTTGGTTTAGTTATATAAGTTTTCCTTAAACATATCTTTCTAAAAAGGCCAAATAATATGATTACTTTGAACCCGCCGATGCAATTTTTAATAATTTTTTGCACACCTTTTAATCTGAAACGCTTCCATCACTTGAGGTGATTTTTTGAAGGACTTATTTTTAAAAACTAATTAATTCTGATTATTAAAATCGCGATATTTGGTTCTATTTTCGGTTCAGGTTGTTGTTTCATGTTCTTCATTTCATAAATTGTCATAAATTAAACAGTGCACAACAAATAGCAAGCAGTTTACAAGAATTCATTAAGAATAAGCACCCTGTATTTGAGGCAACTAGATAATAATTTGTACAGAGCTCTATAATCACTACAGCTCAAAATCAGATTTAAGATTTAAGAGATCCAATGTATTTTCACCAAAATGTTCACAGAGAGAATTTGTATAGGCAGAACAAGAACCAATGACGTGTGACGTGCTGAATATTTTCTTGGGCCTTGCCTTACCCGGACTATTCGTGCAAGAATGTATCATACATATCGACGGCGCGAGGAAATTTCAATGCTTCGGCTGACGGTCTTCCCACCGCTATAAACGCAGCTCACCATCATTATTATAATTTTATCGACATAAAGTAGTTTTACTTTTTAATTTATTTTACAAGTTCGCCTGTTCAGCTGACGTATTTTCCCCCTCTACGGCGCAGCTGACTTTTTTTTATTATTCTACTAAATGTCAAAAATACACAAAAAAAATGTCAGCCGGTATTAAAGGAGTTGTTAAAAATTTTTTTCGACGCGTTTCGCAGCATCCCACGCACGTACCCACCGCTACTGGACCTGCTGGTTGGTTTCGTCATCCATTGGATGGCGTCTGCCGTCAGTATTAAAATCAGTCGACATGAAATGATGAGGTCAAAATGACCCCTGGCTCCCGGACTAGAAAGAGCAAATGGAATAAGCAGACAAGTCCTTACTGAAATAGTTGATGTTTGTAAGTGATAGACCAGGATACAAATGGTGAGATTTAGATTTTTTCGCTGAGTTTAAAAATACCGAAAATTCTTTGTCATTTGGTTTTTCTATAAATTCCGGAATATATAGTATGCCCTCAAGAAAACAGTAGAAAAGGCATTTAGAGGCTGCATATTCAAAGTTTGCGATAATTCTTTCCATTGTTCAACCCAGTGTACACTAAGGCGCACAGTCTCTTTAGCAAGAATATGCGGAAGTCTGTTATTTGGCAGATATGAGCTCTGAGAGTAAGCAAATATTGCGGAAGCAGTTTGGTTTCAATGTGGATCATGTAATAATTCCACGTATTCCCTGGCAAAACTATCAGTTTTTTAATAAAGAAAAGCAAACGTCTTTCTACTGGCTTTTTCTATACCCTAAACCTTTGCATCATAAAATCTTGAGCACGCATTGAAGACATTTAGTTTTTTAGGTATGGAAATCTGAGGGTTGTTTAGATATTTTAGCCATATAGCATTTATTGCTGCTTTAGAGTCGGCAAGCTTTTCGGTTCGGGTCACATAAATCTGAATATCGTTTCCGCAATAATTTAGCGAAAGTCTTGATATATAATGGATTTTATAATCTTCTTCTTTATTTGGTATTCGTAATCGATTATAAGCGATTATACAATTTAAAAGTAATACAATTTTTTTTTTGTTTTTTTTTGGAATTTTTTTTTGTTTTTTGTGTTTTTTTACAATTTTTTTTCGTTTATTTTACAATATTTTTTTTTTACAATTTTTTTTCGTTTATTTTATTTACAATATTTTTTTTACAATTTTTTTTCACTTTTTTTTGTGGTTTTTTACAATATTTTTTTTTACAATTTTGTTTCTTTTACAATTTTTTTTTTTTTAATATAAATTTTGAACTATATTTGAAAATAATTCTCGGTCTCTAGCTGCTTCCAAGAGGAGACCCACACGTTGTATACCAGTCCACTGCCTTATGTACCTCAACCAAGAAAACTTCTTACGCCCGATACATCTTACTTCAATCTTGCCCTGCAATATGAGTTGCAACAGTTCATATTTCGGGTTTCGTAGAATATGCCCCAAATATGAAGTTTTTCGTCGTTTGAAGCACTAGATTAGTTGTCTGTCGCCGTGAACTCTTCGCAGCACTTCTTCATTAGAAACGTGGTCGGTCCATGGTATCTTGAGCAATCTCCGGAGAAGCCATATTTCAAATGATTCCAGTCTATTCATGTCGAAGAGTTTTATAGTCCACATTTCCATGTCATATAGCAAAACTGACCATACATAGCATTTTATGAAGCGCATTTTTAGTTGGAGATTGAAGTCGCGACATTTTAGGACTTTACCATATTTAAGAAATGCGGTTCGTGCCATTTCGATGCGACATCTTATTTCTGTTGAGGCATCCCAGTTTTCGTTGAGAAGGCAACCAAGGTATCTTTATTCTTTATTATTTACTCTTTCTACAGGAGCATTGTTGATTGTTAAATAAGTGTTTTTGTATGTATTTCTTCTGCTAACAACCACGTATTTAGTTTTGCTGATGCTGATTTTGAGGCCCTATACTGGACTGTGCATTGCCACTTTGTCGACCAATTTTTGAAGGCCAGCCAAGATGTGGCATAGTAGACAACGTTGTATCGTCGGCGTACCTGATGTTATTTTTAATAACGCCATTTACTTTTATACCATCCTCAATGTTTTGTAATGCTTTCTGAAATATTCTTTCGGATTAAATATTGAAGAGCAGTGGAGAGAGCATGCAACCTTGTCGAACACCTTTCGAAATCGGTATGTCTTCAGTGTGGTCACCATCAATTACAATATGCGCTGTTTGGTGGTAAAATAAATTTTCAATTGCTTGGATTTCCTTTTCGTCGATATTCAGAGATCTTAAAATATTGAACAATTTGTCATGTTGCACAGTGTTAAATGCTTTTTCGTAGTCTACGAAACATAGAAAGACAACTTTTTGTACATCTTTACAATTTTCAACAAGCACCTGGATACAGAATAAAGCTTCTCTTGTACCCATTCCTCCACGAAATCTAAATTGCATTTCACCCATTGCTTCTTTGCATTTTTTGTAAATTTTGTTGTGTAGAACTATAAGAATTATTTTTTGGGCGTGACACACTAGACTTATCAGTGTATCTATATCAAAATTTTAGATATGCAAGACGTTACAAAACAACGCAAGAATGAGTAGCAGCTGAAAAAATTTAGAAATCAACAAAAATAATGCTCCAACTCCTTGCAGATATTCTTCCAGAGCAAAAAATACCCCTGCCAACTGCTATTGCTTCAAGCAAAATCGCGAATTATTTACTGTACTTGACACCTTTGCACTGCATAAAATGAAAACTGCATCTTAAAAATTAACCATTTACCATTACATTTTATCTGCGGGTGTGCCAGAGAAATATCCTAAAGTAGCTTTTTAAAGCCATTTAATCTTAAGAAAATTCCAGCACTGGCACTTATTTGCGTGATTGCTTTTATTTCTTCGATGTTTTCTTCTTTTTTTTTTTGCTGGCAGGTAGTATTGAGCAGAAAATGCGCAAGCATAAGAACTGAACACGTGCCTCAATGAAACGCCTGATAAGCCCTGTTATGCTTAACTTAAATCGCCTTTAAGCAATATTTACTGCTTCCCCTTGGATTTCCCCCAGTGAAAGGGGTTGATTCCAGTGGTGCCTGCCTGTGTATAGTATGTGCCTATGTCTGTTAACTTTTTCCATGCTATTGTTTTTAATGCCCGAAAGAAGTGGCGGAAAGAGTACAATTCGCTAAGTGTGCAGGCACTAATCTTCAGATATTACTAGTTTCTATTTTTTGTTTTATTCTCCGTGGTATTAAAAAAGCAGCTCAAACCATCAAATATATTCTATGTTCCATCAATCTGAGTTTCCTTTCATTTCATACCTATTCACGTAGATGCATTATTCTCCCTTTGTAGTGCCTGCTGTCATATCTGAATGCTGCTGTTGTGTCTCTTTTGCATTTGCCAACTCATATCCACTTTGTTATCATCGACGCTCAGTTATTACGAATTTGCTACGTTTTAACTGTTACTATTTTTAACCATTGCACAAAGCATAAAAAATTACAATGCAACAAATTCATTCGGGCCATTGTCGGAAATATAAAAATGAAACTGTTCGTACGTTGGAAAGCATTTTTCTTTCTGTGTCTCTTCGATATTAACCCTAAAGAAATGATGTCAAGTGCGCTATGATAAGTTTTATGCTTACTTTAATGGTACCTACGATGAAAAATAATAATAGTTTACAAAAGCTGCAATAAAAAGCGTAGTATTTTCCCCAAGACATAAAGATAACGTTGAATGAGTTCGGTATGGGTTTACTGAATGGAATGCTGAATATTTTTGGAGTTAAGAATTTGCTACTTTCAGACGATACTGCAGCTTTGAACTGCTTGCTTCTGCTGAGACTTCACAAATATATATGTATATATTGTATATATATAATATATGGTATTATATATATATTTTATTTTATTTTTATGCACAAACGTATATATGTATAAAAAAGCGTACATGTTGGGTCGAACATTCATTATATGAAGAAAATGCGCAAGAGAATCGCTAGCCAAAAACATCGTTAAAAATCAACGGCATTTTTGAGGCACTTCAAACTTGTACTTTATTATACTAAAACCAAATCTGCTATAAAACTGCATACTCCATTTTTTTTTTATTCTTACTAAAAAGTTTGAAATTTTGATAAAATTTTTTATTTTAATTTGAAAGTTTAATGAAACTGGGTCGGATGAAACTTGGATTTAAATGGTTTTTGTAGTAGAATGAACTTTATTTTAATAATATTCAAATCAAATAAGAAACAAGTAAATGACCTTTATTTTAATAAAAAATTATTCAAATTACATATAAACAAGACAAATGTCAAAACTGTCAATAAGTCTCTGTGCTCTGTATGTTACACTAAAAAACTGTAGCTTTCGATTCACCGCTTGTCTGTTCGCTAACGAATTCTGCTGCTCGCCATATGAAAATTTTGCATGTAAAAGCAACAACAAGTTAGCGATGATCAAGTGACTTTGTTTATAGTAACTTAGCTCACAAACGATATGCTTTGGCCAGTGGCTTCTAAGTATAAGTAGTGATATTTTTGTATTATATTTAGGCATACCTTAGGACGCAATGCTTTAAAAAAACAAAGAAATTACATAACAGTTCGAGCGACATATGCTGAGGAATAGGACGCTTGTCTTTTTTCCGTCCTACGACGGGTTCAAACCATTTTGCACACTTTGAGACGGGACACTTTGAAAATGCTGGACTCTGAAGCACCAAGCGTTGGCAAGCGGCGAATAGATGAAGCAAGTGTTAGGTACATAGGTAGGTGAAATGGTTGAAGTGCCAGTCTGGTACTCTTCAAGTAGCACTAAAGCGCCGTTTCGATACCATTATGAGACCTCCAACAGGTAAATATCTACAGCCAACCAGAGCTGTTGATATAAAGGAGAAGATTAATGGGATTTAGGTCGGCGCACTGCGCCAGGCTGTCGAATAAAAGAGCACCCAATGACCTTAATCGTCTAGCTGCCAAACCCGGGCATTTACAGAGAAAATGCTCAACAGTCTGATTCTCTGAAAGCCCCCCACAGCTTCTGCAATGGGGGTTAAAAGGTAACCCTAGCTTTTCCGCGGGTGTGCCGATGGTCCAGTGATCGGTAAACACAGCTACGAGTTTGGAAATTGAATGACGAGGAGTCCAAAAGACTTTCTGAGTCCTCCGTATATTGTACTGGGGCCAAAGGGCTTTCGAAATAGCACTTAAAGAAATGGAGCTCCAGCTTTTCTGCACTTTCTGCACTGAGAAATAATTTGTGCGGTTCCCCTTTAACAACTATCGGGGGTATACCGATGACCGGATAGGAGGTCTCTGAGAACAATTCAGTCCCCTTCCGGGCAAGCTCATCAGCAATATCATTTCCCTCTACGTTCCTAAGTTCTGGAACGCAGATCAGAGAAATGTTAACTGCACACCCAAGTGATTTGATCTTCTTACAGGAGTTTACTAGCTTCGTTCTGCACCATGGAAACGTCAGAGCCTTAATAGCGGCAACTGGTATATACAAATACAAACATATTTTGGTGGCACTGGAAAAAAACTGCTAAAAATTACATTTGTTTGGAGTATTAATGAGTAATAGTAAGTCCACGTTCATACAGGGAAACATTTGTTGCTTACTTGTGATACTCGTGCGTTGTCAACACCCTTTATATTCTCCTTTTGAATGTAGACCAAAAACTAAACAATTGCAAAAGTTCAAAGTTCAAGCAAAATAAAAGTATCTGTATGGACGCGGTCTAATGAAACTTGCCTCATATCTGAAGAGAGATTTTGCAGGATTGAAAATAAAGAGTTATACCAGTTTACGAGGTATAACCATACACATTAATCTTGCTCAGTAACTTTGTTGTTGCTCTCACATGCAACACATTTTTCGTCAAGTGAGCAGAGCCCAAGCAAAGCGAGCAGAGAGATAGCAAATCAAAGGCGCCTCACATTACAGTTTGTCAAAACGAAAATAATGAATTTTATTAAATTTTTTACAAAATGTTGGTGTATAAAATATTCGAAGCTTTTCCATCAGGAATGAAATCATATGCAGCATCGGATTCAGGGGAATCTTTTTTTATATTTTTCACTACTCACCAACTGATTAGTGCATCCAAGGCTGCTACTAACACACCCATTATCGAACTGCATGAGTGGAAGTAAAAAAAAGTTAATGGAATGAAAAAGAGAGGGTGGGGATTAAGGGATTAGATTGGGTTCGAAATCTAAAAAAAATCATATTTTCTCATTTTTTTTAATATATTAAAACAAATATTTTATTAAGGGCATGAACAACATTTTATCAAAACGGCACGTAAGTGCTACTTGAAGGGTACCTGTTGCACTCTTGCCATCTGCCATGAAGAACATTTTACGAAATTTTGGAATTAAATATTTTGAAAATTCAGCCATTGTGGTACTCATTTCCTGTCGCGCCTAACAAAAAATTGCCTAGGAACTATCAGTATACCTGTATTACATATACACATAGCCCATAAAGTATGTGTACATCTCACAAATGCTTTTAAATTGATTAAAAACACTATACAAATTTATAGTTGAAAGTATTTTTTATTTATTTATTCTTTACTTACATTCTTAAGTTACGAAAGCAAAAGAAAATAGCAACATTCCTCACTTCATTGTTTACATAACGGTAAGTAATTGCAGCAAAATGTAAATATAGCAACCTGAAAGTCTGCGTACAGGAAGGGCTATGTGTATGCATTCAACCGAAATTAAATAAATTAAATAACCAAATTATTTTTACCAGTAACTTATAAATTTCATGTTTACAATGAAAGAAATCTGAATTTCCAACTATGTTGTGTACAAGAAGGTTTTATTTTACTAATCTTTGACACTCCGCATTGCTTAAATGAAATCTTAAGCCTCACTAAATTGCATTTTTTGCTTTATAATAAAAATGTTGTTGGATTGTCCAAAAATTTTAGCTGGTAGTTTTTGTGCACAAATTTCACATTTAAGCGAAAATAAAATGAGACTCTTAGATAAATTTGCCGCAAGCGCAACAAGAAGCTGAAGTAGTAGCTTAAATGGGGTGGGGTAGTACTGCAAACTTTTATGTACAGATGTGGGCAACTAATATAAATAGAGCTAAAACTACCTTTTATGCTTCTCATCTAATGTTGTTGGCTATATTCGTTTAAATAAAGTCAAATTTTTTCCTGCCATGCAAACTTGGTAGCACAAATTTTCTTCTTTTGATATGGAGAAAAAGCGGCCTCGGTAGTCTAGCGTAAGCGCACCAGCCTGCCATTCCAGAGGTTGTGGGTTCTAATCCCAAGTAAAGCACGGTCCTCGCACTTTTCTAAATTGACCTACTTTCCCTGTTTCTGAAAAAAAGTATCTTTCCTCAACCCCAAAAACGTAGCCTTTCCATCCTTACTCCCGCACAATAGTCAGCGCATTATTTGCATTGTGGCCGCTAAAACAAGCAAAAACAAAGAAAAACACACAATTACACAGCAAGGGGAAGCGGGCAACCGCAGTAATAGTGCAGACACACCAAATTTAGCGAAGTCCTCAACCATTTGTGCGATCCTTCTGGCAGAAAAATGTGAGACACAGATGGCGCTCCAATCAGTAAGAAGGCGTTGATCCTAAGCAACGACAGGTGGGCATTCCCACTACTTAGGACTGGTAGCGGCAGGCTAATCACCTACCCTGTCAAAATCAAATAGATTAACGAAACCAACGCAAGACAAAAACTTGTCGAGACCCTATGCTTCCGAGAGGAGTGAACAAGGGGGAAAAAATGGAGAAAAATGCGAAACATAGTCATCAAAAAAAGTTATCGCAAATCAACCACCATTTTCAGCGACTTGAAACTTGAACTTTTTTTATACTAAAATTTAATGGGCTATGAAACTGCGTCACTTGGGATTCGGCAGCAGAATTCTGCCCGCTCATTTCTCACTTATTCACACACTGGTCCAATCAGTCGTTGCTCAGACGGCAACGAAGCAACATGAGTAGAAACTCTATTTTTTTTTCGTATATCAACGCCACAAACACAGTTCTTTCGTAAACAAACCGTTCTCATGACTCCTGATCTGTCAGCCAATCAGCTGATTCTTTCAAATTCGCTGAGATTCGGTTAACGGTCTTATCTTGGCCACACGTCTCAACATATTTTCACCATTATCTACAGTTATAGGCGGCATTTTAATATCTTCAAATTCTAGAAACTCAGTCCTTCCTATCTTCAAGTAACAATTTTTTGGACGCGATATTTTGATCAACCATAATACTTCCGTCAAAATTTTAATAAACCCATTTTATTTGAAACGTCGTGTTTCCAAAATGAACCTGAAACTAAGCGTCAAGTGACGAGCCACCTTCCAAAAAATTGCCCTTGGAGAAGTCAAAAATCAAGTCGATGCTCATTTGTTTTTACGATTCCAAGGGAATTCTCCATACAAGGAGTTCGTGCCAACGGGCCAAACCGTCAATGCAATTTACTATCCTGGCATTCGTCGAATTCGCCCTGAATACCGCGAAGGAGAAAGCTGGCGCTTATTGTATGATAATGCCCCATCTCATAGATCCACTCTTGTGCCAGATTTTTTTGACTAGAAATCGCATTTTAACCATCAATCACTCACTGTATTCGTCTGAAATGGCTCCCTGTGACTTCTACCTATTCGGATAATTGCATTTGTCAGTGAAAGGAAAACGTTTTGCATCCGTAGAGGCCATCCAAAAGGTTTGTACCGACATCCTGAAGGAGATTCCGGTCTTCCGGTCAATGACCTGAAACACTCTTTCGAAAAGCTTTTAGATCGCGTAAAACAGTGCATCGAGGCCAGAGGGGACTATTTTGAATAAATAAACTCGAAGTTATCAGAACAAAGCTCCTGTCGTTTCTAGTTTAACTCTGTCTTGTTTATTTTGGACTTTACCTTGTAGATATTTGTTGTTCCTCCTCACGCGCCATTTCGGTCGATAACTTTAGTGCATTTGGAAGACAAACCCACTGTTCTGTGATTGAAGGAGTCCATCTCTAAAAAACTCATTTTCAGAAGCCGCTCTTGCGACCGCGGCTTGGCGCAAGGTCTTGAGACTAGTCTTCTGCGAATGGTTTCAAAGTGTTTCCTGGATAATCTTCAGTTCCTGAGCAATTTAATAAGTAGCCATATGCTAGTTCGACGCCATGTTTTTTCTTTCTATGATTAACCTACCAGGACGTGACTCATCTAGGACGTGCATGTTATCGGAACGGAATCATTCGAACCACCGCTTTGCTGTTGTATTTATACTGCATTGGGTACAACATGAAATTTTTTGGCCCCTAGAGCCGACTTTTGATCTTGATCGTAGTGGTACTGAAGAATGTATCGAATTATATCTTCTTATACCTCTACATATTTTGAAATTTTCAACAAACACTATGGGCTTCACCGAACACAAAACTCTAACTAACTTTTTATGTTCAGCAGAATAAATCGATGTGTAGTGGGATCCGTTGCGATGTACAGGGTTTCCCATATTCATCGGACCCATCTGGCAACCCTGTATCTTTTGACAGAGACGTCAGATCGCTTAATGACATACCGCGTTGGAAGCGTCAGTCCAAGCAGATTTTTACCATGGAACAGTACACGCCACGCGAGTGCTCCCAAATTGTTGAAATTTACATTCAACAAAAGAAGTCAATTGTGAAAACTCAACGTGCGTGTAAAAAATTAAATAATGTGAAAAGTGCGCCTTCTAAGAACACCATTAAACGTTTGTACGAAAGGTTTTCGACTGGTGATGCTCTTTCTAATCCAAAGAGGCCAAATCAAAACCGACCAAGGTGATCGGATGTGAATATTGCTCTTGTACGGGCCAGTGTTGGGACGTCGCCAAAGACATCCCAAAATCGCCGTTCTCAGCAGTTGGGCATTGCTCGAACCACTTTACAACGACTTATCCGCATTGATTTGCATTTCAATTGACGCAAAGATTGTTGCCTGCGGACAAGCCTCGTCGATTGGAATGGGCCCAAAGAGTCATCGAAATGGCTTAAGATGACGAGCAATTTTGGAACAAAATCATCATGTCCAATGAGGCTCATTTCTTATTGAATGGGATGGTAAACAAGCAAAATTGCCGTATTTACGCCACTGAAAATCTTCACGCAATTCAAGAGGTACCTCTTTACGACGAAAAAGTCACTGTTTGGTGCGGCGTTAGTGCGAAAACGATTATTGGGCCGTTTTTCTTCGAAAATGAAGATGGTCAAGCTGTTACCGTCAATCAGGAGCGTTATCGCGATATGATAACCACTTTTGTGATGCCAATTATTCGTCGAAAGCGTATGAGGCAGTTTTGGTTTCAACAAGACGGTGCTCCACCACACACAGCTCGCACCACAATCGATTTTTTGAAGAAATTGTTTCCTAGTCGTTTGATGTCGGAAAATGGCGATTTTGACTGGCCACCGCGTTCGCCCGATTTAACGCCACCTGACTTCTTCTTGTGGGGATATTTAAAATCAAAGGCTTATATTAATAAGCCAAATACCATAGAAGAGCTCAAGAACAACATACGTGAGGAAATAATCGCTATTCCAACCGAAATGTTGGCTAAAACTATGGAAAATGCTGCAAAACGGGCACAATACGCCGTACAGGCTCAAGGCGGCCATCTGAGAGATATCATATTCAAAAAGTGATGTCAACAAATCTACTTGAACCAAATAAAATGATTATTATCGTTAACATCAAAAAAAATTGTGTTTTTCTTTAATTTAAAAAAAAAACACATGGGTCCGTCGAATATGGGCAACCCAGTATATAAGTAAATTATCAGATATTCTTTACTAAAGAGATCTAGCGGAAAATAGTCAGAACTTTTTACATCACCGTAGCCACCATAGCCATAGCATCACCGCCGCCGTAGCCGAATGGTTTGTAGGTTCGAATTTCCTTGCATGAATACAAGTTTTTTCTAATAGCGATCGCCCCTCGCCAGGCAATGCCAAACGTCCGAGTTGTATTTCTATCATGAAAAAGCTTCTCATAAAAAATATCTGTCGTTCGAAGTTGGCTTAAAACTGTAGGTCCTCCTTGCGGCAAAACATCAAGATGCACAACACAAATAGGAGGAGGAGCTCGGTCAAACACCTAAGAGAAGTGTGCGCGCCAATTAATATATTATTATTTATTTTTTTTTAACCGCCATAGCCTTGGCTCTATTTAGGTGGCCACATCTGTATGTACGCATGTTCAACAGCAAGATACTGGCAAGCCACAAAGCAAATAGCATAGCATATTTTTGTGAAGCACAAGGAATCTACCATCAGGCTCTTTGCACATTGCCAGACTATTATGCAGCTTGATTAGCTGAGTGAAGAGCTGGTCTGGCGCTCTGGTGGTCTGATGGTATGGTGATCTGGTTGGCAGCATCTAGTGGTGACATAGTTTCTGCTGATTTTTGGCTAAAGACCACTGAAAAAGCAGCAGGAGTAACGGCAGCTAACTACAGCATCCATTTGCAGTTTATTTGGAGCACTTATAAGCGCTGCACAGCAGGAAACGATAAATTTGCACAGAATCATAAATGTCCAGCGCAATATCATCGCCCCTTTATGAAAGCGTACGTATTTGGAACGTTTTAAAGTGGGTCACCTACCAAACAAACAAACAACTCACCACGACATAAAGAACACATTAGCGCCAGAGCACGACTTTATGCGTAGCAGATATGGAAACACAATTTTCATTCACTATCAACATCGTTAACGCTTTTTTTGTTTTTTTTTGTTTTTGTAGTTGGTATTATTTATTATTTATTCATTATTATTTGCTTTTTTCCTTTTCATATTTTCATTTTCATTTCATTTAAGTAGTGCGACCATTAAAATGTTAGGAAAATACCCATTTCATTTGAACTGTAAATACCATTTGAAAAATGGCGTGCCAGAGAGCGCTTCTTTGTGCGTTCTTTGCTGTGCTGTGAAAATGCATTCATATGCAAAAATGTGCGCAGGACTTGCGTACGCGTGTGTGTGTGTGTGTGTGCATTTATAAAGAAATGCTCTGTTAATGCTTCAACTAACGTAAATAAAAATAATTTAAAGCAAAAAACAAATGGCAAAGCGTAGTAAAGCTTGGTTTTACTTTTAATTAAATTTTATGCGCCATACGCAATATGCAAAGCCACTATTTTTTAATCACCGAGCGCGCGACTACTTACGGATTTGGTGCCGCTTGGTTTGAATATTATTTCCTCTCTCGTTTAAACGATTGAGCCTTTTTTAGTGCCAAGTTTTGGATTTTTTGTTTTTGTTTTTTAATGAAAATGCAAATAAGTGCGAACGCATAGCTCTATTTTTGAACTAAACCCCAGTACAATGAAGACCGTCAACGTTTTAGTTATTTTTTTGAAAATGAAGTCTAGTTGCCGGCGCTTAGGACAAGTCACATATTCGAATAGGAGTAATAAAGTCAATTACTTAAGCGAAAAAATTCTGAAAATATATTAAATGAATTTAAGCGATATACATTTTCGGATTATTCATACATTGGAATATATACATACATATGTACAGGGTGGTCCGTATAGTGGTTTAGGTATATTATTGGTTTATTCGAGCAGCAAGCAACTAAATAACTTTATTCTGTAATATATTATATTGCCCATTTTGATCAATGACCTTTTGCCAACTTTCAGGCAGCTTCATAATCCCATGTTCATAAAACTTCTGGTTTTTATTAGCAAAAAACTGAATACTGAATACTAAACTGGTACGATTTGTCATCATCATCATTATTGAAATTTTTACCATTCAAGGAGTTTTGCAAAGATCGAAACAAAAAGTAATCAGATGGTGCAAGGTCAGGCTATAGATTAGAGTGCTTTTTTTTGTCAGGTTCCCACGTCTGTGTCTAACATTCCCACCATAATTTGATCGCCATTGCTTGGCATTTGTAACAGTTACGCCGTCTTGAGTAAAACCACCTCTGCAAGTATTGTCGGTTTTTTACAATTTTAAAAATAGATTTGAATTCGCATCAACGAGTTTGTGTTGAATTTTGTGTTAAAAATGAATTCATTAGTGTTAGGAAACTGTTTTGGTAATGTTAGGAAACTGTTTTGGTAATGGTATTATAAAGCTGATATACAGCCGTTTATGAGTGGCATGAACGCTTCAGAAGAGATCGTAAGTCCATCGTAGATGGCGAACGTAGTGGCAGGCCGTCGACATCGAAAACTGATGAAAACCATCAATAAAGTAAAGGGAAAGAAAAGTTGATCATTAACCGCAAATTAACCATCAGAGAGTTGACAGATGACTTAAAGAATTCGTATGGATCCTTTCAGGGCATTGTAGTTAATGATTTGGGTTTGCCTCGTGTTGGTGCAAAGTTGGTTCGAAAGGAACTGAAATTCAATAAAAAAGGACCACTTTGATATCGCCAAAGACGTGATTTCCAATAATGCTGAATGGAACTTAACATTCATTAAGCGCATCTTTACTGTAACAGCCATCCAAGTCACGGTTAACAAACGGGTTACTCTAACGCCTCCAATTTTTTGGAACATTATCATAGATGAGCTTCTTTCTATGCCGCTGCCTGAAGGGTGTAAAATTCAGGCTTTCGCAGATGACATCCTTTTAATAGTCAGCGCCAAAACTAAAACTGCAATTTTACGCCAACGATGCTCTGCGCCTAATATATAATATAATTGGGGAGAGAATGTGAAGTTGACTTTTAGCGACACCAAGACATATGCTACGGCATTTAAAAGTAATGCTAAACAAGCTGAACTATTTTTAAATGGTAATCGACTAATCTTCGCCAAAGAAATGAAGTACCTGGGTGTAGTAATAGACGATCGACTGAGATTCACCAACCATGCTAAGTACGTTGTCGAAAAAGTTCAACGAGTATATAAAAACCGATATGCCGATATGTTAGACCCACATGGTGTGTACACGCGGAAAACGTTATCACAATTTATAAACAAGTTGTGGAGCCAACTATAACGTACGCTGCAAGTATATGTGGCAAAGCCATACAGTTTAATTATATTCGCCGTCTTCTCCGCTCGTTCCAAAGAAATTTCGCTATACGAGCAATCAGAGGCTTTCACACAGTTTCGACTACTTCGGCTCTGGCGCTTGCAGGGTTCACGCCGCTGCATCTGAAGATAAAAGAAATTATGCAAATTGAAAGTGTAAAACTATCTGGAGTATATGGTGAAACATTAAACGTTATGCTTGAACAACGTACTGCACCAAAAAAATCAACTACATCCTACCGAGCGTCAGTCTATACGTTTTGAAAGTATAGTATCACAACAGGAAGCTGACAATATTATCGACGCAAATGCGACCCACATCTATACCGATGGAAGCAAGTTTGAAATAGACGCTTGTGGAGCAGCTTTTGTCGTTCATAAACAAGATGACGATTGGACGTCACGTAAATTTAAATTACATGACACATGTACTGTCTTCCAGGCTGAAGCTCTAGCAATTGACGCTGCACTGAAGTGGGCTCAGAAAGAATTGAAAACGGAAAAACTAGTCATATATAGCGACAGTCGCTCTTGTTTGGAAGCTATCCAAAATCGGAGCAATCCTAATCCCTTAATAGCATCAATTCATCAGCACCTGCACCTTCTTCGCCAGGGACACAGAATTGACTTTTACTGGGTCAAATCTCACATCGGTATTGAAGGAAACGAGCGCGCGGATGAGCAGGCAAAAGAAGCTGCAAATCAAGGAGTTGATCGAGTATATACTGCATTTCCTTTAAGCTACGCTATACGGCAAATTCGTCTTAAAATATTCGAGTCATGGCAACAGGAGTATGCCGACGATACCACTGGCTCCATTACGAAGACTTTTTTTCCAATTCTTGAAGATACGCAACTATACCGACAACTCTTTGGGATATCATTCGAATTGACACAGCTGTTTACTGGCTATGGTTTCAATAAGGCATACTAGAAGCGATTCAAAATCATTGACGAAGACTGGTGCCCGTGTGACCAACTCACTGTGCAGAGTATGCATCATCTTTTGCACGATAGCCCACGCTTTCACAATGCACGCCAGAGACACGAAACATATTCTGTGCACAATATGATATTCCAGCATTTAATATTAAACAAATTTCAAAGTATCCTAGTTTGATAACATCATTCAATGACTTTGTCAAACAAATTATCGATAATTTAAAAAACTTCAATACTTCAAACATTCCTACCTCATGACTTAATCATAATAGTAATGTAGTAGAATAACTAACAAACTGCTTGTATCCAATCGCAGGCATTTTATCTCAGTTGGCTTTGTTAAGCTATAAAATATGTAATCGAAAATATTTATAATCTATCTGAATGTCATACTGCACACACATATGTATAAAAATATTTGCACTAAAATACAAATTAATTGAAATAATAAACCACTCGAAACGCAGTAAGCGCGTAGAGATCAAGGAAAAAAAACCCGCAAGCGAGCTTGGCAGGCTGAGAGCGACTGCAGATGGACAAAACTGATGTTGCCTGTCCTGTCCGACCGACTGTCGCCGGTCCTCCTGTCACTAAGCAGAGAGGACTGTAGGCGGCTGGTTGGAATGATGATGGACCACTTTCTATGGCCGAAGCACATGAAAAAGGTAGGCATCTCAGACAGTGCACTCTGCCCAACTTGTGGAGAGGAGGATGAGATGGCGGACCACTTAATATGCGTCTGCCCAGCCTTCGCTCGAATCAAGCTTTAGGTCTTTGGCACTGATGTGTTACGAAGCGACCACCTTGGCTCCTTGGCTCCAAGAGGAGATCAGGCGCTCCTCCAACACTCCACAAAATGTACTCAGATTTCTTCGGAGGTCAAGTAAATTTAAAGAAAATTAAAAAGGGAAAGTACAATGGACTTAATTGTTTCTGAGTGCTGCGCTTGTTAGTCTGTCCCTTCAAAAGAAAAATCTTTACTGGAGACGAAACGGGGGCCTATTTGTACGCCACGCAGTCCGGATATCAGACGATTGAGTGGAGAGCTCCAAATGAGCCAAGATAAAAAACCACGTCGTTTTTGTTAAAAAAAAGCGACGCCCACGGTTTTTATGGATTGCAACAGTCTTGTGTACCACGATTTTTTGCCAGAAGGTGAGACATTTAATATGAACTATTATTTAGGCGTTATGAGACTTTTAGGTGAAGCAGTTCGTCAAAAGAAATAATTTGTGGGAAAACAACTTGTGGATGATGCACCAAGATAAGGCACCGTCACACAGTGACATTATTATCCGTGAATTTTTGACCAAGAACGAAATGAATACCATCCAACAGTCATCGAATTCACTTGATATGGCTCTTGCTATATTTTTCTGTTTGAACAAGTCAAAAAACCACTACGACGGAGTACAGGAAACCCGTTTTCGCAGCCGAAAGGAAGTACTTCAAAAATCGAAAGGGTTCTGATGGCTATATCGTTTCAGAAATTTTTCGAGAGCTGGATGAAATGTTGGCGTAAGTGCATCGCAGCTGATGGAGGAAGTACTTTGAAGGCGATAATAGCACTTTTGTGGAATAAACTTGTACTTTAAATTTTTTGATTATATTGGTAGAAGAAAAAATCTTTTAGTATTTCTAATCAAACTTCAACTCATTTTTTTTTTTCTATTTATAATGAACTTTATTAAACCAAATATGTACCATTTTGGTCGACCACCTTTTGCCATTTTTCTTCTAGAGAAACTTTTGTGGTTTCTCGGCGAAAAACTACCGACAAGTAATTTTCATAGGCTTCTCTTGAAGCCAACTTTACTCCATTAAGGGAGTTCTGCATTGACCGAAACAAATGGCAGTCCGATGGTGCAAGGTCAGGGCTATATGGTGGATGCATCAAAACTTCCCAGCCAAGCTCTCCCAGTTTTTGCCGAGTCATCAAAGATGTGTGTGGCCTAGCGTTGTCCTGATGGAAGACGACGCCCTTTCTGCTGATCAGTTCTGGCCGTTTTTTTCGATTGCTTCCATCAATCTCATTAGTTGTTGACAGTAAAGTGTAGAATCAATCGTTCGAGCAGGCTGGAGCAGCTCATAGTGGATGATTCCTTTCCAATCCCACCAAACACACAGCAGAACCTTTCGAGGCGTCAATCCTGGCTTTGCGACCATTTGTTGAGCTGCACAACCCTTGCACCATGATCTTTTTCGCACCTTATTGTCGTATTTGATCCACTTTTCGTCCCCTGTTACCATTCGCTTCAGAAATGGTTCGATTTCATTTCGTTTCAGCAAAGAATCGCAGATGTTAATTCGGTCCATTAAATTTTTCACAGACAATTCATGTGGTACCCAAACATCGAGCTTCTTTTTGTAACCAGCCTTTTTTAAATGGTTCAAAACCGTTTGATGATGAATGTTTAGTGGTTTGGCGATGTCATGGCAGCTTAAGGGGGTAGTATGGTATTTTTTTTTTTCATTTTTTTTTTTTTTTTAAATTATTCTATAACATCTTAAGATTATTGTGTGAAAGTTTGAAGTGCATTAGAGTAAAATTGACAAAGACACAAAGGATTAAGTATCTACCTCTCCAACCGGATTTCACGCTGCCGAAAATCTTTAAACGCGTTTTTCTCACACTTGCCTTTTTTACGGTCGGTGTCCACTGTAGATTCATATCTACTGCACCGATTCTTTTCAAATTTGGTTTTTTTGTTTCTTTACTTTATTCACGAGGTAATGACGTCGAGTTTTTTTTTTTTAATTTTTTCATATTTAAAACAACAAAGTTTTCAAGTTTTTTTTATGAAAAATCGGTGTTTTGACTTCAAAGCGCTTTAAAAAATTAAAAAAAAAAAAAAAAAAAAAATTCGACGTTGTTACCTGCGAAACTTTATTAGCTGATGAAATCAATTTGGTTTTTTGATTTTAGTTGATCCAGTAATGAGTTCTGAGGGACACCGCAATAAAACTTTTTTATGAGACGTCCGCGAAGATTCGCTGCCACCAACTCATTTCTTCATAAAAATCAATGAAAATTTCACACAATATTCTTTAAATATGACTTTATAATGAAGTAATTTTAAAATTTTGAATAAATCAACTGTGTCGACAAAAAAAATTTCGAAAAATATGCTTGTTTTACACCGAATTAACCATACTACCCCCTTAAGTGACGGTCCTGGTCAATCTTTTCCATAATTTCATCGACTTTTTCAACGATAGGTTAACCGGAGCGAAGTGCATCTTTCACATCGAAATTTCCAGAACGGAAGCGACCGAACCATTGGTGTGCTACACGAACTGATACAGCATCGTCTCCGTAAATTTCACAAATTTCATTGGAGGCTTGCGTGCCATTACCTTTTTTATACAAAAATTTCAAAATATAGTGAATTTCTTCATTATTTTCACTCATTTTTGAAGAGCTATAACTTTTTTTTTTTATACAAAAATTTCAAAATATAGCGAATTTCTTCATTATTTTCACTAATTTTTGAACAGCTATAACTTTTTTTCAATTTTTTTGAATTAATTTTTTTTAGTTAAATGAAGCTTAAAATGTCACCTTTCTAACACCATATGATATGACACAATGTGATTGGTATCACTGGAGATAGATGACTCCAACGACATCTATTGACAAAATACGAAAAGACTTTTTCGACTACCCATATTTCGAGAACTTTTTGATCACATCGACAACTTCTGCCAAATTTCAATATTATTAAATAATTCGTGGCAATTTATTGCAATTCATTGCTCCATGAAATATCCAATTATTCAACTGCCAACAACTAAACACAACTATTGGGCCAGTACATCAATAATCACCTTAAAATGAATTAGTTTATAAATGTAACTGAAAACATGTATGAAATGAGTGAACAATTCGCTTTTGTTATACGAATTCAGCCTTCAGCCCTAAAATATGCCAGGCTTATTCACATATTTATTTACCGGTGAATGTAGTAGCATTTACATACTTACACATACGAGATTTTATTTCATACAAAGGCGCCATATTAAATTCTGTTCATGTGCCTCCATATATTCCTTATTTCAAATATTTATTGAAAATTTAATAAGTAAATATTTATATATTAATACGTACAGGCATATTTGCCAAATAACTAGCAGCCAGTAATGAAGTCTGCTTCTGCATGTGAAACGCTTTGATAAGCTATATTGAACATACATACATACACCCATATCTTTGTCATTCCTGCTCTTGTAATGCAAGATGATAGAGCTCACCGAATTTTAGTAAATACATCGGTTGGCACCTGCATTTGATGTTCGACATGTGGCTTGTGGTAAGTGTCACATATGAGTAATGATACAAGAAATCTGAATGTTTTGGTTGGTACCAAAAGTTGGCACACATAAGAGCAGAGCACACATTAATATGTACAAGCGTGTGGTCTATGTGAATTTAGTATCCAATATGCAGGTACCATTAGTATGATTTGTAATTTATTTGGAGCAAAGGTCGTTAATACGAATATTAATAGGCATTGGGGTGGTTCAGAAAAAAGTCAAATAATTGGGAGTTTATTACAACAATCAAACCAAAACACCTCCTTGCCGCCGTAGTGTTTTGTATTGAGGAAAGGAACCGCGATTATTCATGAAGTAACGGATGATTTTTTAGCTATTATCTTTTTAAACAGTTGGTTTAAACAGCTGACGCACGTTTCGTGTTTTGTTTCACTGTCAAACATCTTCAGTTTGGTCTATAATTTAACCATGAATTCACTTACAAACGAACAACGCTTGCAAATCATTGAATTTTATTATAAAAATGCGTGTTCTGTTAAGAAAGTTTAAGATCCACTTTTTTATCGAAAAATTGTGTTCAGCGACGAAGCTCATTTTTGGATCAATGAGTACGTAAATAAGCAGAATTGTCGATTTTGGAGTGAAGATCAGCCAGAAGAATTGCAAGAGCTACCAATGTATCCAGAAAAGGTCATAGTTTGGTGCGGTTTATGGGCTGGAGGTATCATTGGACCGTATTTCTTCAAAAATGCTGCGAATCGTAACGTAACTGTGAATGGTGTGCGCTATCGTGAAATGATATCCAACTTTTTTCCCCCAAAATGCAAGAGCTTGGCTTGCATGACATGTGGTTTCAGCAAGACGGTGCCACATGCCACACAGCTAACGAAACAATGGACTTGTTGAGAGGCGAGTTCGGTGAACATTTTATTTCACGTTCGGGACCTGTCAATTGGCCACCCAGATCGTGCGATCTAAAAGCGTTATAGATTATTTTTTGTGGGGCTTTGTTAAAGCTCATGTCTATTCAGATAATTCAGATCTTTTCAATTAACGCATTGGAAGACAACATTAAAGCATTTATATGTGAGATACCGGCCGAAACATTGGAAAGAGTATGCCAAAATTGGACTCAGCGGATGGATCATTTGAAGCGCAGTCGCGGTCAACATTTGCATGAAATAATCTTCAAACATTAAATTATATGGACTGTACTATCGATTTAAATAAAAATTTCATTCATTTTTCTGAATTTTACGCGTGTTTTTTTGAAAAACTTTCCTATAGCTCTTAAAACATCACCATTTATAAAAGATCTATATTTAAAAATTTTTTACATGAAAGTATGTACAAAACTACGAGTCGCAATTACTCAATAAGCAGTGTAGTCTTCATCGTTGTCGAGTATAGCCTGGCAACTCCTTCATGCTTTGAACCAGCTTTTCTGCGTAACTCGTCGACTTGACCCACGTGTTGCTTTAAATCATGGACTGGCCTTCCGGCAAGATGCGTTTTCACATTTTCAATGGGATTGACGCCTGAAGATTAGGAAGGCCAGTCCAATACTGTGACGCCTATTTCTTGTTTTGTTGTTTTTCAATGTGTTTTTCTGAGAGCAGTGGTTTTAATGATGTGGGACGGTAGGATATGTTCGCCTCCTTCAGTCGATGTTCAATAGTGTTGATACTCACACCGTTCGGAAAAGTCATCAACATTTTTGTACACCAACCGCTGATTCCACATCACAACAAACTTTTCTGATTTTTTAATCACTTTTGCGGCCGCTGCGTAAGATAATTTCGACCCTTTTGAATGCGTACATAAAAATACCACCTCAAAACGCTTTGCATACTTCTCACTCATTTTTGTTTGGTTGCGTTTACGGGAAAGTTTCGAACGATACTAAACTGAGTTTGCACTGGCATCGTAGCCCCTGAGTGGGACTATTATGCAGCAAAAAACAGAACGAAATATATCTTCAAGTTACAAGAAAAAAAAACGGTTCTTTTCTTCTGACACAGACTGAATGTTCTCATAGACTTAAAATTGAAAAATCTGTAGGCCTTCCTAATGTCTACAGTGTCTATCAGACGTCATACAAGCAATTAGGGAGGTTTGTAGGTGCCTCTTTTAAGGGCAATATCGCTATTCTTTCGGATAGCTAAGCTGCAATCCAGGCACTGAATTCTGTTAAAAAAAACCTCAACAACCCTAACAAAGCAGAAATAGTCTTACTACCTTGAGTGAAAACCATAAAGTTACCTTAATCTGGGTCCGGGAGCATCGGAACATTAAAAGTAATGAAAAAGTAGATGAACCGGCAAGAGGAGGATCTGACATGAATAACGCTCTTGCAGAATCGGCATGCACACCACTGGGTGCAATTAAGAATAGAATTTCCCTAAAATACCTCCGAATCGCGAATAGTAGATGGAGATACGAGACGACATGCAAAATTAGCAAAACGTTATAGCCCACCTACAACCTCAGACAAACGTCAACATTGATAAATATGAAACGACGGGACGCCTGGAGACTCACGGCAGTCATAACTGGCTTTGGTCGGAGAACAAGCAGCCAAAATGGGCATCTCTCACAACACATACTGTCACAGTAGTAAACAACCGGGGAAAAAAGAAAACAATCTTCCATTTCCTCTGTGAATATGCTGCCCTATGGAAGGACAGAATGTCAACCCTGGGCAAACCGCTATTCGAGAGTCTCGCACAACTGTCTGGCTTAGATGTCAACAACCTAAAAAGGTTCTTGAACCGCACAGATTGGGTATAGTCAGGCAGTAAATAACCGTTAAACAAGTTGGTAAGGAGGATGTGGCCACAAAGAGGTGCGAAAATGGTCATTGGATTCTAGATGAATCACCACTTCAACCAACCAACCCACAAATCCCTGCGCCAATTGAACTTTAGCCACCCAACAAAGTACTCGGGTACAAATACCAACTATCGCGTACCTCATGTGAACAAATCATTTTTCTTCTTCTTCATTGCTTTGGTTCCGTTTTACTTGGGGTCAACTTTTTTAGCTCATAATCGCCAAATTTTTCGATATTGGCTCATCTCGGTGTTTAAATTCGTACGTTTCATGTAATTTCGATCTGCTTCGTCCATGCGTGTTGGGGTGGCCCTGACCTCTTCGACACCGTAACGATGTTTAGAGCTTTCTTTGTCATCTCGGATTCAAGTTTCCTCTGGATAGGACGATACCAGCGAAGACGGCTTTCTTGGATTTTTTACTCAATCGGCGTGATTTTAAGGCTTCCACGAATGTATCAGTTTGGTACTTTGTCTATGTTGACCACCATAGCATTTTCATTTCTGCTGTTTGAAGTTTTCTTTTTTGGGGCTTTTTTAAAGCCCAGCATTCGGCTTCATATAATAGGGTGGGACGCACAGCCGTTTTATAGATTTTGCCTTTTAGATGGAGCGGCATCTTTCTGTCGCATAGCTCGCCGGTTAATATTTTCCATTTTAACTATGCTGAGTTTACCCTATGCTAAACATGGAAACCTCCTTTGGTGGGCTGTCATCCAGCGGGATCGGTGATCTGCTTGTTGATGTTGAATTGCTGCTTATTTTCAGCCTATGCGACGCATTCATTCGAATGAAATAAAATGCAATACTTGAAAATGTTACCTTTTTTTTTTTGTATTGTATTGTAATTTATAATAAGGTTCACTGTTCAAAATATTTATCGAAGTTGAGTTTAACGACTTAACTAAACAAACTTTCATTTCTTATGCCATGAAATCTCCATTTAATCACTTATTGCAAGAGCGCTACAATTACAATAAACCACATAATTTTTCCCTTGCACGCATTTATGTACGTAAGTGCAGCCATCATCATTTGCTCTATAGCAGTGGTTACAATATTAGCACTTAACTACTTTTAATGGCTTTTCATCCAAGCTAACAAAATTGAGCCGACAATCCCATAACACCACTACTACTACCACCCCTACGCTAATGGATGAATACTTGTTCACGTGGAGAATGTGAAATGAGAAGAGAACAAAGGCTAAAGTGTAGAGAATTAAAAGCGTCTCATTGCTAAATTGAGTAGAGTAAACCAAGCCTGTTGCATAAACAAGTCGAATGGCCAGTAGTAAGCAAGGAAGAGAGGAGTAGAAATTATGCTAAAGAGGCTGGCTGGCAAATGACTGGCAATAGAGTGCGAGAAAAGGTGTTTGGGTTGGGTGTGTGTGTGCAGGGGAATGAGAGTGTACGCACTATTATGTTGGACAGTTGTTGTGATACATATAGATATGTTTATTAGTAATTTTCCAGGAGAACAAAAGTGGGTGGGTTGCGTGCGTTGCGAGAATGTTGATGATGACTAAAAGCCACTTAAGTAAATTGCGAATAGTGTTAAATGCGCATTTTTAGCTTAAATAAATATTTACGATAGCTTCATGTGAGCCGGCGACCGCACTTGCTGCGATAAGGCAGGATACAATGTACCACTAAACGTTGAGTGCGCACTCAGATGCTCAAACCAAATTGTGTACAGTACGTATGTATTTACATACGGATGTGTATGTTTATGCCAACGTCAAAAGAGTAGAACGGTGCAATGAAATCAAAATGAAAGAATGGTTGAAAATAATGTAAATGGCCGGTAATTTGCTACGAGTAGGATGTAATTTTCTTAATTTCCAGTAAAGCTATGGAAATGTAAGGATATCATGGAAGGTATATATTTTGTGGTGAATTTAGTTTTAAGTGTTTCAATTTCTTGAAAATTAAGGAAAAACTCAAAATTCGTCAAGTATGCGCAGAAAAACTATAAATTTTTCTTGATTTTCAAAATTTTTCAGTAAAATTTATTGATGAAAGGTATGGAAATGTAATTGTAGGGATATCATGGAACGTATGTAAATATATTTTGTGGTAAATATAGTTTCAAGAGAAAATTGTTGCTAAAAAAATATGTGGCACACAAATTTCTTGAAAACTAAGGAAAAAATTAAAATTCGTCAAATGTGCGCCGAGAAATTAGAAATTTTTTAATTTTTCAAAAATTTTAGACGTTCTCAGTAAAATTTCTATATGGAAACGTAGGGAAATCATGGAAGGTACAGTTGGGGTCAGAATCTTAGTAGTGCTTATGGTTCATTATATTTAAGTGGTCACGTTTTTTTTATCACAACAATTTTCGCCATCCACTGTAAAATCCGTTAGATTAAGAAGTCGGCTTCAAATTATGCAATCATTTGTTAAACTGAACCTGTTGGTTTCGTTAATTTTACATGAAATTGTAGTTACAACGGCTTTTCAGTCAGTCAAAATCTTAGCAGTGCCTGAAAAAGTGTGTGAAAAAGTAATATTGCCGCGACGATCTTTGTGAAAATTAAAAAAAAAATGGTGAGATAAGTTTATTTAATTGACATTCTGTAGCTAATGGCCACATTTTTATTATTCCTCCTTCAGTAATGTCCAGAAGCAAAAAGTGCACACCAGAGAAACGCGACCTCATAAAAAATTTATTGCTGATGGAAAAACTTATGTGGAAGTGCAAAATATCATTGGTTGCTCATCAACAATGGGACGTAATGCCATCAAGTACAAACCAAGTGGCAAAAGCGTGGAAGAAAGCTAGCACTGAGAGACGGCTGCTACTGAGATAAAAGATGCCTTAAAAGTGTCTTCGAGCTTTGAGACTGTTTGTCGGCGTTTGCGTGAGCACGACCTGGGTGCTCACAGTCCCAGAAAAGTACCGTTGTTGACAAAAATCACCATCATATAAAATTTTTTCAAAATTTTTCTTACAATTTGTTACACTACTAAGTTTTTGGCCGCTCAAAATTCGCTGCAATTTTCCTAAATATAATTTTACCTTACTGAAATAAAATAAACGTTGGATTTTTTTCGGATTTGTTTGACATTTGGGCTATAAGAGGGAAGAAATACATTTTTTTATAAAAGCTAATATGTGCCACAAAAATTTTTCAAGTGTACGCAAAAAAATTAGAAATTTTCGAATTTTTCAAGAACTCCAAAATTTCTTAGTATAAATTATTAATGATTTTAGCAATTCAAATGGCTTCTTTCGGTTATTCTGTTTCTGTTTCTATTCTGTTTTACCATCAACCTATTTCCTAGAAGCTTGCTAGCCAACTGTACTAATAATTTCGGTAACGTTCCTATACTAAAATGATTCATGTCAATGATACGGAGCTCTTAGAATCAGCTTGAGTTTCCACAATTACTTTGAGTATTGGACAAACCGTTGGTGTAAATGTATTAATAAAAAGAAAACTGAGAAAATTTTGAAAACAAAAATTAATAGTGTGGTTTTTAGCTGCATTAGAACTTTCGATATCAATTATTATGGCTTAACAGCTGAGAATTGCAAACTTATTTAATATTTCTGTTCAGTAGGATTTAGCAAATCATCGTGAATTGTTTAACGCCAGAACAACCCTTCTAAATTGTGGAAATTTACTTTGAAAAAAAAAAAAACTATTCGCAAAATTCAAAAAGCGAAGTGTTGAAGAAATGTCGGTTCGTCGTCGGCCTTTGTCCTTCGATTACGGGGAAAATTTTACGTAAGAATTTTGGCTTATGTGCCTCAAAAATACAGCTCTTGCAAGAATTGAAGTCAAATGGCGATCGTTTACGTTGCATTTTTGCTTATTGAACTCATTTAGATTTATTTTTTAGATTTATTGGAAAAAGTAATAAACATATTGAATTGATTGAATGGGCCAAGTATCTCGTAACCGCGCCTTTTTTCAAAAGTCCGCCATTTGGTTATTTTTCAAAAACCATTTCCCATTGTCACAGAATAATAATCAGTTTCGTTTCAAATGTCCTGAAGAGCCAAAATCTTATTGACAAGCCACCCATGATTCAATTATACAAGGTTAAGTAAAGTTTGACAACTGATTTCGGATGCTACTTAATCCATTGATGCAATTTGGAAGCAAGGGAAAAAGGGCATAAGTTTATCCCCTTTCTGAAAATGTAGTAAAAAAATTGAAAAAGGTCGTTGTAAGCCATAGAATAATTTTATGTTATTTTATAAGTGGTACCTAATTATTTATATTTTTAACTTAACTATTCCCATGGATTTGTGTCATATATGTATGTATTTTGACCATGCATCGGATTGGAATCTATATGTGCCATTTGTAAACCTACACTGAAGTAATAAATAAAACAACTTGAGAATAGTGGAAACTCTTAACGAGGAAAACCCACTTTTATTTCGTCACGTCCGCTAATCATACATTTGCTTTTTTAACGAGATTACCTGCAAAGTTAGAAGTATAAAATCTGTGTTAAAAAAAGATAAATTTATATACAGTCACTCACATTCAAAGTCAAGCAGATGCATACGAAAACTTCTAGACATAATATCTATGTTTTGATGAAAGAAAACACGTTCTACCTTTTTCTGTTTTTTCACAAAAATTGTTTTATTTAAAAACAACAAAAAAAATATATTCCAAGTTGCTTTATAAAATGTTAATGTATAAAAAACTGAAAAAGGCCACTTCTCTGTCTCACATTTAAAGTCGGGTAAACCATGTTTTGCAAATATGCATACCGTTATTTCTAAATTTTCTGTACTTGTATTAAAAGTTATTGTTCATTGTTGCCTTGTCAATCATTGGGTGAGTTTATAAAAGTATTTTGCAAAATGCCGCGTAATGGTAAACAGTCTACATTGGAGGAACGCAAAATAGTAATTCAACTGCACTTAGACGGAAAATCTGAGCGAGCAATGTCGAAATTGATAAAAAAAAGCAAGTCAACAGTGCACGATATTATTGCTAGATACAATGAAAATGGTTTCATTGCAAATAAGCATCGTGGAACCCGTCCAAAGAAGCTTTCCTCCAAAGATGAGAGCATGGTGCTAAGGGAAGTGAAGAAAAATCCAATCATTTCTGCTCCAAAATTAACTGCGCTGGTTAAAGAAGCTTCTGGGGCGGAGGTAAATCCCGAAACAATAAGAAAACTTCTTCGAAAAAATGATTTTCACGGCTGAGTTGCGTGGAAGAAGCCCCTAATAAGCAAGAAAAACCAAAATGACCGGCTTGTTTTTACTCGCCAATATATGGCTAAGGATTTCGATTTTTGGAGCACTGTAAGTGGGGGAAAAAATAACAATTTCATGATTTTAATATTCATTCTTTAGGTATTATTTACTGATGAAAGTAAATTTAATTTATTTGGATGTGATGGAAGGGGTAAAGTGTGGCGCAAACCGAACAAGGAGCTGGAAGGCAAGAATTTAAGAAAAACGGTTAAACACGGTGGTGGATCTGTAATGGTTTGGGGATGCATGGCGGCGTCAGGAGTTGGAAAATTGCATTTCATTGATGGAATAATGAATAAACACGTTTATTTAACAATTTTGAAACAAAATTTGAAAGAAAGCGTGAGAAAACTAGGCATCGAAAGTAGTTTTCAATTCTACCAGGACAACGATCCCAAACATTCCTCATATTATATAACGTCAAGAGCTGGTTGTTATATAACTGTCCCCTGCACAAAGTCCCGACCTAAATGCCATTGAGCATTTGTGGGATGAATTAGGTCGCCGGATGCAGGAAAGGCAGTGTACATCAATTCAACTCTTGAAAATTGCTCTGCAGGAAGAATGGAATAAAATAAGCCCTGATGTTTGCAAAAAGTTAGTCGAATCGATGCCAAGCCGGCTACAAGCTGTTGAAAAGCACAAAGGTGGAGCAACGAAGTATTAATTTTGCGTTGTGTACAAATTTTTCCACACCTGTGTATATAAATTTTAAGCAGTTATTAACAAAAAATCAGATTGATAATCTGCAACAAAAGACTTACCTAAATGTGGCTATGTAGCAGCTAATGGTCTATGGATAAGTTCGTGCGGTTTTACAACAGATGGCGTAACTTGATTATTATTCCATCGATCCACATTTCCAAACATTCATTGGAGAGCTACTGTCGTAAGGCACAAACGTCAGTATAAGTTTTTTATTTGAAGCGTAAACAACAATATTTTTACCACACTTGAAAATGTCGAATTTCGTGCCAAATAATGTGTTTTTGCGGGGAATTCTTCTTCATTATTTTAATATGAAGAAAAAAGCAGCCGAAAGTCATCGTATCTTGGTGGAAGTTTATGGTGAGCATGCTCTAGCTGAGCGAACGTGCCAGAAGTGGTTTGCACGCTTTAAAAGTGGTGATTTTGGCCGCGCCGCCAAAGTTCATGGATACCGAATTGGAGGAATTGCTCGATCAAGATCCGGCTCAAACGCAAGAAGAGGTTGCAAAAACTTTGGGAGTTGATCAATCAACCATTTCCAAACGTTTAAAAGCCATGGGAATGATCCGAAATTCAAATTTCGAAAAAAACCGCACGAACTTATTCATAGACCTATTATTAATCAATGTAATTTTCACAGAACTTTCAATAGAATTGAAAGATGCGAAAGTCTAAGCAAAATGGAATAGGCAAAACAATATTGCCTGCTAACTTTTTCAGCAAAAATTTTAATTTCTACGCGTTTGAGTACTTTTTCTTTAGAATTTGCTCTGAAATAAAAAGTAGCTTTTCCAAGAGGACAACACGGATTTATTAAATAGCTTCAAGATGGCTAACACAGGGTGAAAATTAGGCTACTTACATCACCTTTAATTATTGCTTCATGCAAGCCACCTACCTTTTTTTTAAGACGCTTACTTTGGTGCCACCCTACTACAAAAAAATATGTCAAAATTGTTTTTGTATACTATTTGATGTCAATAATAACATACTTTAAAATGAAAACGATTCTTAAAAAAAATTCCTAAAAAATATCTATAAAAAATAAGTATTTGACCAGACTACAACCTGAAATGAGCGTTTTTCAGAAATGGCATAACAAATAAAGTAACAAAAACTCGAAATTTTCCAAAAAAACAAAAACTATTTAAAAAAAAAATCAGCATTATCAACTGACTTCTGAAAATTGTTAAAGAGCTCAAGTAAACAGATGCCATCATCGCAACATCTGCGCTGGTTGTTGTGATTAACAATCAATTGCTTGCGAAATGCTGCTATAGTGACAATTCTTGGTCAGATTTAAATCAGGATCGTTCAGCAGCTAGCCTACTTTCACACGAGGCTAAATTTAAGCCTTCTACCCTTCAGGCTTTAGCATTAGTCGGCTTTCTATCAATAGGCAATCGGCTTTCATTAAATTTTTCCCTCTACAGTTACTAATTTTATCTAATATCTTTCGAAATCTCTTTCGTCCTTTTACCTTTTTCTTGAGCTTGTCTCTTGGCCATTCAACTCAGATGAACCACAAATTGAATCGTCGTTCGTGACAGTCAACACTTACGAAAGGACAAATCCGTAGTTAATTTTTATCTCCATCTCACAGCTGAGCCAAAAATAAAATGTGCCAACTAATTGAACAAACAGATAGCAATAAATGCTTACAAAGCAATTGCTTTCCACCTACCCACATAACCTGATTACACATTACACAAATTGTATATACACACACACCCGTATGTTCTTACGCCTGCGGGTATGCAAGTAATTTATCGCTATTTTGGCACAACATCATCAATTTTATTTATCAATAGTGTCGAAACACTCAGAAGCGGCTACGAAAAATTGATTGACAGCAAATAATGGAGGCAAATTATGTTACGAGTGCCAGCCAGCACAGAGCAAATAACCGCATAAGTCTGTATGTGCATACTATTTGTGCTTATTTGTGTTTGGAGCGGAGATGCTGCAAGCAGGACTCCCAACAAATAAGCCACAGACATTGGATATTTGCTTTCCAAATGTTCATACTCTTTCGTATGCGTCAGTAAGTGTCATGCGGGCAGGTGCTGCTGTTTAGTTATTATTCTGTTGTTGTCGCCGAAGAGACATGAACTGCTTTAAGGATAATTTGCTAGCACGTACGGTTGTTAAAATACCTAAATATTTGTATGTATTTAAATATATTAGGGTGCACCGCTGTCCATTTAAAAAAATGTTTAAATAAGAAATAAAAATTCGTACCATTTTTCCATTGGAATTATAAAATTTATTACGTTTTAAGGCTTCCACCAGAATATTTCGTCAAAATATTAAAATTTACATGAGCTGGATCGCTATTTCTCGCTAAATCTCATTATTTTGCTTCCGTTGGTAAAATGTTTAAACATTTTTATGCAGATATTTTAAACTTAATTATTATTTTTAACTAATTTTATTGATACAAAAATGTATTTTTTTTAGAAATTTTTTTTTATTAAACTTTTTTTATAATATTTTAAACTTAATTATTATGTTTAACTAATTTTATTTATAAAAAGCTTTTATTTATTTTTTTATAAATTTTTTTTTTTTAATTTTTTTATAAAATTTTTTTTTTATAAATTTTTTTTTATCAAATGTTTTTTTATTTTTTTATTATTCCGTTGATAAAATTTTTAAACATTCTTATGCCGACATTTTAAACTTAAACTCTCTTTTATTATTTTTAACTAATTTTATTTATAAAAAATTTCTATTAATTTTTTTTTATAAAATCCCTTTTTGTTTTTTTACTAATATATATTTTTTTTATTTCATTATTATACTTATTTATGTTTTATTTATTTTATTATTATATTTAATTTTATTTATAAAAAATTTATTTATTTATTTTCAAACATAAAATAAAATTTTTTTAGAAATAAAATTAAGTATTATATTGTAATAAAACAAATTATCTACGAAAATCTCATTATTTTGCTTTCATTGATAAAATTTTTAAACATTTTTATGCAGACATTTTAAACTTAAACTCTTTTATTATGTTTAACTAATTTTATGTATTTATTTTTTTATATATATTATATATTTTTTATTATTTTATTGTTATACATATGTATTTATTCATTTTATTATTATATTTAGTTTTATTATTGTAATAAAAAAAATATTTATTTATTTTTATTTAATAAATTTATTTATTTTTTTTAAATTTATTTTTAAATGTAAAATAAAAAATGTTTATAAATAAAATTAAGTATAATAATAAAATAACTAAATACAGTAATAAAATAAATAAAATTTTATTTATACAGTAAATAAATAAAAATAAATTTTGTAAATAAATTTTTTTAATAAATTATTTTTTTTAATAACTAATTTAGTTAGCATTTTTTTATAAATAAAAATTAATTAACATTTTTTTTAAATTATAAATAAATTAAATTTTTTTTACAAATAAAATTAGTTTTTGGAGTAATTTTCAAATCAGTCCAGCTTACATAAGACCTAAAGGTTTTCCGAAATATTTTGGCGAAAGTTTTAAAAAATTATAAATATTGTAATTTCCGTGGTAAAACTATAAGTTTTTTTTTGGCTGAGCAACCCTAATGTACTGACATATGTATATGCAAAACTATATGCTGTGCATACTGAAAAAACACCGATATATGCAACTAACTTGCGTCTAAACTCAATAACCAGCAATACAAAGTGTCAAGCAAGTCTTTCACAAAAAAAGTCCTTAGAAAGCAAACACAGTATTGTGTTGCCAACAAACAAAAAAATAAAATCTCACCTGCTTGCTTACTGCCCTTGTTGCTCGCTCTTTTTTGTTCCACTCGCCAAATAATTTTCCACTTCATTTACGCCCAGAAGCTTAAACTTAAACACAAGCAACAGCAGGCGAAGATGCTTTATGTCCTTACGCTTTTTGCCTATTGTGCCACTCAGCCACGCACACATATGCACATACATATATCCTTAATCACTTGACTTTTTTGTCATCATTGGTTTCAAGTTCATTTCTTCCGCTCTCTTTTTATGTTGCCGTACCTTCAATATTTCTTTGTTTAGTTTTTTTGAAATTTTTTCCCCCAGTCTTTTGGAGTTCTCTCCAGCTTTTCGTTCGCTGATTCAACACTTTTTTTTGCTTTTAGTGCCAATATTTTTGCTATTTCATTGACCACAATAAAATACTCGTACGCATGGGGTCTTGTGCTTACGAGACTGCCGCAGGTATTTTATGTCATAATCCCTTGGCAAAGGTGTGAATATTTTTTTTGTTTATTTTATTTAATTTTTTCATTCGTGCGGCTGTGCGATATGGGAAGGTAGAAGCTCACGTACCTTTTATTTCTTATGGCTTACCGTCAAGCTTTTGTGCTTATATAATATTTTTGAGAATGGAAGTTACAAAATTTAAAAATGTGATTCTAGAATGTAAACTCATAACTTTTATTATTTAAATTATTGCTGTAGAGCCTCAGAGTGACATCTACTGGTTAAATTTACATCAGAGTGCGTATATGATTTTCACATTGAGCCAAAATCCCTAGTCAAATTGACACAAAAAACGCTTGAAGGTTAAAGCATGACATGGCCAAGGTTAAAATACTCATACAAACATTTTCTGGTTTCGATTCAGTTATTTCCCCTCTTTCTCTACCCAAACCTGTCGGAGTTGTAAGCATTTTTACACGCTCGACTGGACTCATAACGCCACAAAGCCCACCTTTTGTGTCCGTTTTTCTTTTATGGTGCTATGGAATTCACGAGTGCATGTGTGGGCACTTGTTGCCCTGCAGGAAATTCTAATTTATGGCTTGCTGAATCGGCAATGAAGTAGTCACTTCAGATAGCTTGCTCACACTTATTTTTTCTTTTCTTTTTTATTTTATTTTTGAGCTTAATCCATCTCGGCTATTGCCGGAGATTACACATCCCGGATAAAATTTTCAAGGGATTGTGCTCTGGTGGAGCGTAGTCTAAGTTCTACGCCCATGCGATTGCTATTGCTTAAATATTTAAAAATCTACGAACTATCGCACATGTGTCCAGTATGGTCGACTTCTGCATGTCTTCTAAGAGGTGTTGGCAGTCATACTTCTTCAAGTTTTTTATTAAATGCTTAGGCACTAATCCAGTGGAAGATATAATTATTGGTACTATATTAACTTCCCTCGCTTTGTACATCCGTTTAAGTTCTATGGCCAAAACTGTATACTTCGATATTTTAGTGGAGTATGTGCTTTGGATGTTGCGATTAAGGGGCACCGCTATATCGATTACTTCGATCGCTTTATTTACCTTGTCGAACAGGATAATGTCAGGTTTGTTGGCAGCTGCTGTTTGATCTGTGGGTATAAATCTGTCCCAGTACAGTTTAAAACTCGCATTCTCCAACATTGCCTTTGGTTCATATTTAAAATACAAGATTTCTGCTTGTAAGAGACTGTGTTTTATCGCAAGTTGTTGGTGGTGGATCTTTGCTATATTGTTATGTCTCGTGACATATTCACGGGGGGCAAGTACGCTACATCCAGCAATTACATGGTCGATTGTTTCGCCGTAAATGCCGCACCTTCGGCATCTATCTTCTAGTGCCTCGCCATGTATCGACCTTCGGAAATTCTTTGTTGGAATAACTCGGTCTTGGATAGCGATTGCGAAACCTTCTGTTTCAGAAAATAGCTTTCCTTTTTTCAACCATAAATTGGATGATTGTGCGTCTATCCATTCCATATCGAGATCATGCGGATGGGCACCGTGTATTGTTTTTGCCTTCCATGCTGCGATCATTTCTGCTGGGGATTTAACACCCTCAGATACTGGGAAACTCTGCTCCATCAAACTGAGCGAGGTAAAGCCATTATCTGCCCTAGCGATAGCTTTAAATAGTTGAGATTCGCTGCTTAGAAAATATGTACGTAGCTTTAAAGCTTGCGAAAAGTGTAGACTCGCTATATTAATGATTCCTCTCCCACCAACGTTTCGAGGAAGCGATATTCTTTCCACAGCGCTTTGAGGGTAATGGCTTTGGAACTTAGTAAAAATTATTTTATTTTATTTTATTTCACTTTGCTTTATTTTATTTTATTTTATTTTATTTTAATTTATTATTTTTTTATTTTTTTATTTTATTTTAGTTTGTTTTATTTTAAATTTATTTAATTTGCTTTAATTTTTTTATATATTTTTATTTATTTATTTTTTTTTTTTATTTTTTTTTTTTTTATTTTTTTTATTTATTTATATTTTTGTTTGTCTAACTGCGCCAATATACTCACACACCATTTTCAACCTAGACCTATAAGCTTAAAGGCAAATAAAACAAAATTTTCAATAAATATTCCCATCAGGGTACGCAGACTCTTTTAGGATGTAATCCTTACATTTATATATAGGTAAATATGTATGTATGTGTATTGTTGTTGGAGGAATGCGAGCAATTGCATTGGTTAAATAATGTACGTGGGAGTGCGGTTGTGGCTGGTATTTCTACCTGCTTAACAATGAAATATCTTCAATGCGTTTTCTGCTGCATTTAATACGAAAAACGCTTAAGGCGGGCATATGTGACTGGTTTAACATGAAGCAAAATGGGAAAGAGAAACTCATCTTTAAATTTAAACATTTTTTACGGAGCTTGAATCAGCTTTCAGTAGCGTTCAAACAAAAAATCTTGCATCTCTATTTGTATTACCTTTCAAAAGATTTCGTATGAATCGCGACTAAGTGAAATCAAAGTTGCTGACACAGATTAAGACGCTGTCATTTGAAACTTACTCGCGCGAATGCTCGTTGATTCTGTAAATTAGACAGTCATGTCATCGAATGGATAAGTATATACGAAGATATATGCAGGATACTGCAGCACATATCAGTAAGTTGACTGTTTCCGTTAGAATTACCTTGATTAAAAAGCTCGCGGAACAACGGTCAGGTGACGCTCTACGCCAACTGATTTGAGTTCTGTTTTTTTTTTAATTTTTTTTTTGTTTTTTTTGTAGTAAATTGCCACATCATTTTCTTAAAAATTAACAAAATTGCGAACGATATTGGCCTTTTTGTAAACGAGGGCAAAACCAAATATCTGTTGAAATCGAGGCGGCCTGCACAGATGCCAAATTTCCATGTGGGAGCCTATACTTTTGAAGCAGTGCAGCATTTTAAGTACCTAGGAGTTATGTTCGCATGAGGCGGTGATTCAACTTCCGCCGTCAGGGATCGCATCAACGCCGCCAACAAAGCGTCCCACCTTAACTTGTTCAAGTCCCGACTTTTGTCTAAAGCTACAAAGTTCACTATGTACAAGACTCTTATTCGACCAATCGAAGCATATGGCTGTGAGGTATGGACTCTTAAGGTTGGTGATTGTGCTCAGATTGCTCGCATGGAAAGAAAAATTTTAAGAAAAATCTTTGGCCCAATAAGAATGGATGATGGTACCTATAGAATCCGATTGAATTCGGAGCTGAACGATCTAACTCAGAACGAGACAGCTGTGCGTTTTGTTAAAGCGCAGCGCATAAGATGGCTAGGTCATGTGATCCGTATGCCTGTTGACTGTACCGTAAAGAAAGCCTCGGCAGGAAAGCTAATGGGCGTGAAAGCCAAAGGCAGACCGCGGAACCGTTGGATAGACGCAGTGGAACACGATCTTAAGAAGCATACGTAACTACGAAGCAACTGCTCAAGATAGATCGCTTTGGAGGCGCATTTTGAAGGAAGCTTTGACGCACCCTGCGTTGTAACGCTATGAAAGAAGAAGAAATTGCCACATCTGTGATTAACATTCCTACCAAAATTGTATCGCCATTGCTTGAAATTTGTAAAAGTGATGCCCAAGAGTGATGAATTATCAGGTTTGGCTCTCAGCTATGGTGAAAAACAAAATTGTGTAAGCAACTTCGGCTGCCACATCACCAGATTAGGTTAAACTGGTAGACCTTTAAGTGTTTTGAAATAGTCCGCCGGCATGGTGCTTGTTTCTGTTGCGAATTTAAAAAGAGATTTGCAACCTACTGGTGCGATATCTTTCAATCCATCAAACTGTGGCAGTCCCACATATCTTAAGCGTGTTTTAAAGAGAAGCGCTAGAAGAAAAACGGTATTTTGAAGGGATAACAATAGAAATAAATATAAAAAAATGTATCCATTGTTTATTAGTACTTAAACTTTATAAAAAAATTATTTTAATTTTTCTTTACAAAAATTAGTAAATAAAAAATTACGGGGCCCAAAGTACTTATAATGAAAAGAAAGTTGCTCCACGGTCTGCATCATTTCTCCTTGAAATGTTGCTGGATTTATGAAAAGTAAAAAAAAATCTTGTAAAATAAAGTTGTAGTTATTGTAGTTGTCGAGCCGGATTTTTGAATTTCGAAAAATTTTGCAATTTACGGCAGTTAAAAAAAAAGTATGAGTTTTACGTCATAAATGTCAAACTTAAATTATGTTTATAAAATTTTTTATAAAAAATATAAAATCCGGCTCGACAGACTATAGAGAAAACAATTTCGAAACTAAAAAAAAACCGTAAATGAAAAATGTTAAATAAAAACTGTCTGAGTTATCATGCAGACCGTGCCGGAAAAAGTATTGTAGTTTCGAGAAAAATTAGTTTAAACTTTCAAGTGCATTTCGCTCGAGGTCGCGCGCATTTAAAGTAAGAAATTAAAATTAATTGTTTAATTTATTTTGTGAACTTACGTCTACTCTCCCATTCTAGCTTCATATTGTATGTCTTCCTGATCAGTAAGCAATTGTTGTAGAAACAAGATTGCGCTGATCAGGAAGTGCGTGACGTCGCATTAGCTGAGTTGTATAGTGTTGCCAACCTTTTTTTCCAGTCGTCGAGATGTTTTGGCCTCTTTTGTTGCTTTTACAGCCTTGATTCGTCTCAATTAAGACACACAATGGTCAACTGTCAATAACACGCCCCAGCGTGTTTTAAATAACGCAGGCCATCCGTAAAGGAGAAGCTCCAGAGTTCTCCTTGAGCACTGCTCCCTACATGTCCTGCATTCCTCGCTGTCCGAGATTCCTATCTTATAAGCATTCGCCGCTACTGGGCTATGTCCCGTCAGCACGGCTATCGTAGTTCTACTATCTCCTCGTGTTGGTGATAGTACAAATCGAGTACGAGTATGATCGGCATGCTTACACATCATCTTAGAATTCCTGAAAGTGGGCAAGCTCTCCCATCTAGTCCTGAATTTACTGACAATCTTTTCGTATAGTTCGTTGTATAGTATTCGTATTGGTTTTAGTATTTCGTTGACAATATCCGGGGATAGAGAGACCCCGTTTTTCGCTACATCGTCGACTATCTTGTGCCCTTCTATGCCCTTATGGCCTGGAATCTAATAGAAATATAGCCTACACTTCGCTGCCACATATCACCGGGTACTCGGCAGCTGAACTCTGTCCGTTACTTCGGACAGGAGTTCTTCTATTGTGTGGCTTGATGTTGATTGCCTTATTGAATGCAATGCTTCACAATTTGTAATGATGTGTTTGATAGATAGTATCTCTTCGTTGCAGAATTGACAAACGGGGTTTTGTGGATTGTTGTTTCGAAAGAGGTTGCGTGTATGTCCAAGCCGAAAACGGGTATATATAATCGTGTTTCGCCTTGTGGTTGTTGCTGGGAAGATTGGAGGGATGAAGCTTGGATTAATGCTTTTATAATAATGGTTTATGTTTTGCCATCGTTGTGACATTTGTTGTCGATTTGCTTTGTTGGTTGCGTTTTTTAGGTCGACCTTGTTAAAGCTGAACTGTAAAGTGTTTTGTGTCAAGCTCGAACAGAAAACGTTCGAATTTTCTTCTAAAACTTGAAAGAAAAGACGATGGGGTCAGTATGTAACTACCATTGAAATCATTGAGGACCCGATTTGCCTATCTTGCTTAGACGAGCCGGTTAGCACTGAGCATTTCCCTTGTGTCTGTGAGTGTCCTGGCTTCGCTAGAGCAAGGCTACCAACTTTGAGTTTCGATGTCGTGAGCATGAGTAATATTCGTTCTCTACAACTCGCGGATATTTAAGATTTGCCAAAGAATCTGGAAAATTCTTATAGGACTAACTACCTTTATCTCTGTATATATTCTTTCCTATCTCTTTCTCTGATACTTTTCTCCTTCCCTCCTTGACTATCTACCCTTTTTCAAGAGCTCTAATACAATTAGCTTTTTCAGCCTGAGTGTTTTAGGAGCCACCAAACTTCTTGGTGCTCACTGGCTCGACCTGTTCAAATTTCAAAAAAAAAAAAATTTAAATCCAAAATCTTACGATAAAATCGACTATACTACGGAACGGAACGGTGGTGAGAATTCATTTACATGTGGCTCTCTTTAGTTTCATCGTGTCAGCCGATACGGGCGTACGTTTACGTTGGTGAGTGTGAGCACCATTAGTCATTTTGTGGGTTCCGGTTGTGTTATGTTAAATGAAAAACACTGTAGCATCTGTTTCTCTTTATAGCTTAATTTTTTTCTAACTCAACGCATTTGAAAAAAGTAAGTTGAAAAACAAAAAACACAGCTGGAATTTTAGGAAGTAATTTACCATTTCATAAAGCGCGTGGAACCTTAAAAAAATTCCGCAATAATCGCGTTGTAAATCATATTCTGCTGTGCGTATAAACATATCTACTACATAGCTATTTTCTATGAATATCAACTAAAAGCATGTGCAGCAAGCAAAAGTGCACACAAAAACTTTTAAAGTAAGAATGTTTTCACACCTGCTGTGCCATTTTAATATTGCATACATTTTAAGTGTTGCAATCCATTACACACACACACATATATACATGTACAGGTGTATGCTCATGGAAGAGAAATGCACCTACGCCCTCACTAAAAAACGTGCGCTTTTTAGCCACAAACTTTTCATAGAGCCTCATCACTAAAATAAACTTAGCAAAATATATTTCCCCATGAAAAGGAATGTCATAAAAACCAGCTAAAGCAACTAAAATGAAAAACAATAAAAACAATTTATATATGTGCATACGTATATAATAATTTGTGGCATAGCAAGAACACTTTTTCCAATACATTTATTTCCATAATTACTCTGAAGGCATTGAAATAAAATAATAATAAAATACAAAAGTGGGAAGCATACAAAAATGCATTGAAGTGTTGGGCCACTGTAACGCCGGAAAAAATAAACATATTTTGGAAGGTTTTTTCAGCACGACAATTAAATAAATCACAATTCTATAATAGTTGGTTTTACATGTCATAAACTGTATAATTCATAATTTTTTTTAAATAGTATAAAAGAAATGTCGGCTGCACAGCTTTTTTTCGGTGAAGGCTATTTTGGCGATTGGTCTAAAAACACATTGAAATTTGAAGAAGTCGGGCCTAGAATAACCGAAAAATTTGGTAACTCCTAAAACACTCAGGCTAAAAAGCCCATTAAAGCACTAGAAAATTGAAGGGTGGATAGTCAAGGAGGAAACGAGAGAAGTAACAGAAAGAAAGAAATAGTTTAGAATAGAGACAGGGGCAGAGGTCGAGAGAAATAGAGAAATTATCTGTGAATTTTTGACCAAGAACGAAACGAATAACATCCAACAACCCCCGAATTTACCTTATAGAGCTCCCTACGAGAGAGAGAATTTTCCAGATTCTTTGGCAAATCTGAAAATATCCTCCAGTTTGAGAGAACGAATTTTACTCTTTCTCATGACATCGTAACTCAAAGTTGGTAGCCTTCCTCTAGCGAAGCCAGGACACTCACAGATACAGAGGAAATTCTCAGAGCTATCCGGCTCCTCTAAGCAAGATAGGCAAATCGGGTGCTCAATGATTTCAACGGTGGTCACATACTGACTCCATCAATTGTGTTGTGTAAAATACCGGCCTTTAGCCGAACGTTTTTTCTTTCAAGTTTTAGAAAAAAGTTCACAGTTTTCTGTTCGGGCTTGACACAAAAAACGTTGCAGTTCTGCAAAGTTCTAGACCGGAAGACCTAGGTTCGAATCCCCGTGAAACACCAAAGTGAAGAAAAATTTTTTTTTAATAGTGGTCGCCCCTCGGCAGCAATGGCAAACCTCCGAGTGTATTTCTGTCATGAAAAAGCACCTCATACAAAAATATCTGCCTTCAGAGTCGGCTTAAAACTGTAGTTCCCTCCATCACGCCTCAACTAGAAGGAGGAGCTCGGTAAAATACCCAAAAGAGTGTAAGCGCCTATTGCAACAAAATTCTCTACACCGATTATATAAGGTGATCAATTAAGAGGAGTTTTTTTCATTTGCGTTTTTTTACAGATCGCGCGCGAGTTGTGGCAAACTGTCATCGTGGATTTGTTGAACAGCGTTTGGCATTTCATCATGGAAAGACTCACACCGCAACAACGTCTACAAATTGTTCAACTGTATTATGAAAATCAGCGTTCTGTGCCATACAGCTCGTGAAACAATGACTTTATTGAGAAGTCATTTCGGAGAGCAGCTGATTTCACGTTTAGGACCTGTGAGTTGGCCACCAAGATCTTGTGATATCACACCTTTGGACTTTTTTCTTTGGGGATTCGTGAAGTCCAAGGTCTATGCTGATAAACCAGCTACGATTGAAGCTCTGGAAGCCAACATTACGCGTGTTATTCACGACATACCAGTCGAAATGCTCGAACGAGTGATTGAAAATTGGATCTTCAGAATGGACCACCTTAAGCGTAGTTGCGGCCTACATTTGAATGAAGTCATATTCAAAAAGTAAATGTCAAAGAATGTCCTTTCAAATGATAAATAAAGGTTTTGAACATAATTTACATTTTTGTTTTTTTTAACTATTGAAAAAAGCACCTCATGATTGATCACCCATACTACTTTTTATTCTGAAAAAATTACGCGCCACCTGGAGAGTGACATCGAGTTTTTTATATGGTACCCTTGGTTGAGTTGTGTTACCCTGGCTGACTGAAAGCGATCACACAGACCAATGGGTCCTTAGTGGTACCAGCTGGAGCTTGACCTTTACGTCCTTTGCGGATCTAAGTAAGCCTTGAAGCTACGGCACCCTTAAGTATAAATATTTTTCGGTAGCCAACATCCAAAGCGCAGTGGAGTTCATCATCATCGCATATTCGTATAATGGAATGCTTTAACATTAGAATTCCAATTTCTCAAGTTCCATTTCAAGCATATGAACTAAGTGGAATTAAAATGGACTAGATTTTTTTAATAAACTAAAATTAGTTATTTGGAGTTTTACCAAAATGACAAAAAAGAATGTTCCTTAAAAAATTTTCTCAAAAACATAACAAATTTTCCAAAACAATTTTTTGACGTGATAACGTCTTATAATTCCATTTAACAGGCTGCACGCACGAAAAAATGTGTGGTTACCTTGCTCATTAGTGTTACCTTGCTCATTGCCGTTACCTTGCTCATTTGTCGTTACCTTGCTCATTGCCGTTACCTTGAATGAACTGCAAGCGAAAGCGCGGAACGAACAAAGCAAACGAACGGCAACGTTCGACATCTTGCTCTCTCCTACTTACGTGAGCGTATATATGTATGTATATGCGCATATGTACATATATAAATTCACGTATTTGTATTTGCATATGCCTTCTTATTGATTATTATTAATTTGATTTACTTGAAGAATTTAAAATAAAGCCAAGTTTGTTAATAATACCTGTTGTTTTAATGTTATTATTATTTTTTGACATGATAACGTCTTATAATTCTATATTATGTTATGTTATGTAATGTAATGTTATGTTATGTTATGTTATGTTATGTTATGTTATGTTATGTTATGTTATGTTATGTTATGTTATGTTATGTTATGTTAAAGTATATTATGTTATGTTAATGTTACCTCATTCTCTATATCCATACAAAATAGCTATCAAACAAATAAAATTAAAATTTTCTTTTGAAAAATGCAACCATTCAATCAGTATTTTCTTATGACGTTATCACGTTAAACTATCGTCAGTAAACCGACTTTACAGACAACCTCTTTTTTTTAAGTATATTTTAACCTAAAAAATTCTAATTCCTTTACGTTAAAATGTATTGAAAGTATTCAACATGGAATAAATTTAATTATAAATTTTTTAATTTCACTTCCTATTATACTCAAGCCTACAAGTAACCAATTTTCAGAAAAATGTACGAGATGTCGAAAATACTTGATATAGAATCGCAAATTACAATTTTTGCCCTTCTCTCTCTCATTGAGCCTGCATGTGAGAGACTCCATGCACGAGAAGTAAAAGCAACTCAATCAATTGTGAATTATTTTACCACATCTTATGTTAAAATTAAAAATTAAATTAAACTAAAAAATTAATTAAAAATATTAAATTTTATATTCATCGTTTTCTCTTTGTACTTTACAGCCACTGAAATTCGCTGCCAGGAGAAATCGCGTGGCGGTCTCAGCTATGAAGTAATCCTAGCCGAGCCAGCACCCAATGTGGTGGTGCCCAAGCGTCCAGTGACACCAGGCAAAAATGTGTCAGCCGAGGAAATCGAGCAAAAGCTGAAAGCTGCCGAAGAGCGACGTGTTGTAAGTTCACTTTCATGTTTTAAAAATTAATTATAAAAAAACTATAATTTTTATTTCTTTATTTGCTGCAGTCTTTGGAGCAAAAGAAAATGGCTGATTTATCCTACAAACTATCGAAAATCGAAGAAGCCACACGCAAAAAGGATGAAATCACCAATGAGTTCATCAATCAGACCAAGGAAAAGTTGGAGACCAAAATTGAGCAACATGTTGAGAAGCGTGAAGCCATTATTAGCGACATGAAAGAGAAATTGAAGGTGAGCAGCATGAAATTATTATAACATTTTTTTGTTTTTGTTTTTTATGCTATTTGCTATTTCTGCTATTGTTGTTCTTTTTATTGGCCGTGCAGATTCACTCACAGGAAATTGAGAAGACACGCGAACAATTGGAACAGCAGAAATCCATTGAGAAAGAGGCCATTGAAGAGAAATTGAAGACAGCTCAGACTTTGCGAGATGAGAACATCAAAAAGATGCTCGAACGTCTTAAGGAACATGTAAGCAAATGCGACTTTTTTCTTTTACTCTAACTATGTTTCGAAAGATTTCCAACTCACAACTCATTTTCGTACTAACATTCACTCTCTCTCACCACCACCACAACCACTACCATCCACATGCCATAATCGCATTCAAACTTGATTCAAAAAATTTGATCATTCAAAAAGTTACACCTTTTTTACCATTCAATAGAAGTAATGTACAGAGTTGTTTGAATTTTTAAAATTTGTAAAGAACTATGTAAGTTTAGTAGTTTCAGTTTTTTATTTTTTTTATTTTGTATGCCATTAGTTGAACTTATTTTGTATGAGAAGAAACCCATAAATAACTTGAATTGCACATTCAAACACACTGCACTGGCATGTTGCCCAGAGCTTGGATGACTCTAAATACAATAAAAATAATCCGTTTTGAGAAATCCTGCATTTGAATTAAAATCTCTGCCTATTAAATTAAAATTAACTAATACATTTTCTGCCAACTACAAACATACACAAAAACAAAAAAATAAAAAAATAAAAATTGTCCAGCAACTTTCTCGTCTGCTACTAACATCCATGCAATCCATTTAAAATGATTCTTACTTGCAACCACTTCTCTGCCTTTATGTTTTGCTTTGCAATACTAACCAATTTGTTTATGTTAAATTGAAAAAAAAAAAAAAAAAAAAAAATAACTTGTGCTCATGCATTTCTTAATTACTGACTGACTGCATTTGTATGTATTCATTGTAGAACACAAACAAAAAAAATCAAATCGACGAATTGGAAACACAAAAACTCGAGGAGAAGACCCGCATTATTGAAAATAAATTGTACACTGCCGAGCAAAATCGCGAAAAGGAGATACAAAAGAAAATTGATAAAGTTCAAAAACTTGTAGGTGTCACCACTGTCTCTCATTTTGTAATTACTCGTAACTCATCAACACTGTTTGTGCATTAAAACAAATTTTGTTTCTTATTCCCGAGGCTTAGTTTAAATTTGGATTTGGATATTTGCTTAATGGTTTCATAGCTTTCTAACTTTTTTATTTAACATTAGAAATTTTTTATTCTCTTAATTTGCTGTTTATGTGTGGCTTGTTTGATGTTTTTAGCGGCAGTTTTATAAGCTGTAATGTTTTAGTTTTAAACTAAGTAACTTATTAGGGGTATTCACGAACTCGGTTGATTGTTTTATTTAGTAATGTTTTTTACAGCATAATTTTATGATTGTACTGAAACCAAATTATAATAAGGAAACAAATTAAAAAAAAAAAAATTAAATAAAAAAAATTAAAAAAACAAAATTAAAAAAACAAAATTAAAAAAAAAAACATTAAATAAAAAAAAATTTAAAATAAATTTAAAAAAATTAAAAAAAAAAAAATTAAAAAAAAAATTTTTAAATTAACAAAAAAATCATATGGAAATATCATTGTAAAGAATTTGAAAAACATACATAAACATTAATGAATAAGTTCATATTTTAATTCAGAAGAAAATGGCATATTTTGTGAATAGGAAAACTTTGTATTACTTAAAAAGTAATATGCCCCCTCCGCATTAAAACTAGAAATTAATTTTTTTTAAAAGAATTTCAGACGTTGAAGAAGTTGTTTACATTTGTTTACGCTTAATAAATGTATGAACTCCACATATTTTATGAAAAAGAACAAATTTTAAATGGCGAGCATACAAGGCTTCGCGTGAGGCAGTTTTTATGAAGATTATATTCTTCTTCTTCTTAACTGGCGCGATAACCGCTTACGCGATTTTGGCCGAGTTTAACAAAGCGCAAGTTGGACACACCAATTGAAGCCAAGTCCTTCTCCACCTAATCTTTCCAACGCAGAGGAGGCCTTCCTCTTCCTTTACTACCACCAGCTGGTACCGCATCGAATACTTTCAGAACCGGAGCGTTTGTATCCATTCGGACGACATGACCCAGCAAACGTAGCCGCTGGTTTTTTATTCGCTGCGCTATGTCTATGCCGTCGTTAAGCTCATACAGCTCATCGTTCCATCGCCTGCGATACTCGCTGCGATACTAGGTTGTGGAATAAGTTCGTGACGTTTTTAACGAAGACTTTTATTTAAACAAAAAACAATAATTATATCAATAAGTTAAGTTTATAAATTATAAAGGGTGGTTAAGTTTCAAGGGCCGGTGTTGATTTTGAATAAAATACAATTTTTTTTAGGAAATTATTGTCATTTCTCTCTATTATGATAATATTGGTATGGCTCAATTACGTATGGAACAAAATATCGGCCAAATGGCTGTCGCGGCCTCGGCGGCACACCTCCATCCGATGGTCCAAATTTTCGATGACGCTGAGGCATAATTTAGGTTCTATGCCGTTAATGTGCCGAATTACCTTTTCTTTCAAATAACCCCAAAAAAAGAAGTCCAACGGTGTCAAATCACTTGATCTTGGCGGCCAATTGACATCGCTGCTACGTGAGATTATTCGGCCATCAAATTTTTCGCGCAAAAGAGCCATTGTTTCGTTAGCTGTGTGACAAGTGGCACCGTCCTGTTGAAACCACATATCGTCCACATCCATATCTTCCAATTCGGGCCATAAAAAGTTCGTTATCATCTCACGATAGCGAACACTATTCACAGTAACTGCCTGACCGGCCTCATTTTGGAAAAAATACGGCCCAATGATGCCGCCGGCCCATAAACCGCACCAAACAGTCACTCTTTGCACCCAGCATTGGTTTTTCGGCAATCAGTCTTGGATTATCATTCGCCCAAATGCGGCAATTCTGCTTATTGACGAATCCAAGTCAAGTGAAAATGTGCCTCATCACTGAAGATGATTTTCTTCACGAAGTGCGCGATATGCATTTTGATTTGAACGCCCGTTTTCATAATACGCCTGAATAACTTTAACGTGTTGCTCGATTGTGTATCTTTCCATTGTTCAAATTGAGTTAGTCTGAAATTTAAAATATGTCAAATGAAATGCAGAAAAAAACTTGGCGTTTAGGTGTGGTGCACATTCTACATCGGCCCTTGAAATTTAACCACCCTTTATATTCGCCGTTTTTTTATGCCGCTCTATCGAAAATCGCCTGGTGTGGTGGTTTCAAAGAAGTTGTTGAGCCAGTTTTTAAGGGCCAGGGCTTTGTTATCGAAGGTAACGCCCTTCATACGGTTTGACAGGGAGCGGAGAAGATGGTAATCGGTCGGTGCAAGGTCCAGAGAATACGGCAGATGTTGAGGGACCTGCCATTCGGGTACTTAGAATACGGCTTTGAAAGCTTGTGCAACATGGAGCCTGGCGTTATCGTCAAAGAGTATAGTTTGACCATGTCGATCAGATCTTTTCAGCCCAATATCCTCACTCATGCGATGTAGCTGGGCAATGTAAAGCTTCTTGGTGACCGTGGCGTTCTTTTCGAGCATTTCCCAGTGCACTATACCCTCCCAGTCCATGACCTTCTTTGATGAAGATCCGGCTTGACTCTCGGCTTTGGCGTATCTCCATAATCTCCATATTGATGTATAGGCACCATTTCTCATCTCCCGTGACGATTCGGTACAAAACGCGCTGTTCATGACCGCGAGTTGCTCGATGGCGGGCGAGATGCTGAGAAGCAATTTGAAGGCGACTTACTTTGTTGAGCTCGTGAGGCGCCTAGACTCCCAATTTTTCGGTAAATCCCATTGAATGAAAATGATTGAGATTCGTTTTATGATCGCAGTTCATTTTTTCCGCCAATTCACGCCTGGTTTGGCTGGGTATTCCATTTCTAAGCCTCAAAAAAAAAATTAAATAACTCAAAAATACAATTAACATAGTTTTGTAGAGCAAAAAGAGTTCTATCGAATGAGTGCTTACCTTTGCCAAACAGCAAACAAACCGTTGTAAAATAAAAGAAAATATAAAAACACTATGAACTTATTCCCCAACCCAATAGATGAACACTTTTTTAGGGTTTGATGCATTACAGAGTAGGCTACGTAGGCTAGTTATGGCAGTAGTCCGTCTGTACGCCCAACACACTTAGACCTTACAGCTCCGTTGTGATACCACTTTACGACACGGGAACCTCATTTATTTTTATTCGTGGAACCATTTTGTGACTCTTATGAAGCGCAGGATTGGTCCTCATTGATCCTCACGCCAGGCAGTTCCGAAAGATAATTGAAAACATATTTAGCTAGAAAACCTGCTCTTATTTTAGCTTAAGCTGGACAATTGCAAAGGAAGTGCTCAACTGTTTCTTCCTCTTTATTTATCGTACATCACAAATATAGCTTTGAGAGCAATACACACGTGCCAAAGGCTTTACGGTAAAACATGGGGTCTGCGGCCAAAGATGATGGCATGGTCATATAAGACAATAATAGTGCCAATGATCACCTACGCCTCTTTGGTATGGTGGCCAAAAGTAGACCAAATTAAGTCTCAGATCACACTTAACAAGGTATACAGAATAACCCGTCTGAGCGTAACGGGACCAATGTGAACTTGCCCCACAACGAGTTTAGGAATGGTCACTGGACTAATTCCACTTCATCTTGTAGGCAAACGGTCGGCAGTTAGTGCAGTCTTAAGACTTTCTAATCTATTTCATCTTAAGAAAGGCTATCTTACAAGGCATGTAAGAATTCTGGATTCAATCCTGAACTCTCCGTGCCTAACGATCTGTGACAAGATGGAAAGAAAACTAGAATTCCCCATAAATTTCAAGGTGGTCATCAATGAAGGCCAAAATGGAAAACGGCAGTGCCGGTGCTGTAGTTGGCGGACCACACTTCAAGAAGGCAATTGCAATACGAGAAACGACTTCCATTTTTCAGGCGGAGGTTCACGTCTTAGAGCTATGTGCCAGGGAATGTCTTCGTAGAGGCACGCGTGGTGTCAATAACAACATTCTCTCTGACAGTCAAGCAGCGCTAAAATCACTAGCTAGCTTCTCATTCCAATCAAGGTTGGTTTTGGAATGTTTTAAAATTCTCGAAAATCTTTGTTACTCTGATGTGGGTTCCGGGACATGAGCGAAAAAAGGGTGCAAACACTCCCTTCATTGGTCCTGAACCTTTCTGCGGGGTAAACAACAGCTTCAAAAGTGCCTTTTTACGTGAACGGGAACAATGAGACCCAATCGAGTACTGGAGAGCCCAAACGGGCATGCGGTAGACGAAAAGACTCATTGATCCAGAACGTATATGGGTGGAGGCAGTCCTTAACCTCAGCAGAAAAGACATAAAACTCTACACTGAACTGCTAACAGGACATTGTAAACTTAATGAGCACATGAAAAAAAATTGGTGTGACAGGAAATGATTCTTGTAGACCCTGCAAAGAGGCACAAGAAACAACAGAACACGTTCTAATCGACTGCCCAGCAGACTAAATTACCTGAGAAGCGGGCTTATCCAAACATCCTAGTAGAAATTAAGCCTGCAGCAATTTAAGGATTTATTAATAGCCCAAAACTTTTTGAGTAGGCTGAATGGCTGCACAGTATACATATATTTTTAAGTCGCAAATAGCCATTATATAATAATAATAATTTCTACCTCATCTCTACAATTTCTACCAATATTCTTGGGAGAAACTTCTTAGTCTCAAGGAATACCTGCCAAATAGCCAATGACGGGTTATACAAACCACGATCTTCGCGATATCCTCTCTTGAAAGGCTAAGCAGTCTTTTTCTTATTATTTGCGGCCATAGTAACTTAGCTGTTGCACAGGTGTATTTATCCCTCTATGCCCATTGGCGTCTTAGAAAATGTTATTCTTAATTATTAATTAAAATGAAGGCAAATAAATGAATTTTATCATTTGGGATTAAGCTGCAATATCACCTTATGAACGAATACTAGGCATTGAACTCGCTTTATTGACAGGTCATAATTTATTGGTGGGCAATTTTTTTAGAACTGAGTTAAAGAAAAAGAAAAAAAGCGACTTTCTACACAAAATTTTTTAATATAAAAACTTCAGAAATTTAAAAGATTTTTTTTTTTTCAATTTGGTAAAATTTATTTTAATATGAATTTGGGTTTAAATGATGAATATAACTAAACACCACATAATAATCGAAATTTCACCATTGAAGAGTACAAATATTAATTCCAGAGTTGATTTGAAGAAAATTATAGAAAATACGTAAATTGTTTTTTACGCGTAAAATGCGTAATAAAGTGAATACGAAAAAATATAGTATGATATTGTACAATGGTCTCCTGACTGAGTGCTGTGGACTTGTCCAACCTCCCACAAATCTAAAAAAATCTAACCACGAAAATTTCAGAATCAGTTGGAAATATGCATGTTCTTACCGTTACTCCTATCTGAAGCCTGATTTTTCCATATGAGTTTGTAAATCAAATAAGCAACTGATTAATTTCGTGAATACCTCTTTAACATATTAGAGATTTTGTTTTCAACTGTGTTTCTAGTTACAACTTTAGCTGAGAAATTACTATATTAGATATTAGCAATTTAATTAAGACACATACAATACATTCATACAAACATGCATATATAATATTAAGTGTAAACACAAAATTTAAGTTGAACAAACTTTTGCTCTGTGTTAACGTACTATTTTTAAGTTCTCATGACAGTTGCTCCTGTTTTGCGTAAAAGAGCCCGTAAATTCTCACTTGTGTAGATTTTGAAAAGATATCAGTAAATCTAATTCAAAAACTTTCGTGTCTGCACCTGTAGGGAAACTGGTGAAAGCAGGAAACAGAAAATACAAGTCTGGGCATCAGGCAGCAGAAAAACATTCTGTGAACAGAAGGCTGAATTTAAAAGAACTGAATTACAAGATTTAACATTACCTAATAATTTCGATGAAAGGATGGCCTAAATTAGCTCTAATTGCACTCAAGAATTAAAAAATTTTCTGTTTTACACGCATACTCGTACATGGGTAGCGGCAGGCTAATCACCTACCCCGCCACAAAGCAAAATAGATATCAACGAAGCCAACGCAATACTAAGTCTTGTGGAGGCCCTGCGCTCCCGAGAGGAGTGAATAAGGAAAAAAAACATGCAACAAAAATGGGTCACATGTATTTTTTGTAATATCAACAAATTGCAGACAATTAAATAGACGAATTTGAAATACTAATCAAATTTTTTTTAAGGTTGGATAATTTTGGGTTTGATCTCAAATTGCCGAAAAACTTTTCTACTAAAAAAATCCATAATTTTGAAAACAAATTAATTTCAACCGATTTAAGACCATTTAAAACTTTTAAATTATTAATTGTCCTCCACTGAGGTGCTGAAGTTCGTCAGTTTTAATCTCCAATAGTTGTTAAATGAGTTATTACGGCCTATAGGTTAGGTTAGGTTAGCCCGGCTAGCATTAAGCCACGCGTAGACCTTTTGGTCCCTAGCGATACCAGATGGAGGCTGACCTTTATTTAGATTTAAAGTAGACATCACCTAGGATGTGAACGGTTTTAGCAAACCTGAGCAGCGCAGGAGGCTCTATTTTATTTTATTTTATTTTATTTTATTTTATTTTATTTTAATTTCATTTTATTTTATTTTATTTTATTTTATTTTATTTTATTTTATTTTAATTCATTTTTATTTTATTTTATTTGATTTTATTTTATTTTTATTTGATTTTATTTATTTTATTTTATTTTACTTTATTTTATTTTATTTATTTTAATTTAGTCTATTTTAGTTTTTTAATGTATTTTATTTTATTTTGCTCTAATTTTTTTATTTAAATTAATTTGATTTATTTTATTTCAATTTATTTTACTAAATTTTATTTTATTATACTTCATTTTAATTTTAATTTATTTTGTTATATTTTGTTTAATTTAATTAATTTTTAATAATAATTATAATTTAGTTTTTCTTATTTAATGTATTTTATTTTTTATTATTTTTTTTTTTTTGTATTTCGTTTTATTTGATTTTAATTTATTATATTTTTTTAATTTTATTGTTGTACTTAATTTTATTTTGGTTTTACTTTATTATATTTTGATTTTAAGCTAGTTTGTCTAATTTTTTGAATATTATAATTTAATTAACTTTTTATTTAATTTATCTTATTTAATTTTATTTTGTTTTATTTCAATTTTAATTTATTTTATTTTATTTTGTCCAATTTTTTATTTAATTTAATCGAATTTATTTTATGCCTTTGGAATTTTTTTTATTGTATTTTATACTTGACTTTACATTAATTTCTCTCACTTTACGTTTTTGTTGTTGGAGAATAAGTTTGTTCACCTAATACATATGTATGTGCATACATACATACATGTAAAACAAGCACTGTCTTTACGTGTACAACTATTTTTAAGTATTTTATTATATTTAACTCATATTAATTCCTCTAAAATTTGCTTCTCTCGTTTACTGCTCTCTCTCTTCAGGAACGTCGCGCTGAATTGGTGCGCCAAAACAAGGCGGCACAGCAGACGATTTGTGATGATACCAACACAGCTATTGCCTCATCTGGTTAGAGCGACAACATGAACAACTATAGCAACAATAATATTTATAAAAACAAAAACCAGCACACATACATACTACATAGAAAACAACAAACAAATACAACCAGATTAAGAGCAAAATAAAATAGCAGCAACAACAACACTGAATTTAGAAACGTAAAAACAAAATGGTTGAGAGGAGCTTTGCTAAAGAAAAAGAAAAGGGTATGTGCGAGAGAGATAGGAAGGGCCCGCCTTGGGAACAGCGCTAGAAGTGCAATCGAGCATATGAGCATTAAACAACTTTTGGTAGCTTCAAAACAACAACACTTACTTATGTAATATGTATTTCAAAAACAACTAAAGCATAGGAGACGCGACAAAAAGGTCGAAACGAAGCCAGACGTTGCACAACTTACGTAAATGATATTTAAAATATATAAAAGAAACGAGGATAACTACAAAATGAAGTAATAAAAATTAAAGAGCCATACAAATTATTTAAAGAAGCGTTTTCACATCACTCTTGCATATAGAAAAAAATAAAACATAAAAATAAAACAAAAACAAAAATATGTAATAATTAAAAACGATACCGAAACAACAACAACAACTGCAAAGATCTGTAACTCAACACTCGAAAAATGCAAACTCCGCAGAAAACCAATAATAGCAACACTTAATAATTATAAATTTATGAATAATATAAAAAATGAATGATCTGCAGCAAAGCATACACAAAAACACAACTATTCGAAGAAAAATGAAAAATGAAGCGAAAGCATAAGCATTAAACGCATTAAAATATATATTCTCATTATTATTCTCATTATTACTATCGATTATAAATTAAAATTACATTCATATTTATATTTTTACTATTATTATTATTAATTAACTGATTTATTTTACTGATTCATGGATTTTAATTGATTCACATTTTATAAGTATATTTCGTATTAAAAAATAAAGAGAAAAAACAAAAAAAAAATTATAGAATGATTTGTAAGCAAACACGAACACATACACCACACACACACACACAAGTGGCGCAAGCGCTCTTTTTCAGATATTCAACAATACTCTCTCTACTTAATTAAATATAATCGCAATAAAAGCAACAACAGCTAAAAAAAGGAAACAAAAATAACAAACAAACAGCTACAAAATTTGACATTTCTTGAAGGAAACGTGTGAAACGGTGTGAAGCCAATCGATGTCGGCGAAATTAAGGGATTTTTTTGTAACTAAATAGAGATCGAAGGAGAAGTAGAAGGAAATAAATAAATGTACTTGGGGTTTGAATGTTTTTCTAACGACTTGCATAATGAATATGGGTTTGCTGCAAAACTCTTCGGCATATTTGTCTATGTAACGCCATGTATTGTATTTGTAATTTTGCAAGGAAAACCTAACAACGCATATAATCTTTGTAAAACAAAAAATCGTAAATTCTCAACATGTTTATGAAGAAAATCATTGTATGGTGGATGAAGAGAGGAGACGCGTGTGGGAAGAAAAATTGTTTTCTGAACTTTTGAATAATTTAATATTGAAGGCTTTTTCATAACCTCATTTGCGTTTGTGCTTCACCAATTCACGCTTTAAGAAAATCAACCTAAAAAAAAACGTTAAACACCTAAAACTATCCATTCACCGGTATTCAGATTCACTTAAAACGAAAATGTAATAAAAAATTGTAAACATTTAAAAAATGGGCTATTTGTTGTATTCGCATAAAAATATATTAAAATTTAGTATTTCCATTAAATTTAAGCTATTGCCCTTTTGTATCGCTCTTTGGAAATGGTTTGTTGTGTACTTGTCGATTAATGAATAAATTTTTTGAGGGAGCGATAATGCTTAGAAAAAAGTAAAAGCTCATCGCTTCGTTACCATCACTTTGCAACATTCGCATTTTCGTATCACTTTAATTATTAATTTATTAATTATATGATGTATTACTTTAAGTTGTCAAAATTTTTTTATTTCAAACTTGCAAGTAAAACACAAAATACTTTTTGTATGTGTTCTTTTTTAAGCAAATAAAAAAAAACAAAGAAAGAAAAATGAAAGTAAATAATAAATTAACATTTAAAACCCCAAACCAATATAACCTGCTTGTATTAAAAAAACATTAAACATTGTGAAAAGCGAAAAAAAAATTAATAAAATTATAAAAATTATAAAATTAATTTGTTTCATTTAAAAGCATAGGCATTTTCGCCCATAATTAAGAGTGATCAAGTTGGAGGTACATAATTTTTTCAGTATTCTTTGACATTTTATCATGGAAAGACTTACACCTCAACAACGTTTACAAATCGTAGAGCAAGATCGGGTATTGTGGGCTATTCGGGTAATGTGGTCAACGTCTGTATTTTTCATAATAACGAAAATGCACTAGAAAGATTTCTTATGAACTTAAAAATTCATAAAGGGTGTTTTTTTTAGAGGTTAGGTTTTCAAGTTGGCACTACTTTTTTCGTAGATGGTCTTTTTGACAGCTGTCACTTGATTTATGCTCAGTTTGGTTTGCCATTTCATAATGAATAGACTTACACCTGAACAACGTTTGCAAATCGTGCAAATTTATTACGAAAATAATGGTTCGGTTCGCGCGACGCATCGAAGAAAATTTTGTTCAGCGATGAAGCTCACTTTTGGTTGAATGGGTATGTCAATAAGCAAAATTGTCGCATTTGGGGTGAACATAATCCACAAGCCATTGCTGAGACGCCGTTACATCCTCAAAAAGTCACTGTTTGGTGTGCTCTATGGGCAGAGGGAATCATTGGTCCATATTTCTTTAAAAATGAAGCCGGCCATAATGTTACAGTCAATGGAGAGCGCTATAGAGCCATGATTAATGACTTTTTCGTGCATGAATTGGACGATGTTGATGTGGACGACCTTTGGTTCCAACAAGACGGCGCTACATGCCATACAGCCAACGCAACAATCGATTTATTGAAGGAAACTTTTGGTGAGCGCATTATCTCGCGCCGTGGACCTGTGGCGTGGCCTCCAAGATCGTGCGATATAACACCGCTGGACTATTTCTTGTGGGGCTATGTGAAGTCGCTTGTCTACGCAGATAAGCCCGAGACGATTGACGTATTGGAAGAGAATATTCGGCGCGTTATTGCTGACATACGGCCCCAATTGCTGCAAAAAGTGGTCGAAAATAGGGCCTCTCGGCTGGAATTTATTCGAGCCAACCGCGGCGGCCACTTGCCCGAAATCATTTTTAAAACATAATGGCAAACCCTTACCTTTATAATAAAGCTAAATTCTTGGCCATAACATTAAATTATATATGTTTTATTTCATCTTGAAAACCTAACCTCTAAAAAAACACCCTTTATAAGGAAACGTAAGGGTCAAGCTCTATCTGATAGCACTAAGAACTAATAGGTCTAGGTGCTGGTTTTCAGCCAACCAGGTCAGCCTAACCTAACCTAACAACTTGAGCTTCCAGGTAGCTTCCTAAATGATCCTCGAACAGAAAAACAGAAAAATGTCAGACCCGGCTACCCAACCGAAGATTTTAAAAAAGGTGTCCAACGGAGGGCTACAAATAATAAGTTTCTATTCTAAAGCGTTTTTCAATAAGAGGTGTTATTCCCGTAAAAGATCAATGGTTTCGTTCCTTGCGTGACACGTAGCGCCGTCTTGTTGAAAATAAACGTTGTCCAGATCAATACCATCCAATTCCCGCCATAAAGAATCGTTAATCATCTCTCGATAGCGCAATCCATTCTCCGTAACTGTTGCTTCAGCTTCATTTTCAAAAAAGTAAGGTCCAATGACTCCGCTGAATCATAAACCGCATCAAACAGTCACATGTTGAGGATGGATAGGCTTTTCAAAAATAACTCTTGGATTTTCTGAGCCCCAGATTCGACAAATTTGCTTGTTGACGAAGCCACCGAGGTGGAAATGGGCCTCATCACTCAAGATGATTTTTCGATGGAATTCCGGATCTTTTTCATGCATTTCAACGACCCAATCGGCAAAGACACGACGTTGTTGATGATCGACCGGCTTGAGTGTGCTTGTGTTGACTGGACTTTATAAGCCTTAAGACCCCAACTTTTATGCCAAATACGGTGTAATGACGTTTGTGGAATGCCTAATTCCGAAGAACGACGAGGAATGGACAAACCTGGGGTTTCTTCGGCCACTTTCGGCTCCAACAGCAATATTTTCGGCTCTTCTCGAGCGACGTGCACGGGTTTTATTCTTCACATCACTAACTTGTCCCGAGGGCTCGAATGTTTCCACCAATTTCTGTATTGCGGTCCGACAAGGTGCTTCACGATGGCCCAAAAATGTTCGAGTTTTACGAACCGTCTCTGCCAAATTTTCACCATTTTTATAGTAAATTTTAAACATTTAAATGCGTTATTTAAGCGTGTATCGTTCCATTTTTATTAATGGCGTAGTTTCTATTTGTCAAATATCAAAAAATGACAGCTTCAAAAGTGACATCTACCGAAATAGCGCGCTATTCAAAATAACACCTGGTATTGGAAAACCATTTATAATAAGGAAAATTTATATTTACTTCATTCATTTTCAGTCAGAGCATACCACGTAAGCCACCTTGTCTAAAACAAAGCTATCAGCTGACGCGGTTTACGAAAAATCACCTTGTTGCAAATTTCTATGTTAACCATTAACTGGTCCGGTACTCCATGAGTAACATAACTGGTCCGGCGTAGTCTGTGAGACGAGTACGTTTTGAAGCTCAATAATAAAACACAACATAAAGTTATTATTATTTTTTAAAAACATCGATATTATGAACACAAATGAACTATATTTAGTAAAAATACATGCAATTGGGGCAAAGTCTAACAAATTATAAACACAAGAAGAAATAATGTACCACACATCTACAAAAAAAAATGCTTATTCTTTCCGAAAATCATAAAAAAGTGAGAACAAGCTAGTTAACTATTTTTTTTTAAGAATTGATTTGTAAATCATTATATAACCATAAAACTCATAAAGATATGGAAAGTTGAAGGTGGTTTTGTATCCAGTAAGGCCCAAAGTTCACAAGTTTGAGATACAGTTTTTGCAGATTGGATCTGTGCACCCTAAGCGGACTGGATTCTTGCAATAAACGCATAGGTATTTGGTCATCCTGCGTTTGTTGCTAGGACATATATGGCAAATCTTACGTTTTTGGAGAATAAGATTTGTTTCATCATTACTTGGTTGTTCTTCTGGAACTCTAAGTATCCTTCTAATCATGGTTCGTATTTCACGTGGTATATTCATCATTGTTATGCGCCGTTTCATATGATCTTCCACCAATTGCATAGCTAGCTGTTTTCCAAAAACATTTTTTTCTTTTATTATTGGATTGTTTTTGTAACACTGATGAAGAATATCAGAATTTACCGCAGAAATATCCAAGACACGGAAAAAGATTGTCAATGGCCACCTTCGACTACGACGACTGGATGTACTTTTTGAACACTTTTCGCCAATGGAATCAACTCTTCCTTTATTTTCGTTATAAAAGGTGATTATTTCTGGTTTATTAGCTACTTGGTCAGTGTATTCTCTGTCGTGCATGGAAGATATCAGAATTGTGGCTTTTCCAACTTTTCCAACGTGGGAAATTATTGTGCATTCCTCCCTAAATCCATAGAATGTTGATCCAGCAGCTCTTTTGCGATTGGGTAGGAAGGTCTGTGGTATTTCGGGTTTATTTTTTTTAGGGTGCCTACATACGTTAAATTTTTCTTTAGAAGGACGTCCACTAACTGTATTGAAGAATACCAGTTATCAGCTGTTATGTTGCGATTACTGTTGAAGAGCGGCGTTGCTAGGCGTAATATTGCTTGCGTAGGTTTTAAAAGTTTCTTATCTTCGTCACTGAGACCAAAACCATCCGAGTCCTTTCCGCAATAGATATAAGCATTATAAAGATAGCTGTTTCTCGCGTCTGTTAAGCACTGAATTTTAAGGCCATATTTTGCTGGCTTGTTTGGCATCTACATCTTAAAGCGGCATCTCCCACGGAAACTTACCAGCATTTCGTCTACAGTAGCAGATTGCCCTAATCCATATAAACTTTGGCAATTCTCTATAAAACTGTTAAACACGAAGGATATAGCTGCAGCAGGGTCATCCTTTTTGCGTTCTTCTCTATCTTCTCGATTATCAAATCTTATCGCAGCCAGAAGGACAGCAAATTTTTTCTTACTGCGAACTGCTCTGAATATGTCCCTTCCAGTTCCATCTGTTGCAAATAGGTGGTGTTTTGAAACAGCAGAATATTTTTCACTCATCGAATTTAGCTTTTTGTTAGTGCACTGCATAATATGTTCAAATATATTGTCACTTAAAAGTAAGCCCCAAATAGCTAGCGGATCTGCAGACTCACCAAGCATCCTTGCCTTTGATTTCAGTATGGGAACTTTCATCACAATGTTATGTTTCCGGACTTTAGATGATGGATGAACTTCTGAAGTACACCACCTATACCGATTTTTGCCATATATATATTTCTTTTCACTTTCCGTTGAGTCCACTTCATCACTGTCATTGTCCTCCTCACATTCAGATAATTCCGAGTTAGTGTCATGCTCTGACTCAATATTATAGTCGTCCGACACATCGTCTATATCACTACCACTATCAGTGTCTTAGTTATTCCACTTAGAGAGAGTTTCTTCAGGCCCAGCCATAACTCACTATATTTGAAACACGCACTAAAGTAACGTAAAGGGTCCGGCGTAGTCTGACAGACTACCGCGCAAATACAGGGTGGCTGATGAATTTTGCTACATTAAGAAACTCAAATAACTTTTTTTTTAGTGTATGGAATTCATTTATTTTTTTTTCAAGTTGTTCATTAAATTTTATTAAATGTAGCTTAACTAGTTTTAAAAATAATAGAATTTAAATGCCCCCCATGCTCGTTGACACAAGTGCGGCATCTTAGTAAAAAGTTGTTCATTGCTGCTTTGAGAGTTGCGACAGGAATAGCCGCAATTGTTGCCCGAATGGATTGTTTTAGTTCATCCAAATTTGTTGGCTTTGTTTTATAAACTTCTTGTTTACATAAACCCCACAAGAAAAAGGCAGGTGCAGTAAGGTCAGGCGACCGGGGGGGGCAACGAAATTCGGAGTTTCTTGAAATCAGTTTATTGGGAAATTTTCGTCGCAACTCTGTCATAACAGTCTGGGCTATGTGAGACGTTGCCCCATCTTGTTGAAACCACACAGAGTTGAAAGGAATTCTCTTTCGGCGTAGTTCTGGATAGAAAAATTCTTTCAGCATTTTCAAATAACGGTCTCCAGTAACCGTAACGGTGTGACCATTTTCTTCAAAAAAATAAGGCCCGACAATACAGCGTGAAGAAACCGCACACCACACTGCCACGCGAAGAGGATGCAATTCCGTCTCGTGGAGTATCTGTGGGTTAGAAGTACTCCATATTCGACAATTTTGTTTGTTCACATTGCCATTTAAATCGAAATGGGCCTCATCAGACATGAAAAGGCAGTTTAACATGTTTTGGTCTTCTTCCACCATTTGCAGGATCTTCTGGCAAAATTCCAAGCGAATCGGCAAGTCTGCTGCATTCAGTTTGTTAACCATTTGAATTTTGTAGGGAAATAAGTCTAAATCTTTGTGCATTATTGTTTGCAAAGACTGTCGGCTGACACCAAGTTGCGCAGATAAGCTTCTTGTTGAAACCCTTGGATTGCTTTGTGTAGCTGCAGCTACAGCAGCGATCGTTTCCTCCGTCCGAACTGGTGGGTTTCGATGATAAGGCCTTCTTGCGACTGTTCCTTGCTCAGCAAAATTATTCACCAGTCTCATTATGGTCCATCTGCTCGGGGGATCGCCGCCAAACATCCGCCTGTACTCTCTCTGTACCAAAACTACGGACTCCAGTGCGTGATAGCGGCGGACTATCCAAATTCTTGTTTGCGTGTCCCAGTTATCCATTTTAATAAATTTTAAAGATCAATCTGCAAATTAAAACAAAAATGGAACAGATAACTTAAAAAGAAAAAAAGTCATTCAATTTTTTTTTGGTAGCGGCTTTCATCAGCCACCCTGTATAATCGTTCCTAACTTAGAGTATAACTGAACAAAATCGACAGAAATGTGACTATTTTTTAATGACCAATAGGGGAAGGAATAGGCGGAGCGACCCGTATGTAGGTGGTTCCAGTAGCAAATAAACAGGATTTGCTTATATGACGTAGTCTCTCAGACGACGCCGGACCAGTTAAGGGTTAAGGCTAATGAATTTCCATTTATATGAAACTTTGGCTGCATTTATTTATTTATTCCGGCTTCAGAATAGAATAAAGAGGATAAATTGCGCTTTGTTGGGAAAATAGTGAAAAAATAGATGTTAAAGGAAGAAAACGTATTATTTGATTACAATTAAGTTCCATTAAACACAGCTGATCAAAAGGTTCTATTAAATCCAAATCACAGGAAGAATACGCTTGGAAAATCAGTTTAAATAACATCCGGAAGGTTTTAATGTAAATAAACCGAAAAAGTTGGCAGATTCTTTAAATTTGCATTGGTGGGTAACTGCCCTTTACAGCAACACTGTTCATTCACAATGAAATGTATTGCGATTTGTAATCAAAACAAAACCAACTTTTTTAGGTTAAAACACGCGCTGTTTTCGCAAATAGAAACCTTTAGTGCTTATCGTTTAAATAATTGAAATAGACAATGGACGAGGAGGAATTAACGTTACCTGCGGATACATTGCAAATACTCAATGATTTTCTGCAAGAGAAGGCACAACGCGAACGCGAAGAGTTAGATCGTATAGAAAACCAAGCCGGCACAGAAGCAATGTTCGAGGAAGATTGGGTATGCTGCTGGGATTAATACCTAGTAGGATTCACGACTTATATTTCAATATTTTCAGCAATTGAGTCAGTTTTGGTACAGCGAATCAACCAAACAAGCGCTTGGAAATGTAATAAGAAAACTGCTGGCGGAACAAGAAAGTAAGGCAGACAAGCTGAGTTACCGCATAGCACTACTTTCCTGCCCATCACTATACGACACAGTGAAGCAAGTGCACGGAAATGGTAATTGTAGACCAGCAAATTATTGTAGTTTGTTAAAATTTACCACTCTTTTCATTCGTTTAGTGAAAATCTTCGAGTTCGATAAGCGCTTCTCAGTCTATGGTGACGATTTTGTGTTCTATGATTTTAACAGCGCAGACGAAAGTGGCTACTTGGAAGAATATAAAGACACATTCGATATTATTGTGGCCGACCCACCATTTCTATCTGAAGAATGTATTATGAAAATCTCTAAAATCATAAAAAAATTGCAGAAATCGAGTACAAAAATAATATTTTGCTCCGGCGCCATTGTAGAGCCATGGCTCACACAAAGTTTACAGCTGAAAAAGTGTTGCTTCGAGCCAGCGCATGAACGTAACTTGGGCAACGAGTTTGTTTCGTATGCGAATTTCGAACTTGACAATTACGTGCATACATAATTTAGAATTAAAGGTATTGTAGTATAAAATAAGTTTAATAAAAATAAATTTAATTTATTTATACACTGATTGAAATTTTTCAATCGGTGAGAAATATTATCGGGGGAAAAAGTGCTTGCAAAAATTTACAGATAAACTAGGCGATCTTAATTTAAACATTTATTCACTTTGACGCTGCATCAGCTTCCTTGCGTTGCTGCACCAATTCGCGCAAGCCATCCTCTTGATCTTTCAATGACTTCACTAAGAATTCCTTCTTTTTGTTGAGCAGCTCAATGGCCTTATCACACTTTTCCTGCTTACTCTTGAGATCAGTACGCATATGATCTACATCGGTTAGGACAAACATGCGTCCCACGGAAAGGTAGACTCTGGAATTAAAAAAAAAAAAAAACAAGTTAGTCTGTAACAAACAATAAGGCTGACAGGCTGAAGGCATTCATGTGAATCGGATGCGCTTTTATTAGAGCTTCTCTGATGCAAGAAGCCAAACAAAGTTTGAGACTGTGCATCACTTATGCAGCATGATTACATTAATGCATTTAATGACATTCTACATTATGACTTTGCCAAACCTTGTGTCATCATTCAGATCGCTCGTGCCCTTTTCGGTTAGTTCATATTTTTGTTTCCCATTTTTCACCATACTGCATTTCATATCGATCATGTTCATTTTTTTGGTAGTCTCGATTTTGTTAATTTGCATTTCGGTAAATGCCTGGAATGGAAGCAATTATTTAGTGAATCACAGTTAGCAGCAGCGGCAAGCACCGCTCCTTGAATGTTAGATTGCTTAACAATTGAGCTAATAAATGCATACCTTCTTTAATTCCATATCCATCTGAGCCATTTTTAATTCGTTGTTTATGTTAAGCTTTGTCTGTACAGAGTTTTATTTATTAAATTGTGCTATTTTAGTATAAATTGCTCCACCTGCAAATTTTATTCCTTTCATACACTAAAAAAGCACAATGACATTTCCCCTTTCTGCTGTCAACATTCGCGATAGACGCACTGTGAATGGCTCTATATATAGAGTAAGAGATGTCATATTGTAAGGGGTGACCTGTTTTTTCCGCACTTGTAAGTGCAGATGATGCAAATATTTGATGAAGTTTTATTTAACATTTTCAGTTACTGGTGGAGTGTAATTATTTTATTATTTTTTAAACGCAAAGCCAATGTTAAGTAAATGATTTGTTGCATATATTTCTAGAATTTACTCTTCATCCCCAACTTTTCCATTTTACGTCCTAGCAATTTTACATTTAGCTTATGCATACACAGAAATTGCCCGTTTAGGAAGAGCACTGGTATATCGTGACGGTACAATCTTAGAAAACGGAGATTATCCTTTTGCGTAATATTAACCTTTTCTAGCTCATATTGTCCATCGAAATGCATTTCCAGCTCTGTAACCAGTTCGTCACACAGTGTGCAGTCATCCTTGGTATATAAGGTCAGTACAGGTAACTTGTTGTTGGCGTGCTCCGTATTGTATGAGCTGAAATTTAAATTGAATGAAAAAAAATGAAAAATTATATTTTTAAACTTATGATTAAATTATTGTATAGAAATATTATTCTATTAATTATATATGTATATATATAATTGGCGCGTACACCCTTTTTGGGTGTTTGGCCGAACTCCTCCTCCTATTTGTGGTGTGCGTTTTGATGTTGTTCCACAAATGGAGGCACCTACAGTTTCAAGCCGACTCCGAATGGCAGATATTTTTATGAGGAGCTTTTTCATGGCAGAAATACACTCGGAGGTTTGCCATTGCCTGCCGAGGGGCGACCGCTATTAGAGAAATGTTTTTATTAATTTTGCTTTCACCGAGATTCGAACCAACGTTCTCTCTGTGAATTCCGAATGGTAATAACGCACCAACCCATTCGTCTACGGCGGCCCCTCTATTAATTATAGAATCATGAATTATTATTCTATCAATTATATAATAATTGAATCGTTTTAAACCTACATTTTCTGTAGTAAAAGTGCTGCTGCACTTCCGTTTCCATCCGTTATTGCCGCACAGCCTATTTGACCGGGTTGTAGAGCATGTGATAAGTGTGTTACTAAACGCGCGCCTGACATTGCTATCGGATTACCCATGCACATAGCACCACCATGTGCATTCACTTTTTCCGGATTCAATTCCAACTCTTTCATTGCAGCCAAAGTCACCGCAGAAACACAGTCATCAATTTCCCATAGCGAAATATCATCTTTTGTACAGCTAACTTGTTCTAGTAGTCGTTTGATGGCCAAAGCAGGTGCCATTAAAATTTCATTTGTTTTTGATTCATTGTACCCTATTATCCTGGCTAAGGGTTTCAAATTCCACCGCCTCGCCATTTCGTTTGTAGTTAGCACTAAAGCAGCTGCACCATCACCGCAAATGGAACCGTAGTTGTTCTCTTGCTCCGCCAATGTATCAGGCAATGGGCGCAAATCATCTTCGGTCACAATAATTGGCAATCGTGATGCTTGCATTGCCCGTAATGGCACTAGTTCTGAATCGAACAAACCAACGCTATAAGCTCTGCGCATACGCCCATATGATTCCTTTATATACTTTATGCATTCGTCTTTGGTAATGTCTAAGGCCATATTTTGACTTTTGTCTGGATTTTGTATCATACCATCTGCAACCAACCCATCTTGCATAATCACATCTCCCGAGTGCAGGCAAGTGCGTGGCATATAATAGGGTACATTTGACAAGCATTCCATGCCACCAGCTATTGCCGCATCTGCCAGTCCTAATTTGACTGCCTGAGAGGCAAACATAATTGATTTCATTCCCGTTACACTGGACGCACTCACCGTTGTGCAGCAGACATGCTTTGACAAACCGGCTAAAAGTGTGGCTTGACGCGCTGGCGCTTGACCAGTGCCGGCCGTTAAGACATTACCAAAGTATACTTGTTGCACGGCATTAGGAGGTACGGCGGATTGTTTGAGTGCAGCATCAATAGCCACAGCGCCCAATTGAGTTGCAGGGAATGGCAGATGTTGTCCAGTGAAGCCGGTAATAGGAGTACGTACTGCCGACGCAATCATCACAGCGTTGGGATCATTGCGACGGATATCGGTGAGGCACCGTGTCACAATGGAATGTAATTTTTTCTAGAAATGTCATCACAATTCAGTTTGAAATACACAAGTTCGTAAAGTAATTTTCCCAGTTACCACCAATTTTCGACGAAATCTGTGCATTCTTGTTGTTTACTCGGTTCTTCTTCTTCACAGCAGCTTAATTCACGTTGTGATTTCTCAATCAGCGGTGTTGATTTGTAAAAGATTGCATTTCCGGAAGTCTATGAAATTTTCATGTCCTGGATGTTAATTTTGAATTTTTAAAAGTTCTGTTAAAATATTTCCTATCTGCATTTACATCATGATTCAATTATTGGATCATACACTTACACAAAATTAAATGTGTGCTCATTCAGTCAGTGCTTAAGGGGGAAGTCTACTGTGAATTTTTCAAAAAATCGATTTTTTTTTTTATTAGCTTAAAAAATACTTTGAACCCTCTTAAATAAGGTACAATATGTGTTACAGCTGGCTAAATTTTTCTTCGTTGAAATTTCGACCTTTTCCCGAAGCGCTCCAAAGCGCGTACCTGCGGCACATGAAACTTTAAACGCATTTTTCTCGAAACTAAGTTTTTGTATACGGTGTACACGATATCTCGAGTTCTAATAAATGAATCAGCTTAAAAATTTAATTATATATTCTCTGTAATAGTGTCTCTCGTCTGACATAGGATTTTTTTGATATCGTTATTTGTTAAATTGTTATAAACAATAGTAACATCAATTTTAGGCAAAAAAAAAGAAAAAAATTTCAAGAATTTTTTTTCAACGCCAAAATTTTTTATCGACATAATCCTACGTCAGACGAGAGTCAATACTATGTATATGATAACAATATTTTGTTTTTCTGTTTTAGATCACCGAAACGTAAGATTTCATATACACCGTTTAGGCACCTAAGAAAAGCGGACATGCGCTTTCAGAAGTGCCACAGCGGCCATTTTGAATATTTTGACTTAAATTTTTTTTTTCAAAAACTTAAATATATAATAAAGATAAGAGTTTAAATAGATTTTATGTACGAGCAATATTTTGTTAGAAATAAAATCCGGAAAATAAGCTTGTTTTTTCCCTTGTCACAGTAGACTTCCCCCTTAAGAAGTAGCAGCGAAAACTGCTAGCCGACAGATTTAATAACTCTTGACAGCCGAAGAAGACATCGATCCAATGGTAGCCTTAATTGATTTTCTCTCCAGCTCGTTCAATACCAAATACATATATTTAGTTTACTTGAACTTTAATTGCAAAAAATACTTCCAACAAGGAGCAGCTGAAAATATTTTCCTTCTCGAGCAGACATTTGATCACTTCAACAAATAAAAATACAGTACTTAGGAACCGGCAATAACTCCTATACCAAAGTCAGTCGTCAAGTTTAAAGAGGCATAGCTTTTTCCAACAAGTGGATGAAGTTTCTCGTATCGCCCAAATATCACTTAAATTATGACTCGTTTATATCAATACCAGGTAATCCAGGAGATTTTCGAAGAGAAATTACCCATGAGAAATCTTCTGGAATACGACATCAGAAATACAGCATATTAAAATGCAAGTAACTAACGAGGGCTAAAAATACTTACAATAACTTGGCACCTGCCGTAGCCGAGTGCATTCAAAAATAGAAGCGATTTATATACCAAAATTTAATGGGCTATAAAACTCTATACCCAGAAGTATTTTAAACAACTTCAAATTATGATGAAATACCTATATATGTTGTATTTTTTTTTTTTTTTTAATTTTATCCAAAGCTCGAAATAGTGTGATCTCTATTTTGTATAAAATATTAATAAATAGCCCAAACTTGGAAATATGTCGCACTGCTATTATTGTTGTCGCCACTGTATACAGCTATCACAATTCGTTACGTACATATGTATGTACAGGGTCTTTCGAAAGACGTGTCTAGTTGTTGTTTTCAAAATTAAACATGTACAAATTTAGATTTTTTCAGATTTCACAATTTTTAATCAAAATACGGCTTTTAACAATTATATGTGAAAAATGGCATCATTTAAATATCCACCATGAGCTCGTCCACAGGTAAAATTCGCCAAACAGACGGTTCATAAATGCTCCTCCTCTTTTGGTGCTGCTCTTTTGAATTAACTCTTAACCTAACACTCTTCTCTTTCAACCTGTTTCCTGGACTTACCGTTAGATTACCTCGCTGATAAAACTCGACAGTTTGACCAAGTTCACTGCAACAACAGCGACCAATACTAAAATCATAAATGACAATATTTAGTGAGGCATCCATGTATGTATATAGACAGGTTACTACAACAACAACAGTAAATATTAGAAGTTGCAATAAAGCATAAATAGGAGGAGGAGCTCGGCCAAACACCCAAACAAGGGTGTACGCGCCAATTATATATATATATATATATATATATATATATATATATAATAAAGCATAAAATGCTGACCAGATATGCGGCAATGTTGGATTAACTCACTAATTCTAGGTGTTAATGACCGTGAACCCATTACTAATTAACTGTTTAAACGGTTCATGGTTGATGACAGTAAGTGTGCACATTCACACATATTTTGGTACATGTGTATGTATGTACATGCATACATACATTTTACCTACAAAAGGTCTGTTCATGAAGCAAATAATTTGTAACAATTGTAACAATTTGTTGTTGTAAAATTTTTTTGTTGTAACAATTGTTACAAATTATAAAGTTTTGGTGTTCATATATCCAAAAAACTTGCAAAGTAGGGGAAAGCGAGAGAGCAAAATCACATTCCATTTTGAGGGGGAATTGCAAGTTTTTATTGTTTAATTTTTATGATGATGAAATGGGACAAATTATTGTGGGCAAAATAAAATCATGTGATGTTAAGCTCGTTGTTCAAGAGGAAAATCGAAACCTCCGTGTTGGTTCACTGATATAGCAAACCTAAGTATAATGAAGCGAGGAAAACCAACTCTATAAAGACTGTCAACGCAGATTTAAGTATGCCATTAGGGCAGTAAAAACGGCGTCTTGGAGAAATTTATGTCAAAAGATAGAAAGCACTTCTGAGACCAGCAAACTCAGGAAAGTAGTTACCTTATGAAAGAGGACGGCAATTGGACAACTAATAGTGAAGAAACACTAGAATTATTAATGCAGACACACTTTCCACGTTGTCTATGCAATAAAGACGGTAGAACTCATGCTATAGTTTACAATGAAGGTCCCCAAATAGATTTTATAACGGAGGATAATATAAAATTTGCCATCGGCAGTTTCAAACCTTATAAATCACCGGGACTAGATGGAATTATCCCCGGTGACCTGCAACACACAATAGGTATGATTGCACCTAGACTCGCCTCAACTTTTGAGGCAGCAATACGACTTAATTATGTACAGTGGCTCACAGCTTATTTCGTGTGGCTGTATGTTAAACTAAAGAATTGTAAAATTATTTTTATTTGATTTACTTTAAAACAAATTTAAATGCACAATCAAAGATAAATTATTTCTAATTACAAACATGTATAAATGCATTCAAATTTTTTCTGCTTTAGTAGAATATTTACAACAAAAACAGAATACTAGGTAAATTGACGTCACAGCTTATTTCGTGTGTTCACTTTTACCGTTATCGGAAATTTGTTTTGCATAGTATATTAGATTATATCCTTATTTAGTTTACACATTGAAAGTAAAAATACCGTGATGGGTCGTCGTACGTCGATTGAAAAGCGCCTATTAAAGATTACGCATTACAAAAAAGGAAAGTCGCAGAAAAAAATTGCTGAAATTGTAAATTTAAGTACTTCCACAGTACAGTACATTATTCAACGCTTTTCTCGTGAAGAAAGAGTGGTTGACAAAGCCCGCCAAGCTCCAAACAAAATTTTTACAGAAGCTGATGAAAGGTGGATATTAAGAAAAATTAAAAAAGACCCACGAATTAGTGCGCCAGCTTTGACAAAAAGGGTTGAAAAAGTACTTGGTAAGCATGTAATCCTGAAACAATAAGAAGAATTCTGCGCAAAGTTGATTTCCATGGTCGTACAGCTCGAAAAAAACCGTTTGTTAATGAGCGTAACAGAAGATTAAGGGTGGAGTTTGCCGAGTTCGCCGACGAAAGCAAATTCAACCTCTTTGGTTCCGATGGAAAGTCTTTCGTTTGGCGTAAGCCCAACGCGGAGCTGGACCCGAAGAATCTGCGTGGTACAGTAAAACACGGTGGGGGCCATGTAATGGCTTGGGGCTACATGTCAACAGCTGGTGTCGGAAACTTGGTTTTTATCGACGAAATTATGGATAAAACAGTTTATTTGAATTTATTAAAAAATAATTTACTACAAAGTGCTGAAAAATTAGGCATTCGGGACAGGTTCAGGTTCTATCAGGACAATGATCCGAAGCATAAGTCGGAATTAGTGCAACGGTGGCTTATATGGAATTGCCCTCATGTGGTAAAAACGCCAGCACAATCACCTGATCTCAATGTAATTGAGAATTTATGGAATATTCTGGATCAAAAAATTAGAAAACATAACATAAGCAACAAACAAGATCTAAAAACAGCATTGCAAGTGGAGTGGGAGAAAATATCTCCTGAATACACTGGAAAACTTGTTAGCTCCATGCAATCCCGGTTAAAAGCTGTATAAAAACAAAAAGGCTACTCTACAAAATATTAGATTAGTAAAAACTTAATAAATTAAAAAAAAAAAATCATGTTTTTTCTAGTTTGGTTAAGCACACGAAATAAGGTGTGACGTGGATTTACTTATAATTTTGATTTTGCTGTAAATATATTACTTAAGAAGAAATAATTTAAGTTTATTTATGTATGTTTGTAACAAGAAATAATTTATCTTTGAATGTACGTTTAAGTTTTTTTCTAAATAAAGTTTATGCAAAAATATTAAACTTTTTTATTTTGATAAACGGGCACACGAAATAAGCTGTGAGCCACTGTATATCCCCAAGAAATGGGCTGAAATAAAAGTGGTCTTCATTCCCAAAGCAGGAAAAACCACACATACGAAAACGAAGGACTACAGGCCGATTAGCCTATCATCCTTCCTGTTAAAAACATTAGAGCGATTGCTAGATGGGCACATCAAAGGAAAGATTAGCCACAAGCTATCACCTTCTCAACATGCATACAGCAAAGGCAAATCAGTAGAGGCAGCGCTCCACTCGCTAGTCGACACGATTGAGAACTCATTTCACTATAAGGAATACACTCTTGCTGTCTTTCTGGAGATCGAGGGTGCTTTCAATAACATACACCCGGAAGCAATGACCAAATCGCAATCACTAAGCTCGTTGTCCAAGAGAAGAGGAGGGATATTTTTAGTGGAATCACCACACACGTAGTAGCGACGGTTACTATATGGTGCGAAGGCATTTTTAACCCAACCTCACCGCCAAAAAAAATAAAAATAAAAAAAAGCTCGTTGTTTTGCATGATATTTGCTTTTTTTATTTGAGTACGAGGTAGCTGAATTGAAGAAATGTTGACTTTTTGTGATATTTCCCGCCAATAATTTAATTTATAGGGTGGGCCTTGTAAAATTTGATTTTTGAATCGGCTATAAAAAAAACTAATCAATATTTTTTCAAACTTTTTTTTTTTTTTTGAAGATTGAACATTGTCATTTATGAATGAAAAATAATATCGTTCAAATGAGTGCCACGACTGGCTTTACAGTAGGCCATTCGATCAACCTAATTTTTAAGCACATTTTCGATTGTTTGACATGCCATTTGTGTTACCATTCTCAAAAAATAGGTGGTTCAAAAAGCAAACGCTATATGGCCCACCCTGTATAAACAGTTAAAATTGTCAATTGATTTTTTTTTATTTTTTTATTTTTCTAAGAATACACACAGAAAATTTAATATCGTTCCGGACATGATTCAATTATTAAAGGTTTGCTCACTTATGACATTAGAATTCTGACACTCCCTTACAAAAGGTCGCATTTAAAAAGGATGAAGAAAATGGAAATATTAATAACTTTTTGCTTAAAATGGTAGCAAAATAGTCCTTTTTTAGTTAAATTATAAAAAAATATATAGTATAAACGGAAATTGCTAAGTATGATATTAAAAAAATTGTTGTGAATTAATTTTTAAATTCAAAACTGATCACGAAATATCGAACTATTATGTTACCTAAGTATGACCTTGAATTCTCTTATAGAAGAAGCGAATTCAGCATGAATTTGGTTGACTAAAAACAAACTCTGAACATACTCACGGCGCTTTACTTTACCAAGCCTTGCCCACGTAAGTTTGGAGTTTTGACCTCCCAGTCAAGAATATTCTTACATTCATAAATACTTAACAAACTACCTGCACCTATTTAAACTAATTATTATTATATCGACGGCAGCTGCCGTAGTCGAATAGCTTGCTGCGTCACTACCATTTGGAAGTGCAAGGATTCAAAGCCCCGGGCATGAAACACCAAACGATAGGAAATGTTGTTTGTAATACCGGTCGCTCTTCGGCGGGCAATGGCAAACCTCCGAGTGAATTTCCACCATAAAAAAGCTCCTCATAAAAATCATTCTGCCATCCGGAATCTGTGATTAAATTTATATTGCTAAATGAGCTCTTGTTGGTAACTCATGTATTTTTAAAGTAACCTAGTAAGTACTTTCCCAACCTATATTTGAAGGGCATCAGGCTTCAATTGTCAAAACGTCCATCTTTCACGTTCATTGCCCCAAAAATATGCGCTATCATATCCTGATTTCAGCTGTATGTCAGGATGTTTTCCATATCGTTTTAGTTATGGAAATACCGAGCAAGTTCTTGTGCTTAAAAACCCTTTTCAAAGCAAAATTTTTTTACTACAAATTTTATTTTTCTTCCACTTTTGATAAAAATTTCTAAAGTTAGCAACCCATTGTCTTGCTAAGGGAGCCGATTTGTCAAGAGGAAATGAGAAAGCTGCTTACTGAGCAAACCTTTTATTATTGAATCATGGTTCCGGAGAACATTTTCGAAGTTACACCCAAATTTGAAAAGGCGTTTCAGAGTGCTTTTCAAACTTTAAATTCGTTTTTCTCAAAATGGTGTTTTCAAAGTCGGTGACCAACATTGCTCGACCGATCAGTCTCAAATTTTAACACGAGCTTCTTAAATATTTTTTAGTAATTAATAGAAGATTATTTTACACCGATAAATACTTTTTTTATAAACAATTTAAGGCAGAAATTTTGTTCAAAAATCGATTTTTCTCAAAAACCGCCATTTTGTCAAAAAAATTTATTTTGCCTATTCCTTCCATTAATTACTAGATTTAACATGACTTTAACGAAATCTATTTGGTTTTTTAATTTCAGACGATTCAGTTCAGAGATATAGTGGTCACCGCAGTGGTCTTTTTTGAGAGGAGCTTCCGGAGATCAGCTGTAGCTCGTTTCCAAATAAATATTTTTACTAATACTAAATCTTAAAATACAGTTAACAGATATAATATATTAAATTTGTGTATAAATTTTTAGATCAATAAATTTAAAAGTTTTCTCAGAAAAAATTCTGGGAAATACGCTTCTTTTCGGCCTTCTCACTGCATATAACCCCTTAACCCTTTCGCGATATTGTTGCCATATGGCAACAGTAAACTTTAAAAGGTCGTCAACACTCTCTTGTAAAAAATATCAACTTTTGAAGTGAAAACTTCTTTAGAATCGTTGGGAGTAATTTGAGGAAAAGTGAAACGAAAAAAGCGACCAACTTGGCTACGAAGCGTTATATTATATGTTGATATAAAAGTAGCGACGAACTAAATAAAAATAACTTTTATTTTTTCTTGTGATTCGAACCAAGGATTTTGGATCGGAAGCTCACACTGCTAGTCACTCGGCTACCGCGCCATGCTGTCGTCGCTGGCCTAAAAGTTATTTAGTTACGAAGCGTTACATTATATGTTGATATAAATAATTTTTGTGAGCGTGTAATTCTCAAAAGGTTTATTAGGTTTATTATTTAAAATGTATTGACTAGGTAGTGTGGTTATCAGCTTAACATCTGATATATCCTCCATCGGAGGACAACAAATGTTAAATTAATTTTTGGAAATGCGCGGAGTGTTTTAGGGGCTTGCTCCGCCTCTGCCACGGGTTGACCCGGTATTGCAGTACCGCCGGGATTTCAGCCTAGAAGAAATATACTAATACATTTAGCTTTGGTGGGAAGAGACATAAATTTTTATATGAATACAAGTAGACGAAAATGGAAGAAATTTGTAAGTCTGTTTCTTCGGTCCGTTTGGGTATTTTTTTTGACAACATCGAAACCAAAGCATTTGTATCATATTTTATCTATCATAAGCCACTCGTAGCATTTGTTGAAATTGAAAACATTGAGGATGAATAATGATAAAATGAAGAAAATAAAATATGAACTTTATAGCAATATTATAATGAACCTATAATTATCCCGCTCCTAATGCTGCTTTCGTCTTATTCTCTCTCAGTTTGTTTTACGGAAGGTTTCACTTCTATCAAGTCTAACCGTTAGACTGGTATTTTTTTTTTGTTATTATACATATTTTCAAAAATTGAAGTTAAATGGTTAAACAGAAATAAAATAAATAATAACCGCTCATTATATATGGGTAATACAACATTTTTAAATAAAGCCTTCTGGCATATATCACTTCACTCTGAAATTTGTATTTTGCATTTTTAGATTTTTGAGGCATTTTGGGCAAATGTTTTCAACAATTTTTGAATAAAGTTTATAGAAAAATGTTCAATCTGTCATTTGGCATATAAATATTTTTTCGCTCGCTGCTTTAAAAGCTGTGCTAATTTTTAAAACTAAGCTTGTTGCCATATGGCAACAAATTTGTCGTAAGGTGTTAACTTGCATTAGATTGCAGAAGAAGTTTATTTGCAATTGAAACCAATACAAAACATTTGTTGCCATATGGCAACATTAAAAAAAAGCACTTAAAATAAAAAAAAGAATTTATTTGTATTGTTATTGGTCCTAAAATAAATACTCAGACAAAAATTTGGATTTTTTGGATGGCGCAATAAAAAGATGTAGCGAAAGGGCTAAGCAGCTGTTCGTAAAATTTGCAAATTGTTACTGGTTTGGCGTTTTTGTACTTTTTTTACCATTTTTCTCTTTGTGAGCGAATTCTCGGAGATTGAGTTTATTGCAATTTACTGTAGAGTTTTTAAATGAACAAACCTATTGTTACTTAAGTAACTTTTTTTCCTCACATACACAGCTACTTGGGAATACATACATACTTACATATGCAGATATTTACATTTTCTAGACATTTTCTATTGAAATATCCAGTGAACTCGTAAATTCTATGTGAAAACAATACAAAAAATATTTTGAAAAATTTTTATTTCCTGTGTTTTGATGTACAATTACATATCTGTTTGGCTTATCCAATTCAACGTCGGTCGAATATTGAGACGTATTCGCGCTCCACTTTGATTTCAAATTTCGGCAACGCAGTTTTCACCAAACTGCACATGTAAGTATGTATATATGGCTATTTTGAAAATTGTTTCCATTCTCTCTAATCCTTTCTCCATATGCGTATGTGGGTATATGCAGCCCCCTTGAAGGCATTGAAGACATGCCACATATTACGGTGAAGCGTAGGAATTTACTTCGACTGGATGACAATGCCATAATGGGGATTTGGGGAAAATTGGAGCCAATCGATCGGGTGCAATTGGCTTTTACCTGCAAACGCTTCCGCAAGATATTCGAGGTGCGTGATGCGCCACGTTATACATCATACAGAATGGAGAACCTTTGGCCAATGTCGGTTAAAGATATTGAAAGCTTTGCAAAACTTGTGGGTCCCTTAATACATGAGTTGCGCGCCAACACGCCGTGCGTGAATAATTTGCGAGCAAAGAAGTTTCTCATGGGCATAACTAGAAATTGTGAACTCTTGCGTCGCGTTGTCTTCCAAGGGGTTCGTGTGACATTTCAACTGTTTCAGTTGTTTGCAAGTGCGAAATATCTAGTAGAGTTATATTTACAAAACTGTAAACTATCCGACAAGGATGTGGAGATGATCTCGATGCTTTCGAATTTGATCATACTCGATTTATCCAAGAATAATGAAATCAGTGGTATGAATTGTTAATTTTTATTTTTTATTTTTAACTGCGCATCTAAAATTATTAATAAAACTTTTCATTTAAGGCAATGGTCTTCACAATCTGACGAATTTACGCGCTCTCTATTTGTCCGAATGTAAAAATTTGGACCCGATTAACTTGGTGCATGTCTTCAAACGTGCTAAATCCCTTTGCATACTCGACATTTACCAGCCCTACTCGAATACTAATCTTGTGCCGATTTTCCCCGAACTCGGCCGCTATTGCCTCAATTTGGATAAATTGCGTGTGACCTTGCCGGAACATCGACGCTATGAGTCGCTCGCACGTTTGCCCAAATTGACGAAGATTTTCGCATACGGCTGTGTACGCCGATTTCTCGTCGATTTGCGTAACCATCGAGCGCATCATATGCAAGTGATTTTCTTGAATACCCAGCAGCAGGTGGCAGTAGATGGGACATTTATGCTTACGCAATTTCGTGAGTTGAAAAAATTGGCTTGTGATGGTGACTTCGAGTTCACACCTGGCTGCATTGATGGCTTTGAGAATCTACGCAAACTTACGTGCCTTAATCTCTACAAACCAGATGCCTTGACGCCAAAGGATGTGCTGACGCTATTGAAGAAATGTCCGAAGCTACAGTTTGTGCAATTATTCTTCAAGGCCTACATCACTGAGGCATTTATATTCGAGTTGATTGGGGTGTTGGAAAAACGAGCGGTGAAAGTGAATTTTGTATTGAATTTGCAAAAGACGAATATTCGTCGTGGTATCACAAAGGTCAGTTGAAACAAGTGAAAGAGACGTTTTTATTGCTGTACCTACAGCAACAAAAGCAAACACCACAGAATTAAACATTTGGGGGAGGGAAAACCTTGGTCCGTATATAAAACCGGGTCGTTTCGTTAAAGTAGACCGGACTGACGTTGGAACGACTGAGAACGTGGTATCGGTAAAAAATAGTTAAGTGTACCCATTCCAGCGTCAAATTTTATTCGACCCAGCGCTGTTGTTCCTGCAAATTGACACTGTTAATATCGGTGAAGATTCTACGAAAGATTTTTGGACCTTTGCACGTTGACGACAACGAGTATTGTAGGCGATGGAGCAGTGAGCTGTATGAGCTTTACGGCGACATAGACATAGCGCAGCGAATAAAGAACCAGCGACTTCGCTCACTGAGTCATCTCGTCCGAATGGATACAAACGCTCCGACTCTGAAAGCATTCGATGAGGTACCAGCTGGTGGTAGCCGGGGAAGATGAAGTTCTCCTCTGCGTTAGATAGATCAGGTGAAGAAGGACTTGACTTCACTTGGCGTCCCCAAGTGGAGCCAGTTAGCACAAGATATAACATTTTGTTTAACTCAGCCACAATCGCTTAAGCGGTTATTGCACCCATCAAGAAAAAGAAGATATCGGTAGATTTTTTGTTTCACAGTAAGAGCAATGTGTCCATCTTCGGTTCGGGAAAAGTGTATATATTTTTTATTTTTAATTGGAAATCGGAGCTCTCAACTTTTTATAAAAATTAGATCTTAGTGCAAAAATAATTAAAGAATTCGACCAGGTTTGCGCGTGAATACCATTCGGTTGATCCCTTGTTCGAAGCCCGCTGAATAGGAGCCGCGTCAAAATTGTCAAGGGTGAAAATACTTTGAACAGTTTGGTGAAAATCTGTCAGAATACTGCTATCAGCACAGCCATGGAGTGCCTCCTGATGTCTGCCCTGCAACACCTTCACAATAAGGCCTCCAAGCTCCCAAGAAAAAGAAGATATCGGTAGATTTTTTGTTTCACAGTAAGAGCAATGTGTCCATCTTCGGTTCGGGAAAAGTGTATATATTTTTTATTTTTAATTGGAAATCGGAGCTCTCAACTTTTTATAAAAATTAGATCTTAGTGCAAAAATAATTAAAGAATTCGACCAGGTTTGCGCGTGAATACCATTCGGTTGATCCCTTGTTCGAAGCCCGCTGAATAGGAGCCGCGTCAAAATTGTCAAGGGTGAAAATACTTTGAACAGTTTGGTGAAAATCTGTCAGAATACTGCTATCAGCACAGCCATGGAGTGCCTCCTGATGTCTGCCCTGCAACACCTTCACAATAAGGCCTCCAAGCTCCCGATTAACGAGCAGAGAAAGTTGTTCAGCAAGCAATTCATGCTGGGGTGCTATTGCAATAATCACCCCTGCAAGCACCTGCTAGAGGCTGAGCCATCACCCAGGCGAGCAGAAGACATCTCTTCGACTATAATGACGAACTTCAGGACCAGATACGACTACAACTACTGAATTGGAAAATATATAAACAGATATTAAACGATATTTATTGGGAGTATCTTACCACCGGCCGCCGTAGCCGAATGGGTTGGTGCGTGACTACCATTCGGAATTCACAGAGAGAATGTAGGTTCAAATCTCGGTGAAACACCAAAATTAAGAAAAACATTTTTCTAATAGCGGCCGCCCCTCGGCAGGCAATGGCAAACCTCCGAGTGTATTTCTGTCATGAAAAAGCTCCTCATAAAAATATCTGCCGTTCGGAGTCGGTTTCAAACTGTAGGTCCCTCCATTTGTGGAACAACATCAAGACGCACACCACAAATAGGAGGAGGAGCTCGGCCAAACACCCAAAAAAAATGTACGCTCCAAATATATATATATATATATATCTATCTTACCACCTACCTAAGCCCTCCCAAATCTCGAATGTAGTCACCGGAGTCCAACCACCACCCATTCAGAATAAAAAGCTTCAGCTGCCTACTTGAGACCCGCGTAATTTTGACTAAATTACGTCCTACTTATCCAGAATCGACACTGACGTACTCAATACATGGTATAGGTACGTGGTATATCTGGCATTTGAAGGTAGCCCGCACGATACTAACCATCTATTCACATGTCTTATTAAACTCTTTCATCTAACACCCATCTCCCTCGGAGCCTAACTCATTAAAACAGAAGAGTTAGACGATGACTATTGGTGACTACACCGCACTGGAAGGTCTTAATGAACTGCTATAACAACAATAACAACAACTATGGTGAAAAGAATTCAGAAGTTTGGGCCAACATCAGTCCGTTACGCGGCTCTCAGCGAACATGAAACAATTGACAGACTTGCTGGCATCACTTGGCATGCGACGGCGGTTTGTTTACGATAAAGATGGCAGATTGAAAGATTTGACCATCCAGGCTTTGCCAGCGGAATTGTGCTCGTTCATTTCCCACGACAACGAACTAATAAGAGCAATGGCTGCGTTTAGGTTTTCTTAGAACAGCCATTTAGCGGTCTGATGTTAGCCACACCTTCTGAATTCTCTCCACCATTCTTGAAGTGACAGTAATTATGAGGATATAAATACAAGTCGTTGCGATGGTGTACAACCGACTGTCGGGGAAAGTTATCATTCTTGTTCTGACGTTATTTTGCGCTTTCTTTTTCGTTATTTTATGATATGAAGTATGACGATTTACATCTAAAGTAGGACTCGATTTCACAGTTTAGTAGTAGATATGCCACTCAAAATCACAATCTGCCATGGCGATCATAGTTTTAGATATCAAATCAGTCAGATTAGGATTACGTAGCCATGGTGCCAAATATCATTTCAAAACCACGTAAAGGCATAAATCAATTTCGATAGCTTGAATGACTTTGTCATATATCCTCAAAAGCTGTACTGTGCTCGAAGGCATAGAAAAACTCAATATTCAATATTTCACTAAACCGAAAATCGCAAACAGACACACAAATTATATAAGAATGTAAAGAAAATGTACTCCATTTTACTACAATATTTTTTCAGGATCCACGGTACCTTGCTGCAAAGGATACATTGAATATTGTATTTAATGGCCAATGGGTTGAGTGGGATAGATAGGTTTCTTGGTTCGATGGTAAAATTTAATAACTCTGTTTATATATTTTCAAATGTTTCCTTTAGTTTGGTCTTACATTTTAAATATTATTTAACTATTTATTTTGCCCAACTGTAATAGTTGTTTTAAGCGTAACCACTTGTGTAAAATAAATTGACTCATTATCTTTTATAAAAAAATGGCAACAAAATATTTGAATATCGTAAGTTGAGATCAATGATTGGTCTAATCATTAAATTGTCTGGGCTCTACTTAGCAGTTTCACCACTCACGTAATGTTTAAAAATACAACAACGACAACAAGAACAAGCAGACTCATAGCAGTAATGTAGAGAGGTATGTGATAAACTGGACTGGAGTCTCTGAGTGCAATAAACCAGCTATTGCACTTAGCCGTTATTCCACAAGTAAACTTTGGCAAGAGGCCTGGTTTTGTAATAGAGCAGAATGGCTGGCAGAAGGGTTGAGAAACCGATTACCACGCATATAATTTGTTTACAGGTGGATCCAGATGACGAAAGGAGTAGAAGCGATAGTCTTTTGCCCGCAGTTTGATCTCCAAAAGTATTTCAGGCTTCCTAATCACTGTAGCATATTTCAAGCTGAACTCTATGCAGTAACCAAAGCAACTGAATTAGTATTGGAATTTACCCCCCTTGACACTCGAACAAATATCTTCATCGATAGTTAAGCCACTATTAAAGCAATAATGGATATAATGACTAGCTCGGAATGCGTGCAACACTGTAGAACCAAAATGGACGAGCTGTGTGAGAATAGGCCGGTGACAATTTACTGGGCACCAGATCACGAGGGAGTAGGAGGAAGTGAGGGAGTTGACGAGCTTATTAAGGCAGGCACGCGTTTGCCTTGGATGAGTACGTCGAACATACTACTGTGGGCAAAAAGTAAGGGGAATTTATTTGTCAAACTTCGCGGGATTAAAATTTCGCTCTAGTTATTTTTTTCATGAGTTGGCAGCACTGTTAATAACATCTGCGCCAACTTTCATGTGAATGTCATTATCAGTAATATATTTAGGCTTGTGTTTACCAAACGACCAAGAGTGCATTTTTCGATTTTTACAATGTCTGATTTGATTGAACAGAGAAGTGCCATCAAATTTTGTTTGCGGAATGAAATTTCGGCTGCGGAAACGTTTAGCATGTTGCAGAAGACATTTGGTGATTCGACCATGTCGCAGAAAAATGTTTATAAGTGGTACAAAGACTTCAAAGAGGGTCGAGAACGTGTTGATGACTTGGAGCGCTCCGGACGACCATCGACGTCAACAGATGACCAACACGTCAATAAAGTGAAGGAGTTAGTGCTCAAAAATCGTCGGTTGACTGTTAAAGACCTTACTGATATGATCGGAATATCAGAAGGATCTGTGAAAACCATTTTGAAAGACCATTTGCGCCTACGAAAAGTCAAATCTCGTTTGGTACCGAAAACTCTCAATTTCTTGGAAAAAAGTCGTCGCGTTGATGTGTGTGAAACAATGCTTTCAGACTATCAGGACAAGCTGAAATGCATCATTGTGAGAGATGAGACTTGGATTTATGCTTACGACCCTGAAACAACCGACCAATCAAGCGAATATCGTGCTAAAGGCGAGGCCAGACCGAAAAGAGCACGTCAAAGTCATTCAAAAATAAAGGTCATGATGACAGTTTTTTTCGATTTTCGTGGTGTGGTGCACTATGAATTCCTTCCACCTGGCCAAACTGTTAATAGGGAATATTATTTGAGCGTTATGCGTCTTTTATGTGAAGCAATTCGTCTAAAAAGACCAGAATTATGGGCCAACAACTCTTGGTTTTTGCAACACAATAACGCACCGTCTCACACTGCACTCGTTCTTCGTGACCATTTCGCCAAAAATTCCACTCATATCGTTCCGCAACCACCGTATTCGCCTGATTTGGCTCCGCGTGACTTCTGGCTATTCCCAAAACTCAAGAGACCACTCCGGGGAACGCGTTTCGAGTCGATTGAGGAGATAAAAGCTGAATCGAAAAAGGTGCTGATGGCTATACCGGAAATGGACTATTTGGCATGTTTTGGGGATTGGAAAAATCATTGGCATAAGTGTATTTCATCGAGAGGGGATTATTTTGAAGGGGGTGAAATTGATTTACAAGAATAAATAAAGATTTTTCATTTTACAACCAAATTCACCTTACTTTTTGCCCACAGTAGTATATCTCGCACTCTCAGTTTTGAAGCCGGAAATAGACTAGGAACTAACTCTGGAAGAATAGTATTTATGGGAAGTCTAGAACTCACACAAGATTGCCAAAATAATGCTATGAACTTGCAACAGGAAAACAACCAACTTTATTTTATCACTCCCAAGGAGGGAATGTAAAATATTGATTGAAGTACTGACGGGACATTGTTTCACTCCATATCACGCAGCTACTCTACTATCATGCAATACTCGGACCTGAACTTTGGAATATAAGCTACGATGAAATCCTTCGAATAGAGATGCCTGAGGATGTGCATTTAGTGGGATACGCAGATGACATTGCAGCTGTAATAATCGCTCGAAACACTGACGAAGCACGAAGCCAAAAGGAAGGTAAATCAGGTGATGAACCGAGTTCAGACATGGCTAGAGGATCATGGATTAAAGCTGGCCACAAAGAAAACAGAGTTAATCCTTCTAACCAACATACGTACGTATCTCATTAGAAGTAGATATACAAGTAATAATTTAAATACGGTACACAATGACATCGCTGCGGACATGAAAACACGGATAGACGGCCAGCCAGGCCAACCTAGCTTTCATCTTCAATGACTTATTGGTCTAGTAAACTAGGCTTTAACAGGACTTATTACTCTTGCTGCTATTATAATGTGATTTCCAGCCGAATATCCTTGTTAACTGCCTACGTAAGTCACCATCTTATGTTGCTGTTTTTGTTGTTGTGGTTGAGCATTCCTGCGGAAATATTCGTAATTAGCGGCCAGCGCTAATTTTTTTTTAAGTTAGATCCATTTCGTTAGATCTAGGTACAACAGCAAAATTTTTATCTCTACGTCTGGGATTTCATTAATTTTCTGTAAGAAGGGCTTGCCGAACGAGCGAAGTCTTGCTCCAACTAAACCTGGGCATTCGCATAAATAGTGAAATAGACTTTCACAGCTTCTACAGATGGTATTGAAAGGTAGGTTAAGTCTGGCTGCGTGATCCCCTATTTTCCAGTCACCTGTAAGGGTTGCAGTTATATGTGAAATGTTTGGCCGAGAGCATCCTAACAGATAAATCGTCCTCTGGATATTGTACGGCGGCCATGTTTTTCTTGTGGTACTACACGTATTTATTTGCTTCCACCTTCTTTCGGCTAAAGCAGTGATTCCCAAAGTGGTCTATATCGACCCCTGGGGGTCTATGACAACCTGCAAGGGGTCTGCGTCAGCGAAAAAAAAATTCGGGTGTCAATGAAATGAAAATGGGGGTCCGCGATAGTGGATCTCAACACATACACTGATAGTTCCTATTTACTTATATCATACTATCTTATAATATCAAAATATCTATATATCCATTATTTATAAAAGCACCTATGAAGTAAAAAATTTATTATATATTATAGAATGTAATAAATGACGTTTTACCCATTAAAATATTGCCAACGTCAATTAATGGAAACGTCAAGTGTAAGAACGGATATCAGCAATTTTGATTGCAAAACAACATACCCGTTACTTATCCCGTATTATGGAATATAGCGAGGAAATTTTTAATTTCCTTTCCATGGTCATACCTACTGGAAAGGGGGTTCAGCGCTGTTACCAATCTCCTAACGAAAAAAAAGAAACCCTTACCCTAAGATTAACCCTTACAAAATTGACGCCAAATGTTGATAATTTATTATTAAAGCATCAGGTTCATCCTTCTCACTAAAAATATTGACTTATTGCTTATGTTATTTTATTTATAGTTTATTTTCTGTTACGTATATTTTACATAACAGATACAAAATTTTATTTTGAGTAGTTTTAATTTAAATTCAATTAATATTCAATTAATAAATGTATAAATTAACATGTGTTTTTACTTTAAGTTTTTAGCACTAAACTTCACTACAGTTAGAAATTTACAGGAAATCAATATCAGGTAAGTAGGGGGTCTACCCAACACGGAAAAACATGGCAAGGGGTCTACGACACAAAAAAGTTTGGGGAACTCTGGGCTAAAGCATAGAAGTGCGAAGCAATGGATGTTTTTATTGTGTTAAAAGGGCTAGCGACCGCCACCGCCTCTATTAAAACTAGTGCCGAAACTCTTCTTGCTAGCTCATCTGTCGTCTTATTACCCTCTATGTTCTCATGACCGAGAACCCATATCAGAGTAATTTGATGCCAATGACCAAGCAGCTCTAGTTTATTTCTGGACTATAAAACTAACTTGCATGAAATGGAAGTGGAATCTAAGGCCTTAATAGCTGCTTGACATTCGGAAAAGATAGCTACTCTTGCACCAATTTGTAGTATTTTAGGGATTTGCATGTTTCTCTGATTGCTAGTAGTTCTGCCTGGTTCTACGCTGGCATAGTCAGGAAGTCGGATTGTTTTGGATAAGTTTAGTGGCCTCGAACAGAGGTCATCACTGTCTTAACAGTACATAGTGAGCCAAAGATTTTTTGGATAAAGACAGCAAGCTGTGGTTTCGCTCCGTTTCTTAAGGGGTAACACAACTGTACACGCGTAAAATAAACACGATTTTTAAAGATTTTTTTTGTATAGAAGGAAAGGGGAAACAATCACTCTGATTTGGGAAGTTATTACTTATATACTAAAATACAAAACTACAAAGTTTGATCGAAAAATTGTACAAAATGGCGGCATTGGAGACATTTTTGTAATGTGGTTTCTCTTGAAGGAGCTCCGCGGCACGCAGCACAGAGGGTGCAAATTTTAATCTGGAACAAAGAAACATTTTTTTTCTTAATCTAGATAAGAATAGCTAGAGAAACACGTAGGGGATTTAAAAAATATTTATTTTTGTGGAATTAGCAAGCATTTGAACGGAAAAACTCTATTTTGAACTAAAAAAAAACGGCACTTAAATAATTATAACAATCGTTTAAATTAATCTATCGAAAATCCCCTACGCTCTTCTCTTAAGAAGGTTATTATACAGACGTAGTGAAAAACCTGATTAAAAATATTTAAAATTGTTTGAGTTATGCTGCGTGCCAATTTCAGAAAACGTGTTTTGAGAAAAACGCGTTTAAAGTTTGGAAATTTGGAGAAGTCGTTAGGTAGCAGTCACTAACGCTTGGTTAAAAGCTTAAAATATTTATGAAATAGACTTCGGTAACGTATAAAACTTTTTGTTCTGTATTTTAAAAAGTTCAAAGAATTTTTTAAGCTTATAAAAAAAATCAATTTTTTGAAATTTCTACAGTGGTGTTACCCCTTAATAAAATTAGGGTGGGGAATTTCGGCACATAAAATTAGTTAGAATGAATTTACAACTAATTAGTCTTGTCAGGCTCTATGCACCACGAGGTGATCAGAACATCGGTAAGTAAGTAAGTCTTGTGTGTGGTGAAATTTCCAACCCAAGTTTCGCTTAAAATTTCTTTTGATTCAGCTTAGAATGAATTTATTTATAGTACAAAGCAATAACGGAGGTGACATCTCTCTGTGATACCTCTCCTGTTTCTTTTTAACACTTTTCTAGGTGAATTTTCGTTACTCCAAAGCTGTCGATTTGCGTTTGAGCTGGCAGTTGTATTCCCTACAACACATTCAAGTCCCATTTTCCTTACTATCGCTTCATAATCCCGTTTACGTCACATAAAAGTGCTCTCCATTTCCCTTGAAGAGGCTGCCATGCATTTCGCATTATCGCGCTAGTCGGTATATTTTGTATCATTCCAAGAGCCTTTACACATATCGTCCCCTTAGTATAACAATAGCCTATGTGCTCATAGGCTATTATTTTTTTTATTGAATTTTTGGATTCTCCATCGTCGATTTTATATGTGGTCAAAATTTTGTCAAATTCTAGTTCCACAAAGTGGGTCAAAACGTCAGTAAAAAAATAATAAATATTTACAGACATAACGAGATTTGAGTGAGAGCTACTTTCGACAAAAAGTTTGAAATTCATTTTCTCAAAACATCAAAAAATTTATAGGCTATTTTAATACTAAGGGGACGATATGTACATAACTATTTAGTAGCTTAGTTTCCCCGCCGCCCCCCAAAGAAATGAAAGACAGTTGAGTAATACTATAACGATCTTGTTTTTGAAAACCCTGCCGATATATTTCTTTTTTCGCCCGTTTATTTTTTTGTTTTTCTACTCAGTGTCCAATCGATCCTCTTCGCGTTGAGGCCGGTAAGACACCAGTGCACTTCCAGCGTCGTCATTACGCCGCTGCCGCTGTTGCCGAGCCCACATCAAAGCCAAATTACGCCACCAACTTCTAACATTTCGCCACCATTTAAAAGCTGCCCATGCAGTAATTGCACAGACAGTGAATATTACTAATATCAAAATTACTTTAGCGACCATGTGATCGTGATCACCTGACGATCCCACTTTAATGGCAGACTCTTCAAATGGACAAATAGTGATCGGCATCCAATTGGTGAAAAAGCCGCCAGCCAGCGAATAAACACGTACGGCTACCTCGTTGAATGGTGATGTCAATTGAGCGATTACATGGTAATCGTTGTATACATGTTGGGTTCGTGTCACGCATTCGACGTGACTTCTATATTTCGTAACATTCGGCATTACTTGACGGAAGTGTACCACGTATGAGGTGATCAGGCCATTCGGATGCTTCGGTTCTTCGAAATACACATGAAATTCATTAAGATCTGATACACGACACGCGTGCAAAGTCTCCAAACGTTCGCTGCCACTGGAAAAGTTAGTGCGCGTCCAGTGGAACGCATATGCCCCACAACCGATTTCATTGCAGGACTGCACCTGTATGGTATATAAGTGAAAACGATCGAGGCGCGGAATAGTTGTCGTACTGCCATCCGTTGCATCCAAATTTAATTGTAGCATTGCTTTCATTGTTCTGGTTATGCCTGTGCTGCCCTCTGCCTTACTCGTACTGGCATCTGGCGCGCAATTCTGCTTGTGATCTAAGTCACAAGCGAAAAGTGTCTGCATATTTCGTGTGAAACGCTGATCGTCCACCTCTTCTTCCTTGCGCGAGCAACAGGTATCCTGATCATCATCGGTTTTGACAGTGTCACCTTCATGGTATATGTAACTCGGTTCCATGCAGAAATCACGACGGTCCAACACCTCTTGAACGTCGGGATGTTCGTACAGTTGTAAAACATAATGGCTAACGATATCTTCGCTCGAATGCTCCAACTTTATTGTGAGTGAAACGTCAGTTTTCTTTGTGACGTTGATGGTGGGTGGACCCGGCAACTCCATTTTTGTAACGATATACTTCAAATCACTTCGTGCATCATATATATCGTCGACTCCGAAGGTTTTTACCAGACATGCGTAACGAGTATGTGGTTTCAAATCTTCCGCTGTGTAGCTGTAGTGGGTATCATTGCTTGGTAGATCCTTTGGAAAAACGAGTACACGCGTCCATTGGACTCTGTCACACACATGGCTATCTAACTCGCTATGCTCGACAAATTCTTCATTTGGAGCGATCGCGCGATACATGATTTCCACTTCCTTGGATGTTTGCACTCTGGGCCAGCTGAATTTTGCCGAGCGATGAGACAACACCTACGAAGGTATTGGAAATACATATGTGAAAAGATTTATAAAGAAATTGAGAAATATTAAAAATAATATAATAATAACAATATGACATTCATGAAATATTGAGAGGCTTCAACGGTGTTTCAATTTTAGATACACATCGTAATTTTTTCGTACAAATCACAAGTTTCGTAATAGTTTTAGTTTAGCAATTTTAGTACCCTTAGATATTAAAGCCCGCGCTGTCGGGCTGGAGATCAACATCACCAAGGCAAAGGCTATGAGAGTCAACCACAATAAAGCAAGACCTATAACGGCGGCCGCCGTAGCCGAATGGGTTGGTGCGTGATCACCATTCGGAATTCACAGAGAGGTCGTTGGTTCGAATCTCGGTGAAAGCAAAATTAATAAAAACATTTTTCTAATAGCGGTCGCCCCTCGGCAGGCAATGGCAAACCTCCGAGTGTATTTCTGCCATGAAAAAGCTCCTCATAAAAATATCTGCCGTTCGGAGTCGGTTTCAAACTGTACGTCCCTCCATTTGTGGAACAACATCAAGACGCACACCACAAATAGGAGGAGGAGTTCGGCCAAACACCTAACAGAAGTGTACGCGCCAATTATTTATTTTTTTTATTTTTATAACGGTTGATGGGTGTCCGGTGGAGTATATCGAAAGCTTCTGCTACCTCGGCTGCACTATCGCGACAGACGGCGGAGCAAATGAAGATGTCAACTGCTAGCTAAACAAAGCAAGGACGGCGATCGGGCAAATGCAAATCTCCAGATGCACTAAACTGCGAATAGGAAGTGAGCAGGGCTGGTCTCCAACACCTCACACAGAGGCTACAATCTTTCGTCAGCAAATGCCTCCGCATCATCTGTAGAATATTCTGGCCGAACTCCATCAGCAACGACGCGCTGGTGAGATGTCAAATCATGCGCTGAAAGTAGCAATAGATTGGTCCCACGCTTAAAAAACCACCAGAGAGCATCACGAAAATGGCACAGGACTGGAATCTTGCAAGACAGCAGAGGTCGCGGTCGGCCAAAGATCACTTGGCAAAGGTGGATGTTGCGCAAGTTAGCAGATGCCGACATCACATGGAACGGCGCAAAAACAACAGTTCAGAACCGTGCGTGATGGAAGAGTCTTGTTGAGGCCGCATGCTCCCGAGAGGAGTGAGCCAGAATCTAAAAAAACCTGGAAGGCGTGGCAAATTGTATTTATCCAGACATCTGGGTTTCGAACCCACATAAATACCATTAATTAGTTCATACATAGGTCAGTTCTTAACAAGTTTTTCGACGTGCTTCCAAAAGTAGAAGGATACACGACCTGAACTTACAATAAATAATTGCATAGTTCTGAAGCATTCCCTATAAGTTCATGGTGATTGTTTCTTGCTAATAAACGGTAACTAACCAAACAACGTAGCTACTTAAGGACGCCGTAGCCAAGTGGTGTTGTGTGTGACTAGCATTAAGGATCGGGGTTCGAAGCCCAATGCGGAAATGAAATACCAAATTATAGAAAACGTTTTTTTCTGACAGCGACCGCCCCACGGCAGAGAATGGCAAACCTCCGAGTGTATTTCTGCCATGAAAAAGTTTCTCATAAGAAGCATCTGCTACTCGGAGTCGGCACAAAAATGTAAGACCTTCCATTTTGTAGAACCTCATCAAGATGCACAAACCAAATTGAAGGAGGAACTTGGCCAAACACTAAATAAAAGATTTCATACCAGTAGAGTTAAGGGCCTCGGAACCTGGCTACCCCAGTTACATAGCCACTTTACTTATTCACAATTCAATAATAAAAAAATATAAGGGAGCTCTTGTTAGATTTGGAAGCAAAGTTAGGTTAGGCTAGAAGATTTTATTCTAGCCTCTCTACTCTCCAAGATTTTACTCGGCGCTCAAAAATGTTCGTTGTGCTGCATTAAAAAGTTTTCCGAATTTACATCCCATTTGTCTTTAAACCAACCTAATTTTCAGCGTCTCTAGTTAACCCTTCTAATGAGGCTGTTCACGAAAAAGTGGTTATACAGAAAATTGAAACGCATTTACCTGAAGCATACCTTCGTCTCATGCCAACTCAAGCCGAAATTATTAAGCGGGGCTGCAATCCTGACACTATGTTTTTGCTATGTTCATAGTTTCAGGAGGAGTATAAGGTCCGTTTTTAAGGAACTCAATAAGTTCCGGTGAACAAAGTGAACGTATTACTCTGCAATTTGTGAATAAAGGAACTTCAATGCTCGGACTCTATTCCCGCTGTCCATCCTCTAGTCTTCATTTTCCAGAACCGCACACAGATTGACACTGTGCAACCGATAATTTGTGTCGAGAATCCCTACATTCCTGGATACACTTCGAGATAATCATTATCGAACTACCCACGGGTAGGTGGTATGATCGGTACCATGGCTACTTAACAGTGCACCTGCATAAAATTCAGAGGACATCATTTAAGATTTTTTTTAATACTTGGATAACCAAACGAGGAAACCAGGTAATTGAAAGATGAGTTTGAGATGATTTCCTTAAGATACCATATTCCTAAGTGCTTTCTAGTAAATCAGTCCCAAATATCTTCGACTCGATGCCAGCATCCAACTGGCTCAAGTCCATAAGAATACGAAGTCTGGTATACGAGTAACTATACCTTTTGAACCATATTACGAGATTTTGATATTCAGATTTTCAACCTCGAGTATCTAAAGGATGACTTTGGAATTCTGATTTTCTTATTCAAACAGTTCAGACAAACAATCCTTGGTAACTATTCGGTAGACCTGTAGGACTATAACCTCATGGAAAAAGGTTGCACAGATCCTTTAAATCTAGCAGATAGAATTACAAACTGATGTCATTTTGGTAGACGGGGAGATCAGCTTGAATTAGACCAAAACTCAAATCAATTGGGAACTGGTAGTCTCGAGTGAATCTCTTGCGATTGTGATAAACTTCTCATACCTTGGTCCATACCTTAGCAATCTTATAACACTTTCATCTAGAAAAGCAGATTTTTCGAACCAAACCAATTTCAAAAGCGAAACTTCATCATCAGAGGGTTGCATATGAAATGGCGCACCGAGCTTAAGGCAATTAAGAATGGCGGCCCCTGTAGCCGAATGGGTTGGTGCGTGACTACCATTCGTAATTCGGAGTACGTAGGTTCGAGTCTCCGTGAAACACCAAAATGAGGAAAATGTTTTTTTTTTTTTCAAATAACCGTCGCCCCTCGGTAGGCAATGGCAAACCTCCGAGTGTATTTCTGTCATGAAAAAGTTCCTCATAAAAACTATTTGCAAGTCGAAGTCGGCTTAAAACTCAGGTCCCTAAATCGAGACGCACGCCACATAAAGAAGGAAGAGCTCGGCTAAACACCCAACAGAAGTGTACGCGGCAATTATTTCTATTTATTTATTTTTAAGAAAGCAGTATTGCAAAAAGGGCATGGGCTGAGAACCACCAAGTGGCAAAAATTGGCTAGCCTAAAGTGGTATGAGACATAGAAAGTTAAGTAGGCAAAGTATCTCGATTTGAGCGTTAAAAACGACTGGCTGGCCTAGGGTGAAATGACGCGTAGAAGAAATTGATGTTATATCTTAAGCTTAGAATTGAAATAAAATTAAATTTGTAATAAATATGGTATATATTTGATTACGCTTTGATATGCTTTCCAATGCACTCACCTCAATGCTCAACGTCAATACCGTCGGATCGCATAGTACCTCCTGATCGTTCACCTGTATTGAGCTCTTCGAACGATCGTGCTCCACATTTCGTACGAATTCGCGTAATTTACGATTACATAGTTTTTTATTTAAATGCACATACATGCTGCCGTGCACAATTTTGAGTTTTTTTAGTTGCCATAAATCTTTCAAATTTTCATTATCATATAAGACGAGTCCATACACGCCAGCTTCCAAAAGATCCGCATCAGAGCTAATCGACTGTATACTCGATAGAAACTTTAAACTAGTAAGTCCAGATGATCTGGAAAATAATGGTAAATGAAATTTTTTTAATTCTATGATCATTGGAACAGGGTGAGAGTATTCTGATATATATATATGATATACTATACATACCTGAAAATTTTCAAATGGCCAGTTATGTTGCGCAAACTACTCAAACTGTTTGCTAAATCATCTTCGTTAATCGTGGTGCGAATCGATATAATAACACTTGCATTGAGTAACGAACAACCACGTATGCGATCGGCATCAGCCAAGTTGGAAACCGGATACACATCAAAGCGCATTCCCGATTCACAAGGAATGCAACCGATGGCATCGCGTCCATTGATCTGGGAAATTTAGAGATGTTGGAGACACATGAATGTATATGACGAATATATTATTTGCTTTAGGGTGCCTCGACGAAATTGCGGATTTCCCGCCGGAATCGTAAAATATTAGATTTTAATAATTCCGCAAGAATATTGCGGAAAACTTATACATTTTGATTTGAAAATACCTCCAAAGATCGAGTTTTTCATGAGCAAAGTTAGTTTTTAAAAATTTTTTACTTTCAAGATGACAAAATAGACATTGTAGATCTTGTCCAGTTGTTGTTGTTGTTGTAGCAGTTAACTAGGCCTTGCCCGTGCGATGTAGTCCCCGATCGTTATCGTTTAACTCTTCTAACGGGAGGCCCAGGAAACGTCCTGTTGTGACTGGTTGGGCCCAGAGGAAGAGCTGTGTTTGGTGAGCGGGTATCAGAGGGCATGTGAATAGGTGGTCAGTACAGTGCGCGGTACCTTCACATGCCGGTCATATAAGTATGTCGGCGTGGATTCTGAATATGTAGGAGTTTAATTTGCTACAATATTCAGACCGTAATTGAGCCAAAACTACGCAGGTCTCATGAGGCAGCTGAAGCTGGTTGGATTCCGATAATGGCTTTCGTGGATTGGGAGTTTAGGTTAATGGTGAGAGTCTCGCGATAAATGTCGTTCGATGTCTGTGTACTTAGAGTCCAATCTAGTGCAACAGTCGTGTTTGGTCTTGGATCTCGTCGGTGTAGTCGAAGAGATGCGTCTTAACTTGCCTGGGAGATAGCTCAGGATCTAGTAAATGTCTGCAAGGGTAATTCCTACTGTAAGCAGGAATTACTTACTGATCGTTTCACTGTTCTCCCTGTGAGCATGGTCGAGTTGAACATCGAACTGCCTTCACAGTAATTTTGAAAGAATAAATTATCTTCAAAGTTGGAAAAACGTAGAAAAAGATAAAATTTTAGAGTTTTCCCGATTGTAACTCGAAACTAACTAAAGCATATGGATATACATACAGCGTTTTTCAATAGGTGCGCTTCAACTTTTTTCCGATAGGGAGAGCGAACGACGCAATATTTTTTATTTTTCGCTTGTCGTTTGTAAACTTCATTAGTATACATTTCATCATGGAACGCTACACACTTGAGCAACGATTGCAAATCGTGCAAATTTTGAATTGAATGGTATGGACTTAGACGGCATGTGGTTTCAACAGGACGGGGCCACAAGCCACACAGCACACGCTACAATTGATTTGTTGAAGAGTAAGTTCGATGAGCGCATTATTTCCAGAAATGGACCGGTCGAATGGCCGCCGCGCTCGTGTGATTTGACGCCTCTAGACAATTTTCATTGGGGTTATGTGAAGTCATTGGTCTACAAGAACAAGCCGGCGACGATTTGTGAGCTCAGAGCCAATATTGAACGCGAAATTGCTGGAATTTCGGCCGATTTATGCAAAAGAGTGGTCGAAAATTGGGTTCAACGATTGGACTTCGTAAAACGTACACGCGGTGGTCATGCAAAAGAAATCGAATTTCATCCTTAAATGTATATGTTCAAACTCGATAATAAAAAAAAAATTAGTTAAAAAAGTCAAACCGTTTGTGTTTTATTAAAAAAAAAAGTTGAAGCGCTCTTACTGAAAAACGGGGTATGTACACATATAGACATTAAAATAGGTACGCTGGCTATATCTATCGATTTCGTTGTACGACCCGGAAAAATTTAAAGCTACTATTGAAATTTTGCTTTCTTTACAAATGGCATCACTGCATCGGTGTGAATTTATATTAATATGACCCGGATTTATAAACTGCCAAGACTTATCACTCCAGGACCATTTCCGGTACATGTATGAGGAATGTTTATGCTGCTTTAACAACAACAACAATTGTAAATGTTTTAAAATTGGCTCACGTTTTACTTAAATATAACTTCCAATTATAGCAATAATATTTTCGAAATATAATAATTAGTTAGGTATAAATGGGTTGGCCAAAAGGTGCAAGGTGCAGAAGTATTACCAAAATTTATTTGTCAACTTCCAAAGAAAGTCAAGAAGCGTGCGCTATAGTTTTTTGCTTCTTTTTATAAAAGAACTCATTGAAACACCCTGTATTCAAAGAAAATATAATAAAATTCTTACATCGAATACCCAACCTTCCGGACACTCTAACAAGCATTTGTTGCCCTTGATAGTCATATTCAAACTTTTCGTGCATTCGTCCTCGGTATAGCACATTTTATCAATGTCATATAAATACCTGAAATGTTAATTTCAAAATTAGTGTAATGTTGAGCGCAAGCGTGTAATACTATTCAAATGTTTTTCTTAAACTTAATTTTTGTTTCTGTACTCACTTATTTGGTGGACACTCTTTTACGCATGCGCCATGATCAATTAAATTCTTGCAGGTCCAGCAACCATTACTGGAACTGTTATAGCAACCGCCCAAACATTCGCTATGGCAATGCTGGATGCCTCTATGAGCACAAAGATATAAAATAAAATAAAAAATGAAATACTTTTTACTAGTTGTCTGAAGCATAAAATAGTTTTTGTCACAACAAATCACCTACCTAAAAAAATAGTTTGTGGAAGATATAGAAAACCATGCTTGGGTATTTTGAAAAAATCAGTAGGGAAAAGATTGCTGATTTGTAAAACCTTATTCAATTGCAAAGTGGCTGCACTATGTCCTCGATAGCCTCACGAATTACATCTTTGAGGTCTTGAATCGACCCTGGGCTGTTGGCGTAGATCTTCTCTTTCACGTGGCCCCAAAGAAAAAATCACAAGATCTCGGTGGCCAATTGTGATCACCTCTTCGAGAGATAACACGGTCCGGAAACTTTTCCCGTAAAAGATCAATGGTTTCGTTGCTTGTGTGGCACGGAGCGCCGCCTTGTGGAAAATAAACGTTGGCTATTTGGCAGTCCAGTTCTAAATCTAACGAAAATGTCTAAGCGCCAAATAACGGAGTTGGTGTTGGTAGCTGGCAAACTGTTTTTTGATAATTGACATTTGATTGACAGGAGCGAAGTTTGAGTTTAAAAGATCAAAAGGTGAAAAAAAGTTTTGTTAAACTTGGCCAAAATCGCGTAATCGGTTATCGCGCCAATTAAGAAGAAGAGAGAAGATTTTAAAGTTCTTTTTGTAGTTAAAAATTTGATATTTCAAGGATAGTTGGCTATTTTATGAAAATTGAAAACTCTAAGGCCGCTCTTCTCGAAATTGAGTTATGGGGTTAGGAGTAGTCAGAATTTTCAAAAAATTGAATTTTTTTGCATTTTCTTAAAGTATAATATCTTTAAAATATTGTGTGAAAATTTGAAGCGAATCCGACAAATATTTTTCGAGTTATTCAAGAACTAACATAGGGCGCTCGGGCACTCCTGCGTTTTTCTCAAAGCTATATTTTTTGAACTGGTGATCACTGTACCTTTAAAACCGGTTGACAGTTTTCAATAAAATTTATACTGCTTTTGAAAAACATAAAAAATTTCGAGTTTTTTAAACAATTAATTGTCGGTTTTTTTTCTCGAAAATCTGAAAAATATTTCCTGGGGCCGCCATATTGTTAATTTTGAAAAAAAGCTGCGATCAGGCACAAGATTATCTATTAATAAAACTAATTTCTCTTGTCCGATTGGTTTTAGATGAATTTCGAAGGACTTGTGACAATCACCGTAAGGGACTTCTGGAGAAACGGGACCACACAAACAGCGAAACTTTTACAATTATTAATTTTTTTTTTAAATTTTGCCAAAGTCAAGTCTAAATATAAAATAAAGCAATTTGACTCCGGTAAGTGGATAATATGAGAGAAAGCATACAAATATATAGGTTGTCCCACCAAGGATCGTCATTTGGCAAAACCGGTCAATAATCGCCGAAAATCTATCCTTTCGATGATGAATTTTTTCTTAATTTCATTAATAGTTTTTTTTGAATCAGTATATAATCTTTGATTATTACAACTTTCTTTAAAAATCCCGAGGAATAAGATTCGATGGCATTAAACTGCCAATTCGGGTCATCGTGAAATGATATACCGCGAGCATACTCCTATAACATCATCATTTCAGTAAAGTATCAGGTCAGTCCATAAGTTCGTGCGTATTTTACCCATAATTTCAGTTTTGTACGATTTTTGCATGCAAAAAAATATTCGCGGAATATAACGGAACTATTTATATTTTCTTTGATTTTAATCGCGGATAGAAGCACGTGTTGTTAAAAAATAAAATGGAATCTTCGAACGCGTATAAGAGGCATATTTTGTATTTTTTTTATAAAAGTGGTAAAAATGCGACAACTGCTGCTGCAGAAATAAACACTGTTCACGGAGAGGATACCGTGAGTGTAAGGACTGCGCAAAGGTGGTTTTCAAAATTCAGAAGTGGTAACTGCGACGTGGAAGATGCCGCGCGCGCTGGTCGTCCTGAAGTCTTTATCTCCGACGCCTTGCTCGAACTCGTGGAAGCTGAGCCAAATTTGACAGTCGATATGATAGCTCGGAGGTTAAATTCATCGCATGGAACAGTTCACAGGCACTTGGTTCAGTAGGAAAAGGTTTCAAAGCTGTGAAAATGGGTTCCGTATAGGCTTTCCGTCGTCAACCTACAGCAGAGAGTGAATGTGTGTTCTCAGCTGCTGCAACGGCTTGAAAATGAAAGTTTTTTCAACCGTATTGTTACTGGTGATGAAAAATGGGTCCTTTGCAAACGCCAATGGTTAGATAAAAATGAAACACCAGAACCGACCCCTAAGATGGCCTTCCCCCCAAGAAGATTCGCCTGTCTATTTGGTGGGATATGGCCAGTATTGTTTATTATGAACTTCTGGAACCAAACCAGATGATAACTGCTGAATATTATTCCCATCAGCTATCAAACCTGAATGAGGCACTTAACAAAAATCGACCGTTTTTAGTGAATAGACGCAAAGTTTTGTTTCACCACGACAACGCAAGACCTCATACCGCAAGATATACATTAGGGAAGCTGAACGAGCTCGGATGGGAGCTAATGCCGCATCCACCATTCTCTCCGGATATTGCACCTTGTGATTATGACCTTTTCCTTAGACTTCAATCCCATATGAGTAACAAGAACTACTCCTCAAAAGAAGCTATAAAAAAGGATATCGAAGCGTATTTTGGCTCCACGGACAAACAATTTTTTGAGCAGGGAATTAAAAATTATCCTAAACGTTGGGGAGATATTGTAAATAATGAAGGAAAATATATTATTAATTAATAAATACTTTAATCATCTTTTTTATTAAATTTAAAACCACCTTTAAAAAAAGGACGAACTTATGGACTGACCTGATATTTCCATATTTTCTGTGCATTATGCGCCTTTGTAATTTCCTCCATGAATCAATAGTCACCATTCAGAGCTGTTAAATAACACCTCTCTACGAAATAGGAAATCTTAAGAATGGCGCTAAATTCGAAATATGCATAGATGGTAGATAGGGGACGGTAAACAAATGGACCTAAAGGCATTTCCCTCTCATTCTAAAGCTACCACTCTTTGACTTTATTATATACTTACAGCTTCGATTCGATTATATTATCATTTTCAAAGCGTTGGCAAACATTATTAGACCAACAGTACTCCGTAGCACAGCCTTGACACACAGTTTTGTTTGGACATACCTCTTCTGGCGCTGTGGAGAATACGTGATTCTCACCCACCGATAAAGTGAGACGATCCCAATTAATCTGAAATTATTTTGTTAAACGTAAAATAATTTTTGTTTTGTTTAAATATCTCAAGCAGAATACTTTGCACCACGTTTTTGAACTATTCGATTGATGTAAGTTCACAAGTTTTTATCTCAAACATAATTCTTTTCAATAAGCTCCCTATTGTATGACTAAAATACGATCATAAACTAAAATTGGTTTACAAGTTAAAGATTTTAGCTTTAGAATATTTTAAAAATTACTTTTATACATTCAGGCAAACTACTACTCGGAATTCGATACTTTCAGAACAAACGACAAATAAAGACTTGAAGAGCAAATGAACGGAATTGTTGAAAATTAACTCGTGCGTCGCATCGAAGAAATTTTTAGAATTAATTACAGCCAGTAGCCTGAATTTGAGTTTGATCGGAAGTTCTTCGCATAATCCTCCAAATGCTACACGCGGCCCCTTTTTCTTGAGAGAATATCAATGATGCAATTGGCCTCGCGAAGCGTGCGCATTGATCAGTTCGGAGATCACAGCGGAGAAGTGCACAAAGTTGCTAATTTAAGTCAAAATTGTAACCCAAGCCTCTCAGTCTGTTTACAATACACGCAGCGACAGTTTTGATTTCGAAGAGCAAGAGCAAATACTCGTATCATTGATAAATAGCACAAGAACTTGCGGAATTCCAGAGCAAGCAATGAACGAAGGAGACCTGATATTGTCGACGACAACCAAGCAAGTAAGCGATTGAGCAGATAAGATGAGAACCAACTCAAGAAGGCTGAGTGGAAGCCCATGCAGGTTAATTTTTTAATTAATATTACATGGAAACCCGATCAAAAGCCTTAGAGAAGTCCATCTAAACGGCATTAACCCGGTAGCCAGTTTGGAAAGCAGCGATACAATCATACGAGAAGACAGCTAAATTAGGCACTGTTGAACGGCCCGGAAAGAAGCCACGCACCTGATAGCAAAAATCATTTGTTCTGGATGATTTGTTCAAAAAGCTTTGCACGGCGGAAAGCTTTGAAATAGACCTATAGTTACTAATATCAGTTTTATCACCTTCAAGGGTTCTTATTGAGTATTGCGTTAAGCACCAGAGTCAGAGTGAAAAGATCATGGCGATATCTAATAACAGTAGCTCACTAACAGAAACTCGGTCTTACTTGTTAAGTGTCTAACCAATAGAAGAGAGAACTTCTTCAATCGTGTACTTATGGAATTGCCCTTAAAATATACAAAAGTTATAGAACCAATAAGAGCAAATTATTTTAAATCAGGTAGTCCTAACAATTTCAAACAAACAATTTAAATAGCCCCCAGAACCTTTACTTGAGCTGAAATTACCGCTTCTTCGCCGCCGATTAAGGCTTCGCTGGAGAGGCGTTTAACCGCTGGTGAGAACAGTGACGAACTAATCACTGTCAGGACCAAGCAAGGATGTCCTCAAGGGGGGTGTTCTTTCTCCGCTACTGTGGTGAATGGTCGTAGACTCTCTACTAGCGGAGATGCAGGAACTCGGTTTTCATGTCCAAGCATATGCGGACGATGTCTGTGCGCTAACATCGGATAAATCCCTAAGAAGGCTTTGCACGAAAGTGCAGAGGATTCTGCACAAAATCGATGACTGGTGAATGAGACAAGATGTTTCCGTTAATCCGAACAATACAACCATAGACTTGTTTACGAGAAAATGGAAATTGGATGGACTCAGTCTTCCAACACTGAAAGATGTGACACTTGGTCTTTCCGATGAAGTTAAATATCTAGGAGTAATCTTGAATAAGAAGCTGACTTGGGAGACACATGTTTCACTGAAGGTGAATCGTGCATTGAAGATTTTTCAGCAATGCCGTAGAGCCTTTGTTAAACCTGGGGTCTGAAACCTGCTGTGGTCCTATGGATATACACAGCACTTATCAGACCAATCATCACTTACGCCTCTGTGGTCTGGTGGCGACGGAGCATGGTTAAGTCCACAATCCGGGAACTATACAGGCTGCAAAGAAGTGTATGTTTATGCATCACGGGTGCCATGAGTACAACCTCTGGTGATGCCCTAAATGCTATGCTTGATTTGCTCCATCTGGATCTTAAGATACAACAGTAAGCAATAAAAGCAATGTGTAGACTCCATAAATATAGTTTCTGGCACGAAGACGGAACTTCGGGACACAGAGAAATCTTTAAGTTGCTATCTGAGCAGTATTCACTGGTTTTGGCACCTAAAGATGACCTAATACCCACAGTTTCATTTGGAAGGAAATTTGATGTCAGATTTCTTTATATTTATTTATTATTTTATTTTCTTTACCGATAGGTCCAAGAATGAAATAGGGTCTGGAGCCTGATGGTACCTAAACGATAGTAATAAGTATCACTATGCTATGGAGGAAATGGCAACTGTTTTCTAAACGGAAGTTATTGGCATCCTGAAAGTAGCCTCTCTCGAGAGGAGATGGAGCGGGAAACAGATTAGAGTTTTCAGTGACAGTCAAGCTGCACTGAAGGCCCTGGAGAACGCGAAGCAAACCTCAAAAATTATTCAAGAATGTAAGAAGAAGCTTAATTCTGTCGCAAGACAAAACAGGCTTGTACTTATATGGGTTCCGGTGTTCAAGGAAGCGAAATTGCCGATGAATTGGCCAACCGTGGATCAGCGGTTCCCCCACAAGAGCCAGAGAAAATAATCGGAATCAGTTCCGCATCATGAATTGGATCAGCGATTATGTAGGCAATCTACATAAAGATGGTCCGGCCTAGAACGCTGCAGAACTGCAAAGAGTTTTGTGACAAGTCCGAACAGAAAACTGTCAAACTTTCTACTAAATCTTGGGAGGAAAGACGTTCGGTTGATGGTCGGTATTATTACAGGGCACAGCCCATGGAGTCCCAATGTGCCTGTCGTGCTTGGAGGAGGCGGATAGCACTGAGCACTTTCTCTGTGAGTGTCCTGCCTTTTCTAGAGCCCGGCTATGAGTTTTGTGTTCCGATGTCGTGAAAATGAGTAAACTCGTTCTCTAAAACTGGAGGATATTTACAGATTTGCCAAAGAATCTGGAAAATTCTGACAGGACTAACTATCGCTATCTCTGTCTCTATTCTTTCCTATCTCTGTCTCTGATACTGATTTCCAGAGCTTTAAATACAATGGGCTTTTTAGCCTGAGTGTTTCAGGAGCCAACAAATCTCCTGGTGCTCCTTGGCTCGACCTTTTCAAACATCAATTTCAAGGCTTCGCTGGCAGTAATAAAAGTTATGCCGGAGAACGCATTTGAAAGATGAATGATGGAATAATGCCTTCAATTCGCCTTGAATCAAATAAATATGAAAAAAAGAAGTATAGGAGAAAAACAATGGCAAACTACAACTGATGAGTTATATTGAAACATCCGAGGCAGAAGTTCAACTGAATGCATTCATGTGTGTGTGCTTATGTGTAATTTGCGATGCAGAGTATTCCCTAAGCAGTATAAAATATACTCAAACCTTGTCTAAATGGCATAGCTTTGGACAGTTATTTATATAAACGTGCCCACGTTGTATGGCTATTAATGATCTAAACTCCAGCTGAAATGAAAATTTTTTACTGTAAATTATGAAATAATTATATGAGTGACAAAAAATAATATAATGATGTAGATTAATTATAGTAAAGTTTAGTTTATCATTACGAGTATTTGATTGCATAACGAATGCACTTTATTTTTTTTTTATGAACACCCAACAGCGCGAGCAAAAAAATATTATAAAAGTCAACGCGATTTTTGAGCGACCTCAAAATTGCTCTTTATTACTCCTAAACTCCATTAGGCTGTAGGCTATATAACACTGAATACTTGAAATTTTTCTAGATATTCTGAGGAAAACGTTTGATATATTGATGAACATTTTTTTTTTTTTTGCACGAAGCTTGAAACTTGATTACGATATAATTTGTAAAATAAATTGTAGGTCCTTGAGTATATTTATAAAACTTTATGTATCTATGTGCAGGGTCCGGCACTCGAAGTGTAACCAACTAAAAATTCAATTCAAAGTAAAAATGTGTGAGAGTAATGTTTACAAAATTAAGAATCAATTTACTTTTGCTCGATATTTTTTTTTTTTTTTTTTTTTGTTTTAATGGAAATACTTTATTTGCAATCTATCTTAGAATACAGATATTCAGCAAAAGAGATCTTATTACCTAATGACAGCATAGTATTTACACTGGTGCAAAACTACATAGAAAACTATAGAATTTTTCTTTTTACAATTCTTATGCATATTTTATGTTATTAGAATTAATTTTTACTCGAAAATTGTATAACTTACTTCATGTATAACTTATATTAGAATTTTAAAATTTATTGGAGCCTTTTAACAATTTCATATTTAGCTTTTTTTTTTGTTTTTTTTTTTTGTTTTTTTTTTCTTTTTTTATTATTATTATTAAATTGACAAATTTAAAGGAATGGCAAGTCTAAGACATGATTGCGCTCTAATCGTCTAATTTCATTGGTTGTGTCCAACAAGCAAATAGCATTTGTGTTTACATGATTTGACAATCGTTCAATGTATCTCTTAGAATATACTGAGATTTCTCTCTTAACAAATGGAATACCTAGATCCTTGTGTATGGCTTCGTTTGTGATAAACCAAGGTGCATTAACAATTGTTCGCAAGGTCTTTGACTGGTAGCGTTGTAAAATCTCCACATTGGACTTACTAGCAGTTCCCCAAAGCTGTATACCGTAGGTCCATATAGGCTTCAATATAGCTTTATACAATCTAACCTTGTTTTCCAGACTAAGTGGAGATTTGCCACCAAGTAGCCAGTACATTCTCTTGGTTTTATTTTTAAGCTGTTGATGCTTAGCTTTAATATGATTTTTCCATGTAAGGCGTCGATCAAGATGCATTCCCAAGTACTTGACTGTGTCGCTAGTAGGAATTTGATGACCATTTAAATACACTGGAGGACATTGTTCTCTTCTTAGTGTAAATGTAACATGAAGAGGCTTTTCATGATTAATATTAATTTTCCATTTATTGAGCCAAGTTTCCAAAGTGTGTAAGTGATTTTGTAGCAGGGAGGAGGCCTCTGCAGGGGACTCACTAGATGCGATGAAAGCTGTATCATCAGCAAAAGTCGCCACTTCTACCTTTTCTGTTGTCGGCATGTGGATATGACCAACTTTTACCTTGACTATGGCCTTGAGATGGTCGAAACGATGGTTGAGAAACGAATCGCAAGCTGCCCGAACATGAATTGCAGGTATTTTGGTACATTCGCGGACAATGGCTTTTTTCAGCTCCTCGAAACTGGTGAATATTTTAGTTCAGACCTTGCTCTCCAAAATGGGCCAAAGAGAATAATCCATTCGTGTCTGGTAAATTTGATAGCCATTGTGTGGGCGTTATGAAGTTCGGAACGTTGTTTTTTAGCCATTCTTGGTTCACTCGAGCTTTGTGAGACCGTGTCGAGTCCTGTTGAAACGTCCATTGTCTGCCACCGAAATGTTTGTCTGTCCACGGCTTCAAAGCAACTTTTAGGATACTTTCACGATAATATTTCGCATTTATCTTGACGCCTGGCTCGATGAAAACGATTGAAGAACGCACATCTGCGGTAACAGCGGCACAAATCATTACCTGTGGCGTGTGCTGCCTCCTGGTGGCCAATCGATGACTCAAATTCTCTCTCGGTCGGTCAAATAAACCCCAGTGTTTTAGGATTTTACGAATTGCTCAATTTGGAAAACACAATATTCCGAAATTGACCGCTTTTGGCCAAGCGAAGCAACTCCTCCGCTCTCTCAAGTCTGACTTGTTGCTGCTTTGGTGTGAGATCATGCGCCTTTTGGATATTTTGGATATTGTAAGGCTCGACTTTGACACCACTTTTCAGTATGCGGCGGATACTACGGTCATATATTTTCAGTTCTTTTGCCATTTGATTGGCGCTTTGTCGGGGATTCCGCTCCTTTGAACCATTTCACGTGACGTTGCAATTTTTTGTTGACCAACTCCATGACGTTTCACAAATGGAGGGACCTACAGTTTTAAGCCGACTCCGAACGGCAGATATTTTCTTTTTTATGAAGAGATTTTTTATGACAGAAATACACTCGGAGGTTTGCCATTGCCTACCGAGGGGCGACCGCTATTAGGAAAATGTTTTTCTTAATTTTGGTGTTTTCACCGAGATTCGAACCGACGTTGTCTCTGTGAAATCCGGCTACGGCGGTCCATTTGTGGAACAACATCAAAACGCACACCACAAATAGGAGGAGGAGCTCTGCCAAACACCCAAAAAGGGTGTACGCGCCAATTATATATATATATATATAACTCCATGACGTTTTGCGATGCTACCAGCATTGCCCGTGCATAAGCTGCGCGAGCGGTCTGAAGTTGGTTACACTTCGAGTGCCAGACCCTGTATAAGGAGAGTTGAGAAGAGGCTAATTGAGGTAAGGTGAAGTTAAGCAGATTCGAGCTGACCTCTGGCTAAGTGAGAAAATTAAATCCAAAAAAGTATCATTATTTTTTCTGGTAGCGGCAGGTTAATTACCTACCCTGCCAGAAATCAAAAAGGTTAACGAAACCAACGCAAAACAAGTCTTGTCGAAGACCTTTACTCCAGAGAGGCGTGAACAGAGAAAAACAAACAAAAAAATCCTTATTTTTTATCAAAAACTTAAAACTAAAATATAATGATTAAAAACATAACAAATCACAAAGTAATCATTATTTCAGAGCGAAGAAACATCACTAGAAAAATTAGTTTTAGTTTTGATCAAAATAATATAACTTGATATATGATTGTATTTTCGGAATAATAAATCTCTTAAATTTATTACTTTTATTTATCGTAAATTTTAAAATCTCAAAATAATTATTAAATACCAATTTTTGTTTTTGTTGTTGATAAAACTCATAATAATGTGAAGTGAAGTGCTAATTCGCCTTTACCTATAGAAATAATGAGTAAGTATGAGTAAGAGTTTAAAAAGAGGTTTCACAATGGATCTACGACAGGTCTAAATGGCTCACTACGACAGCCATCCTACCTACTTATCTACTGATGTATTTTATGTAAGCTCTGGCAGCAAGCACTCTTTTGTTGTATTTGGATATATGTAAGCATTTTTGATGCATCTAATAAACAACATACATACCTACAAGGTGAAGTCCAAAATAAAAAAGACTGGCGTCATAAAAATGTTTTTGATGGCGCTATCTTTTTAATAAGTTAGTACGTTGGAAGTTACATCCCTAGCTGACTTCCAGTGAAAGCTTGGTGGCATTCGGTTCAGTGGAAGCGAAGTTATTGCGTCTAAAGTGTCATCGGTACAAAAATGAGTTTCGAACAAAGACCTGATATCAAATTTTGTTTTAAAATCGGTAAAACGTTCACCGAAACATTTGAATTGATGAAAAAAGTTGATGGCGCTTATTTTCTACCTCGTGCTAGAGTTCATGAGTGGTTTACACGTTTCGGAGATGGTTGTGAGGACATACAAGTAAACGACAATGAACATACGGCCCGCCCAAAATCAGTAACCACCGAAAACTCCATCGAAATTGCTCATAATTTTATAAAAAATGAACCGAAATCTTCGTTGAAATTCATGGAAGCGTGGTTGAATATCTCCAAAACATCGACTTATAGCATTTTAACTGATCATTTGGGCTTACGAAAGGTCTGTGCACGTTTCATTCCGCACAAGTTGACTGGGGACCAAAAATTGCTCAGAACTCAACCTTCGAAAGGCGTCATTAAAAAGGCGAGAAAAGACGACCACTTCCTTTACAACATTGTAACTGGTGATGAAACGTGGTCTTTCCGACATGAACCTGGAACTAAGTGTCAAAGTGCCGAATGGAAGGCCCCGGACGAGCCACCACCCAAAAAATCACGTTTGGAGAAGTCAAAAATCAAGTCGATGCTCATTTGTTTTTACGATTCCAAAGGAATTGTCCACAAGGAGTTCATGCCAACTGGCCAAACCGTTATTGTAATTTTCTATCTTGGCGTTTTGAAGCGTTTGTTTCTTCGCATTCGTCGAATTCACCCTGAATACTGCGAAGGAGGAAGTTGGCGCTTATTGCATGAAAATGCACCATCTCATCGATCCACTCTTGTGACTGATTTTTTGACCAGAAATCGGAAATTAACCATCAATCACTCACCGTTTTCGCCTGATATGGCTCCCTGTGACTTCTACCTATACGAAAAATTGCATTTGGCCTTTATTAGCGGAAAACGTTTTGCGTCCGTAGAGGCCATCCAAAAAGCTTGTACCTACCGAGATCATGAAGGATATTCCGGTCAATGACCTGAAACACTCTTTCGAAAAGCTTTTAGATCTCGCAAAACAGTGTATCGAGGCCAGAGAGGACTATTTTGAATATATGAACTCGAAGTTATCAAAACAAAGCTCCCGTCGTTTCTATTTTAGCGTAGTCTCGTTTATTTTCGACTTCACCTTGTATGTATGTATATATATTTGTAAAGTTAAGCGATAACTTTGGGCAAATAGCTGCGGTGTGCCATGAGAACACTCTTCGCGTGAGTGCGAAAATTATTTTATGGTAGTGCCAGAGATTTTGTATCGTATGAACAAATTTTGTCGGAGACTGAGGATTTAAAGATGGAGGATACGCAGGAAGAAGGGCCTTAGCTATAGTTGAGCTTATTATACAAAGTGAAGAGAATTATACGAAAATTGAGAGAATTGCCGAATACGAAGAGGAAATCTCCTCCTCTTTTATATGGCTAGACCAAATTATAAATGGTGGTCTGATAAAACCTCAGCCAGATTTCGTTGCAATTTAAAAAAAGGCAAGAAATTTGTAATAAATTTAATGGAAAGGAAATTGATTTATGACTTATGTGATATACACGTCACGGTAAAATATGAAATCATCTACCAGGTATATACCTATGAAATGAGACTTTCAGCTATTAGTCCATATATGTCGCTAGAAGTATTTTTAAACCTTTCCAAATGTATTGTTTTTTTCGCCTGTCATCTGTCAACAATATTCAGTTCATTGTTTGTTACGTTTCATACAAGAATGCATTTTTGTCGCTCTTAAAAATGTCGAATTTCGTGCCTTCAAACTACGATTTGCGGACATCGTTGATTTTCTGTTATCAATTGAAAAAAAAACACTTCTCAAGCTCATCAAATGCTTATAGAAGCTTATGGTGGACATGCTCTAAGTGAAGCACAGTGCTTCATGTGGTTTGAAAACTTCCTAAGTGGTGATTTTAGCGTGGAGAATGAGGACCGTGCCCGGCCACCGAAAAAGATTGAGGACGCCGAATCGCAAGCATTGTTGGATGAAGATGATGATCAAACGCAAGAAATGATTGCAGAGCAGTTGGGAGTGATTCAAAAAACCACCAAACGTTTGAAAGACATGGGCATGATTTTAAAGGTCGGAAGATGGGTGCCGCATGAACTGGCTGAAAGGCAGCACGAGAACCGAAAAACCATGCTGCTCTCCTGGTTCAAAAGGAAGTCTTTTTTGTATCGAATAGTTACGGGTGATGAAAAATGGGTGTATTTTTCCAATCCCAAGCGTAAACGATCCGCCCAGCCACAAGCCAAAAACAACGGCCAAACCAAATTGCTTCGGCCGCAAGCTGTGTGTTTTCTGGGATCAGCGTGGTATGATTTGTTACGAGCTATTAAAACCAGGTGAAATAGTTGACGGTGCACGCTACCAACGACATTTGGCCGATTTGAACAGAGCTATACACCGAAAACGCCCAGAATATGCCGATCGGCGTCACAAAGTAATTTTTCTTGATGACAATGCACCGCCACATCGAACAAGAGCGACCCGGAAATTGGTGGAGACGTACGATTGGGAATTGCTGGTGCATGCGGCTTACTCACCAGACTTGGCGCCTTCCGATTATCATTTATTTGCATCGATAGGCCACGCACTTTCCGAGCAGCGCTTCAATTCTCACAAAGAAGCCAAAAAATGGCTCGATGATTGGTTTGCGGCCAAAAACGGCCAATTTTTTTTGGCGGTGCATCCACAAATTGCCTGAGAGATGAGAAAAATGTGTCGCTAGCGATGGCTATTATTTTGAAGATTAAATTTGCAACCATTTTTTGTTAATAAAAGTTTGAAATTTGAAAAAAGTCTCATTTCACAGGTAATTCTACCTGGTAATAATTTTTTACAATTTTTTTAACCACTACAAATATATACACCTCTGGCACTATGCGGCCAGTGATCGGCGCGCTAGCAATTTATCATCATCATCACAACTAATTTCACTTACCACTTCCAAATCGGGCATTCTTGTAAGGCCAAGCGCATAGTTCAGGAACAATCGACGTCCACGTATCACAGTCAAATTGGGAAACATATCGCGTATATTGCGCAGTCCCTTCACATCGTGGAATATCAGAAAATCGGTGATTTCACGCAATAAAGGGAAACTATAATTCTCATAAACACATCGATCCGACTCCTGGCGTATCGTCGGCAAAAGGACTATCAACAGAAAGCCACGAATAGAAGTGCAGTTATGCAACTGATTCAGACTTTCACATTCATTACGCACATCGATGCTTGTGCATATGCCCGGCTCCGCTCTCGGTCGTCTGTGGGGTATGCGTGGATTTGTGTCCGCCGTAACTCTAGGTAGACAATTGCAAGCAAGCAGTAGAAACGAGGAGCAGAGAAATAAAACTAATAGGAACTTTTTGTTGTTGCAGAGTTTTAAATGTGGCGCACTGATACCGCTTAGTGGCGTTATGTTGCAAGCATTGTGTGGATACTGTTGATTATGCCGTGCTGTTGTGGCTATATGTGCAATACTTAGGTTGTAATGATGATTTGAACGAATGCTGGATAGTTGTCGTCGCAAAGCCGTTGCTGGAAGGGTTGGTGACGATGATGACATACTTGTCATTCTTTATAAGCTTTGGCTTTGTGGCTCTTCGTTTAAAGGATTTAATACTATTACAGCAGCTGTGATCTCGTTTACTTAGCAAAAATCTTGGTGTGTAAATTTCTTGCTTTTTAACAGTTTTTTGTTCACATAAGTACATTTACAACAAACAACTCCGGATGGTGCTCAATCTTACTTTATTTTTAGCTTCTAAATAGCGTATCCGCTTCCGGGCTTAGCCCACGGATTTTTTCGAATAATTCGCAGCAAATTCACATGCAACACATAGACACATATATACTCATCGAAACAAGTTCGCACTAGATCAAATGTAAATATATATGAAAATACAGTACAAATATTTGTTTAGTCTATTTTTATTAAATTGTTCGTTCTTAAGTAGTAGGTGAGGTAAAAAGTTCTGAGCGTTCTCTGTCGGATGTCTTTAGTGGACCATATCTGAGTCATGAATACGTGGCATAGAGTCATTAAATATAGGTAATTTAAAAGTTAAAAAAGGTCTATAAATTGTGATATTTGGTTTAAGGGGACAGATACCTGTAAAATTTCGCAAAAAAAAAAATTTTTAACTGGAAAAGTTATTGACCGATCTCCCTGAAATTTTGCACACATCATTTTTATGATATTACTTTCTATGTAAACTTACAATTTTTCGAAAATTATTCGAAAAAATAATTTTTTCGAAGCAAAAATAGTAGGAAATTTCGCCCCAAAATTCCTTTTTTTGTATGCATTTTATTCCGCGATTTTTTTTTTCATTTTTGTTTAATTCATATGGAAATTATGACATTAATAAAAAAAAAATGTTAGGTTTTTTGTATTCAGGTCACTGACGCCGATGCTACAATGCCCGCCGATTGAGAAGCCCCGCTGCGAACTTCCTGGAAGAATTGAGTGTACATCCGCCATTTTAAATGATTAAAATAAAAAAAATTAAAAATTATATTACTCTAATGTATAAATAAACTGTAAGCCAATTTTGAAAAAAATATATTGACTTCTTCATTTTAAATAATTTTAATGAAAATCAGGTATCTGTCCCTTTAAACTACTCTGAACTGTTAATCTTTCTCTAGAGGTTGATATTCTAGGGTCCAAAAGCAAAAACAAAAAAAAAGGAAAGTATTGCTCTTGTTGCTTTTGCTCTACTACCTTTTTTACGTGCCTTGCACCTAAACTAAAGTTCTTTCCACTTGACTATTTTCACAAATATAATCAAAACATTTTAAGCTATTAAATGCTAATTGACTTAGCTTAACTGAATGTGTGTGAACATCAAAGTCGATAACTCGATTAGAAATTCAATTTCCTTAAGGTATTCGGGGTAGTCAGAATTTTCAAAAAATTGAATTTTTTGTTTCTGAATTTTCTTAAAGTATAATATCTTAAAAATATTGTGTGAAAATTTGAAGTGAATCCGACAAATACTTTTCGAGTTATTCAACAATTAACAGAGGGCGCTCGGGCGCTCCGGAGCTCGATAACAAAGCAAAAAAACATTATCGAAAATCATAATTTTTTCGGGCCTCTGACTACCCCTAACAAACAGCGATAACTTTTACAATTATTTTTTTTCTGAAATTTTGCATAAGTCAAGTCGAAATATGTTGTAATGCTATGTTTTTATTTTTTTTTAAATAAAGCAATTGATTAGCAAAATCATAATTTTTTCGGGCCTCTGACTACCCCTAACGCCTTAAATTAGATGTATGTATGTATATCTGAATATAGTATAACCTTAGGTTATTAATCTAAGGGCGATTTTTTAGCTATTATCTTTTTAAACAGTTGGTTTAAACAGCTGACGCACGTTTCGTGTTTTGTTTAACTGTCAAACATTTTCAGTTTGGACTATAATTTAACCATGAATCGTCTTACAAAAGAGCAACGCTTGCAAATCATTGAATTTTATTATAAAAATGCATGTTCTGTTAAGAAAGTTTAAGATCCACTTTTTTGTCGAAAAATTGTGTTCAGCGACGAAGTTCATTTTTGGATCAATGGGTACGTAATAAGCAGAATTGTCGATTTTGGAGTGAAGATCACCCAGAAGAGTGGCAAGAGCTACCAATGTATCCAGAAAAGGTCACAGTTTGGTGCGGCTGGAGGTATCATTGAACCGTACTTCTTCAAAAATGCTGCGAATCGTAACGTAACTGTGAATGGTGAGCGCTACCGTGAAATGATATCCAACTTTTTTTTACCCAAACTGCAAGAGCTTGACTTGCATGTCATGTGGTTTCAGCAAGACGGTGCCACATGCCACACAGCACGCGTAACAATGGACTTGTTGAGAGGCCAGTTCGGTGAACATTTTATTTCACGCTCGGGGAAATTGACAGGCCACCCAGATCGTGTGATATAACGCCTTTAGACAAACCTGCTTCAATTTACGCATTGGAAGACAACATTAAAGCATTTATATGTGAGATACCGGCCGAAACATTGGAAGGAGTATGTCAAAATTGGGCTAAGCGGATGGACCATTTGAAGCGCAGTCACGGTCAACATTTTCATGAAATAATCTTCAAACATTAAATTATATGGACTGTACTATCGATTTCAATAAAAATGTCATGCATTTTTCTGAATTTTACGTGTGTTTTTTTGAAAAACTTTCCTACAGCTCTTAAAAAATCACCCTTTAACATAATAAGGCGAAAAAGCGTTATGAGCTTTGTACTTCTAATTGATTTTTTTATTTTTTTTTTTTATTTAATTAATTTATTTTTTATTATTATTTTCTCATTTGCTACATTTAATTGTACTTTGTTTTATTTTATTGCATTATATTTATTTGTTTTTCGGGTTTACTCTATTTTATCTCATTTCAATTAATTTTATTTCTTCTTTTAGTTCTATTTCATTTCAATTTATTAGATTCTTTTTTAATTTAATTTTGCATATTTTTACTTCATTTCGTGACATTTTTGCTCTATTTTATTTATTTTTTGTTTTACTTAGATCATTTTAATATTTTTTCGCTTTTAACTATTTTCTTTGTTTCACTTTGTTGTATTTTATTTTTTATTTCATTTTATTAATTTTATTTAATTTTTTATCCTCTGTTTTGTTTTATTTATTTCTTGTTTGAATTCTATTTTGTTATTTTACTTAATTTCAATTTAATTCATTTCAACTTTTTAATTTAATTTAATAAATTTTGTTTTATTTTATTTCGTTGCATTTCACTTTGTTTTATTTTATTTTGTTTTATAATTTTTTATTTGGCTTATTTTATTTATTTTATTACATTTTTTATTCTCTTTTGCTTTATTTTACGGTTTTTTATTTTATTTATTATACTTATTATTCGCCTTAAATCTATTTTATTACTTTACATCATTTAAGTTTGCTTTATTTTAATTTTTTTAATTAATTTAATTTTATTTTATTTCCTGACATTTCACAATTTTATTTTATTTATTTAGCTCACCTTATTTATTTATTTATTTTTTTTTGTTCTTATTTGTTTTATTTTAATTTTATTTCTTATCTTACTTTTTAATTTAATTGAATTAAATTTTATTTTATTTCGTTGCATTTCACTTTATTATATTACATTTTATTATTTTAGCTTCCTTTTGTTTTATTTTAATTTTCTTTCTTGTTTTAATTATATTTTTTTATTTTATTTTATTTTAATTTGTGCTATTTCACTTTATTTTATTGTATTTTCTTTTATTTATTTATTTCTCGTTTTAAGCATATATTATAATTTATTTTATTTCGTGACATTTTACTTTGTTATATTTATTTTTTTTATTTAGCTCATTTTATTAATTAATTTTTTATTCCCTTTTGTTTTATTTTATTTATTTATTTCTCATTTCAATGCTATTTTATTATTTATTTGAGTCTAATTTGTTGTATTTTAATTTTTAATTGAATATATTTTCACTTTATCTCGCGAAATTTTACTTCGTTTTATATTATTTAATTAAATTTTTTTATTTAGTTTATTTTCATTTCAGTTGAATTTTTCTATTATATTTTTCTTAGTTCATTTTGTTTTATTTTTTTATTTAATCACATTTGATTTTATTTCTTATCACTTTATTTAATTTAATTTATTTTTTTATTTTATTAATCTATTTCATTTTGTTTTTCATCTTAGGTTTTCATTTAATAGTGCTCTCAACAAGGTACTCCTTTCATTTAATGCCAGTTTTTAGTAGCTTTTATTTAATTTTATTTTTTTGATGCTATAACAGTTCAGCCCTCCTAACTGCAGTCAGTTCCTGTTCACATATTCCCCATTGCCTATCCGTTTGTTGTTCGTGTACTCATAGGATCCTGATTCAATATTCACTTAACTTTGTAATGTTCACTTCTGCATTGTTGTTGGTGCATGTTTTTAGTTCTTATTTTGTTTTTGTTTTTCTCACTTAAACAGTTACCCTTGTATTGTTTGCTTGTTTGTTGGTGTTGATGTTGTTATTGTCTTGTTGCTGCCGTTGTTTGCCGTTTGTCGTTTGTCGTGAAAATTTGCAGTTAAGGTGCCAACTTACGTTTAATTAACATTACAATTTATGACGCCACATCGATCTCGATAGCACGAATTTATGTTCATTGCGCACATTTTTAAGGGCCTTCGTTTAGTTAGTTGCGTTTAGTTCAGTTCACACTCGGAAAGGTAAAACTGTACGCGATGAAATGTATAGACAATGTATGGACAATGCTCCAGAAGTTCCTCGACCTTTTCTATTGTTGTTGGTGTTTTTTTTCTGAAACCATTTACCGTAGCTTGTTACAGCACCTAAAATCCAGTATCATTAGATGGCAATATTCTCTTCACCTTTTTTTTTGCTCAAGTGCACACGTAGTTATATTTAATTTTGTTCAATTTGTTCAATTATTTATTACTTTATCTAATATGGAGCTACATACATGCATATGTTCCAATTAAAATTTTTTAAAATGTCACTTTTCACGATGTGAGACACGTAAGACAACACAAGTTAAAAAATTTGTTTCCACACTCCCAACTTGGGCGCGTATTAAAATCACACTGGGTGCATAGTTAGTTTGCTCCATCGCATATTGTCCTGAGGCGGGTAGAAATATTGCAATACAACAACAGTATGAGTATATATACATATATATGTATAAAACAATATATATATATACCCTCTGTGCAAAAAAACACGTAGAGAAACAAGCAGTTTATAGTAATTTGAGAGAAATATTTTTTATTAATCCACATATTTGCTTTCTGGCTCTGGAGGCAAAATTTTGTATGATTTTCCAAATTAACAAAGGAGCTACTACTACTAACACATGGGCTGAAAAGTCCCAGGTCTAACACATAGATGGCACTAGTTTTATTGCATTCACCTCTTGTTCAATTAGTACTAACCATAAAAAGGCAGCTGTTAAAATTTCATGATATTCTATTCATTCGTGAGTTATTGTGCTAAAAGTGAGGCAACTTTTGTTATTTTCAAAACAATAGAATAAAATTAATTTCGTGTTTTAATTTTACACTGCTTTTTGAAAAGAAAAAATGCCGTTCAAGCGAAGCAATGGTTTGAAAACTTAGGGGACATCCTCTATCAGAAATACCACTAAAACGATGGTTTGCTGACTTCAAATGTAGTCGTAGAGACACCGATGATGCACAACGCAGTGGACGTCCAAATGAGGCAGTAACACCAGAAAACGTCAAAAAAATCCACAAAATCGTTTTGAATGAACGAAAAATTAAGTTGGGTGAGTTAGCTCACATCGTAGAGATATTAAGGATGAACGCCACTATGGGGGGTCAAAAAATAGTCGATTTTTGGGAATTTTTTTTTGTAAGTAGGAATGATTATTCGAGGGTCGGACAAAAGGCAATTTATTACAATATATATGTATTAAACTATGTTGATGTAAGTTTTTATTAAAAAATATTGAAAATTGACAAATTTATGTAAATAAACGTAACGAGTTAAAAAAAAATTACGTCATCTGGTGGCAGCGATACAGCAATGAATAATCATCTGAAATCAAAAAACCAAAAATTTTATTAATCTAGACAATAGTGGCTATCGTTCTACGTAGCCGTTTTGTTTTTTTTTTTTTTATTGACAAAATGATGTTGATTTGAATTTCGATGTGTGTTTTTCACCATTTTTTTGATTTTCAACAGTACCAAAAAAATAGTTATTTTCAAAATTTTGAAAATCGGCTACGTACAATTAAAATCGGTTCATTAGTCTTCGAGAAATCGTTGCCACCATATCAAAAAAAGTCGTTTCGAGAAAAACGCCTTTAAAATAAAGCATCGTATCGGGGCCGAACCGACGGGCGCTCACTTATGTGCACATAGAATCGGGAATAAAGCGAACTTTGTTTTAAAATTTTTACCACATTTTCTTGAGTAGTTATACTAACAATTTATGCAAAAAAAATCGATGTTTTGAATTTTCACAGTGGTGTTCTCCTTAAAAGAACTAGTTGGCTTTAAATTGCATGAGCATTTAACTATGAGAAAGCTCTATTCACAGTGGGTGCCGAGTTTGCGCACTGTTGACCAAAAACGCCGTGTCACAGGCAATCAAAAGAATGGCAAAAGTACATGAGGCCTATTTTGAGGCAAAATATAAATCGTTTTACGCTCGCACAAAAATTGTGTTGAAATGTTAGAGCGCCGCTGGAAAGATTGCTTTGTTTAAGATGGAAATTACGTTGATGAATATAGCTAAAAAAAATAAAAAAAAACCTGTTACGGATGTTGCTTAGGATTACAGCTGAATGGTTTCAATCGATTCTTGCCAAATGCAGTTTCGGAGATAGATAACAGTCGCTGGATGTCAAATCAAGTGAAGAATGCGAATGTGTGCAAGGAAATAATTTGCCATTTTGTTAGAAATTCACTTACAACTTCTAGCCAACCGATGGATTTTTTTGAGCAATTGGGACGTTCCGGTAAAACATTTACCAAGTTCAAGATACAATTTAATCAAAGCTCTTTGCTTTAAACTCTCCTTCCAACCGATGGATTTTTTTGAGCAATTGGGACGTTCCGGTAAAACATTTACCAAGTTCAAGATACAATTTAATCAAAGCTCTTTGCTTTAAACTCTCCTTCCGATCACAGAACAAACCACAGTAGGAATGGTGACATCATAGTTAAAGCTACTAAAATCCTCCATAAGTACTATTCTTTACAAACATTTTCGGCTTAGTTTGGAATAGAGGGTAGGTATACGGGTGTACTTACGTACATATATCTACATACATATGTATCATATATGGAGAAACATCTGCCGTTCTGAAACGGCTTAAAATTATATTATATAATTTATATATACTTATATTCCTACATATCTAAATACATATATATTATATATATATATATATAGTAGGCCGGGTCGATTTGTGGGGAGGCAAAAAAATCGCCCATTGCTATGTGAAAATCATATTCTAGGGATCAAAATAAGAAACTTTGCCGAAGGATCCATACCTCTAAAACGAATTCTGATGTCCTCCAATTTGGGTCGAACTTTTTAGTTTCTTTTCTATAACTCACTTAAATTAATTTTTTCATTTACATATGTTCTGACTAAATAAATTTCTTAAATTTCCGTCCAAAACTAGTGGGGGTCGGTCATACATTTGGACTCGATTGGAGCACTCTAAATGGGTCAAAGTCGGATTTTTCAAAATTTGCCCCTATCCAGCATCGACCCCGATGTACTCAATATATAGTACATATGTTATGCCCGGCATATGAACATACTCCGCAAAAAGCGGTCTCTTTTTTTCACTGACAATCCAGCATTAAAGATAGTACAGTGATCAGGTAGACGTAGACTCAGGTTTACAGCAAATTACTTTGAGTGAATCTTACTAGGTAAACAGATAAAATGGTTGAAGTAACACTCTGGCAATCCTCAAGTAGCCATTAAGCGCCATTTTTATGAGACTTCCGTCAGGCAGATATCTACAGCCAACCAGAGCGGTTGATGAAATGTAGAAAATTTATGGGATTTAGGTTAGCGCACTGCCTCAGACTGTTGAAGAAAGGAGCACCCAGTGACCTTAATGGTCTAGCTGCCAAACCCGGACAAAGTGTTCAACAGTCAGAGTCTGACTAGATAATCACACAAATTTATTATAGAGAATCTTGATACTGGGCCCGAGGCATTTTCTCACTCACTTTTCTTATGGACTTTTGTGTATTAACATATTATATTATTTTTGATGTTTCATGACCGAGGAGTTAGAATCGATAAAAAGCATGAGCTATGGGAGGTACTTTTCGATATTTATTATTACTTCAAATGGACTGAAATGAATTTTTTATAGAAGGCTACATAGCTGGGCTGTTTTAGTACCAAAGTTAAACTTCTTCACCTTGGAAAAAATGCTTCTTATACTTCAAGAACATTTTAAAGCACTCTGCCAATATGTTCACATTTCCATAAATGTTTCTGAAATGGAGTTCCAGCAGTAAAGCACCAACTCTTCGCTGTATAATTTTCTTCACCGACACTGTTTACTTGAAGGAAGTAAACAATATATTCTCGGCGATCTCATTATTCTCGAAAAAAATTCTTCAATCCTGAATTACATTGATTTACCTGTTGGTTTTTGGATTACTGATATTTTTAGTTAAGGAAAGGGTTAAGCAGAAAAGTTGGAGATGAGCTTTCGACTCCACATTTTAGTTTTACGGCTTGTGAGCATTTGAAAGTGATTTTGGTTGCAGTTCTGCAAAATTATGAGACAATTTCAGAATTTCTGGATACGAAATGACACGCGTTAGAAAAATAATATGAAGCCAACTTCTTCTCACATTAGCCATTGATTAACTCGAATAGCCGAAAGATAAAATATTGTGAATCAAAAGAAAAAGCAGTTTAGACAGCGATCTCGGATTTTGGGAAGAAAAATAATATTAAGCCAACTTCTTCTCACGCCATTCATTCACTTGAATAGCCACCAGACAGAGGTTAAGTTAGGTTATGGTTGTTGCCCATTGAGCTCCAACTTGTTTGGACTGTCTAACTCGCAATGGCTTAGATTCACTTCGTCTCTTTAATAAGAAATTAAATATTGTGCAGCCATTCTAAGTTCGCCAGACACCAAAAAGGTAAGAGTTTAGTCAACGATCTCTGATTTTGAGAAATGCGGGTAATTTGCAGAGAAAGTGTTTAACATTCTCCACTTCCTGCAGTAACTGCGACAGAAGTGCTTACAGGGAAACCCCATACGGTTCCCATGTGTGCCCATTAGACAGTGTTTGCTTCTGATGCCAACTAATGCACAAATGGAGAACCAGATAAGATAGATGAGAGACCTGGATCGGTTTCCATCCGTTCTAGTCCATTCATTCTTACCAATCACATTTTATCTTTTCTATCTCTATTCTTTCTACTGAAACCTATCCGGGTGTAGTATAATGGTCTCCTGACTGAGTGCTTGGACTTGTCCAACACCCCACAAATCTTATCTAATCTAATTTAGTCCAACCAGAGTTTACTGCCTCTATTTGTTCTATTCAATTCAATTGGAACCCAGTTTTAGGAGAGTTTAAAACGCGGCTATGTAATTCAAGCAACTCTTTTTGAAATTTTTCTAATACGTAAAAACTATTAACTAATTCCTAAATAAATATTTTTCTTAGGATTTCATGCGCTAAAGAATTACTCGCTTAGTTACTTTTTAATCAATTTTTAAGTTTGAAAATAAGAATATTTGTACTTTTTATAGAAATAATATGGAAGCGCTCTTAGGAGGTACGAAAAACATTTTTGGTAGAAACCTATCTATTTTTCTAAGCTTTTCAATTCAACAAAAAAGTTTGTTAAAATTGCAAAGGAGATAATTTTTAAGAAATTCTGAGTAATCAACACAGCAAGAAAAAACAAAATCAAAGAAAAATTTTGGTTATGGAAAAGGATGGTTGGAAAACTGTATTAGCTTTTTAAGGATTATTTAAAAATCACTTCCAGAATATTTCACAGACAACTCCTGCCACATGATTGTGTATTCATTTATTGTATATATTTAGTAAAAGAATATGCCTCAAATTGCGCAACAAATTCAGATTAATATTCCAGTGCTGGTTGCACTTAAAATTGTGATTCATAGCGCAGTTGTAGAAATCCAACGTAGAATCTTTTGCCAACAAGTGCTACTTTGGACTAAGTAGGCAATTGAGTAGTAAAGTCCTCTCTCGACGAACAAAGCTAACACTCTACAAGGTTCTCATCAGCAGAAGCTTGGACGATGACAACGTCCGATGAGGCGACGCTTGGAGTGTTTGAGAGAAAGATTCTGCGCAAGATTTTTGGACCTTTGCACGTTGGCAATGGCGAATATCGCAGACGATGGAACGATGAGCTGTATGAGCTTTACGACGACATGGACATAGGGCAGCGAATAAAGATCCAGCGGCTACGCTGGCTGGGTCATGCCGTCCGAATGGATACAAACGCTCCGGCTTTGAAAGTATTCGATGCGGTACCAGCTGTTGGTAGCAGAGGAAGAGGAAGGCCTCCTTTGCGTTGGAAAGATCAGGTGCAGAAGTACTTGACTTCACTTGGTGTGTCCAATTGGCGCCGGTTAGCACGAGAAGGAAAAGACTGGCGTGCTTTGTTAAATTCGGCCAAAATCGCGTAAGCGGTTAATGCACCATTTAAGAGAAGCGCAGTTGTACAGGGCGCGCCATCTATCGTTACGGATTTGAACTAGGTATTATTTGAAGAATGGTAACACTTAGCTGTCATCTGATTTGACAGAAAATTAGTTTTATTCTTCCCCTGAACGAAAATGGTTGTGTATACGCTCAAAGAACGCTGGGAAATATTGCGACATTACTTTGAAAATCATGGTAATGTTGCAGAATGTGTACGAAAATTACGTACGGCAATCGAAGATCGCATTATCAGCCGAAATTCTGATATCGTTTGGCCGCCTCGGAGCTGCGATTTGACGCCGTTGGATTACTATCTTTGGGGTGCCGTCAAAGACCAGTGTTATGCCAACAAACCAGCAACAATTGATGCACTGAAGACCAACATACGCGATGTCATAGCTGAAATACAGCCGCATACAATCGAAAATGTGTTGAAAAATTGGACCGATCGTATGGGATGGTGTATGGCTAGCCGAGGCAGCCATATGAATGATGTTGTGTTCCATCATTAACCGGAAGTATTGTACTTCAAAATAAAAAAACAGTTTGGAAAAATATTGAGTAGTTTCTTTTTTATAGCATTTTTAATTCCGTAAAGTTATATGGCGGACCCTATAGAAGGAAATGGCAAGTTTCACACAAATTTAAACTGAGTAGAGAAAAAACACCGAAAGTAGGAAAGAATTACTAAGCAGAAAAAAACTAATTTCTTTGTTGGAAATCGAAAAAAGGAACGAACTAAGTGTCGATTATATCAGAATTGTGAAGAACTTTCAGAAAGCTTCTGCAGAAATGGGATTCAGAGCGTCTGGAAAACTTCATATATCAACATAGTAAGAGAAATTTAAGAGGACAGATACGTGTAAAATTTCGAAAAAAAAATGTTTTTATTTTCATAAAATGTTAATATATACATATAATCCTTTAAGAATATGTCAAAAAAATTTTTAGAACGTAAATTTAAGTACTTCTTATACTATATGCAGATCGTCAACCGTGACGACACTATTCTTTGCGTTGGAGCGCTGAGAGAGGAATTTTCATGTATTCAAACTTTAGACGCGTTTTCCTCAAAACTTTATTTTTCGCATTGGCGTACACGATAACTCGAAAAGTTATTGACCGATCTAACTGAAATTTTGCACACATCTTTCTTATGATATTACTTTCTATGTGAATTTACAAGTTTACAAAAATAATTTTTTCGAAGCAAAAATAGTAGGAAAATTCGCCCCAAAATTAAGTTTTTTAAGCATTTTATTTCACGAATTACTTTCCATTTTTTTTGTAATTCATATTGAAATTATGACATTAATAAACAAATAACTGTTTAGTTTTCAGGTCACTGACGCCGATGCTATAATGCCCGTCGATTATGAAGCCCCGTTGCGACCCTCCTGGAAGAATTGAATGTACATCCGCCAATTTAAATGATTAAAAATAAAAAAGTTTATATTATTTTAATGTATAGATAAACTGTATGTCAATTTTGAAAAAAATATATTGACTTCTTCATTTTAAATAATTTTAATGAAAATCAGGGAAAATATGGCCGTTTGCAGGTATCTGTCCTCTTAAGGGGTTAGGGGTAGTCAGAATTTTCAAAAAATTTTTTTTTTTTTTTGCATTTTCTTAAAGTATAATGTTTTAAAAATATTGTGTAAAAATTTGAAGTGAATCCGACAAATACTTTTCAAGTTATTCAACAATTAACAAAGGGCGCTCGGCCGCTCCGGAGCCGATAGCAAAACTTTAAATGCGTTTTTCTCAAAACTATGTTTTTCAAACTGGTGAACACTGTAACTTAAAAACCGCTACGTAGATTTCAATAAAATTTATACAGCTTTTGAAAAACATAAAAAACTTGTGCCTGATTGAAGGATTTTTTTTTTTTCAAAAATTTCGATTTTTTTTTAACAATTAACTGTTGGTTTTTTGCTCTAAAATCTGGAAAAAATTTTCTGAGGCCGCCATTTTGTTCATTTTGAAAAAAAAAAGCTTCGATCAGGCACAAGATTATCTATTAATAAAACTAATTTTTCTTGTCCGATTGGTTTTAGATGAATCTGCAAGGACTTGTGATGTTCACCGCAAGGGACTTCTGGAGAAACGGGCTTCACACAAACAGCGATAACTTTTGCAATTATTAATTTTTTTTTTTGAAATTTTGGTGAAGTCAAGTTAAAACATGATGTTTTTATGCTATGTTTTTATTTTTGTTAAATAAATTAATTAAGTAGCAAAAAAAAATTCGTGAAAATCATCATTTTTTCGGGCCTCTGACTACCCCTAACCCCTTAAGTGAACTTATGATTTCTTTCAAGAATGTTAAACATTTTTACAAAAATCCTTATTGCCTTATTTACTTCAAAAAAATTTTTTGTAGAACCAAAAAAGAACTTAAAATGGATTTGAAAAATGGTTTTTTTCTGAAGTTGAAAAAATTTTAGTTGCAAATACACTTTCAACAAAAAAATGTAAATATTTTCTAGAAGGCTATTTATTAAAAAAAAATAACGCTTTTCTACAAACTTAGCGCTTTTCATTTTCAATGTTATATTAATTGAAATTGGAAAAAAAGTTCATGTTTTCCATTGGAAATTCACAAAAACACATTAAAATTATTTCCGTCAATTGATTCGCACCTTTCAGAACCGTGCTTGGTCGGAAGCGAATAAAAAACTTCTCATTTGCACAACAATTTTTTAATTTGAGCTACATTCATCTATTTCTTTTTTTTTTGTAAGCGAGAAATTTGCAGCCGGCTGAAAATTTCTAATTATTGCCTTCGTGTTTGCCTTTGCTGAGCCCTTGGATCAGGTTTCATATTTTCACACTTAGAATTTTTTCTACATTTTTATACGATTTTTTTCTTAACTTCAAAATTTTATTAGCTATTTTTTGGTCGAATTGGAAATCGTTAATTTTAGATTTACGCTGTTATGATGTTTTTATTTTTAGCTCATTGTTAAACATTTTTTTCCACTCAACTTCACATATTTTCACGTAAAAAAATAATCATCTTTTTGTTAGATGTAAAAATATAAAAAAATTCAAATTGTAAAGTTCTTATGTATTTTCTGAAAGTTTCATATACTTTCGTCCGGCTACTATGTACGCGTATGTAAGTCAATTTTAAAACGTTCGATCTTCTACCGAGCACGTACAAAAGCTGACTGTGCCAGATTGTCTGGCGCTGACGTATCGGAAGGCAAAGCACATCATCAATAGACAACCCGATCGAAACATAACCGAGGTGATATGAACGACAGACACTAAGAAAGCACATCTTACGCCGACGGCGGCATGTATGGCAAGTAGCAAGTGGCAAGTGGCAAGTGTGAAGCGGCATCCTCAGCGCCAGTAGCACTTATAAAGTTATGAACAATACGTCATAACATATGGGCATTTTGAGTGTGTGAATTTATGTATGTATATGTATGCATATGTATGTAGATGGCTTTATGTACCCTTCCGGAAAAGTCTGCAGAAGTGAAAGAAATTAGTTTACAAGTACAGATGAAGTTAGAGGTAAAGTTTTTTTTGTTTTGGAAAGGGGAGGATAAAAATTTCAGGAACATTCTATAAGGGGAGCATGCTCCCACTAAAACAGACCCCCCTCCCTCTTCCGCTGACTTCCACCCCGGGACCGCGTTTGCACTACATCAAGGTTCCAACCACAAAACAAAACTGCGTCCAGGCTCTCTACCTATGACGTATCGAGGTTATACGTCGCTGATAGTCTCCATTAGTTTCGTTATGACACAGTTGGAAATCCGAAATGTGCGGTAATGTCATGTGCATTACCGTCTTGTCCGCGTATGATATGGTCGTGAGTCGTTTACGCAAGTGTCCGTAATTGTCGTCGGTATGCCTGAGTCGACCTCCTCTAGAACACTGTTTCACTTGTCGGGAAGTTCGGTGTGATCAGACGTAGCCCAGGGCATCGATATTATTTAGCTCTGGCTGCCGATACTGAAACAACACTATTGTTCGTCTTTCTTAGTTCTTAAATTTGTCTCACTTGGCTGGACAGTCTTCAAACTTCTCTGGGCAAGTAGGAGAGTGTGGTGAAGCGGAGAGATCAAGCCAATGCAGATAATACTCAAACAGCCGTGTCTGCTCAGCATCTGAGAGAGGAAGTAATCCACTGCTCCGTGTCTTTATCGTAACCATGTAGCAAGGTTAGGGATAAGTTCGTGTTTCGTTCGTGAAAGATTCCATCTTTACTGCCATTCGTTAAGTGACGTAACTCGCTGTTCCATCTTTTGGTCCTCTGTTGGTTTTGCACCTTGCCTTGAATAGAGACGGTTTAGTTCACATGCTCGGATATCCAGTGGAATTTTTCCCGAAATCACGCATTGCATACTCCGACATTGTGGCAATCGTGTTAGTGCATTTGCAAGTACGGCGCCTTTCATACTGAATTTCACAGCGAGCTCTCTGAAGATCATGCGCGAGTCAATCATAACCCCTAGCTACTGTATAGGCGGTTCAGACTGGATGTTGAGACCTCCGACATTAGAGATAGAAGAAGTTAAAGAGAGAAAGAATATATAAGAAGGAAGAGGAACCAGAAAAGTCAACCGGAAAAGAATAGGAAAAGAAAAAGAAATAGAAAAAGGAAAAGGGAAAAGAGAATGAAAGAGAGAAGGGAGACGAAACGTAGTTGGGAATAGAAAAGAAAAGCAGTAAACGGAACAGAAAAAGAAATCGAACGAAAAATAAAAAGATATATAAAAAAGATACAAAGAGAAAGAAAAGGGGAAAGATAAAGCCAATGCAGAGGTAGGGAAAGTGACTTCGCTAGCTACGTCATATCATCCGAATGAATACAACCGCTATAGCTCTGTAACTATTTGATCCGGTACCAGCTGCTGGTAGCTTAGATAGAAGAATACCTCCTTTGCGTTGGAAAGAGGAGGTAGAGAAGGACTTGGCCTCATTTAGAGTGCCCAACTAGCGCCTGTCAGCATGAGAAATAAACGACTGGCGCACTTTATTAAACTCAGCCGAAATCGCTTAAGCTGTTATTGCGTCCATCAACAAGAAGAAAAAGTTCAAGGCTACAGTCTTTCATATGTAAAATTCAAGACCTATTATTTTCGAAAAGCCTCCAAAAGAATTCAACGCCTTATTTTCGTGTGCAATCCACAGCATCTCCACACAAGATAACGAAATTTTCAAATAGCCTTCGCAAACCTTTCATCATTTCAGTAGTGGATTTTCAAAACTTTTAGGTATTTAACCACTTGTTATTCTCCAATACTAAATCTCAATATTTACACATGACGTAAAACTACAGCAAAAAAAAATTGAGCTAATATCAAAGTAAGCAGCCTGAATGAGACTCTGTTTTCCTTCAGAGTTTCGTCTTCTACGGCGCTCTGCACCGGATGCTGTTTTTGACTTTAAGGGGTTACATGGGTTTCGTCGCGTAAAAAAGGCATATTTTCAATATTTTTTTCTATATGTAAAAAATTGTTTATTTAATTCAAACTTTTTTCTGTCTTATAGATACATATTTAAAGAATAATTTCTGAAATTTTCAAAAAAAAAAAATTAAAACTCCTCCATTGTGACGTCATTTCCGGTGACCTCTCGAAAAAAAGGTGCGTCCGCGTTATCAGCATAAATAAAACAAAAAAAAGTGTTTTAGTTAAGACCATAAACTCGTGCTTGAACGAAGGAAAGAAAAAAAATGTAAAAATTGGAATTTTGGCAGACATTTTTCCAAAAAAATGAAAATTTCGGTCAAATTTGCTTGGCATTTTGTTTTTTTTAAATAGTTCCAAGTGAAGAAAAAAAAACCCTTCGTTCAAGCACGAGTAAATTGTATCTTGAACACCTGTGTAAAATTTCATCCAGATCGGTTGAGTAGTTTTCGAGAATATTTGACAACCGACTTTGAAAACACGGTTCCGAGAAAAACGCGTTTAAAGTTTTGAGTAACAATAAAAGTGGCTTGGAGCGCACACATTCCAAATGTTGTATCTCCGAATTTATTATTCGGATCGACTTGAAAATTTAGGATAATATTCCTGAGATGTTGTAGAAATTAATAAGCCAAAAAAAAAATATCGATTTTTTGAACCAACGAAACCCATGTAACCCCTTAACTGCATTGGAAGAGGCCAGAGGAGAACTTATTCACAATAAACTCATAAAGAAGCATTTAAAGCAGTAATTAAAACAACAAATAGTTCGTATTAAAATAATTTTTCATTTGAGTTAAATAAATTTTAATATACTGTAGGCCCTTTCTGTCATACGAACCTACTCGTTCTATTTGGTGTTTATTTTATTTTTATTTCCAAAGGATCAGTTCGAGGTAACGTCAAATAGACACCAATAGGCGCCATTGAACTATTTACCGGAAAAGAATTTCATAGTTGTGATGCGTCGAAATTTGCTTTAGGTGCTGCGAGTCGATTTCCCTGCAGGGTATGTTTGTAAGTATGTTGCATTGTACATTTTAGTGTTTGTGCACTTTTGTTGGTTTGAAGAAGGGCAATAAAGGTATTTATACATCTGAATGTACATTTATACCTACACATACGAGTACATATGTGCGACCGCACGCACCACCACTTAAATTGATACAACAACAATTGTCGCACTTAATGTCGATCATTTGCTGATCGATATTGACCGATCAATGTTTCCTCCGCATATTTGGTTAAACGTGTGCCATCATCACAGCATCGATGGTTAAAAATATATTTACGCCGTCAGTACGTAGCAATGATATTTGTAGCAATGACCGTTAAGGTCACCGCTAGGGTTGAGGCCTATTACGCCTTCTTTTTGTTATTTAATTAATTTACGTTTTCATACATACTTTCGTTGAGTGAAAAGTTTCATATAAATTTTTCTTCGTGCGGAATGAATTTTTTCAGTTGTATAATTTATACTCGTACAGTAACACATAAATGGGTAATTTATGTAGTTTGATGACTCAATTAGAAATAGATGGCAGTGAGTTAGGCAATTTGGCATACGAGTATAAATTAATTTGAAAGAAAAATGCAATTGATCGTTCACTGAAATTTCTCTGATCTAAAATCATATAAATATTCATGATTCTTAGCACTACTCACTGGCGCACATCTTCAAAACTGTGGTTAACATATGATGCTCCTGCAATGCTTGCAAGGCGAAAGTTGACTTTTTCTTTTCCTCGAAAAATGTTTATTTATTCTTCAATATCTATTTTATCCCCTTCAATGTAGCCCCCGTCAGATATATAGGGTTTTCCAATAACAGGAGTTATTTTGAATACCCCGTTGGGACAAGTTAGTGATGTGAAGAATAAAACCCGTGCACGTCGCTCAAGAACAGCCGAACATATTGCTGTTGTAGCCGAAAGTGTTGAAGAAAACCCAGGTTTGTCCATTCCTCGTCGTTCTTTGGAATTAGGCATTTCACAAACGTCATTACACCGTATTTGGCATAAAGATTTGTGTCTTAAGGCTTATAAAGTCCAGTTAACACAAGAACTCAAGCCGGCCGATCATCAACAACGTCGTGTCTTTGCTGATTGGGTCGTTGAAATGCATGAAAATGGTCCGGAATTCCATCGAAAAATCATCTTGAGTGACGAGGCCCATTTCCACCTCGGTGGCTTCGTCAACAGGCAAAATTGTCGGATCTGGGGCTCAGAAAATCCAAGAGTTATTGTTGAAAAGCCTCTGTATCCTCAACATGTGACTGTTTGATGCGGTTTATGATCCAGCGGAGTCATTGGACCTTACTTTTTTGAAAATGAAGCTGGAGCAACAGTTACGGAGAATGGAGTGCGCTATCGAGAGATGATTGACGATTTTTTATGGCCGAAATTGGATGGTATTGATCTGGACAACGTTTATTTTCAACAAGAAGGCGCTGCCACACAAGCAACGAAACCATTGATCTTTAATCAAAATAACACCTCTTATTGAAAAATCCTTGGTAGCAAAGCATTTCAGATATGCCGTTTTTGGTATGGCTTGAACTGCTGCAACAATGCGCTATTTCTCAATCGGGGCAAGTCTTCGCACATCCATGCGATATTTCAGTATTCGGAGCAGGAAATAAAATGAGTGAAAATTAATTGGATGACTTTTTTGGTCAAAAATTTAGGAACAGCCAACGACATGTATGTCGGCGTATTAGGTTAGGTAAAGTGGCTGTCTTACAACGCACCTAGGCCAAATAGATACTACAGGCCCTTGCGATACCAGCGGAACTATCCCACCCTTATTCCACCTGGTTCTCTTTAAGCCATCCTGCGAAATTTCTAAAGGAATTGTAGTTAGTCTAGCTGTTTTATCTATGCAACATCCTCAATGCTACCCAGAAAAGTGATTCCGAGCAAACTTAACCTTCGTCTGCACAGAACCATGCACCCGCATAGAAGGTGTTCAATTACCTCATCCTCTTCTACATCCTGACAGCCTCTACAAAAGTCAAAATATGATGCCCCAATTCTACTGGCATGCCTTCCTATAAGATAGCGACCAGATAGGACTCCTACTAATATTCTTAAGCTTTTCCTATTAAATTTAATTAACTCTTAGTACGACCCATATTTCATTCTAGCCGTGTCTGCCTAGTAATGCTCCAGGTACATTAACGTGGTGCAATATTCCGAGCGTTTTTTATATTACTTCATGCCTTCAAGGTAATATTTCTTACTGAAGCTCTGGCCTCTTCGTAAGAACTCGGGATGTATGACGTAAATGAAAAGCAAATGGGAACAGAACCTTCACATCTGAAAGGTCACCCTTTTTTGAACTTACCTCGTATGCACGATGGAGAGAATACAAAAGGAGGTCAAGGATGATTGATTTACAAGGTTGGGCCAATAACAATGGTGAAAAATAAAATTGTGAGGGGAACTTCGGCTGCCGCAACACGGGGGATTCGCCAGCCGAATTCTACACGCCAGCCGATTTCTTCACATCACGCACTCGTCTAATCAGTCGTTGTTCGAATGCGTTGATTTTTTCGTATATCACTAACACAATCTTAGTTTTTTCGAAAAAATGGCTTCGTGACTGCAGTTAAGTTAGCCCCTCAGCTGATTCAGTCATATTCGCTGAGAGCCAGTTAACGGTTTGAGATTGGTCACGCCTCTGAAAATGTTTTCACTATGGACATCCACGAACAGCAATTCACTCTCAGTAAATTTGACAGAATCAGCTGATTTGCTGGCATAATAACTGGAAATTTGTTTTCATTTTATTGTTGGAAGCAATGAACAAATCCACACTGTGATTGATAAAGCAAAGTAGTAACGAACGATTCAATTGTCACAACCAAAAATCATCTCCAGCACGTCCTAATATTATAAAATATCATTCTTTTTCATAAACTATCATCCTTCTGGCCACGGGGAGATCGGGGGCTTCAGAAAACTTCTAAGACTCTCAAAGCCGCACCGCTCGAATTTGGTAGGCATGCTCACCGGGCATTGCCCTTTAGGTATCCATGTGGTTAGACTTGGAAAGACTTCAAGACGTTTCTGCAGAAGCTGTCTGGTGAATGAGGTGGAATATCTCAACATCTTCTCCTCAGCTGACCTGCTCTCACCGGGTTAAGATTCAGATGTCTGGGCTCTCACTTTTTTGCTACACTTGCGGACATATATATATATGTATATATAATTGGCTCTTACACGGTGTTTGGCCGAACTCCTCCTTCTATTTGCGGCGAGCGTCTTTATGTAGAGAGACCTACAGTTTTAAGTCGGCTCCCAATTTCAGATATTTTTATGAGGAACTTTTTCATGACAGATATACACTGGGAGCTTTGCCATTGCTTGCCAAGGGACGACCGTTATTTGAAAAGACTTTTTCCTCATTTTGGTGTTTCCCCGAGATTTGAACCTACGTCTTTCGAAGGGTAGTTACGCACCAACCCATTCGGCTACGGCGGCCGCCACGGATATAGCAGGTTTAAATATTCACACACTTGATGAATTTCATCAGCAGCTTGATTTGTAGTTCAATTGCTCAATTTTATTTAGCCACCGTTTGGTCATCATCATCCTCTAATCCAAAGCCCCCTCTTCCTTTTTCCTCTGTTCGGTTCTTCTCCCTCTGTTTTCCTCTGCATGGTATCACCATGTACGAATTTGATTCTATGTCCAAATAGGCTCTTACATGAGCTCCAATTTAACTTAACCTAAAGTAGTCAGAACTTAAAAAAAGACTTGGGTACGAAATCTTATAGCTCATTAAATTTCAATATAATAAAGTGCAAACTGGAAGTCGCTCAAAAATTTTCGTTGGTTTTTGGATAATTTTTTCCTCAAATGAGGTTACGCATTTTCTTCGTATAAGAAAAAATGTCGTGCATTCGTTGAATAGATTAGTGAAATGGCTGAACGCAAAATTGCTTGCTTTTGTATTCATAGTTGACTTTTTGCGTAGCCTCTCGGTTTCCTACTCTATTCTACAAATCTTTAAGTCTTTGTAATAAATAACCTTTTTATGTCTACGACCCTCTCCGCAATCACTTTCCTTTGACACTACTCTGCTTCAATACGCACCAGGCATGACATTAACGAGAAGCTTTTTATGGTGCAAATGCAGTCGCAGAGGTTTACCCTTTGCCTTGTGGTACCTACTAGGCAGAAGCGGCCAAGACGAAGAAGTGAAGATAAGAGTGAAATTCCTTTTTTTTTTTTTTTTTTTTTTTCAAATAACCCATGTAATTGAATTTTTGTCAGTCCTTTTTGCTGTAAATAAAAATGTATCCGTCACAATGTGCATGGCCATTAAATGCACTGCGGTTAAATGCGTGAAACTGTCTTCCTTTTCCTCTCTTCACACAACGACTAATAGCTTTTTAGAGCAGCTGTTCGTAAGACTGCCAACATATGATCGCAAGGCACATAGCAAGATGCAGATCAGCTGTGCCACGAAGCAGGTTATTGTGTTTGTACGGTATCGTGTCTAAAAGTGGTAAGATACATATGTACATTCAGACAATTCTATCGTCAATCATCTTTGAGGTAGCAGCGTACATTGAGAAAAATTGTTTTACAAACCAAGTAGACAACTATTGAGAGAGATTGAGAAAAGAAGAAAAATTGGTATATAATTAATTGCATTTTGTTAGAAAAACTTCCAAATAGTAAGGTGAGGTTTTGGACATCACACGGTGAAAAGAATTTAGAAGGTATGACCAATATCAGACCGTTAACCGGCTCTCATTGAATTGGCTGACGTAACCGGAGTCATGACAGCGTTTTGTCCAAGACGATCCACGTCAACGACGTCCAAAAATAACAGCAACACCAGAAATCGTTTAAAACATACAGGTTATCGTATATCAAAGTCGTCGAGTGACTAAAGAGATTTAGCAGAAGCAGTAGGCATCTCATTGAGCAGTGTTAGAAATTTTTGATTCGTGTCCAGTAAACGGCCAAGAAAGTGTTAGCATCACATTTTTGGGATGCGAAAGGAATTTTCTTTGTGTATTACTTGCAAACTGGTAAAACAATAAATTCTAAATATTATTGTAACCTTTTAGATCAGCTGAAGGATAAAATTCGTGAAAAAATAGCCAGTTTGCAAAAGAAAAAAATTCGCTTTCATCAGGACAAAGCACCGTGTCTCCCAAAAGCATTTCGACAATGGCTAAAATCCATGAAGTGAAGTCCGAATTGTTGGTGCATCCACTGCATTCACAAGATTTGGCACCTAGCGACTTCCATATGCTCCCAGACATAGAAAAAACTAGCTTTAACCCGCGGCCCCGCTCGCGTAGGAGTAGTTTTGAGGGATACTGAATATGTATGTATATACAAGAATTACAAACAATAATTTCATAGAAAATAATTTTTTATTAATAACCATAATATTACAATACCCGGCAGCCGTTGCTATGCCTCGTTGAATAAAATAAAAACAACCAATCAGAAAAATATCAAGCAAAATTATTTTTATTAATTTTCTATCTCAAACCGTTTTTGAACTTTGCATTTGGGTCATAGTTGAACAGCTTTTGCGGATTATGAAGTCTAGAGTGTGCTATAAATAGTGGGAAATAGGAAAAACTAAGATTTTTTAAATTAAATTTAAGCAAATACTTGATTATTAGTGACGAATGAGAGTGGGGGCGCGGCCTGGGGGCTGTGGGAAGGGAGTTCCATCATAAAAACATGCCTATAACCTTTATTGGGTGAAAATATGAATGTATACAAATTTTTACGTCATTTGGTGTTGTCCTTTCGTAGTGATGCGCGGACAACGTACAGACACTCACCTTTATAGTGTAGATAACGCGTGGAAAGCGTTTTTTATCAAATGACGAGATCATGACAGCTGTGGATTCTCACTTCAGGGATGAAATTCACAAATTGGAATCTCGTTGGAACAAATGTTTTGATGTACAGGGCGACTATATATATATACAATTGGCACGTACACCCTTTTTAGGGCCGAGCTCCTACTCTTATTTGTGGCCTGCGTCTTGATTTTGTTCCCCAAATGGAGGGGCCTACAGTTTCATGCCGACTCCGAACGGCAGATATTTTTTTATGAGGAGCATTTTCATGGCAGAAATACACTTGGAGGTTTGCCATTGCCTGCCGAGGGGCGACCGCTATTAGAAAAAAGCTGTTTCACCGAGATTCAAACCTACGTTCTCTCTGTGAATTCCGAATGGTAGTCACGCACCAACCCATTTGGCTACGGCGGTCGCCGACTACAGGGCGACTACACGAGATAATAAAGTAATTCAAACCATAAAATTGTGTTTTTCTTAACGAACCGCAAAACTTATTCAGCAACCGAGTATCACTTCCTATTATCACTGCACCTCAAATTAAACGTTTTTTAAAACCTTACAAAAGTCACAAATAATATCGAAATATCTCCATGTTTACAATATTACCGGATAATATAACTAATGACGCACTAAAAACATCGCTTCACTGAAATTATAAATAACTAGCAAACCCGGCCCCCTTCGCTGGGCACACTAAAATAGAATAGATATGGTTTAGAACAGAAAATATATGGTTTTCATATTATTTATTTCTTTATGCAAGCGCTTTGGCATAAACAATATTTTTTGTTTTTCTATTTGTTTTTGAGTAAATATAAAATATAAATTGAAAATCAGGAAAAAAGAAGATTGTTTTTAAATTTCAAATCAACGCATATGAATAACTAAGAAACAATCGTCTTTTTTCCTGATCATCCATAAATTTTTCGTTTCAATTTATATGTTTTATTAAGCATTGGAGCTTTTTTAACCATTATCCATTTATATTTTTCAAAAAAAAAAACGAAAAAAAATTTGTTTTCCACGAACACATAATTTCATTCGGATTTCACATTAAATTCTCAAATTTCGTAAGAAATTATTCACTGTTCCAAAATCCACTCCAAAAAAATTCACAAACAAATTTTACATGTTGCACTTACGTTTTTTCCTTATGGCATCCAAATCAGAAAGAAATATTGACACATTGTAACTCACACTGTCAATTTGACAGTTCAGTTCCGCCCCAAGCGTTAAAAAAGTAAGCGACATTATGGCTGGCTCAAAAGAACGCTGTACCCGTTGCCACTGCTCCGAATTACAACCAAACTTTACGAAACCCATTTTCAATACTTACTTAACAATGTGCATAAGTTTGGTTTAATTCGGTGCAAAGACACGGCGGGTCCACGTTTTGGCATATATTTCAAGACCCTAGTCATCAATAGGTATGAAAATTACCCCGTATTAAAGCACTTATCAACAGCTTTCATTTGATACCCATATTGTACATACACAACCAAAGGTTACCCGGGTCCATGTTTTGACCTATATCTCGAGACCCCAGTCACGTAGTGGCATGAAAAATAATCTGTACTAAGGCATTCACCAACAGCTTCAATTTGATATCCATATTGTACAAACACATTCTAGGCTCCACGTTTTGGTCTCTATCTCGAGACCCTAGTCACGGAGCGGCATGAAAAATACTCTGAACTAAAGCATTCACCAACAGCTTCAATTTGATACCCATATTGTACATACACGTCCGAAGGTTACCCGGGTCCACGTTTTGACCTATATCTCGAGACCCTATCTACCAATAGGTATTCAAACTATACGGAAATCATCTTCAATACCTACTTAACAATGTGTGTAAGTTTGGTTTAATTCGGTTCAAAGACACGGCGGGTCCACGTTTTGGCATATATTTCGAGACCCTAGTCATCAATAGGTATGAAAATTTCCCCGTATTAAAGCACTTATCAACAGCTTTCATTTGATATCCATATTGTACAAACACATTCTAGGGTCCACGTTTTGAACTATATCTTGAGACCCCAGTCACGGAGCGGCATGAAAAATACTCTGTACTAAAGCATTCACCAACAGCTTCCATTTGATACCCATATTGTACATACACATCCGAAGGTTACCCGGGTCCACGTTTTGACCTATATCTCGAGCCCTATCCACCAATAGGTATCCAAACTATACGGAAACCATCTTCAATACCTTCTTAACAATGTGTGTAAGTTTGGTTTAATTCGGTGCAGACACGGCCGGTTAGCGAACACACTCAAAAAGTTGACTTTATTTTATATATAAGATTTTTTTCAGGTTGTGTCCGAAAAATTCAAATATCTTACGGAACCCTATTTTTTTCCAAAATAAAATGTAATCCATGGTACTCGTGGATAATGTAGTTTACGAATGGTGAAAGAATTTTTAAAATCGGTCCAGTAGTTTTTGAGCCTATTCGTTACAAACAAACAAACAAACAAACAAACAAAGTTTTCCTCTTTATAATATTAGTATAGATGAATAGAAAAATTATCACTTACCCTTTTCTGGAGCTCATGTTGGTTGAAATTCAGCTTAAGGCTCGAAGATTTATAAAAAAGTAACAAATGAGCACAATCACTGTTAACCGCCACTAGATTCACTATACAGACGTCTAGTATAAGAACAACTATACCTACTCACACTTGTTAACATTTAGCATAATCGCATAAAATGTTAGTGCACATTAAATCTCCCCACTGGGTTGAAATAAAATGTCATGGGTTGAGTCCTTGTCGTCAAATTCCTGATATGTATATTGACATGTTTTTACTTGTTCACTTTAATCGGCAATCGGCAAATGATTTTCGTTCTAGCGCACCTCAAACGGAGCAGAGTATTGAGAAGGTAATAATTAATTAATCTTATTTTTCTTATAATTACTTACTCAATAGAGCAGAGTCATTGTGTCTGCTGTTTTAATCCGTAATAACACATAAAATAATTAATTTTTTGCATAAATTATTAAAATATAACTCATTCAGAGTATTGCGCTATCCACGATTCTACGTTTGCTATATACAGATATGCTATTTTTAACTGCTTTCTATGTAGGTAAATGGTCTCACAAATATACGCGCACTCAACAGACAGTCAATAAATATCCGCTGAGCAAAGTAAGGTTCAAAGATCAATTATTACAATTAAAGTATTTTTATCATTGATAGTTTGATCAATACGAGAGAATTTTTTTGGCCAAATGGTTTATTTTATGCGCGAACTAAATTTGTAATGAAATTTTTAGTAAAAGAATAATACAAAATACGAAAATACTTGAAACAAAAAACTTAACACTTTTAATATATAAAAGTACATTTCATTTTCCACAACAATTTATTGGTCCAACATTCCGTGTAATGTTAATAAATACTGCAGTATATCGCATTTTATATCAAGAACTTCTTAAAATAATGTACATAAATAAATATGAATATAAAATTACATCCGAAAATCACTTTTTACACAAATAATGGGGTATTCAGAGTGAGTTCAATAAAGTTACAATTCGGTGTTCGGCAATACAAATCTTTCGTTTCTAGGTGGAACATAGACATATAATTTACTTTTGTAGAATCCCCCATGTAACGGAAAAACAAATATTGGTTAACGAGGCGACAAGTTCAATAAAGTAGCAAGTCACGGTGGAGAGAATACAGCAGATGGCGTTATCCGCGCAAGAATGATAGAAACAAGATTGAGCCCACCAGAAAATGCCGCATGACGTCGCATTAGCTGAGTTGTGCAGTGTTAACAACCATTTGTTCTTCGCAATAAATTTAGTGCTCTTTTATACCCAAAATGCGAAAATGTCTAAGTTTGGTACTTGTTTCCTTTTTTTAATTTAAAGCTACCGAAGCTGTAAGTTAAAAAAACTGTATTATTAAACAAAAGAATGTTAAAAAAGGTCCATCTGAGAAGATTTTATAGTGTTAATGAAAATTTGTTGGTTTTTATAAAAATTGATATTTTGAAAGAGAAAATTTCATTTTCTGCTCCTTTTAAGGTTATGTTAGAATATTAAATCTTCTTCTTTCAACTCTTCTTAACATCGAAAAACTTTTTACACATTTTAAAAAGCGTTTGAATTTACTGAATGCGAACTAAAACCATAGAGGTGCAATTTTTTCTCCCGGTCCTCAATCCTTAGTGGGACGTAGAGCATCAAGAGGTGTATTCATAGTAAAAAAAGCAACAAAATACCTGAAAATACTGAAGAAACTATAACGACATTTTTACAAAAAGAGTACCTTGTCTTGTTACAAAAGAGTTTCTCTTAACAAAAAAACTAATAAATTAAATTGTACATAACCATAACACATTTATTTAAAAAAAACGCACACTTTAAAGACAATTTGTCACGCACACAAAGTTCTTTAAGTAATTCAACAAAAATTTGGTGTTTTATTTTCTTTAAATGGGCATTTTAGTGCGTTTTTATATGCAAAGCTAGGCAACACTGCAGTAGCGAGAGAGAGACTTGACTGCTGAAAGGAGAAGAACATCAACAACAATTCGACCAGATGTTAAAAAAAGTAAAGCGAAATAAAACAGTGAATTATTGAACTAATTTTTAAAAAATGTATATTTTACAAAATCATAAACATTACTTTTAATTACAACAGGCTAGTAAAATGTCATGAAGAAAGAACTAAAACTCGGCTCCTAAATAACAAAAAAATGCTAAATCAAGTTACGAAAATGGTTATCTGGCCATACTGGTGCTAATACGACGTCACTCTTTGTCAAATGTGCTGAGAGCAAATTAACGGTACTACGAATAGCGCCATCTCATTCCATTCTTTCCATCATGATATCCCCGCACCACTAATTTCGCTCTCAGCGAATTTGGCAGAATCAGCTTCTAATACTCGTAAGTGAGCATTTATTTTCATTCTGTTGTTTCTCCTTTTTATTGTTATGAACGCGCGAGTTTATCATACTACGCTTTCTTCTTGTTTGACCACTTCTTACGTGACAGCCGGAAATACTCTCGTTCCATCTTATGAAAATGGCTTATGATAAAATTTAGAGAACATTTTTTTTCAAATCATTTTAGCACCTTAACTCCTTCCTGGTGAGTATTTTAATCCTCGTTTTAAAGAACTTAAATGAAAAATCATTAAAAAGAGCAGATTGAGGGTTTAAATGTTCACAGAAATTTTACTATGTGTTACCGAAGATGGGAAACTCCTACAGATTAAACTGAGTACAAAAAACAGCTTTAAAAAGTTCAAAAATTTGAAGCTATCATCGAAATAGACGGGGCATGGATAGAAATAAATTGAAAGTCGCTCATTTTGTGGGATATTGTGGAAGTAAGAGTTTTAGTACAGAAAAACTGATGTTATTTTGAAAGTTCGCATTTTTTTATGTTAAAATGGAAGTGTGAAAAAATTGTATTACAAGTTTTTGCTATAAGTATTTTTGGCTGAGTCATCCAATCGTAAGACAGACTATTTGAATGAGGAACACATGCTAGCCTACGTTTATAGGGGCAAGGGGGATCACAGTCAAACAAGTTATTAAAGGGCTTCAAACGGTTATGAAAAGTCTCTAAAAAAGATGTTAGATACACTTGATAAATTCAGCGTTAATATGTCGCTCAAAATCCAGTGTAAGTTTTGGGAAGGGTGAGTCAATTGCACCGGCAAAATATGCGCTTATCGAGAAGAAGAAGAGTCAATTGCACGCAAAACCCGAAAATTTGAAGATGTACTTATGTAAGCATATTTTCTTATTTGGAAACCAATTTTACTGTTTTCATAAATTTCAAGCCACTGAATTCTAGTATGCCTAAAGTCCTCGGAAGCGATCAAATTTTACGCAGCATTGTGACAGAACTAATTGCCTTCATCAGATGAATCGGAAAATGAGACAAGCCAATTTCTGGCGAAGAGTTCTGATACCGAAGATGAAGAAAGAAATATCCGGAGAAATATGTAAATTGTAGGACAAAACAACAACACACAGTATTAAAAGCTATTTTGAGATTGTAGTGCCTACATAAACCAACAAGGAATTTATCAAACATTTCACTGGGCTTTGACATTTCAGCAAAGGGGACTAAGATCTTAAGATTTTCGATTAAAATTCATTGAAAAGTTTTTGCACGCGAAATCAATAATTTTGGGTTTAAGAATATCAGAATTTTGTAATTAACAAAAAACAAAAATATTTAATGTTTACGAGGGTTGCTATTTATATTTCTGGTCTGGGGAACTTCTGGTATTGTCAGACGCCTTCTAACGTTTCTATAGGAAAATTTTACATATTTTACTGTCAACGGACTCAGAACGTATTGATGTGTGAGCGATTGGGTTGGAGAATAAGTTCATAGCGTTTTTATGTTTTCTTTTATTTTACAACGACTCGTTTGCTGTTTGGCAAAGAGTAAGCACTCATTCAATAGAATTCTTTCTGCTCTACAAAACTATGTTAATTGTATTTTTGAGTTATTTAATTTTGTATTAGTTTTGAGACTTAGAAATGGAGGCAAAAAGAAACATTTTCAAACCCTGCTCTTCTTTGCTTTTCATCGAGGTCAAAAAGCTGCCGAAGCAGCTTGGGACATTTACGACGTGTATGGAAAAGGTATCATAGACAAGTCCACAGCACGAAAAAGTTTTTAAAAATTCTAAAATGATGACTTTGACGTCAATGACACGTCCCGCAGCGAAAGTCTTTCTGAACTCGATGAAGAACCTCTTAATCCCCAACCCAATACATGGAATTAAACCAAATAAAAGAATTTAAACATTTTCGTGTAATTATTTTATCACAATTTTCGACGTGGATTAACAAGTCAAAAATGCAACGATGAACTACGCCAAACAAGCCGAGCCATCTTTTGGAGCGCGACTAGGCAGAGTGTAAAAGTGGAAAATATTTTGAAAAATAATAAAGAAATAAATAAAATAAACTCTAATGCTTACTTTTCCATTACTCGGCCAGAAATATAAATAGCAACCCTCGTATGCATATACTTGTAGGAAAAATTCTCTTTTGCGTTCTATCACTATTTCCCAAATGCGCTCCCGTTACACTCGCTTATGAGAATTATTTTGCTATTTCACAATACTAAAGGTTTTTGCCCGAAAATCGCTGGAACGCACCTTATTTTGTGATAGTTTTTTTGTTAATATTGTAATTGTAATATTGTAATATTTTTTTTTTGTTCTAAGAAAATTAAATCGCCATTTCTGACGTTTTCAAGAAAGAGAGAAAAATATGTGCCTTCAAAAAGTTTACCAAGTATGCCGAATTGTAATATTAGCGAACTCCGTCTGAAGACCGCCAACAACTGCCTCAATTTTACTTGAAAACCTGTACAAATTTCTTAAAAACCAAATACTCCAAAACTTCTCACACGCGGGTAAGAGTGCCGCTTACTCCGGTGGCGTATTGTCGTGTATCCATTCAGCGAAATGAGCCACCGATGTGTAAACACTCGGTATACGCAAGCCGCCACAATTATCCGAACCAAAGGACATTATACCGATCTGTTGGAATACAAAAATTATAATAAAAACAGTAATAAAAGATTATTAAAAAAAAATACAAAAGTATATAGCAGCTAAATTTTAGAAAATGATAAAAATAAAAAAGCTACTCACTTGCGAGTAAATGCCATTTTCCTGTATAAATAGCGGCGCACCACCAAAACCTTGACACACGTCTTTGCCCTCACCACCTGCGCACATCCATTGTCCTTCTATTGAATTGGGTGATTCAAGTGCACCGGTGGAGCCGTAATTACGCAAACAAAGATCCCAGCTGGTTAGTGGTACGTCCAAATGTGCCATTTCCGGTTGACGCGTACTGGAGGTGGACATTTTGCCCCAGCCTGCGATCGTTGCGCGCTTACCCACCACCAAGTTGGTTCGCGACTTTTGCAGGCAAATTGGTTGAGTTGCGACTGTCAAGGGTGTGGAGAGAGAGAATAAGTAATATTAAAGAAATTATGAGGCAGCTGATAAAAGAAACACTTTATTTTTTTTTAATTAAAGCCACAGTAATAATCAGGCCGTAGAAAATTATATATAAAATACGAGTACTATTTAGAAAGAGACAAGGTTGTCCACTCTCACCGCTCGTGAAATGAGAAACTACCACACCAACAATAACCACGTAATGAGCTTCTGCTACCTGAGTTGGACTATAGCAAGGCAAGATCTGCATCTTGTGGGGCTTGTGGAATATTTGGACAAACTCGCAACCAGACTCACAAAGCAAGCTCAGGATATTCAGCGCATGTGTCAAGTCGACGCTGCTATATGGAAATGAAATGTGGCTTGTTTCGATCCAGGATAGCGAACATAGTGGCAGGCCATCGACATTTAAAACTGATGAAAACATCAATAAAGTGAAAAAAAGTTGGTCAATAACCTAAAATTAACCATCAAAGAGCTAGCAATGGACTTGAGCATTGCTTATGAAAATAATCGCTTATGAAAATAATGACTTGGGTTTGCGCTGAGTTGGTCCCAAAGCACCTTAATTTCATACAAAAAAGGAACCGCGTTGATATCGCCAAAAACATGATTTCCAAGGTTGAATCTGATCTAACATTCATCAAGTACATCTTAACTGGAGACGAAACGTGAGTTTATGAGTACATATGACACACAATCCAGGTATCAGACGAGTGAGTGGAGAGCTCAGAATGAACCAAGATCAAAAAAACCATGTCGTTTTCAGTGAAAAACGAAAGTGATGTTCACGGTTTTATGGATTACCACGGTATTGTTCACCACAAATTTTTGCCAGAAGGTCAGACACTTAATAAGGACTATTGTTTGGGCATTATGAGACGTTTATGTGAAGCAATTCGCAAAAAAAAAAAGGATTTTGCCTCATGATAGCGCACCGTCCCACAGTGCCATCATTATCCATGAATTTTTGACCAAGAATGAAACGAAGGCCATCCAACAGCCAGCAAATTCACCTTGCTGCCTGCGATTTTTTGCTATTTGATCGAGTCAAAAAAAGCATAAGAGTCGAAAAGAAGTAATGAAAACATCGAAAACGGCTCTGGTGGCTATACCGCGAATAGAGTTCCAGAAATGTTTCAAGAGCTGAATCAAATGTTGGCGTAAGTGCTTTACAGTTGATGGGAAGTACTTTGAAGGCAGTAATATCAGTTTTGAGCAATGAACTTGTATTTTGAATTTTCGGAATAAATCCGAGAACTATAACATACATATATGTAAAAAGTAGAAGCTCTACAAAAGCAGTGGAACAGCGTCCGAAAAATCATTACTGAGATGACATAAATTTATTCGAGGATCATTGGAAGAAATGTAATATAATAAAGTTGATGGAGATTATATTGAATAAAAAACTAGTCTCAGTACAAAATTAACATTCTTTTGTTTTGCTTTTTTACTTTTCCACCATCAATATAAAGGGTGATCAGATTCCAATAGGGTCTTTTTGACAGATCACGTATGGCTACTGTTAAACTTTTTTCAGTATTCATTGACCTTTCATTATATAAAGACTTATGCCTCAACAACGTTTACAAATCGTACAATTCAATTACGAATATCGATGCTGTGTGAAAAGTGTTCATCGCGCGCTCAAGCCAACTTATGGTGTTCTGCGATGAGGCTTATTATAAAATTGCCGTATTTGGGCTGAAGAACAACCCGAAGCTATTCAAGGTCAGCCATTGAAAACAACAGTTTGGTGCGGCTTAAGGGCTGGAGGAATCGTCGGCTCATATTTCTTCAAAGACGAGGCTGGCGCCAATGTAACAGTGAATGGCGAACGCTATTGCGCCATGATAAACGACTTTTTGATGCCGGAAATCCGATACTTCTAAATTGAACACCCTTTTCATTGCATTAAGACCTGTTGACAAGTTTTGACAATTTATTCGTTTCCCAATTAATTTTAATAATTTTTCTTTCTCTCCTACAAGAGAGATAAGAGACCAAAGGAAGAAGAACTCTCATGCATAAAAGTTGATGGCGTCCAACAGGTATATGCACAGATTAATATTTTTATTATTTGTGTTTTTTTAACGTTACAGGTTAGGATAACTTAACCTAACCCAACCTAACTTACACACAACTTTGTTGCATTAATAGCACAAAACAAATATACCAACCACTTGGCAATACCATTAAGCACACAAAAGTGGCGATCCCAAAATTTTATTCAATTTAAAAAACACGCGCATGCTCTTTTATCATTCGCTACATTGTTTCGTAGTTTTGTACATTTTTTTTTTTACATGGATCGATATCACGTACTCAGGCGCGCGCGTCGTTGCTAAAAGTACGCCAATGTGAAAAGAAATCAACAAAATCAGAGCGCAACACTATCATTATCGACATTTTCCAATTTCGTTGCTATAATGAGTTTTATGGCTTAATAACGTGAGATTCGTACTCGCCCCTTATAAATATATTCGACTGCATCCGCAGGCTCTCGCATGTGGGGTCCTCCGATGCAGGCAAAAAAATTGCCCAAAGCATTTAGCTCGCACTCACTCGTATCTTCCAATTAAATCAGATTGTAAATCACACTTAGCGGCTGCCGTACCACTCATTTGACATTTTTCATGCTTACGAGTACGTCCTCCTGGCCTGGCCTGATGCCACACAACATTGTATGGCAAGTGCCTGCATCAATACAACGCGCAAAGGTGCATAGGCTTTGCTAAGCTAAATGCTGTGCATTGAAAAGGGTTTTTATACGCAACTTCTCTGACTTGAGGCATCCATCGATTTATCCGCTATTTTTAATGTACGCCACTAGGCAATACAAAATACAGAACCCGACGTGTTATAATAATGGCTTTTGTGACAGCCGCTGTCATAATTTGCGGGGCAACCAACCATACTTTAAGCGGGTACGCTCAAAAAATATTCCATAATCACTGATAATTAAATGGAAACAGGTGTTTTAAGAGGTGTTGAAGCAATTTCGCGAGTGATCGTTTGTACGTTTGTTACATTGAAATTTCAATTAATGCAGGATAGGTCAGGTGTCGACAATCTACGCCACGCCATAAATTTGTGTGCTTCTGCCTCAGGTAAAGACGTCGTTCCTATCAACACTTTTAACTGGAAAAATGCAAAATTATTTCTGATTGGCTTGAATCTTTAGTAAGAGAAGAACGTACGAATATTCGAGAGATCAATAGATTGAAAGAAATTTTTAGTCTTCTCGATTTGTGAATTAGTTTGAAGGCAGCCAACCACGTTTTTTGTGGGACTAATCTAGACTTAACAAAATTTGGATTTATATTGGCAAATTTAAACTTATATATCCATTTCTATCAACAGAACACTGTTAGAGAGGCTGAAACTCCATATTCAAAAAACAAAAACGAAAACAAAAAATAAATAAATAAAATACATTGCAGCAGAGATGAATCATACTGAAGCCATCAAAAGCTTTTTTGAGCCTTTATCACTACGAAAAATACGAATACGAATACGAGTAAGAGTCCTAGTAAGAATTCGATTCGAATACGAATATGAATAAAAAAAAATCCTAATACAAATTTTTATCATTATTAATATGCACAATCAATAAAAAAATAAATCATGCTCCTTTTTAAAGATGCGGATCCGACTGCGAATGCATGTAAGAATATGTCAAGAAATACGAATATGAATACGATATGGATTACGGGGTTAGGGGTAGTCAGAATTTTCAAAAAAATTGGATTTTGTTTTGCATTTTCTTAAAGTATAATATCTTAAAAATATTGTGTGAAAATTTGAAGTGAATCCGACAAATACTTTTCGAGTTATTCAACAATTAACAAAGGGCACTCGGGCGCTTCGGAGCGTTCGAGAGCAAGTAGCTAGCAACAGCTGCAAGCAACCGATAACACTCGAGAAGGTAGATTGCTACGTAGGCAGCAGCAAATCGATATTTTGGAAGCTGCTATGACGGCTGAAGAATTATTATATGACCCAGGAATATATGACACAGTGTAAATAATTAAATAATTCTACATAAACTGATAGTAAAACTTTAAATGCGTTTCTTTCAAAACCATGTTTTTTGAACTGGTGATCACTGTAACTTAAAAATCGCTTGGAAGATTTCAATAAAATGTATATTACTTTTGAAAAACAAAAAACTAGTGCCTGATCGAGGATTTTTTTCGAAAATTTCAATTTCTTTTTAACAATTCCGACAATTAATTGTTGTTTGTTTCTCAAAAATCTGAAAAATATTTCCTGAGACCGCCATTTAAACCATTTTATCTTCCATTAAAAAAGCTAAGCATGCACTGTTTTTTACAGGTTTTTTTTTCTCTGCAATATAAACATAAAATATTATAAAAGCTTCAAATTAAAGCAGACACATCTAAAATACTATCAATTAATAAAATGTTAATATACTATATATGTATATCTATAAGAAGCTCGTCATGTACTTGAGAACTCGTCTAGAGTCATTGTATAATCATATCATATACTTAAAACTATTGTTTATTTTAGTACATAACATTATTAATACCAAATAAATAATCAACTTATTGTCCATGGACCATACACTATAAAGCAATTGACTAATAAAAAAAAAATGATTGAAAATCATCATTTTTTCAGGCCTCTGATTACCCTAACCCCTTACCATATCTGCTACATTCTTTTCTGCCTCCGACCAGTTAAAGAACACTAGAAAATTTACGAATTACCTGGAAAGCAACAACACAAAATATACTACTTGAATTGATATAACCGCTTTGCATTGAAGGCGCTTAACTAATATTTGCGACCTGATTAGTAGTGTTGTAAAGTAAAAAATAGCTGAAAAAGGGAGACGTAGTGTCAGAATGAAGAAGCGAGAGGTCGAAATATGTGAGTACGAGGAGCTCGAGGAACGCCCGAAAATTCTACCAAAAAGTTCGGCGGCGTTTTCCTGTAAGAACAAAGACGGCGATCTGGTGACTGACATCCAGAAAATAGTTAAATTATGGAGGGAACACTTCTCCAACTAGCTAAACAGTGACAAATGCGCATATCGTAGAGAATGTGAAGATCCCGATACTCCAATCGTTGACGATTGGCGTTGTCTTTCCGCTACCTGACCATGACGAAGTGAGAATAGCAATAACCTGGCTAAAGTACAACAAAGCTGCGGGAGCCGACGGTCTGCCGGCTGTGCTATTCAAACATGGCGGCAAGGTGCTGGGAAGGCGCATGCTTCAGATCCTATGCAAAATGTGGTCGGACAAAAGCATGCCTGACTATTGAAATTTAAATAAGCTCTGCCAATGCATAGGAAGATTGATCCTGCAATCTGCGTCAGTTACCGCCGGAATGGGTATGGTAGTGAACGGGGACAAAACGAAGTACCTCCTGTTATCAATTAAACAGTCGGTTATGATTTCGAGGTTGTAAAGACTTTGTATATTTAGGAACCAGCATTAACACCGATAACAATGTCAGACTTGAAATCTAACTTAAATCTCTCTTGACAACAAGTGCTACTTCGGACTAAGTAAGTATAATAATTGAATAATAAAGTCCTCTCTCGACGAACAAAACTAACACCCTGTAAAGCTCTCATTTTGCCCGTCCTATCGTATGGCGCAGAAGCTTGGACGTTGATGAGGATGAGGTGTCTTTTGGTGTGTTTGAGAGAAAGATTCTGCGGAAGATTTTTGAAGCTTTGATTTTTGGCGACGGAGAGTATCGTAGACTATGGAACAATGAGCTCTATGACGTGGAAACCGAACTTGGTCGTACAATTTTGCTTTTCACCATAGCTAATGGCTAGACCTGGTAAGTCTCAAGGATGTTGTTCCACAAATGGAGGGACCTACAGTTTCAAGCTGACTCCGAATGGCAGATATTTTTTTATGAGGAGCTTTTTCATGGCAGAAATACACTCGGAGGTTTGCCACTGCCTGCGTGTGTTACACCCAGATTCGAACCTACGTTCTCTCTGAGTTCCGAATGGTAGTCACGCACCAACTCATTCGGCTACGGCGCCCGCCCAACTGAGAGCTGATTAACGGTCTGATATTGGCCACACCTGTAAAAATTATGGGGTAAACTGTCATCCGTATTTGAGTAGGGGTTTCGGGCATTTGAACAAATCGTTTTTGGTATCCAAGTCTGAGGTAGTTTTTAGCTCCCTCGTGTAAACTCCTGACTTCAACTCGAAAAAAAAACATACATTGTTCAATGTTCCGGGAGATGATCTTATCACCAGATTCTTGCTTCAAGAAACACATTAGGTAAGGCTAGTGGCACTATAATATTTTTTGAGTTCATGGCTATTATGGGAACCTTTTCCACGGAAAAAAATGTGCTTAGAGTACTGCTTGGAGGTTTTTCTCTGCTTACCGGGTGACAACCGTCATTAAAAACAATATTTTCTACCATTTAATGTTGCATATCAACAATGAGTATCGAGCTCGGCAAACGCCTTGAATAGTAATCACGCACAAATTTCCGGCGACAGAGGTTAAAAGTTTCATGCAGTTTATATAAATTTGCATTACACATTTACTCATTAATTATATTTATTTGATTGATCAGCAAGGACTTTCTAATTTTTACATGAATGTGCACATTTGAGAATAACGAACGAAAAAGGTCACTATTGACAACATTTCGTACACGCAAAAACACCCACACATACACAAGCTTTTATCTATTAGTATTAAAGTTGGACACAAATTAGCTTAACCCTTTACTGCCTGAATTAATAAAGCGTTGAAAAAAAATGTCGCGACACATTAAAAGAAAAATAATGACAGATTTTATCTTTTGGGTTTATATAAAAACTAGTTGTAAAATATAAAAAAAGGAAAAAAGCAAGAGAAAATCGGAAGAATTATTACACAGGTCAACAACGTTTTCTTCTAGGAAAGTGTAGGATCATTTTCGAAGTAATTTTTTGCGTAGAATCCGAATCCGGGGTTTAAATTGCTCTATCACGTCAGGATTTTTAGATATCCTAACCTAAAAGTGCCGATCGATTACATAGTCGTACAAAAAAAAAAAACATGGAGACTTCAAAATGCGATATCTCAGTGAAAAATTAAGATATTTGAGCAAACCCAACGGCATTTAAAAGAGGAAGACTTATAATTTAAAATACCACGTCTACTTTTTTATGAAGAGCAAAATCTTCGTAGCTACATAACCTCAAAAATGGGCAAAAACGGCGTTTTTGCACTTTTAGGTTAGGATATCTCAAAGTCCTGACGTGATAGAGCAATTTAAACCCCGGATTCGGATTCTACGCAAAAAATTACTTCGGAAATGACACTACACTTTTATAGAACATTCCGAACCCATTTTTTTGCAGACCTGTGTTATCAGTCGAGAAATATGAGTATACAGATCCCATGAAAATATTTTTTTTTTTGTATTAACGTTTTACTCAAGGCGCATTCATTAACGGCGGTGGCATAAGACCAACAACACGGTACTGTACGTTTGATTGTCAAAACAAGGTGTTGAGAAACTAGAAAACAACTAATGAATTCGCCTTGTTTCATTCTGAGCTGACAGCCTCATGGACACGTCGAAAGAAAAAAAGAACAAATATCATCAAAATTCCGGCTCTGTTAAAAATACGGAGATTGGACCTAAAAATCATCTTTCCGGACGAGAGGAGCCAAAGCCACAAGTGTTTGTTCAAGCATCAAAATATCCAAAACAATTTACAGTTTAGTGTGATTTTTTTTTTGCCGACATCATTCGACGTTATTTCTTTCAAAATGAGGAAGGTGGAATTGTTACTGTTAATGGTATTTTATATAAAGCCATGTTAGCGTACTTTCTGTGACCAGGGCTTGATAACACCAATATATCCGAGCTGTGCTTTCAACAATACAGCGCTACATGATATACAAGCCACGCAACTCTTGAAGTTGTTAAAAAGGAATTTGACAACTGAGTTATTTCATCGCGAGCATTCATCAATTGGCCGCAGTGATCATGCGGCTTCATAAAAAAAAAAATAATTGGTGCGTACACTTCTGATAGGTGTTTGGCCAAGCTCTTCCTCTTATTTGTGGTGTGCATCTTGATGTTTTCTGCAAGTGGAAGGACCTATACAGGGTCCGGCACTCGAAGTGTAACCAACTTCAGACCGCTCACATAGCTGATGCACGGACATCATGACAGTCCAGAGTATTGTTTACAAGCGCGCGGATGCATTTTAACGAGAGTAAACGCGAAGAAAGAACGTCAGTAAAGGATTTCAATCGTAATGGTGTGACTGCATTATATTTCGCTGGAAAATCACAACCAGCGATAGTTCGTGGGCTTGAGCACCTTAAAGTAAATAAAGTTTTTGTTTATCGCACCATTACTCGTTACAAAGATACTGATAGCATTGCGAAACGTCATGGAGGTGGTCATCAAAAGACTGCAACGTCACGTGAAATGTTTCAAAAACTGAAGAAGCGACTTCAGCGAAATCCCCGACGAAGTGCCAATCAAATGCTGACAGAAATGAAAATATCTGACCATAGCATCAGCCGCTTACTTGGAAATGATTTCAAGGTCAAGCCTCACAAGATCCAAAAGACGAATGATCTCACATCAAAGCAACAACAAGTCAGACTTGAGAGAGCGAAGGAGTTGCATCGCTTGGCCGGAAGCGGTCAATTTCCGAACATTATGTTTTCTGATGAGAAAATTTTTTCAATTTGAGCAATGCGTAAACTCCCAAAACGATAGGGTTCATTTGACCGACCATTCATACGAGAATATGAGTCATCGATTGGCCACCAGGAAGCAGCACCCGCCACAGGTAATGATTTGTGCCGCTGTTGCCGCAGATGTGCGCTCTTCAATCGTTTTCATCGAGCCAGGCGTCAAGATAAATGCGAAATATTATCGGGAAAGTGTGCTGGATGTTGCTTTGAAGTCGTGGACGGACAAACATTTCGGTGGCAGACCATGGACGTTTCAACAGGACTCAGCACCGTCTCACAAAGCTCTAGTGAACCAAGAATGGCAAAAAAACAACGTTCCGACCTTCATAACGTCCCCACAATGCCTCTTAAATTCTCCAGACACGAGTCCGATGGATAGCCAGATGGTGGCTAATGCTTTTTGGTCAGCCGCCTGCTACAGCATCTTTTTGCTCTCTTGATCCGGACACGATTCTGAAATTGAACTCCACTGATCTAACGTTACGAGCAGACTTTTTAATTGAATTGTCCAAATGGCGTAACTTTCGCCGTTCAATTTTTCAATTTGACCAACGTTGACCGACATTTCGAATCACTTTTTTTTTTTTGTTATTTAAAAATAAATTTATTCCTCTTTAAAACGAACATACGTGTGCGACAAAAGGCCCATAACCTTTGTTAGAATTCTCTGTGGAAAAACGCAATGGAAAAATACAATCACGACCGTTTCCTATATAGAACTTTATTTGAGTGCATTGAGTCACAGTAAGCATTAATACAAGAAGAAGAAGTAAAGGTATTTTAGAGAGCAAGTACCGAACTAAAATATTCACCAGTTTCGAGGCGCTGAAAAAAGCCATTGTCCGCGAAAATATCTGTAAGTTGCATTCGGATAGCTTGCGATTCGTTTCTGGACTGTCTCAAGGCCATAATAAAGGCAAAAGGTTTTCATATCGAGCAAAATTTGATTCTTAATTTTATATTATTTTCACACATTTTTTCCTTTGAATTGAATAAAAGTAATTTGTCTAAACAAAATTTATGGCCTTTTTAATTGGTTACATTTCGAATGTCGGACCCTGTAGTTTTACGCCACCTCCGATGGCGGATGGCAGATGGTTTTTTATGAGGAGGTTTGTCATGGCAGAAACACAGTCGAAGGCTTGCCAATATATGCTGAGGAGCGACCGCCATTATAGAGAACTTTTCCTATCAATTGGTGTTTCATGCACGAGACTCAAACCTTCGCACATCCGCCTAATTCGGAGCGAAATCGATTGTACCTGTAAAATGTAATACCAGTTTTGCACTAGCGAAAACGAAATATCATACAAACCCATGTGGGGTATTTATAGTATACACAAATACATACATACGCATGTGTGAAAACATCAATTTTCATAGTTGACAAAGCCCTCTGATGGCATGCAAACAACTATTATTTTGAACTTGATCCGAGCGATAATTGAAGAAATGTAACGCAAAAACACATTATCTCTTTTTTATTATTTTAATTTTTTTGTTTATATTTTTTCACTACCTCACGGACAAGCTTAATTAAATGTAGCCACGTACAAAAACTCCCATTTAATGAGTCTGATACAAATTTATGCATTCACCAAAAAGCAAAGCGCGTGCACACATACACACACACACACTCACACGCATATTCATGACGTCGCACGTGCTTACGCCCCGTCTCGTTTTTCATTTCAAGCTTTGTGAACGAACTTTCTCACCTGAATAGTTGAGTGGCGTTTTTAGTACCAGCAAAGCGATATCGTGATGATATTGGCCCTGTTTATAGTCTGGATGCACAATGACATGGCTAATCGCATGATTGACGGAGCGAGGCGCACAAAATCCTGTGCTCGCACAATCCGGATCACTGGAGGTGTCATATTCACCCACGCGCACCGAAGAGCTGTAAAGAGAAAGTATCAAATTGCCGTAAACACTAATTTAATTCACAATTTTCATTTGCGCAGCTTACAGTCGATGTCCTTCTGCCTTAGCCAAAGCACAGTGAGCAGCTGTTAAAATGACGCGTCTCGCAATGACCGAACCAGCGCAAGGATACGCAAAAGCACCAGTGTTGATATCTAAGACAGATTTAGCGAATTTTTTATTAACTTCTTTTTATCTAAATACTTATAGCTTTTTTGCATTCCACACACTTACGCTTGAAACCGACGCGCGCCACGAACGGGTGTGTGCCTAGGCCACGATAGAAATGTCCTTGCACCAGTGATTTGCCGCACACTTGATTCTTTTCGAGCGGACTGCTCGGACAGCATACGTATGGCATTTCCTCGCCCCCGCCGCAAAATAGTGATTTGTCGCCATAATAGCAACGTTTCGCCACTTCGTAGATCATTGCCGTACAGTCGTGTAGTGGGGTGCATTCTGTGCCCACTGTGCACTCGGTGCCGCCTTCATAGTAAGAACGTGGCGCAAAGGAGCGCCCCTGTGGTGATGCTGAAACGCTGGAAATGGTGTAGGTATCGGGTACAACGAGTTTTTCTGTAAAAAATATTTTTCAAATTGAGGTAGAAATACAAAAGAAGAACAATTATATAATCAAAGGAGCCTAAGTGCGGTCGAAGCCGAAATTCGTATATTTGGCAAAACCAATTTAAAGTTGCAGGCGTTTTTGTTGAGGGTGAATCTATAGGAGGCGATATCATTGGACCAGCTGATTTGTTTTTTTCCGAGGCAAATCTATTCAAGTTGGTAGGTTAAGTTAGGTTGAAGCGGTTGTCTTGTGGGACACACCCAGGCTCATAGTCTATTGTGATGCCGCGTGGGGAGCTTGTCCCTATCTCTTCTAAAACCAGTGTGAGCTTTTCAGAAATTTTAGAATATTTCTGATTTCTGCAGAGCTGAGATCTTCCAACTCATTAAAAAAGTGTCTACCTTGAATAGTAAACCTACGTCTGGATAGAGCAGGACAATGGCGCAGGTGGAGCATTGGAGCAACAATAGCATTTTTTAAATTAGAACTGTCAAGGGAAAGGGAATAGAAGAATGGAATGTAAGTAGGTAACATATGTCCACTAAGCATTGGGACTAACTTCAGACATATATTTGAGTGCATAAAGAAACACACAGATGTAGCTCCATGCACTTGTCATGCCCAAGTGTGCTTATACTTAACTGTCAAATTCATATTACGCGAAAGTTTCCATTCAAAATGCCATACAAGCTGGACTTACGTAAATATGTCGCGAATCTGTTTGGACGACTCAGTACAAGTGAAATTCTGAAGGTGTTTGAAGATAAATCACGGGAGGACTATTTTTCGTGTTTTGAAAGATTGCTGGCATGGAAAAGAACCGGAAAATAAGGTTATACCGGCCACCAAAAGTAAGTGCCGCAACAACTAAAAAACTGCTGTCAAGTGCCAAAAACACGGTTGGTCAATCAACCCGCAAATGAGCACGAAAATTTGTCATTTCAAAGTCTGACGTTCACAAGATTTTGAAGAAAAACAATGTAATTTATCGTAAACGTAAGCGAGAACTAAAATATTCAGCGAAACAACTCGAAAAAATACCAATTTGCTGCCGTGCACTTCGTCGTGAACACTTTGCGAATGAAAATTCATAATTTTGGATGATGAATCGTACTTCACATTTTCTCATCATGAATTGAGTGCCAACGACGGTTTTTACACTGACAGCATCGAAACAACACCAAACGAGGTTAAATATGCCAGCAAATAAAAATTTGAGCTGAAGGTGCTAGTGTGGGTGATCATTTCTTCGAAGGGTGTATAAGAACCATTGATTCGCAAAAACAAAGCGATCAATGCTGACGTATATATCGGTCAATGCTTGCCAAAACTGAAGAAATTCGTCGATAAATATCCCAATAGCGACGTAATCATGTTTTGGCCAGACCTTGCAAGCTGTGCCAAAAAAAGACACTCCTCCTAACGTGCCACAGGCACGTCCAATAGAAAATTTCTGAGCAGTTCTTAAGCGGATGGTATACGAAAAGGGCTGGGAGGCACGAATCGAGCAACAGTTGATCAATCGCATCAAGGAAAGTTGCAAGAAATCGATATAAGCATCGCCCAAAACTTAAATCGGGACATTCGCTCTACTCTACGAAAAGTCGAGAGCAATGGTCCATTGAGTGTAATCTAAATGTATTTTTGATATGTAACCAATCGACGGAAGTACCAAATAAAAATAATTTTTAATTCAATTGTTTTTTTTTTCAAATGGCGTATGCCAGAAGTTAGTCTCAATGTTTAGTGGGCATATGTTAGGTAGGCCTAAGGTTGTATTTCTTCCATGAGAAATCTCCTCATAAAAAAACCATCTGCCGTTCAGAGACAGTATGAAGCTGTAGGGCGCCCCGTTTGTGAAAAAACATCATCGCGCACACCACAAATTGAAAGAGAGGCTCGGCCAAACACCCAACGAAAAGATGTAAGCACAAAACAAAAAACATTTTTTTTTTAATTTTGATAATCACTTTGTACGGGCTTTTTAAATTATCTATTCGCCATGTTTACAACATTCCATTTTCATTAGATTTATTCTCTTAAAAATTAAGATAAAAAAATGTTTTCTCATATCCTTTTCTCTATTTTCATTAGATTTATTCTCTTATGATAAAGCTTGGCAAAACTCACTCTACATTTTCCTTAACGCACCTGGATTAAAAGTAGATGTGAATTTTGCTATTGAAGCCTCTTATACGTTTATGAAAACCCTCTAGGTTTTGGGGAAACATGCTCAGTATATGGCATTGGTTCCTTAATTAGGATTTCCTATTTCTTTTCGTCCTTTTAGAACTGTTGAATTTTAGATTTAGCGAAAAACACAGTTGAAGTTTGAACTTAGACGCATATACACATTTTTTGGCTCCTTTTATGCTCTCTCAAGTGGTTTCAAATTTTTTTTAGATATTTATCACTTTTCAGGCGTAAAGGCATGAAGCCTGCCATAGGACTTTTCGCATCTATACAGACGGCTCTAAAACTTTAGACGCAGTGGGAGCGGGCATTTAATGATCAAACTAGGGATAAGGCAGCCTATCAAGCTGCCAGACCACAGCAGTATTTGCCAAGCGGAAGTTTTTGCTGTGGGAAAAGCCGCGGAGCTAGCAGTTAAGCAGCAATAAAAGCAAAAAGCTCATATTGTATTAAGTCCAAAAATGTTCAACGGAGCAGGGAGGCCATAGAAAGGCTAGCCTTAACAGTAGGCTGCATATCTATTGGGTACCTGGTCACAAAGGCATTATGGGGAAGGAAATAGTAGATAAGATAGCAAAAAGTGCTGTTAGACTACCATTTGAACGAGAGAACGACATACCAAAACCGCTAAATACAATATACGATGAAATAGACGACTACATGAAAAGGCGAGTGGAAGCTAGATGGACTAATCTGACAACATGCGAAACAGCAAAAGTCATGTGTAGAACTAACGACAAAAAACTGGCTCAATTCGTACTTACGCTCTCGCGAAAGAACTGCAGAAATATTATAGGTATGCCTACAAGATAGTGATTGCTAAAACGGACAAATGCAGGAAATGCAGAGAGGAGGTTAAGGAAACTTTAGAACACCTTCTGTGCGTTTGTCCGGCATTATTAAAAACGCGTTTAAAATGCCTGGGAGCCACATTGTTTGAGGGTCTGAAGGACGTCTCAAAAGCGGATCTCCCAGCTCTGCTGAGATTCGTCAAAAGCGCTGACATCCTACATCCCTTTCAGTATTTATAGAGGTCGGCCTCCATCTGGTATCGCTAGGGACCACAAAGTCTATGCGTGGCTTATTGCCAACCAGGCTAACCTAACCTAACCTATCGCTACTCAGGAACTTTGGCTTGGATTTTTTTGAACGGGAAAATATCGGCAGCTTAAGGGTAACGGATTTAATGCTTTTATCTTATTTTAGCAGCGGACAACAGCCATAGATACCAAAACCAATAATCGGAATCAGTTCTACAGGAATCATGAATTAGATGAGCGCTTATGTGTGCAATTTAAATGAAGTGCGATCGTCCAGTCTAGAACGCTGCAGAACTGCAGTACTGTCAATCTCGAACAGAAAACTGCCGAGCTTTCTTCTCAAACTTGTTAGAAAAGACGTTCATTTGAAGATCGGTATAATTACAGGGCACAACTCATGGGGTCAACATATGACTACCATTAGAATCAGCGAGGGCCCGATTTGCCTGTCTTGCTTAGAAGAGCCGGAAAATTTTCTCTGTATCTGTGAATGTTCTGCCTTTGCTAGAGCAAGGCTATGAATTTTAGGTTTCGATGTCACGAGAATGAGTAATATTCGTTCTCTTAAACTGAAGGATATTTTCAGATTTGCCAAAGAATCTGGAAAATACTCACAGGACTAGCTATCTCTGCTTCTATTATATCCTATCTCTTTCTCTCCTTTCCTCCTTGACTATCAAATTCTTTACTTTCTAGAGCTTTGAATACAATGGGCTTTTTAGCCTGAGTGTTTTAGGAGCTACCATTCTCTCGCTCGCATTTTTCAAATTTAAATTTCAAGCAAAACCCCATCAGTATTTAAATTAGAGAAAGAAAGTAGAGATTGGCTGAGACACACCATCCGTAATCACAAATATTCTCTTAGTAGAATCAAATTAGAGTTCAAGGCTCACGGACGAGGTTTTTGGCGCAGATCTATTCAATCTGAATTCCAAGTAATTGACAGCGCTCTAACATGGAATCACCTGAAGGCTTACGGGAGAAATCGGCAACAATGGCAAACCTCCGAGTGTATTTCTGCCATGAAAAAGCTCCTTATAAAAATATCTGCCGTTCGGAGTCGGCTTGCAACTGTAGGTCCCTCCATTTGTGGAACAACATCAAAACGCACACCACAAATAGGAGGAGGAGCTCTGCCACATACCCAATATGGGTGTAAGTGCCTGAATGATTACAAAAATAAATCCTTTGTATCAGCGTCATTAGAAAGTTGTATGACAAAATTGGCATTGATTTTTTCACAAATATGAGTTGATTGTACAAATTTATTTTATAGTCAACATTTTTTTTTATTAATTCGCCACTTCAATTTTTCTTATAAGGATACCAAAAGTCCGTGCACAAATGCAACATAAATTTTTTTTTCTAGCATAACAGTTTATTTTCAACTTTTTTACCGTTTGATAATCCTTGTAACCAAATCTATGAATATTAAAAAAAATTATATATCGTCATTCCACATTTCAAGCTTTTTTTTTGTTTTTGCACAACATTTGATTTTAGATAATTATTTTTTAAATGACATATATTTTTTAATGATTTTTTAAACAACTTCGCAATTGAACCTTACCGAAACTACCAAATTCACAATTTCCGGCTTCTGCAAACCAGCCAATTATAATTAATGTAAAAATTTGCCAAGCCGAAAGAAACCATTTATTGTTGGCATGAATGTCATTTTGACCGAAAACATCCTGCCACAACATATTGCAGCAACGGAACCGTCACGAATAGGCGTATTTGAATAATTTTCGGAACAAGTTTTTTTTTTTAAGATAAACTAAATAAGTTAGCTCGGCGTAAGCTTTGTATATAATAAAAAACAAAAATTTAATTTTTAATAAAATTTATTTTCACTGAAATGTTGGTGAAATTGTAAACACACCAAGCAATTAAATTTAAATGCGTCCAAATGCGACGACAACGCTCAAACTACTGGTCAACGGTTGATGACAGTTACGGGCAATAATGGCTAGTATGACAAATTTCCATTTTTTTTAATGTTTTTTAGAATAAATGGAGTAACACGCACAAATGAGCCTGCAATACCAACATATGTATGTATGTGTGTGTGATGAGTTTAAAAATGTGTTTAGCAATTTGTGCTCATACCTGTGAAAAAAACATATACACATACATATGTATGTGTGCACATATGTTTGTAGCACTCGCATGCACTTTGCCCGGAGTCAGTGATGGAGAGAAAAATAATCAAATTTTGTGGATGAGCAGAGTTAAGAGCAACGAATTGAAAATCGTTTGACAAATTACGAGTATTTCAATCGGAGCCCACTAATAATATATTTTGTGGAAAATCATCACCACTAAAAATACTTGATTGGTATACAAATTTGAATACCCAAATTATATGAAAGAAAAATATTTTCAAATTGTAAGCCAAAAAAGTTTACTTGCCAGATTATTTGTATGCACTTGTTTTTGTTTTTGTAGTAGCTAGTTGTTCTTCTAACAGCATAAGTCAGCTACTAAAAATATTCCGCTATTGATGTAATAACAGTCATTGACCAGACACAAAATAGAGTCGTTCCAGTACGTAGAACTGACTGTGGTTATCAAAACTCATTAAACTTTCTCATCAGTTGTTGTTGTCGCTGTCATCCAAGGATAGTCTCAAGAAAAGAGCTGAAACGACGAGTTCGGTATAAAGAATAGATGTCTTAGATAAATTGACTTAAAGAGACAAGTGAAAAACTGGTTGGTGTCGAGCGGGTTGTCTGACTAATGGTAAATATCTTACATATGGCGAAATAAATTCGGGAGTAGAGCGACTTTTTGTCAAGTGAGCCAAGTATTTTCGGCATAGCACTCAATTTTTCAGAAAATTTATTTATTTGTCAAAGATATTGAAGAAGTTAATTGAAAAAATTAAAAAAAAAAAATTAAAATTAAAAACAAAAATTTGATTAAAAAAAATTATTAGTTCAGAATTTTAATATTGATTTAATATCTTTAGTTCTTATTAAGAACTTTATAATTCTTGTTTTTTTGGTTAAAATAGAATATACTTTAAAAAACATAGGAAAAAAATAAAATTTTTAATTAACATTTTTAATAAAAAATTTCCCAAAATATTTGGAATAGATTCTTTTCACCTCGCTCAGGACGAGGGCTATTGGAGTGAAAATAAATGCGTTGAACGTTATAAAAACTAAGGTTTTATTTAACACACAACAAAATTTTCATAAATTAAAAAAAAAATACAATAATAAGCAAACTGTTATCACTGTTAAAATTGAAATGCCTGAGTGGATTCCTTATTGCATGCATTTCACTTCCACCTGACGAAGTAATGCCGTCATCTTCCGCCTTATCAGATTCAAAGTAATATTCGTCAGAACTGTCACTATCTAACGTATCATCTCCAGATCGCTTATCCATTGTGCGTAGGATAAAATATAAAATATATAAAAAGCTTGCTGGTTCCTCTGGCAGTGACCCTGAGAGACTGAATCGAAGAACTGAAATCGAGAACTGACTCTACCGTCGTCTCACATCGTAAGTTTTCGTTATAAGGAAGATAAGACTTAATCGCTAATGGCCCGTAATGTCTTTGAGCTACGAACTAATTTGCGCGGCTATAGGTATACCGACACGCGTCCAGAACGGTAAAACGGCTTGGGCGGCTATATGCCGACACTCGTCCCCGAGGGGTTAAAGTGAATTGAAAAAAATGTGGAAAAATGTTGTAATTTTGAGTATTAATATTCAGTTTTTTAAAGTGAAATAACTTCAGATCTTAATTGTTTTTCAAACTTTTTTTAAGTATATTTTAACCCAGAAATAAAAAAATCTGAATAAAATTTTTAATTAACATTTTTAGGAAAAAATTAATTTTTTGGGATAAATTCTTTTCGTTCTCATTCGCGAAAACACCTCACTCAGATTTTTTTCTTTTTTTTAAGTACATTTAAAAAAATGCGTTAGAGTTTTATTATTCAGCTTTTTAAAGTTAAATAACTTCAGTTCTTAATAACATTTCTGTTTTTTTAGATAAAATATACTAAAAACAAAATTTGGAATAAAAAGAAATTTTTGGGTAACATTTTTGGGAAAAAATTTAATTTTTTTGTTCAAAATTTTTGGAATAAATTCTTTTTGTTGTCATTTGTGACAGTAAGTAAATTGAAAAAACTGAAAAAAAATATTGATAATTTAGAGTTTTAATATTGAGTTTTTTAAAGTGCAATATCATCAGTTTTTAATAACATTTTTATATTTCTGTTTGGTTCTTAACCGCGCTCCTCCTCCTGCTATTTGTGGGAGATCTACAGTTTCAAACCGACTCCGAACGGCAGTTATTTTTTTATGACTAGCTTTTTCATGGCAGAAATACACTGGGAGGTTTGCCATTGCCTGTCGAGGGGCGACCGCCATTAGAAAAAACTTTTTCTTCATTTTGGTGTTTCACGGCGACTCTAACCCACGTTCTCCGAATAGGCACGCATCAATCTATTCGGCTAAGGTCCGAGCCAAGAGCCTTAAGGACCAAGGCTAGCTAACAAGTTGAGAACGACGACGAATCGACATTTCGGCATCTTCTTGAACACTTCGGGAACAATTTTACCTTTTTTTCAAAGTAAATTATTTCAAGATAACTTGCCAAACCTTAATGAACAGAAATGTTAACACAGTTTGCCATTGTGAGATGTTAAAACATCGTAGTTATCGAAATCGATAGTTCTCATACAGCTAAAAGAACACCCTTTAAATGGAAAATTTAATAGCTTCTGAAAGATAACAATTGGAAAAACTGGCATTGCTCTCTAGTCACGCTTTACATGTTACGAGTGTAGAAATACCTCTGTCATTTTGACATTACATTTTTGATTGTTACTGACTTCTTGTTTTTTTTTAATTATAAATGCCATAGCTTTTCTAAAACATATCAGCCCTATTGTACAACCCTTTGACAGTGCACGCACTATAACATTTTTATGTACGAAATGTTAAAAGTAGAAACATGCAAACCACAAACTAAGCACCGTTACGTTGCATGTAGTTTGTGGCACTGATAAACACTTTTTGCGCTGCACCGTCTCTATGCCCTTTCTCCGTCGGGGGGTAGTGAAAAGGTATGGCGATCGTTTAAATGTGATATTCACATTTCACTGATCATGAGCCGGTTCTATTCATACCTATTTTTTGAGCAATTTTTAATCACACTCCCTTTCATGTGCATATGTATGTATGTATGTATGTATTTGTATGTGTATGTAACGTGGAATTCATGTTTTTTTTTTTGTCTTTTTTATTTATATACCCTTTGGTCCCCAATAGCGACCATTTTTTCTAGCTAGTTTTTACTTTCATTACATTTTTCTCGTTATTGTGTTTTATTAACAACTTTGAAAATGTATGACTTTTTTCCACTTTGTACTTTAATATTATTATTAGCATTGTAATTTGCCTTTGTTTGTTTTAATGGTTTAATTTTTTTTCGTAAATGCCTACACACGACAATTTTACAGCCCATTTTAAATATATTTAACGCACTTTTACGAAGTAGCATTGAAGTGGAAAAATATTACATTTCACAATAAATGACTACTACAAATGGTACCCTTATGTGTGGATGTGTGTACAAATAAAAATGCTAAGCCGTAGTTGCTGTTGACCGTCCGCTGCTTCTTGATAGGATTTTCTTTAATGTTCCGGCCAGAGTCCTTCATAGTTCGGAGTTTTTCTGTGGGTTGGTCTCGCAAAATCTCTTTATGCTCAAAATGTTCCTACTACTAGAGCCTTAATTGAAAAAAAAATAATAATAATTGGCGCGTACACTTCTGTTTGGTGTTTGGCCGAGCTCCTCCTCCTATTTGTGGTGTGCGTCTTGATGTTGTTCCACAAATGGAGGGACCTACAGTTTCAAGCCGACTCCGAACGGCAGATATTTTTATGAGGAGCTTTTTCATGGCAGAAATACACTCGGAGGTTTGCCATTGCCTGCCGAGGGGCGACCGCTATTAGAAAAATGTTTTTATTAATTTTGCTTTCACCGAGATTCGAACCAACGACCTCTCTGTGAATTCCGAATGGTAATCACGCACCAAGCTATTCGGCTATGGCGGCCTTAATTGAGTTTAATAAAATCTCTAAATTTGTTGAGATAGATTCTTCATCTTCAAAAGATCGACTATTGAAATTTTTGAATATTTATTATGCAAGTTTAATTAACCTCAGATCGCTCGCGCAGCTGATGCACTGGAAAAACAAGTGAAGAAGCGGTTCAACAGAGGTTTTTACTTCCTTTAATTGACGTCAAATCAGCATAAAACCGATGGCTCCATATTATATTTTCTGGAATGAGTTGCGTCTTCTTCGAGGTAATTCATATATAAAAATTATATCAGAACATACTACAAAACACACCCCTCAATCTCTTGTCTCATCGTTCATTTGATAGGCAATAAAGAAATAAGAAATAAATGTCGTCACGATATTCATTTTTAATAAGAAGTGATGAATAACTTTTTCCACTTGAATGGATATTTTTGACACTGCTTTACGCGAAGTTCTTATGAAGAGTGGTTAGAGATTAAAAGTGTTCTACAAAGATGTGAGGCTACAAATTTTTTAAGGATTATTGAACGCAAGGCGGATCGTAAATCGTATCAGGAGGAGATTTAATAATAAAATAATTATGCTCCACCATTTTTAATCACCAACACATTCACACAGTCTATGGTTGACCCTAAGCAACAAACCTCATGTTGTACCAAAGTCGTTTAACCTAAATTGAAATCATCAGGGGAAATCACTGCATAGGCAATTGTGTCATCGGTACAAAAATTTTTTTAAAATTGGTAAAACGTTTACCGAAATATTTGAATTGATGAAAAAAGTTTATGGCGATGGTTGTCTATCTCGTGTCAGAGTTCATGAGTGGTTTACAGGTTTCAGAAATTGTTGTGAGGACATAAATGACAATGAACATACAGGCCGCCCAAAATCAGTAATCACCGAAAACTCCATCGCTCCAATTGTTCGTAAATTTATCAAAAATGAAACGAAATCATTGTTGAAATTTATGCAATCGGAGTTGAATATCTCTGAAACATCGATTTATCGCATTTTAACTGATAATTTGTGCTTACGTTTCAATTCAATCTTCGCCTCATTAAAGAGGCGAGAAAAGACGAGAACTTTCTTTACAACACTGGAACTGGTGATGAAACGTGGTGTTTCTAACACGAACATGAAACTAAGCGTCAAAGTGCCGAATGGAAGGCCCCAGACAAACCACCATCCAAAAAATCGCGTTTGGAGAAGTCAAAAATCAAGTCGATGCTCATTGGTTTTTACGATTCTTAGGGAATTGTCCACAAGGAATTCGTGCCAACGGACCAAACCGTCAATGCAATTTTCTATACTTTTTATGATTCCAAGGGAAGTCCACAAGGAGTTCGTGCCAACGGACCAAACCGTCAATGCAATTTTCTATCTTTTTTATGATTCCAAGGGAAGTCCACAAGGAGTTCGTGCCAACGGACCAAACCGTCAATGCAATTTTCTATCTTTTTTATGATTCCAAAGGAAGTCCACAAGGAGTTCGTGCCAACGGACCAAACCGTCAATGCAATTTTCTATCTTTTTTATGATTCCAAGGGAAGTCCACAAGGAGTTCGTGCCAATGGGCCAAACCGTCAATGCAATTTTCTATCTTTTTTATGATTCCAAAGGAAGTCCACAAGGAGTTCGTGCCAACGGGCCAAACCGTCAATGCAATTTTCTATCTTTTTTATGATTCCAAGGGAAGTCCACAAGGAGTTCGTGTCAATGGGCCAAACCGTCAATGCAATTTCCTATCTTGGCATTCCGAAGCGTTTGTTGCATCGCATTCATCAAATTCGCCCTGAATACCGCTAAGTACGAAGCTGGCGCTTATTGCATGACAGTCCACCATGTCACCGATCCACTCTTGTGACTCAATTTTTTGACTAGAAATCGCATTTTTACCATCAATCACTTACTGTATTCGCCTGATATTTCTACCTATTCGGAAAATTGCATTTGACCATGAAAGGAAAACGTTTCGCGTCCGTAGAGCCTTTTACTGACATCCTTAAGGAAATTCCGGTCAATGACCTGAAACACTCTTTATAAAAGCTTTTAGATCGCGCAAAACTGTGTATCGAGGCCCGAAAGGACTATTTTTAATAAATAAACTCGAAGTTATCAAAACAAAGCTCCTGTCGTTTCTATTTTAGCTCAGTCTTGTTTGGGCTTCATCTTGTATATTTCCTACTTAGACAGGTGCCTTATCTTACTGGCACAGGAACACTCAATAGTGAAAATTTTGTCTCCAATGTATCCGCAAGACAGCCTGTCTGGTGAAATGATTATTATGATTATTAGTCAATGATTATATGATATGAAATTTTCTAGGTTTTTCTACCTGTTTTTAGTCTGGTAACAATACCGAATCGTGGGATGGTGAACAGCTGGCCCGGAAATGCACCATTTCTAATCCGCAAATCACATTTTATTCAAATGAAATGATTTAACTAAAATACAGTGTTTAATTTTAACACAATTTTAATGATAATATTAGATAGGAACAACACTAAAAAGATTATAAATGAATAGTTATATATTTCATAAGTTTTGCGGGCATTATTCAATAAGAAAAATCTAAAATAAATCAAAAAATTAATTCGCCTTGTTTCACTGCACCTTGCGTCCATAATACCTTGCGTCGACAAGAAAAACAATTTTATAGGACTATCAAAATTATTAATTTTCCTCAAACTTTAACAAAAAAATAATTTATTGCGGATTATTCCGTAGAATGATCTTAAAAAAGCAATGCATAGAAAAAATATTCATATATTTATAAAGAAATTAAGTTTAATTTCAAACGCACTTATACAAAATTGATTTGTCCCTATTTAAAAAAAAATATTTGCAAGTTTTAGATCTATCACTTTGCAGATCACCCTCGCATGCATATCATGAGCATATGGAAATATTATTAAATGGGAATAAAGCTCACAATTGCACAAAAAAGTGATGGACGTTAATAAGCCTGGCAATATTATTACATAATTTAAAAACGATATTTTGACATGTATGAGTACATACCAACAAAAAGAGTACATAAGTATGTAAAAATGCACAAATAACCACAGAAATCATGCTGCTTAATAATAAAGTGTAATGTTGCTAATTTTATTTGAGCAACAATGGTTTTTGGTTCAATCAACTCGACTGTCAGTCACATGGACAACTGATGACCAGAAAATTAGTTGAGGGAACAAAGAAAAAAAAATCACCTAAATCTGTTTAATTTAGACGCTGCTGGCTGATGAGCACTGTGGAAAATTTATGAAAAATAAATAAATCAGGTTAATTGAAAATGCGGAAGACTTTTGACGAAAATCACAAAAATCACGCAATTGACACTTTGTGTGAACTAAAGTAGACTACATCTATGTTTATTACTATTTTACATATATAATTAAACAAACAAAAAATAGTCATACTTTCAAATATGAATGTATTAGGGATGCTAACTTTTTCGATTCCTACGATCCCGAAATTTCATTTCACTTTCATTATTTTGCGACAACTTAACTCGAAAAAATTGCATCAATATTGTCTAAGAAGCTCTTTTATGGGGTTAGGGGTAGTCAGAGGCCCGAAAAAATTATCAATATTTTTTTTTTGCTATTCCATTGTTTTATTTTACAAAAATAAAAACATAGCATTAATAAATCATGTTTCGACTTAACTTAAGCAAAATTTCAAAAAAAAAAATTAATAATTGTAAAAGTTATCTCTGTTTGTGTGGAGCCCAACCCGTTTCTCCAGGAAGCCCTTGCAGTGATCATCACAAACCCTTCGAGATTCATCTAAAATCAATCGGACAAGAGTAACTAGTTTTATTAATAGATAATCTTGCATCTGATCAAAGCTAATTAACAATATTGCGGCCTCAGGAAATATTTTTCAGATTTTCGAGAAAAAAACCAAGAATTAATTAAAAAAAAATAATCAAAATTTTTGAAAAAAGAATGCTTCGATCTGGCACGGGCTTTTTATATTTTTCAAAAGCAGTATACATTTTATTGAAATCTACCAAGCGGTTTTTAAGTTACAGTGATCACCAGTTCAAAAAACATAGTTTTGAAAAAAGACGCATTTAAAATTTTGCTATCGATTCCGGAGCGCCCGAGCGTCCTTTGTTAATTGTTGAATAACTCGAAAAGTGTTTGTCGGATTCACTTCAAATTTTCACACAATATTTTTAAGATATTATACTTTAAAGTCCAATTTATTGAAAATTCTGACTACTCCTAACCCCTTTTATCAGGTGTTGTTTTAGCTACATGAGAATTATCGACATCGATATCGATAACTCTAGTTTGACAGTTTGATAATGGCAAACTGTGTTGGCATTTTTGTTGAAAGAGGTTTGGTAAATCATCATGAATCGTTTAACGCCAGAACAACGCTTCCAAATTGTGGAAATTTACTTTGAAATAAATAAATCTGTTCGCGAAGTTCATAAAGCACTGGCAGCATCATCGGCCTTTATTTCTTTCGAAATGAGAAGAGCTGAGTTTTTCTTTCCAAAAACTAATCAGCTAAGCATCGATCACATTTGGTTCCAACAAGGTGGCGCAACTTACTATACGGTGCGCTTAACAATCGATTTATTGCAATTTTCAAGCCACAAAAGACGCCATACGGCGAATGGACCATGCGATTCGTAGCCGCGGCGGACATATGCCATATTCAAAAAATAAATGCTATGAAATTATCTACTAGATTATAATAAAAAAGTTCATTCCAACAATACTTCTGTTTTTTATGCTTTTAAAAAAACACCCGTTATGTATGATATACATATAATTGGCACTTACACCATTTGTTGGGTGTTTGGGAGTTGCAGTTTTAAGCTATCCCCGAACGGCAGATGGTTTTTTATGAGCAATTTTTTCATGGCAGAAATACACTTGGAGGTTTGCTATTGCCTGCCAAGGAGCGACCGCCATTAGAAACAACTTTGTTTTTTTCTATCATTTGGGGTTTCGTGCTCTGGTTTTCGAACACGGGCACTATCGTATGATGATCACACACCAACTCATTTGGCTACTATATAAAAATATTAAAGTCAAAAGCCAACTAACAACCAACATCGCATTAAAAGGTAATTTTTTTGTTCTAATTTCATATACTTCGTAAGAAATAATAATTCCCGGAAATGGCGGGATTGTTCGTAAGGAACTACAGAATTTTCAGGACTTGAAAAATATCGGGACCCCAACATCTCGGGTTTGACGTATCTAATATACCACTGTATGCGGGTACTCGATACGCCCAACTAATTACAATACTATCAGTGGTCGCTGTACAAATCAAAAACTTACAGTTACGAGACCTATTTAAAAAAAAAAAAAATAATTGAAATATACAAGTCTGGATATCCTGCCACTAAATACTAAGAAAAAATGTTTTCAAGTATTTCTCAAAACTATTTGATTGAAAATTGAGATTGTAAATGTTTTTATAAAATTATATAATTTATATCTTATATCTTATTTTTATATCTTACATATATGTTGTAAACCTTGTAGCCGTAAAGGTGAGGTTACGTTGGACTTGGTTTATCCTGTAGATCGCACATGGACCAGAAATCAATCCATAGTGATACAAAATGTTTCTATGGAGAGTTAAAGAACTTTGGTAGCCGTAAACAAATTAGCAGAAGTTTTCAGTGAAGTAAGTTGAGAATATTAAACTTACTGTTCAAAAACTGAAGAATATTTTTTTTGTTTTTAGTTTTAAGTTTTTTCTGCACGCCAGACTCTCGAATCTGTCGCAGAACTAAAATTTAACACATTGACATTTTATTCAGCTGCAATTACATGATTTAATATTTAAGTATTTATGACTTCATATGCTTTAAGGTAGATACTTCTAAATTACCTAGTTCGCCTGTTAACCATCTACTTCTAATAGTTACATACGTCATCATTGGGTACATCAATTTCAATTTGTTCATTCGAATCCCAATCCGAAACCAATCAAAAATTTCTTCACCATTAAGTTGATTAGAATTAATGTCGGTTAAAAAATTTGAAACAGAGTGTATGGTTAAGCGTCCATCAGCAGTCCGGTTTCCTGCTTCGCGTAGTGGTAGTTTATCTTCAGCTATCCAATTAGAATCAGTACAAGGATGCATTATTTGATTCCAAACAATTTTGAAAAAAAAATTAAATTAAATAAAGCCCTTTCGAATAAAGCTCTTTTAAGCTGAATCACTCGATTTAGTTTTAATCTCTGAAACTTGACTTCCAACCAAGTAAATTAAAATTTGTTTTTTGTATAACAAGTTCATAAAATTAGTAACGTTCTAGTTCAATGGCTGGATCAGAGCTATGAAATTCATTCATTCGCTTTTTTGCACCTTGGGAAGACAAGGAGCGCTGTCAATGAGCGAAATCGCTTTTTTCTCCAGAACCTTCATCATCATCTTTAGCTTCACAGTCTCTGGCAGACCATAGCTTACGCAGCCGCATTCCCCCACTTAACTCGATTATTAGTCAGCTCCTTCCAGTTGGCAACGCCTATTGTGCTTAGATCATTTGCGACAGAATCCACCTCCTTTTTCCGTGGCCTTCCTCTGCTTCTTTTTCCGGCCGCGGTTCTGTGATAAACTCTATTTTTTGGCATTCTGCTAACCTTAGATTCCAGAAGTTTCTGAACCTGGGACTGCCTTTATAAGTTATTAAAAAGAGACAGTAAAGTTCTAACAATACTTCAGGTACGACTTAACCATTCCGAAGAAAAAAACTTGTAGTTATCTAGACGATTTTATTTATCTTGTCGATTTTTTTTATTTTTGCAAGTGTGAAGATCAGCTGCTTTACCAATAACAAACAACTTGACTTTGTGCTCTTCCACTGGCCTTTGCGCATGCCAACTAGACTAAAAGCAATGAAAGTCAATTCAAAATTGAAGAGTTGCAATTATCGAGTACCTTTTTTGAAACAAAGTTGCATTCATAGAGTCCGTATAGCAAAAAAAATTTCTGTTCCGAGAATCGAGTTGTAGCGCAAATGGAATGATGCTAAACTCGAGACACTACTGTACCTGTAGTACATACAGGTTGGTTTAAAAGTTAGGAAGCAAAAATAAAAGAAGGTGAATTTTTAAATGAAATAAACTTTTTTTATTCAATATAATCTCTCCTTTAACATCAAACCGTAGTGTATTTCTGCGATAAAAAAGCTTCTCTAAAAAACGATTTGCCGTTCAGAGTCGGCTTAAAATTGTAGGTCCCTCCATTTGTGGAAAAACAGCAAGACGCACGCCACAAATATGAGGAAGAGCTCGACCAAACACCTAACAGAGTTTTACTTTATTTAACTTCAATGAACGTCCGATAATTTTATATCATCTCTGTAATAATTTTCAAAATACTGAATCGTTAACGAATGCGGCACTAACTTTCCGTACAGATTTTCCATTTGTATAATATGTAATTTTTTATAATATAATATATCGAGTACTCGTTCGTTTGGAATGATATCAGCGATTTCAGATTTAGTCAACATTGGAGCTTCGCAAAAATATAAAAACTTCTTCAATTGTTGCTGGTGTAGTTGCACTGCTTGGACGTCCACTAAGTAGTTGTTGCTTTTATTGTTGTTGTAACTGCATAAACATTCTTCATAAGTGTGAGTGGTGTCCTCGGTCGAATAAAAATTCCAGTCGTTTCGCCTGTCGTGGGAGTTCTCAATGCTCTAAAACCTGTCCGTGTTCAGTTGGAAATGAAAAAAACAAATTATTTTAAGCCTTCACCACTCTTTTATGAATTTCTGAGAATCGGAGGCCTGTCTTGCCTCGTAGCACATAAGTAGACGCCTTCAAACATTTGTCAATAAATGCATCAGGATTATATGCCGTATTTTTTGACCAAACACAATCACCAATGTTGACCTTCTTTCACTCACTAATAGTTGACCAATTAATTACGAAATTAAAAGACGAAAATGAAACTGGATTGGACATACTCCCCTTAGGGAAGTGGACAATGTTGCCAAAAATGGTTTTTAAATAGAAACCACAAGGCAGCCGGCGCAGAGAGAGCCATGAGAGCACTTCTACCGCCAACTAAAACGAAAACAGCCATTCAGTTGCTGACAAGAGTCGTTGGAGAGCCTTTCTTACGGCCCTATGCTCCGACTAAGAGCGATAATATAGTAGTTCTAAGTTCCTATTGAGAATATCGTCCACAAACCGTCCACTTTAAATGGCTTGTAAATAAAAAAATGTGTACTCTGCCCAGCTTGTGAAGAGGAGGATGAGACGGCTGACCACTTCCTGTGGGTCTGCCCCGCCTTTGCTCGAATCAGGCTTGAGGTCTTTGGCACTGATGTGTTCAGAAACGACCACTTTGGCTACTTGGCTCCACAAGATCTACTACTTATATTTCTTCGGAGGTCGGGTAGATTTAAAGAAAAAAAATAAATGAAGAATGAATTGTTACGTAGATGGAAATAAAATTTTGTGTGTGTTCAAATGAAGGATGAGATAATAAAATGGTGTTTAAATTTTTATTGCTGTACTGGTTAACTTTCCCAACTGCAATGGTTGGAAATTTTAAACGCTTTTTTCCTATGTATGGCGTGACTTCTATACACTTTTTAAGCAGTAAAGCTTCCTTCTACAGGGTGGGCCAAATAAGACCTACTAATGTTAAGCACAAATAACTTTTTTATTTTTTGACATATTTATTTTTCTATTTTTGTAGGTTATAATTGAATTGATGGAAATTTATTATGGAACCCTACAGTACAACACAACGCGTTAAAATTGTCGAGTTTGTCTATTCTTACACAATTAGCCACACAAATTGATTTTTTAAATAATGTTTTGATGTCGGATGAAGCGCATTTCCATTTAAATGGTGATGTCAACAAACAAAACTGTAGATTGTGGGGCTCTGAAAATCCAAAGGCAACACACCAACATCAGTTGCACCCATCTAAATGTACTGTTTGGTGCGGTGTTATGGCCACTAGAGTTATCAGTCCATATTTCTTCGAAAAAGAGGATGAAACTCCGGAATCGGTTTCAGGAGCTTCTTATAGAGCATTGATTGAAAACTTTTTGCGGCTAATGGCGGAGCAGTACCCTAATTTGTGGTTTCAAAAAGATGGAGCAACTGCGCATACAGCTAGGCAGTAGTCTTTAGTCATTAGTAGGTGTTATTTGGCCCACCTTGTACATCCCGACCAATAATTTTCCTAAAAGTTTGTTTCTTTTTTTTTGTGAAGTCTTGCACCAAATCTAATAATCAAACAATTCGTGAATTCTTTGTCGCTGAAAAAGTTAATTGTCGTCACTTTCAATACTTTTAAACCAACCTGTAATTTCATTTTATTTCCGCACTCAAAATATATGGTTTTTTAATTGTTGCACTATCTGCTTGAAAATATCTAACCATTTTGTTTCCATGCGATTTCAATAGCACAAATAAAAAAAGTCCACTCGGTTTCAATCGAAATTCGAATGCCTACAATCAAACATTCTAAATCTTGCCAAATACGTAAATGTTGCGTTTAAAATTTCGTTTTTTATTACCGTTATTTGGCATTATTATATATTTGGGCTTAAGCTGCCATGAAATTGTTTTTGTTTTTTCTTTTGCTTTTGTTTTTTTTTACATTTGGGTGCTGCTGCTACATTTGCTTCAGTGGCCAAAATTAAAATTTCAAAAAATTACAAACACAGGCAGACTATTACTGAAATTCTGAATCCACATTTACATAGCAATAATTTTTTTCCATTTTTTAAATTTTTTAATTTTTGTTTTTTCTTCTAACCAGCTATCACTCACGCCAAAATAATAAAAGTGTAAACAAAAAGGCAGTTAAATGGTCATTAAACTTTAAGCCAAAAGCGACTATTACCACGGATGGCGTAAGTAGCATAAAAAAGGGTCAACCGGAAATGTTCGTTTAGTAAAAGTGAATTTTGTGAATGTACATAAATTACATTTCATTTATGATATGAAAGAATGAAAGGGTAAAAGTATGAAATTAAAATGCTTTCGTTTGTAAAGCGTCAAATTTACTATTTGACATTCGGCTGCACTGGCCATTGGATTATAACCGAAAATTAAAAATTGAAAAACTTAAATTTTAGCTACTGATGAAAGCTAAACCAATTAAATGAATTAAAAATTCGGAAAAAGGTTTTTTATTTTTTTTACCTTACCTGATCTCATGCGGGGATTACTATTTAAGTTTTGACATAGGGTATGGCAAGATAGGCATGAATATTTCAAGTCATGACATTGCCACTGTAAATCGTCTGGTCAAAAAATCAGAATCACAGATCGAATTTCGTGAAGGTCGTCGCTAAAATCGGTTAATGTGCCAGGTAAAATAAGTGCTGTGCGTAAACTAATAGTGCAAGATCGTCATGTGGCATACGTTGAGAATGAGGCAGGCATTAGCTCCACTCATATATATCAGGTCAGTCCATAAGTTCGTGCTTTTTTTAAAGGTGGTTTTAAATTTAATAAAAAAGATGATTAAAGTATTTATTAATTAATAATATATTTTCTTTCATTATTTACAATGTCTCCCCAACGTTTAGGCAAATTTTTAATTCCCTGCTCAAAAAATTTTTTGTCCGTGGAGCCAAAATACGCTTCGATATCCCTTTTTATAGCTTCTTTTGAGGAGTAGTTCTTGTTGCTCATATGGGATTGAAGCCCACGGAAAAGGCAATAATCACAAGGTGCAATATCCGGAGAGTATGGTGGATGCGTCATTAGCTCCCATCCGAGCTCGTTCAGCTTGCCTAATGTTTGCCTTGCGCTATGAGGTCTTGCGCTGTCGTGGTGAAACAAAACTTTGCGTCTATTCACTAAAGACGATCGATTTTTGTTAAGTGCCTCGTTCAGGTTTGATAGCTGATGGGAATAATAATCAGCAGTTATCATCTGGTTTGATTCCAGAAGTTCATAATAAACAAAAGCGGCCATATCTCACCAAATAGACAGGAGAATCCTCTTGAGGTGAAAGCCATCTTAGGGGTCGGTTCTGGTGTTTCATCTTTATCTAACCATTGGGGTTTGCGAACAGGATTATTGTAAAGGACCCATTTTTCACCACCAATAACGATACGGTTCAAAAAACTTTGATTTTCAAGCCGTTGCAGCAGCTGAGAACACACATTCACTCTCTGCTGATGGTTGGCGACGGAAAGTCTATGCGGAACCCATTTTCCCAGCTTTGAAACCTTTCCCAACTGAACCAGGTGCCTGTGAACTGTTCCATGCGATGAATTTAACCTCTGAGCTATCATATCGACTGTCAAATTCGGCTCAGCTTCCACGAGTTCGAGCAAGGCGTCGGAGTTAAAGACTTCAGGACGACCAGCGCGCGGGGCATCCTCCACATCGCAGTTACCACTTCGGAATTTTGAAAACCACTTTTTCGCAGTCCTTACACTCACGGTATCCTCTCCGTGAACAGTGTTTATTTTTGCAGCAGCACCCCCCCTGGTGAGATGTCGTGAAATTTTATTAAACCCCCTCCCCCATCCCCCAATCTCACGTGAGATTTTTCAAAATGTGGGCTGCTTATGTAAACGCGTTGGATTGTAAAGATTGTAAAAAGAAAAAACAAATTTGCTTCGTGCTTTTATTTATGACTAGTTAAGACTAGTAATCAATATTGCTGAGAGTTATAAGTGTAATAAAAATTTACCAATAGAAGACTTAAATCGTAACTACTCGAATATCTACTCTAATTCAGTCCATGGAGAATCATGCGCGGTTTCAAGAGAGACTATTGGGACCAACATGTCCACATGATTTTCAGTAAAATCATCTGCTCCTTCAACTTCGTTCTGATCTAGCCACTCTAAGCCGTTGACGCTTGCGCACAGTAACTCATTAGCTCGTCTTGTGACAATCCGTGAGGGTCGCACTTTGCAGAACATACGCGCTTGCTTAGCTTTTGCAATGTGAGCTGCTCGCCTGTGCTCTGCAGCTCTTGTGATAGATGCGAAGTAAATACCGCATGTACTGCAGCATCTTTTCTCTAAATTATCCCGTATACTTGGGCAATAGAGATCATGAAGATATTCAGCGGTTGAATCGATAGGCGTATTAGAAATGGAGCAAATGACTTTCCGTCATGTTCTTTAAAGTCCGGAATTGTCAAACGTCCATCAACCTGAGTGATAGGGTATGGAGGTGGCAGAAAACGGTCGTGAAGAATCATATGCAGATCACTCCGGCGTGGGCTGCAACACTTCTGGTCATCGCATTTCACAACCTCAAAAAAATTAAAAACAATTTCCCTTTGTAACACTTAATGAAAATTTGTTGACATTCGCGCTCGTTAAAAAACTAAAAAATAAAATAAAATAAACACGCATAAAAATTTGATATGAATCAACTGCACTGTACCTGGAGTAAATATTGGCTTTCTCTAACGTGCTCAGTGTACCATTCTTCGGCTGGCAGGTCTGGAACGCTGAAAGTGTCATTATTCGGGCCTATATATTTAGCGACTACTTCGTGTCCGTCAATGCACTATGCAGACCATATTTCAGCCAAAATATCCCCTGACTTTTTGAAATTATCCTTTTCCAGACTTTCGGCTAATATTCTGCCGCTGGAGTCAAGATGTATCCCAAAAGAATCATGAGGAAGAACAACGCCTGTTAGCTCTCGACTGAGTGGAGCCATGCGTCTCTCTACTCTGTTGAATGCGCTCCTGCCAGGGGCATTAGTCACAATAAATACTGCGTCCAAATCATATTGTTTAAAATGCTCTATGGCGTGTGTGATCACTTTTCGATATCGTGGACTCTCGTCAGGCCCACCGTCACTTGAAATTATAAGAACAGGTTTAACTTTGCCGTCTATATTCTTTATAAAATTAGAAAAAGAATCAATTGTTAAAAGAGTGTCCAAGTCTACCGTGACTAGTTGCAGTTGACGAAGAGTGCTCTTCGTATTGCTATATAAGTTGGCCCACTATATGAAATTATATAAAAAAAAGTATTTTCTTAAAAAAATATATTTAACCTACTGTAGTATGTTCACTTATCGAATGCTCACTGTACTCAGTTGAATGCATAAATATTATTACAAACACATTGTAGCACTTGACTACAATATTCACATAAACAATGTGCAAGCACTTGTGGTAACACGATCCCTTGGACATTGCCCTGCATGGACATTACCGCATCGGCATATTTGATATGCGCCGACGGTTCAACAACCAAGTGAACATATTACCTCCTCCCCGCCGTTACGAGCCGCGTCAGCCCTTAGACGTTCTTATGTAAACAATACATAAAGAATTATACATAAGCTGACCGCGCCTCTGCCGGCGTCCCTGACAGCGCAGCCACGCTGTCTTTAGCTGTAAGAACCAGATTGTAATAACTAAAAATTCAATCAATAAATGACACTCGTAGTGACGAGTCAAGCAAACGGAACATTTCTGATTATTTAACAATACATGGCGACCGTGACAAAGTCCTGGAGTCAAGCAGCAGGAGGAAAGAAAGCTATGCCAACAACATATACAAAGTATTGAAGCAGCTGGACGCTGGACAACTTTACATCGCAAAAAGGCAAAGAGCAGGAACAGCGTTGGAAACTAACTTGTCTGAGTGAGTAGAGGTTCAATGAATGCAGTAAGTAAAAAGAAAAAAGCCGGAAGAAGCGGCATACGAGTACGCCTCCAAAAGAGGAAGGCGGAAATTCTCAAACTATTGTTTGCCACCAACCCACCATTACGTTGGGAGGCAACAATAGCACTACAAGCCGAGCTAGATCAGATTGATCAAGCCCAGAAGGCAAACCATAAGCATTCAACCTCTACCACCACACAAAGACATATAAAAATAATTGATAAAACTATTCCCAAATTAAACCAGCCAGGAGCAATAAAAGCCCAGCTCAGTAAACCAGCCAAGAAATGCCCAACCGACTGCGAGGGACCATTGGACAGTGCGTTCTGCCAATACACGTGCAAGCACTGCACGGCAGCGGATCCGAACACCAAGACGAACAACAACTAGAAACATCAAACGCGAGAGGCACCCCGCCGCTTGCGTCAACGAGGGAGCGCCAGCGTGCCAGATCCGGCGAAGACCAGCTGGTGCAGATGGACGATCAACAGCAGCAGAATTTAGATATATTTATATAATACAAAAAAAAATATTGTAATTAATTTAAGACAAATATTGTAAGCGGAAGCGATAACTGCATTGCCCGCTAGAGTATGGCCAGTGAAGCCATACAAACCATTAGGTAGGAGATCGCTGTTGATCGAATCAGGAAAAATTAATTAAATTAAAATTAACTCCTAAATGAACATTAACGTTAGAAATAACAAAACTAAAATATATGAGCAGAAACAGTATAAGTAAATTTGATGATATATATATAATAACACCCAGAATGGGGTTAATTGATACCAAAACAGTGGACTCCACTGCAAATGTAATAAATAAAATAGAACCGTCAAATACTGATATGAAAATGACAAACATATTGTTACTGATAATCGTTAATATTATGTGTGCATATATTATTTACAAAGCCTACATCCTACATAATAAATGTATAAAAAAGAGAGCCTTAAGCCAAGCTAACGATCTTGATAAGATCTGAAAATAATATACAAACACACACGATTCTCATGGTAATGTGTTTATATATACAAAAAAAAAAACTTTTATATATATACATATACATAATGAATCCCAGGCATGGAATGGGAGCAACTAACCCTAAATATCCGTGAACTAAAAGAAAAATTTGATAAATCTTACAAATGTGTAAGCCAGAATAGGTCAATACAAAAGGATACTTTAAATAAACATGCGAAAATTCTTGTAGAAACATTTAATGATGCAAGAATATTAGTGCATGATAATAGACGTATAATAAATAAAACTAACTGGTCAAAAATATCAAAATTGTTGATCAAATTACGTTCAAATTTATATAACGTCAAAGAAAAGTATCAGCTAGATATTTTCATTCCAACAGTGTTAAATTCACCATTAACACTGCATGGAGAAGAAGAACAGAAATCAGTTGAAACAGATTTAGATTCAGATCCTGAATCAAACGAAGAAACTGACATAAAAGAAAACGACCTAAAAGATCTTACAATTCCTGCACAAATCACTTTATCTGAAGAAGATAATGAGATAGAACAGGAAGAAGGATTGAATTCTAGCACAAGCTCAGCAGACACAGAAGAATACATCATGACAGACGTAAACGCCCAAAGGGCATACATAAAGGACATATCGAATGCCATTCCAGAATTCAATGGACAGAAAATACATCTTCAAAGATTTGTAACAGCTTTGAAGTTAATAAATCTGACAAAAGGCACATTCGAAGAAATAGCTGTTGAGGTCATTAAGTCAAAAATTGTTGGCTCAACTCTATACAAAGTCCAAAATGAAACGACAATTAATGCAATAATCAAAAAATTGCAAGATACTATAGTTGGTGAAACATCCGACGTAGTAAAAGCCAAACTGTCTAAAACAATGCAAAAAGGGAAAACTGCCGAAAAATTTACGACAGAAATTGACAATTTACGAAAGCTTTTGGAAGCTTCGTATATTGACGAAGGCCTATCAGCCGAACATGCTGACAAATTCAGCACTAAAGAAGCCATTAACACAATGGTTAAAAATTGCGAAAACGGAAAGTTAAAAACAATCCTCGAGGCAAGCAATTTCAAAACAATGGATGAAGCCGTCACAAAGTATATACAATGTAGTACCGAAATGACAGGCAATCCCAATTCAATATTGCTAGCCCAAAGGGGCCGTGGTAATTATAACAACAGGAATAATTATCGCGGTAGAGGCAATGGTAGAGGCAATGGTCGAGGTTATTATAATAATAATAATTATAATAACAACAACCGCAATAATGGCCAGAATAATAATTACCAATATAATAATTATAGAGGTAATAATAGAGGAAACAACAGAGTCAACCATAGAGGAAATAACCACCAAAATGGAGGTTATAACCAAAACAGTTACAATAATGTAAGGGTGACCCAAAACGCTTCGGGAAACTCCCAACAGCCTTTAGATACTCAGCAGTAAATAATAAAATTCATACCATCAATCTCAGCCAAAACATATACGTAACCTTCACAAATATAAACACAGGGAAAGAACTAGTATTCTTGATAGACACAGGTGCAGATATATCTATATTAAAAGAAAATTCAGATGTTTTTCAATACATTCAAACTGATCATATAATAAATATACAGGGAATAAGTCAAGAAGTAACCAAATCTAAAGGACTTACTTCCATTGAAATCCAAACCACAAATTACATAATCCCCCACGATTTTCACATTGTAAATTTACAATTCGCTATTCCATGTGATGGAATACTAGGAATAGATTTCATTAAAAAATACAACTGTCAATTAGATTTCAAGCCGTCTGAAGACTGGCTTATAATCAGACCAACTAACTTAAAATACCCAATTTATGTTCCGATAACATACAGTTCTGGCAACAATTCAATAGTTCTGCCAGCAAGATCACAAGTGATCCGAAAAATTACAATAAACTCAGTAGAAGACAGTGTATTTATTCCAAACCAAGAAATTCTGCATGGTATCTACATAGCAAATACCATAGCAACAACCCAAAATGCATTCATAAGAATGCTTAATACAACAAATGAAGATCAGTTAATCAACATAAATAAATTAGAATATGAACCACTTTCAAGCTACGAAGTAGTTAAAACAATTCCAGAGAATAGAGAGAAATCTGTACTAAAACAGCTATCAAAGAATTTCCCACCACAATTTCATAATCAACTAACAACAATCTGTAAACAATACAGCGATGTATTCGGACTAGAAACCGAACCAATAACCACGAATAATTTTTATAAACAAAAACTGAGATTGAAGGATGATGAAGAAATATACATTAAAAATTATAGAAATCCTCACAGTCACAAAGACGAAATTCAGAAACAAGTCCAAAAACTAATTGACGACAAAATAGTCGAACCATCTGTATCTGCTTATAATAGCCCTTTGTTATTAGTACCCAAAAAGTCACTTCCAAATTCGGAAACAAAAAAATGGCGATTAGTAATTGACTATCGTCAAATTAATAAAAAACTGTTGTCTGATAAATATCCGCTCCCTAGAATTGATGATATTTTGGATCAACTAGGTAGAGCAAAGTACTTCTCATGCCTGGACTTAATGTCAGGTTTTCATCAAATTGAACTTGAAGAAAAATCAAGAGATATTACTTCTTTTTCAACAAACAATGGTTCATATCGCTTCACGCGATTACCATTCGGTTTAAAAATAGCGCCAAATTCGTTTCAGAGAATGATGACTATAGCTTTCTCTGGACTTGAACCTTCACAAGCATTCCTTTATATGGATGACTTAATAGTCATTGGTTGTTCTGAAAAACAGATGCTCAAAAACTTAACCAATGTTTTTGACAAATGTAGACAACACAATCTAAAGTTACATCCCGAAAAATGCTCATTTTTCATGCATGAAGTCACTTTCCTAGGACATAAATGCACAGACAAAGGAATCTTGCCCGACGACAAAAAATACGACGTCATCCAAAATTATCCAGTCCCACACGATGCGGACAGCGCTAGAAGATTTGTTGCATTTTGTAACTATTACAGAAGATTCATAAAAAATTTTGCTGATTATTCCCGTCACATAACGAAGTTATGTAAAAAGAATGTAAAATTCGAATGGACAGCTAATTGCCAAAACGCCTTCGAATATCTAAAATCAGCACTAATGAATCCAACACTCCTACAATACCCAGATTTCAGCAAAGAATTCTGTATTATCACAGATGCTAGTAAGCAAGCATGTGGAGCAGTTCTAACTCAGAACAAAAACGGACTCCAACTCCCAGTTGCATACGCATCAAGAGCATTCACAAAAGGTGAAAGCAACAAAAGCACAACAGAACAGGAATTAGCAGCTATTCATTGGGCAATAATATATTTCAGACCATATATTTATGGTAGACACTTCACTGTCAAAACAGATCACAGAGCACTTACTTACCTATTCTCAATGGTAAATCCAAGTTCGAAACTTACTCGTATGAGACTTGAATTAGAGGAATATAATTTCACAGTAGAATATCTAAAGGGCAAAGATAATTTTGTAGCCGATGCGCTATCAAGAATTACAATAAAGGACTTAAAAAACATACAAATAAGTAATAAAATTCTGAAAGTCACTACCAGAAATCAAAGTAAACAGTTAAATTCCTGCGCAGGAAAAGAAAAAGAAAAAGAGGATTTGCGAAAGCAAACTCTAAATGCTTCTCAGCCCAACGTATACGAAGTCATTGCAAATGACGAGGTACGAAAAGTAGTGACCTTGCGAATAACAGACTCTTTATGCTTACTAAAACATGGAAATAAAGTTATAGCAAGAATTGATGTTAGCAATATGTACACCAATGAAATTCTTGACTTAGGTCAGTTCTTTCAAAGGCTTGAAACGGAAGCCGGTATACTTAATATTAGCCAACTCAAAGTGGCACCGAGCGAAAAGATCTTTGAACTAATTTCAATAGATACTTTTAAAAAAATGGGCAATGAAATATTGAAATCTTTAAGAGTAGCGCTACTCCAGCCGGTGACCCTAATACAAAAAGATAAAGAAAAAGAAGCAATACTGTTTACATTCCATGATGATCCAATACAAGGAGGTCATACAGGAATAGCTAGAACAATAGCTAAAATAAAAAGACACTACTATTGGAAAAATATGACTCGTCATATCAAAGAGTATATACGTAGATGTCCCAAATGCCAAATGTCAAAGACGACATTACACACAAAGACCCCAATGACTCTAACTGAAACTCCAATATATGCTTTCGACAGAGTGATAGTAGATACAATTGGTCCATTACCACGCACGGAAAATGGAAATGAATACGCAGTCACTTTAATATGTGATCTGACAAAGTACTTAGTAGCAATTCCAGTTGCAAACAAAAGTGCAACAACTGTCGCAAAAGCTATATTCGAATCTTTTATTCTGAAGTACGGTCCAATGAAGGCGTTCATTACGGACATGGGAACAGAATATAAAAATTCAATTATATCTGACTTGTGCAAATACTTAAAGATAGACAACATAACGTCTACTGCACACCACCACCAGACCGTTGGAACAGTAGAAAGAAGCCACAGAACATTCAATGAATATATCCGTTCTTACATATCTGTTGACAAAACAGATTGGGACGTATGGCTACAATATTTCGTATACTGTTTCAACACGACACCCTCTATGGCACATAATTATTGTCCATATGAGCTAGTTTTCGGCAAACAGAGTAACTTGCCAAAATATTTTACAAATATAGATAAAATAGAACCTATTTATAATATAGATGATTACTCTAAAGAAGTTAAGTTTAGATTAGAATCAGCCTATAAAAGGGCTAGATTACTATTAGAAAAACATAAAAATAGAAATAAAGAATATTACGATAGGAATATTATAGATAGTAACATAAAAATAGATGACCTAGTTTTATTAAAAAATGAAACAGGTCATAAGCTAGATAAAACATATTTAGGCCCTTATACTGTAGTAAAAATAGAAGATAACGATAATATAATAATTAAAGACAGTAAAAATAAGAAACAAAAAGTACATAAAGATAGGTTAAAGATTTTCATTTCTTGATATATTAAATACATGTTACTTCACAATCAGTTGACTACTATTATAAAGTAAAGTATGGCCATACCTATAATAAGTAATTAATGCTATATATATATATATATATCATCAAATCTATTAATTAATTAGTATTAAAAGTCATAAAATGAAAAAAAATAAATATATATAAATTTTACACATAAGTAAGTAATAACACTAAGAAAATAACTTCATGTAATTACGTTATTTTTCTAAAGGAGGGAGATGTAGTATGTTCACTTATCGAATGCTCACTGTACTCAGTTGAATGCATAAATATTATTACAAACACATTGTAGCACTTGACTACAATATTCACATAAACAATGTGCAAGCACTTGTGGTAACACGATCCCTTGGACATTGCCCTGCATGGACATTACCGCATCGGCATATTTGATATGCGCCGACGGTTCAACAACCAAGTGAACATATTACCTCCTCCCCGCCGTTACGAGCCGCGTCAGCCCTTAGACGTTCTTATGTAAACAATACATAAAGAATTATACATAAGCTGACCGCGCCTCTGCCGGCGTCCCTGACAGCGCAGCCACGCTGTCTTTAGCTGTAAGAACCAAATTGTAATAACTAAAAATTCAATCAATAAATGACACTCGTAGTGACGAGTCAAGCAAACGGAACATTTCTGATTATTTAACAATACACTACCTTTTGAAGGAATGCTAAAGTATACCGAACTTTTCTCTCAGTGGATTCCCTGAGAAGCCGTTCAATCTCATGTTTAATGTGATGTATTAACTCTTCTTTCTTCGGGAATTTTTGCTTCGCAGTATTCCATAAGTCCTGGCAGGACTTCTTCGTCTTATAGACGTATCTTTTGACGTATGCGTTATAAAAATCGTGATAACTCATTTTAAATTATTAAGGGCATGAACTGAGTCGAGTAAAACATTTACAATAATAAACAAAGAAGGTTGGAACCTGTCCGTGTGTCGCTGCCACTCAGCTCGTACGCTCTTGTTCATCGAGTCGCGCGTTCGGCTGATAGTGGCGCGAAAACAAAGGACGGGCTACACTATACCGTAAATTCAGATTAAATTGAGCTATTTGGTGTAAAACAAATATGGTGGTTTGACAGTAGTAATGTATAACGTCGAAGTATGAATGAAATTATTTTCTTTCGAATGAAGAATCATACTACGATTACGCTTAAGATTAAATCTTAAGCATGTACAATCTGGATAATGGACCAAAATAATATAGTATAATTTTTTTTTGTTTCAGTCAGAAAAAAATTGCGTGATATTTGCCGAGACCCCCCCCCCTCTCTCCAACGTAAGATTAGATGAGATTTGAGTCGACCCCCTCCCCCCTTAAACATCTCACGTAATTTATGGACGCCCCCTAACCTCTAGAAACAATTATTATTTTTTATTTGGGTTTTCAAATTTTTTATTGAGTAACATATTACAATAAATTATTTTCACACTATAATCGACAAAAAATTCACAAATGTTTTATTTAATGGCAGACCAAGAATTTCTTTATAATTCTGTATGATTTGGCGTTATTTTGGTTTCAACATTCAATTTAAGCTATATTTTATATTATTTGTATGAAATAATTATAATTATCAAATAAATTGCGAACTTATAAAAGAAAACTAAGGCAAAAATGTAATTAATTTGGAATAAACAAAGACAAACAAACCAATACTTGTAACAGAGAAATATACAGTTTCACAAGGAAGTAGTTAAGTTTGTGAATTTTAAAAACAAAAAGTAATTCTAATACAAAAAATATTGCTTTTACAGCCAATGTATGTAATTATTCGAGGTTTTAATGTGATATTTAGTATATTATGAAAATAAATTTTTTTTTTTTTTTGATTTTTTCGATTTGAAGCCTTTTTGATTTTTGCAATATACGTAATTAAAGCAGCACAAAAAAATGTCTAAAGAAACTAAATGTGCACATACATAAAAAACAAAAAAATAAAAATTGCAAAGCGCACATTCGCAGTCAATTCCTTTTAAATAAAAGCGCAAAAATGCAGTGTCTAAAAATCGTTTAGTTGCGTAAAAAAAATGTATATGCAGTAGGAAGAAAGTTGACATATTAAAATGTTTTGAATGAGAATTTTTGAAGTCCCATGCGCAAAAGTCTCAAGCTACTGCGCTTCGAAAATGTATTTTCATGCACCTTTAATAAATATTGCATTAAAAAATATGTATTTATGCTGCGCTTTTAAGTTAAAATGCTACTATTTGGCATGAGACTTGAATGCAAGCCATATACGTACGTACATAAGTATTTCTAGTGTTCTTTGCTATGCACAAATCTCGTCAGCACGAAACCTGGTCTTCGCGTACATTTCCCAAGCAATTGCATTTAAAATTTATATTAGTTAATTTTACACTTGCGATTTTTCTAATTATATCTATACATTTTATATGTGTGAGTGTGTGTGTGTGTGTCAACCGACATCGGTAACTGAAGCTAGCAAATATTTTCATATTTTCATGGTATATTTGGTATACTCTAAAATATTTTTACATATATAAACTAAGTTTTGTATATAAATATTAAATTACTGCATTCACAGCTTATTTGTATTTTTGTATATGTTGTATGTGTGCTAAGCCATCATCGAGAAATAGGTTGCAAAATTAAAATTTACAAAAATAAATCCGCCCGATCAACTCCAAATATCACTACTATACTATAATTTGTACCCACAGTGTACATTCCCATCATGCATACACACACAGAAAAAGTGCAGCAAAATATCAGGTAAGAAAAATGAACATAACTTTAAAAAGACACACTACAAACATAAAACTTAAAAAAATATGTACGGGGGGGGGGGGTTCAACAAAAAATTGTTGTAGCTAAAGGTGCTGCAGCGATTCATATACTCGTTACCACCGCCCGGGTCTAGCGCATTCATACTTGTCTTTTCATTTCATTATTAACTATGTAATTGGGCTTTAGCTTTATCTAGTGCTTAGACTTAGACTTAGACTATAATAGCAAGTAGCAGGCAACTTGCAGACATTTGCTTTCAGACGACGACACACGCATCCTTCAATTGGCCTCCGACCCAACGCGGTGCGGTTTCCGAATCCTAGCCGGCTTTCTGTGTTTGCTTGGCTCGCTGCAGCGCTTCATAGGCCTCACTCTCTTTCTTCTCTTTGGCTTTATTACGGCGTTCATATTCGAGTCGATGTGAAATAATACGTTCCACAATTAGTTCTGTTGTCATTGAATTTTTAGAATCGATGAGTGTAAAGATGCCGCGTGTTTTTGGTACTGCGTAAGGATCGATTTTGCCATTCTCCAGCGTAATCGGTGTTTGGCCATGGCAAACGACGTCGATTTTGAAGTGATCGAGCAGATCTTCAGTGACACAATAAGGTGCGCCGATGACCACTTCGTTCACGTACTGAAAGAAGAGAAATTATTAATGAATTGAATAAGAGAAATTTAAAATCTTATTGACTTCTTTATTATTTTTAATAAATAAATAAAAGAAATATTGGGTTTTTCAATAGGTGCGCTTCAACTTTTTTCCGATAGGGAGGGCGAACGAACGCAATATTTTTTTATTTTTCGCTTGTCATTTGTAAACTTCATTAGTATACATTTCATCATGGAACGCTACACACTTGAGCAACGATTGCAAATCGTGCAAATTTTTTATGAAAATAATCGTTCTGTTGCTGCTACTTTAAGGGGGTAGTATGGTTAATTCGGTGTAAAACAAGCATATTTTTCGAAATTTTTTTTGTCGACACAGTTGATTTATTCAAAATTTTAAAAATACTTCATTATAAAGTCATATTTAAAGAATATTGTGTGAAATTTTCATTGATTTTTATGAAGAAATGAGTTGGTGGCAGCGAATCTTCGCGGACGTCTCATAAAAAAGTTTTATTGCGGTGTCCCTCAGAACTCATTACTGGAGCATTACGGCCATTTTACGGTCCATTTAACAAGCCTTCTCGTTTTGAGGTTATGTGAAGTCATTGGTCTACAGTAACAAGCCGGCGACGATTTGTGAGCTCGGAGCCAATATTGAACACGAAATTGCTGGAATTTCGGCCGATTTATGCAAAAGAGTGGTCGAAAATTGGGTTCAACGATTGGACTTCGTAAAACGTGCACGCGGTGGTCATGCAAAAGAAATCGAATTTCATACTTAAATGTATATGTTGAAACTCGATAATAAAAAAAAAAAATTAGTTAAAAAAGTCAAACCGTTTGTGTTTTATTCAAAAAAGTTCAAAAGTTGAAGCGCTCTTACTGAAAAACCCTATATTAATCGCTAATGTTTACAAAAAAGTTTGTCTGGTGCCGGGTGAAATTCAAAAGAATCAAAAAGATGAGGGATGGCGGTAGGTACAAAAAATCGTATGGAAGCGAAAAGGTGAAATGCTTCGTTTCACAGATAGGGGGGATTTTGTAATTTTAAGACCTTTTTTCCTAACACCCTATGATTCTAATGATAGCTAAATGTCTAGGCTTTCCAACAAATGCTTCCCCAACTCCCGACTATCTTCTGCCGGGAATTATTGGGCGTGAAATTAAAAAAAATGGAATAAATTTCTGAAATTTTGTAAATTTTTACGATTTGTTTGCCGTGATGCCCGATAACCGTTCCATTTTCTTTGAAGTTTTGATAACCTTTCACTTTATATCCGGGTTCAAAAATATATACATAATTTTCTAAAAAACACAATACTCGTATGTAAAAAGCAGTACACTAAAGGGGTTTCCAACATTTTTTTCCCCTTTACCTTTTACCTCAAAGCAAAAACAAAAATGTAATCCTATAAAGTTTAAGCTGAAACAAAAGAATCGAATTTTATTTGGTTCGAAATTGAAATTAACGGTTATCGGCACACTCAACTGTATGCACACGGGAGCTTTGTGAAGTTTAACGAGAAGCACAAATATGTGCACACGGTAGGTGATATGTTAAGCAAAAAATCTTTATTAATATAACTTCTTTATTATTATTAATAAATAAATAAAGAGAAATATTAAGTTCAAAATCTTTATTGACTCCTAAGTTTTTTTGCCTACCTTACACGCCAGCACACTTAGCACGCGTTCATGTAAATTCATGATGGGATAATTGCTGCCCTTATAGGAGTTCACCACTGGATCTGTATGCAGGCCGACAATCAAGAAATCACCTAATTCTTTGGCCTTCTCCAGGAAATCTAAATGGCCCACATGAAATAGGTCAAAAGCGCCAGCCACATAAACCTGCAAAAAATAAGAAAAGCGATTTAAATAAATCAAAATCAACCCCTTTGGGAAAATTTGTGTTATTTTTTTTCCTTCTTTGCTTTCTTTTTCTTTTTTCCTTTTTTTTCTCCTTTTCTCTTTCTCTTTTTGTTTTTTTTTTTTCTTTTTTTCTTTTTTTTTTACTTGTTTTTTCTTTTTTTTTTACTTGTTTTTCTTTTTTTCTTTTTTTTTCTTCTTTTAATTCTTTTTCTTTTTTTCGTTTTTCCTTTTTTCGTTTTTCCTTTTTTTATTTTTATTTAATGTTTTTATTTTTAATTTTTAATTTTTTTTTAACTTTTAAAAAAAATTTTTTTTTTTTTGTTTTAATTTTTCTTTTATTTTTTTGGTTTAATTTTTCTTTCTTTTTTTTCTTTCCTTTTTTCTTTCTTCTTTCTTTGTCTTTAACTTGATTTTTGTTACTCTTTGCCAACTTTACTTACAATTTTATCATTTGGCTTTGGTGGTTTGCCATCGCTGAATTGTATGATTTTCTGTGTGGTAGGCAAAAATTGGCTGCATCCCGTCCAGGGGCTCTTCGCTGACGAGTCTTGTCCCATATTCGATGAACCTGATGATAATTTATTTTTTTGTACTTTTGTAATTAAGTCTTTTTTTGGATTTTGTTTTTTTGTTTTTTTTTTTTTGTTTTTATTTATTAGCGATAGAATTGAATTTATATGTTAGGAATGCACACAATTTCATACAGAATTTTTACGATCAATCAATTTCAGTTGCGTTTTAGTACAGACAGCGCATAGCGTTGATAGTTGAGAGCGGTTTCAAAGAGAGTGAAAGAGAGCGATACGCATGGGATGAATTAGGTATGCCATGCATTTGGCATTGCATATTTTCAGGCGTACATTATTTTGTTTTTATCATTAATTACAAGTTTTAGTGCAATAGCAGTTACGATTTTAGTAATTAGCAAGATACGAGTGGTTTTTTTCAACATCATTTGCCATTATCAATTAAGTTAGGTTTTTGTGTATTTTTAGATTTGGAAATTTGGTTTGACATGTAAATAGAAATAAAAGAAAAGAGAAAAGAGGATAAACAAAGTGAAGGAACGAAAGAAACAAACATGCGAGCACAAGTGTAAATTTGGAAAATATTTATTAATACAAAACAAAGAAAAAAATGCAACCACATGCAGAATGTTAAAAGTACATTTGTTTGTATATAAATGGATAATTTGGAGTGAGATGCAATTTAATTGAGTTTAGGTAAATCGCAACTAAGAACTCGTATTGTAATGCATTGCAGTGGAATTGAATTTTTTGTTTTTAAATGTATGTATGTAAAAATATTTTCCATGAATATGGGGTATTACAAAAAAAGTTCTACTGTTGTTGGTGTTACAGCATAATTTTTGGTGAATGATACTGCAGTAACAGATATAAGCCCATTCCGATAACCCAGATTAGACTGGTGGAGTAGTGCTGTAAGTGATTTCTTTTCTATTTTGGTGTCATAATTTCTTTGCTATGCTGATTAAAAAAACTCTGCTGCTCTCTGATTAAAGCACTGCTCTCTAAAAACCAGGGCAGCATGCAGAAGCAGCTCGATAAACTGGCGCGCTGTGCAAGAAGTGCTGGATAAAAAATAAATTTTTCTAAACCAAAATCTATGCGCGCGAATACTCAGCAGCACACCGGTTCCCCCATATTTGAGCAACCAGTTGAAAAAGTAAACGAGTTCTTATATCTACTAGGAATCCAAATTACGCAAGGCGGCGGTGCAAATCCAGATGTTGAGAACAGAATAAGAAAAGCAAAGAGCACTTTTGGCTCCCTAAGAAAATATGTTATGCTAAGCATATTTCGAAGCAGACCAAACATCGTATTTTCAATTCAAATCGGTGAAATCGGTTTGGCTTTATGGGAGCGAATAGTACCAGAAAACTTCAAACATGCCTCAATCGATGTCTCAGAGTCATTATTTATATGTGGTGGCCAGATATTTGGGTGTCAAAGCAAAAATTGCTGAGGCACAGTAAACCACAGCCGATTTACTTGTACATACGAGAGCGCAATTGAAGATGGATAGGCCACATACACTACGGAAACCTGCTTCCGAAATCAGTAGAATAGCATTCGATTGCAATCCAAGAGAATCGCACAGAAGTGGACGAACCCGAGGCTCATGGAGGCGCAGTCTTAATACGTACGGCGTAGGCTTAAGTCAGGCGAAGCGATTTTCAAGCATTTGTGAAGGCAGTCTGCGCCCACCAAACGGCGCTATAGCAGCTCTTTATGTATTCTAATTATTAATTTCTTTGACAACTTACAATTTTAATGGGACGTGAATAGGAGGATCTATTATTTACATATGTTTACATGTTGTACTAAAAATGCCACTAACACAGGTCGACACCCTGCTTTAACAAGTTTTAAAGGATAGTACAGATATTGTTTTAAAGAAGTTTTAATATAATTCGAAGAATTCTAATATAATCCAAGGGATATATGAAAACCGATCGAAAAATTGTTGTGCTTATTTTAAAATATATAGCATCTAAAATTGATTTTCTTCCCCAACAGAGCTAACTGATCTTTTCAAGCATCGAATATTAGGCCTTAGCATCCAACTAACTTTTGTAAGAATTTTCGAAAATATCTTGAAAAAAATGGGAGGAGTTGTTATAGTTGAAAATATTTGATGATTTGTAGTTGATTATACATTTTTGAAAATTGTTTACCAATTGAATGTTTGTGTTGGTAGTGGTTAGCAACTGAGATTTGAATGGCACACAAAATGTTAAAAAAGTGAATGCCCAAGAAGCAAGAAAACAATAGTATTGAAATATTTGTAAATGCAATATATGTATGCAATATATACAAGGCGAAATAAATAAGAAAATAAAAAAATAAAAAATAAGATAAGTAAAAATTATATAAAATAAAATAAAATTAAAGGTAAAATAAATTGAAATGAAATGAAGAAAAAAAAAACAAATAAGATAAAAGAGACCAAAATAAAATGAAATAAGACTACCAAAAAAAATATAAAAAAATTATATAAAATTAAATTCAATTAAAAATAAATAAAAAATAAAATTAAGATTAAAAATAAATACAAAATAAAATTAAATAAGAAAAAGAATATAAAATCAAAAATAAAAAATTAAAAGCAAATAAAATATAAAACAATTAAATTTAATTAAATAAATAAAAATTAAATTAAATTAAATTAAGAAAAAATATAAAATAAAAAGATAAAATAAACCAAAATACAATGAAATAAGATAAACGAAAATAAAATAAGATAAGAAAAAATAATATAAAATAAAATAAAATTAAAACTAAATAAAAAATTAAATAATTGAATTTAAGTAAAATTTAAATAAATAAAAAATTAAATAAAATGTAGAAAAAATTTAAAATAAGAAGATAAAATAAACCAAAATACAATGAAATAAGTTAAACGAAAATAAAATAAGATAAGAAACAATAGTATAAAATAAAATAAAATTAAAACTAAATAAAACATAAAATAATTAAATTTAAACAAAATTTAAATAAATAAAAAATTAAATTAAATTGAGAAAAAATATAAAATAAGAAGATAAAATAAACCAAAATAAAATAGAATAAGATAAACGAAAATAAAATTTAATTTAATTAAATTGAATTATTTCCAAAATAAAATTAAATTAAAAAATTAAATAAAATAAAATGAATAAAAAACATAAAATAAGAAGATAAAACAAATCAAAATAAAGTGAAATAAAGTAAAAAATAAAATCAATCAAAAAAAATGAATAAACACAAAAGTCTAATATAACAAAAATTGATTAAGTTAATTAAAAACTAAAAATAAAATAAATGAACGCGAATAAGAGACAACATAAAATAATAAAAAAAACTGTTTAAAAAAATATAATATTGTAGTATTTAAATTAAAACATAAATTTTGAGCCAAAAACAAACCAAAATAAAATTTAAAAAATTTGGATAAAAAAAATAAAGTAAAAGAAAAAAAAGCATAATAAACATAAAAAATAAAAATATAATAAAGGCTTTTCCAATAACAGGTGTTATCTATCGCTATTGAGAGATGTTTAACGATTTTTTATGGCCGGAATTGGATGGTATTGATCTGGACAACGTTTATTTTCAACAAGACGACGCTACGTGCCACACAAGCAACGAAACCATTGATCTTTTACGGGAAAAGTTTGCGAACCGTGTTATCTCTCGAAGAGATGATCACAATTGGCCACCGAGATCTTGTGATTTAACACCTTGTAACTTTTTTCTTTGGGGCCACATGAAAGAGAAGGTCTACGCCAACAGCCCAGGGTCGATTCAAGACCTCAAAGATGGAATTCGTGAGGCTGTCGAGGACATAAGGCAGCCACTTCGCAATTCGGTTATGGAAAATTTCATGAAACGGCATACCTTCCTCTTTATAATGAAATAAACATCCGATCATTTATATTAAAAAATAGCATTTTTCTTTGAATATCAAAATAACACCTCTTATTGGAAAACCTTTTACAAAACAAAAAATATTAATATAAAATAAAAAAAAATTTAATTTAACTATTGTAAATAAATAAAACAATAGAAAACTAAAATAGAATAAAATAAACAAACATTTACTTATGTACTATCTACGCAAACAACCCAAGGCTAATGTTAGTAAAAAAATTCATTTTTACATAGCACAAATTTATATAACATTGACAAACCGCATGATATGGTATATAAAAGCCATCACTAAGTACGAGTAATGCTTAGCTGGCACTTAACGCAAAGAAATTACCTTCTTTCTCAATGGCATATTCTGCCGAACCTTGGTGGAAGTGATTGCGCGTCAGCAGCAACATGCGCCCCACCAAATCTGTTGTTGAAACGCCGGCCGTGCGACGCACTTCCCTGTGAAAAGGCAACAAGAACAACATTTAATAAGTAAATAACAATAAAATTTAATAAACAATGCTAAAATTTAATTAAAAAAAAATGAATAAGTAATAATAAAATTTAATAAACAAATAAATAATTAATAAAAAATTAATAAATAAATAATAATAAAATTTAATAAATAAATAGTAATACAATTTAATAAAAAGTGAATAAATAAATAAATATAAAACTAAAAAAAATTAATTAAATGTAATAAATAAATAATGATAAAATTTAATAAAAAAATAAAATAAAATATATAAAAATAATAAAATTTTATAAATAAATAATAACGAAATTTAATAAAAAATAATAAAATATAACAAATAAATAATAATAATTAAATATAATAAAAAAATGAATAAATAAATATAAATAAAAATAAAAAAATTAATTAAATGTAATAAATAAATAATGATAAAATTTAATAAAAAAGTAATAAAATATAACAAAAAATAATAATAATATAACAAATAATAAATAAATAATAAAATTTGTTAAATAAATAATAACAAAATTTAATAAAAAATAACAAATAAATAATAATAATTAAATATAATAAAAAAATTTAATAAATAAATAATAATAAAATTTAATAAATAAATATTGTAATAACAAAATTCATTATATAAGTTCATTAAATAAATAAATATTAGGTGCGCAACTAAGTTCCCGCTGTTTTTATGATGAAAATACAACTTTATTCTGAAAAAATGGTTACAAGTGAATCATTGAAAGTATTGCCCATCGCTGGCTCCTACTTTGTCCATCTTTCTGGTACATCTCGTATACCGTCGCGGTAAAACTGTTCATCTTTTGAGGCTATCCATGGATCAAGCCATTTTTTGATGTCTTCATATGAATGGATCTGCTGGTCAGCTAGACCATGTGCCATCGATCGGAACAGGTGATAATCGGACGGCGCAATATCTGGATAATATAGCGGTTGATGGAGGATTTCCCATTTCAGTGTTTCCAGGTAGGTTTTAATGGGTTTGGCAACGTGAGGCCGAGCGTTGTCATGCTGTAGAATCGCTTTTTCATGCCTCTCCGCGTATTGCGGCGGCTTCTCGCTCAGTGATCGGCTAAATCGCATCAATTGAAGTCGATACCGATTCCCAGTGATGGTTTCGCTTGGTTTTAACAGTTCATAATAAATAACACCAACTTGGTCCCACCAAATACATAGCATAACCTTCGCAGCATGAATATTCGGCCGAGGCGATGACGATGTTGATGCATGACCGGACAGTCCCCATGACTTTCTTTTCTTTGGATTGCTGTAATGAATCCATTTTTCATCAATTGTCACGATGCGATGAAGAAAACCCTTCCTTGTTTGACGCTGCAGCAGTTGTTCACAGGCGAAAAACGACGTTCAACATCCCTTGCTTTTAACTCATAAGTAACCAAAGCCCCTGTTTCTGAATCATTCCCATGGCTTGCAATCGCTTGGAAATGGATTGGCGGGTAACTCCTAACACTGAAGCAAGCTCTTCTTGCGTTTGACATGGATCCTCATTGAGCAATGCCTCCAATTCAGCGTCTTCGAAGGTTTTTGGCCTTCCTTCATGCGGAGGTCGTCAACATTAAAATCACCGTCTTTTTTTTATGACGACGGAACCGATCTCAACACGTTGTTTCACTTGAAGCAGCATCTCCATAAACTTTTTGCAGCTCTCGATGCGCTTCAGCCCCCGTTTTTTTCGAATGAAACAGGAAAATCAACACTTCCCACAAATGACGATTATTCGGCACAAAATCAGACATTTTCACAAAACCAAAAGTATATGATACCAAAACAAAAACACTAATGTGTCGAAGCAGTTTGTTTACCATATGTCTAAGCTTGGTTTATGACGTTTAGGTTATGTTTGACTTGACTAGCACACACTGCTGGCGGCATCTATTGACAAACAGCGAGAACTTAGCTGCGCACTTAATAATTAATAATATATAATAACAAAAATAAAAATAAAAAAAATAATTTAAAAACAAAAAATGCTTATCGATATTCTATTAACTTACTCGTAACGCTTGGCAGCCTTTACGAGATGATAGGTGTCCACACCCTCAGCGGTCATTGTGATGTCATCTGTGGCGAAAGTATAATTTTTGATAAAGAAATTTAGAAATTTTATTTATTTAATATAAAAACGACTATTACTCACCGCCATGCACACAAAAATCACAGTTGTATTCATCCAGCACCTCGAGTGTTGTCACATAGGGCGCGCCTAGCACCACCTCATCCACCCATTTGATGCCCTTGACCATTTTAACGCGTTCCTCCTCCGTAAAGACTGGTGGTCCTTTGTGTTTTGCGATCTCCTCGTCGGTGTGTATGCCAACAATGACTTTGTCACCGAGTGCTTTGGCTTGTCGCAGGGAATTGGCGTGACCGAAATGCACCATGTCATAGCTGGAAGGGAAGAACGGCGAATTCATTAGGTCGTGTTGTTTGAATAAAAAAAGTGAATTGTACTATTGCGCTTTACATGCTGATTAGCATAAGGCGTATAGTTGTATGTGTACGCAGTGTGCGCGTGAGTTCGTTAGTTTCTAAGGGCATTTCGTTGCATTTAAAAAGCTTTAAAATTCACACAATTTCCTATTGATTAAGATAAAGCAAATTTATTTTTGCGTCAGGTGCTTAGTAAATGTGAAAAATATTTTAGGGTATTTAAAAATTGTAAGACCCCCAAAATGAATGAAAAGAATTGTGCGTGGCGAGGTGAGTACAACCAGAATTTTTTAAGTAGCTTCCCTAAATGTAGCCGAATGGTGATAACATTGCAATCAGACTTATTTTGCGAATAGATAAGGCACAGAAACTACGAAATAACGTAAAAAGAAACAAAATACAAATTTATAAATATGCAAACGAGTATTAGTCATTACGCCTTTCAAAGTTAATTTGTACTTTTCCATCAGATTTGAATTATTTTCAGTAATATTTTAACGTAGAAATGTGAAAATTTAACGATTTTACTACTAATAGAAAAAATAAATAAAAATTAAAACGCTAATTAAATCTGACATAACTTCGGATTTAGAGTCACGCTCATAGAAAAATTGCGAAACATTCGCCATTTTACAGAAAAAATGCGTTCCTCCGCCAGTCGGTTCTGCGTTGCCGGACCCGGATTTATGTCCGGCCGAGGACTGTTACTCCAGCTTCATTTCCCGTATATGTATGGGGAATGTTTCCGTTGAAACAACAGCAATAACAACGACAATAGATAATAACAACGACAATAGACAATAACAACGACAATCACAACAACAACAAAAAAGCAAGCATGTCTCAAGTTTACAGTTAGCATTTTAATTTTGGACTTTTAGACTTTTATCGCTTTGCGTTCGGTAAATTTCTTTGATGAGAGATGACAGCTAAAGTGACCTTCAAAAATTGTTAAGAAATGCAGCTGCAAATCGATGCCTCGATGAAATAATTCTGAATTTTGGAAAGTGAAAGAAGTAATTTTATGTGAATACAGTGCTTATTCTGATCACAGTGAAAATATTTTTAGAGGTGTGCTTGATAACACACCGCTATTCGGCTCTGAGCGAATTTGACAGAACAGCTGATGGGCTGACGTCACATGGACACGGCGAAAGAAAAAACATAAGTCAGCTGATTTAACGATACCACCTTTAATAGATTCGCCGTGAGATGTGTTTAACAAAATTTAGCTTGTGTTAGTGATGTACGAAAAAAAAACATCAGCGCAACCAATGCTCATGCCATGGCAACGGTTTGTTTACGATTATGGTGAATACAAATGTGCGAATGTGCGCATTTTGTTTGCATTTCATTCGCCTCTCCCAAGTGACGTGGCACCCAAAGTTCCCCTCACCACTTTTTTCACCATAGCAAACCTAGTAAATCTGTCACCCTTGATTCTGATGATTTTTTTGAGCTCTTGCTAAATAGCCTAGTCACAATGGCAAACTTTGTTAGGTGGTGCGTTGTCACGTGGTGAACTTTCCCAACATATCTGACATTTTTTGACGAATTTACGCACTCGAAAGCCATATAACGCGAAATTTACAGTTGACCTTTTTTCGGAATTTCGACAATCCCTTTAAGGGGGAACGCCACTGTGGAGGATAAAAAATAGTCGATTTTTGGGATTTTTTTTTTTTTGTAAGTAGAAATGATTATTCGAGGATCAGACAAAAGGCAATTTATTATATTGTATAATATATGAATTAAACTATGTTGATGTAAATTTTTATTAAAAAATATTGAAAATTGACAAATTTATGAAAATAAACGTAACGAGTTAAAAAAAATGACGTCATATGGTGGCAGCGATACAGCTATGAATAATCATCTGAAATCAAAAAACCAAAAATTTTATTAATCTACACAATAGTGGCTATCGTTGTACATAGCCGTTTTTTTATTTGAATTTCGATGTGAGTTTTTCACAATTTTTTTTATTTTCAACAGGCCCAAAAAAATAGTTATTTTCAAAATTTTGTACAACGATATCCAATGCGATAATAAAAATTTTGAAAAAACGAAAATTAAAATCGGTTCAATAGTCTTCGAGAATTCGTTGCCACGGTATCAAAAAAAGACGTTTCGAGAAAAACGAGCTTGAAATAAAGCATAGTATCGTAAGCGCTACGGGGCCGAACCGACGGGCGCTCACTTAAGTGTACATAGAATCGAGAATAAAGCGAATTTCGCTTTAAAATTTTTACCACATTTTCTTGAGTAGTTATATTAGGGAGCGTGTCATTATTCTGTATTACAAAATTCTGGATGACAAAATTCTGTAAATTGCAAAAAAATTCTGCTTTATAAAATTCTGCTTTTTCAAAACTCTGCATGTTTAATGCGAAAAATTCTGCTTTATTCAAGTTTTGTGATTTTCGTCATACAAGAAGTAACAAAATAAACATTTATTCTATAAATATGTATACTTATGTATATGTTTAAGCGATAACAATATTTTAGTTTAGCCAATTACAATATTTTTTGGAATTCTTTTTAAATATGTAGTGTGACTTAATTCATTTCTTTTCTTAATAATTCTTCGCAGCTGTCGTTTTTTTTAGAAGAGTTCTACGCAAAAATACTGTGGATTCTATCGAAACTGAAGAAAAAATTATTATTATTATTTTTTATTTAATATCTCGAATAATAATAAAAAATAATAATAATAATAAATGAAATAATTACATTACCTCTTTAAAATTGTTAACATTGTATTTTAATACAGAATTTTGTAATACAGAATTTTGTAATACAGAATTTTGAAAGCAGAATTTTAGAAAGCAGAATTTTAAAAAAGCAGAATTTTAAAAAAGCAGAATTTTAAAAAGCAGAATTTTGTTATATTATACTATCAATTTATACAAAAAAATCGATTTTTTTGAATTTTCACAGTGACGTTTCCCCTTAAACGGGTTTTTTAAATTATGCGTTACTTTTTTGACAGAAAGTATACCATATTTTTTCAATTTTTCCTAATATTTTTTATTGCAAATTTTATTCTTCGCAACGCAAAAAATTCTGAAAGCTTCCAATTCATCCAATTATAAGTATTTTAAAGCAAATTTAAGGCAGATCGTTTAATAAATTGCGACTAACCGCGCGAAATAGATAATCCAATTGAAGTAAATAATGGCGCAATGCACAAGTTATTGTCCCATATATGTATATGTACATATGTATGTGCGTATGTATAGTGAATAAAATGAACGAAATTGACGGTTTGCTTCTGGAACAATGGCTGGCGGTTTCTATTTCACTTTTTTTATAGTATTGGAAATCATAGAAAATACAAAAAAGAAAAAAATGTTTAATTTCTTTTAATGCCATACAAATTTTTTAAGGCCGTCTAATTGGCAGGTCATATTTATCGCTTTAACGATTTTTAGTTAATTTTCCTTTCGTATTTCGATTTAAAGCCAAACGGTTGCTAACGTCAGCGAGCTGTGGGTAATTTCATGGCTAACCGCCTCACTTAATACAATATTCGCCATAAAAGTTCATGAACTTTACACAATTTTATGCTAATTATATAGGAAAATAAAGAAGAAAAAAATAAAAAGGAAAACTAAAAAACTAAAATAGAAACAAAAAATAAACATCAATACCTAAAACTTTACGAGAAAAAACACTCATAAACATTGCAGTTTATGTATTTTATTTTTCAGTGCTATTTCTAAACAAAATTGCGGAATAGATTTGCCGCCAAATGGCAAGGTAAACATCACATTGTGCTAAATGCTCGTATATCGCAACTTGTGTCACTTCCCCTGGCCATATCATTGTCGTGCTCATCAGCAGTGTGTGTGTGTGTGTATGTCTTTCGGCACACCAATCGCACCGCATAAAACTCATCAATCGGCTCAGCTGTTGCTGTTTGGACTTTGTACCCGATCATACGAGTATGTTGCATTCAGCACAATTTTCTTCTTATTGGTATGCGCATATATTGAAGCATTATTTTAGCTGTGTGTGCGCGAATATGTAAGAAGAGTAAGCGACAAGCTAAATAAAAATTAAAATAAAAAAATAATAAAAATATAAAAAAAAGATACAAAATTTTAATAAGTTAAAATACAGCCAGTAATTATTGGGTGCCCCATTAGACCGCCTATTTTGATTTTAATTTGAAATTGTAAAAATTCACTACCGAACTGTTGCGTGTTAGGCGGAAACATTTCCAATATATCGCAATAGCGCATTGTCGCGTTGTGAGTCACACAATTTGACGCAGCTGCATTTTTGTTTTATTTGCGGTTTTCGAAAGAAAAGATGTACATAAATAACTCAAATCATACTAGTATTCCTGAATTAAGAGCTGAGATTATATGCAGAATTGCTGAATTCGCTCATACTGCGTCAACTCACGAATTGGCATATACATATTTGATCCTTTTATTCCTATATGGAACATAGGGCTTTATCAACAAATTATTTAAACTAACCCCAATTTTGCGCCATTATTTTAACATCATTCTATGTTTTTTCGTATTTTCCATCTCCGTCTCAATCATCCTTCTTCATGTGTTAAGACGGTTATAGTTGTTGTTGTAGCAGCATAAGCATTCCCCGTAATTGTATGGTCCTTGGCTGGATATAAATCCGCGTATGACATCAATATGAAAATTATTATAGTCTTTGAATTGAATCAAGTCTCCAAGAAGGGGAACTAATATTAATTCACGCGAAATCAAGTCTCAGACGGTTGTTGTTGTCTTCCTTTGCGGCGGCTACCCTGTCGGTTACATTCAACTGCAGTTCTGGTGACGTCGTTGTCAAGCTCGCTCACTTTGGCAGTGATACAGTAGAAGCGATTAAATAGAAAGAAGCTCAGAATTAATCACCCTATCGGCAGATTAATAATTTTTGCAAATAGCGCCGTACGACATATCATTATATTAGACACTTGTGAACTAGACAGCTGCAGTATGCAAACAAACAAGCAATATAGCGGGTAAAGGTCAAAATAAGAATTCCCGCTACTCAAAGTCATTTGCTTCATTTCATTCAGCAAAAAAGTTATATACTACAAATTTACGATTTTGCCTGTTTTTTTTAGAGGTTAGGTTTTCAAGTTGGCACTACTTTTTTCGTAGATGGTCTTTTTGACAGCTGTCACTTGATTTATGCTCAGTTTGGTTTGCCATTTCATAATGAATAGACTTACACCTGAACAACGTTTGCAAATCGTGCAAATTTATTACGAAAATAATGGTTCGGTTTGCGCGACGCATCGAAGAAAATTTTGTTCAGCGATGAAGCTCACTTTTGGTTGAATGGGTATGTCAATAAGTAAAATTGTCGCATTTGGAGTGAACATAATCCACAAGCCATTGCTGAGACGCCGTTACATCCTCAAAAAGTCACTGTTTGGTGTGCTCTATGGGCAGAGGGAATCATTGGTCCATATTTCTTTAAAAATGAAGCCGGCCATAATGTTACAGTCAATGGAGAGCGCTATAGAGCCATGATTAATGACTTTTTCGTGCCTGAATTGGACGATGTTGATGTGGACGACCTTTGGTTCCAACAAGACGGCGCTACATGCCATACAGCCAACGCAACAATCGATTTATTGAAGGAAACTTTTGGTGAGCGCATTATCTCGCGCCGTGGACCTGTGGCGTGGTCTCCAAGATCGTGCGATATAACACCGCTGGACTATTTCTTGTGGGGCTATGTGAAGTCGCTTGTCTACGCAGATAAGCCCGAGACGATTGACGTCTTGGAAGAGAATATTCGGCGCGTTATTGCTGACATACGGCCCCAATTGCTGCAAAAAGTGATCGAAAATTGGGACTCTCGGCTGGAATTTATTCGAGCCAGCCGCGGCGGCCACTTGCCCGAAATCATTTTTAAAACATAATGGCAAACCCTTATCTTTATAATAAAGCTAAATTCTTGGCCATAACATTAAATTATATACGTTTTATTTCATCTTGAAAACCTAACCTCTAAAAAAAAACACCCTTTATATAATATGTACGTAGATAACGTAGAACCGGTTGCCATGCCTCTTTGGCGTTACTTTTTACCCTTAGTGTTTTTTTTTCTTTCAATCAAATTTAATGTGACACCCTTTGTAAAACGAAGCATTGCACACAGCCATCAATACACGTGCCATGAGCCACTACAGGTTTCACTACAAGAACGCATTGACGCACGTTTAACATATCTTTGACGTGCCAACTTCTTCTTTTCTTTCCGAACAATTAAACTTGTCCATAGATACATACATATGTATGTACACCTTCTCTTGGAGAGAGCAGCGCTCGTATATAATAAACGATATTTGTGGTGCAAAGTAATATGCAATTTTCCCCTCACTCCTATATTTTACATAACGGCGATAACAGCCTGCTAGGTGGAAAGGTGGCTCTGCTTTTATTTTAAAAACCGGGCATTCAAGGCAAATAACATTAAATTAGAAACCTTCATACTCTGCTCCAATGAGATACCTGTTTAAGCGGGCATTGCCAACTTTAGACAAACCTTCAAAAGGATACGGTTAAGATTGATTACCGATTTCGCGCAGAGAATCGGAATTGAATGTAGTAAAACATCCCATTTTTCCAATAATGATGAATACACGCTCCATTTAATCAAAAATGTGTATACAAGAGAAGCCAGCCGCTATTCTAATTTCTGCGAGTATTGGTGAAATTTGAATGTTTACAATTTAAAGAAATTATTATTAAAATATTAGATAATAAATAGTCAGAGGACGAAAACACTTCCTGCTGTTAAAAAAAATGTGATGCTAAACTCAAAAATCTGAAGTTGTGTTCAAAATAATAATAGTGGGTACATTAACGTACATTGAAGTATTTAGGAAGCATCATGAATAGAGTAGAGCGCAGGACATTGTAGATACAAAATGGACTAGTCTTGCTTTATTCGTTATCTAAAACTGGAAGATATACACAGATTTGCCAAAGAATCTGGAAAATTTTCACAGGACTAACTATCTCTATCTCTGTCTCTATTCTTTCCTATCTCTTTCTGATACTTTTCTCCTTCCCTCTTTGACTATCTACCCTCTTTCCAGAGCTCTAAATACAATCGGCCTTTTAGCCTGAGCCAAATTCCTGGTGCTCCTTGGCTCGACCTTTTCACCTTTCAATTTTTTCAATTTCAGTCTTGCTGCAATTTCAAGCAAGTCTTATGGGCTGCGGATAGAAGAATCGTTATATAACAGCTTAAGGGGGGGGTAGGGTCACAAAATCGAAATTTTTTTTCTTCACTCATCTTATAGTAAATCATTTCAAGAATGTTGTGTCAAACTTTTAAGTGGATCGGAGCAGAACTCTCAAAGTTATAGCCTTTGTAGGCACTCTACCTCGAATGCGGAGCATAGATAATTTTTCAGAGTCATTTTTTCAAACGCGTTTTTCCCGAAACGACTTCTTAAAAGTCGGTGCCAATCACAACTCCGAAACTATTCAACCGATTCTTTTCAAATTTGGCACACGTTTTCTAAATCAAAAATACCTCCCCCCTACACTGTTTTTTTTTTATTTTATTTTTTTAAGGTTATTTTTCACTTACAAATATGGCGAAATTTTTCGCCAAAAATGCTCGTTTTACGTTTTTTTGCCACCAAAACTACAAAAATGAAAAAAAAAAATTTATTCATGTGGGGGGGAGCATTACGTCATACTTTAACTGAAAAATTCGACTTTTTTAGTTTCAGATGATTCTACGACGAATGCCGATTGGCACCGCAGAGCACCTCTCGAAAAACATATCTCCAAAAAAACTCTGTCATGGGCTTATTTGTCAATATTTTATTATTAATATTTTTTAAAAACTTATTGAAAAGATGTACAATAACATGCAACTGATTTTATTAAAGTATCTTAAGCCATATTTCTGTAAAAAATTCAAAAAAAAAGTGTTTTTTTTTAGCGCTAAACCCTACCACCCCCTTAATGCCAGTTAATTGCGCCAAACTTCATCACGTCATATCTTTCATTCTTGTTATGTTGTATGCATGTATGTATGTATTAAAGATATAAAAAAAAATATCAATTGGCACAATGGGTGGTTTTGTAGGCCACACTTTCATTCGATATAATCGAATATTTACTCACAACTTTTGCGCGTTTATAAATACACGAATACGAGTACCTGCATACATACATACATATGTAAGTAACTAAACTGGACGATAGACAAAAGAAGTATTGGCGACATCGTCATACAGTAATTAGCAGCCGGCGTCGCTTATCTACCGGAGCTGTATGGCATATCAGCATCAAAGCAAGGTCGAGAACCCGGGTTTGTCACATAATAGCAAATTACGAATAGGAATTTGTGTCATTATTTTGAAGACAGGTAATGACGAATACAAAAATTTAGGGTATCTATATCATTAAAAAATTTACAGATAATGACGAAAATCAGACACACATTTATAAAAAAACATTGGACTTTATCTTCAGGAATCCCCCCTTTTTAATAAGAAAGCAATTGACGGCATCCTTGTACATTGTAAATCCCATACTATTGTTGATATTAAGTACCACACCTGTAAATGGTAATAGACACCTAAAACAAAATAGTAAATGCTATCTAAAACGCAGCAGACTTTTTTTTAGAAAGTATAACGAAAAAATATTGTTGTTATTGTTGCAGCATAAACATTCCCCATACATATACCTATGTACGGGAAATGGTGCTGGAGTGACAAGTCCTTGGCCGCATAAAATACGATATAAATCCGGGACATTTCGGCAATGTAGGAGCGACTGTCGTTTTTTGTTTTTTTTTTTTTTGTTTTTGTAGCCCAAATTAGACAGATACAACCACGGTGTTCGAATATTTTTTCGTGATCCAGAACAATTTTTTAAATAAATATTTTTTAAGAGGTACCAGAATTTAGCAGCTTCTCAAGCATCTACTTTGTGTTACGAATTTCATGTTTTGGATTCAGTGTTGATCGCAAAATTCGCAATCTGAAAATTGTACACCTTTTTTTGTGGAATTTAATATTTTATGTTAATTTATTATACAAATATTGTTCCACTTTTAACGAAGCACAATATAAATTAAAGTCCTAAACTTTTAAAAACGTGGAAAAAAATCGACGAAATTTAAGAAATATGTATTAATCAGAATGTTTTTTTTTTAATTTGTTTTTTATGTTTTTAAATTTTTCTACCTTTTCAAATTTTTTTATTTTTCTTAATATTTTTTAATTTTTTTTTTTGTTTAAACTAAAAATAAATTTAATTCATTTATTTTAAATTTAAATTATTAATATTAAATTAAATTTATTTATTTTTTTTTAAATTTTATTTTTATTTAATTTTTTTAAAATTTTCGTTTTAATAAAAAAATTATAAATTCAATAAAATGTCTAATTTGTTTAGGTAGATGAAATAGGTGAAGTGCCATTCTTTTTCTCATTTTTTTCTTATTATTTTTATTAATTTTTTAATTATTTTTATTAATCTTTTTTATTATTTTTTATTATTTTTATTGGGAGCGTGTCATTATTCTGTACTACAAAATTCTGTAAATTGCAAAAAAATTCTGCTTTTTAAAATTCTGCTTTTTTAAAATTCTGCTTTTTAAAATTTTGCTTTCTAAACTTCTGCTTTTTCAAAATTCTGCATGTTTAATGCGAAAAATTCTGCTTTATTCAAGTTTTGTGATTTTCGTCATACAAGAAGTAACAAAATAAACATTTATTCCATAAATATGTATACATATGTATATGTTTAAGCGATAACAATATTTTAGTTTAGCCAATTACAATATTTTTTGGAATTCTTTTTAAATATGTAGTGTGACTTAATTCATTTCTTTTCTTAATAATTCTTCGCAGCTTTTCGTTTTTTTAGAAGAGTTCTACGCAAAAATACTGTGGATTCTATCGAAACTGAAGAAAAAATTAGTATTATTATTATTATTATTATTATTTTTTATTTAATATCTCGAATAATAATAAAAAATAATATTAATAATAAATTAAATAATTACATTACCTCTTTAACATTGTTAACAGTATATTTTAATACAGAATTTTGTAATACAGAATTTTGAAAGCAGAATTTTAGAAAGCAGACTTTTAAAAAGCAGACTTTTAAAAAGCAGAATTTTGTTTTTAGAATTTTGTACATACAGAATTTCGACACCAACCCATTTTTATTAATTCTTTTAATATTTTTTATTATTTTTATTAATTCTTTTATTATTTTTCATTAATTTTTTATTATTTTTTATTAATTTCTTAATATTTTTATTCTTATTTTTATTCGTTTTATACTATTATTTTTATTATTTTTTATTATTTTTTTTATTTTCAGAATTTTTTAGTTTTGTATTATTTGTTCATAATTTTTTTTATTTTTAGAATTTTTTACTTCTGTATTATTTTTTCATAATTTTTTTTTATTATTTTTTATTATTTTGTTTTTTATTTTTTACTTTTGTATTATTTTCTTATATATTTTTTTTTTGTTTTTATAATTTTTATATTTTTATAATTTTTATATTTTTATAATTTTTATATTTTTATAATTTTTATATTTTTATAATTTTTATAATTTTTATAATTTTTTACTTTTGCATTATTTTTTATTTTAATTTTTTTTGAATTTTTTTTATAATTTTTTTTTTTTTAATAAATAAAAATTTGTTTATATTTATATAATATTATTTTATTGAATCGACAAGATCTTTTTTAATTCTGTGCCAGTTATTCGCTCTATACAAAATATTGGAATTTACTTTTGCACTCTTTTAAATGTTTTAATTTTCATTTTAATCAATTTTTTATTTCAAATTTTCCATAAATCCAACATAAAAATTAGCATTAAATTGAGAAAATAAATATCAGCAGACTAAAATTGAAAATTCACGCAACCGATTCGAGGCATAAGTGCCATATACGGTTCCCATTGTTTTCGAACACACATTGCCAAAAGTTCGTTTACAGATTCAAGGATTTTAAAAAGTATTTCTTAAAATTTATGTTTGCTTTGTTGTTTGTTTGACATTGCGAATTATTCCAAAGCTGTGCAAATAATGTAAAGAAAATTGTATCTATGCACTTTTGACAAAACAACTCATCCGCCTATAGCAGGTTTCAGCAATTATGCTGTTTCATAGAAAAATTTTAAATTCTTACCAAATTTTTATTTTGATGGATTTCTAAACCAAGCATTTGCATGACTAATAGTTCAAATATTGCATTAGAATCCAGTTACTTAGAGCTTAACAGATAGAAAGAGCTAAGCTGCCTAAAGTTGTTTTATCAAAAGTCCACAAGCTTCCGACGCAAAACGATGTTAAATAAATATTTAAACTTGTGGCATATGCCATCAAATTTTAAGTTTGATTAATTTTATTTTAACAGCTTTCTTTAATTGGGATAGAGCATGCAAAGTAAATGCAGATTGTGATTGTGAAATTTTTTTTTGCGACAAATCTAGCAAAAAGGTGTTGATTAATTAATATTTACACTACAATCTATTAAAAAGTGTGTGCTTTGTAAATAAGGCAATAATTTCGTGTATTCTGAAAATTTTGCTATGTTTGATCAAAGAGCTCGTCTAAAATTGTGTGATCCTGACTAAATATCCGTTGCAAAAGCATTTAAAATTTTAACTTTGGCCTTCAGGGACCAGAAAATATCGAAAACAAATGCAATGTTTGTGCGCAGTTTGCTTTGACAGCCGTGGTGTGGCCCACTCTGGGTGCCTTTGGCCAGGCCAAAAAACAAAAGTCTGAGAAAGAATGTTCGTCGCAAGATACCGGAATCGTGAAGAAACTACTCATGGTTTATGAAATTGCATGACAATTCACTGGCTCAAGCACCTCATCTTGGACGAGATTATATGACCAAACAAGACCCACATTCCCCCTGTAATCTACTTTTCACAACTTGAGTTACAACTTCGAGGAAAGAGTTTCAAGATGATTGAAACAATAATGGAAAATTCTCAGGAACTGAACGCGATTCTACGTGCATTTGTGGAATATACAGTGATTTTTCCTGTAGCTTATTGCTTATCATTGTGAAAACTAGATGAACACAAAACTGAAATCTATTGAATTCAGAAGCCATTTATAGTATAGGAGATACTGCAAAACCGCCTATGTAAGCGCTGCGATATATAAATACCATTATAAATACTATTTTTATATATTGTACCTCTCAACATTTACCGGCTCAGTTATTAATAAGAATTAATGGTCTAGGCAAGAAACTAACTTCGGCCTGTTCGGACTATTAACAGCACACACAGTTGTTCAAAAGACAACAGAAATCTCTGTTTGATTTTAACACAACACTGGTTCTAAACAGTTAACACTAGTAGCATTTTTAGGATAACAGAAATATCATACATTAATTTAACAGAGCAACTGTTAGTAGACAATAAACTGCTAACAAACAAGAAGTTGACTGCTACACATTTAGTTAAAGTAGAGAATGTTAATGAAACATTCTAATTTACTCATTACATTCTCTTAATAAATGTTAAGGAAACATTCTCATACATTCATTAACATTCTCTGGTTAAAGGTCAACAGTCTAATGCAATTTTAAAATTTTCCAGGCTGTTGAAATTTAAAGTTGTACAATTTCAATACGAAACTTTGCTATTTTACATTTTAATTAATTAATTTAATTTGATTGGTGAAACCGGAAACATATGCAGCTAATTAACAGTTCTGAGAGATGGATGAAAATCAAGAGTGAATTTGGTTGAATTAGTTTAAAATTACCAGCTCTTTTCTTTCATGGTACCACAAAAATTATGTTCAATGTTTTTTGCAGTTGAAACAACAAGAACGCCGAACCAACAATCTGCTTTATAGTGCATAGATATGAAATACCAAAATAAATAAATTACAGGCTGAACGAAATGAAGTGTTAACTACTCAAAACACCATAACTTTTTTGTGTGAAATTAGTTTTTATTGATTTCAAAGACAAAATTGTTCAAAAATGAATACAATTTTAACATATATTCACTTTAGCTCGATATGACCACCTTTTGACTTGACTATAGCCTTCAAACGGTCAAAAAATTAGTTGCGTGCTGCACGAATGTGATCTTGAGGTATTTTGGCCCATTCTCGTATAATCGCTTTTTTCAGCGCATCCATACTGGCATATTTTTTAGTCCTCATCTTGCTCTCCAAAATGGACCAGATGGAATAGTCCATCGGATTTGCGTCTGGCGAATTCGAAAGCCATTGTGTGGACGAAATGAAGTGTGGAACATGATTTTTTAACCATTCTTGGTTCACACGAGCTTTATGAGACGGTGCCGAGTCCTGTTGGAACGTCCATGGTCTACGACCGAAATGTTTGCGTGTCCACGGCTCTAAAGCAGCTTCTAAAACATTTTCCCGATAATAAGTTGCATTCACTTTGACACCAGGCTCGATAAAAACGGTTGGAGAGCGTCCATCAGCGGTCACTGCGGCCCAAACCATTACTTGCGATGGGAAATTGCTTCGAGTGGCCATACGTAGGCTCAAATTCTCGTATGAGCGGTCGATCAAGTAAACACGATCGTTTTGAGTGTTTATGAATTGCTCAATTGGGACAGTTTTTTTCATCAGAAAACATAATGTTAGGAAATTCGCCACGTTCATGCAAGCGCAACAACTCCTTTGCTCTTTCGCACCGAACTTTTTTGTGCTGGGGTGAAAGATCGTGTGCTTTTTGGAAATTGTACGCCTTGACCTTGAGCTCATTTTTCAATATGCGTCAAATGCTGTCTTGCGATATTTTCAGTTCTTTGGCCATTTTTCTTCCACTTCGACGTGGATTTCGTTCAAGTCGAGCCTTCACTTTTCGAACCATTTCTGTCGTTGTTGCGGTTTTTTTTTGGTCCACCTCCATAGCGTTTTGCAATGCTACCAGTATCATTGTTGACGTTTTATAGTGCAATACACAAACATTTTATTCACTTTGAGGGGACTGAGCTCACGAACAATGGCTGGTTGTGATTTTCCAGCCAAATATAACGCAATCACACTATTACGTTTGAATTCCATCACAGAAAAAAAAAATTCAACTAAACTGAGACGCAAATGCTTTTGATGGCTTATCCACAATATATTGAACTGTCATTAGAACAATTTTGACGTTGATGTCATGAGCTGTTTTACAGATACAAACAGTGAGAAGGTGGTAACACTTCATATCGTTCACCCTGTATTTATTAAATTTTTTACAACTCTAACTTAATCTTAATTGATAGTAAAAATAGCTGCGGGTTTACAGAATTTGTCGCTGATTATTTTCAAGTTTGCAGCGAAATGTCCTTCCGAATGCTAAATAAGGTAACGATTAAATATTATGGAATTTCAAAATCATAAAAAATTTGCCTGATCTTTTTATGACTAAAACCGTACGCCTTCAGTCTATACATAAATGCTGATATCGCAAATGCGTAATTCAGGTTAAGTGCAAGATCATCGATTTCGCTTTCGTGCGGGATTTTCAATAAAACAAAAAAGCAGGTATTTCATTAGTTCAGTCTTTTTTTCCACCCATTCATATTACCATACAAAGCTAGTCAATGAGAAGTGATATAATATATTTAATTAATTAAATAATTGTCGCATTCACAATAATCAAATCGCTACGGAAAGATTCCACCAACGGAAAAGCAACCTTAGTTTTCAAAATCTACGCAAATTGTGCCGGAAGGCAGATCAGAACGGCAGACAACTCAAGTAAAACGACAAACTGTGGAACCTTTGCTCCCGGAGATTTTGTACGGTCTTCAACTACCGCAAGAATGCTCGTACGAGTAAACTCACGAATACTCTATTCTTTCGCCTGCGACAAGCGATTGTGTGGCTTGGTGATAATGTCTTATCAATTGTGCTGAAATTTATTTTAAATGATTATTTGTACTATAATGCCACTAGCCTGTTGGTAAAGGCTTTAAACCCCACGCGCAAGCCGCTTTTGCGATGTACTTCCTTCATAGTAATATACATACATAAAGGGGCTTTCAAAAGACGCGCCAAGATATCGTTTCAAAAAAAAAACAAAAAACATGTAAAAATTTACATAGATTCTTTGAGGATTCACAATTTTTACTCACAATATACAACTCTTGTGAAAAGTCATCATCAATTCCTTTTATCCCTAATGGAACATAGGACCTCTGTGGTTTCAGAACTTCTTCTTTTCTTCTTGATTGGCGCGATTTTGGCCGCTTCAGAAGCTTCAGAACTAGCTTCAGGTTTCAGAACTATTTCCATATAAACACAAATTCTTCCCCTCCAAATCCGGCGTGCATGCTGCCATAGCAGATGGAATTTTCACTTTCTGTGAGTACCACTTGGAAACTGTATTCCTCGCAGGTTAAAATGCGTGTTTTTATATTTGTAGCTCGAAAAACGTGGAGTAAATCCATAAGTTGCAAGCCTAAGCAAAATCTGGTGAGCTCCACGGATAAGCTGACCACATACTCAATAGTACGATGAGGCCGCTTCTAACCTGAAGAACAGACGCCTTTTGCTGTCGCTCCTTTCGAGACAGACGCTGCGAACTTCGGGAGGTCTTTAAATTGTATATGTCAAAGTAGCCCCCCGAAATTCTCCCTCTCGTTAGCCTTAACCATGCCTCCCACTGGGATTGAATACTTCACTGTTGTTGTTGTTGTAGCAGACTCTCTCTGCACGATGTAGTCACCGATTGTCTTCGTCTAACTTATCTAACGGTAGACTCAAATAATGTGCTGTTTCGCTCTTCGTCTACAATAGAAGGTGATGGGACTCCGATAGTGGTATTCGGGGGTCGGGAGTTTAGGAAGTTGTTAAGGAGTGGAAACCTCATTGTTGTTGTTGTTGTAGCAGTACCTTTACCCTGTCAGTGTAGTTTAATCACCGGTCGTCTTTGTCTAGCTCATCTCGCGGTATGCCCAGGAAACTTGTTGTTTCGATGGGTTGGGTCCAGAGAGAGAGAGAGAGGGGTGTTAGATGAGTGGGCACCTCGTCTTCTGTCACGGTTGAGTAGATTCCCACGGAGTACCAGTACGAATTGAGGTTATAGAATGCTGAGAGCTGCTTTCTCAGATTTCTAAAATCCCCTTACTCCTCCCGATCTGTGAAACAGTCAATTCATGAATGCCTAATTGTTGAGAACGTCGAGATCACTTTGCGCTATAGCAGCAAAATTCTCAACAGAACGTCCACTTTTGTTCTGCCAGTCCATTTCTAACCCCGACAAAAAGAGTTTCTTGAAATTGTTTCACCAACCTTTGAATTGTCGACTCATTCGGTTGATTATTTCCACCAAAAAATTAGGAATTTGGAATTTGTTGTTCTTAAAAATGGAGCATTTTCATAATAAGATTTAATAATTTTAAGGAGTTGTTCTAGTGGGTAAAATTGTACATCTGTCTACTTGGAAAATGTCAAAGATGATACAAAAAAAACGTTCCCACGACAATCGGTTCTGCATTAGCGGTACGACCCGGATTTATATCCGGCCAAGGACGGGCACTTCAGCAGCATTCCCCGTATATGAATTTTTATGCTGTTGCAACAACAATAACAATAACAACATGGCAAAAAAGTACGCATGGCAATTATTCAATACTAACATCTAGGCGTCACTTTTGAAAGACCCTTTTTTATATATCTACATATATACATTGAATTGGAACAAGGGACTGAGATTAAGGCGCGTAAATGTACACTTGTGGATTTGTGTAAAAGCGTGTAGACATACGTATATATGTACATACATATGTATATATACAATTTTTAATCAATTGAAGGCATTACGTCAATGGTACGTCGAGGAAAGAACATCACGCGATTTTGTGTAGAATTTGGAATCTGGCTTTATCAGCGCAGCGCAAATATACTTTTGTTATTTGGAAGAATTAAAAACGCATATGTATGTATGTATGTATTTATATATATGCATATTTTTATGTATGGCTGTAGGAATTTTTGCGACCGACCACTTAGTGTGTGTGCATACATATTCACGTAGTAAAAAATGAATTCACTGAATGAATAATTGGTAACTATAAAAAATAAATACTATAAATATTCACCGTGAAAATTTTGTTTTTTTAATTTTTTAGTGAATATGGATAATATAGAGGAATGTGCGAAAGTTGAGAGAGCAGCACGTAGATGTCATATTTGTTTTATTGTACAAATTTTTTAGTGCATACGCGTACTAATAAGTCTTTAATTTATAAGTCATATTCTCTATTTTTTTCTTTTTATTTCATTCGACTTCTACATTTTCTTTTGTATAAAAATTTTTGTTTAGGGTGAATGGCCACACATACAGCCATGTTTACAATTGATGTTTGCTTCTTTTTAATTTAACAATTTATTTTTGGTTTGTTTTGTTTTTAAACAGGCGCAGATGCATTTGTTTATGTACGTAAACCCAATGGATCCTATTTGTTGATAGTGTAGCTGCTGAGAATTAAGGCTCGTGCGATGTTTACATGCATAATGTAGTCATATGCAATATGTATGTATGTATGTATGTATGTATGTATGTATGTATGTATGTATGTATGTATGTACATATGTACGTGTGAACACATTGTAAACATGTAATAATATACTTTTCGTTTATGTAACTAGACCTTAATTATTGTAGACAATTACATACTATATACGCGTAAACAAGTAGCGATAGCACTAAAACAAACCATTTTTTAACAAAAGCGTCATTCAAGGAAATTCATATAAAAATTGCAACGAACGTACATATACATTTTTTGTTTTTGCAATTTGGCGGTTCAAATGTCAAAAATAACAATATCAACAATCACTTTGATATTCAAAACACAAAAACGAAAGCAAACAAACAATCCATCCGTTCTCGCCACCTTGTTTGAATTCGCCATTAGCGTCATTGTACAGCGAGACACGAGCGTGGGAAGTTGGCCTGATGTTGTTGTAATAGCATAACATTCCCCTAAATGTTTTGCGAATGCTGCAGGAGTAACCAAATATATGTATGCGTGTATGTAAATCCGAGTAGTAGAGCCGACTATAGTGGGAACGTTAGCTCCAGCCAAGTCGGATTTATTACAGGTGATGGCATCCGCCCAGCTGAATTTTACGCCGTAGATTTGAATAATGTTGAAATTATTTGTTTTGTTTACATCTGTGTGTTTACTTCGCCATTAGTGCTCATTGAGAATGTATAGTTGATCATTCAAATAAATATCTAAAGTGAAATAATGCAAAACAAAACATGAAAGTGTATTGGGCTTGAAAAAGTTAAGCGGGGTAAAGGACGCTTTTTTGGCGTTCATGTAGGCGAAGGGGAAATGGCAAGTGTGGAGGAATATTGTGATGATTTCAAAAAGCAAAAACAAACTAAATGTATGTTTTTACTAATATGTGCAGATTTACACACGGCTACATCTGGAAGGGAGACATTGGAAATTCTCTTTTCATGTTTAATTCGCGGTCACACGGGCAAAATTGTTTTCGGCAACATTTTGACGGTTCGTTCCGATATATTCTACAACCCGCTAACATGTAAAGCGGAGAATGTTCATCAACAGTTTCTTAAATATTTCAATGAAGAATGCAAAGTGGTTAAAATAATAAATAATTCGTTTTTTTGGGAGCTTGTCATTATTCTGTATTACAAAATTCTGTGTGACAAAATTCTGTAAATTGCAAAAAAATTCTGCTTTTTAAAATTCTGTTTTTTTTTAATTCTGCTTTTTAAAATTCTGCTTTCTAAAATTCTGCTTTTTCAAAATTCTGCATGTTTAATGCGAAAAATTCTGCTTTTTTCAAGTTTTGTGATTTTCGTCATACAAGAAGTAACAAAATAAACATTTATTCCATAAATATACATACATATGTATATGTTTAAGCGATAACAATATTTTAGTTTAGTCAATTACAATATTTTTTGGAATTCTTTTTAAATATGTAGTGTGACTTAATTCATTTCTTTTCTTAATAATTCTTCGCAGCTGTCGTTTTTTTTTAGAAGAGTTCTACGCAAAAATACTGTGGATTGCGTAGCCGGAGTTGGACTGATGAGGGTTATTTTTTTGAAGCGCGGCCGAAGGCCGCCCACGCGAAAAGAAGTTCTACGCAAAAATACTGTGGATTCTATCGAAACTGAAGAAAAAATTATTATTATTATTTTTTATTTAATATCTCGAATAATAATAAAAAATAATAATAATAATAAATTAAATAATTACATTACCCCTTTAACATTGTTAACATTATATTTTAATACAGAATTTTGAAAGCAGAATTTTAGAAAGCAGAAATTTAGAAAGCAGAATTTTAAAAAAGCGGAATTTTAAAAAGCCGAATTTTAAAAAGCAGAATTTTGTTTTTAGAATTTTGTACATACAGAATTTCAACACCAACCCTTTTTTCATATATGTGTATATAAATTTTAGTACTGGAATAAAAAAAAATTTAATTAAAAATACTTCATTTATAAATAATTAACTTAAAATTAACTTGAGTATCTAGAAATAAGGGAAAAAATTAGAATTCAACATAAACATGACCCATAACTTTTTTAAATCAAACCTACTTTACTAACAAAAATAATCCGGCATTTCCCAAGCAGCGTTCGGATGTTTGTCATCGTTCATTTCTTCCGTTTGATTGGAAACCAACACATACATAACTCAGAACTTTCTCCCGCAAAAGAAGAAAACAAATGAACCAACTGTCAAATATTGCTTTCAGATTGGAAATACGAATGAAAAGCATAAAGCGTGCGGCTGTCTACAGCTGCCCTTCTCCACAGAACGAAATGTTTCCCTGTGTAAATGGGCACTATGCAAATGCCATCACCTGTAATAAATCCGTCTTGGATCCAGTGTTTTACTCAAAACTTCAGTGAAGTCGCCTACATTAATCTAATATTTGTTTTAATTAAATATGCCTTTGTATTAGCGTTACTTAACTAGCTAGCAACTTCTATTGAGGAAAAAAGAACAAAGTGCCGTTTTTCCGTTACAGCTTCGCAAACAAATTTATTACACCCAACACACACGGATCTGCTAGAAATCAAAATTTGCTTGGAGGACGGAAATCAGTTGATCCAAAAAAATGAAGGGAAAGCAAGAAGTCCCTCAAAATGAAATAAAAACAAACTCTCGCCAAAAATCATTTTATTTTTCAACATGGCCGCCCTCCCCCTTTACATATCTCGTCACCCATCATCCCACGTTTCAATCATTTTTCGACGCCTGCCAAATGATAGCATTTATCGAGGCCTTCAAAATTGTATGCATTTAGTTATTTGCTTCATCGATCAACTTTTTATTCGACAAAATATTTGTATCTACCGCCAAACCACATCTTCAAATTGTGAAAAAAAATAATTGCGTCAACTCAGTCTGGAGAATACGATTTACGAAGAAATATTCCGTAAACGAATTTAAGCCTTGCCGTACGTAACTTTTACTTCGAGTCGTCGTCGAATGAATTCAACTCGTTTAAAATGCGTAGGCAGAGAGAAAAAAGTTGTATTTTTTATTATTTGTAATCAGATGTATTTTTATTCAAAAACTTAATTTTAAAAAGCATAGAAATTTTTGTCCCTTTGTTGAAATTCTGGATCCACCATTGACATAATAAAGGAAATGCTATTAATATCCAAAAAAAATTATATTTTGATTATTAATGAAATCATACGAGTCATACAGACATTGTCTCTGGATCTTCCCACTGTTATTGTTGTTATTGCCACAGCATGCACGATACATTTTTGGAGAATGCTGCTGAAAATTTAAATCTGCATCGCTACAATAACGTAGAACCGGCTATCGTGGGGAATGATCTTCTTTGGTTTAAATATTCTCTAATTTAGATGTTCTCCGATTTCAAATAAAAATTTAGGAGCTTAGATAAAATAATGATTTCATTAATTTCCTAAATTTGCGACATTCCACTCTTCTCACCCCCTTCCCTTATTTGCGAAATTTAAAACCAACCAAACTGCTTAAATAAGCAAATGAGTTTTTTAATCAAGTTGCCAGACATGCGCAATGTGTCTAATTATTTTTGTTGTTGTACAAGATGGTGTGATGAGGTGGTCAGTCACATCACGTGATTTTTGCGTATCTACATGCATTATTTTAACGCACCACACCACAATCAACAAGACATGAATGGCTGCACTGAGGACCAACCTCAGCCAGTTCGGCCAACGTACATTCATGTACAGTCAACGTCAAAAGAAAGTGTATACCATATGTATATTGACAAGTTTTGACTGTTTGTTTATTTACTTTTGAATTTCAATTATTCTTTCACAGTTCATACTACAACTAAAATCAGATAAAGCAAAGCTTTGTGTAAAATTTGCAAAAATTCGTCAAAATTTGTACACTTCCTTCTCAGAATTTTTAGAAGAATTTTTTCAGGTATGCAGTTTTATAAATCATTGAATTTTAATATAATAAAGTTGAAGTCTTAAGGTCAAAGGGTCAAGGTCAAAGATGGAACTGATTTAAATTCATTTTTTTTTTTGTTTTTTGAAGCATTTTATTCCGCGAATTTTTGGCAAACAAATTTTTGGCTTTTGTATTCAGGTCACTGACGGCGATGTTACAATGTCCGCCGATTGAGAAGCCCCGCTGCGACCTTCTTGGAAGAATTGAGTGTACATGAAAATAAAATAAAAATTGTAAATAATTTTATGTATAAATAAGCTGTATGCCAATTTTGAAAAAAATATATTGACTTCTTCATTTTAAATAATTTTAATATAAATCAGGGAAAATATGGCCGTTTACAGGTATCTGTATGCCTTTAGAGAATTTTTGTTTTGTCGCAGTCTTGTGCATTTTCTTCATTTAACTAGCTCTAGTTAGGACGGAATAAAATGGAAGTACAAAGCCCAGAAATGGGGTAAAACGCTTTATGTGAGCGGAAATCGGTTTTGTGTTCAAAGCAAAATGCGCATAGCAGCCACGGGTAATATAAATTGAATTGGTATGTATGTACATTAGGGTGGCTCATTTTGTACCGGATTGAGAATTTTGGAATCCAACCAAAAGTTTAGTGACATAAAGTGTCTATAGTAAAGGGATCTGTAGGAAAAAAACAACGTTAATTTTTAATTTAACTACTGCACAGTTTTTTATGGAAGACAACACCCAACACCGTCAGCAGAAAAGTCATTAAAAAATCAACGCGGGTTTTGAACTACTTGAAACTAATTCTAAATTTTACACCAAAATTCAATGACCTATAAAGCTGCATACCCGAAAATTTTCTAAAAATTCTGAGTAAGAAGTTTAAAATTTTTATGAATATTTGGCTAAATTTTACACAAAGTTCGCAACTTTGTTTTACATGGTTTTTTTTTGTAGTATGAACTAATAGGACTATGAATAAGTTCGTGCGGTTTTACAACAGATGGCGTAACTTGATTATTATTCCATCGATCCACATTTCCAAACATTCATTGGAGAGCTACTGTCATAAGGCACAAACGTCAGTATAAGTTTTTTATTTGAAGCGTAAACAACAATATTTTTACCACACTTGAAAATGTCGAATTTCGTGCCAAATAATGTGTTTTTGCGGGGAATTCTTCTTCATTATTTTAATATGAAGAAAAAAGCAGCCGAAAGTCATCGTATCTTGGTGGAAGTTTATGGTGAGCATGCTCTAGCTGAGTGAACGTGCCAGAAGTGGTTTGCACGCTTTAAAAGTGGTGATTTTGGCTTGGAAGACGAAGAACGCGAGGGTGCGCCGCCAAAGTTCATGGATACCGAATTGGAGGAATTGCTCGATCAAGATCCGGCTCAAACGCAAGAAGAGGTTGCAAAAACTTTGGGAGTTGATCAATCAACCATTTCCAAACGTTTAAAAGCCATGGGAATGATCCGAAAGGTAGGCCATTGGGTGCCGTATGAATTGCAGCCAAGAGACGTTGAACGCCGTTTTATGGCATGCGAACAACTGCTTCAACGGCACAAAAGAAAGGGTTTTTTGCATCGAATTGTGACTGGCGATGAAAAGTGGGTCCATTACGACAATCCAAAACGTCGGGCAACGTATGGATACCCTGGCCATGCTTCAACATCGACGTCGGCGCAGAATATTCATGGCCTGAAGGTTATGCTGTGTATCTGGTGGGACCAGCTGGGTGTTGTGTATTATGAGCTACTGAAACCGAATGAAACGATTACGGGGGATGTCTACCGACGACAATTGATGCGTTTGAGCCGAGCACTGCGAGAAAAACGGCCGCAATAAGCCGATAGACACGACAAAGTTATTTTGCAACATGACAATGCTCGGCCACATGTTGCACAAGTGGTCAAAACATACTTAGAAACGCTCAAATGGGATGTCCTACCCCACCCGCCGTATAGTCCAGACCTTGCGCCATCCGATTACTATCTCTTCCGATCGATGCAACATGGCCTGGCTGACCAGCACTTCCGTAATTACGATGAAGTCAAAAAATGGATCGATTCGTGGATTGCGGCAAAACCGACCGAATTTTTCACAAAGGGAATCCGTGAATTGCCAGAAAGATGGGAAACAGTAGTAGTAAGCGATGGACAATACTTTGAATATTAAATTTGTAACCATTTTACGTCAATAAAGTTTCAAATTTCGAAAAAAACCGCACGAACTTATTCATGCATTCAAAATAAATTGCAAAATAAATAAATAAATAGTCAAAATTATCAATACGTACGCCACATTTCTTTCGACGCTGACTGTATTTATACGAGTATACACCTTTACTCACAATATTAGCAGCGCGCTATTACTATATACACTTCAAAGAGCATTAATCGGAAGCACCGAAAAGAAATGCTAAAAACTGTTTAATAGTTTCCCCTTTTCGGCCACTAACAAATTCATGCATGCATACATATGAATGTACGATGAGTAAAGAAAGTCAAGTCTAAGGGGAATAAAAGCAATGAAATTTCAATCAGCGACAATCTGTTTGTAAATAATAACACTTAGCCGTATGGGCTGGTGCGTGACTACCATTCAATAGAGCCCACGCTCGAGACCCCGAGCATGAAACAACAAATGATAAAAACAATTTCTTTGTTTTTCTAATAGCTGTCGCCTCTCGGCAAGTAATGGCAAACCTACGAAAGTTTTTCTGCCATGAAAAAGCTCTTCACAAAAAACATCATCTGATGTTGCTGTAGCAGCATAAACATTCCCCATACATATACGGGAAATGCCGCCCATTTGTCGCTCGGGGCGGCGTAAAATTGTTGGGCTCCTCCATTTGAGGCAAAAAATCAAACCGCGCACTACAAATAGGAGAAGAAGCTCGTCACGACGCAAAGGGTTTAGCGTCAATTGTTATTATTATTATTATTATTATTACTTTTATACCACACACATCCCATCATGTTCCTGCACACATCACGCCACAATTTAGAAATCACATTCAGCCAAAAATAGATAAACAAAATGAATCAAGAGGAAATGCATACATATTTGTTGATGCCGCAGTGTAAGATTTATTTCGCAGTTTACATTTCTAAAGATTACTATGGGTATTTATAATTTATTTATTTACAAATATATGTACGTGTGTATTTATGTGGGATTGAAATGCTAGAGCTTTTATTTTTCATGTTTAAGTGCGTATTTTATTTATTTGCACTCAAGATTAATAGCATTTAAATATTTAAAAATAGTATTAAAGAAAAAAACAGTAAAATGAGTCATATTAAAAGCGCTCATGAACTTAAGCAAAATAGTTCAATCGCAGGAACTGAGGTGGCCTAAATTTATATTCGGCCAAGGACTGTTAGCACAGAAAACGTTATTTAATTTAAATAATTTTCTACGAATAATTCCAGAACTAACTATGTATAACATGGCAGAATATGCTATTTTTTATAATTTCTTTTTTTTTTTTTTTAATTTTTTTCTTTAAATTTTTTTTTTTAATTTTTTTTCTTTTAATTTTTTTTTCTATTAATTTTTTTTTTTTTTAATTTTTTTGTTAATTTTTTTTTTAATTTTTTTTTATATTTTTAATGTTATTTATATTATTTATTTTTTTTTTATATTTTGTTTTTTAATTTTTTCTTTTAATTATTTTTTTAATTTTTCTTTTAATTATTTTTTTTAATTTTTTTTTCTTTTAATTTTTTAATTTTTTTTCTTTTTAAAATTTTTTTTTTAAATTTTTTTTTTCAATAATTAAAGTATCTTAGCCTCCCTATTAGTTAGTGAATTTAGTTTGAGAAATCTCTTCTAGCCGAATCAAGAATATTGTTAAAAATAGACAAAAAAAAATATTTTGTTTATGCTCAAAATGGTTACTTATAACTGCATTTTGCTCACACAAATAAAACGTTTTAAGAAAAAGAATTATACCAGGTGTATAAGCTTAAATCCGCTGATTGCTCGTAGATGGCGTTAGTGAGCATATCAAGTTACCATAGAAATGCCATATTTTTTTTGCATGGGTTCGACACCTGTTTACATCAATCACTGCACATCATCAGTGATTTCATACAGCAACACACTTTTTTCCTTGCGTAATCATGTCTAATTTTGTGCCAAAAAAAGAGCATATGCGGGAAGCTCTACTTTTTTGCTTTAATTTGAAGAAATCGGCTGCCGAATCGCATCGAATGCTTGTGGAGGCCTATGGTGACAGTGCATTATCGGAAATAACTTGCAGAGACTGGTTTCGTCGGTTCAAAGGCGGCCATTTTGACTTGAGTGACAAGAAGCGTGAAAATCGGTCCAGAAAAGTTGAGGACCATGAATTGCAGGCTCTTTTAGATGAGGACGATACCCAATCGCAAAAAATGCTTGCCGAGCAGTTAGGTGTCACTCAACCAGCCATTTCCATGCGTTTACGTGCCATGGGAAAGGTCCAAAAAGTCGGAAAATGGGTACCCCATGAATTGAACGATAGACAGATGGAGCGACGCCAAAACACATGCGAAATCTTGCTGGCTAGGCATAAAAGAAAGTCGTTCCTGCATCTTGTGGTGACTAGCGATGAAAAGTGGATATACTTTGAGAATCCTAAACGAAAAAAATCATGGGTCGATCCCGGCCAACCATCAACTTCTTCATCAAGACCTAATCGCTTTGGACGCAAGACGATGCTGTGCGTTTGGTGGGATCAGCAGGGTGTCGTTTACTATGAGCTGTTGAAACCTGGTGAAACTGTTAATTCTCATCGCTACCACCAACAACTCATCAAATTGCGCCGTGCTTTGCGTGAAAAAAGGCCTCGTTATGAACAAAGACATGAGAAGCTGATTTTCCTCCACGACAACGCCCCATCGCACACGTCAAGAATGGTCCAAAACTACTTGGAGACAATCAATTGGGAGGTGCTACCTCATCCCGCTTATTCACCAGACCTGGCCCCTTCGGACTATCATCTGTTTTCATCGATGGGTCACGCGTTCGCCGAACAGCACTTCGATTCGTACGAAGACGTCCGGAAATGGCTTGACGAGTGGTTCGCCTCGAAAGATGAAGAATTCTTTTGGCGTGGTATACACAAATTGCCCGAGAGATGGGAAAAATGTATAGCTAGCGAGGGCAAATACTTTGAATAAATTATTTTTTTGCTTTCTATAAAAAAATGGGTTTTTTTTTACTAAAAAACAGCGGATTTAAGCTTATACACCTGGTACATTCGGTTCTACGTTACCGGAATGACCCGGACTTACATCCGGCAAAGGACCTGTCACTCCAGCAGCATTCTCGAGTGTTCCAAGACGGGCTTAATCCAACAAAAGTTGTACGCCGAAGCACTTTAAAGCAACTGTGCCACTAGTGAAACTTCAAACAGTCAATTCTGAGTGGAACACAACCATTTGTTTGCAAGAAGTTTTCGGGCAATTAAGGAAATCCAACCGCATCAGATGAATCAGCCTTCTCCAAGAAAATGCGTGATCTCCTTATCGGCTTCCAGAAATATATTATAGTTTTAATGGGTCATCCGTCTTACAGCTCTAATTTGGCACCTAATGATATTTTTTGTTCCCTAACATCAAAAAACTAAAATGTGCGGTCAACATTTTTCAACGCCTGCATCCTTTAAACAGCTCGTTTTGGAGGCATTCACTTCTGAGTGGCAAAAGTACTTGCGATAAGAACATTTTGAAAAACAATAAAGCCATTTGTATTATTATTTTATTGTGTTTTCATTATTTGGCGCAAAATACAAAAGGCAACCTTCGTAGCCCCAGTAAAAAATTAATGGAGGTTTCGTTTTAGAAAAGCGGTTTTCCGTGGCATAGTGCAAAGTGATTTCTTCTGAAACAGATCTAGCAACCATTTCGCTACCTGCAAAACTCCACCACCAAAGTAAGAACATTCCATCATATCAAGACAAAAAATTTGTTGCAAACCTTTCAATACAACTTTTATATACATATATTCATCCAGAATTTTTAAAAAATCAATTTTTTTACAGATTATTATTCTTTAGAGTTTTAGGTGTATTTCTGTGGAAGTCGATTGTAAAAATTCCCCATAGATACAAACTTACTATCCTGCGCGAGGTTGATGTGCGCAGGTAGCTGTCCTTTGTTTGAGGGACTTGGAAAGTTTAAACTCGTTTTTCTCTCGAAACTACTTTTTCCGGCACGGTCTGCATGATAACTCATACAGTTTTTAATATTTTTTCATGCGGTTTGCTTTTTAAACATTCTATAGTCTGTCGAGCTGGATTTTTGATATTTTTATTAAAAAATTTTATAAACATAATTAAAGTGTGACATTTATGACAGACTATAACTAGTTTTACAAGAATTTTTATTCAATTTTACAATTTTTTTTTTTTACTTTTTACAGATCCATCAACATTTCAAGGAGAAATGATGTAGACCGTGGAGCAACTTTTTTTCAATGTAATTTGGGTCAGGTGATTTTTTATATTCTTAATTAAAATAAAATGTTCTATAAAGTTTAATTACTAATAAACAATGTATAAACTTTTTTTTTATTTATTTCTATTGTTATCTAAAAACAGTTTTTGTTATTCTAAAAACAGTTTTTCGTTTAGCGCATTTTTGGCGCTGCTGGACGTACAGGTATGTAACCGCTTAAGTTAATAAACTACGTTTTTTTACTTTGAATATTATTAAATTCCCTAACAAACATCAAAATATATGTAAACATAAATAAGGCATCCATTATGATAAACTGTAAGCACGATTTAAAATATTTATTTAATTGTTTATACCAAAAAAAGTAAAGTCTAACTAACTAAATTAATAACGTCTGTATTTAACATCCATTAACGGTTGCAGAATTGTCATATTATACGCCACGTGAATACAGATGTATAAATTAAAGAACAGAGTTCAGAAAATTGTTTATTTTTATTGCAAAATATTAGAAAAATTTTCCGCCATAAAAAATAGCTAAGTATGCATGCAAATTGGCAAGCTGCTTGGCTAATTAAAAATTAACTTATTCCTTAGTGGTAGCAGAGGTGATTTCATTGCGATGCAGTTTCGCAATGACATGCCTTTTAATTCCATATAATCAATAGCGAAGCTTTGTTGCTTTAAGTGGTACCGTAGACAAATGTATGAACATCATGCATGTGTATGTGTGTATAAAGAGAAGGAGAAAATAGTTTCATTGCAAAAAGGGGGAGGTTCGGCTTAACGAGTGCAGTCTCATTTTCGCACATATCGAAAAAATACATTTGGATACAAACGTACATAAAGCGTCGCACAAAATATTTATAATGGACTGGTGCATATTATTGACACTCACTAAGCGAAATAACTAAATGGGACACTGAACAAAACTTTCTTTTTTATAATAAAATAATCAGAGAGGTTAATCTTTTTAGCTTTCGGCATAAGGGAAGAATAAAATATGTTAAAGGATTTGTATGAGCCTTTTATTGTAAAAATTGAATTACTTTCAAACGCGTAACAGTAGTAAAATCTCCAGTTAAGCACAGGCATCAATAATAATGGATCACAAGAGTACGGCATCCGTAAAAATATTTCTGGCTCTGGATGTAACAATTGATTAAAAAATAAAAAAAATTCCATTATTACGTGAAGGTTAGGTTGCCACTCTCTAAAAAAATGTAGAGGGGCCATTAGGCCTGGAGACCCATTGTGGTAACACTGGTTTGGGCATAAGTCTCCCGCTCTAATTTCCGATTTAGTGAAACCACTTTTTGTTGTTTTTGTTGTAGCAGCAAAAACATTCCCCATACATGTATGAGGAGTGTTGCTCGAATAGTCGAACAGTCCTTGGCCGGATATAAATCCCTGTCGTTTCGGTTACGCAGAACCAACTGTCATGGGAACGTGAAAGCATTTTGTCTCTTTGATAAATGTTGAAAAATTGTGGATGGTTACAGATTCCAAATCTACGCTGTCCAGCATCAGAGTTTAGACAGCAAGAGCAAGACTTGCAAGTTTGGCAAAAGCACGTGACTGAAAAAGTTTTCAACACTCTCCCCCTCCCCCTCCCGTTTTTCTTGTTGTTGTAGCAGCATAAACATTCCCCATATTTACATACGGGGAATGCTGCTGGAGTGACAGTTCTTGGCCGGATATAAATCCGGGCCGTTTCAGTAACGTAGAACCGACTGTCCTCCTCGTTCCGGCTGCTGCAACAGAAATCATTGTAGCCCATACACATACGCTTTCCCTGTATTCGCTTTAGGCAGTGCCCGATGATGATGCCAACCACTGGACTAATAAAAGTCTTTATTCATCAACATAATTTCCATCATGAACAACGCAATAATTCCAGCGCTTCTCTAGCATTTCAATACCACTTTTGCGCGAGCGTAGAATGATTTATCTTTTGCCTCAAAATACCCCTCAGTATTGCTCTTCATTCGAGCAAAATTTCTTGCCGTCAAGCATTTTTTCTTGGGTCTGCGGACAGCCAGTAGTTGATGGGAGCCAAATCTGGCGAATACGGTGGATGTGGGAGCAATTATTAAAAATAACTTATTTTTGGCAATAGTGACACCCTCAATGCCAATCCTTCTATTACCTATTTCTCACTATTTTCCACATTTATTGGATCAAACCCTTGGGTTGATATTTGGTGACTTCAGTTGATTAGAATTGCAAAACAAAAATAAAGTAATAAAAACAAAACACACCATCCGCTCCTAGGACAAACAAGTGCATGACGTGCCTCAGACGTCAAAAGTACCCAAAGGGTTAAGGTGGGGTAACTGAGCTGGCCATTTCTTCAGTTACCAACCGATTTCTTACTAGGTTTGCGGTGTGCTTCGGGCCTTTATCCTATTGGAACAACCATGAAAGTGGCATATTACACTCTTCATGGCGAAGCATTGCACTTTCAAGAATATTTTTAAATCGTTCCATTATGTTGTTTATTCGGTGCAGGTGTGCAGTGGCAAATCCCTACGCCATGCTTAAGTGCACCTGTACAATAAGACGGATCTCTAATTTTCTGTAATCTTATTTCGTGGTTGGTCGTCATTTCATCAGAATATTTCAAATTAAATTTGGATTCATAAGCAAATAGTAGAGTGGTTGTTATTGTTGAGAGTGGTCCTGCACTTCACTGACCAATTAATAAATTCTGAACAAATTAAAACGTTTTAGTTCAATTTTTCGTGAAATAAATGGGTTTTTAACTGCTCTGCGCCTAAATGTTTGATAATAATTGAAATCGTTTACGATTATAAAGTTATTATTATTAGTTCCAAATGTTTTGTCCGCCACTGTATGTATACATATGTATGTACAGTGGTGGCCTTATAATTAGAAACGAGATAGCAGCATTTGATTTTACTAGTACAATTTTAAAATTTATTCCACATAATTTTTTTTTATTAGAAATAATACAAAAACAAGTAGTCTTTCAGTTTAACATAAAAAATGTTCACCATTACTGCAATCCTAAAAAAAAAATAAACTTAATACTAAAAACAAATTCATCTTGGTCAAATAATTAGAAACGACAAGGAAAACATAAAAATATCTTCAAAAAGTTCAACAAAATTAGCATAATTTTAATATTTTGTGGGATAACCCTTATTTTGTATAACATTTTGCAGTCTTCTCGGCAAGCTTTGTATTAAATTTTGGCATCTTTCAACAGATATGCTCTCCCAGCATCGCTGCACCAATTGAAACAATTCATTATTATTTCTCGGACTTTTGTCCTTGAGATCTCGTTTCATAATTGCCCATAAGTTCTCAATTGGGTTGAGATCATGACTTTGCGGTGGTCAGTCCAAAACATCAATATTTTGATCCCAAAGTCAACGCTTTACTAACCGTGAAGTGTGCTTTGGATCATTGTCATGTTGGAAAATGTAGTGAACCGGCATGTTCTCAAAGGAATATGGTTCCATTACATTTTCCAGAATGGTTTTATATTGATGTTGGTCCATGATTCAGTCAATGCGCACAATTGGGCCCACGCCACGCCAAGAAAATGCTCCCCAGACCATAATAGATCCGGCACCGTGTTTCACTGTTTTCACAGTATACCTGGGGTCCAAAGCTTTGCCTGGAGGACGCCTCACGCCTTCCATCAGATTGGAATAAATTGAATTTCGATTCGTCACTCCAGAGAACTCTATTCCAGAATCTCGAATCTTTTTTGAGCATTTCCTTAAAAAATCGTAACCGCTTCATAATATTTTTTTTTGACACATGCGGTGTTTTTTTGTGCGATGCACCCACGTAGTCCCGCCTCTTTAAGCGCCTTCTTATCGTCCGAGCGGAGACTTCTACGTTTAATTGCTCTGCAACTTCGGCTTTTATATCATGCGAAGACATAAAAGGGTTGGTCTTGCTGGTCCTACAAATATGCCTATCATCCGTTGGAGTTGTTTTTCGAGGTCTAGGCTTCCTGGCTGGGGTTTCAAAGTTCCTCGTTTTTTTATACAAATGAATTGCTCCTTTTTGGAGCAGCCAAACCTTTGTGCGATTGCCGACATTGAAATTTTTTCCTTTTTGTAACACTGTACAATTAGCTCCCTCAATTTCGGGGAGCATGACTTTTTCTTACCCATTCTAACAATTGAGATGAACTAAAATTAGAAAAGCTAATCTATGGATTTTTTTCAGTATACTTACTTTAACACTACCTCCAAGATAAATATAGAAAATTTAAGAAAAAACTGCGCGTTTCTAATTTTGTGGCCAGCCAAGAAACACAATCAGAGAAACAATGTGAATTTTTTCAGGAATCAACCATCAAATATGAACGTGTTTTTCTAACTACAATGTTCATCGCCTATTCTAAGAATAACGGTGCTCATAATTCACAGTGCACGTCTTCCAAAAATATGCACATCGTTTCTAATTATAAGGCCACCACTGTATGTGCATATGTACATGAAATCAGTGTTTGTTTAAATGCATAATCGTGGGCGGATATGATTTACTTGAAAATTATGCTTATAGAATTCACAGTACACTCGACTTTCTACATCAACAAGCGGATATAAACTAAACCAAATATGTATGTATGTACATATGTATGTATATAGCATGAAATAGGAAGAAATCTTTGAGATACACCGCAACCAAAAAAACAAACCTTAGCACAGTGTCCCGCTCGCAATAAATAAAATAAAAAAATATATGTATATACTTATATATGTATGTATAGCACCGACACTAATTATCTTTAACGTTCACAAAAAGGAATTCACATCATTAGCAAAGTGGTCGCGGAAAAGCTGATAAAAAATATGTATATGTCGTATCTCAACCGGAAAACAGCAAACAAGTGCAAATAGGTTAAAATCGCACTTGAAGTCTTAAACACGTTTAAAAGAATTTAAAACATTTTGTATGGAGAATGGCATATGAAGTGCTATCATTTCACATGTTTTGCCAACTCGGAACATCTCATGTCTTATCAAAGCATAGCGGAACCACTGACGTATTATGTAGTATGTATTTGTACATATGCATGTGCATTACCATCAAACTGGTAAATGACTAACTTCGCTTATTGTATGACTGACCCTGACTTGCTTTGCAAAAACAATCTGATAACTGGTGCGGTTTGCGCCATAGCAGCAATACCTATGCCAGAGCTAAGGTCAAGGACACATGCAAATGCAACAAATACATATTCTATTTTTTTTTTTATCTTTTACTGATACTCATGCTCTCAATTCGCTGATGGTCACGACAAACAATACACACACATGCATGCATACATAGGAGTACACATATGCACAAATAGTCAACTTTAGTTTACCAAAAAATAAAATTTTTAAATTTGTGATTGAAATTTGTTATTGTTAACAAGTAATAAAAGCGTCTCTTTCATGAATTCTGAGCAATTTTCCATTCTCATTTTATACTATCAGTAGCGCATTGAGAAGAATTTGTCTACAAGTGCACTCTAAAATGTGGCATACATTCTCATGCACACCCTCTGTTTAGAAATTTAGGTTATCAAACTCAAACCATTTCCAATGATTCCATAAAATGAAAGTATTGCGTAAGTGTACATTAAGAAATTCCTACACACAAATATATGTAGGCAAATGGAAAATTATGTATTACACACAATTTTCACTGTTTTATGAAAATACAAGAAAATCAAACTAATGGAGTGACTCACCATCCATCGCACCAGACGCGCACTTCTTTTTTCTCAACCGGAGGTTGGTCAGTTGTTTGCTGTTGCTGATCTTGACTTTGGCCGTTACTATTACTAGGCCCTTCGCCGGTCGCCACCTGGGCGTTGTTGATTCCATTGTGCAGCGCTTGACTCACTTTTTCACTCATTTTCTTGTCTTTCTTTCTTTTTTTACCGAATGCAACAGCCGCTTTTCACACTAATTGATTTTTCGATTTCTGCAAGAATTTTCTTTTTATTATAAAATCGCTTGTAGCTTTTCTTTCAGAGAATTTCTTCCGCCTTCTATAATCGTATTTTCTTGTCGAAACAAGTTAACAACAATTCTTATTGTAATATATACTTTGACTTGCACAATGTTGTACGAATACGAAAAAACACAACCGCACAACTTAAGAACTGTGAAAGAATTATTTATACTTGACCACTTTTATTTTATATATGCCAAAACGCGCAACTACTTCGTCAATTGTTTGCTGAGTAATTTATTTAAACCTTTTTTATTGCCTTCCACTTTGTATCAAAATTCAGTGGAAAAGCACACTGGCGCAACAACAAGAAACACGTTGAAGTGGTTCTCATAAGGAAAAAAAAGAAACAAGAAACACATATGTCACCTTTTTTGAGTATAAGCGTAGTAGAAATGTAAAGTACTAAAGAAACGATACCCTGTGCAACAGCTGACTTCGAGCTGAAAGGGCTGCCGCAGTACACATTTATTTTTGCCGGAAAAATATTATATAAATATATTAAATTTTGAAATATCCTTATAGAATATTGAATTCTATCATATTGGCAAAGATAGTTTTGAGGTGTGTAAGTGAACTAAGAAGAGTGTCAAAATAGTCAGTTTTCGTAAGCAAAAATTAAAAGTTAGGTTAGGTTGAACTAAAGTAACAATAAGCATAGGCCTCTAATTAGATAAAATAGTTATTATAATCAATAATAAGCACCCCAAATCCACCTTTTAGCTCAAAGAAGACTGAACACAATCATTCAAAGGACTGCAGTTGAAAAGGCCGTCTTGCGGAAATGCATAAATTTCTATATAATTACCATCACGAGCATATAAGATGCTGTTGCAAAAACTATTGTAAAAATAGCAATCTGGAACCAAGCCGGAGTGTTGATACCAGATGGAAGCAATAGTGGACAATTATGGAAGTTTTAGAAAAAAGAGGTTGTCTGTAAAGTCGGTTTACTGACGATAGTTTAACGTGATAACGTCATAAGAAAATACTGATTGAATGGTTGCATTTTTCAAAAGAAAATTTTAATTTTATTTGTTTGATAGATATTTTGTATGGATATAGAGAATGAGTTAACATTAACATAACATAATATACTTTAACATAACATAACATAATATAACATAACATAACATAATATAACATAACATAACATAACATAACATAACATAACATAACATAACATAACATAACATAACATAACATAACATAACATAACATGCTGTTCAAGCAAGGGAACGACGCATGAGCAAGATAACGACGCATTTTTTGGTGCGTGCAGCCGGCTACATAGAATTATAAAACGTTATCACGTCAAAAAATAATAATAACATTAAAACAATAGGTATTATTAACAAACTCGATTTTATTTTAAATTCTTCAAGTAAATCGAATTAATAATAATCAATAAGAAGGCATATGCAAATACAACAATGTCTCATTAATTTGGGTACCAGGACATGAGGGATATGACAGCAACGAAAAGGCAGACTTTCAAGCCAAAAAAGGGGCAGATGAAAATTTCAACGGGCCTAGTCCCATGTTTGGATTTAACAAAAACAGCCTAAAACAAAAAGTAAAATACTGGACCAAAACTCTATTAGAGCAGCATTGGAACAACGTAGAGGGTCTTAGACACTCCAAAAAGTTCCTAAGTTTCAACGCTAAAAGAGCTAACATGACCCTCACGTTAAACAAAAAGAGCATTCGCACTCTCACAGGCGCCCTCACGGGTCACTTCACCTGCACTTACATAAATTAGGCATAACTAACACCAGCACAAGTTCATGCTTACAGATGAAGACTTTCAATCACTCCCTCAGAAGGAGCTGGTACAATTCATAAGCATACTTAACAGTCAATAGACAGCATACGGTGCACAATAGATCAATATGGTCGCAGTGCTAAAGGCCCATACCTTAACCCTTTACTACCATTCCCCATTAACCATTACTCCAATTATGTCTACAAACCTATTTTCTTTGCCAGCATCCATTTTATTTAGTTTTTACTTTGTTTTTACACGCGTAAAAATAATGATCTATTACACAGAAAACACAGAGTTATATGTCAAATGTATGGTTAATATCTAGGATTATTTTAAATCCTCATATTTTGAGAGAGAAATTTTGTATGGGGCTTTTGACGTGATAACGTCTTATAATTCGATTTAACAGGCTGCACGCACGAAAAAATGTGTCGTTACCTTGCTCATTAGTGTTACCTTGCTCATTGCCGTTACCTTGCTCATTTGTCGTTACCTTGCTCATTGCCGTTACCTTGAATGAACGACAAAGCAAACAAAGCAAACGAACGGCAACGTTCGACATCTTGTTCTCTCCTACTTAAGTGAGCGTATATATGTATGTATATGCGCATATGTACATATATAAATTCACGTATTTGTATTTGCATATGCCTTCTTATTGATTATTATTAATTCGATTTACTTGAAGAATTTAAAATAAAACCGAGTTTGTTAATAATACCTATTGTTTTAATGTTATTATTATTTTTTGACGTGATAACGTCTTATAATTCTATGTAGCCGGCTGCACGCACCAAAAAATGCGTCGTTATCTTGCTCATGCGTCGTTACCTTGCTTGAACAGCATGTTATGTTATGTTATGATATGTTATGTTAAGTTATGTTATGTTATGTTATGTTATGTTATGCTATGCTATGTTATGTTATGTTATGTTATGTTATGTTATGTTATGTTATGTTATGTTATGTTATGTTATGTTATGTTATGTTATGTTATGTTATGTTATGTTATGTTATGTTATGTTATGTTATGTTATGTTATGTTATGTTATGTTATGTTATGTTATGTTATGTTATGTTATGCTATGCTATGTTATGTTATGTTATGTTATGTTATGTTATGTTATGTTATGTTATGTTGTGTTATGTTATGTTATGTTATGTTATGTTATGTTATGTTATGTTATGTTATGTTATGTTATGTTATGTTATGTTATGTTATGTTATGTTATGTTATGTTATGTTATGTTATGTTATGTTATGTTATGTTATGTTATGTTATGTTATGTTATGTTATGTTATGTTATGTTATGTTATGTTATGTTATGTTATGTTATGTTATGTTAATGTTACCTCATTCTCTATATCCATACAAAATATCTATCAAACAAATAAAATTAAAATTTTCTTTTGAAAAATGCAACCATTCAATCAGTATTTTCTTATGACGTTATCACGTTAAACTATCGTCAGTAAACCGACTTTACAGACAACCTCTTTTTTAATTACGGATTGGGAGTTAAGCACGAAAAAGTAGATCATCTACTTATATGTGAACGTATTATAAGGTAGCAATTTTGTAAATAGGCAACAGACAAATTGTGGTTTGAAAAGTTTGAGAATCCACTGTGCCACAGACTTGTATTTATATGCGAACAGGGTTGCATTTGGTCTGGTTTGCTGGGCAACCCTCTTTAATAAATATTTGTGTGTTGCTAGCTCCCCGCTGCAGGTTTTGTCATCTTGGTACAAGCAATTTTTAGTAGCTCATGTGAAATTAATGCGATTTGTAGTATTTTTATGGTGTGCGGTGACTTTGAAAATAATTGATTGCACCAACAAGTGCGAAACACAAATGAACTTAGCTCGCGCTGAAATAACAGCGTAAGCAACTTGTAGAGCGACAACGAGCACAGCCCATGTTATAAGCAATTACTTGTTCAGTTGTTCAGTTTTACTTATTTAACAATAAATGATTTGCTTTAATTAGCCACACGGCATACTTGTACTTTATTCAAGTGGTTTTATGTAATTTACGCTTAATCTGAAACAAGGGATTTTATAAACAATTTGTGAAAAATGACGTCTCCGCAAGATGTACGACAACGTAAAGTGAGTAAAAGTAAAATAAAATTCTCCGTTTAACTAACCACTAGCTAGAATTTCAGTCAAATTGTGTACGCTAAGAAAAGACCTAGAAGTTATTAGGTGAAATGTAAGATAAACAGGTTTTACCGGCTTTCTTCGGATTGAGATAAACAACTGCAAAATTTCGTACTTTCACAAATAGTATTAATAGTTCATAAGGGTATTCAAGTTAGTCGTTAAGCTGAGCTGCATTAGTCTATTTATTAAAATCGCTTAAATTTAGTTTAGAATACTCTCTTGGGAATTACACACAATAAAATAAATTTATATTTTTTTATAATAATATTCGATAAAATCTCCTAATCTACGCATTATTGTGTAGGTTATTTAACAACGAGTGTTCATATTTTCATTGCAAGTGATTACGGTACCCATTCCAACAATAAAGTGTAATTTAGTGTCTGATTAAAAAATTGGCTTTTCTATATATAACTTCTCAATTTGTTGCCAAGTTTAATGACACTAATGTTGTAGCAAACATTATAGTGGGTATTGTTGAAGCGGCAAAAAAAACTAATTAAATAAATGAGATAAGTAAGGACGTTTTATTGTAACCAGAAAGAACATTCCGAATAACTAATGGGGGATTTCTGATCTCTAACTGATATAAATCCGTATCGTTCTTCTAATGTTAACCCGACTGTCGAGGAAAAGTAAATAAGCGCACCATTTCCATTGTATTTAAGGCTAAATCATTTGTATCTTTAGCTGCAAGTACAAACAGTGCACTAACTGTATGAGCGCGTTCATACAGGATCATGTTTTTTTTAGCAACAGGGCACCTCATAACTTTTGTAAGAGGGGAAGACGAGTAAAGAAGAAGAGCACTGAGTTGCTCAAACCACTAAAACATTGCAAGCAACGAAGTTGCCCTCTGAGAACGATACGCAGAGAACCAAAAGAGAATTCGCAAAGTTGAGGCAACAAAAGTTTCCATGCATGAACAAGGTCTAAGTGCACATTTGCTTGAAATGTGTTCTACAGAAAGATTCTGAAGATAAGCGAAATGGAAAAGTAAGCAAACAGCATTTTTTAAATAAGTCATTTTAAAAGACGCGTGGCGGAGGAAAATTACATATTTTGGCCACATTATTCAGCGGACGAATATGAAATATTGCAAATAGTAATTCCAGATCGATGGTTGCAGAGGAACCTGTAGAAATATGACATATTTAAAGAACGATAAAATAACAATAGACTAAAAGCAATCGGCAATGCACAAGTTTCAGGTAGGTAGGTAGGTGAAATGGTTGAAGTACCAATCTGGCACTCGCAAAGTAGCACTGAAGCGCCGTTTCGATTCCATTATGAGATCTCCAACAGGCAGATAACTACATCCAGCCAGAGCTGTTGATGTAATGGAGTAGATTGATTGGATTTCAGTTGGCGCACTGTCTCAGGCTGTGGAAGAAAGGAGCACCCAGTAACCTTAATCGTCAAACCCGGACATTTACAATTTCGATACTTTTGCTACCCATATGAGTATCTCCTTTTATATTCCATAAGGTTCTGTCTCGACATTATTCGTGTTATCGTTTCTATTTTTCCTCACTATTTCTTTGTGCTGTGTCATTTAGTATTGGTATCTATACATTTATTTTATCGCAATCTATTCAAACACTTCAGACGGCATTCATTTGTTTTTACTTCTGTGAAAATTTTTGCAGCGTCATCTGCGTGCTATAACCGCAATTGCTTGCGGGATTGCCCAATTCGATAACGATACAAATTTGGATCGTCGAAAAGTAAGATATGGAGTTATTTAACCAAGATTGACCTGTATGAGGGGCCTTTATTGGCGAATTTTGCTGTAAGTAAAAAAGTTGCGGGTCGTTGACAACATAAGGACATTTTTTAGTGTTTTATGTTGCAACAGTTTACAACGACAATTTCACGAAGTCTGTTTGGCTAGTTTTCCAGTAAATATTATCCAGCAACAAAATTCTTTCGGAATTGCCATCTGACCTTTCTCAAAAAGAAAAATATTCCAATTAGTAAACGAACAGAAAACCCATAAAGACTTGCAAGTTATATGGTTAGCTGATAGTTTTACATTGAAAATTAAAAGTTAAATAAAAAAAGTGGTTGTCTGTAAAGTCGGTTTACTGACGATAGTTTAACGTGACAATTTTAATTTTATTTAATTGATAGATATTTTGTATGGATATAGAGGAGGAGGTAAATGGAATTGCAATGGAATAGGTCAAGTTACATTTACACAAACGTGAACAATTACGAAACATTGGTCAAATTCATGAAATATATGTTCAATTTCGAGTGTGCATCAGAAGTTAATAAGTCAACAACACTAAGAGGCACCATCCTCGATTTGACTTTTTCAAGACACATTACACTCGAAACACCCCCTTTCATTTCCTACTTTGCCTATCATCGTCCTATTCTCAACAGAGAAATGGTTCATTACCATGCACACAGGAAGAAGGCATATGCAAATACAAATATGTGAATTTATATACATATGCGCATATACATACATATATATGCTCACTCAAGTAGGAGAGAGCCAGATGTCGAACGTTGCCGAACGCAGGGCCGATTGTGCTCTTTGTCGTTCATTTCGCGCTTTCGCTTGCAGTTCAAGCAAGGTAACGGCCATTGAGCAAGATAACGCCGATTGAGCAAGATAACGACACATTTTTTCGTGCGTGCAGCCGGCTAAATCGAATTATAAGACATTATCACGTCAAAAGATGGAAAATTCAGAAATGCTGGAGAAAGTATCTTTATCCAGGCGCCATCTGTATAGTCCAACGTAGATTTACTTACTTCTTCCATATCCAAATTCATTAATTAAATTATCTGATTAGCTCAGATTATAACCAGCCGTGTTCGATCAGCTTGCTGGTACAAAGTTTTAAGTTTCCCCTCAAAATGAAATGTCACTTTGTTCTCTCAATTTCTCCTACTTTTCTCAAGATTTATGTCGTGCGAACGCCAAAAGTTCAATTTTATGAACCCAACTAATGTCGGCGTAAATTAAATTAATTCCTATGCATTTCGGTGGATTCACTTCGAAAACCACTACCATTTCTTTAATTTATTAATTTAATTTAACTAAATTAATATTGCCAAAAAATGTTTCTCAAAATTTTATTTTTATATTTGGAAGCATCAAGATATCACACGACGCCGAGCCCGGACAATGAATTCATTAATTTTTTCAACAGATTGTGATTTTGCATAATGATGCAAAAAGTACCGGCACAGATCATCTTTTTTCTACATATTCAACAGGTTTTCGAAAACAGTTTTAAGGCTTGCATGGTTTATGGGTCATACTCAAAGAACCTAGGCGACTACATATAAGGTGATACCAAATTATGAAACACAAAGAAAAGACGTTACCAGTCTCGTTTCCACGACAGTCGGTTCTACGTTACCGAAACGACCCGGATTTATATCCGGCCAAGGACTGTCACTCCAGCAGCATTCCCCGTATGTAAATATGGGGAATGTTTATGCTGCTTTGTGCTGCTACAACAACGTTATCTGTCTGAAAAGTTAAACTTTCTACCAACTTCAGTCATTAATGTTACCTTTGAAACGCCGTGCGTATGAAACACAATGTGCATATATATATACATACATATGTACAGCTGTTGTCAGCTAATTAGAAACGCTCCCTTTTGATAAACGCTTGATGAACATAATATTAAACTGTTTAAATTTACCGTTATTTTTTCTCTTAAAATCATTTGATTTGCTTTTGTTACTCTATTTACTACCCAATGCGCCTAGTTTTGTAGTTGTGAAATTGAAGTACCGTTAATATTATCCAACGCAGTGCATGGGTTGCTTAGTTCAAGGAAGTCAACTGAGACGAGTAATTAGAAACAGTTGTTCAATGGAAGCATATTCGGCAAGTTGTGTTATTTTAATAGTAATATAATCGACTTTTTGGTATGTATATATTTTAAATTGGTTATTTAAAAGCAACTGAAATATTCGTCTTCAAGATGTGTAATGGGAAAAAGCAGCAGCTGTACACCTGCCCTGCGGAGCTCCATTTTTGACCTTTGTAAAGCTGGAAAGTCGTACAGTGAAATTTCTAAGCAAGGCAAATGCTAAAAAAAAATGGTTTTTAACGCCTTAAAGCATATCCAACTTTTTAAGACTGTTGACAATGTTCCACGTAAGAAAAGACCCCGGAAAACTTCAGCAGAAACTGACCGCAAGATAGCAATCATCTCCAAAAGAGACCCAAAAAAGACTTCCACTGACTTCCAACGGGAAATTCAGGATCAATATAATTTCGAAATATCCAAGAGGACAATTGCTCGTCGTCTGGTCGTATCTGGACTGCATGGCAGAGCAGCACGCAAGAAGCCCCTTCTAACCAAGATACAAAGGATACGGCGAGTAGTCTTTGCCAGATCCCATTGGTCATGGACTCGAAATCAATGGAAATATATCGTTTGGAGCGATAAAACCAAGATAAGTCGCATACGCCTAGATGGTAGAAGGTATGTTCGACGGCCAATCAACCAAGAATTCAATCCTCGCTACGTTTCACGGGTAGTCAAGCATTGTGGAGGATCAATCATGGTGTGGGGATGTCTCTGGTGGAATGGTGTTGGCCCAATCCATAGGATTGATGGAATTTTAAATAAGGAAAAATACATCGATATACTCAAAAATGTAATTTTGCCGTGGGCTGAGGAAAATTTGCCTGTTATATGGAAGTTTCAACAGGAAAATTATCCAAAGCACACGGCGAAGTTGACGAAAAAGTTTTTCGACGAAAATTTCATCAATGTTTTGGAATGGCCATCATCCAGTCCGGACTTAAACCCAATAGAGCATCTCTGGGATGACGTTAAAAAAGCCGTGAGTGCCAAAAATTATCCCAAATATAAATGTCCTTTTTGCCGAAGTAAAAACGGCATGGCAAGCAATACCTGTGGCGCGCAATCGATGTGAGGCAGTATTGAAGCAAAAGGTTTATGGAGCCAAATACTAACATAATCTTTATGTAGATCTGATAATACATTACTGTTTCTAATTAGTTGCCCTATCCAAATCGTGCATTTCACATGCTTTAAAAAAATATATATATATATTTAATAAAGAATTTCGATTAAATTGTTCTCCACTAGTTTTTAAGTTTATCATATGTTTAAATAAAATTGGCAAAAAGTTATGAAAATACGTGTTTAAAAGGAAAATGGAAAATTTATTTTGAAATAAGTGTCGTTTCTAATTAGCTGTCAACAGTTGTATATGTAACTTAAGCTGGAGAAAACCAGGCACATCTTTTATCTAATCTTAAATGAATGTACTTAGGTAAATGAAAAAATGTCAAAAATCTCAAAATAATCAAAAAGATGTTTAAGTAAGTAAGAAAGTATGTTTTATGCTAAACAAATATAAAAAAAAAATGTCTACTGAAATCAAAAGATACGATTCCGAATTTCTATTGAAATCAAAAGATACGATTCCAAAATTCTACTGAAATCAAAAGATACGATTCGAAATTGAAGATCTCTTGACCATTGTACAGATCCATATGCAAGAAAAAACACTCTAAGCTGGTCGTCAAAAAATGCCCACAGCTGAGATCAGCTGATTTAAAAAAGCTCATAGTTTCATAAAAAAATTATTAATTTTCATAGAAAATCGAATCCAAAAATGTCGTACGAAATTAAATATTTCTGTATAAAAAAGCATTTTTATAGCTAAGAAATATATTAAAAATATTTGCTATTGTAATTTTTTTTTATGTAATACATACAAATTTTAATTTGGCATAGCAACTCCGCCAATACCTCAAGCAAAAAGACCAAGCATCACTGTACAGAAAAATAACTAAAAACACTCTTATTTTTCCTTTTTTTTTTTGATAGGCATCCTAGGTATGCGATAGAGTGAGTGCTTGTCATTGCACAGATCCATTAGTACAAACCCACTCAGCTGGAAAAAAACGATAAATATCTATGCATTCTCGCTGAATTCAAGCTGGCTTTGTGAAAAGGTGATACAGTACAAGGTTTGGCCTTCCAAAGCAAAGTTTGGCTATTACGTCATAGGGGTTTTGTTCGCTAATTTCGCGCGCATTTTTACTCTTTTTCAATCAGTCGTTGATCAGACCACTTTGTTAAGATACAACAACGATGTAACATTGAACAGTGGGTGCGTTAATTTTTTCGTACATAACCAGTTTGTTTCCAACCTCTGTCGTTAATAAACCATTGTCATAAACTGTTACGTCAGCAAATCAGCTGATTCATTCAAAGTCGCTGAGAGCCCAGGAACAATTTGATGTTGTATTCTGTAGACCCTGTATCATACCAAATAAAGAGCAGAGAACTAAAGAACATGCCGCAGCCTTTGATCGAAGCTATAACTTTTTTCTTTTTCGAATTCATTTTGTAGAGGACATACAAAATAATATACTTAATTTAATCTTTTTGCAACTTATCACGACATGATAAAAATTATCAACGAGCTGTTGCTATATATAAGTATATTTCAAGACTATTGTGTGTTATTATCTATGAGCGGGAGATTTACTATGAAGAAAACGCAAGTCATACCTAATGAGTCATTGCATTGTTTTTGTTATAAATAAAAGACTATGTAAACTGTCTGAAGACGTGAATGATCAGATCGCCGAAGCTCAAAAATTTTGCCTGGAGAACTTTTTTTTTTTTTGTTTTTGTTTTTTAAGAAACGCGCGTTTAGTCTTTACAATTGAAAAATTATTTTAAATTCAGCAAACTAATAAAAATGAAGTGCCGCATGTTAAATTGTGAAATCATGAATGATAACAAAAAAAACCTCTAAATGCATTTTTTTGCGTTTTTTTGCTGATAACGCTGTGTCAAGGAAGTGTTTGTGTGTATAATTTCTTGAGCTTGGCAGTTTCCATTGCTTTCGCTCACTCTTCCTCACGTTGTCTGCTTTCTCTTCACAAGCAAGTAATCTTTCTTCCTTTTGTTTATTTGAAGAGATGACGTCAGGGCGAGTTCGGAAACGAAATGAAAACTTGCATTTTATCAATTTTAGGAAACTGTTTTGTTAAATTACTTTTAAGACCTACATGAAATTGAGGTCAGCCAATTAATATAATACTTATGGCATATTTTCCAGGCAGAAGCAAAATCATTGGCTTAAATCTTTGAGTAGTACAAAAATATCGTCGCCTAAGGTGTAGCAAATGCAATCACAGCATGATAATTTTTATTTACATATATATAATTGGCGCGTGCACCCTTTTAGGGTGTTTGGCCGCACTCCTCCTCCTATTTGTGACGTGCGTCTTGATGTTGTTCCACAAATGGAGAGACCTATAGTTTCGAGCCGACTCCGAACGGCAGATGGTTTTTTATGAGGAACTTTTCCATGGCAGAAATACACTCGGAGGTTTGCCATTGCCTGCCGAGGGCAATCGCTATTATTTTTAGTCGTGAGAATATTTGTATTTCCTTTCTCTCGATATGACCTTGTATGAATTCGTTTAAGTTATAGATTTTTGCCCAACAAGAGGAATCAGGCTATACACAATCATTGTATACATCCATAAGTAAAAACACTTACAGCTGGTTGTCAAAAAATGCTCACAGCTAAGATCAGCTGATTGCAAAACGCTCTGTTATCTAACATAATTGCATAAAAAATTATTAAATTTCAAAGAAAATCGTATCCGAAAGTCTAAAAACTGGCGTAAAAATGCAAGTACTTATAAGTATAAGTACTCAATAAAAAGCTTTATTTTAGCTAAGAAAAATATTTGTTATTGTAAATTTTCCTAGTCAAAGATATTATTTTTTATTTTTTGTTGTGGATATTCCACTCTTTTTAATGTTATCACAAAAATTCTAATTTGTTATAGCAACCCCACCAATACGCTCAAACAAAGAGACCGTGCACTCACACCATCACACACTTGACTGCCTGTCAAACTCACACCAAGGGTGCTTGTCAAAGTATAGTGGTTTTACTTGTAAATTTGTACAATGTACACAATAGAGCTTACCCTTTCTTATGCCTCACATATTTCACCCGTCTCACATTAAAGACGCTTTGACCCAAGGCGAATTTATTACAGGTGACAGCAAACACATATAAGTAAAACCCTACATGTATTTGTTGTTGCGTTTGGTCCAAGCATCACGTCAAAATCAGTAATCAAATGTAAACATACGAATGTAAACATACCAATACATACAAACAAAGCATATCATTTTGACGTAAGCCATACCTGCGGCGAAAAATTCAGCTGGGTGAATGCTGTCACCTTAATAAATCCACCTTGCTTTGACCCAACCAAAGAGGAGAGCACGCGCTTTCTCAGATTTAAAAAGCTATAGAACATTTTTTGTGCGGACTCAAGCAATAAAATCATGAAAATATTCAAGCTGTCAGTAGCTCTACAAAAATTGTTTCCATAGCTGAGTCGGAATGCTGCCGGAATAATTCGAAATTCTATCTACCAAAATATAGCTTAAATTAAATTGATTTTTTTTTTGTTACCTTATTTTTAATTTTTTTATTTATTTTACCTAAGTAGTTTATTGGTGCCAGCACTCACCGACGTAAACGCAGGCCCCTGTCAGCTGAAATGAAGAAATTAATGAAAGCCCCATGTAAATGAAAAATTACCACCTTTCCGTTCCGTAGTATCGTAGATTTTATCGTGGAATTTTGGAAATTTCCGTAGAATCGTGTCAACTGATTGCTCTCTCACTTTACAGTGTTGCCAAACAGTACATTTCGAAATCATTTACAAAATAAACTTTAAAAAATTTCAATTTTTATTAAAATAACTTAAAAACAATGTTGAATAATGTGAGTTATAGGTAAATGAACTACAAGGTGGCGCAAAAGTAACCTTGCGATGTTTTTTGGCTGTAATTAAAAAAAAAAATGAAAAACTTTGATTCTTGTGGATTATTTTTATTTGGTCTTTTAACTTTTTTTACATCAAGTCGAGAATATGATGTCATGTAAATGGCCGCCGCCATAGTTGATTGCCATTTGAGCCCTTTTTATGGCATTTTCCATCACTTTGGTCAAAACTTCCGGCGATAGGTCCTCACATTCTTGACGGATATTGTCTTTAAGAGCTGCAAGAGTCTGAGGCTTGTTGACATAAGCCCGCGACTTCAAAAAGCCCCACAAAAAGAAGTCTGGAGCGGTCAAATCAGGCGATCTTGCTGGCCAGTGCAAATCGCCAAAACGGGAGATTAGGCGCCCGGGAAATGAATCCTTCAGCATATCGGTTGTGGCACGTGCAGTGTGTGCGTTGCATCGTCCTGTTGGAACCACATGTTTTCCAATCCCAATTCATCAAGTTGCGGCAAAAAGAACTCGTTGATCATTGCTCTGTAGCGCTCACCATTCACAGTAACCGTTTGGCCCGCGGTCCGATGACTCCTCCAGCGAAAACAGCACACCATACAGTGACTTTGAGCGGGTGTAACGGCTCTTCGTGGGTTACACGCGGATTTTCAGTGCCCCAGAAGCGTAAATTTTGCTTATTTACGTACCCGCTAAGATGGAAATGGGCGCCTCATCACTCATGATTATTTTTGATGAAAAATCATCTTCCTCTTGGTGGTGATTAAGGATGGCTTGAGCGTATGTTAGACGCGATTGGCGGGCAGCAGCTAACAGCTGATGCACCGTCTGGACTTTGTACGGAAACATCTTCAAGTCTTGTACTGAAATTCGCTGTAAAGACCGTCGACTGATACCAATTTGCGTGGCACGTCGTCTGGTCGATGTCGACGGCGCTTCCATGACATCCTCGGCTACAGCAGCAATATTCTCTGCAGAACGGCTACTCCGGTGTCTGCCACGCCTGGCAGCATCTCGTGTTGTGCCAGTCTCTTCGAGGCGAGCGGCTAAACGTCGCAGTGTTTCACCAGTAGGCGTTGGACGGCGAGGAAATCTGCGACGAAATTCACGTTGTGCCAAAGTCACCGACCGACTATTGGTCAAATAAATAGTCAGCAATATTCCGCGTTCTGGAGCAGTGTAGTGTAACATTGTTTATTAACGTGTATTTCGCATGTGTTTACTACACAAATGTCAAAACAGAACTGACATTAGGGGCCAATCGCAAAATTTATAGCATTTTCTGATAGGAGGATTACTTTAGCGCCACCTGTTATTTGCATTTGTTGGTTTTTAGCTTTGCTTTATTATACAATTAAAAATTGTAACTGATAACGCGGATGCGTGTAAAAGCATGTAAGCAAAAATATCAATGGCAACATTTTGTACATACAACCAAACACAAACACACACAAACCGATGTATTGTGTAAATATGTAACTAAAAGAACGCAGTTGTTCTCTACGGGACAAACGTTGATGAGTGTGAGCATTTTATTTCTTATTAAATTTTTATTTCACTCACTGCCAAAGTGTGCCCACTATAAGGGAACGCTGCGAGAACGGAACGTAAGTTTTTAACGTATACAGAGAACGTATAATCAACTTTCTCTGGCGTCTATGACCACTTTGTCTTTAAAATGAACAGCTGGTTTTCGATATTAGATTCCCTTATGTTTTTAATGCCGCACTTCATCTGTGACAACAATTTTTTTTACCCAATAACGGCCGCATATACAGATGAAAATTTTGGCAAAAGCCGATAGTTTTATTTAAGCGGTCCTAATTCACTTAAAAGTAGATGAAAACTTTGTGCAAAATGTTTAACTGAGATATGTAAAGTTAAAGACGAGCCACACAATGAAATTTGAGTATCAGTTGGTAAGTCGTAAAGCTTTTAAGGAATATTTAGGGAACATTTGTTACATGCATAGGTGAAGCATAGAGATTAATGAAATGTGAATTGTTTTATTTTTAATTACAACAGTTGAACTTAAACGATGATCAGGCAGGTGGCGCTGCGCCTAGTCGGCGCAAATCTTCCTCGCCAAACGGTGCGTCGAAAGGTTTACCTAGAGGATTAAAGCTTTCGTTCCTGTGTCTGGTTCTATCGGCAACGTTGCTACTGTTCTTTTTCGGTAAGTAAACCGCATACACACACACATTTACGTTCAATATGCATGTGTTTAATCGGCAAAATGCAACTAAAATCTACTACACACTCAGGCGTTTATATGGATTCCACCAGCCCGTTCTTAGTGCGCTTGGCATCGAAACTGGGTTATACACGCAATCAATTTGCGGTCATCATCGATGCGGGTTCGACTGGTAGCCGTGTGTTGGCTTACAAATTCGATAGAAGTTTTATTGGTATGTAAAAAAGAAATTTATGCATTTTCTTACCATTGTTTTTTATGACCTCAAAAATAATTAACTTTTGTTTTCAAGATAATAAGCTGGTCTTGTCTGAGGAACTCTTCAAAGAACGCAAACCTGGCCTATCGTCGTTCGCCGAGAATCCAGCAAAAGGCGCACATTCCATTAAATTGCTACTTGATGACGCTAAAGCATTTATACCCAAAGAGAAATGGGCGTCGACGCCACTTGTACTCAAAGCCACAGCTGGTCTGCGGCTTCTGCCACAACACAAAGCTGAAAATCTCTTAAATGCCGTGCGTGAACTTTTTGCGAAGTCAGAATTTAGCGTCGAGCCAGATGCAATTGAAATTATGGATGGCACCGATGAAGGCATTTTCTCATGGTTCACAGTGAACTTTTTGCTAGGTCGCCTATCGAAAACAAATCAAGCTGCTGCGCTCGACTTGGGCGGTGGCAGCACACAAGTAACCTATGCGCCAACCGACCCCGATCAGTTACCGCTCTACGAGAAATACATGCACGAGGTAAACACACTGAACCGGAAAATCGATGTATTTACACACAGCTACTTGGGGTTGGGCTTGATGGCGGCGCGTCACTCTGTATTTACAAAGGGCTACAACAAGGATGTGAATAATGTGGAAACAGTGTGTGTAAATCCAATAATAAATAATCGCACGTGGACTTACTCGAATGTGGAATATCAAATTAGGTAAGTTGCGTAAATACAAAAAAAAAAAATAAATGAGAATTGAATGTAGAAGAATTTTGAGTAGAATTTTTCTATACGATATTTAATTTACAGCGGCAAACCAAATACGAAATCAACAACAGAAGAACCAGTTGTGGACTTTGAACAGTGTTTGGAAGCAGTTAAAACGCAAGTTCTACCGCTAGTTAAGCCAAAGCCATTCACCTTGAAACAACACACCGTAGCTGCATTCAGCTATTACTTTGAACGCGCAATAGAATCCGGGCTTATTGATCCTTTCCAAGGCGGTGAGATCACAGTGGCTGCCTACCGCAAGAAGGCAGAAGAGGTGTGCAGCATTGCGAATGACGAACAACCTTTCATGTGCTTCGATTTGACGTTTATTTCCGTGTTGCTGCGCGAAGGATTTGGGCTAGGTGATAGTAAGAAGATAAAGGTAACTATTTAGAAAAATTTAAACTTAATAACTGAAGCTAATTAACATTATTTACAGCTTTACAAAAAAATTGATGGTCATGAAATTTCATGGGCGCTGGGATGTGCTTATAACGTATTGACTAGCGATGAGAAATATAATTCCTAACTCTTAAAAATCTATACGAGTAACAATAATGAAACACAAAAAACAGAAACAAAAAAAACAACACGCAACGCATCCAACAAAGTATACAAATTTGTATGTAGGAATATAATATATAATATTTGTAGCATAAAAATTAAAAGTGCTTTGTAGGTATAGTAAAACAAAAAACACAAATATTTGGCCTGATTGGCATAGAGGCGACGCCCGATTTGGCAATCAAGTCGACACTTGCTTATACTCGTGGCTGGAGCGTCGGTGGTGATAGGAGTCGATTATCAACAACGACTTGTCGCTAACAATGATATTTTAACTAAATGCCTTGGTGCCTTACAAACTAAAATAATTTGTCTTCAATTTTAATTCAACAACATAGGGAAGTGTTTATAGTTTGGCGTTTGAAAATAATCTTTTGGCGCATAATATGGATGTGTGTTATGGGATTATTTCACTATTAATTTACGAACATATCAGCTTTAAACACTATGTGTTTATTTTAAGTTTGTGAATGTAAAATTTATTTTTGTTTCTTAAAAAGTATTGTATCACGCTTTAATATATACTCACGTATGTATACATATGCCTATGTACATATATAAATTAGACAACAATCTTTTGAGAGAGATCGAGATTTCTAAATTGTTTGAATTGTGTAAATAAAAAAATAATTGTCATTTATTACAAACAATGCGCAGATGTATATAAATACTTTCTTTTTCCCTGTAGTTTATTAATAAGAATTCACTTAGTAAAAAAATAAATGAAATTGAAAATTAGCTGAAAAATATTTTATTCGTGAAAGTACAAAAAGTATGTAAGTAGCCCAGGGTTGGTGTTGTAGTTCCAAGTGCGTTAGTCTGTTTGGTTGTTGTTGTAGTTCCGAGTGCGTTAGTCTGCTTGGTTGTTGTTGTCGTTGTAGCAGTAACTGTCGGCTTGGTGTTTGTGCTGGTGAGAGGGCTGGGATGTGTTAGATTGAGAGATTTCATTCACAAAACTGACAAGCCGGGGAGGGGAACATATTGGGGGGGAAGATATTGTTTGTTTGTTAACAGTAATAGTAGCCCCGCCAGAGTCGGGTATATCACCTGTCATCTTTGTCTAGCTCATCTAGGGGTAAGCCCAGAAAACATGCTGTTTCGACGGGATGGGTCCAGAGAGAGAGGGGTGTTAGATGAGTCGGTTTTAGGGAGCATGTGAAAAGGTGGTTAGTGTCATGCGGGGTGCCTTCACATTCCCATGGCAGCCGGTTCTACGTTACCGGAATGACTCGGGTTTTTCCCGACCAAGGGCTACCGCCCCAGTAAACTAGCCCTGTCTAGTAAACAGGAGAAGATATTCGTGTGTTGTTGTTGTAGCAGCATAAACATTCCCAATATATCCTGGTTGTTGTTGTTGTAGTAGTAAGAGATATATCTTGGTCGCATGGTGAAAAGATTTTTAGAGGTGTACTATCTAGCAGACCGTTATTCGGCGCTGAGCGAATTTCACAGATATGCCGACGTCATTCGTTTTGTGTTTCATTAAGCTAAAGCTAAATTTTGTGAGCTAAGCTAAAGCTATATTTTGTGAAACACAAAACGAATGACGTATAATCCAAAGTTCCCCTCAAAATTTGTTTTCACCATTCCCAACGAGCTAACCTAGTATCTATCATGTTGTTTTTGTTGTAGCAGCATAAACATTCCCCATACTTACATAGGGGGAATGCTGCTGGAGTGACAGTCCTTGGCCGGATATAAATCCGGGTCGTTTCGGTAACATAGAACCGATTGTCGTGCGAACCTATTCGTGTGTTAGTTTAGCATGTCCGAGCCTCAGTCGTACGAAAACTGTGATTTGTTGTTTGGCAAGGGAAGTTGGGAATAGCGATTTTCTACAATTTATTAGTGTGGATAAAGAATGCCAAAAGGGTAAATGCTATGGTATATTTAATCGCTCTTAGATTTATAGAGTTTTAGCTTTACGATCATGAAACAAGTTCAATAAAACTCATGACAATTTTTTTTTTTCTAAATTATATGTATATGTAGATATTTTTATTAATGATATTCATTGTATTAGTAGTTTGTCATTTTTTGTGGGTCTTTAACTATGGTCTCTTACATTTTCATTGTCTATTCAACTTTATAAACTAAGCTTAAATGTAAATGTGTATATTTGAATTGTTTAGTGCAAAAATAAAGCTACACAATATTTCTTTGATACGGTCAATGCAATAAAAAAATAGATTGGGGCTACAGTAGTTGCGTAATTTACATGCATTCTTTAACTATTTTCCTGTCTTTCGGAGATATTCAATTTAGTTGACAGTGTTTTGGTCGATTGTTAGTATAAGAAAGTAAACAAAATATGTTAACAAATTTCACTTTTTACCGATTTGGTAGCACTTGCAGGTATAACAAAAAAAAAATCCTTTCAACAATAGCTTTTACAATTTTGCGCATAACAGCTGCTTTTGTTGTTCAATTAAACCTTGCACTTTATTTTCTTATTATGGTCTTGGCAGTATCTGTGGATTTACGCCCAAGCGATCGATTACGTATTGGGGCATGCAGAGAGTTGGATTAATCGCCTTGAGCCCGTCAAAGCCCAATAAAGAGAGCGCTCCAATGCCAAAGAGCGTGTGAAATATGTCAGGCAAATTGCCAGTGCGATCAGCAAAGCCACCAGTTTCATGATCTTGACACGAGAGTATGAACTGCTTCAACTTTTCAGCACTAATCCAATGCAGACGTCCCATTATAGTTAATGAGGAGAGCACCCACCATGAATAGCAGACGTCAGGCAGTTTTTCAGGACGTCCATTTAGACCACCCGAGGGTAATTGGCGTTCACACAACCACCAGCCCAACTTATCGATATCGAGTAAATGTAACCTTTTCGTCAACGATAAAAATCCGACACAGCAATATATGAGCCCGGCATGAGATTCGGCGCCCGGTTTCGAACCGAAGCCACCATCAGTTTGATTACAACATGACATTACGAATTTGACAGCGCGGTCAACGTTAATAGTGCCTTCCATACGTCCCAAAAGCGAAAGTATTGCAACGGCGCAAAAGCTAAAACGTGTATCAACCTCACCCCACTTGTCACCAAAAAAGCTGCCATCGAATTGTTGCAAACCAACAACATAGCGCACAACAGCTTCACAGTCAATTTCATTCAAAGCATCATAAATGCAGAGGATTTGTATGGCAGACAGCGTATACAGTATGTGTGGATCGTGACCTTCACATGGCGCAAACCCACCTGTCGCTGGGCATTGGCATCGCCGTACGAAGTCTATGATAAAGGCACGATCCAAACGTTCCAGTTGATTCATGATGTCCAAGGCTGTGACGCCCCAATAGATGCCCGACATCCGTAGAAACTCCGTCATGCAGTATTCATAATCGTCCTGATCTTTTCCGTGATTCTCAATATATTCCACATGCTTCCAAAAGTATAAGTCCGAAGTGTTCTTGTCATTATTCGCGTCCACAGTGTTTGACTTGGCAAATGTTGTAAAATCCATTTGTGCGTCTTTTCTTTAACCGTTTTAGTTCTGCTTCAATATGGCTTTTGGCTTTATCTACAATGCTGTACTGATTAATTTAATTTTACTGCTTTCAGATAGCCTTATTGGTTAATTGAGGAAACCAAAAAAAAATTTGGTGCGATGTCCAAAAAAAAAATACGAATGTCAGCTGAGCGAATCGTGGAAGGTTGTCAAGAAAGTTCTGCGCCGCGTGACAGCATAAATTTAACGGTGCTTAAAGCGCATTTAGAAAAGGATCAACACATTGAAAAAAAAAAAACACTATATGAAGCGTAACATCCATACAATATATCTAGGGGAATTTTTATTTATTTATTTAATATATGCAAAATAAAAATAAATTATTATTTTACAATAAAAAAGGAGCACTAGCTGCCAGGGCTTACGGCTAAATCTAGGGGAATATATTTTATAAAAATTATGCAAAGATCCGATATTTTCTACCAAATAAAGGTTTATATCAAAGTGGCTTAAACAAAGTGGAGAAAGTACATATACTTATTTGACAACACGAAAATAAATATTTTTTATTGGTGCACATTAACGCGTTTGTGTTTTTTGTTAACTGAGGTAATCCTTTTACTCTCAAAGTTGTAATTATTACATATCGATTTTACTTATATTTACATATATGTAAATATTAAAATATTAACAAATAATGCTATGTTTTTATTTTTGTAAAATAAAGCAATTGACTAGCAAAAAAAAAATTTCTGAAATTCATGATTTTTTTGGACCTAATATTTCGGAACTAATATTTTATAGAAAAGGTTTACATCATCGGCATATTTATTGCTTGAATTTACCCGCACCCACAACAACTGTTCGGCGTTCAAATAATTCCTCCATTTTGCATTTTAAACTTTGACTATTTTTGCTTTTCAAGAACGAATTTTTTTATTGAAAAAAACCAAGTTTAAAACGGGTTAAGTCAACGACGATATATATGAAAATTAGCATACAGAAAAATTAAAGGTCATATAAATTACTTCACTACAAATACGTATTACAGATGATGGAGTTGTCAGAGAAGCGCTACTTTGTTCGTGACGAATTTGACGTCAGTATAGAAAATAAACAAACCTTTGAGCGCAAATGCATGCCCGTGCAGATATTTACGTGTACGATATATTCCATATTATTTGCTTCCCACTCACTTTCACATATTTTTCTTTTTTTTTTGTTTGTTTATTTTCTGTACTGACGTCGCGGCCCTTGGAAAGGCGTAATATTGTATTCTGTCATTCTTGATAGACCCTACTTGCATGCGTCTGTTCGTATACTATTATATAATATTATACAACAATAATTGTGACTTAAGATCATTATTTAATGTTCTATCATTTTGGAAACGGTCGTTAAAAAAAAAAAAGGTTTACTGCTATTCTACTGAACTGTAATGGTACCGAACTTGGTTTAGAATTACCTTAAAATTGTATACGAACAGACCTCGTCTTGATCCACAGCCCACATTTTTCTTTTATTTTTATTTTATTCTTTGCTTGTGATTGCTCATCGTTTCTTTCTTTATCGTCGTAGCCGTGATTCGTGGAAGTAGCGGAGTTGCAGCAGCAACGGCAGTAGTGGAGAATAGAAATCTAATATTCCACCTTAAAAGTCACACATTTTTTTAATTCATGGAGTAAATGTGGGAAATTCGAAGTGAAAAAGCTTAAATCAGTTTGTGTAATTTGATTCTAATTTAAAACTGCAGATAGGTAAAAGCCCATTGTGGAATAGCGAAAAGGCATTGTGTAGTGGAAAATTTGCAACGCTGGCTGAAGCGAAAGAAATAGCGAAGACGCAACGAGGAACTGGAAGTAGTGGAAGCAGCAGGAGCAGCACGGTTGGTGTATGCAAACGTAATAAAGGAAGCAGCGATATAATTATTGCTACCGTTTTTGACGTTGTGCCAACCATCAACAGCAAAAGAAAAAACAAAATCGTCAGAAATAGCAATTTAAAAATTTCACATGGATTATTCATGAAGGAATGTATGCGGAGCAGTGCGAGCAGCAGTAGAAGGAAAAGACGAAAGTGAAAGGCAAGGCAAAGAGGCAGCAGAGCTACAGCAGCAGCAGACTTCAATTTAGCGTAAGCAGCGAACAAAAGGCGAAAAGTAGGAAGAGTGACAGACAGTAAAAATATTCGGAAGACAAATTGCTGTGTTGCGATTTAATCGCTGCATAAATTCGTCAAATTGGGATATAGTCAATACCGTGTGAACAAAAACAAGGTGTAAAAACTTTGTGCACACAAACCTACAGTTCGCTGTCAGCCAGAAATGTCCAATGGTGACGAGGTGCTAGACAATTGGGAAGAAATTGATGAAGTCGGTGTAAGTAGTGCCTTCATAACTGTTTTGTTTATGTAAAATATTCAAATAACATTTTTATTGTACTATCGATTCTTAGTTGACAAACACACTCCAGAAGATACAACAAAAACAACGGGATACGCAACAAAAAACCGATAGTGCCAAACAGTGCTTAAATTTGCCAACAAGTCCAGCAAGCGCACCTGCATCTTCATTAGCAGTGTTTCCACAAACAGCAAACACAACTTCAACAGTTGAACCCAACCAATTTACGCTCTCGAAAGTAGAATTTCCAACACCTGCTGTCGCCGCAACCGTTCCGATGAAACTGCTACAGCGCAATGCAAATATACAAAATGCCAGTGGTAGTAATATTGCAGCCACAACAGCTGGCGCTGCTGCTGGAACTGCGGATTTGCAATCACCACTCGATGATATGGCCGCTTCATTTCAGCCGGTAATGATGTTGCTACACAAACCTGCCGATGAATACCAGTCTACAACTTATGCGACACCAACTAACTTGCAAACAGTGAAGATACTGCGTCGTCCAACTCAATCGATGGAACCGCGTAACAACGGCATAAAGCCGCGCCAACCTATCAAAACGTTGCAGCAACGCGAACAAGAGTACGCTGAGGCGCGTTTGCGCATTCTCGGTTCTGCGAAAAATCCCGAAGACGATGTGGGGTGAGTAGAAGTAACAAAATGATGGGCATTAAAAAAAATATTTTTTTTGCACTTTGCCTAATATATTTTGTATGCACATACATACAAATGTGTTTAAAATTATGATTTGCAATTTTTCAGGTCGGCAACCTCTGCAAATAGTTCATCCGCAACAACAACCGTAGCTGTTAACACGATTGCCAGCATTAATAATACGTACAAGGGCAACACAAACTCCCCAAAAGTCAGTCAGTCCGGCAGCAATGCTGGTGGGTGTAGTGGTGTCGGTGGTAGTAATCTATATAATAACTACTACAACCATCAGCAACAGCAACAACAACAACAGCAACAAGCTAATTATTATTATATGCAACAACAACAGAAACAGCATCAGCAACAACAACAACAGCAGATACCACCCGCTTATAACTCTCGTTCAATGTCAGCGCTGCTGCCACTTCCGCTACCGACTACGCCCCAGCAACAGCATCAACATCCAAAGGCTCAGCCGCAGACTCAACACCAAACTTGGTCGCCCGTGGTCGGTGGCAGTGTTTCGTCTTCGGCATTAAGACAGCAACAGCAAGAGACCATTCTGCGTTTGCCACGCGGACCTGATGGCTCGGTTGGCTTTCAGATGCGTCGGTAACGCGGTTGAACGTCTACAAAACACTCACACGTCGCCGTCATCGCCAAAATCTTTTGTTATTAATGCTCAATGCGTTGCTGGGTCGGTCCAATTGCGATTTTTAGTTTTCTGATACATTGCTTGATTAAATTTTGCCAATATTTTAGTTGTCCAAATAATATTCTGTCCCATAATAACTCAGACTGGCCTTTCAAAACGCATGTAAGCTCGTATGCAAAAACATTAAAAATACAATATTGGCTGATTCTATCAACTCATAGACAATTTTACAAAAGCAGAAAACCATTTTTTCTTTGTTTAAAATTTTAATCTAACTGTATTTCAATCAATTATAACAGAAAGATTATCTAATCATATGTTTATAACAACTCTTTTTTTTTTATATATACACCTAATACGTGGATATGTGCGTGCTTATCAATTACTACATATTATTTTGAAAATGTCTGAAGAAACGAAGAATGTTCGTTGGGTTGTTTTGTTTGAGAAAGAAAAATCTTCGGCAAAATTGCATGACCCAATCTTATTAACGCCACTAAAAAGTATAAAAAATAAATTATAAAAGAAAAACGTTAATGTAAATCATTCATTGAGATTTCCAATTTGTCTGGTGCTATTGCAAATTACATTTGTATATGTGAATAGCGTATGTGTATCATGTTTATTTGAATTAAAGAACGGTATTTTGGAGAACAATTTTTAAATCATTCTACACGATTCAACTTTCTTTCAAATCAACGTTAAAATATTGAATGGGCGTGATTTCTTGGAAAAATTAGCCGTAATATTTTTTATCTTCATACAGTATGCGTTCATCGAACTATGAGCGGTAACTAACTCGAGACTCGAAGTGAGGAGATTTTTTGTGATGAATGTGCTTTACTGCATAAGGACTACGACTTCACTTGTTGGAGTAAAGTATGATTGTTGAAATTTATTTTTTATAGAACTTTGCATCAAAAACAATAAAGATTCCTTATTTTTTAAAGGCCACATTTTGCGCAATTGAAATGAAACGGGAAAAGTAAGTTTTCATTTAATAAATACTACTTTGAAATTAAATACTCTCTATATATTGTTTTTAGAGCAAAGTTAAGTTCAAATGAAACGAAGTTATGGGCCCATATTTTCAAGGAATACGTTCGGCGCGGTACAACTTCGGCAACAAACAGCTGATTATCAGCAACAGGTCATTAAAAAAGTAACAGGACCGTAATAGCATAGACAGACGGTGGTGTTAAGCGGGATTAACGACTTAATTCGAAAAATTCCCATGGCAGCCGGTTCTACGTTACCGGAATGACTCGGGTTTTTACTCCCGACCAAGGGCTGCCGTCCCAGTACACTAGCCCTGTCTAGTGCACCGTATTTTACCCTAAACCTTTCGTCACAGGAGCAACTCACTGCAGCCAGTTTGCTCCAAATACTTCTCTTCCGGGCTGGCGTCGAACCCAACCCCGGACCTGAAGTATTTTACTGCTGCATTTGCCACAAACGGCTCCACCCGAACTCCACCTCGGTTAGGTGTAACCAGTGCAACGTGTGGTGCCATCTTAAGACCTGTTCAGGCCTTAAGACTCACAGGGAGTGGTCCACAAGGTATGTGGCCACGTGTTGCTCCCGCCCACAGGCGGTCACCGCCTCTACGGCGACACTGCCCTCAGTGCCGGCACACCACACTGCCGCCACTAACAACACCTTAACGGCCAGGAGCCCCCAAGAGCAACGCGTCCCTCACCCCCCGAATTACGACGACCCTCCCGCGAAGCTTCAAGCTTTTGCAACTGAACTGCAACGGACTAACGAGCAAGATTGACGAAATAGTCGACTTCATGAATCGGTTCGGAATTAAGATAGCTGCGGTCCAAGAGACAAAACTGCACGCTAGCTCCCCCCTGATTACCAGGGACGGCTATAACGTGCACCGAAAGGACCGCGAGCGAGACAACGGTGGTGGCCTAGCGTTCATAGTACACCATTCAGTGCAGTATCGTCTTATTGATGAAGGCATCGACCGCAGGGACAGCACCTTAGAACGTCAAGGTATAGCTGTCCGGTCAGGCGATGCCGAGCTCGAAATTTATAATATTTATATACCCCCTGTCACCTGCTGCCCGGCAGGATATCTCCCCGATATTGGTGCGCTCATCAGGGGAGAAAACCGATTGGTAGTAGGTGACTTTAACGCGCATCACGATCTTTGGCATTCAAGCCTGCCAAATGATCGTCGGGGACAGCTATTGGCAGAGCAGATAGACGATTCGACGTTCAGCACTGTAAATGACGACGCCCCCACTAGGGTAGTGGGCAATTGTAGCAGCTCGCCTGACATAACAATTGCTAGCGCTGGTCTGATAAATAGCATAACCTGGCGACCTATGCTATCGCTTGCATCAGACCACTTGCCCATTATCATCTCGATCGAGAGACCCGCCGATTTTGTTTCCGCGGATCACCGGTCATATATCAACTTTAACAAAGCTGATTGGACCAGATTCGCGGAATTTACTGAGAACATCTTCGCAGCCCTACCCACTCCCACCGACGTGCGCGCAGGCGAACGCGCATTCCGCAAGGCGATTACAGCCGCCGCGGCTCGCTTCATACCTGCTGGACGGATCCGGGAATTACGTCCCAATTTCCCAGCCGAAGCAGCCGTTATGGCAAACGAGCGTGACCGTCTACGCCAGGCCGATCCCGGGGATCCTCGTATAAAGGATCTCAATTTGGTGATCCGGCAACTGGTCACTCAACATAAGCGGACCAAATGGGTAGAGCATCTGAAGTCCTGTAACTTCACCTCTGGTGTGAGCAAGCTCTGGTCCACCGTAAGGTCCCTGTCGAACCCGACCAAGCACAACGACAAGGTGGATATCACCTTCAACGGTCGTACTTCGTCGGACCCGAAGAGATGCGCGAGCTACTTTAGCCGGCAATTTATATTGCATCCTCCGGTCGACAGATCCAAGCGTTGTGCCACCAGACGGCTGCACAAACTGCCCTACAACAGTGCACCGCTTACTTTCACCAGCGACGAGGTTCAGGGGGCCATCAAACACATGAAACCATCAAAAGCCATTGGCCCCGACGGACTAAACATGCTGATGCTGAAAAAGCTGGGTCCATTGGGAGTAGAATATCTCACAAAGGTCTTCAACCTGTCTATGGCCACTCTCATCATTCCTGATAAGTGGAAATTAGGGAGAGTGGTCCCACTGCTGAAGCCTGGGAAACCCGCCAACCAAGGGGAGTCTTATCGTCCGATAACTCTCCTTTCCCCAGTAGTGAAGACACTTGAGGCCCTTCTACTCCCACTCCTCACTCAACACCTGACTCCAGCCCCACACCAGCATGGCTTCGGTAGAGTGCACAGTACCACCACGGCACTCACCGTCATAAACACCCAGGTAAACCGCGGCCTTAACCAAAACCGCCCCTGCGAGAGGACTGTCCTAGTAGCGTTGGACCTACAAAAGGCTTTCGACACAGTCAGCCACGCCACGCTACTAGATGACATTTTACAGTCGACACTCCCGCCAGGGCTGAAGAGGTGGACCGCGAACTACCTGAGTGGTCGTCACTCGTCGGTAGTATTTCGAGACCAAACCTCAAAACAAAGAAAAATAAAGCAAGGAGTACCGCAGGGTGGTGTCCTTTCACCCATGCTTTTTAATTTCTATATTTCGAAACTCCCCCAGCCACCAGAGGGAGTCTCACTGGTCTCATATGCCGACGACTGCACGATAATGGCGTCGGGCAATGACATTGATGGCCTATGCTCAAAAGTAAACGACTACCTCGCCAGCCTTTCTCGCTTCTTCACTGCGAGAAACTTAAAACTTTCTCCCACTAAATCCACGGCGACCCTATTTACCACCTGGACAAAGGAGGTCAAGCTGCCACTTCAGGTTTACGTCGATGATACCCCAATTCCGACGATAAACAACCCCAGAATTTTGGGAGTCACCTTTGACAGCTTGCTCTCCTTCTCGGCGCACACAACCGCTATTGCAACGAGAGTACAGAATCGCAACAAGGTCCTCAAGTCGCTTGCCGGCAGCACTTGGGGCAAAGACAAAGAAATGTTGCTGTCGACTTTCAAAGCAATAGGCCGACCGGTTCTGAACTATGCCGCGCCTGTCTGGTCGCCTGGAACCAGTGATACGCAGTGGACGAAGCTTCAGACATGCCAGAATACTGCGATCAGGACCGCGACAGGATGTCTCCTGATGACCCCTATTCACCACCTACATGACGAGGCGCACATGCTCCCGGTTAAGGAGCATAACAAAATGCTCGGCAAGCAGTTTCTGCTTGGGTGTCACCGTAGGCCTCACCCATGCAGACACCTGCTCGAGCCTGAGCCACCTCCCAGGCACATCAGGAGACACTTCCTCAACTACGTGGACGAGATCCAGGACAAAACGGACAGACCTCTCCAGGACCAGACAGTATACAGACAGGCTATTAACGATATTCATCGGGAGACACTTACCACCTTCCTAAGCTCCCGACCCCCGAATGCCGTTATCGGAGTCCAACCACCACCTATCGCAGACGAAGAGCTCCAGCTTCCTCGAGAGTCCCGCGTAATCTTGGCACAACTACGTTCTGGATATTGTAGCAGGTTAAACTCCTACCTATCCAGAATCGACCCCGACATACTAAACATATGTCCTGCATGTGAAGGTACCCCGCACGACACTAACCACCTCTTCACATGCCCCATCAAACCCACTCATCTAACACCTCTCTCCCTCTGGACCCAACCCGTCGAAACTGCCAGTTTCCTGGGCCTACCGCTAGATGAGCTAGACGAAGACGACCGGTAATTTACACTACACTGACAGGGCGAAGATACTGCTACAACAACAACAACAACAACAACTTAATTCGAAACGTTCCCCCCACAGTCGGTTCTGCGTAACCGGAACGACCTGGATTTATATCCGGCCAAGTACTGTTACTTCAGCAGCATTCCCCGTATATGTATGAGGAATGTTTATGCTGCTTTATCTAAGTGCAACTAATCCGGCTGACCTATTAGACTTAATTCCCATGATCGGATTAAGGGAGTTTTCGATGGCATCACTGCCGACAAACAACAGTTAATACCGGTTGTGAATGAAAAATGTATGTATTAGAACCTCGTAAGAGACTTCGTTTATTTAGGAACTTGCTTTAACACCGTTAACATGTCGAGAAGTGCTACTTTGGACTAAGTCGATATTGAGTAGTAAAGTCTTCGACGAACAAAACGAACACTCTGCAAGGCTCTCAAGCCGCTTGCCGGCCGCACTTGGGGCAAAGACAAGGAAATGGTGCTGTCGACTTTCAAAGCAATAGGCCGATCGGTTCTAAACTATGCTGCGCCTGTCTGGTCGCGTGGAACCAGTGATTCGCAGTGGACGAAGCTTCAGACCTGGAATAAAGACCGCGACAGGATGTCTCTTGATGCCCCCGATACAACCCCTACACGACGAGGCCCACATGCTGCCTGTGAAGGAGCATAACAAACTGCAACAACTTCCACGAGAGTCCCGCGTAACCTTCGCCCAATTACACTGTGTGACAAAAAAAAATTAAATATACTTTTATGGAGACCTAGCACAACTTGTAGCTATAGAAAAACTAAAAACAATGGTATAGGAGAAATTTCCAATACACCCCCAAAATCCCATTTTATGGCCATAAAACCGTTAAATTATATTAATTGTTCACATCAACCTACTGAAAAACGGTTTTATGGCCATAAAATGAGATTTTGAGGGTGTATTGGAAATTTCTCCTATACCACTTTTCTTAGTTCTACTATAGCTACAAGTTGTACTAGGTCTCCATAAAAGTATAAAATCACTGTCGCACAGTGTTATCGTCCCCTTAGTATAACAATAGCCTATGTGCTCATAGGCTATTATTTTTTTATTGTATTTTTGGATTCTCCATCGTCGATTTTATATGTGGTCAAAATTTTGTCAAATTCTAGTTCCACAAAGTGGGTCAAAACGTCAGTCAAAAAAATATATATTAGTATAAATATGTATTAAATTATTTTCCTTAAAAATCATGTAAACGCATATACGCTATTTTTACATAAACTAAATTTTCTGTTTATTCAATAGAATAGTAATGTACACTCACATACTCTATTTTAACTTTTAAGAAAAAAATCGATTTTGTCATGACACAAACACCTAAAATGACGTATAATGATATACGTTGTTGTTCAAATATTTTCAATTTGTTCATTTGTATGAATCTTATAGGCCGTTATATTCTCAGAACAATTAACATGTGTTTTAAAATTACAAAAAACAAAAGTAGCCTATGCAATGCTTACTTTGTTTTATCATGTATGTAGATGCAATAGAAATAATTTGTGCAACTTAGGATTTCAGTTCGTTGTTGAAATTCGCTCGTTCGTAATCTTTTAGTCGTTCATTCGTTCCCAATCATTTATTTAATCATGGATTTGTCAAGCTCTGGTGAGTATCTGCTATCTTAAGTTGCAGGAAAGAATATTTAGGTATATTAATTGTCAACAGAATTTGCGAAGGAATCAACAGGAGCCCTATGTGTGAAACTTGCTCCAAACTCTGTTGGATTATCTGTGGAACCAGTTAATTCAAATATATTGGAAAATGACGAAGAGGATGGAGAAGATTTTTCAGGTGAATCGTCAGATGATTATATTCCAGAAACGGATGAAGAGGAGGATAGTCTCGAGGGGAAAATTGAAAAATCTTCGGTAAAGCAACATGAAGTGCTCTGCGAAATCGCGGAAGAAAGCAATGGTGAAAATGTTGAATTGAAAGTAACACGAAAAAGAAAGGTGAGTTAATTAAAAGGTAATTTAAGAAGATGTCTCCTACAATTATGGATTTGTTGTATTCCATAGCGTAAGAGCCAGCTTTGGATGCAGAACAAAAGAAAGAGCGACAGGAGTCAAGGAAAGGCTTATGTTACAAAGAGTGATAAAGTAATTAAGGAACGTTTACCGAAGCCCGCTGATTGCAGCTGTCATCACAATGCAGACTATTGGAGTTTGGGCGATTACTGCAAGCAACGTCTATTCCTTAGTAATAACATAAAAGTGGAAAAGTGCAAGAGGACATTAACGAGAGAATCACGCCGGTCGAACACTCTAAAATACTTTCTAAATGACAAACAGGTCTGTAAAAAGTTCTTTTTAAATACTTTACACGTGTCAGACTGCGCGATATCTGTATTAGCCAAAAAAAAGAATCAAAGAGAATTTGTTGACATGAGGGGTAAACACGGAATGCAAAGAAAAGTAGACGAGGAGATAGCAAATCTTATTAAAGAGCACATAGAGTCATTTCCAGCAGTAGAAAGCCACTATACTCGAGCAAAGTCCCAACGCCTTTATCTGAGCTCAGACCTAACAATTACAAAAATGTATAACTTATTTAAAGAACGCCACCCAGACCTCTCAGTTAAAGAACATATGTATCGCCACATATTTTGTAATAATTACAATTATTCATTCCATCATCCAAAAAAGGACACATGCTCAACATGCGAAATGTTCAAAAATACAGAGGACAAGGCTTCAATACAAAAATCATATGATGAACACTTAGCAAATAAAGCCCAGGCAAGACTCCACAAAGATGCTGACAAGGAGTTATCTAAAAATAACAGTAATATAAAAGTATTTACTTTTGACTTACAATCAGTGCTATTGACACAATGTAGCAATGTAAGCACCTTGTATTACAGTCGAAAGTTCGCCACATACAACAACACATTTTACGATTTAGCTAGTGGAGCTGGATATTGTTTCCTGTGGGATGAAAACCATGGTCACCGTGGGTCAGAGGAAATTGGAACCACTTTATTAAAAATGCTGAACAATTTACCCGAATCAGTAACGAATTCTGTATTCAGACTGCTGTGGAGGACAGAATAGAAACAGATTAATTGCCACATTATTGCTTCATATGAATCATTCATTGCATTTTAATTCAATAACGATTAAATATCTTCAAAGTGAACCATAAATTGAAGAAAAATGTCAACAATGAATGGGTAAATTGGCTTAAAATTAAGGTTCTCCAAGTAATAAAAAGTGAAAAAAGACAGTTGTTATACAAGGAACAATGGAACGAAGACTTCAAAGTGATTGATATAGATGGCTCGAGAATGAAAAAGATAGGAGTCACAAATTTTACATTAACTCACAAATATAAAAAAGAACTACCAATTCCTGACACAAAATTGAAGGATCTCAGAGATTTATGCAAAAAAATGTAATTCCTCCTGGCTCACAGACATTTTTTTTGAATTTACAAGGGGGAATAATCGCGATTGTTTAGATGAACCAGACAGGTTCGAAGAAGAGGACGAAGACGACAATAAATAAAGACCATGCTAATAATTTACGATCTTACTGTAATTAAAACATAATTTTATGGTAATAAAAATTCTTATTAAATTTACTTATTATTCTGGTGTATTTCTTGAATAAAATAGTGTATACCATACAAAATAAAATAACGTATCAGAAACTTAATAGAAAACATTAAAAAATAAAATAGCCTATCTGATGTATTTGCAGTTTACACCTCTTTTTTGTTCACTAAAAGGATGATTATAATAATAAAAATTGGTCAGTTAACAAAATAGACTCATTTTTATACAGTCTTAAAAAAAAAACGTCGAAAATAATAAATATTTACAGACTTAACGAGATTTGAGTGAGAGCTACTTTCGACAAAAAGTTTGAAATTCATTTTCTCAAAACATCAAAAAATTTATAGGCTATTTTAATACTAAGGGGACGTTATGTTCTGGATACTGTAGAAGGTTAAACTCCTACTTATCCAGAATCGACCCCGACATACTAAGTGTAAAGGCACCCCGCAGGACACTAACCACCTTTTCACACGCCCCATCAAACCCCTCTGGACCCAACCTGTCGAAACAGTTAGTTTCCTGGGCCTACCATAAGATGAGCTAGACGAAGACGACCGGTTTACCAGTTTTATGAGGTATAGCCATACTCGCTACGGCGAATCTTGTTCGATAACTGTGTTGCTGCTTTTACATGCAAATTTTTTCTATAGTCACATAGGGTACGTCGATAAATTGGTGGATTTAAAAAAAAACTTAAAATATAAACAAATTTATTTTGTTTTTGAAAAAAGTTCACATATTTCTTAAGCGGAATAAGCGGAAAATAACAGGCGTATAAGATTCTGGCGAACGTATTGTGGTTAACTCACATGGCCTTGGTCTTGGGGATGTTGCCCTCCAGTCCGACAGTGCGTGTCAGCGCGGCTAGCTTGTCCGCCTTCGCTTGCATGTCAGAGAGTTTGTGAAAGAGGAGGCAGATGTCATCAGCGAAGTCCAGGTCCTCAAGATGTCTGGTGAAACTCCATACGATGCCTTTTTTGTGCAGGGTCAGTTGGCTCATGACGTCATCAAGGACGATGGCGAAGAGAAGGGGCGACAGGGGACAACCTTGCCTTACGCCTGCGTTGGTCGCTGATATCGCCTTTGTGAAGCACTGCCAGTTCGGAGTTCTCGTAGAGGGCTTTGATGAGGCGGATTATCTTGGCGGGAACTCCCTTTCTACTCAGTGGCTTTAGATCTGGAAAATCCACTACCGACCAGATATTCCCAATACGTCAAGTCTTCATACGTCACAGACCTATGAAAGGAGAATCGACACACACCATCTTTTTGTCGCAAAATTTTAGTAAAGCGTGCACCTGGGCATTGGGAATGTTACTCGGTTAATGCTTCCTTGTTGAAATTAATTGCATTTTGCTACCTTTAAAAAAAAATAACATAAATAAATAATTAATAATATAAAGGATCTCAAAGTCCGCTTAACATACGAGTACATAGGGCGGAAGTGAAGGGTGGTTTCTGGTTTCTTTTTAAAAATATATAAGAAACAGCAGCTGCCGCAGCCGAATAGGTTTGTGCGTGACACCATTTGGTAGGCTCCGATTGCGAAACCCACTGCGGGCAAGAAACACCGAAATGATAGAAAGGGTTTCTTCTAATACTGATCGCCCCTCGACAGTCAATGGCAAATTTCCGAGTATATTTATGCTATGAATAAATTTCACACAAAATATCATTTACTGTTTGGAGGCAACACAAAATTGTATATTAGGTTTCTTCATTTGTGGAATAAGATTAAGACGCACACCACAACTTGCACGAGAGCTCGGCAAACACCCAGCAAAGGACCCCTCGCCCGTAAACAAAGTCAGGAACCAACAAAAGCAAGGGTGCAATATTGACTTTTTTTTCGACATCCGCGTCATCATTCTTCGTGCGTACAGCGTACAATTTCCGTGCCGAAAAAAGTCACCCACTTTTGCTTATTCTTCAAGATGAAGTGGCATCAGAATATCAAACAAGCTGTAACTGCGGTACTGAACCGGTTAAATTAAGAAGATTAACAAGAATGCTTGCAATTATGGGAACATCACGGGAAACGTTGTTTAGAGCTATTGGAAAACTTGTGTGGCAGAACTCGTCCACATTAAACTCTTCAAGGAGACGCAAAAAAAGGGCTAGCACGTCACTGCAGCGCTCTCCGCGTAGCATTATATATTCTGTGACTACGTATGGGGTTTCTCAGCCTTTAACACATTGAGTGCTAAACGTATTTGACGAAAATCTTCACTGAAGGCCAAGCAAGTTTTTGTGTGTCTCTTGTTTTTGTGCCCCCTTTTGACGGAACTGTAATTGTAAAAACTATCATAGCTTTATGAGAATTCCAAAAACATATAAAAATGCATGAAAGCGCAGAATAAGGTCTAATGTGAAACAACCCCTGTCGTACATTTTCGTACGATGTGAAATCCCAGGATGTATTAAGTGCCGTGAAATGAAATTGAAATTGAGGTTTGGTGGCTCCTAAAAGGGGGTTGATAGTCAAGGAGGGAAGGAAAAAAGTATCAGAGAAAGAGATGGGAAAGAATAGAGACAGAGATAGTTAGCCCTGTGAGAAACGGCGACGGTGTATCGCTCACACTCACTCGGCTCTCCATTGTCATAGCCAATGTGCCATGTTTCACCACTAGTACTTCGCTTCCTCCGGAACCCTGGGTGTCAGTTCCGGTCATAGGGGGTGTGGGGTTCGGGCGTGCACATCCGATGCTCGAGCCATCGATTGCTCGACGGGAGGATTTCCCGAAAGTGGGTTACCTCGTGCAGAAACATCCATCGTTAGCCTCCATATTGTAGAACAATGCGTTTTATACCTCCTGCCAGGTTGTCGGTACGGTACTCCGCGGATGGGTGGATACCCAATTCTTATATGGAGCTGCCCTCTTAGTTCGTGGTAAGTTAATCTCCATAACATGGGATTAAATCAGCACTTAAGTCTCATCCCCGCGGCAAGGGGACCGACATGACAAGGTGCCGTACTAAAACGTGCAAGTTAGCTTTCAATTTGTTAATATAGTAAATACAGGTTGCAGAGGTGTGGCCAACAACAAACCGTTGAGCGGCTCTCAGCGACTTTGATGGAATCAGCTGATTTGCGGTTTGTTTATGAAAAACACTGAGATTGTGTTGGTGATGTACGAATCAAATCAACGCAGCCAGTCGCCATTTTACTTCGTTGCCGTCTGAACAACGACTGATTGGACGAGTGTGTGAATACGTGCGAAATGGGCGGGCAGAATTCTGCTGTCGTGTCGTGACAGCCGAAGTTGAAAATTGAAATTTGAATTGGTCGAGCCAAGGAGCACCAAGAGATTTGGTGGCTCCTAAAACGCTCAAGCTAAAAACCCATTGTATTTAGAGCTCTCGAAAGAGAGTGGATAGTCAAGGAGGGAAGGAGAAAAGTATCAGAGAAAGAGATAGAAAAGAATTGAGACAGAGATAGAGATAGTTAGTCCTGCGAGAATTTTCCAGATTCTTTGGCAAATCTGTGGATGTCCTCCAGTTTTAGAGAACAAATATTACTTATTCTCATGACATCGGAACCAAAACCTGTAGCCTTGCTCTAGCAAAGGCAGGAGACTCACAGAGAAAATGCTCAGTGCTATCCGCCTCCTCCAAGCAAGACAGGCATATTGCGTCGAAGCCGAAGTTACTCTTACAATTTTGCTTTGCATGGCCAAATCTGGAAATCTATCATTCTTGTGTTATTATGGAAATTTTGAAGGTTACGCACAATAATGATAGAAACAAGATTGCGCCCATCAGAGATTGCGTAACGTCGCAATATAGTAGTTGAATTGTGCAGTCCTTAGTCCTTTTTCATACCTAAAATGGGAAAATTTGTAGGTTTGGTGTTTTTTTTTTTAATTTAAAGCTACCGAAACTGTAAGTTAAAAAAAAGAAACTGTATTATTAAACTTAACATTCTTTTGTTCACTTTGGTCACTTTGAGAAGATTTTAGTGTTGAAAATTTGTTGGTTCTTATAAAATTTGATATTTTAAAAGTGAAAATTAATTTTTTTGCTCCTTTTAAGGTCGTGTTAGAATATTAAATCTTTTTCTCTCAACTCTTCTTAACATCGAAAAAATGTTTACACATTTTAAAAAGCGTTTTAATTTACTGAATACGAAGTAAAACCAGAGAATGTTAATGCAATGAGAAGGAGTAAATGTTAAATGAGTTTTTTTCGAGTTCTAATTTGTAGATTCAAACTAAGGTCATTTCAAATTCAACTTTCCTCACGAGGTGGGAATTGCAGATATTTACCACGGGAGTGACGCGAGTGGAGGGTTTCTATATTTACTTACCACGCTAGGACAGGAATTCAGATATTTTCTGCGTTTACCAAACTACTGAGGAAGTTCATAAGATTTTTCGGCACACTACTAAGGAAATCGAAGCGAATAAATTTGCGATTAAGAATGCCGCGCGGCAGTTAGTTTGTGGTGCAGAAGCTAAAGTCGGCGGAGTTATTCGTTTTGTTTCTTGGCACGTATTTAATTCAGGTTTAAGTCCTGAAGTCATATTTTTTTTTTGCACATTTTTTTTTACAATTCAAACCAGGAAAGTTTGGTAAAATTTTTGAGTTTATTTTAATTAAAATTTCTTTAAAATACTGTTTTTTTTGTATTTTATAAATGGAAATTTCTTTTCGGTATAAAATAGTTCGTACTGGATATGACCTGATTTTTATATAAAAAAAACCATACATGTGTAATCGTTTTTTCCGGTCCTCAATCCTTAGTGGGGCATAGGGCATCAAGAGGTGTATTCGTAGCAAAATTAAGCAACAAAATACCAGAAAATATTGAAGACGAAATACTGTAACGATATTTTTACAAATGAGTACATTGTCTTGTTACATAACCTCAAATATAGCAAAAAAGTCGTTCTCTTAACAAAAGAGTTTATCTTAACAAAAAACTCATACATTAATTTGTACATAACCATAACACATTTATTAAAAACGCCCATTTTAAAGTCAATTTGCCACGCACACAAAGTTCATTAAGTAATTCAATAAAAATTTGGTATTTTATTTCCTTTATATGGGCATTTTAGTGTGTTTCTATATCCAGAGTTAGGCAACACTGCAGTAGCGAGAAAGAGATTTGATCGCTGAGAGGAGAAGAACACCAACAACAACTGGAATCGCGGGCAATGCTACCAGATGTTAAAAAAAAGTAAAGCTAAATAAAACTGAGTGAATTATTGAACTAATTTTTATAAAATGAATATTTTACAAAATTATAAGCATTACTTTTAATTAGAACAGGCTAGAAGAAGAACTAAGACTCGGATACTAAATATCAAAAAAAAAAAGGTAAATCAAGTTACGAAAATGGTAATCGGGCCCGCATAACTCAACAACGCATGGACCAATCTTAACAATTCTTTTTTTAAAATGTTCCTTGAAGTCCAAGGACGGTTTGTACGGGGAGAAAAATTCGAACAATTTTCGGGAAACCATAAAACAACCCTTTTCTTTTTCCCATACAAATACTGCGCGTTCGTGTGTGTGTGTGTTCGCATTGGAGGATCTAATGCGTTTACACTAAAGTGATAATATCGTGAACCTGACCAAATTGAAAAGTCAGAAAATGTAAGAGCTATTGATTTGATTGGCCTCGCAATATTCTTTCTTCTGTTTTAGTTTCAGAACGAATTAAGGAATATTTCATTCACAAATAATAAATAAAAATAATTAAGTGAATTCTAACAATAATCATGCAGGGCTGAACAAATCCAAACATATTTGAAGAAGAACAAAAGATAAACATGATAAATTATGTTGCCTGTTCCAGTGTTGGAAAAGCATCAGATTTGTTTGTATATTCACAAAATCAAACAAAAAACATTGTATATCATAAAGCACTACAATAAAAATAAAACATATTTTTGTTAATAACTATGATTCACTCGATTTACAATAAAGCGATTACTGAAAATACTTATATACGTTTTATTTCATTATTCTTTATTATATCGGTTATTAACCCTATGTTAATATAATAATAATAATAATAAATAATTAATTATCTTTATGTTTTGTCATTGAAGCACACACTTTATAAATATTTGTCACCTTTAGGTTCCCTTTAGATTATTTTACAATCAGGTTTGAACCTTAAGTTCCCCTCTTAGTTTGAAGCCCTCTGGCAGACATCCCAGTCGGGGTTTTTAGTGGATCCCAAAAGGGTGGCCAAATTTCGAGGAAGCAAAGATACATAGGTCACCCGAGCTGACACTTTTCTTTAATTCTCCTGGACAGACCCGTCACCAAGATGATAGGGCGGTGTATGAGGGTCAGCAGAGGGTCGGATCTGCATCTAAAGATGTTTAAATTTTGAGAATTTCAACTTCGGTATTCTCAATGTTTCTAATTTTTTGGCCGTATACTGTATGCCCGCCAGATATCAGATTTCTTCAAAAAATACATACATATTTTTAAGTTATTATTTCAATGTTCGATAGGCTTAGCAGTTTTTAAACCACAATAATTAATCATCAAATTAAATACAAAAACCCTCTGCACACACATACTTATGTATGTAGGTACATATGTTTGTATGTGCAAATAAATTGAAATTCAATAATGATGTTTAAAAATATTTGCATTTTATTTATTTTGATTTGTGTATGTAAATATGTTTCGCTGAAAAATACTGCATATGATTTGTCTGCTTGAGCTGCGTGCAGTTGTCAACAACCTGTTGTTTGCGTCAAGTGCTAGGGCACATCAGTGCAATGCCACAAAATGACTTCAAAACATGCAACAATACAAACATGTGTGTGTGTGTGTGTGTACTTTACATGCATGCTTTTACGTGCTTCTGTCGATAGCACTCGTGAACGGTTCACTGCTACCCCCATCAGCACGTAAAAATGGTAGGTGCATAGGTTATCACTGCTTTATACAAAAATATCGCATCTTAACGACGAGTTGTTGGGGGCTGGAAAGGAAAATTTTCGCATAATGTAAGAGTAAAGTATAATAAAAAATATGGGTTGTTATAAACAACCTTCAACGATTCTGCATTGTGGTTTTGTTTGCCATATTCGTATTGCGCATATATACGAGGTGTGTTCAAAAAATATGGTGAATTTTCAAATTTTGCGGGCTGCGTACATTCGACTTTCGATTATTATTTTTTTATGTAGGGACACTCGTATCGAAGATATGTCCACGGTTTTAGCAATATGGCATGCTTAACTTGTTTGTGAGAGGTATAAATAAGACAAGTGTTTTGCGTGCTCGGCGATTTTCTGCTATAGAAAAAAATGGACCAAAGAAGTTGCATCAAATTTTGTGTAAAAAATGGAATTAGGTGCTCAGAAACACTTGAAATGTTGGCAGTGGCATACGGTGAGACTGCTCTGAGTCAAAAAAGAGGTTGTCTGTAAAGTCGGTTTACTTACGATAGTTTAACGTGACAACGTCATAAGAAAATACTGATGGAAGGGTGCAATTTTCAAAACAAAATTTTAATTTTATTTGTTTAATAGATATTTTGTATGGATATAGATATCATCGTCCTATTCCCAACAGAGAAATGGTTCACTACCATGCGCACAGGAAAAAGGCATATGCAAATACAAATATGTGAATTTATATACAAATGCGCATACACATACATAGGTATGCATACATATATAAGCTCACTTAAGTAGGAGAGAGCCAGATGTCGAACGTTGCCGAATGCGGGGGCCGATTGTGCTCTTTGTCGTTCGTTTCGCCCTTTCGCTTGCAGTTCAATCAAGGTAACGACGATTGAGCAAGATAACGACACATTTTTTCGTGCGTGCAGCCGGCTAAATTGAATTATAAGACGTTATCACGTCAAAAAATGTTCACAAGTTATACAAGCTTTTCACAGAAGGTCGAGAAAATTTGAATGACAACGATCGCATAAGCAACCGATTAAAATGTTGAGAAAGTGATGAAAATTGTTAAAGATAATCCTCGCATTCAAATTATAGAATTGCTGAGGATGTCGGCATATCGGTTGGCTCATGCCATGTAATCTTTACGGAAATTATGGGCATGAAGCGTGTGGCAGCGAAGTTCGTTCCAAAAAATTGCTGAATTTCGACCAAAACCAACGTCGCATGAGCATCGCTCAGGAATTGTTGAATGACGTCAACGATGTACCAGATTTGCTTAAACGGGTATTAACTGATGGCGATAACCAATCGTCTCAATGGAAGAGTCCAGGAAAACAAAGACCAAAAGTCAAGTCGCCCAGTTCGATTAAATGTCAAGGTTTTGCTCACTGTTTTCTTCGATTACCATAACGAAGTGCATCAGGAGTTCTTACCACAAGGTCGTATGGTAAATAATGAGTATTACTTTGAAGTTGTGCGCCATTCGCGTGAAGCGATACGAAAAAAAAAGTCCGGAGTTGTGGACAAAAAATTCATGGCTTTTGCATGATGATAACGTACCTGCACTCGTCTTTGCTTGTGAGAGGTCATTTTTATTCACCAGACTTGGCCTCCTGCGACTTCTTCCTGTTCACAAGATTGAAGATACCCATGAAAGGACGGCGTTTTGCGACGATTGAGGAGATAATAAGCGAATCGCTGAGAGAGCTCAAGGACATATCAAAAAGTGCATATCCGAACTGCTTCGAGGATACTTTCAAGGAAATAAAATAGAAAGTAATGAATAAATATGTAAATAAAAATTTTTTGAGAAAAATGAATATGCACTTTCTTTTTTGAGCACACCTCGAATGTATGTTTCACTTCTTACCTAATCAGTTAACAGTCGAAAGTTTGTTGCATCAATTCTTACCTGGACGTTACTATGTGGCGTTTTTTCAGTGATCCAACTGTATTTGGTGGTGTCGTCGTCAATAGAGTTTAACATCGTGGGCATTGATACCAAAGGACGCGCTTTTGAACTCCACGAACAAGAATCACTAAAATGATGCCTCTCGGGGGCACAGCTGCGGGGGAGATGCTAAGTAGTTCTTTTTGTCCCTACTAGGTTACAGCTATGACTGAAAATGTGAGCCCCCAGAGGCCCAGTATCCTGTAAAAGAAGTGGTTAGTTTAAGATCATTTGTACTAGTGCTTCGCATTGGACAAAACTTCAAACCTGTCCGAATAGTGCCATCAGGACAGCCACGGGATGCTTCCTGATGCCTTAGCTATCTTCACAAAGAGGCCTCCGTGCTCTCGGTTAAAGAGCACAAAAAGACGCTCAGCAAGCAATTCTTGCTGGGGAACTACCATAAGAATCACCTCAGGTTGAACCACCTCCCAGTCCAATATGAAGACATCTCTTCGATTGTACTGATGAGATTTAGGCAACCACTAGATCGGGCAGATACATATTTAAAGACATCGGGAGTCCATTAACCCATTCCTGAACTGCCGACCGACGAATTCCATCATCGGAGTTTAACCCCTACCTATGGCAGATGAAGAGCTTCAGCCGCCTGGTAAGATCTCGCGTAATTTTGTGGCGGCAGATATTTTTATGAGGAGCTTTTTCATGGCAAATTTACACTCGAAGGTTTGCAATTGCCTGCCGAGGGGCGACCGCTATTACAAAAATATTTTTCTTAATTTTCCGACGTTCTCTCTGTGAATTCCGAATGGTAGTCACGCACTAACCATTCAATTACGTTCTAGATATTGTAGATGGTTAAACTTATTATTATTATTATTAAATTTATCCAGGAACGTCCCCTACATACTGAAAATATGTCCGCCATGTGAAGGTACCCCGCAAGATACAGCCACCAACTCACACGCCCTCTTAAACCCACTCACTTAACACCTCTTTCCCTCTGGACCCGAGGCGTCTAAAGGGCATTTTTCCTAGGCCTACCGTTAGATGAGCTAGACGATGACGATCGGTGACTACCCTGTACTGGCAGGGCTTGATGAGATACTACAGCAACAACAACAACAACACAGTTAATCCGAAACTCCAATAAATAATATAAGTACATCCTTTCTCTCTCTTCCCTTGGGAAAGGTCTAATAGTATTTGTCAAAGAACAGTTTGTGCACATACAACATTCGTTAAAAGGATGTGGAATAGTTTCAAGGTAGCTATGCAAATCTATCTACCGTGGGTATTTGGTGAATTATGTTAGCACTCTCTTTTGGACCTAATTTGATCATTGCGCGGACAGCTCATTGTAGCCTGCTCATCATTGTTAAGTCATAGTTTCTCTCAAAGGTTTAACACTAAATCAATGAAGCATAAGAAACAATTAACTCGATCAATCAGCATTGTATATCAAGCCCATGAGTTTCGGACGCAAATTCAACTTCTTTTCGATCATTTCTTTCTGCAATAATCGAGTGCGCCTGGCCATAAGCTCTTCCTATACGGTGGTTCCTATTGAACCTTTAGTTTACCTTAGGTGAAGTGTCAGTATGGTCTCCGAGTACTTAACACTGCACTATAGAGAATGTGACTGACCATTTAGAGCTGGCAGTTAGAAACTTTCCTCCTTGTGGTGAATAGAAGTAGTGCGTTCTTTGAGAAATTCAGACTAAGCTCATAGCTTTTCGATCATAGAAACTTATTGCACAGCGTCCCTCTGGCTACCTCTGGCTGCCTCTCTGATGAATATAAAAGCTATAGTTCTGAGAGGGTTGAATGAGTTTCCGGTTAAAAGTGATAGACGTAGTGCAAGGTCTTCTCTGGGTTCAAAAAAATCAACTTGTAAAGGCTTGGCCATTCGTGAAAGTCATTAGCACCCGTAAGAACGAACAAGAAACGACTGTCCCGTCTGGTTCAATGGCTGCCGCGTTTAAAGCGGTCATCCAAAGTAGAAGATAAGTGTATATGAAAGTGTTTACATGTATAGGTAAGCACATTATTAAAAACTTTCTAATACGCCCAATCGACTCTCCGCTGCCTTACAATAGTCTGGCATAGCTACGAAGCCATTGACATTTAGCCCCGTCAGCTTCGCTAGTCCATTTATTTGAAAATAATTTATATTACATACACACATACATACAAGAATATGCTTGCTCGTGTCTGTGTATTCTTAGCAACGATTCGAAAATGCAAATTATAACGAAAATCTAAGCAAAATATAAATTGCACAAAAATATTTAATATGCAACACTTTGTGTATGCTGGAAAAATTGTGTGTCCGATAGGCGAGTAGGCGCAACTAGATTGGTTGTTTACATGACCAGATATTTTTAAAGGGGGGTGTCGAAGGAGGTTGCACAGCTTTGCACTTGAATAAAAAAAAAAGACGTTGTCTGTAAAGTCGGTTTACTGACGATAGTTTAGCGTGATAACGTCATAAGAAAATACTAATTGAATGGTTGCATTTTTCAAAAGAAAATTTTAATTTTATTTGTTTGATAGATATTTTGTATGGATATAGAGAATGAGTTAACATTAACATAACATAATATATTGTATAATACTTTAACATAACATAACATAACATAACATAACATAACATAACATAACATAACATAACATAACATAACATAACATAACATAACATAACATAACATAACATAACATAACATAACATAACATAACATAACATAACATAACATAACATAACATAACATAACATAACATAGCATAACATAACATAACATAACATAACATAACATAACATAACATAACATAACATAACATAACATAACATAACATAACATAACATAACATAACATAACATAACATAACATAACATAACATAACATAACATAACATAACATAACATAACATAACATAACATAACATAACATAACATAACATAACATAACATAACATAACATAACATAACATAACATAACATGACATAACATAACATAACATAGCATAACATAACATAACATAACATAACATAACATATCATAACATATCATAACATAACATAACATGCTGTTCAAGCAAGGTAACGACGCATGAGCAAGATAACGACGCATTTTTTGGTGCGTGCAGCTGGCTACATAGAATTATAAGACGTTATCACGTCAAAAAATAATAATAACATTAAAACAACAGGTATTATTAACAAACTTGGTTTTATTTTAAATTCTTCAAGTAAATCAAATTAATAATAATCAATAAGAAGGCATATGCAAATACAAATAAGTGAATTTATATATGTACATATGCGCATATACATACACATATACGCTCACTTAAGTAGGAGAGAGCAAGATGTCGAACGTTGCCGTTCGTTGGCTTTGTCGTTCGTTCCGCACTTTCGCTTGCAGTTTATTCACGGTAACGGCAATGAGCAAGGTAACGACATATGAGCAAGGTAACGGCAATGAGCAAGGTAACACTAATGAGCAAGGTAACGACACATTTTTTCGTGCGTGCAGCCTGTTAAATCGAATCAAAAACTAATTGAGGTATTACGCTGAAATCTATTTCGGGTGTAGAGTATGGAATATGTCAGAAATGGAATTGCTCATACTCGTATGTCCCAGAGTCTTGGATCGCAAGAGCGAGGTGGGCAATTGCGCGAGCTTAGTCCCAACTTATCGTATCGAAACCACATACAACTGATATCAACTCCATTCATTTGCTGCCAAAAATCATTTTACATCATGGCACGCCACCGAACTCCATTAACCGGAACACCGTTTATTTTCATCGACGATGAAATACAGTCCAATATGAAATCCACCTAACTGAGTAAATTTTCGGTGGTTGCAATGTCGTCTCCCAAAGCTAAATTGCGATTTTTTGCTGTCCAATGCAGGAAGTTCATTCAACTTATTGACAGAATGAGCTATTGGTCAAAAATAAGCTCAAATGCTGAATATGATTTTTCGATAAGATTTCCGTCATGGTCTGAGCAGCCATTAGTGACAAAGGCTAAATGTCTATATGTTTCATATCCACAGAACGGAATAGTGTCAAGTAATAGAACTTTTAGACAAAGTACTCGTACTTTTTACTTTTTTTGGTGATAGTTTCGATGAAAAGTGGATTTTCCAGCGTGACAGCGCAGCCATTCATGCTGCTAAAGCAAGAAAGAGTTTTTGGCAGCGAAAAAAAAATGCACTTTTAGAGTGGCCTGCTTGCAGCTCTGACCTTAATCCAAACAGAAATCGGTTTTCAAAAATGGAAGGCAGTTTGATAGTACCAAAAGCCTTACAATTGCGATTAATGCCGAATGGTAAAAAATTATTCAAAATATTATGAAAAACTTAATCAACAAATCGATGCTTCGACGACTTCCACAAGTTATAATCAAAGAAGGATCCAACACAAATTACTAAGCTTGAAATTATAACAAAATCGTACGGTCACAGCAAAGATGCTCCTACAGGGACTCTCACTACTTCAATAAAGACTTTACGGTACGCTTTCCACCGAGGAAATCTAACCGCCAGTGTAAATGTAATAAATAAAATGAACTGTGGTGTGGGAGCTGGCCTCTATTCGGAACCGCTCAACTTATCCAAATCAATTCGGCTTCCTGACTATGCCAGAGTGTTCCAGACAGAACTTGAGCAATTAGGGAAGCTTGTAAATCACTAAAACACTAAGAGAAATTAGTGCAAGTGCAGCTATCTTTTCAGAAAGTCAAACAGATTTCAAGGCCTTAGATTCCAATCCCATTTCATCCAAACTAGTTTTACAATGTGGAGAGGAACTAGAACTGTTTGGTCACTGGCTTCAAATTACTCTGATATGGGTTTACCGTCATAGGGATATACATAGAGGGTGGCCGCCTTAGCCGAATGGGTTGGTGCGTGACTACCATTCGGATTTCAGAGAGAGAACGTTGGTTCGAATCTCGGTGAAAGACCAAAATGCAGGAAAAGTGTTTTCTAATAGCGGTCCCCCCTCGGCAAGCAATGGCAAGCCTCCGAGTGTATTTCTGCCATGAAAAAAGCCCCTCATAAAAATATCTGCCGTTCGGAGTCGGCCTGAACCTGTAGGTCCCTTCATTTGTGGAACAGCATCAAGACGCACACCACAAATAGGAGGAGGAACTCGGCCAAACACCCAAAAAAGGGTGTACGCGCCAATTATATATAATATATATATATTATATATACGAAGTATATTTAACTTATTGACAAAAATATTGGCCAGAAATGAACTCAAATGCTTAAAATTACTTTTCGATAAAATTCAAAATTTTCTTTAAACCTTGGTAGAGTTCAATTGGCGAAATTTCGCCACTTTAAATGTTGAAGCAGCTTCGCTTTTTGTTTGAGTTTGTGAGGGTGTAGGGCAAGATATCTGCAGAAAATTTGTCATAATATCGACTGAGAGATTCTCAATTCATGTGAGCGACGTGGAATACTTACTTACTTAACTTATTCTGAACTGGAGCGCTGAGATATTTTCGGTCCCATGTCGCACTGACATAAAAGTAATCAGTGGTGAATATGTTGTCTCGATTTTTTCCACTATAGCATGCACAGTCTAACAAAATGGTGCGGAAGCGCTAATTGGATTATTGGTGAATCACCAATATAACGCACAGTCTGTTTGATGTGGACGAGTATTACGATCTCCCTATTGGAAGGGTACTGCATCCGGTGCGCTTCACATGGGTCGAGCGCAGCGAATCAAATGGAAAAGCACAATCAAAACAGATTAAACCAATCATGAAACGCTCAGAGGACAAAGTGAGAATGCTTGCAGGCATTTTTAATCATCATTGCAGCATCCGACTGCGAAGTCATCTCAGGGGTTCGCAATATGGTCCAAAGACAGGCATCAGAAAAAAACTTGTGTCTCGAATGCGATGCTATAGTGAGAAGAAGAAGTAAGCATCACGGCACGGTGTGGCCGAAAGAAAGACACAATGGCCAACCCAGCCCTTCTCTCATCTTCATTATCGTGGGTTAATTGAAAAAACTGGGTTTGAGTGAGGTATAGCAAGGAGTAGAGGACGGATTTTAACGCCAAAGTGCTAAATCTTATCAGCAAGTATTTATAAGGTTGGCAAAAAAGTCTTGCGGTATTTCCGCAAGTTTGTCTTTGCAAGCGCGTAGTTCTAGTTGTATTCGTCGCATCGGTTCACGCTAGAGCTTTTTGGAAAGCTCTTTTCACGTGCTAACACGTGTTTGATTAATTGTTGTTTCCTTTTAGTCGTTCGTGAGTTATAGCGTCGCAAACATGGAGCAAAATAAAGAGAAAATACGGTGAAGCTGCCCAGACGGTGGCCAAGCCTGGATTGACGGCCAGGAAGGTTCTTCTGTGTGTTTGGTTGGATTGGCAGGGAATCATCCACTATGAGCTGCTACCCTATGGCCAAACGCTCAATTCGGACCTGTACTGCCAACAACTGGACCGCTTGAATGCAGCACTCATGCAGAAGAGGCCATCTTTGATTAACAGAGGCCGAATTGTCTTCCATCAGGACAAAGCCAGGCCACACACATCTTTGGTTACGCGCCAGAAGCTCCGGGAGCTCAGATGGGAGATTCTTTTGCATCCACCGTATAGTCCGGATCTCGCACCAAGTGATTACCACCAATTTCTGTCCATGGCGAACGAGCTTGGTAGTCGGAAGTTGTCCACAAGAGAGTCCTGTGAAAATTGGATCTCCGAGTTTTTTGACAATAGGGAAGCGAGCTTTTATAAGAGGGGCATTATGAAGTTGGCATCTCGTTGGGAACTCGTCATCGAACAAAACGGTGCATATTTGACTTAAATCGCATTATTATAACCAATTTTATGAACAATTGAAAATTCAATAAAAATACCGCAAGACTTTTTTGCCAACCTTATATATTAATAGCAGCTCGACACATTGCAAAGTTTTGACTATTTACTTATTTTTTAAATATTTGTCCAGCAGCCATTTAACCTAACCTATTTATTTTTTTTTTTTTAATTTTTTTAAATGTATATTTTATACTACAACTAATTGGTTTTATACCTTGTACGAAATTTTAAAAATTAAAATTTTCATGAAAATATCATTTTCTTCATAAAACGAATACATGACTTTTTTATATGGAGGAAATGGAAAAAATGTCAAAGTTGAAGGCGATTTTTGAATCAGTCATACTGGCATAACACGAGAATCATTTGAAAAGGCCGTGGAAAAACAAAAACTACTTAATTATTAGGGGATTTTTTTTTTTTATTTTTCGACATAGTCTATATAGGCTTATCCAACGCTGTTCTAGAATAATAGCATTTGGCCAAGTCTGAAAAATAGCCGTTCGATTCTACATTCACCTCTTCGTTTGAGTAAAATATTTTTACCGAAAGTAATTTCTTCAAATTGGGGAACAAATAGTAGTCCGCTGGATCTGCGGGAGTCAAGCCTTGAGTATAGGGGGATGTGATATGAGTTGGAACCCTATTTCCATTAATTTTGCGACCCCAACTGCTGAGGTTCCAGCTGGTGCGTTGTCGTGATGGAAAAGGACTTTTTTGAAAATCACTCGAATTCCTCGATCCAAACGAATGCCAAACACAAAGAAATAGATCGATCTGGCTTAAACTTGGTGTATGTTCTTCCAAGAGATGTTGCTGACTCAACATGATCTCGATATGCGCCAGTAATACCACCTCTCTGACTTTGCACGGACTTTTCAAACGACCTTCGTATTATACCAAAATGCGTTGGGCTACAAAACTACGTACCCAGTTTTTTTTTTAAATACTCTGACTAAAAGATATCTTATTTTTATTAGGAGGTTGAATTAGTTTTAAAGGTGACACACAGATGGCGCTATTTATCACTTTATCGCGTTGGCAATACTGAATATATATTCATGACAAAGCCTCATCTCTAGGCTTTGTTTATCAGTATCTGTCATTTCGCTGAAGTATAAACAACGCAGTGTTTTCGTGCTCCGAGTATGTCAACTTTCGTGCCGTCGAAACGCAATTTGCGGGAAGCTTTGCTTTTCTGCTTCAATTTGAAAAAAAAATACAGCCCAAGCCCGTGAATTGCTGCAGGAGGCCTACCCAGACCATATTCCGTCGATTTCAACATGTGAGTACTGGTTTCGACGATTCAAAAGTGGTGATTTTCACACCGAAGACAAGGAGCGTCTTGGCCAGCCCAAAAAGTTCGAGGACGCGGAATAGGGGGAATTGGTAAACGAGGACTCGTGCCAAACTCAAGAAGAGCTTGCTGAATCATTGGGCGTTGATAAATCAACCGTTTGCAAGCGTCTAAAAGCGATGGGAATGATCCAAAAGCAAGGACATTGGGTCCCGTACGAGTTGAAGCTGCGCGACGTCGAACGGCGATTTTTTACGTGCGAATTGCTGATAGAGCGACAAAATCGGAAGGGTTTTTTGCATCGGGTGGCGACTGGCGACGAAAAATGGATCCACTACGATAACCCAAAACGCATCAACGTCGACGGCCAAGCAGAATATTCACGGCAAGAAAATCATGCTCTGCATTTGGTGGGATCAGGTCGGCGTCGTATATTTTGAGCTGCTCCAACCGGGCGAAACAATCACGGGGGATCGTTACCGACTGCAATTGATGCGTTTAAGCCGGGCATTGAAAGAAAAACGGCCGGAAACGGTAAAAAGGCACGACAAGGTTATTTTGCAACATGACAACGCTCGGCCGCATGTTGCTCAACCTGTCAAAAAATACCTTGGAACGCTTGGCTGGGAAGTGTTACCCCACCCGCCGTATAGTCCAGACATAACTCCCTCCGATTATCATTTGTTCCGGCATATGAGTCTCGATTTGGCGGACCAGCGGTTCTCCTCGTACGAGGCTACCAAAATATGGGTTGAGTCATGGATAGCCAAGCAGCGGCCAGAATTTTGGAGAAACGGCATCCGGAAATTGCCCGAAAGATGGGCGAAAGTTGTAGCTAGCGATGGCCAATACTTCGAATAAAATATTTTGTACCGTTTTTTCACAATAAAGCCCCAAATCTTCGAAAAAAAACTTTAAAACTAATTCAACCTCCAAAAATTTACTGCATTTTTTTAAATTTACTTTTTATAAAGTTTCAAACTCTGGATTATATGGGTTGGTTGCCGCATTGCTATTATTGGAAACGTAAGTGTATGTATCTTTCTCCCTATGACAAGTTGCAACCATCTACTCGGGAGATTCATTACAATTATTTTAATAATTTCCAAACGCTGCTTGTCCGTGAACTTCACGCATGATAAAATTATAAACCTTGAATGACGTTTTGACATTGCCTGATCATAAAAACAAATTAAGGGTGAATTTGTATTTGAATAAAATAATTGGTGCGCCCCTATTGGAAAATCCATTGTGCTGCGCTTGCGATCGCTGGCAGTGGTCAACATTAGCCGCTGGTTTCGAGTACGGCTATCAGTGTGTTTAGCACGGTGAGAATTACAAGAGAGAGAGATAAATGCATGCATACGTATGTAAATATGTATGCATGTGCACACTCCATGGGCAATAGAAATACTAGAATACTAGAAATTTACAACTAAAAATATTATGGAATACACATTCGTGCGTTTAATGTATGCACAACTTCCTATATACAAGTCGTAAATGCTTAAACAAAAATGCTTAAAAATAAATTTGTGCTGATTATGTTAAGCTCCGTTATCAGTGTGATATATTTTCGTTGACCACGTTTGCTGGCCGATGGTGCCGGCGAATGTGTTGCGATCGCATATGATCGTCGTCGAGTAATGTGGCTTGAATGGAGAGACGCTTTACAACAATACATACATATGTACATACATATGCACATACAATGTGTGTGTAATTTTAAACATACATGTACATACATACATGAAATGGAAAGATTACGTGCGTTTTTAAAACAAAATTGAAAATGAAAAAAAAGAACAAAAAACAAAAACAAGTTAACTGAGTCGATTTGTCAGTGGTGTCTATTAAACGCTCAACAAGCAGCCGCTATTCATTATCATACCTCCATCATCCCTTTTTATGTGGGTATACGACGACGAAGCGTAGAAGATTCAGTGTTCATTTGCCAACCGTTGGCATCGGTTCTGGTTCTCGGTGGCGCTCTAATTCGTACCTTTTATTTTATTTAACTCTGTGGCTCATTACAAACTTGTGCTTTTGTTTGGCTACCTAACTGCCTACCACTTATCTGCCTACTACATTGTACCGCTGCGAGTCATAAAAATCCAAGAGTATCAAGTTTGAAGTGGTTTGAATTATTCCAACTTCCATCACATTTCTTGTAGAGTTTCTGCTTGAAACTAAGAAACGACGCGTTTTGCAGACTATACGCGTACTACAAAAAAAAAAGAAAGGAGAAAAAAAAATTAAAAAAAAAAACATTAAAAAACGTGTCATACAAATGAACTGTGAAACACGTGGGTTTCTGCGGGCGACTTACTAACTCTACAGAGCGCGATCGCTGCGATCACATTTTGCCAGACAACTCAAGTAAACGCATACACATAAATACGTACATACATACCCGCATAGGCTACATACAAATGTGCGCTGTTATGTATACTTTGTTGAGCAAATAACAGAATTAAGTACGCGAAGTGACGTTATTGATTTGTTAAAAAATTGCACATTAGCGACATTCATTTGTAGTTTGCTTCGTTGTTGACGCTTAACGCAATCAATTCCAATAAAATTACGCTCTTGTGCCAAAATTTATTAAGAAGTCACTTGAAAAGTTTTTAGAAACAAAAAAAAAAAAAAAAAAAAAAATACCAAATACCAAATATAAAACAAAAACAAAAAAGTGTCAAAATGTCTTCGAAAACAACGCTTGTTGGTGGTAAGCAATTGTTGGTTGTCGGCAGTGGTGGCCGTGAGCACGCGATTTGCTGGAAACTGTCGCAGAGTGAGCAGGTGGTCAAAATCTATGCACTACCTGGTAGCCATGGCATTGCGCAAGTGCCGAAGTGTTCTAATCTTGTTGGCGTAAATGCGAAAGATTTTAAGGTATGTGTTTTGTTTTTGTTTTTCGCCGTCGATTTGCCTGCTTTCAAAAGCAAATGTTTGGAAATTTACATTATTTAACTAAAACTAATTAAATATTAGCTTTTACAAACACAAAAATGCGCCGACTGTGTTAACGTTGACGTTCATTTGTGGTGGTCGGTCGTATCAGCAGTCGGGCTATTTGGTTTTCGCCGGCTTCAAACAGTTTTATTGGGTGAGAAAGCGTCAAACGCGAGTAGCGACATAGAATTCTGTAAATTAACGTTAATGGAGGAGTGTACAAATTTATTTACATACGAGGGGTGGATATTAAATAACGCGTCTGAAGCTGTAGATTATTTTATTTAAATTTTATGCATAAAGGGTCTTTCAAAAGACGCGCCCACATGTTTTTTGAAGTGAAACTTCTTAGGCGTCGATGGACGAGCGAGAATGGAGAGTAAAATTTCAAGGCCATGCAACGTTTTGGGCATTTTCGTTCCGCGAGAGAGAAAAAAGATATAACGTATAAGGAGATGAGGAGAGAGATTGGAGCGCGATAACCGCTTACGCGCGATAATCGCTTACGCGATTTTGGCCGAGTTTAACAAAGGGCGCTAGTTGTTTCAAAGGGCGCTCGTGCTAACCGGCGCCAGTTGGACACACCAAGTGAAGTCAAGTCCTTCTCGTTATTTAATAGCCATACCTCGCATAAGCCCACAAATACAAAAGATAATTCTGAAATGTGAATAGATGTGTTTGATTAGGTTGAATTAATATAATTATTAGGTGCGAATGGAACTGGCGAATGGAACCGGCCTTAGCAGGTCATCGTCCTGAGTAATCATTGAATGCGTAAAATCAGAGCTCTTACTTTTGGGTATTATTTTAGTACAAATGATCTCACCTCAGCGCTGATAAAATATGGCGCAATGGTTGGCTACTCAAACTGCCAGTATCAACTGCGGTCTCCCACGGCCCAATGAAATGGGTAACGAGCTAATTTAAGTACTTCAGTTATTAAAGCATTCCTCATCTGATTTGGGTATTTTCTAGCTACCGACCTCTGGAAAAATCGTAGCGACTGACAGGCAGCCGAGTGGGTTTGAGTGTAGTAACCATTCAGTGAATCTGGCAGACAGTTATAAACCTCTGAGCGAATTTCTACCACTCAAAGTTTTTATGTGGAAATCATCTGCCGTTCGGAATCAACTTGTGGAAATTGTGGATTCCAACGGTTGTAGGGCAAATTAAGTCTCACAGCCAGGGCCGTAGAGAGCATATCCGGGCCCCGGGGGAAAATTGCAAATGCGGGCCCTTTCCAATTATGTCTAATTCATATAAATACATATAATCTCGAGTCCGGGCCCCTCTAAGAACTCCGGGCCCGGGATAAAAAGTCCCCAATACATGAAAAGTCTTGTAAAGAAGTCGGTGATATTGCGGGGATCTTTATTACATATGTATATTAGATTTTGCATTTCAAGCCTTTTGTTAAGCTGGTTGAAAGTGAATGGCTAAAGCAGAGCTGTGTGTGAATTGATTATCCTTCAGTTGCGTACTTATTTATCGAGCCTAGTGAGGTGCAGATATGGTTTGAAGACAAACATAAAATCGGCTGTGCATGTCATAAGCCTGCTGAGAATTGAATTATATATTTTAAGTGTCGCAATAAAGATTAAAGATTATGTTAGCATGAGTACTCTTTACCAGATTTCGCCAATGTCGTCACGACGCACAGTGGTCCGACCAGAAGGCGTTGGCGGACCAAATTCAAAAACTCATTTAATTAAGCTGAAAATATATATTTAGCGGTTTTAAGGATCAGTGATGACGAATCTGCCCTTAGTTTTAGCAAATTTTAAATTCATTGAATACTATAAATACATTTTTACTTCCGTAATTAGCTGGTGTACCGTTCCGTAATTAACGGAGTACCACGTGGAGGTTTACGGTAAGGTTATTCTCTCCTCATTTTTTTTTTTTGTTTTTAGATTTTTTTTATTTTTTAATTATTTTTTTTAATTTTTAAATTTTTTTTTATTTTTAATTTTTTTTAATTTTTAATTTAAAAATTTTTTTTTTGTTTTATTGGGAGGTTGAATTAGTTTTAAAGGTTTTTTTCGAAGATTTGGGGCTTTTTTGTGAAAAAACGGTACAAAATATTTTATTCGAAGTATTGGCCATCGCTAGCTACAACTTTCGCCCATCTTTCGGGCAATTTCCGGATGCCGTTTTTCCAAAATTCTGGCCGCTGCTTGGCTATCCATGACTCAACCCATATTTTGGTAGCCTCGTACGAGGAGAACCGCTGGTCCGCCAAATCGAGACTCATATGCCGGAGCAAATGATAATCGGAGGGAGCTATGTCTGGACTATACGGCGGGTGGGGTAACACTTCCCAGCCAAGCGTTCCAAGGTATTTTTTGACAGGTTGAGCAACATGCGGCCGAGCGTTGTCATGTTGCAAAATAACCTTGTCGTGCCTTTTTACCGTTTCCGGCCGTTTTTCTTTCAATGCCCGGCTTAAACGCATCAATTGCAGTCGGTAACGATCCCCCGTGATTGTTTCGCCCGGTTGGAGCAGCTCAAAATATACGACGCCGACCTGATCCCACCAAATGCAGAGCATGATTTTTTTGCCGTGAATATTCTGCTTGGCCGTCGACGTTGATGCGTGGCCGGGCAAACCCCATGATTTTTTGCGTTTTGGGTTATCGTAGTGGATCCATTTTTCGTCGCCAGTCACCACCCGATGCAAAAAACCCTTCCGATTTTGTCGCTCGATCAGCAATTCGCACGTAAAAAATCGCCGTTCGACGTCGCGCAGCTTCAACTCGTACGGGACCCAATGTCCTTGCTTTTGGATCATTCCCATCGCTTTTAGACGCTTGCAAACGGTTGATTTATCAACGCCCAATGATTCAGCAAGCTCTTCTTGGGTTTGGCACGAGTTCTCGTTTACCAATTCCCCCAATTCCGCGTCCTCCTTGTCTTCGGTGTGAAAATCACCACTTTTGAATCGCCGAAACCAGTACTCACATGTTGAAATCGACGGAGTATGGTCTGGGTAGGCCTCCTGCAGCAATTCACGGGCTTGGGCTGTATTTTTTTTTTCAAATTGAAGCAGAAAAGCAAAGCTTCCCGCAAATTGCGTTTCGACGGCACGAAAGTTGACATACTCGGAGCACGAAAACACTGCGTTGTTTATACTTCAGCGAAATGACAGATACTGATAAACAAAGCCTAGAGATGAGGCTTTGTCATGAATATATATTCAGTATTGCCAACGCGATAAAGTGATAAATAGCGCCATCTGTGTGTCACCTTTAAAACTAATTCAACCTCCCAATAGTTTTTAAATTGTTTTTGGATATTTAGTTGTTTTTCATTTTTAATTTTTTTTTATGATTTAGAATCCTCGGTTTCTGATGAGCTGTTTTCTGAGGCTGGATCATTTTTCAAATTTAAAAGCGCACGAACCTTTTTTGAAAATGGTTTTGGCTTGTTTTTCGGAACCTTAGTTTTTGATATTATAACTACATCTGATGAACAAAGCAAAGCATTTACTAAATCTTGATTTTATTATTACAAGCAATTCTCAGATGTTCGTTAAAATTCTAATCGGCTTATGCCCGTTCCTCCAGTGACAGATAAAAATGTTATATTATTATATATAATTTTATTGTATATAGTTTTATATATACATACATATATCATATTAATATTGTAATAATATTAAAAAAAAAAATTGTTTTTTTATTAAAATTGTTTTTTTTTTAGTTGCCTCTTAATGCTGATGGGGTCTGTGATGTCTTTTTCTGTCTTTTACACAAAATTGCATAAGCCATATGTAACGTTTTGCCTGTGGGTAAATGCACAAAAGTTACATTATTTTTAATTTGCGCAACAGGTTTCAGTTTGAGATCATAGCTGAAATATGTGGCTACATCACTCATGTTGATTTCAAGTGGACCGGTGTGGACCACTCGAAAAAATGATCTTTAAAAAAAAAAATTTCGAAAAATTTTGAAATTTCAAAAAAAAAAATTGGATTTTGTACCACAACTTAAGAGAATTATTACTGTTTCCGTTAATATATTCAATTATCTTTTTTTTTTTTCAATATTTGGTTAACAATCAAATGGTAATATTTATTTGCAGACATGAAAATGAAACTCTGGTATGAAGTACGATTTGCATACAATTTCATTTTTAAAGTAAAAAAACTACAATGAAAAATTTTTTAAATTAAGTAATATTTTCAGGAAATCTGCCTTGAATATTTAAGAAAACATCTGCATTATCAAATTTTTATTTCAAAAATGTTGAAAAATTGAATTTTGTCCGGCCGCCGGACCACTGTGCGATGCTTTGAAATATACGATCTGTTTACACTAAGCAGCAGGAATTTACATCCTGAACTGCCACCATGTGTTTTTTGTTTTTTTTTTGTTTTGTGTAGTTCGATTCCCAAAGCACGAAAATCAATAAAAAAGTCAGAAGTTCACCGAACTTCCGTCTGTTATACTTAAACCATTGATGCGAGAAAAAGACTTGGAAGCATAAAGTGAAGGCTTTTATTATTACGTTTGATTGACAAATTAGTCATCATAATCAAGTAAGTGTGGCTTAAGATTTAAGCACATGCATATTAGATATTCAGCTGTCTACATAGAACTCATAAAATGAAAAAAAAAAATTCTAAAGAAGAAATATTAATTTTTTTATATATTTTTTGTATTGATTTTCGTATGTTAGAGATCAAACTACATTAGAAAAAAGGATGGCTGTTTATATTTGATTTTGTAGCCTAGTGTTATTGTGCGCAAATTAATTTCAAATTATAATTAAGGTAATTCGGCCGCTTTAGCCGAATGGGTTGGCGCGTGGCTACCATTAAGAAATACGTAGGTTCGAATCTCCGTGAAACACCAAAATGAAGAAAAACATTTTTCTAATAGCGGTCGCCCCTCGGCAGACAATGGCAAACCTCCGAGTGTATCTCTGCCATGAAAAAGCTCGGTTTAAAACTGTCGGTTTAAAACTGTAGGTCCCTCTATTTGTGGAACAACATCAAGACGCACACCACAAATAGGTGAAGGAGCTCGGTGTTTATAAAGGGTGTAAGCGCCAAATATACATAGGTATATATATTGAGGAAAAAGTAATCCATTGTTTTTTTCGTTGTTAATGTGACATTTCACACTGAAAAAATATGTTGCTGTTTTCTGCTTGTGAGTTACAGGGTGCTAGCATTGGAAGTCAACAAAGCTAAAATTCGTAACATTTTACAGTTTTTTTTATAAAGGCGAAAATGCAAGCCAGGTCGCTGAAATTGTGAATGGTGTTAATGGTGCCGATACTATAACGGTTAATTACGTACAATTTTGGTTTCGTCGATTCCGTGCAGCCATTTTTGATGTTTAAGAAAAGTTATCGACATAACTTCGAAAATGTCGATAAAATCACAGAAATAATCGAAATTGATCGCCATGTTAGTAGTCGTAGAGCTAAAGATCGACCATAAAATAGTTTTAAGCCATTTGCGTAAAAATTGTATGCAAAAATAATGGACTTTTTCCTCAAACTATTATATACAGGGTTGCCCATATTCGACGGACTGATGACTCTTTGGGCCCATTCCAATCGACGAGGCTTGTCCGCAGGCAACAATCTTTGCGTCAATTGAATCTTATACGGGAATAAATGCAAATCAATGCGAATAATTCGTTGTAAAGTGGTCCGAGCAATGACCAACTGCTGAGAACGGCGATTGTGGGATGTTCTTGGCGACGTCTCAACACTGGCCCGTACAAGAGCAATATTCTCATCCGATCGCCTTGATTTGGCCTCTTTGGATTAGAAAGAGCATCACCAGTCGAAAACCTTTCAACCAAACGTTTAATGGTGTTCTTAGAAGGCGCACTTTTACATTATTTATTCATTTTTTATACGCACGTTGAGTTTTCACAATTGACTTCTTTTGTTGAATGTAAATTTCAACAATTTGGGAGCGCTCGCGTGGCGTGTACTGTTCCATGGTAAAAATCTGCTGACGTCTCTGCCAAAAGGTACAGGGTTGCCACATGGGTCCGTCGAATATTGGCAACCCTGTTATTTAAATTTGTATACCGAGTTTTCCAGGCAGTTGCTACCTTCCGAGTCATCGTTTCAAATATTTATACATACATTTTCCTTGCCCAGTGTCACACCCACAAACTTAATTTAAATAACTCAAATTTATAAATGCACCTCTAAAACCATCGCATTTGATAACCGTGCGTTTGATAACATTCAAAGAAATCCAATGTGGCCGGCTCTCGAAGAGAGTGGTGTACCGATCAAAATTATCGAGTTAATAAACGATCTTTATAAGGGTTCAAAGCACTGTGTGCGTTATAACATAAATGCAAGTTAAGTGAAAAATTCGCAATACCAAATGGAGTGTGACAGAGCTGTGTGCTAACGCCATTACTTTTCATCACAGTTCTAGATAAATTTTTACGCAAGACACACAGAGAGTGTCCGGAGTGAGTTCAATGGGGGCCCCATGAAAAGCTATGTGAATTGGGCTAAGCTTCACCACGCATACGTTGCAGGCCACAAAACGAAAACTTCAAACTTTGGTAAAAATAGCAGATAAAATTGGACTTAAGCCTTTCGCTCCGACTTTTGCAAGGGATTTGCTCAAACTTTATTTTTGATTTTTTGGATACCCATTGGTACTTTATGTGCGTAAAAACTAGATGAAGCTTGTAACTTATGTAGATAACGGTATTTTGAGGTGGGACATATGTGTCCCAACAGTATTTAAAAATGGGATATATTTGTCCCAACAGGGTACAAACTTCACCTAGAAAGTAGAAACATTTTTTTGGTAATAACATATGATTTGCACTTTTATTTATTTTATGAACGTGATGAAGCGAAACATTGTATACAGAATGGCAAATTACAAGCCCGGCAAATAATTTTAGTTTTTTCGCGACTTTTCGACATGCTACGCACCGACGTCTTTTAGACTGCTCTATGGGTAAATGATCTCCCACATTTGTCATTGATTTGTACCTATTCGATGATCTTCCAGACCGACGGGATCGTTTATATGTGGTAGATTCCTTTCCTTTTTCAATTAGCGACTCAGCAATCTCGACCAGCACTGGTAAGAAGGCAGGCTTCTTCCTATTCAGCTCCGAACATATAACCCAAGTGTTTACAGCAGCCATCATCATGCCACGATAAAATACTTTTTTCCACTATTTATTTGATTTTCTGTTTATATCATACAATCCCGACATTTGATCTGCCAAGTCCACACCGCCCATTATTGCGCGGTACGTCTTTACGATGTCAGGGCATGGAAACTCTGCCCCATGGTTATACGACATGACAAACATGCATCCAAGTACTCGTAATATATCAATTTCACCGGAGTCCGTCTGAAGAAGTTTTTTTTGTTTCGCTCCGTTATGGGTATTTTCCTGAGCCTTTCATTAGTATATTGGGCAATGTACAAAGACATGCTTCTTGGAAACAATTTGTGAAAAATTTCGTAGGGTGTTGAGTGGCGCCCAATATTTACTGCAATTTTGCATTCGCGGTGGTTACTAACCTTTCTTGAAACAAATGACTCATTCGGTGTGCTCCAAATAACCGTGCCTGAGTCTTCCTCACCTCGTGCAGGTTGATCGTCTATGCCACCATTCTCATCACTCAATCCGGTCTCCTCTGAATCGCTGGAAGAATTGTCATTGCCAGTGGTCTTATCTAACTCAGGACTATAAATATCATCACTTTCGTCGCTAAAATCAGTTCCTGGTTCCATGGATTCATCATTATCTTCTTGAAGTAATGCACTAATTTGATCGCGATTTAATTTCGACATTTTTGGTGTCTACGAGGTTGCAAAAATAAAAAAATTAGCTGTGTGATAAATTATGTACAACGTACTGCTGGGACATATATGTCCCTATATAAAGCCCTGCTGGGACACATGCATCCCAAAATTAATTTTCGCTGAATATTTTTCACAAAACTCTTATTAAAATATATATTTGTACTTACCAGTAAAAGGGCAATATTTTTCTTTAGAAAAATCAACACTTCTTATAAAAATACGTATAATTTCACCAAAATTACGCGTAAATTTGATGCAATATTAGCGACTGCTCACAAGCAATTGATCAAAACTAAGCACGATTTAAACAGTGTGGAATGCGGATAACGGTAAATTGTATTGTGTAAAAGTATTGTTCGCAGCTACTGATTGAGACATTTTGGTTGAGTTTCCTATGAAAATTGCAAGATTCAGGGTGAAGTGGGATATCATTGTCCCAGCAGTAGCGAAAGGGTTAAGGTTAAATTCAACAAAACTAAAATAATGCGCTTTAACAAAGCAAACGTTAAGCCTCTTACTGTTAACATTAATAACGGCGAGGTACTCCCCGATGACGTGGAGACATTTTGTTACCTAGGAAGTGTCGTATCCAAAGACGGAGGAGCAGAAGCAGACGCAGGCTCGCGCATAAACAAAGCTCGCAACGCCTACCACAAGCAGCGAACCATGTGGAAATCGTCTAACATCAATTAAAAAACTAAAATAGTGATCTTCAACACAAGTATCAAACCTGTGTTGTGTGGTGGGTTACGCAGGCCATAGCAAGCAAAATACAAACATTTATCAATAAAAACCTGCGCATTATATGCGCTCGATTGCTGCGCACATAAAACGCCAAAAATGAAATAGGGTTATGCTAAAAATAGTGAAGCCCGTAAACGCAATTCCGACCCAGCTGTTTCAATCAAACTAATGAGAACCCCATGTAAACGAAAAGTTCCTTCCTTCCGTATCGTAGTACCGTAGATTTTATTTCACGATTATTAAAAAAATTCCGTAATTTCGACCCAGCTGATTGCTCTCTCACCACACAGTGTTGCCAAGCAGTACATTTCGAAATCATTTACAAAATAAACTTAGAAAAATGATAATTTTGGTTAAAATAGCTTAAAAATACTGTTGAATATTGTTAATTATAGATAAATGAACTATTTGCATTTGTTAGTTTTTGGCTTTGGTTTATTAAACAATGAAAAATTGTAACTGATAACGCGGATGTGTGAAAAAGTGTGTAAGCAAAAATAGCAATGGCAACATTGTGTAGATAAAACCAAACATATACACACACAAATCGATGTATTGTGTAAATATCCCAGCAAGAAGAGTGGCGGTCACGTTACCGATCACGTAACCGCCACGCGTGGCCGTTAAACGGTCACTAACCACACCTCTTTACAATCATGTTGTTAAAAGCGTTGGGAAAATCGTGCCAAAAACTTTGTGTCCGTGTGATTTTCTATCCCTTTCATACATATGGATTCGTTTGCCAATGCCAGTTTCATATAAACGTAGCGACGAACAAAATAACTTTTAGGCCAGCGGCGACAGCACAGCGCGATAGCCCAGCGGCTAGCAATGTGGGCTTCCGATCCGAAATCCTTGGTTCGAATCACAAAAAAAATTTTTTTTTTATACATTTATTTCATTTTGTTTTATGATATGTTTATGAGGAGATTTTTTCATGCCAGAAATACACTCGGTATTTTGCCATTGCCTGCTAATGGGCGACCGCTATTAGAAAAATGTTTTTATTAATTTTGCTTTCACCGAGATTCGAACTGACGTTTTCTCTGTGAATTCTGAATAGTAATCACGCACCAACCCATTCGGCTACGGCGTTTGTTTACTTTGACTGATGCAAAAATCAGGAAAACTATATGAATAAAGCTTGCTTACTGCTTACACATTTGCCAAAGGTTGACATTTTGATGGCCTACTTTGATATCAAAAAGAGAGAAAAGATATCTTTTTGACTTATTGCTTTGACAGCCACTTGCCGTTTTTTTTTTGTTTTTTTTTTCTATTGATGCAAAAATGAGGAAAAATATATGAATGAAGTTTGCGTACTGCTTACACATTTTCCAAAGGTGACGGAGAATAAAAATAAGTCGATTTTCAAACAAATACGAGTGCATATGTGTTAGTAACATACAAAAAAGTGTAATTGTGTTAGAGTTTCGGTCACGCAGGTTTTGCTGGGATGTAATTAAAAGAACGCAGTAGTTCTCGGGGGTGAGTTTTTGTGCATGGTAAGGGCATGCGGTAAGGAATTCCGTGCGGTCTTCACTGTTTTCAGCATTAGCCATACCTTAAGGAAAGCAGAAAACGACATTACTCGAATGCCCTTTTAATGGAATCCACAAGGTACTCGAAAGACAGGCAGACCTATCGTAACTTGGATCCGGTCAGGGCATACGAAAAGTAGAGGAAAGCAGGAGAGAATTAGTTGTCGCCCTATGACCCAATAGAAGTTTACCTAATAGTATATACAATCAGGCTGAAATGCTAGCCATTAATGAGGTAGCTGTCTGGTTAGGCAGAGAAATCTATATTTACTCCGATAGCCAAGCGGCGATTAAATCTATTGTTGGGGTTGTCACCAATTCCATCATTGCTCGCAAAAGCCAGGCGTCTCTTAACGTCTTAAGGTTGTAGATATACTCCTCTCAAACTACAAACTACGTAGTACAAATACGAGGGGTGCATTTTATATTTCGGGATTTGGCAACCCTGGTGTTGCAATCTGGCAACTGACAGCTGTATCGGAAAGTTTGACATTTTTTGGCTTTTACGTACTCAGAACGTTTTGAAATACCAGCGCTATTTGTGTTGTTTACAGTAACTTAAAAGATTCATCTCGGTCCAAAAATGGAATTAAATCGTGAACATTTTCGTGCGATTATTTTTTATAACTTTCGACGTGGATTAACTCAGCAACATTGCATGGATGAACTTAATTCATTTTTTGGCGATGAAGCTCCATCAAGGGCCAGTGTTTATCGATGGTATGGTGTATTAAATCGTGGTCGTAGTTCACTCCAAGACGATTTTCGTGAAGGTCGTGCAAAATCAGTTGTTGTTCCGAAAACCATTGATGCATGGCGCGAACTGATATTGCAAGATCGTCATGTGACCTATCGTGAGATTGAGACAATCTTAGGCATTAGTGGGACCAGCATACATTCAATATTGCATAAACATTTGACTGTCAAAAAAATTTGTTCGCGTTGGATCCCACACAATTTGTCAATCGCTCAAAAAAAGGCTCGTGTCGATTGGTCGAAGGAAATGCTCAAAAAATACGATCGCGGGGCTTCGAAACACTTCTATGACATCGTGACAGGTGATAAATCATGGATTTACGCGTATGAGCCCGAAAGTAAACAACAGTCGACTGTATGGGTGTTTCAAGATGAGCCAAATCCAACAAAAGTTGTTCGCGCACGAAGCACTTCCAAGCAAATGGTCGCCTGTTTTTGCGGAAAAACTGGACATGTCGCAACCGTACCACTAGAACAGCGCAGAACAGTAAATTTTGAGTGGTACATAACCATTTGTTTGCCAGTTGTCTTCCAAGAAATTAGGAAAACCAATCGCCAAAGACGGATCACTCTTCACCAGGACAATGCGAGCTCTCACACATCGGCTCAAACAACTGCATTTTTGAGCACCCAAAACATCGAATTAATGGGTCATCCGCCGTATAGTCCTGACTTGGCACCGAATGACTTCTTTTTAGTCCCGTACGTAAAAAACAAACTGAGAGGTCAACGTTTTTCGACACCTGAAGAAGCGGTTGCGGCATTCAAAATGCATGTTTTGGAGGTACCTCATTCAGAGTGGCAAAAGTGCTTCCACAATTGGTTTAAACGCATGCAAAAGTGTATAGATCTTCATGGAGAATATTTTGAAAAACAATAAAGTGATTTTCGATGATTAAAATTTGTTTTTGTTCTCTAATCCCGACATATAAAAGGCACCCCTCGTAGCACTGTTACTGCAGTCTATACGAGATGAGTTGATAGTCTGACATGTAATGCTACAAGAAGAATTTGGTTAAAAATGGACGCTGGTCGCTCAAGGGCGCACCTTAAACGGTCAAGGAAAAACATTTATTTATTAGTAACCCACATGACGCTAACCACTTCTTCATATGCCCCCTTAAACCCATTCATCTAACACTCCTCTCTTGTTGGTCGCACCCTATAAAAACATCCTGCTTTCTGGGTCTACCGTTAGACGAGATAGAGGGCGACGACTGATGACTTCAAAATATTGAGCGTGGTTTTGTAAGCCTCTACAACCACAATAGCAACAGATGCCCTGGAAAGTTTCATTTATCCTGTTTTGCCCATACCTGAAGTTGATATGAAATATGACTCTAAAAAATCTTTAAAAAACGAATTGCGTGAAGACATCAAGAACAAACATCCCTTCATACCCTTGTAGGTTTTTAAAACAAATTAAGCTTTTATTTCATAACGGTGATGTACATACATACATATATATTTAACTATGAATCAGTGCGTTGATGTGTCTCTTAGTTAAAGTACTTGAAAATAGTTACTTTCGTTCTATACAGGCAATGCATTTGAGCCTTAAGTGTCAAAGAGAGATCCATTTTATGGTACTTTTAAAATAGCCTCTTCATAAACGACGTCTTAAATCATTGAACCTACGCGTATTTCCACGTTGGCTCCGACTCTTCGTCAGCCTACTTGCTCTGCCGCTGCTGCTTGTCTTGTAGTTGAAGTTTCGCGCATTTGCCGGTGTATGTAGTGGTGGCGCGATCTCAACAGACAGCTGCGGCTGCGCTACGCCACGTTTTACCACCTTGAAGGGGTGTGTGCGTATATACTCGAGTGCACGGAAAACGTAATCGGGTGTCTTTGGTATGTGATCACCCACCGGATGATAGCCGGTTTCATCAGCGGTGTATGATAATTTGATTGGTACACCTTCGGGTGAAACATAGCTGGAGATGCCTTGTACGGACACGCCACCAGTGCCGCGCTCCATGCCGCTAATGCCATTGCCAGTCTCATACTGATAATGATAGCTGCCGTCCTTTCTCATTTGTTGATCATTTTGCAAAATCGGCACTTTTCGTTCAGCATAACTGCCGCTGATGCTATTCGGACGTTTGAAGTCGTTGCGCTTCTGCAAGAAATTCGCGTCACTGGCTAACACTTTCGTTGGTTGTTTGTGTTTTGCTATTCCTGTTGGCGCACGATATTTCCCGCCGTAGTATTTATCGTTGCGTGCGTGCGTGAGCACACTCAAAGTGGCGATAATGAAAAAACACTAAGAATTAGAATTGAATAATTAAAATGGTTTGTATTTGTAAGGCACTTTGTAAAATTATTTGGTGTTTTTTTTAAATAAATTTGGCTTTTTTTCTTACAAGGAGCCTCATTTTTGAGTATATCCGTATATTGCGCAAACTTCCAATGCAAAACTACAACTGCTGCGCTTAACCTGTCTACCAACGTTTTTATACCGATCATTATGGAATGGCAATCAGATCTAAAACCATGTCAGACCAAAAGTAGTTGGTGTCTTCTTTGGAACATTAATGGCTATTGTAAATTAAATTAAAACATTCTCTTAGCTGGCTAGTTGATAGACGAGTTGTACTATTAGAAAAATCAACTGCGTGGGTTCAACGACGCAGCTCAGACAAAGCAAAACGTATCAAAGCTGTATCAACTCTACGTATGTGTGTATGCATGTGGAGTAAGGGGTCAAAACACAGCGGATGCCTGGAAAATTACTGTTTGGTTTTAGAGCGAAATAAAATAAAAATTTGCACATAATGCAACCGTAAAATATTTTTTTTTTGGTGTTATAACTCAACAGCATTAACAACTAAGCACTTCAGCGGAGTAAAAAAGTATGCATCAACTTGACCGATAGCTCGGCGGTATGCTAGTGGCATACATGTGTGTGTATGTGTGTGCAAAGCGTATGCGCTAAAACAATGCACAACAACAAGAGTAATTTTGTTTGGCTGATTTATGCCTGATAAGTAGTTTTGCACTGGTTTGACTAACTTCGTACATGAAAAATGCCTATTTCGGAAGTTGTCAAGTTGGCAGTTATGGTTTTTTGTTCGCCGTGGCGTTGATACCTTAATTCGCATGCTTCACCAGTAGTTCCTATTTTGTAATATATTGACTAAGTCAATGTCAGCTAACGTCAGTGTTTTACTTTTCCTGTATACATAACGGGTGTTTTTTAAGAGCTTGAGAACTTAAAATGATAATAAAAAATAAAAAAAATAATAATTGGCACGCACACTTCTGTTCGGTGTTTGGCCGAGCTTTTCCTACTACTTGTGGTCTACGTCTTGTTGTTGTTAATTTATTTATTTATTAAGCCTATGCATATAATATATTCTTATAGGCTAAGTGGACGTATTTCAAGGTTAAAAGGCATTAAAAAAAAGTACAATTAAACTAACTATAATAAATATTAAAAAATTTAATAGGTGATTTTTTGAAAATGAAAAATCTATCTTAAGGGGTTATATACAGTTAGAAGGCGAAAAAAGTGAGTTATTCAGAATTTTTTCGGAGAAAACTTTTAAATTTATTGACCTAAAAATTTGTACTCATATTATGTTATCTTTTAACTGTATTTTAAGACTTAGTATTAGTAAAAAGATTTATTTGGAAAGGAGCTACAGCTGATGTCCTGGAGCTCCTCTCAGCGGTGTCCACTATATCTCTAAAGTGGATCTTCTGAAATTAAAAAAACCAAACAGATTTCGTTAAAGCAATGATAAATCTAGTAATCAATCGAATGAATAAGCAAAATAGATGTTTTTTACAAAATGGCGGTTTTTAAAAAAAAAATCGATTTTGACCAAAAATTTCGGCCTTAAATTGCTTATAAAAAAAAAATATTTATCGGTGAGAAAAAATCTTCTTTTAAGAAGCTCGTGTTAAAATTTAAAACTAATCGGTTTAGCCGTTTTCGACTAATGTTGGTCACCGACTTTGAAAGCACCATTTTGAAAAGTACTTCAAAGTTTGAAAAGTACTTTACAAGCACTCTGAAACGCCTTTACAAATTTGGGTGTAACTTCGAAAATATTCTCCGGAACGATATTAAATTTTCTGTGTGTATTCTTAAATATATGTATGTTAAAAAAAAAAATATATAAAAAATAATCGATTTTTTGAAAATTCGAACTGTATATACCCCTTAAAAAATTTAACGATTTTATTAAACTCAATTAAGGCTAATAGGATAATTTCGAACATAAAGAGATTTTGAGAGACCAACTCACAGAAAAACTCCGAACTATGAAGAACTCTAGCTGGAATATAAAAGAAAATCGTCTCAAAAAGCACCGACCAGTCAACAGCACCCCAGACCAAATAAGAAATGAGCGACAAAGATATGATTAATCTGCTGTTCTGCAAAGATTTTAAGTTGATCAACCAGCATCCCGTTCAATATATAGGGATAGGATCCGAAAAGCGTAAATTACGCAACGCGAAATGTAAGAATACTTTCTGGATTCGTTCAATTCCAGCAGCATGGCACGTAAAATACGGAGACCAAATGAAGAATGCATACTCATATATATATTATATGTATGTATAATATATACATATATATGTTTTCCTTTAACTCCTTGTGTAGCATCGGGCGTCAAATGCTGTATACAAAAGCTTCAGTGTAAAAGGGTCAGAGAATTTGGTCCACAAATGGAGGGACCTACAGTTTTGAGCCGACTCCGAATACTTCGATATCAGGCTCATTTGGGTTTTCGGTCACAGCGGCATAGAGGGAAACTGCTAGGCTGGTGAGATGGCAAGACAGTGGACTCTGGAGACGGTTTCTTCGCAAAATAAGAAGATCGGGGTTCCCTTGACAACCTATGGCTTGCTTCTGGAAAGATGGGCCTCGCGTCAACTCAGCGAGCGCTGGGTTAGTGCACAAACATGCAAAGTCGCGAGATATTTCTGGCCACGGGTAGATTGGAGGCGCTCGAGGGAACTTCTAAGGCTAACAAAGCCGCAGCTCTCGAGTTTGATGGGTATCCTTACCGGATATTGTCAGTTTTGTCTCCATGCGGTGAGACATGGGATTGCTTCAAGTCCGTTCAGCAGAAACTGTCTTGAGAACGAGGTCGAATCATCTAAACACCTTCTCCTCAGCTACCCTGCTCTCATCTGGCAAAGATTTAGGGCTCTCACTTTTTCGCTACGCCTGCGGATATAGCGGGTTTAAATATCGTACATCTGGTGAAGTTTATCAGTAGCTTCATGCGGCTAATTAAGAACGTAAATCACCCACCGTCGGCGTCGTCGTAATCCAAAGGCTCCTTCTTCCTTCCCTTCTCCTTTCTCCTTTCCCCTGTATGACATCACAATGAACGAATTTTGAATATCTGTCCAAGTGGGCCTCAAGCAAGGGCAGCCATTTGACCTAACCTAATCTATGGCAAGTCGCGTCTTTGTGTTGGAAGCAAGTGGGAAGTCTCATCGTTGCTCAGCTGTTTAAATTTTGGAAACAAAAATTCAATCAGCATAGCTCGCAAGCGCTCGCCATTCACCGTAACAGCAGCTCCTTCCTCATTTCGAAAGAAATAACAACCGATGATGCCGCCAGTGTTCTATGAACTTCGCGCCCAGATCTACTTTTTTTTTTCAAAATAAATTTCCACAATTTGGAACCGTACTTCTGGCGTTAAACGATTCACGATGACTTGCCAAACTTTACTGCAAAGAAATACCAACACAGTTTGCAATTCTTAGCTATCAAACCATAGTGATCGGTATCGTAGTTCTCATGCAGCTAAAAAACACCCGATACATACATAATTGATCTTGTTCTAATTTTGTACATATTTTTATTTCAACTCAGATAGTATCGATAGCAGATATTGTTAGCGATCCATTGCTAATGTGATGAACTTGAGAGGATAAGCAGTTAAACCCTTTTTGCAATTTTTCATTTTCTTAAAAACAAACAACCAACTTCTTGGCTTGGTGTTTGCTTTCCGCATAGCGTTGACCCTTTTGAGCAATTCCGCATTAGCGAAAATTATATATATATATATATAATTGGCGCGTACACCCTTCTTGGGTATTTGGCCGAGCTCCTCCCCCTATTTGCGGTGTGCGTCTTGATGTTGTTCCACAAATGGAGGGACCTACAGTTTCAAGCCGACTCCGAACGGCAGATATTTTTATGAGGAGCTTTTTCATGGCAGAAATACACTCGGAGGTTTGCCATTGCCTGCCGAGGGGCGACCGCTATTAGAAATATGTTTTTATTAATTTTGGTTTCACCGAGATTCGAACCAACGTTCTCTCTGTGAATTCCGAATGGTAATCACGCACGAACCCATTCGGCTACGGCGGCCGCAGTAGCGAAAATTGGAGCCCAATAGTTTCTACATGAAAAACTACCGATGTTCCTTTTTGTTCGTGTTTGGGCTTTGGCCCCGCTTTACGCCGTTTGTGACATGGCAGGCCGGTTTCTACATAAAATTCTTTACATTCTTGGTAATTAGGCGAATTCCCTTCATACCCCATATCACAGACTTTTGTAACTCAACAGAGCTACACTTAAATACATCCTTTACCACAACTTTCCCTATGAGAGAACATTTAAACAATGGGGTATTGGACAATAGAAGTCGAGTCAGGATCTAAAAGTATAATGATGATTCCAAGCTCAATGAACACGTAGAAGGAGGCTTTAGGATGAGGAGATGAGCTCCAGCATTTCCTTCCGGCTACTGCATCATTGTAGCGTATTTCAAGCTGAAATTCTGCCTATCACGGAAAGCCTGTAGGCCCTAAAGATAAGTGTCCTCGCCGAAAGAGAAATAAACATATACTCAGATAGCTAATCAGCTCTGAAATCACTACAATCCCCTAATATTACCTCGAAGGCGGTAAGAAAATGTATCAGCGTATTAACAGAACTAACAGAATACTTTACAATAAATCTGCTCTGGGTACGGGTCGTAGATACATTGAAAGTAACTGTAAAGCAGATGAAATAGCGAGTTTGGGTATCATATTACCAATCCAACCAGATAAAGCGAACATACCTCTACCTCTAGCAACTTGTAAGCTTCTAATAGATAGAATCACTAACAAATCTGCCAACGTGCTATGGATTCAGTACCTGACCTGCGCAACAAGGTGATGTGGCCAGAATGGAATATGGGTCGCACAAGCCGACAGTTAAAACTTAACAGAAAGGATGCACAGTGCGGTCGATTCCCGAAAAGCTGGCCAAAACTCAAAAAATTAAGTAATTGATTCAAAATTTCTTACTCGGGGGTTGTCGGGGTCGCTGATTACGAATTTGATCTTAAAATTTTGAAAATCCACTCCCTTCCACCCCTCACGTGAAATAGCGTATATTCAAGAACATAATCAAGATGCATGTTAATTTATATGTTTTCGGGGTCGCAAGGTAGTAAGTGGTAGCAGCTTAATCTTGTTTTATTCAGTAACCATTACTTTTTTGAGTAACCTTTAATAGGTTTCAAAGCAGCATATGACGGCGTTGTATTACTATACAGTTTGAAAACTCAAATTTTATAAAAAAAATTGCAAAAAATGTATCTACGTATTGCTGCAGCTAAAAATTTTGTGTCGAGGTATTGATATGTACTAAAGATTTCTCGTATTTTACTAACCTTCCGAAGATGATTCCATTTGGTTTTGATCAATTTACTCCATTACAAAATCTTTCAAATGTGTACAACTTTCACTATTCATCGACAGTAATACGATACTCAATTTGCGACTGAAAATACAGAGGATACTTAGGGTACAGGACGTTGCTATGAACGGTTTTCACTACTCAAGGCATTACTGTAGCCAACCCAAAGACAAAAAAACTCTATCTAGAAACTTTTTTTCGACTTTTGGCCAGCTTTTTGGGAATCGGCCGCACTGTGGGACGTGAGAAATCGTTTTGGGGCTGTAAAAGGGCATTTCTTATAGGCAGCCATCCCAGCAGACTTGGGGCACCCTATAACGACTACTGCAGAAGCTGTAACGACATTGAAAAGAAGAGACTGTAGACACTTTTTATGTGGATGCATGGCTCTGGGTAGAACACGTTCAATCTTCTAGAAAAAAGTTTTTTGAGTAATTAGACAGAAGGGGCTAATTTAAAATTGACAAAGATTGTTTCTAATGTTTCCTTCTGCATGGCCCTGTCCTACGAATAATTTCGCAACTAACTTTCCGCATATGCATCCCATGCATCTCTTCATAATAAGAGTCTATTTATTCAGTTATTTGCCTATCAATTTCCCTTTTTGTTCCCAAGACTCTCTGCAGACGACAGTCATCATTTAAATTATATCATTTAAAGAATTTTGTGATGTTATTGCAATTTGGCTTTCACTAGCAGTCATTGGCATCGGAGATACTTAAGTGTCGCAGTTTTAATACTCGTCTAGAATTACGGGACATAAAATTTATACTCTTGTTTCCACTTCAATCTGCGTAATCTTGTATTTGATTTCTCTTGAGCACAGGCCACTCCAATGCTTATATCTACGACATAGTCGAGTGCCCGTTGGCAACTGAAGAATGATCGCCTTTGCATTCTGTACAGCGTGTTGGCAACCATTAAAGCTTCAGACAGTTTTTCGTCAAGTTAGTCGAGCAGAGAGGTAGCGATCAGAGAAGAGGCGAATAGAAGAGCTCTACACTTTGCTTAACCAAACTCAACATTGCAAAATTCACAGAATATAAAATACATCCATATCGGTTTATTTTACCTTTTTTAAAAAATGCATTTGAAGCTGCGAAATACTTATAGTACCGAGTTCAATATAATAACTTCATCACACTTTTTATAACAGCTGTTAAGGTGCAGCAGCCATTTTCTTTTCTTGTTAAGTGAATTTCCAATTTAAATAAAACTAAATTTTATTTGCTTAGTATTCATTTAAAACTAATAGCAAGCTTGTCCCCCAATTTGGGTCGAAGGAAAAATCCCACTTTGACCCATTTAGAGTGCTCCAATCGAGTCCAAATGTATGACCGACCCCCACTAATATTAGACGGCCGATCCACCCATGCCAGTGGCACACCCCCTGGAACTCCCCTGGGGGGTTCACCATACAATCATGTAGTGAGTTATAGAAAAGAAACTAAAAAGTTTGACCCAAATTGGGGGACATCAGAATTCGTTTTTTTGCCACCCCACAAATCGACCCGGCCTAATACTCATATAAGACCCATAGCATGAAATAATATGCAAATTATATTATTTTTGGCTCCTTTAGTTGATATTCTTCTTCAGTTGCAAAATGGATTATCGAAACAATCTTCGGCAATTTATTTTAAAATAAACTTTTTTACATACAAAAGTGTTAAATTTATTACTTTTTAATGCTCACATAATAAATTTCATAGTTATTGGCAGAAAACTTACACAAACAGGGTTTTAAAACTGCTTTTTGCTACATAATAGAAAAAATATCTAAATTAAATCTAGAAAGAGAGAAAAGAACCAAGAAAATATCTTCCTTATTAGCAGATTCTTATCCAAGTTAGTAGCTGTTTATTTTTATTTGATTTATTTTTATAAAAAAGAAAATTTTCGGTTTAGTTGCGTGAACTTGAAAGTTAAGCTTAATAATAAAAATATAATTTATTTATAACTGCGTAGGTAAATAATACCTACATTTCTGCAATAAACCAGTCAACGAAGTTGCTCGACATGGAATATCATTTGTTTCCAAAATTGGTAGTTTGCGTATTAAACTATGTTAGCATTTGAGAATTCCTTAGTCTCGCGTCATTTTCGTCGGCTTCCAATTTATACGTCTGAACATAATTAAAAGAGGCATTAAGCAGCTATTAGTGTTTTTATTATTACGCATATCAATTTTTGTTTGTAACGATAAATTCACAAATTTACGCCGCATTAATTTTGCTGTGACTTGTCAGAAAAAATGCTCGCCAACATTAATCAGAACTGCAAGCCGAAAATTAGCATATTTTCTCATTATTTATGTGTGTACCTTCCTATGTACAGTAGCGTCTAGATAATCATGATTAATAGAGGCCAGCGGAGGTCGCAATAGTTCGGTAATGTTTTTACTTGAAATTGGAAATAATTAAAATGAAGCCGTAAATTTGAGACAGTATTTGATCAAAGCAAATAAATGTCAAAATTAAGAGTTTAATTAATTATTTTCTCAGGAAAGCGCAGAAAAGATTGAGCTCCATTTCTTCATGTTCTACTTCAAAATCCCTTTGGCCCCAGTACAATATACGGAGGACTCAGAAAGTCCTTTGGACTCCTCGCCATGCAATTTCCAAACTCATAACTATGTTTACCGGTCACTGGACGATCGGTACACATACGGAAAAGCTATGGTTACCATTTAACCCCCATTGCAGAAGCTGTGGGGACCTTTCAGAGAAGGAGACTGTTAAGCACATTCTTTGTAAACGTCCATCTTGGGCGGCTAGACGATTAAGGTCACTGGGTGCTCCTTTCTTCGATAGCCGGGGGCAGTGCGCCATCCCATCAATCTTTACATCAACAGCTCTGGCTGGAGGTCTCATAATGGTATCAAATAGCGCTTGAGGAGTGCCAGACTGGCACTTCAACCATTTCATCTACCTACCTAAGAGCTTAATTATGTTTATATACTGTGATTGCGCCTAACTTTATTTACCTATATTCGGTATTCTTGTCTGCCGTAAGCACGCATTTTTTAACATTTTTGCCAATACATAGTCGGCATTCTGCCTTAGTAGACAGATCCATCAACTACAGATTGGATTGCAGTTGATTATGATCGATGACCCATGGGCAATCTTAAAATGGCCACACGGAACCGTATGCAAGAATTTTTTCTTAACAGAAGAGCCGCAATATACCCCAGTAATAACTTCGCTTTGAGTATAACCCTTCGGCTAACTTCATTGGCCCGGAGCCCGTTCTGCCACTCCCTTCTGCAGCCATCAAAGCCACGGTTAGCAAACGGGTTAGTCTAACTCACAAGCGAGCTTGGCAGACTGAGAGAGGCTGCAGATGGACAAAACATATGTTACCTGTCATGTCGCAGTTCCTCCTGTCACTAAGCAGAGGGGACTGTAGGAGGCTGGTTGAACTGATGACGGGCCACTTTCTATGGGCAAAGTACATGGAAAAGGTAGGCATCTCAGAAGGTGAACTCTGCCCAGCTTGTGAAGAGGAGGATGAGACGATGGACCTCTTTCTTCGCGTCTGCCCAGACTTCGCTCGAATCAGGCTTGAGGTCTTTGGCAGTGATGTGTTAAGAAGCGACCACCTTGGCTCCTTGGCATCACAAGATCTACTTAGATTTCTTCGGAGGTCGAGTAGATTTAAAGAAAATTAATAAGGGAATTCCAGTGCAGTACAATGGACCTAATTGTGTACTTGCTAGTCTGTCCCGACAAAAATTAAATAAAATAAAATAACCCTTGAGTGATAGGGACTGATAGACCAGCTAAGAATACGAAATGGTTCCAGTTCCAGGAGAACAGCGGAAGTACCCTCACTATCTTGCAATGATTTTTCTTGCCACAAGCTAAATTGTGTCTTCACTATGAAGATATGCAAATCCGTCTGAGTATGGAAAGGGTGGCAATGAATGCGCCTATAAGGTAAGCGATGATACAGGTTGAAATTGCTAGGACCTCGGTCCGAAACACCGTACGCCATATATTCAGTTAAGTATCTAGTCCATATCTGTACCTCTCACTCCGTCCGTTTTTTATTTATCTGTGTACCAATGCAAGGTCAAAAGTACCTTCCACCTTCTTCTTAGTCCATATCTGCCACCTCTTACCCCGTCTATTTTTTATTATTCATTAGACCAAAGTAGGGTCAAAAGTATCTCAACCCTCTCGCTTTGTAAATCTAACTTGAAGTTTCCAGATAGAGCCGATTTCTTGAATTCCTTATTCAGAGAATCAGAACTTCGCAAGCTTTTCAACACATGGACTCTCCTCGTTTTCTAGCTTTTTAGTTGCAGTTACAGTTCTTTCTTCACTGGCGTTGTTTGTGTATCGAAGTGAGATGGAGGAAGTTCTAAAAGAAACTTTATCTCAAAAGGTAACAGGATGGATATGTTTTTATTGATCCTGTGATCGAGAGTGATTAGTTAAGGTTTTCGGTTACCAGACTAAGTATTCATAAATCAGGATCTGTATCTGTATAAATCTGTAGCCCGACCAGTTCTTTGCTATGGCTCGGAGTCGTGGATAATAAGTGAAAAAGACTAAAAAAAACTCCGAGTATTTGAGGGAAAAATTTGACGCAAATCTACGGTGCAGTTAAAGAAAACGGCGAAAGGCATATTAGACGCATCCATGAACTGGACCAACTTAGAGGAAGAGTAAATGTTGCACGGTTCACCAAAACTCAAACACTAAGATGTCTAGGTCGTACCATGGTCCCATAATGGACCCCACGAGAGCTCAACGAAAAATAATAATTGACGCTAAAACATTTGCAACGAAAGCAAGAGGCAGACCAAGACCAAGATGGGTTGACGAACTAGAAGACGGGAACTTAAGATCAACCACTGGAAAGCATCAGCCAAGAATCGAGACTTTTTGTGCAGCAGACGAAAGCTCATACAGAGCTGTAGCGCCAAATGATGATAATGATTTATAAATCAGATTAATTTTATGATCCGATGGGATGTGAACAAGTTTTGAATTCAGAACACAAGTCCTATCAAATAGTCTTCTACAAGCCCACATGAACCTTGTGGCTTTATCGTATAAGAACTTCAATTGAAAATTGAACCCAGATATTTAACTTCGACTGGGCAATAATTATAAAAAATATTACAATACAAATTTTACCTCTCACGAATATCGAGGTTTCTAAATAATTAGTTGCGTTTATTGAGTGGGCACTGTATGGAGTGGTATTTCGTTTGAATGAATTGGTTGTTTGACCTTTGCCGTCACAATTATTCTTGGGAATTCGCGATGGGAACTTAAGTCGGAAGTTCATCTAATCACGCTTAGGCTTCATAATTTAATTGAAGTGTGCAGAGTGAGCAACATGTAATTTTCTTTTTTAATCATGGCTGGCAGGTGGTATTGACATTGACAGAGGCAGAGTCATGAATTTGCTTGTTATTATACCAATGAAGATAGAGTGCAGGATTGCGCCTTCCGAATTCACTGTGACGTCATGTCCCGAGAATATACAAACAAAAGGAAGGGAAATTACTTATTTGTGAACTAATAATACCATCTATTAATTTTATTTCATTCATAAGAAAAAAAAAAATTGAACTAACCTACACTTGGCTCACCCTTTATACATTATTTATTTCAATGACATCTGTTTATTGTATTCGCAATTAAATTTTAGACTCTTATTTTTCTTATTTTCCCTCTTTATTTTTTTAGGCTATCGCCAACTGGTGCAAGAAGCAATCAATAGACTTAGTTATTGTCGGTCCAGAAGACCCCTTGGCCCATGGACTCGGCAATGCTCTCAATAAAGCTGGCGTACGTTGTTTTGGCCCCAACAAGGAAGGCGCACAAATCGAGGCCGATAAGAAATGGGCCAAGGATTTTATGCTGCGTCACAGCATACCGACTGCACGCTATGAATCTTTTACCGATGTGGAAAAAGCTAAAGAGTTTATAAATAAGTGAGTATGGAATTCTGAGCGCATTTTTTCCGTTTTTTTTTTTTCCTGTAATGGCTGACATACCTTTCGGTCTTTTCGTAATATATTATCATCAAGAGTTGATAGCAGGTCAAAGTTATATTGAGGAAAATGGTATGGCCAATGAACTGGTTAGGTAGGCTACCCGGAGGTGGTTTCTCTGCGCAAAGAAGACGTGGGGATTTCTTCAGAGCAGATCTTCGACAAATGAGTCTTTGGACAGCTTGACACTACGCTTAGACGGTATGTCCTTCTGGATAGGAGACGATCGAGTATACTACTTAGGCTGGTTCACACAACAGTTAATTCTTAATATGTTAGGGGAGTGACCTAGATTTATGTTCGATCAAGGACTGTCATTTCAGCAGTATCCTGCAAAAATGTATTGCTAACTAATACAAAAAAATAAAATACTTATAGATAGATATTGATTCTTTATGAGGTTTGCACTTCGCCGTAATGGTCTTTTGTGCCCTCTATTCATCACGGTACCTCATTCAAGCTCAGTTCCCTCATTAAACTAAGGATAGAGCTGGCTTGCATTGAGCGTATGTGCCTTTCTGCTGGCTGCAATTCGCCAAGATATCTCAACCTTCTCCGCGCTGCGTTCCAGAAGAAGGTTTATCGGACTCTCCTGAGATTGATCGGCAAGAGTCCGTAGACCAAATCCCCTTCATGTGCAGACGACTCCGTAGTCTGCAGTGGCCTGTGGTGATACCCGTGAGCATTCTCAGATTTTCCTTGGGGTGGATTATGAGTTTCTTAAACCTCTTTTCGTTGTACCCTCGTGTGTTGTCCCATAGCAAGGAAGGGCACGGCTCCTATTAAAGGCGAGGCCGTAGCCTGCTCTCGCCAATGCCTCCATTCCCAGTTACACTCCTGTGCCCTCGTTTCTCGATTCACTCAAGTACCAGTGAGTATTTGATCTCACAGGATAATAGGGCCATGAGTGCCGCCTGACTGTCATTCAAAATGGTGATTCGCTCATTCCGGACATTCCTGTCTAAGTTTATCTCTGCACATAGATAAAAGGCCTACATCTCCGCTTGAAAAATGTTTGGAAAAGTGCCTATCGGTACATACCATTTGGTTCTGGGGCCATATGGTATCCAGCGCCTATGCCTTCTGTGGTCTACAAGACATCTGTATACCAGTGTAGGGTGCACTCCTTTAGAATCTCTTCAAATGCAGGTCTACATTACTTCTGCTACGTACTGGGATGGATCATTTGGACAACCAATTTCCAATATGGGATAGACGCGGATCAAGCAGGCATTCCTTTGTGGAAACTCTTAGCTCTCGATCGCCAGGATCGCCTGTGGAAGCTATTATCTTTCGAGGTCCCAACCGAGTCAAGTTTTATACACCGCTTTCGCGTGCGAAGTAACTGAGTGCATCGGTCATCCTTCGAGAGATCTTATACCACATCCTTTTTTCTGGAGTCCAAGACAGGTCAGACGACACCGACGAGTGGACGCAGAACCGAATATTACATATCTGCTATGGTATTTCATATATTATATTTTTAAGACGACCCTTCATCCGTTAGACGACCGTCGAGTGCACACAGTTAAAAGGGAAACAAAAATTTCGAAACGTCTTTTTGACAATTATTATTATTTGCTATCGTGCCGGCTGAGGGCGTAAAGTGCCGATACAAATAAATTCCATTGGGGTCGATTTGCAGTTTTTGACTTTATCTGCGGCCAACTGAGCGAGTCGTCAGATGTCGTGAATTCGAGTAGTCAAGTGAGCGAGTTCAGATGTCGTGGCTTCGTCTCCATGTTCCTTTCGGCGGTCCACTTCGGCGAGAGCTTTGCGCATTCCAGTCTAGAGACTTTCAGCTGATGTCAGTCACAGGATTACGCAGGACTGTATGCCCTATCCATTTCCACTGTCGTTCGCGTATTTCAATCTCAACCGGACTTTGTTCGCTTCGAGCAAGGAGCTGATCATTTTGCCAATAGTATTTGAAAAACTGAAATATTCTGTTCCGGTATATTAACGGGAGCTCGAAGTCTGGAGTGAAAGTTTTTTATATACACATTCTACTTCCATACACATACATACACAGTTGAAAAAAAAAAATTAGTGAGCTCCTCTAACTTATTTATTTTATTACTTTTAAGTGCGCCCTACAAGGCACTCGTCGTCAAAGCCGCCGGCTTGGCTGCTGGTAAAGGCGTAGTAGTTGCAGCCGACCCTGCTGAAGCCTGTCAGGCAGTCGACGAAATATTAGGCCAACGCAAGTATGGCAGTGCAGGTGATACAGTGGTCATAGAGGAACTACTCGTCGGCGAAGAGGTTTCGGTACTCGCCTTTGTCGACACCCGACATGCCCAAGCAATGCTACCCGCGCAAGACCACAAACGGCTTCGCGATGGTGATGTAGGTCCCAATACTGGCGGTATGGGTGCCTACTGCCCTTGCCCCTTGATACCACCCGCCGATCTGGAACGCATCAATCGAGCTATACTACAAAAAGCCGTGGACGCTTTGCGACAAGAGGGTATACACTATTGTGGTGTGCTCTATGCGGGCCTTATGATAACTACAGATGGGCCTAAGGTATTGGAGTTCAACTGTCGCTTTGGCGATCCGGAAACACAGGTCATATTACCACTACTCGAGATTGATTTGTATGCTGTGATGAGCGCATGCGTAGAGAATCGTTTGAAGGAAGTCACGCTGCAATGGCGAGAGGATGTAAGTGCCGTGGGTGTGGTCATGGCCAGTGCTGGCTATCCAGAGACCTCGACAAAGGGTTGCATTATCGAGGGTACCTAAAATTAAAGTAATAAATTATACAAAACTTTGTCTATTTTCTATTGTCTCCCATTCAAGGTATGCCGATCAATACGGCTGATGAGTTAATCTTCCATAGCGGCATAACTGTTGGCAAGACGGGCGAGTATCTCACTAACGGCGGACGTGTGTTGATCGCGGTAGCGCTGCGCAAGGATTTGCGGGAAGCAGCGGCGGATGCTACTGAAATATGTCAGAGTATCACATTTGCCGGGGCAGGTGCGCAGTTCCGTACCGACATTGCAGAGAAGGCATTCAAAATGTAATTATATAATTTTGTACTTTGGTGTACCACATTCCAAACACGCATGAATACATACATACATACACACATATGAATAAATCATTTGTATGAAACTAAACAATAAAAAAATTAATGGCGTTTCATTACTCGGCAGGCTGACGACGGAAGCCCCGAAGCTTAAGGCGCTCTCTTACAAAGACAGCGGTGTCGACATAGATGCGGGCGACGATTTGGTGCAGCGTATAAAACCATTATCGCGCGGCACGCAGCGACCCGGCGTCGTAGGTGGCCTGGGCGGATTTGGTGGCTTATTTCGCTTGAATGAGGTGAGCGGCACAAATTCCCTTCCCGAATGTGTAAAGCTAAATTAATTTATTGTCTCAGTTGAACTATACAAAACCGGTCATCTGTGAGGCCATCAATGGTGTGGGCACGAAGATAAAGCTTGCACTCGAGCAAGAAATGTACGAAAGCATTGGCTACGATCTGCTCGCCATGTGCGTCAATGACGTGTTGGAATCTGGTGCGGAGCCAATTGCTTTTCTGGACTATATAGCCTGTGGTAAGCTGCAGGTGCCTGTGGCAGCGCAAATTGTTACAGGTATTTCCGAAGGTTGTCGTGCCGCAAATTGTGCGCTTTTAGGTGAGTTGTGGTGGCGTGCACTGCTAATTGAAATAGCTCCTTTTGTGAGCATGAAAGTACTCTCAAATCTTTTACTTTTTTCTGTATTAGGCGGAGAAACCGCTGAAATGCCCTCCGTCTATGAGGTAGGAAAATACGATATTGCTGGCTACTGTGTGGGCATTCTCGAGGCAGGCAAGGAGTTGCCGAAATTCAAGCAGTACGAGGAAGGGGATCTACTGATCTCGCTGCCAGCGAATGGGCTGCACTGTGCAGGTTTCCATGCGTTGCTGAAACAACTAGAAGTGGCGGGAATTGATTTGATGGAGAGGTGCGAGTTCGGTGATTTCACTAAAACGTTAGGTAGGTAAATTGTGGTTAAATTTACTTCATAATACAATTTTGAAAGACGAAGGGATAGATACATATTTACAGTCTGTGTCAGAAAAAAGGAACCGCGATTATTCATGAAGTATAAAAGAAATATATTTAAAATTTTTTTACATGAAAGTATGTACAAAACTACGAGTCGCAATTACACAATAAGCCGTGTAGTCTCCATCGTTGTCGAGTATAGTCTGGTATCTTCTTCATACTTTGAACCAGTTTTTCTGCGTAGTTCGTCGACAAACAGGACTAGATTTTGCGAATTTGACACACGAGTTGCTTTAAATCATGGACTGGCCTTCCGGCAAGATGCGTTTTCATAGTTCCGCACACATTTTCAATAGGGTTGGCGTCTGGAGACTGGGAAGGCCAGTTCTATACTGTGACACCACTTCCTTGTTTTGTTGTTTCTCAATGTGTATTTCTGAGAGCAGTGGTTTTGATGATGTGGGACGGCAGGATATGTTCGCCTCCTTCAGTCGACGTTCGATGGTGTTGATACTCACATCTATTCCCTTTTGAGCAAGAACTGATCGTGTTTGGCGTAGTCACAAAGAAGGGTCCCGCTTAAAAAGTTGGACGATCACTTAATCCTGCTTTTTTGTCGCCACTCGCTTCAAGCCGCGCTCGGAAAAGTCATCAACATTTTTGTACACTTTATGCCGCACTACCTGACTGGCGTCGTTGCTCTTGAGTGGCACTATTATGCAGCAAAAAGCAGAACGAAATATATCATGAAGTTACAAGAAAAAAACCGATTCTTTTTTTCTGACGCAGACTGTATATCCAATTACTTATGGTTTAACCAGAGGTTAAACTCAGTTCATCGATTATTAGTATGATGGAGACCTGAGACCTGAAAGACCTATTGTTCATTTTTTATGAATTCAGAGTATTTCTCTTAGCCGACCTTTCTCAATAGATTAAACAGGCATCCATTACCGCGGGCAAATTCTAGCCCTCTTCTCTGGATAATTAATGAAAATGTTGCTTGCAAGGTTTAGGACTAATTTTGACGTGATAACGTCTTATAATTCGATTTAACAGGCTGCACGCTCGAAAAAATGTGTCGTTACCTTGCTCATTAGTGTTACCTTGCTCATATGTCGTTACATTGCTCATTGCCGTTACCTTGCTCATTTGTCGTTACCTTGCTCATTGCCGTTACCTTGAATGAACTGCAAGCGAAAGCGCGGAACGAACGACAAAGCAAACAAAGCAAACGAACGGCAACGTTCGACATCTTGCTCTCTCCTACTTAAGTGAGCGTATATATGTATGTATATGCGCATATGTACATATATAAATTCACGTATTTGTATTTGCATATACCTTCTTATTGATTATTAATAATTTGATTCACTTGAAGAATTTAAAATAAAACCAAGTTTGTTAATAATACCTGTTGTTTTAATGTTATTATTATTAATTTTTTTATTATATATGAAGGAAAAAATGTATGGTAATATAATATTTACCATATACCTTATAAGATATGTTGTCTATACTAATATTATAAAGAGGAAAACTTTGTTTGTGTGGCTCAAAACTACTGGACCGATTTTAAAAATTCTATCACCATTCGAAAGCTACATCATCCACGAGTAACATGGATTATATTTTATTTTGGAAATAGGGCTCGAGATATAGGTCAAAACGTGGTCCCGGGTAATCTTCGGATGTGTATGTACAATATGGGTATCAAATGGAAGCTGTTGGTGAATGCTTTAGTCCAGAGTATTTTTCATGCCGCTCCGTGACTTGGGTCTCGAGATAGAGACCAAAACGTGGACCCTAGAATGTGTTTGTACAATATGGATATCAAATTGAAGCTGTTGGTGAATGCTTTAGTACAGAGTATTTTCCATGCCGCTCCGTGACTGGGGTCTCGAGATATAGGTCAAAACGTGGACCCGGGTAACCTTTGGTTGTGTATGTACAATATGGGTATCAAATGAAAGCTGTTGATAAGTGCTTTAATACGGGGTAATTTTCATACCTATTGATGACTAGGGTCTCGAAATATATGCCAAAACGTGGACCCGCCGTGTCTTTGCACCGAATTAAACCAAACTTACACACATTGTTAAGTAGGTATTGAAGATGATTTCCGTATAGTTTGAATACCTATTGGTAGATAGGGTCTCGAGATATAGGTCAAAATGTGGACCCGGGTAACCTTCGGACGTGTATGTACAATATGGGTATCAAATGAAAGCTGTTGGTGAATGCTTTATGATATGTTATGTTATGTTATGTTATGTTATGTTATGTTACGTTATGTTATGTTATGTTATGTTATGTTATGTTATGTTATGTTATGTTATGTTATGTTATGTTATGTTATGTTATGTTATGTTATGTTATGTTATGTTATGTTATGTTATGTTATGTTATGTTATGTTATGTTATGTTATGTTATGTTATGTTATGTTATGTTATGTTATGTTATGTTATGTTATGTTATGTTATGTTATGTTATGTTATGTTATGTTATGTTATGTTATGTTATGTTATGTTATGTTATGTTATGTTATGTTATGTTATGTTATGTTATGTTATGTTATGTTATGTTAAGTTATGTTATGTTATGTTGTGTTATGTTATGTTATGTTATGTTAAAGTATATTATGTTATGTTAATGTTAACTCATTCTCTATATCCATACAAAATATCTATCAAACAAATAAAATTAAAATTTTCTTTTGAAAAATGCAACCATTCAATCAGTATTTTTTTATGACGTTATCACGTTAAACTATCGTCAGTAAACCGACTTTACAGACAACCTCTTTTTTGTGACCTGCGCAAATTTACTTAATTTAAACTTTCAAAATATATGTAGTTCGAAAATCATCACAACTTTCCGAGTAACCAATTCTTAGGTCTTAGCGGAAATTATCTCCCATACTTCACTAACCAATTCGTTTGCTACTTTCATCCGGCAGGTCAACAGCTCTGCGAACCATCGCGAATCTACGTTAAAGAAGTCAATGCGCTTTTACGCGAATGCGAGGTAAAAGCAATTTCGCATATTAGCACCGGTTTGCTACCAGACGTACAACGTATCATACCGCCTGACCATGAAATCTCGCTGGATTTTGGTGATCTCAAAATACCCACCATTTATGGCTGGTTAGCGGCCAAATTGCGCCTAAGTCCACAGACGCTTTTGGATAACCTAAACTGCGGCATTGGAATGGTGTTGATTGTATCGAACAAGAGCAATGTTTGGAAAACACTGCTAGGAGCAGGGGCGAAAGTGTTTGGTGTCTTGAAACGTAAACTAAAGACGTGCCATCAGAAACACCAAATTGAGGTGCGCAATTTTATGGAAGGTTTGGAAAAGATCGCCGATCGCTTTGGTGGTATTTCGGAAAGGCATACGCGCTCATTGGATGAGCCACATCAACGTGATTTAGCATTGGAACTCTGTGATGCAGCCTTGACACAGCAGCGCAACGAAACTTTTACCACAAAGTTGGGCAGACGGTTGATGAGCGTGCCACAGACTTTCAAGGATCCGGTTTTAGTGGTGGGCACTGATGGTGTGGGCTCTAAAATTAAGATTGCACAGCGAACACAGCGCAATGGAACGGTCGGCATAGATTTGGTGGCGATGTGTGTAAATGATATACTGTGCAATGGCGCTGAGCCGTTAACGTTTTCGAGTTATTATGCCTGTGGCGATTTAGTGGAAGAAACGGCAGCTAGCATTACGGGTGGCGTGATCGAAGGTGCATCGCAGGCGGCCAGCAGTTTAGTGGGTGAGTGGGAAAAATTTGCAGTTATACAAAGATATTTTTTTCCTTTGCCTTCATTTGCATCAATGTTACCGTTAAGAAGTAGTTAAAACTACGAAGTTTTCATCTTAGTCCCCTCCAAACAATAAATATTTTCTTCTTCAGAGACGCACATTGCCGAGGTGCCCTTGCTCTATCCCTCCGATGTCTACGATCTCGCCGGTTTTTCACTCGGTATTGCCGAATATAGTCGCCTACTGCCACTGACGGACGAGATACGTGCTGGCGACGTTCTCATCGGCCTTCCATCTTCCGGCGTACACAGCAATGGCTTCAGTCTCGTACATGCCATTATGAAACGGGCTGGCGTCACATTTGAAGACAAAGCACCATTCAGTCATCATACCTTTGGCGAAGAGTTCCTCACACCAACACGCATTTATGTCAAAGCTTTGTTGCCGCTGATACGACAGGGTCAGGTCAAAGCATTGGCACACATCACCGGTGGCGGTCTAACCGAGAATATACCACGCGTATTGCCTAAAAATTTGGCTGTTCAATTGGATGCCACTCAGTGGAATATACCACCTGTTTTCGCCTGGCTCTCGGCGCAAGGTAATGTCGAGTCTGCTGAAATGCAGCGCACCTACAATTGCGGTCTCGGCGTAATTTTGGTGGTGGCGCCGGAGCTTGAACATTCCGTGCTGGCAGAGCTACAGTATCGCGAACGCGCGACACGTGTCGGTGTTGTAGTGGAACGCGCACAGCCCGAAGTACCACAGGTTGTCGTCGAAAATTTCGGTCGGTGTCTGCGGCGCGCTCAAAAGATGCTGGCTAGGCCGCGCAAACGTGTTGCCGTGCTTATTTCTGGCACAGGCAGCAATCTGCAAGCACTGATGGATGCTTGCCGCGACACATCGCAAGGTATGCACGCCGACATCGTGTTGGTCATATCGAATAAGGCGGATGCATTGGGTATTGAGCGCGCGAAAAAAGCGGGCATATCAACGGCAGTGGTGTCCCACAAGCAGTATGCAAATCGTGAAGATTTCGATGCGGAAATGAGTAGAAAGTTGGTGGAGCACCACGTGGACTTGGTGTGTTTGGCTGGATTTATGCGCATCTTGAGTGAGCAGTTTGTACGTCAGTGGAAGGGACGACTGGTGAACATACATCCATCGTTGCTGCCCAAGCATCCTGGCTTGAAGGTGCAGCAAAAGGCGCTCGATGCAGGTGACAAAGAGTCCGGCTGCACAGTGCACTTTGTCGATGAGGTACATATTTTTATTTAGCGTAAAACTCTGTTTAATTTTTGGTTATTTATATTTATTTATTTTTTGTAAATTTTTAGGGCGTTGATACTGGTGCCATTGTTGTTCAAGCCAGCGTGCCTATACTGCCGAATGATACCGAAGAGACTTTGACAAAACGTATACTCGTTGCCGAACACTTTGCTTTCCCTAAAGCGTTGCGGCTTTTGGCCACTGAAGCGGTCAAGCTGAGTCAGGATGGCAAAGTGATTTTTACCTGATATTTATGTTTGTAGATTTTCAGTTACATTTGGGCGGGAAATAAATATTAAAACTATGCAGTTGCAAATTTTTCAGTTACTAGATATGCATAAAGTTTTCCATATGTTTCGAATAGCAAATTGTAATGAAATATTAGCATTTGGCTTTTGTGATTAAAATTTCTTATATGTACTATAATCTTTATTTGCGAGCTACTAGAATTTTGTATAAATTCCCATGCGATTGGAACTTTCCCTTAAACCAATGCAAACTTTTTTGCTTAAACAAAAATTATGATGGTGATAGGTTAGGCTTGGCAGCCGCATCGCACATAGAGACAACGATGCCACTTAGGCCATGAAATGGGTCCGTTGTGAGCCGCGGGGGCTGGGCTACATTTCCCTTTCCATATTGAACCATCCTGAGCTTTTGACAAAGCGTAAAGAGTTGTTGATACCTAAAGTGTATAGGAGTCAAACCACGTCAAGTGGGGCCCGAATTTTCCATCAAATTCCCGATTTTAAAATTAAATGCATTTTTGGATAGAGAATTTGTCACATAATAATTGCTGTGAATAGTTTTTTTTTATTTCGCTTTTTGTTTATGTTATTAACAATTGAATTTTTTCGCATGATATTCTTGTAAAATCAATATCTCAGAAACTACAATTGATAATTTGATGAAATTTATTTCGGTTACCGAAAAATGTTTACTCTACCGATTTAACGCTCAAAGACTGTGTATTTGTTGAAACAATTATTTTTAACAATAATTTTTATTAAAAATCGCAATTATTTTTGCGTTCTTCACACTCTAAATGGACAATATTACAGTCAGATTAAGCGCACAATGCTCACCTTTAATAATCTGTAAAAAAAACTTTGTTCATCCAATCCGTTCTGAAGATATCGAATTTTTTGTCAGTCGAGGCACTACGCACGAAAACATGGCTTTGCAGAGTCGTACAGTCGCCGCAACTTCTAGTGTCAGTGTGCTGTGATTCCTAGTATTCAAACAATATATCGGTAAATACGTTTGCAAATCATGTCGTATGAAGATATATAGAGATGGAAGTGTTACTGAAAGTGCAGCGTATATATATACGTCCAAGTCCACAGTGGGTATAATCTTGATATTTATATACATATATTGCGCATTGAATAGTTATTATTTAGGCAAATGAAGTCAATTAGTTCTCAAAATTTTGATAAATTTTTTCTAGTGCTGACCAAGGAGCAGAAAACGATGAGTCTGAAGTTTCTTCTGATGCAGAAGAATGTTCAGATAGTGAAGCTAATTTTGAAAACCAGGAAATTCAGAATGACCTAAAATTAGAAAAGGTGAACAATATTTTACAGGAACTTGGTGAATCGCCAATAAAAAAACGACATTTTTCAAAATTAAGTGATATGAATGTCAAACAGATAATAGCAGAAATCATCAACGAAAAAAAAGAAAAGAAAACAAGGAAAAAAAATTGAATTCAGCATTTGTGGAGAATATAAAGTCTGCTTTACGTGAGAAAAAAAATACAAATGATAAAATTCAAATTTTAACAACGGTACCAGATGCGGTAACATCGAAACAAATGCTCATTCACCCGTATGTAATTTACTATTGTATCGATGGTAAACAGCATCATTTAAGCCTTGTCATCATTTCTGAAAAACTAACATACGATACAAGTTCGGTTCACTTATTCAACACAAAACTTGTTAAATATCTTAAAAGCAAATTTGGATCCAGAAATATAAAAAAGTTCTCTTATTCTTCTGATGGAGCTGCATCACAGTACAAGAATAAATCTAACTTTTTGAACCTATATCACCTAAAAAAAGATTTCGGAATCGAAGCCGAATGGAATTTCTTCGCGACTTCCCATGGCAAGGGAACGTGCGATGGGGTCGGCGGAGCAGTTAAAAGGCTAGCCCGAAAAGCAAGTATGCAGCGTGTGGCTAGAAATCATATTCGCGATGCTAAAGCTCTTTTCGAGTGGGCCAAAGGTGCGTTTAAATCGATAGATTTTGTTTTTTGTTCGCAAAAAGATCATGATGCACATGAAAAAAAAATTTCCAAACGCTTCAATGAGGCAATAGCTATCAAAAAAACGCGGCAATTTCATCACTTCGAACCTGCAAGTAACAAAAAGATTCGAAGTAAAATCTTCTCCGAGGATACATCTTGTTTCGAGACTATTACTACTAATTAAATTTTGTATGTTTTCATGTAGATATGGATGTATGTAATAAAAATTCTAGTAATGGAACATCTCATTTTTGAATCCTTAATCCTTTTGTATGTCTTTTTTAAGTGCTATACGTTTTAGCGTATGAGCCCATGGGACAATGCAAGGCCAACTGCGAAGCGCGTCGCGTTGTACCAGACTATACTGCGCATCAAAACTTTACACAGTTTGACAAAAAATTCGATATCTTCAGAACGGATTGGATGAACAAAGTTTTTTTTACAGATTATTAAAAGTGAGCATTGTGCGCTTAATCTGACTGTAATATTGTCCATTTAGAGCGTGAAGAACGCAAAAATAATTGCGATTTTTAATAAAAATTATTGTTAAAAATAATTGTTTCAACAAATACACAGTCTTTGAGCATTAAATCGGTAGAGTAAACATTTTTCGGTAACCGAAATAAATTTCATCAAATTATCAATTGTAGTTTCTGAGATATTGATTTTACAAGAATATCATGCAAAAAAATTCAATTGTTAATAACATAAACAAAAAGCGAAATAAAAAAAAACTATTCACAGCAATTATTATGTGACAAATTCTCTATCCAAAAATGTATTTGATTTTAAAATCGGGAATTTGATGGAAAATTCGGGGCCCACTTTACGTGGTTTGACTCATAGATTATCTATAATCGATAAGAAGTAGGATGTAGTTGTAGCAGCATAAACATTCCCCATACTTACATACGAGGAATGCTGCTGTTGTAACAGTCCTTGGCCGGATATAAATCGGTGGAAACGGTAAGAAGAAGTAGGATTTTAAATATCGGTTCCTGCTTCTGGCTAGAGCTGGGCATGTGCAAAAAAGCTGTTGAATTGTTTCCAACTCCTCCTCATTTTTGCAGCTACGACAGAAATCATGCGTGTAAACACTAAACCTTGCATGATTTCCTATGAGACAATGTCATGCCCATGGGGGCGCCTACTAAGGTCCTAATTTGAAGTCTAGTCAATTTTATAATACTCTTGGACAGACGTAGATTTAGCCTTGGCCATGTTTGCCTAGCGATTTCACAGGTATTAACGCTAATCCATCTTTGATTTGCAGAACTGATTAGTGCGTCCTTAATAAGAAGCTTACAAGTTGCGAGAGGTACCTCCATAAAATTACTTATGTTTGGTATACAGGTACCTTCTCTTGTAAGATGGTCTACCCTACAGTTCCTTGGTATATCTCTGTGACCTGGAACCCACCATAAGATTATACGATATGTTTGGCCATCTCATTTAGAGATTGATGACAACGTAAAACACTTCTTGATGTTGTTTGGAATGCATCCAGGGCTCGTTATTGTTGTTGTTGTAGCAGTAATAGAAGCCCCGTCAGTGTAGTGTAATCACCGGTCGTCTTCGTCTGGTTCATCTAAAGGTAGTTCCAGGAAACTAGCTGTTTCGACAGGTTGCGTCCAGAGGGAGAGGGGTGTTAGATGAGTAGGTTTTAAAGGGCGTAACGTAAAACACTTCTTGATGTTGTTTGGAATGCATCCAGGGCTCGTTATTGTTGTTGTTGTAGCAGTAATAGAAGCCCCGTCAGTGTAGTGTAATCGCCAGTCGTCTTCGTCTAGCTCATCTAAAGGTAGTTCCAGGAAACTAGCTGTTTCGACAGGTTGCGTCCAGAGGGAGAGGGGTGTTAGATGAATAGGTTTTAAAGGGCATATGAAAAGGTGGTTAGTGCCGTGTGGGGTGCCTTCACATGTCGGACATATGTTTAGTACGTCTGGGTCAATTCTGGATAAGTTTGAGTTTAACCTGCTACAATATCTAGACCGTAATTGTGCCAGTGTTACGCGGGTGTCACGTGGAAGCTGGAGCTCTTCATCTGCTATGGGTGGTGGTTGGACTCCGATTACGGCATTCTGTGGGCGGGAGCTTATGAAGGTGGTAACAGTCTCCCGGTGAATGCCGTTTAATGTCTGTCTAAACACTGTCTGGTTCAGTAGATGTATGTTAGTTTTGTCCTGGATCTCGTCGGCGTGGTGTAGTAGGTGTCTCCTGACGTGCCTGGGAGGCGGCTCTGGCCCAAGCAGGTGTCTGCAAGGGTGAAACCTAAGGTAGCATCCTTGCTGAGCAGTTTGTTATGCTCCCTAACAAGTAGCATATTGGCCTCGTCATGAATGTGTTGCATTGGGGACATCAGGAGGCAACCCGTCGCTGTCCGAATGGCAGTGGTTTGGCATGTCGGGAGCTTTATTCACTGCGTGTCACTGATTCCAGGCGACCAAACAGGCCCAGTATAGTATGGAATCGGGCCCGTAGGGCAGCTTGGCTGTCTGATAGAATGCAGATATCTGTTGATGATATTCTGTTTACCTTTTACCATTTAAGGCTTAATGAATAGCGTTTATTCCGCTTGAAAAACACTACAGTGATCCGGTAGTTTAAACGATTCACTGGTAGAAAGCTCTTCGCAATATAATCCTGATCCTACACCGGTGTCGATTTTAGATCCGTCCGTGTCGGTCTTAAAAGGTGTGTTGGGTGTTGAATCATGTTGTTGTTGTTGTTGTAGCAGTACCTTTGTTGAATCACCTTGAAGCCATGGTGATGAATGTTAAAAAAATGCAAAATATTGGTTGGAGTATTAACGGGACACTATCTCATGCCATATCACTCAGCCAAAATGGCCCTAATTAGTTCAGAGCGAAGCGCGTAACACCTACTTTGCCACAACACAACATATTTGTCATCCTTGAACGATATTGCTGACAAAAGGCTGAACGGCTTGTTAAAACTTGCGAAGACGTGCATTATGAATTATATAAAACGATATCTTCGACTCCAGATGCATAGCACTGCCAATGATTTGGACTTCAGCATTCTAAGTGATATCTTTTTACAGCACTACCTAACCTAACCTAAAAAACAATAAAGTTTATGCAGCTTTTCAAATTCGCTAAAATGAAATGAAAGTTAAGTAAAGAACAAATAATATATTTAAAATAGTAAAACAATATTTACATATCACCATAGCCTTCAGTGGCATAATATCACATACAAAGTTGGTACCATCGAACCTACCAATAATTTGAGTAAATATTTTTGGCATTTAAAACAACGAACCTATCAATGAAAATATATCGGTTTTTGTACTATTTTCGGGTATTGGTTTCTCACTCGGCGCCTCCTTTTGTCGTTTAAAATGTTTCAATGCCTCTGGATCGTTGAGCACTTCCTTAGACAGTGTGTCGATATTTAAACGGAAGAGTTGATTTTGTAATATAGGCACAATTAAATTGTACTTATCTACATTTTTGTTTATCTGCCGCACGCTATCACTGTATCTCTGTAGCACTGCTTGCCAAGCACGACTCTCTTCTTCATTGAAAGGATATTCACCAAAAAAGGCGCGTTCTGCGCGTAAATCAGCGCGTAATGTCTGCACAGCCTCCCGTATATCGCGCTGCAGCATAATCCATTCGGGCGTAAACCCATTATCAATTAGTATTTTATTTAATTTGTGTGTTGTAAAATCAAGATAAGGATTTTGTGTCTGTGCGCTACTCAATGGCTTTCCGGCACATTTAAGATTATCAAAGTCACCCTTAGCCATGGCTTCCTGTATGAGATCCTCACAAATGCGATCGAAGCCGTATTTCGTCTTGATCGCGTGATTCTTATAAAATGTTCCTTTCTTCATTATTGTATTTTCTCCAGCTTGAGACTTTTCGATACGATGACTAAGTACACGCTCTTGTGCTTTCATCGCTTTTATTTGATGGTATTGTTTTTGTCGCTGAAAAGGATTGCCAACGCCGACACCATCAAAGTTGAGGTATTGACGATGCTGCGGTGCTGTATGCTTTATATCAAACACTTCTTCTTCCTCATCTTCAGTAATGCTGCGGCGACTCTTGGCGAATTTCTCCTGCAGTACTTTGAATGCCTCGTCTACTTCTTGAAAACGTTCAGCGCTTGCTTCGGGTAGGCCGGAATCAGGGTGCACTCTCTTCACCAGATCAATGTAAGCATTGCGTACAGTGTTTTGGTCGGCCGCTTCGTTAACACCCAAAATACGAAAACATTTCTACGGAACGAGATGACAATGTTTATCTTTTAGCTGATGTTGTAGTCTGTTACCTTATAGAGTTCCGCACGCTTGATATGCATTTCTCTATATTGTAAAGCAGCACTACGCCAGCAGAGACTTGGTAGTAGTTTAAGTTGTACTCCAACCGGCAGCATTATACGAGGGAGCTAAATTTTAAATACACTAATTTACAAGAAGATATTGGTATTAAGTAATAGACTCCACAGTTGTTGAATTTTCTGTGTTGTTATTAGAAAAAAACAACATTAGCCAGGCATTTGTTGTTATTTAAAGCTTCGCCAGTATTGTATTTGCGAATAATCAAAACAAAACCAGCTGGCTGCTATGCAGAACTGCCACTCTAAAAATTTAATACATATTTTATTATTATATTTATATTAATATACATATAATTGGCGCTTACACCCTTTTTGGGTTTATATATTATTAACCATGAACAAAAATATATTATTTATAACTTAGCATCAATTTATTACTATTGCTAATTTTTTTATATGTGTTTATTTTATATAGAAAATATGTTTTAAAATACCTCGAAATTCTTTTACTGAGAGTTTTTGGCGATACCACTATTCCTGAAGAAGATATAAACTCCGTTATCTCTTTCCCTCTTTATAGCGTACATTCTGTCACTTTCTGTTAACAGATACGGCTTCACACTCCAGTCGTTTGACTGTAATTCTCTTTCACTTACAACCTAAATACAAAAACATGATACAAAAATCATTTTAGATTTTGAAGCCAATACGGGCGAAGGTGTAAAAAGTGTTGGATGAGTATATAGAAGAAATCACTTCTGTGGAAATAATTAAACTAATTTCAACAGTGTAATTATAATTGAAATATTGTGTAAAACATAAAAGAGAGCTTGAAAAAATGTCGGAGAAAAAACGTGCAAGACGTCGTAAAGATGTAAGTGTGACGAAACGAGTAATATTGTAGAATTGTAGTTGATAATGGTGAAAAATTGGCCGTAATCATGGTTTTATTATAAGTGCATTTCAATGTGTAGGTAGAACCGAACCAAAGTTGCGCTTTTGGAATTGCAAAACTTAAAGAGGAAAAGTTATTGCGCATATTAAATTGATGTGTTACTGTATGTGCTATCAAATATAATTGACAGCTTATCGGACGAACCGAGATTTGGTACAATAAGTAGCAAATTGCAAGTTATACTTAGTAAACTGTTGAACAAATTTAAATATCAGCGAAAACTAAAATTTAATCGCTGTTTGAAAGAAATGTATGAAAGCAGTCGTGTAGTATTGTTGCAATAACGGCAGCAACTGCTGTGTTTGTTGCTGGAAAAATAGATATGTGCTGTGAGCAGTGTTGCCGTGCGCCATCGTGAGAAAATGAAGCGAAAAATGTATATATATTTTATTTTAAGTGGCATAACATCGAAATTCGTTGTATCTAAATAATAAGGATTCATAAACGTTTTTTGTATTATTAATTTTTCATTTCCACGTGCTTTACATGTGTTTCTTTTATTACAAAATGTAGTCATATTAACATGTATATATGTCTGTGATCAACAGCTTTGTGTACAGCAAGAAATTTTTTTGATCCTTTAAAAGTGCATAACATGAAATTAACAAATAGTGCAGTTATACACTACTTATGCGGTCAATACTCACTGTATTTTACTGGCTAAAGTTTCTGGTCTATCGGCTGGAATTTAGAACAATGCCGATCTTGGAATTTCTGGCAAACTATAATGTTTTTTTTAATGAAACTTGGTGGAGATGTTAGTGAGGTGTTAAGGAACACTCTTTATAACTTTAAATTAATCGGGAAATAATAATTTTTTAATTATTTACATTCAAAATGCCCTTGGGAACATCAGTATAATTTGCCACATTACACTCTATATTTTTTAACATTTCACTATAAATCACCAAATATACACTCACACGCGTGTTTGTACCGATTTTTATGCTAATATTCCAATTATATCTATTAAAATTAAATGCAAATTCATTTGCCTATGCAATCACATTCCAATTTTAAGCGCGAACAAGAAGAAGATTGGAATTACAAGAGTATGGTGTTGCCGGATGCCTGCAAATGAAAACAAAAATTAAGTACTTGAGTTTAGTGTTAATGATGGGAATGGGGGTTATTGTGCCTGCTTACTACATACACGCATATGACGTTTCTTTTTGGGTTCAATGGTTTTAACACGGAAAGGAGTTCTACGCAAAAATACTGTGGATTGCGTAGCCGGAGTTGGACTGATGAGGGTTATTTTTTTGAAGTGCGGCCGAAGGCCGCCCACGCGAAAAGGAGTTCTACGCAAAAATACTGTGGATTGCGTAGCCGGAGTTGGACTGATGAGGGTTATTTTTTTGAAGTGCGGCCGAAGGCCGCCCACGCGAAAAGGAGTTCTACGCAAAAATACTGTGGATTGCGTAGCCGGAGTTGGACTGATGAGGGTTATTTTTTTGAAGTGCGGCCGAAGGCCGCCCACGCGAAAAGGAGTTCTATGCAAAAATACTGTGGATTGCGTAGCCGGAGTTGGACTGATGAGGGTTATTTTTATGAAGTTAAGCGATAAAGAGTTCCACGCAAAAATACTGTGTTAATTAATTTAATTTAATTTTAATTACTTTATTATTTTTTGTGATACGCTTAATATCATTGTTTTTAAGTTTAAATGAATTGTATGTTTTTATTTTCAAATTCATTTCTCAACTTTAAATTACAGCAAAAAATACTGCAGTTTTACAATGAACCTTCCACTGAACATCCCTGCGTGCGAACTTCGTTTTCATTTCAGGTGTATGGCAACACCAACTTTTCGCTAAATTATAGAACTTTAACATTAAATTACTTAAAAACTATAAGCCTCCGCAGGTTCTGTTTTCAGTTTTAAGATGGGTATACACCCCTCTATCACCCCCTTTTTACCGTTTTTTCCAAAGCGATCGGCATTATACTAAATTCTAGCCGGTCTATCTCCAGTGGAGTTATACCAAGTCGATATCCTTCAAGGTGGTGATACAGGAACAGCTTATTTTGCGATTTGGTGTTTCCAATGTCAAAGTGGACTGTTTTTTTGTCTCGTTGTTTGTTTGCATTCTTATGTAAACAACGACAACATGTAAATGTTATCATGTAAACAAAATACATGTAAATGTGGTTTATGACACCACTTCTTATAGATACGCCTTGAGTTATACAGAAGAAACAATCTATAAAATATCTGCTGCAAACGCGACAACATTTTTATAATCAAATGCATTATAAATAAATGTATATTTCATAGTTAACACATGTTCGCATTCATGTTGTCACCTAAAAATCATAAAGATATTATTTTAATTTAATAAAACATTTTTAGTGAAAATGTATATACTTTGACGTTTAAGAAAAGAATAGCAAAATTTGTTTTAAACTAAAAAAAAACGAAGTATCCTTCAAACATCCGATCTTAAATGTATCACTTTGAAACCGGTTGGATTCGAACGGCATCCCTTGTTGCATGAGAAATGAGATAGTGAAGAGGTGATTTGTTTTTGTTCGATCCACATAAAATATGTTTGTGTTCAAAAAGTAAGAAACACGTTGAGGAGCGAGGCGATGTGACAATTGTCGGGGTCTCGCGCCTTTTCGCTCACACTTTCTTGTTTTATATAATGGCATAGCGGGCGAATTCTCCCTGGCCGTGTGGTTGTGTTTTCTTTCATCTTTTGCAACCTTCATTATTTATTTTCCAATTCCGCTGCTGATTATTTCTGTGTACCATATGTGAAACCGACAAGAATCATTCTTGTGAAACCAACCTGATTTGTATATATTTCCCCCAAATAAACTTCTGATAGTTCAATTAAACAAGATAAGATTTTGCTTTCGTCAGTCAGCATTGTTGGAGCGACGTGCGTCTGAAATTGTGGACAATTTTAACTGTCATTTGCAGTAAATTTTGCTGAATAGCTAAGTGATTATCGGCGATATAGATTTATAAGCCGCTAAATTCGCTGATTATGAGAAATACATTTTTTGTTTGTTTTTTGAATATATTGGAATTTTAATACATATATGTACATACGTATGCATAATTGTAATTGTTGATAATTTGAGTATTAAACTCCCGAATTCACACTCAAAGGTTTTGATTACATTTAGAGAAGTACAACGAGCATATCAGCGTGGGGAGATGCTATTTGTCCATCAACTATGTATACACAAGTACGAGTACATATGTACATACATACATTAGGTAAACAATAGTGTAATCCAACTACTAAAAATAGCTTTACTTTCAAGAAAAAACGATGAATATTACATGAATGTTTATTTTTTTTCGAGGGCAAAAATAAAGCTTTTATTTAATTTCGCTGATAGACTATCCATTCATGACATTGTTAAGCCGTTAAGTTCTGTAGGGATGTATGTAGGTTGCTTAAATGATAGAGTAGGTACAGATGAATCAGGCTTGCACCATCGTTGTTTTTATTTTCTTTATTATTGAAAGTAGCCTAATGCCTCGGAGCAACTTCTGAGCGATTTACACACAATTCATCTGTTTACAAGCACCTGCAAAATGTTAATCATTACAGATAGTTCTCCTTCACTGTAAAAATGTGAAAAAAACATGTTCTAAAAATAGGTTATGTTTACAAGAAAAAAAATGTTTATTTCATCATTAAGTATGTATGGATTCCATTTTACATTCAAGGCAAAATATTGCAAGCATCTTTCGTATTTTTAAAATAGGGCGCATAAAAAAGTGTATATAAACTATTCACAAATTTTCATGTGTTTTGGGAAATATCGGTCCTAAATTTTTGTTGGTATTAACACGTTAGCTCATTTGATTTTATTCTATTCACTTGATTCCTAATTTGTCAAATTTTGTTTAAGGTACTTGACCACCTTATAAGTTTCAAAAAATTAAATTTTTTTTTTACATTTTTTCAATCCTTATACTTTTAAAAATCATCACCTGAAACTGTTTTTTTAAATTCGAATTCTAGTTTTAACTTTAAACGCGTTTTTCCAGAAATTACTTTTTTTCGAATGGCGGACACTTTATCTCCGAAACTGCTTAGCCGATTTTAATGATTTTGGTCTTGTTTTATTTGTTAAGATGTTTTGTATGCCAATTTACCACATTTTGCAAAAAAAAGTTAATAAAGTATTGCTTTTTAAGCATAACATTGTGAAAAACAGGGGTGTTTTCTTAACTTTTTTTCAAACATCCGCCATTTTTTTATTATTTTTTTTTGTCAGTTTGTGGTAAATTCTCACGCAAGGAACCTTCCTTTTGAAAATTTTGTTTCTCTCTTTTGTTTTAGAATTATCATTTGTAAGATTAACTGTCCGCCGCAAGACATGATTTTCTTCAGGCCTCGACTTTGGCGCCTCCTGGATATATGTTAAAAAAAGAAATTTTAATAAATCAATTTTTTTTTGTATTATATAAGCTCTAAATAAAAATTAAAAAAAAAATTTATTTTAATATATTATACAGAACATGAAAAAAAAATTATTGAATATGTTGTACTTTTTAGCTTTCCAAGGTGGTTATATTCCACTGTTCTTTTGAGATTCTTATTATTCTGAGAGTTTTTGCTATTTTTGTTGTTCTGCTATTACATATGTACCTCTCCAAGGTTTCATGGGTGAAGGATACAGTGTTTAGCAATACAGTGCCGTTTTTTTTTTTTCAATTCTTTGTATGATTTCATTGACTTCTTCAGTGTTGGCCGTCCACTAGGAGGGCAAAGTATATCTCAAACATGGCAGTCTTTGGTCACATATAAATCCCGGTCTCTCTGGTAATCCAACTACAGTTCTGTGTTTGTTGTAATATCACAAATTGCAGTCCTTGATCAGTTATAAATCCGAGTCGCACTGGTATTGTTGATTTATAATATTCCGATTTCCCCCGTAAAATGAAAACATAACTCAGCAAATTTTTTCCCAGATTTTCTTTTGGAAGATTAGTCTTGGTAAACCCCGACGATTCGGAGCGCAACCAATAATCTATAGTTCTGTACAGGGTCCGGCCCTCGAAGTGTAACCAATTAAAAAGGCCATGAAAATAATACAAAATTAAGAATCAATTTACTTTTGCTTGATATGACCATCTTTTGCCTTGACTATGACCTTGAGACGGTCCAGAAACGAATCGCAAGCTGCCGGAATGTGACTTGGAGGTATTTTGGTCCACTCGGAGGCAATAGCTTTTTTCAGCGCCTCGAGACTGATGAATATTTTAATCCAGGCTTTGCTCTCCAAAATAGTTCAAAGAGAGGCAATAGCTTTTTTCAGCGCCTCGAGACTGGTGAATATTTTAATCCGGGCTTTGCTCTCCAAAATGGTCCAAAGAGAATAATTCATCGCATTCGCGTCTCGTGAATTTAAGAGCCATTGTGTGAACGTTATGAAGTTCGGAACGTTGTTTTTAAGCCATTCTTGGTTCACTCGAGCTTTGTGAGATGGTGCCGAGTCCTGTTGAAACGTCCATGGTCTGACACCGAAATGTATATCTGCCCACGGCTTCAAAGCAACCTCCAAAATACTTTCCCAATATTTCGCAGTTACCTTGACGCCAGGCTCGATGAAAACGTTTGGAGAGCGCCCATCTGCGGTTACAGCGGCCCAAACCATTACCTGTGCAACCGGCGGGTGCTGCCTCCTGGTGGCCAATCGATGTCTCAACTTCTCGTACGAACGGTCGGTCAAATAAACCCTACGTTTTGGGAGTTTACGAATTGCTCAATCTGAAAAAATTTCGCATCAGAAAACACAATGTTCGGAAATTGACCTCTTTTGGCCAAGCGAAGCAACTCCTTCGCTCTCTCAAGTCTGACTTGTTGCTGCTTTGGTGTGAGATCGTGCACCTTTAGGATCTTGTAAGGCTTGACTTTGAGATTATTTTTCAGTATGCGGCGGATGCTCCTCGTCGGGGATTTCGCTCCAGTCGCTTCTTCACTTTTTGAACCATTTCACGTGACGTTGCAGTCTTTTGATGACCACCTCCATGACTTTCAGTATCATTGAAACGAGTGCGATAAACAAAAACTTTATTTACGTTAAGGTGCTCGAGCTCACGAACAATCGCTGGTTGTGATTTTCCACCCGAATAAAAGAAAATCACACTATTACGTTTAAAATCTTTTATTGATTTTCTTTTTTCGTGTTTACTCTCGGCAAAATGCTTCCGCGCGCTTGTAAACAATACTCTGGACTGTCGTTTAGCCAACTAACAGACAGCTGATGCCCGTGCATGAGCTGCGCGAGCGGTCTAAAGTTGGTTACACTTCGAGTGCCAGTCCTTTTGAAACTTGCACGCAGCGTTGGTACTCGATTTCAGATTACATTTTCTCGCCAAGATTTCTTTTCGTGTTCATCAAACTACATAATCTGCGCTCTTTACTTTGTGGGGTCTGCGCATCTGTAGGACTCTACCCTATACGGCCAAGATTGGAACTAACGCAAAAAATCATTTAAAAAGTTTATTTTCGTTAAAAATTTTCCCGTATTACAAAAATTTCTAAAAGGAGCTCTAGGTGCAAAACTAGAACTTGACTACATAGCTGAACTTAACGCTATAACAGGAACTAACTCAGAATTCTGTCATAGTCTAAGACTCTGTTAAGCATTATTTCTATGAAATGATAATTAAAGTAGTATTGAAAACAATTTCGACACTTGTGCTTATTTCGTAACATCTGGCCTTTGATTCAGCTTATTTCATTTTATTTAAATGCTTTTTTTTTTTTGCAGTAAGCAAAGTGAAGAATGTATGGATGTGATGTCGAATGTGTTGCGATCAATTTGCACTATTTGTTGTACTTTCAGTGAAGACGTCAGATCCAATTAAGTAATTAAAAATAGAGAAGTGCCAATAGATAGCGGCATACAGTGATGTTGATGTAACAATAAACCAGCAAAATGTATAAAGGCATCTAAAATATAGCGATTTACAGCGGAGAAAATAAAAATAACTTCTATGTATAATAAAATAAAATTGTCTTCTCATACTTTTTGGTGGTGCAATCTACGTATATTTTTACGAAGAATGGAGCCACTGGTCTCAACATGCAATCATATGTGTCCTTTTTTTCGATGGAGAAGCCATCAATGGTTTCTCTAGTGCAATGGCGAGTTTGGACGTCATTAGTGAACTCATAGAGGTTATGTTTTGTTAGTTCTAAGTAAATGATGTATAGAGAGAATAAAAAAAAACTATGTTTTCGTTAGATCTGCATCTTAAAAGTGAGCACCCAAAAAACTACAGTGGCGTTCACAATAATAGCAGCTCGAAATTTTGCTAAAGAATATTTTTTTTTTTAATTTAAATGTTTTTTGAATTATGCTTTCTACTACTTACAACAAAAAATATACGTATAACTAAAAGTTTCAAACGTTGTAAAAAACTGAAAAAATCAACAAATTTTGATAAAAATTTGAAACTGTTTAGACAGAATTTTTAGAAAATTCTAAACAAGTAGTTTTGTAGTCATTTCAATTTGTGCCAGTTTAAAATGGCTTGAAATTCGTTCTAATTTTAAAAAATTTTTTCAGTTAAAGGTGTTTAGCTTCCATGTAAAGAAATTTGAAGGAAAGTGCTTAAAAATAAATAAAAAGTCAAAGTTTAGCAATATGTCACGCTGGTATTATTGTGAACGCCACTGTACACAAGGCTGAAACTTAGATAATGTCAATCTGTGATATTTATAAGTGTCTTCAGTTAAATGTGGTTCGAGCTTAATTATATGATTTGAATTGGAGAAAAATGTATGTTAATTGGGGTCAACCTGATGGGCACATAATAGGAAATGTACGATTTCCAGTCTGTCCATCCATACGGCAAATGCACGCGCCTTGTCGCCATGGCTTTCACCGATTCGCTATCATTGGATTTTAATGCCCGTGAATAGCTTTAAGGGAAAGTCCATGTAGAAGCCTCAAAGTCGGCCATTTTTTAAACATATTTTTAAAGGTGATAAAATAATTATATTATTTTGAAGCTTTAATACAACTTTATTTAACCTTTCGAGAGTACAAAAAACATTTTTTTTCTTTTCATTTCTTTTTTCCATAATGGCGGCTCAGGATCATTTCTTGTCGGCTGCCTATGGCGCGAGATCCCAAACTGCTTTATTTATTACTCTTAATCTATCGATCTGAAACAAAAAAATGAAATTGATTTTTTTTCATAACGGAAACCATGAACCTCTAAAATTAAAAAACAAGTAAAAATTTAATTATAAAATAAGCCTTTGAAACAAAAATCAGAATTTAGGGTTATTTTATTGACATTTTTAACCACCAAAAAGTAATGCATCAACGTGAAATATCTGAAATTTTAGATTTATTCTTCCTATAGTAATGTACAGAAAGGCCTCACCAAACTTCAAACAAATCGGTCGATAACTTTTTGAGTTACAACACGAGCAGTTTTTAAAAATAAAGTTTCGAGATAAATGAGTTTGAAGCGCGCGGACCGCTCTCTACATAGTTGATGGGCTATAGAAGCTATAATATTGGGAATTTCCGCATGAAAATTTCACAGTATATTCTTGAGATACTATACTTTCGAAATATCGAAAAAAATCGAATTTTTTGCCAATTTTGCATGGACTTCCCCCCTTAATGACATTAGTAGGCCTGCGAGTGCAGCGAGTAGAATTTAAACCTACGCTTGAACCTTGAGCCAACACAATATAATGCTCTGAATACAATGGCAAATACGTATTAGCTGTCAAAAAGGAAGAAAATTGTTTGCGTAGCCTACATGTCCAGACAGTTATAAAGACAATTCTCTTTTAAGCAATCGCTGTTTGTGTCGTTTCGTATCAATTACTTACTTTGACTTCTAGACTTCGAATATTTCGTGAATCATTTGCCAAATTACTTGTCTTTGAAAATCATAGATAGCGGCGAAGACAATAAGAGAATTCTGAATGTATTGGTAAAAAAGTGTAAATGTAACGGTTTTGTCTTTGCAAAATTGCCCCGTGTAAACGCTTAGTAATTATGGTAGGAACCTCTTTTACTCTATGTGAGATCCAGCGTTGATCTTTACCCCAGACCAGTAGTCCTCCCTACCTCGCAGCCTTTACTTTTCGTCTGTACTACTGGTTTTGCTTTCAAGCTACATAGATTCCCTAGCCACATGAAGAGCGAAGCTGTTACCAATTTTACCAACGAAATCGTACAACTTTTACTAATCAGCAATTTGATTCACTCGTTCAGGTTGTTCCTGCGGGGCATGCATTGTTTCGGGTTCAGTTGCACCTGAGCAATTATTGAAATTACTTTACTTGTTTCGTTTTTTATAACTTTTTGTTTGATTTTGCTTTTGCTATTCAAGAGGCCAACATTTGTAATTTTATTTAGCTCGTAATTGCCAACGAACAAAATGAAAAGTTGTAATAAAAAAAAAAAAATGCTGTATACTCGAACAAAGTGAATGGATAGCTTGCTGACTGGCGCGGACTGTTGCTCTTAATGACGTAGTAAAACAGCTGAAATAGAGAGTTGTATAAAAACGCTACAGAGTATCAAAAGAATGAATACGAGTATCTCGCAACAGAAAATTCCAAACTAGTTTTCGGCGAAAATCAAATAAAAAAATGAAACAAATGAAAACAAGCGCATAGGAATAATAAAAGTGTTTGAGTAGATAAATCGGTAATATCGCTCAGATTGCAGCATTTCTACGCAATTCGAATACTTTGTTTGTTTGTTTTGAAAAATGAAAATTGAGTTCTTCTTTTACTTGGTACTAGCGGTGCCACTGCAGAGGACTGCTATTGATATCAAAATAGTCGTCATGGTTCGTATGTTAGAAAGCCAATTTTGTCATATTTCCCTTGAGAATCTGATAGAAAGTTTGTGCTACACGCTGAGTGAAATTTCCGCCCGCGCTTCCACTTCAACTGAGTATTTTTTAGTTCCTAATAGTTTTGATAATATTTTCCTTTTTTCAAAATTTTAACGGTTTAGTAAAAGTAAATAATTGCTGAATTTGATTACTGCTGAAGCATAGTAAGCATTTCAACGTTGTTTAGAAAAAAAAGTTCATGATTTTTTAACACATTTTAGCTTAAAAGAAGGTCGTTTTGAAAGTCCATTAAAAAATAAAAACTACTTAATTGTTTCGGTTGAACCTTTTTTATCTTCCGACATAATCTTCTTTTAGGCTTATACACTTCGTCCAACGTTCTCCTAGTTTGTTGATTACTTCTGAATAATAGGATTTGTCCAAGTCTGAAAAATAGCCATTTGTTTCTGCAATCAACTCCTCGCTGGAGAAACATATCTTTCTTGCCAGCCATTTTTTGGGGAACAAATAGTAATGCGAGGTATCCAAGGGAACCAAGTCTGGAGAATAGCGGAATGTGAAACGAGTTGGAACCCTATTTCTATTAATTTTGCGACCACGACTGTTGAGGCGAGAGCTGGTACGTTGGCGTGGAAAAGGAATTTTTTGAAAATCACTCGACTTCCTCAATTCAAACGAATGCCAAACACAAAGAAATAGACCGAACTGGCTAAAATTTGGTGTGTGTTTTTCCAAGAGAGGGTACTAACATAACCTAATTAGCGTAACCACCATAACCATACTAAAGATAACGTCTATAAGCGCCAGTAGTGCCATCTGTCTGACTTTCTTGTGGATATGCCAAAAAACCTTTCAAGAGGGATTAGTTTGGTATGCGTCTTGATGTTGCTCCACAAGTGAAGGGACTTACTGTTTTATGCCGCCTCCGAATAGTAGATGCTTTTTTATCATTTGGTGTTTTATGCCCGCGATGGGTTTCGAGCTCGGACTCTACCGAATAGTAATTATTTAACTCCATAGTGCACCAATTTTAGTCAAAAAATATATACATATATATATATAAAATATATAAAAAAATAAAGAAAAAATAATAATAAAAAAAAATAATAAAAAATAAAAAATAATAATAAAAAAAAATAAATAAATATACCTATATAAAAAAATAAAAAAAATATATAAAAAAATATTAAAAAATAGGTATACATATATGCTATAAAAAAAATACTAAAAAAATATAAATAAATATAAAAAAAATTAAAAAAAGCACAAAAGGTAATAAAAGCTTTAATTTTATTCGAATAGATATGTGAACTGAATAAGGAAAAAGAACTTTGGCAGAAAAAAAGATTGTAAATTTTAAGGCAGCCCAGAAGCTATTGTACGTTTTTCTAAGTAAGCAAGGTTATCAAACAAAAGTGGCTCAATAGCAGGCGCATAAACGAGCTCCAGATATTTACAAATCAAAAATAAGTTAGATCCAAGAATTCTTGTTCGTTAAAAGTTTTCCCGACTTAAGCTAAAGAACGCATATTGGCTTGACCAATCTTTTTAAGAAATCAGTCCTACTTGCCTATTGTAAGAAAATAATACAAATTTCTTTCCACTTGCTAAATTTATAATTTGTCACTTACGTATACAAAAAACTTTCAAAGAAGTTGCTCGCTAGTATTCACTTTGTGTAGAAGAAGAGGTGTGACACATTAGCAAGAAAGCAAAATACCAATTTTGGGTCAACATGTGGAACACCTATTTTATTGCCCATTTTATTGCAGGCATATGAAGTTATTAAAAAATATTATCATTTCCACTCTAAATTTAAATTCTAAATATTGTAACGAAGTTGTCTGGCCGCACCGTTATGAAAAATCACGGTATGTTGTTAGTAACGGTATATCTATCCTGCTCAAGTGCACGCAAAATGCATCGAGTGTGGCGTGAACGAAAAATAAACGAAAGCTAAAAGTGCAATGATCTGCTTTACCTTCTGCTTGCTACGATACTGCGTGCATAAAAGCAAAAATACACAGGTGAAAAAGCGTTTGTTACATTTTCCAAGCAATTGGTAGGATGCTTTTAGTTTTAGCTCATCAGCAGTTAAAGTAGGGTTAAAAATTGGCTTAAAAATTTATTCTTATCGCTCCTCGGCTTTCTTCATTTTGCTGTGGTGCGATTTATTGAGCCACGTGTCGTTGGAGGAATAACAAACTGTGATGGCTTCGAATACTACACGTTTTGTGGAGTTGATAAAAAATCTACGCATATTATTTGACAAATCGCAAGCGACAAAAGTGAAATTGGAGAAGAAGAAAGCGTTGTCGCAATTGGCAATTGAGTATGGACAAGCATTTGGCAAGGAGCTGTCGTATAATCAGTTAACTAAAAAATTCATAATTTAAAAACCGAATTTAAAAGAAAAATGAATAAAAAGGCAAATGCCAGCAACAAAAAAATGTTTTAAAAAATTGGGAGAGGGCCATGCTGCACCTAATGAAAACTGGAACAAATATGGTGGCTATGAAAATACCAGAGATGGTGATTGATAAATTGCCACATCAATTGCAAGACGAGGTGGCCGACACCAGCAAGCACGAATTTGTCAATGAAATTGAGATGCCATGACAAGAAGAAGCACAGCCATCAAAAGCTCAAAATTGCAGCGACTTTCTAAACTGAAAAATAAATCATGAATCAGCTGCCGGCATTTGAGACTGTGGAAACGCGCGCGCTATCAACTGCGGAGCTACAGTGGCTGGTACTTTTCGAACAACTGAAACTAACTCGGCTCCAGATAGCCTGAGAAATGGCGTGTGCTGCAATAGTGTGCCAAATTTGCACTAAATGGGAAGGCAAGCGCATTATTATAAGGAGATAGCAGTAGAGCAGCGCTGATTTGCTTTTTTCTGTCGTTTGGTAGTTTCGTGTGTTTGTTCACAAACTGACTGAAATTTCATTTTGTAGTACTGCCTTGTACTACTACACCTTGTTTGAATTCGCCTTGTTGCGGAGGAGCCAGACTTTCTATGAGTTGTAGTGCTGCCATATAGCATTAACTTTTTTAAATTTAATAAAGAATTCTGTAATGCACTTTGTGAATTTCGCCTACAAAGCTTCTGGAGTATTACAATGCCTAACTAAAATTTTTTCTTGGCGTTCCAATTGTCTTGGAAGGGCGATAGTTTATGCCTAAGTATAGAAAAAGTTTTTTTTTCAAAAGATTTCGTTTCCTTTAGAGTTGGTTTTGTTACTTTTATTTCGACAGTAATTAATGATGGAACTCCGGCAAATTCATATAAGGAGGTAGCACTAGTATAAACCAAAATTTACATTAATTTTGATTTTGAATGTCAAACTCAGCTGAATAAATTTATAGTGAATTATTTTCGAAAATAAAATTACAAAGGTAATTCCACGAATTTCAATCAGAATATAAAAACAAGGATAATAGAGGTCTGCTCTTCAAGTATGCTGGGAAAGAAAATAATTGAGGGAACTTCGGCTGCGATGTAACTTGCCGTAGCCGAATTCTGCACGATCATTTCACATGTATTCACACACTGGTCCAATCAGCCGCTCAGAGCAATCAGATACTATCTGACAGATAGCAACGAAGCAACATGAACCAATACTGTGTTGATTTTTTTTCGTTTATCACTAACACAACTTTATTACCTGCCGAAATGTCCACAATCATTTCACCGCATATTCACACACTCGTCCAATCAGTCGTAGTTCAGACGGCAACGAAGTGTCATTGGTTGATTTTTTCTTATATCACCAACACAATTTTAGTTTTTTTGTAAACACATTCCAAGTGACGTTGGCCCAACAGCTGATTCTGTTAAATTCCCTCAGAGCCAAATAACGGTCTGTTAAAGAACACACCTCTACAAACATTTTCACCATGATATATTTAAAAAGAACAAATTACTTTGACAATTATTACTTTTTCCAAACGAAAAAAAAAGAAACTAAAAAAGAAACAAAATAAGAAAAAAAGAAAAAAAAGGAAAAAAAGGAAAAAAAGGAAAAAAGGAAAAAAAGGAAAAGAAAGGAAAAAAGGAAAATAAAGAAAAAAAGGAAAAAAAAGAAAAAAAGAAAAAAAGAAAAAAAGAAAAAAAAAAGAAAAAAGGAAAAAAAGGAAAAAAAAGAAAAAAAGGAAAAAAAAAGGAAAAAAAGGAAAAAAAAGGAAAAAAAAAGGAAAAAAAAAGGAAAAAAAGGAAAAAAAGGAAAAAAAGGAAAAAAAAAGGAAAAAAAGGAAAAAAAGGAAAAAAAGGAAAAAAAGGAAAAAAGGAAAAAAAGGAAAAAAAGAAAAAAAGAAAAAAAGAAAAAAAAGGAAAAAAAGAAAAAAAAAAAAAACAAAAAAAAAAGAAAAAAAGAAAAAAAGAAAAAAAGGAAAAAAAGAAAAAAAAAGAAAAAAAGAAAAAAAGTAAAAAGAGAAAAAAAGAAAAAAAGAAAAAAAAAAATAAATAAAAAAGGAAAAAAAGAAAAATCAGTTTTTATGAATTCGCCGTGATACCCACCTAATTTAGTGTGCACGTATTTTTTTTGATCACTCAGAGCGGGCTGGCAAAAATTGAGTGTATATTTATTATTTAATAATTCTTGCTTGAAAAGTACGTGAACAAAGCAAATTCAAACTTCTTTTTCGCCTTCATTTAGCATTTCCTACATTTTCGTTCTCCACACAACGACCGATCTCCACTCAAGCTCATTGCTTTGAGCTGAGTTTAGTTTCTTTGGACTAAGTCAATTTGCAAGCACTTATTTTGCCTCTCAGCTGTTTCAACACTTGTTGGCAGAAGATGTTTTCATTCTTTTTGTTGTTGCTTACTCGCCTTTTGCGCTTTTAGCTGTATTTGTGTTTTTGTTGTGTTTACTCACAAACATGTTGCTTGGGTTGTTGTAGTTGTTGCTATAAGAGAAAGTTGCTCCACTGACTGACTGGCTGGTTGGTTAGCTGATCGGCTGATTGAATGTCTGACCAGTTGCTCGCTGTTAGTCAAGTTTTCGTATATGATTCAGTACAGTGTTTGAGTTTGCGAGCGATTAAGCGCCGTGGCACAGAAAAAAAATTGCGCTTCGTAGCTTGACTTGTTTTCAGAGAAAAAAAAAAAAACAAAAAATAAAAATAAAAAATAAAAAATAAATAGTAAATAAATAAGTAAATAATAAGAGAAGTCAATAAAGCGTTTTAAGCGTGCGCTTTTCAAAGAAATAAAGTATTAGAAAATTTGCACGAGTAGTAACTGGAAGAATTTTGTTCGACATAGATGGAGGAAGCAACGCGCAACTACGACGAGGAAGCGGAGGAGGAGGAGGAGCAAATTGTGGAGGACGATGGTGATGTTAGTAAACTGACTGACACTTCATGCAAACATTTTATACTTTCCGCGTTCCACATTGCACGCACGCCTAGTTGAGCTGTTTAGAAAGGAAACATTGTGAAATACTGAGGTTTTCGTGATTTATTGATTTTTCTTCTTAACTAATAATTCAAAATTACTTGCTTTTCCAGTTGGAATAATTTCATTACGTCATTAGAAATCCAACTACGATCTTTCAAAGCGATTTATTTGTACTTACACGAGCCTCTGCCAGTATCAGCTTATTGCCAATTGCTCAGCGACAGTTTTTTACCTCAATTCTATGCCTGTACATTTTTTTTATTTACTTGCAACAATTTCACAAATTTTTTACTCTGCTTTGAAAAGTTGCTTCACTATTGTCTCAAGTGTGGCGACGTATGCAAACAATTTCTACGGTTTAGTTTTGGTTCGAAAGCACCACGTCACCGAATGGCGCATACGTTTGTCAGTCGCCTAGCTTAGTTGGCACCCAAGTGGGGTATTCACATGCACATATACTATGTAGTTTTGGAGCTGTGCCCCCCGCCAATGACGTCATATGCGCCAGCTAAGCATTGAAGAAACAAACAAAAAAAAGAAGCATTTTAGAAGGAACTGGAAATATAATTATTGCGGTTAGCAATTGATGTTGAGGCAAAGTGGTTTGGTAGTGATTACAATACTTTGTCGTATGTTCACACGACAGTCGGTACGATCCGTATGTGTAGTAGGACCAAAAATTCTCATTGGGCGGCGATGTTACAAAAATAACAAACACAACAATATCCTTACTTGTCACTTTTCTGCTCTTTTTTTTATTATAACGCGCTATTTAGTAAATTTTCAAGTGCAAGTAAATTTTTCCTGGCCTTATAGACAGTTTTTTCATTTAAAAATCGAACTGCATATCCGTTTAGTGACACGCCATTTAGTGACATGCAGTCATGTTTCAGTGCGCCTTCCAGTTTGAATTTTCCAATTTTACAGCCCAAGACTAAAATAAGCGTTTCGGCTCATCTTCCTAATCACTGTAGTGTATTTCAGGCTGAAATTATAGCCATTAATCGGGTAGCTATCTGGTTAGGCAAAAATGTGACTACATATCTTTAGAGAAGTCAATACACATTCTGATTGTGATGCGGCGATTAAACCTCTTCACTAATCCCCGTATTGCTCGCAAATGCTGGGTATACCTTAATGAGATAGCGTAGTATTTCCACGTCCATTCTATATGGGTGCCAGAGCATAGCGACAAACTAGGGAATTATAAGGCAGACAATTTAGCGGGAGAGGGCAGTACCACTCGCCTCCCTCTTGGTATGAAGATGTAGATATACGATTTTCAACCTACAAACTACGTAGTACAAGTAGCATTGCCACTTCAGCTAACACGAAATGGAACTTCAAGCGCCCAAAGGCGCTACTTAATCGGTCAAGGAAAAATGTCTCCATGTTAGTTGCTTTCATCACTGGCCACTGTCTCCTAGGTCGATATGCTCAAAGGTTGCACTAGCTACAAGTATGAGGAGAAGGGAGGAAGAGTCTGTCGGGCATCTTCTCTGTCACTGTCCTGCGTGGTATGTCACTAGGTTTAGATACTTTAGCTCATCGTTCTTAGATGATACTGATGATCTTAGGGATAGAAAAGCCAGCCAGATCAATGGATTTGCTCTTAAAACAATGTGGTTTAACGAGGAGTAGCAGGTTAACTGCCACTGTGGTATCACAATGTACCGTCAGCGGTTTAAGTGTTTTAAAGTCCTGACTGTCACCTGTCTACCTAAGACTATTGCAACCTGCACTTAGTGAGATTTTCAATTTTTTTTTCAATAATTTACACACGAAAATAGAGAAAAAATTGTCAATTGCGGTTATAAGCTCGTTTTCCAAACAAAAAAGTATTAATGCACTCTTTACACTCTCTAAGGGATAAATATAAATTATTTATTTTTTTATTTAAAAATTTTTCTATTTTCAAAAATTTCCCATTACTGGCTGTAGAAATGTGTGTCTGTTATCTCATTAGCTATTGTTTCTGCGGCTTGAAAAGATGACTCGTTGATGTCGCAAGTCAATTTTTGTTATTTGTAAATTCAAATTTTAAATACCAAATCTTAAATTGCGACTTCCTTGAGTTGTCCTACTTCAAGCAGCGTTAAAGCTCTTGGCCTACGCTTCATCTTAAGTATTCTAATCTTATCCATCATAAAATCTTTTAAAGAGTGACTTTAATCTCATTTGTTTAACATAATAAAGTTCAGTTTATTTACATTTATTAATCATTTTATTATATAAACTTAGTTTTAAATAATTAATTTTATTCAAATCATTTTATTTTATTTTATCTCATTTTATTTTATTTTACTTTTTTTTTTTAAATTTTATTCTATTTTGGTTTTACTATTTTGCTTTCTTTATATTATTTATTTTAATTATAATATTATTTGATTAGATTTTATATCATTTAACATAATCAATTTAATTTAGCTCTATTTTATTTAATTTAATTTGGCTACCCTGTTATTTTGTTATTATATATATTTTTTTTAATTTAAGGGGTAACACCACACTAAACACTATTTTTAAAGAATTTTTTTGTATAGAAGGAAGGGGAAAACAATCACTCTGATTTGGGAAGTTATTATTTATATACTCAAATACAAAACTACAAAGTTTGATCGAAAAATTTTACAAAATGGCGGCATAGGAGACATTTTTGTAAAGTGGTTTCTCTTGAAAGAGCTCCGCGGCAATTTTAATCTGGAACAAAGAAACATTTTTTTTCTTAATGTAGATAAGAATAGCTAGAGAAACACGTAGGGGATTTAAAAAATATTTATTTTTGTGGAATTAGCAAGCATTTGAAGGAAAAAACTCTATTTTGGACGAAAAAAGAGGCACTTAAATAATTATAATTATATACGCTCTTCTCTTAAGAAGGTTATTATACAGACGTAGTGAAAAACCTGATTTAAAAATTGTTTGAGTTATGCTGCGTGCCAATTTCAGAAAACGTGTTTTGAGAAAAACGCGCTTAAAGTTTGGAAATTTGGAGAAGTCGTTAGGTAGCAGTCACTAACGCTTGGTTAAAAGCTTAAAATATTTATGAAATAAACTTCGGTAACGTACAAAACTTTTTGTTCTCTATTTTAAAAGGTTCAAAGAATTTTTAAGCTTATAAAAAAAATCAATTTTTTGAAATTTCTACAGTGGTGTTACACCTTAATTTTATAATATATTTGTTTTAGTCTTATTATATATTATATTTTCTCATTTTATTATACTCGCATATAAATTATATTTTTTTCTTTTTTTTAAATTTTTTTTTAATTAAAATTTTTTATTTATTTTGTTTTAAATTATATTTTTTTTTATTTTGTTTTAAATTATATTGTTTTTTTTTTATTTTTTTTAATTTTGTTTTTTGTTCAATTTTTTTTAAATTTTCTTCCTTCTTTCATACTTTATTTTTCTACTCGTTATTAGCTTTTTTCATCCTCATTTGGTTTTATTGCATATTTTTTTAATATATATTAGTATTTATATTTGTGTTTTTTTTTTCATTTTATTATTAAATTTTTATGTTATTACATCTTTTTTATTTTATTATAATATTTTAATTTTTATTAATTTTTTTTTCATTTAATTATAATAGTTTTTTTTATAATAGTTTGTTTTTCATTTTATTATTATTATTATTATTTTTTTTTTTTATTATTATATTGTAGTTTTTTTTATTAAAGATTTTTTTATTTTATTATATTTTTGTTCATTTTATTATACATCATTTTTGATTTTGAGATATATTTTTTTAATTTAGTATATTTTTTATTTCATTAGGTATATATTTTTTCATTTATTTTTTCGTTTTATTATATTTTTGTCATTTAATTATTTTAATTTTCTACTAGTTATTCGTTTATATTCATCCTCATTTTATCCTGCTGCATCTCATTCAACTTCACTTTCATTGCATTTCATTTCTGATACTGTCTTCATTTAAAATTTTTGTTATTGTAGTTTTTTTGTGTTTCTTCTGATAAGCAAATATAACCTAAAAAAAACTTGAAACCACACGCTTATAGAATTCACTGAATTATTTTTAAATTAAATAATCTCAAAAGATCTATGTTCCATTCCGCACAAAATGAATTTGCTGATGATGATGCTTTAATAAACATTCTAATAAAATTCTTTTATTTCCTCTCCCGTCCATAGGAGTACACCGGCCCCGGCGAACAAGAAGTAGAGAAACCGACCAAAGAGGAATACAAGGTCGCCAAGTGGATGAAAAACAATATAAAAACGAAGAAAACAAAGTTTCTAAGCCACAATGTGGAGTATTTCTCCTCGAATAAGGCAATCGATGGGCTGATGAAGTCAAAGTTCGCCACGGGTGATGATGCACTGTTTACCACACGCGAACAAGTTGTAGAATTTTTAGATGTTATGTTGGAACATAAATTTTTCCATCGCGCTAAAAAAGTGCCCGTCTCGCTGGAGGAGTTGCGTGGCTGCGGTGCAGCTGGCGCCGCATGTAGCAAATCAACGAAAAACAGAGGTGACGAAAAAGAGCAAAAGAGTAGTGGTAAAAAGGAGAAGGACGAAAAAAAGGATACTGAAGCTGAAGGTGAGGCTAGCGGTGGCAATGGCGTAGGCGATGGCAATATTAGCACCGGAGCTGGCAACGGTGGCGGTGAGAAGAAAGAGAAACGCAAACGTAAAATACGGCTGGATATGCATCCTGAACAGGTGTTTGTGGATGGTTCTGAAGCGTATGTGTGGATTTTCGACCCGATTCCCATACACTACTGGATATATGGGTTAATATTGCTGCTGGGCGCTATTCTGATCTGCTTGTTCCCGCTGTGGCCACCGCTATTGCGCAAAGGCGTCTACTATTTGTCGGTTGCGGCCGCTGGATTCCTCGTCGTAATATTGGCATTGACGGTGATACGGCTGATTATATTTACAATCGTTTGGGCGTTAACTTATGGAAAAGTGCATTTCTGGCTGCTGCCGAATTTGACCGAAGATGTGGGATTCTTCGCCTCATTTTGGCCGCTCTATGAAGTGAGTAATTCGAAGACTTTATTTCCTGCTAATAATTTATTTATTACAAAAAAAAATTTCATAACTTAGACAAAATATATGGCCGAAGATGAGAAATTGAAAACCTCCGACAAACGCAGCAAATCGAAATCGAAAAAGAAGGAAAAGGACAGCGATGCAGAGGATGACACTGCCCCCGAAGCGATTCCACTAGAACCAGAAAAGATTGAAGAGGTGAAGGAACATGATGCCGAAATCGAGTTTCGGCACCGCAATGTCGCCAAGTCCGTGGCTAGCGATAGCACAGCGGACGCTGAGGAGGAGTCGCATAGCAGCGGTGGCGGCGACAATATCGAAGCGGCCGCTGAGTCGGACGCTAAAGGGTGAGAAGTAGTTTTTTGGCGGAAATTTGGGTTTGTGCGAATCACTTTGGCGTTGGCTGCATTTACTTAACGCCACGCCTTCTACATATATTTGATATATATGTATGTAAATTATGTTCTCTCTCACTTTACTATCCATTTTCATCTCTGATAAGCATTATTTTAGCAATTGTTTCAAATTTTCTTTTTGCATGGCTTTTTATTTGCTGAATTTTACTTTGTATTTACTTATATGTATACATAGTTACAATGTGTATATATACATACGCTTTTTAGACTTTAATTTTTAACAAAATGCAAATATCTCTACTAGCAATTACTAAATTTTTTCATAGAAATATTTAATTTATACAATTAATTTTTAATAACTGCAAATAAATAATTTCAAATATATGAACTTATGGAAATCGGCTTTGGAAGATTGCTTAATTTAAGGGATATAGTAATTTATTATACAACTCTATTTTTTATCTGATTAAGTGGATTTTAGTCTTAATGCAAATTTTACTTGTCGTTCAACAAAGCAAAAGTTAGTGCGCGTCACTCCCACGACCGACGGTTCTCCGTTGCCGGAACGACCCGGATTTATATCCCGCCAAGGAATGCCATTACAACAGCATGAGGTGAATATGTTTAGGGAAATGTAAATACTGCTACAACAACAATAAAATAGTATGCGGCTTTTTCTTGCTTAGGTCCTAATTGTATAACCAGGTTGTTATCGCAAAATCTTTTCTGATTAAATTTTTAACAACAAAATTTTGTCTATGTAAGCTTTAAGATCCGAGGGCGCCTGACTGTGTTCTTGGTATTATTGCGTACCAGCATATATTCATAGTGCTTGTTTTTGGAATGCTACTGCAGTACGCTGGCCGAATGTAACTGATGAACGACTTTTCGAAGCTTCACTATGGCCATTAGAGCGTGTGAGCTTTGCATACTGAAGGCCATGAATAATCAAAACAAAAAAAAAAAAAAAAAAAAAATGAAAATTTGTTCCCTAAGTAGGCGATGTCATTTTTGCTGTGAAAGATTTTTATAAACTTCAGATGTCTGCCGTTCGCAGGTCTCGCAAACTAAAGGCACTCAATGTCCATTAACAAAATAAATATCAAGTAGTAGAATTTTGTTAACCACAAAAAACTCCCGAATGTGCTTAAGGCTTATAAAAATTATTCTATTCATGCAACGAGTCCTTCAATTGCTATTAAATGAGTGAGGCGCACCGAATTGACTTGACTTTCAACCTACAAAGTTCGGCTTTTTAGCGATCTCCCAGTGCTTCGATGTTGTTGTTGCTGTTGTAGCAGTAAGAACATTCCCCATACATGTACGGCGAGTGCTGCTGGCGTGACAGTCCTTGGCCGGATATATAGTCCATCCGGGTCGTTCTGGTAACGTAGAACCGACTGTTCGCGGGGAACGTCGCCGTACTTAGATCGTGGAACCTGATTATAGTAACTGTCTGATGACTTGACTGAATAATACCAGACCTAGAAATTACTTGATGAAGAAAATTTTTTTCTTGCGTTCTAAACGTCTACAAATTCTGTTATTATTACGATTATGACTGGATTTTGCATTGCAACCTAAAATATTTATTGTGCCCTTTAATGGATTCAGAGTATTTCTCTGAGCCCAACATCCTCAATAAACGAGTTTTGTTAATCTTATAACTAATCCAGCTAATATTATTTAGCGTGCATATCTTTATAGCCTAAACAGAGAAAGACTTTGCACGCACAGATTCGCCTTTCTTGACAGCATTGAAGTGGTCGCTTAAAATAATATTGCCGAAAAGAATAAAATTCCTTAAATCCACAGTTTGGTTCAGAAAAAACTCAGTAGAGCTCCAGTGGTATCACAATGGGACTGCTGTTCAGGCCTAAGTGTGTCGGATGACAGCCACTCAACCTAAGCCAACCTAACCTAACTTAACTTACCTTTTTTCGTTAGCTAATTTCCTGTATAGATTTATGTGTGAAACTAAACAGAAAAAATACAAGATTTTGAGAGTAATTAGTCAAAAGCAAAATTTGTCAGTCTAACGAATACCACAAATATTTATGAAACATTTATTAACAATAGGAGGGGAACCACTACTGAGCCATTGAGATGAGCGAAATAAAGAGTTGTTAACAAATTTTAGATTAGCACTCCGCACTCCGCCTTTAAAACCATTTCCGCTTCCTGGACTTAAAGATGATTATATTGTTGTAACAGCAGTGCTTGGCCTGGTATAAATTTCGATCGCTCCGGTAAATCGACTGTACTGGTAAAGCTGACAGCCTTAAGCTGATTGTAATAGTTAAAGCAGCGAAATTATTGAACATTTGCAAAGCGTCTAGGCTGTAAGTGCGAAGTGAGTATTTCACTCACGCAATTTTTCACAGGCTTATGAAAGCATTTATGGATTAGGTTAAGTTAGTGGTTTGCAATTATTAGTAGTTTCTACTCAGCAAGTTGTATGCTTTCACAACAACAGCAACATATGCTATATTTCGCAGCTGAATAAATATTTATTTTGTTCTGCTATTTGACACTATTTTATAAAACATTTGTCAAGATCTTTTGTGTTAGGTTGATTAGTAAATAAGTTTTAATGTTTTTTTAATGAATTTTTTTTAATTTTTGTTTGTTTTTTTATTAATTTTTTTTTTTTAATTTTTTTATTTGTATTTTATCAACTTTTTTTTAATTTGTTTTTAATTTTTTTTCTTAATAATCATTTTATAAATAATACAATCGATTTCATGCAGTTCAATTCTTATTCATTGTGAAAATTTCTATTACTTACTTCGACTTGACATATATATTTTGGCTTATGCAAAATTATTTCAAAAATCAAATAATCAAATTGAATAATCAAAAAAAAAAAGTTAATGCGATTTAATAATTTAAACAACCTCGCAAATATTTTTATTATTTTTCTAATTATTTTTAGGTGCAATTAATAAAAATATTTCACATTAAAAAAAAAAAAATTGGCTAAGACCTTTTCTGTTAAAATGATAAGCAAATCAATTTTAATGTTTTTTATTTATTTATTTTTATTTTAATTTATTTATGTTTTTTTATTTATTGTTTTTATTTATTTATTTTTTAATTTATTTATTTTTAATTTATTTTTTATTTTATTTTATTTATTTTCTTATTATTTTGTTTGTAGTATAATCGTTTTGATGCAGTTGAATTCTTTTTCATTGGCAAAATTTCTATTATTTATTCTGAGTTTGGCAAACATTTTTTGCCTTATGAAAAATTATTTCTTATATGTCATCAAAACAAAAAAAAAAACAATGTTAATTCGATTTAATAATTTAATCAACCTCGCGAATATTTTTATTATTTTTCTGTTATTTCTAATTATTTTTAATTGCAATTAATAAAAATACTTCACACTTTTTATAGAACATTGGGCATTTTCTGTTAGAATGATAAACTAATAAATTTTAATGTGTTCTATTTATTTATTTTTATTTATTAATTTTTTTTATTTTATTTTTATTTTTTTTATTTATTAAGTTTTTTTATTTATTATTTATTTTTATTTTTTTTATTTATTCAGTTTTTTTATTTATTTTTTATTTTTATTTTTATATTTTTTATTTTTTTTTTTTGTAATATAATCTTTTTGATGCAGTTGTATTCTTTTTCATTAGGAAAATTTCTATTATTTATTCTGAGTTTGGCAAATATATTATATATTTTTTGCCTCATGCAAAACTATTTCTTAGAAAAAAAAAACAAAAACCAAAAAAAGGCAAATGTAGTGCGATTTAATAATTTATTTAACCTTGCGAATATCTTTACTATTTTACTGTTGTTTCTAGTTACAATATTTAAAATGATTTCTCTGTGCAATAAATAAAAATTGTTTGTTTAAATAATAAACAGTTTTATGAAGTGCCTTTATTATTTATTTACTTTTCATCTTACATTTTGTTAAACTCTTAGGGATGATTAAAATTTTAATATTTATATGTATGAAGAATAATTTAATGAACTTTGTGAATACCTCTATTAATTATTAACAGTTATTTTTACATTTTGTTATAGTAAAATCAACCCCGTGACTGCCCTTATTGAAGTTAACTCAATTGTCGAAATTATTTATTTATTATTTATTAATTATTAGTTATTTAAAAAAAATTTATCCATATCTAAAAACATTACGCTTTTCACAAAATCTAAACTTTTTTCTGAATTTTTAAGTCAACTCAATTTTCGAAATATTTATTATTTATTGGCTATTTTTCAAAAAACAAAATTATTTTTAACCATATCTCAAAAAAATCTTTTTTTTTATTTAAATTTTTTGCGAATTTTTATGTTAACTCACTTTTCGAAATATTTATTATTTACTAGTTAAAAAAAAAATTTAACCATATCTTAAAAAAAAATAATCTCTTCTCAAAATCTAAATTTTTTTTCTGAATTTTTGAGTTACTTCAATTTCCAAAATATTTATTATTTATCGGTTATTTTTTAAACAAAACAAAAAATTATTTTTAATCTTTAAAAAAAATAACTTTTTTTACAATAATTTAAATTTTTTTTACTTTTTTATTTAATTTTTTTCTGAATTTTGAAGTTAACTCAATTTTTCAAATATTTATTATTTATAAGTTATTAAAAAAAATTTTTACCATATCTTAAAAAAATATGTTCTCAAAACCTAATTGTATTTATGAATATTTAAGTTTACTCAATTTCCAAAATATTTATTTTTTATCGGTTATTTTTTAAACAAAAAAAAATATTCTTAACTATTAAAAAAATAACTTTTTACAATAATTTTTTTTTTTGAATTTCCAAGTTAACTCACTTTTCGAAATATTTATTATTTACTAGTTAAAAAAACAAATTTAACCATATTTAAAAAAAAATACGCTCTTCTCAAAATCCTAATTTTTTTTTTAATTTTTAAGTTAACTCTATTATTTATCGGTTATTTTTTTAACAAAAAAAGTGTTTTCAACTATTAAAAAAAAATAGCTTTTTACACAAATTTAAATTTTTTTTTACTTTTTTTTTTATTTAATTTTTTCTTAATTTTGAAGTTAACTCAATTTCCAAAATATTTATTTATGGGTTAATGATTATTTTCATAATTTATCTAATATACGTTTAAGTTTTGATAAGTATTTAAAAAATATGTTTTACGCGTATTAAAAATGTATTCATAATTTTGTGAATACTCTTTTTGCGAACAGCTTTTTTACGTGCATCAATAAATTTTATGTGCAATAATTTTTTTAGACATAGATTAAAAATTAAATCAGCTTCGTGTATAGCTTTATTATATATTTACTAATTCTTCTTTAAGCCATAGCCGCAACATTTACAGCATTTGTCGATTAGTCATGCCGTAACCATAAACAGCTGATATTGAAGTAGAATTACTGACAAGTAAATTTACTGACAACATTTGCATTTTGTCATAAAAATACGGATACTTCTCCACTAAGTCAATTAATTGTTCATCGTTCATTTCTAATATCGAATTCGTATCGCCAATTCTTTAAACAAACTGGAACTAAAAAAACAAACCGAGAAAAAACAAAATTCAATAGACACATACGGCCACGGTTATGGTTATTGTGTTATGGTGCGGGTCCTATAATCTTTTACAGTGATGCCCATATGCTTGATCAGAACAGCTGATTGCTATGGTTACGGTTGTGGCTACGGTACGGCACTACTAATTGCTGCTTTATAGTTTTTAAAGCAAATAATGACTTTTAACCATTCATCCATGTTTTTTTTTAAATTTAGCTTTATTTCACGTCCCATTATTATTTTTCATACGTGCTTTAGTTTACTTTTCTGTCCATTATTGCAATATTACGCGCATGGTCGATCAGCATACAAATTTCTCAGTCATTCTACTACATTTTCCACGCTTATATGGATTACATAAAAACCTGTGTTTAAAGAATTGAACCAGTTTTATTTATGTAAAAATTAAACAAATTTTAATTCCGCAAAAATTTCTACCTCCACTTTACAGCTCACCCACTCCATCGGAATCTGAATCGGAAATCTCTGGCAAGGATCAGTTTGAGATAATTAGTTCCAGCGAAGTGCAAAATGTTAATTGATAAATTAATCAATAAAAAATTTAATGCAATTTATATTTTTACCTATAGACAAAAAATATACACTATTAAGCTGATAAACAAAATATTAAATGATTTTTTTGTTTGTTTCGTTTTGCAACAAATGCGAGCACTGAAATAATATAAATATACCACATATATATACATACATACATATATGCATGTATATGTATATCTGAAAAAAAAAAAAAATTATTGTAAAATAGGTAAAAGAAAATTTCCAAAATAAAATAGCGTAAAATTTAGAACCTCTAAAGGTGAATTCAAGCTGAAACTGAAACGAAATAGATATTCTGTGAAAAATAGTAATAAAATGCGCAAGTTGAATTTGAAATGCTAATTCAACAATACTAATAATAGTGGAAATAGTTTTGAAGTAATTCGCATATTTTACTAAATAAAATGGAAAACAATAAATAACTGAACCAATAATTCATAGTTTTGAAAAACAATACAATGGCTGATGTGAGTATGCATTTCAAGCGTTTTTAGTGCAAAAATGTTCAATACTGTAAAAGTGTAATAATTTATGACTGTAGTGTAGTGGCACTGAATAACTATTAGTAGAATTTTTTTTCATTTAATTTTTTTCACTATTTAAATATTTTTTTTTTTTTTGCATTCGAAAAAGTTGAAAAAATTTTTTTTTTGCATTTGGAAAAATTGAAAAAAAAAGTTTTTTTGCATTCGAAAAAATTGACAAAAAATTTTTTTTGCATTTTAAAAACTTAAATAAAAGTTTTTTTTGTATTTTAAAAACTTAAAAAAAAAATTTTTTTTGCATTCAAAAAAATTGAAAAAAAAAAATGTTTTTGCATTTCAAAAACTTAAAAATAGTTTTTTGTTGCATTTGAAAAACTTAGAAAAAAATTGTTTTTTGTTGTATTTGAAAAACTTAGAAAAAAATTGTTTTTTGCATTTGAAAACCTTAAAAACAATTTTTTTACATTTGAAAAAATTCAAAAAAAAATTTTTTTTGCATTTTTAAAACTTAAAAAAAATGTTTTTTTGCATTTGAAAAACTTAAAAACAATTTTTGTTTTGCATTCGAAAAATTTGAAAAAATTTGTTTTTGCTTTTTAAAAACTTAAAATTTTTTTTTTTTGCATTTGAAAAACTTAGAACAAATTGTTTTTGCATTTGAAAAACTTAAAAAATTCTTTTTTGTGCATTTGAAAACCGTAAAAAAATTTTTTTTTTACATTTGAAAAAATTAAAAGAAAATTTTTTTTTGCATTTGAAAAACTTAAAAAATCTTTTTTTACATTCGAAAAAATTGAAAAAAATTTGTTTTTGCATTTCAAAAACTTAAATAATTTTTTTTTGCATTTTAAAAACTTAGAAAAATTTTTTTTTGCATTTTAAAATCTTAGAAATTTTTTTTTTGCATTTTAAAATCTTAAAAAATTTTTTTCTGCATTCGAAAAAATTGAAAAAAATTTGTTTTTGCATTTCAAAAACTTAAATAATTTTTTTTTTTGCATTTGAAAAACTTAAAATTTTTTTTTTGCATTTTAAAAACTTAAAAAAATTTTTTTTGCATTCGATAAAATTGAGAAAAAAAATTTTTTTTTGCATTTCAAAACTTAAATACATTTTTTTTGCATTTTAAGAACTTCAAAAAAATTTTTTTTTGCATTTGAAAAACTTAAACAAATTTTTTTTTGCATTTGAAAAACTTAAAAAAAATGTTTTTTGCATTCGAAAAAATTCAAAAAAATTTAAAAACTTAAATAAATTTTTTTTTGCATTTTAAAAGCTGGAAAAAATTTTTTTGTGCATTTGGAAAATTTAAAAAAAATTTTTATTTGCATTCGAAAAAAATTGAAAAAAATTTGTTTTTGCCTTTCAAAAACTTAAAATTTAATTTTGTTGAATTTGAAAAACTTAAAAATTTTTGGTTTTTACACTTGAAAAACAAAAACCAAAAAAAAATTACTTTAAGCTGAGAAAATTTTCATGTAAACGCTGCATTATTTTTTAATTTTTTCATTCAAAACTAATTGCTGAAAATTTCATAAACAATTTCAATAATAAGGCACCATTAAATTAAGAAATTGGCAACAATTTATAACGAAATGCATGAAATCTAATTTCTAAAAGCAAACAAATACTTTATGATTCCTTGCAAATGCAATACAAATGCAATTTTAATACAAATTGATAAAGAAACATAAATGCAAGCAACAACCAGCCAAAAGGTTTTGGTCTGCAAGTGCAAGAAAATGCTCGCGAATTCTCGAAATTGCTTAGCAAACATTAAAAATAAAACAATTATGAGATTTACAATGTTTTTTGGCTTACCAACAAATTACTTTGCTTTGAAATTAAATATTTTTTAATATATTTACACATATAAAAATACATATATATTGGGAAAATTTGCATTTAAGTTTGTGCAATTGAAAGTCTAAATCAAATATTTTTTTATTTCAAATTTAAAAAATCAAAAAAAAAAACATGATAATATAGTTTTTTATTGAGCATTCAAAATTGCATAACATTTACTAATCAGTGTAAAAAAAAATCTATAAGTGTATGCGTGTATACAAGAGAAATATACCTTATAGTATATACTCGTACATACAAATAAATATAACTACACATATACATACATAAATTGTGTTATAACTTAATTAGTAGTAGAATTGTTTTAATTTACATAGCAAATATACAAAGCAAAAAATACAAAAGAAGCGCCAATAAAAAATTGAATTCTAATAATTATTTTCCAACCAACAAGAAACGAAACAAATAGCAAACAGCGATCACACGAAACTTATGATTCATAATAAATAAAATTATATTATTGTAAAAAGAAAACAACAATAACAAAGTGTTTTTAATTAAAACGTGTAGCCCGTAATTTGTGAACACGCGCAAATTTGTATTAGCAAAAGCTTCTGTGGCGATTATCATGAAAGACTAAACTTTGGCGTTAAACATTTCAAGCCATTTCATTTCATTGCATTTGTAAATCAATAAATAGCAAGTTTACAGATCATTGACGCTCTATGCTCCACTGGAAGTTAAAAGAAAACATGTACAGTCGACTCTCGTTAATACAAACCTGCGATATTTCGAACCTCTCATTAATTCAAAGTTATCACGAGTCCCCTACAAAATCTCTTTATATTTCGAATTATGTTCATACATTTTTATGCACTCCGTAGTTCGAACTAAAAAAAAAGAGGTTGTCTGTAAAGTCGGTTTACTGACGATAGTTTAACGTGATAACGTCATAAGAAAATACTGATTGAATGGTTGTATTTTTCAAAAGAAAATTTTAATTTTATTTGTTTGATAGATATTTTGTATGGATATAGAGAATGAGTTAACATTAACATAACATAATATACTTTAACATAACATAACATAACATAACAAAACATAACATAACAAAACATAACATCACATAACATAACATAACATAACATAACATAACATAACATAACATAACATAACATAACATAACATAACATGCTGTTCAAGCAAGGTAACGACGCATGAGCAAGATAACGACGCATTTTTTTGTGTGTGCAGCCGGCTACATAGAATTATAAGACGTTATCACGTCAAAAAATAATAATAACATTAAAACAATAGGTATATATTATTAACAAGCTTGGTTTTATTTTAAATTCTTCAAGTAAATCAAATTAATAAAAATCAATAAGAAGGCATATGCAAATACAAATACGTGAATTTATATATGTACATATGCGCATATACATACACATATACGCTTACTTAAGTAGGAGAGAGCAAGATGTCGAACGTTGCCGTTCGTTTGCTTTGTTTGCTTTGTCGTTCGTTCGGCGCTTTCGCTTGCAGTTCATTCAAGGTAACGGCAATGAGCAAGGTAACACTAATGAGCAAGGTAACGACACATTTTTTCGTGCGTGCAGCCTGTTAAATCGAATTATAAGACGTTATTACGTCAAAAATCATTGCTACGACGCGCTAATTCGAACTCATATGGTCAAACACTCGACCATTCAAAGTTTCAAAGTTTCTTGGTGAAAATACCTTTACTGTGCGTGGTTGCCTGGTACGCATAAAACCTAGGCACATTTTGACGCCCGCTTCCGCACGAATCGCTTCGTTGGTATACAGATTAGAATTTTTTATTAAATATGAGACCTAAAAAGTATACATTTTTGACGATTGCTGAAAAAAAGAAATTAATTGAAAAAGTAGAAGGAGGTGAGAAGAAAAGCGATGTTGCAGAAGAATTTAAGATTCCTCTCAGTACTCTCTTAACCATAATAAAGGACAAGGAGAAAGTTAGAGCTGCTTTCGTAAACGAAGATCAGGACAATTCGCAAATAATTATGGATGATGAAGAACCATCAATAGTACTCGTACCAGTAGTTCACATCAGCGGTGTGAGTTTTTCTGTCTATGTTCAATTGGATGAAGATGTTGCTGTCTCAGGATCACTAACCGATGGCGAAATTTTATCTGCGACAGATACGAATGAAAAGAGCAACGATGAAGGCGATACATCAGAACCTTTGGCAGAGGTGTCAGTTAAGGTAGCTAGAGCTTCATTCGATAACTTACAAAGCTTTTGTCTACAAAACGAAACTGATGAAACAGCATATCAGCACTTTTTCTCTTTAAAAAAAATTATTGAAAAGTCTGAGCAGCAGCAATGTGTTTCGAAGCCAACCTGTATAAATGAGTTCTTTTCAAAGATTAATTAATTCACATTATGAATATGTAAGACATTAGCAGTTAAATAAAAATACTCGATAATTGGAAGTTTTATTTATTTTCTCTCAAAAATTTCGAACCATTTAATATTTCAAACACTCAATAATTCGTAATATTTTAAGAGTCCCTTGAATTTCGAATTAACGAGAGTCGACTGTATACATACATATATACTTAGTGCTGCCATAATTAGTCTTATTTAATCATGTAAATATTACACAAAATTTTAATTTTCATTCGAAATGGTTACCATTTGCCTTGGCACAAACCTTCAAACGATTATTCCATTCAGCTATTGAAGCACGCACAGTTTCCATGGATATTGGCGTCGCTGCTCGTACCAAAGATTGTTTGAGACTCTTCAAATTTCTGTGAGGTCTTCAACAAGTAATTTTCTCCAATTCTGACAACAAACTGAAGTCCAATGGGTTCAGATTTGGACTTCCAGACGGCCAATCTTTTGCGGCTATGCACCCAGAAATGTTGTTTTTTAGCCACTGCTGGATGGTTTTTGTCTTATGGGGTGAAGTGGAACCTTGCTTGAGGATCCAACGCTCTCCATTGGAGAGAGTACTGCTCAACTGTTTCGCCACGCTTTCTTAGACATCCTCCTGGTACACTTTTGCCCCGGTCCTAACCTCTTTTTCGCCTTTACAACACACACCCCATCAAACCATTACAGAGGCTGGATGGTGGACACGCTGAACCAACATTTTTTGCGTCTTTAGAAGTTTTAGCATAGATTTTGTCGTTTTGCTTGCTAATACTTCGACAACAGTGGAAATTTTCTCATCAGTGAAAATAATATTTTCATGGATGTTGAACGCGTTGCACCGAAGAAGCTCCGCGCAACTTAGAGTCTAATTTTCTTCAAGCGCGTTGTTAAAAGATGAGCAGTTGAGCCACGGAAGGCTTTCATGTGGAGATCATTTCTAATTAATCTTGACATGAATCTGATCGATACATTCATCTCCCTAGACATGCTTTTCTGCTTTCTAAGCAAACCTAAGACTAAGACTTAATTCGGAATTATCTCAGGGATTAAGTGAAATTAATTCGGATTAGGGGAATTTTCGATGGCAGCACCGCCGAAAAACAACAGTTAATATCTATTGTGAATGAAAAATAATGAAACTAAAAAAAAAGAGAAATATTGGATGCATTGCTAGTTTGCCTGATATTTCGAAGCAGTTTGAGAGATTGCAATTTAAGATTTTTTTAAGGGGTTAGGGGTGGTCAGAGGCCCGAAAAAATGATGATTTTCAATAATTATTTTTTGCTAGTCAATTGCTTTATTTAACAAAAATAAAAGTATAGAATTAATACATCGTGTTTCGACATGACTTTAGCAAAATTTCAAAAACAAAATTAATAATTGTAAAAGTTTTCGCTGTTTGTGTGGAGCCCGGTTCTCCAGAAGTTCCTTGCGGTGATAATCACAAGTCCTTGGAGATTCATCTAAAATCAATCGGACAAGAGAAATTAGTTTTATTAATAAATAATCTTGAGCCTGATCGAATCTTTTTTTTTCGTTTTGTCAAAATTAACAATATGGCGACCTCAGGAAATATTTTTCAGATTTTCGAGAAAAAAACCGACAATTAATTGTTAAAAAAAATCGAAATTTTTGAGAAAACAAATTCTTCGAACAAGCACGAGTTTTTTATGTTTTTCGTTTATTGTTGAATAACTCGATAAGTATTTGTGGGACTCTTTTCAAATTTTCACACAATATTTTTAAGATATTATACTTTAAGAAATTGCAATCCTTTAAATAAATTATTATTTCTTAGTATCAGGGCAGCTAATATCCGTATTTGTTGCTTGCGGCCCAACTTTTACTGACAAAACTATGCAATAAGCAAATTAGCTGTTCAGCTGTTCAATAATCCACGTAACAACCGTCTGGCACACTACAATTTTAATCAGAATTAACTGCTCCGGTAATCCCCATTAGCGCCGTCGTCTGTCTAGGATCATCTTCGTTTGGCGCTACAGCTTCTTGTGAGCTTTGGCCTGCTGAACAGTACAGCCCCATGCTGCTCTATCTGTCGCCGTTCCTTAGATTAAGCTTTTCCAAGTCTTCTTTCACTTCATTTATCCACCTCGATAAAAGGATATAACCTATTAATATAATATAGGTTGCATGAAAAGGTATCAAAATACAGCGTATGCCAGTCTGGATCGAATAAGAGCCGAGTACAAAAGCTTAAAAATATCGGGTGTTTTTTTAACTTCATGAGAACTATCGATATCGATAACTATGGTTTGAGTTGAGAATGGCAAACTCTGTTGGTATTTCTGTGCAGTAAGGTTTAGCAAGTCATCGTGAATCGTTTAATGCCAGAAATACGGTTCCAGATTGTGGAAATTTTCTTTGAAAAAAAAAATATATTATATATATATTCGCGAAGCTCTGGCGGCATCGGACCGATGATTTCTTTCGAAATGAGGAAGGAGCTGTCGTTACGGTGAATAGCGGGTACTATCGACCCATGCAGTCTTTTGTTTGCAAAAATTAATCAGCTAAACATCGACAACATTTGGTTCAATAAGACGACGCAACTTGCCCTTACCGCGCGCTTAGCAATTAATTTATATCAATATTCAAGCCTCCATCGGCGCCATACGCCCAGATTTATTGGAAAAAGTATTTAAAGATTGGGCGGCCGCCATAGCCGAATGGATTGGTGCGTGACTATCATTTTAGAGTGCATTGGTTCGAATCTCCGTGCGTGAAACAGCAACGTGATAGAAAAAGTTCAATTTCCGGAGATGTGACGTGTATGTCTGGGTCAATTCTGGAAAATTAGGAGTTTAATCGGCTGGAATATATAGGAGTTTAACCGGGGGCTGGACATGAAACCCCAAATGATAGAAAACGTTTTTTTCTCATAGCTGTTGACCGCGGCAGGCAAAGGCAAGCCTCCGAGTATATTTCTGCTTAAAACTGTCATCAAGCCGCACACCACAAATAGGAGGAGGAGCTCGGCCAAACATCCAATAAAGAGTTTAAGCGCCAATTAAATTTATATATATATATATATATATATATATATATATATATATATATGTAATATGTTGTTTTATTGGGAGTAATAAACACACAATATGATTTATCTAGAAATAGAAACTTTATTATTAATATCGAACTTAATTTATCGAACTAAATTCATAACAAGTAATTGCACGCGGTCGACTAACCTAGAAGTAGAAAAATCAACAATTAAAGGTTTTTTACTCCTATTACTTTTGTAGATCGACCATCTGCTTTGAATTCACAAACTTGACTCATCGCATAAACAAGTGTAATCTCCTCAATTATCGTTCTCTTCTCTGTGTAGTATACTAAGCTTAACATATATTAGTGTATACATGTGAGCGGCAGCACTCACAACAGTACGCAAAGCTTACATATATATGCTATTGCCCCAAGGTAACGTAGATCTCTCTAGTTGAAGCTCTTCGTCTACTATATGTGCTGGTTAGACTTCAATAGCGATGTTCGGGTAGCCAGAATCCATAAAGGTGGTAAGGAACTCTCGTTGAATGTCGTTGATAGACTATCTGTATCCTATGTGGATCCAGTGGTTGCTTGATGTATGTCCGGATCTCGTCAGTCAGTTGACGGAGATGTCTTTTCACCTGCTTAAGAGGAGGCTCAGCCTTCAGAAATTGCCTACCTAGGTAGCTCATGCGATGTTTTCTTGGTTAGTTTTTGAGATAAATTAAATTTTTTTATTTCTTTAAATATTTGAAGAATTTATTTTATTACAATAAAGGGTTATCTGTTTGAAGGTACTTTTTCCAATAGGGTTTGTTTGACAGATCACGGGTGACTACAGTCAAACTAAATACATAACTTTTTTCAGTGCTCATTGACATTTCATCGTGGAAAAACTTATACCTCAACAACGTTTACAAATCGTACAACTGCATTACGAAAATCGACGCTCTGTGAAAGGTGTTCTTCGCGGGCTCAGGCCAACTTATGGTGTATATATGTAACTGTCCTACCGAATGCACTATTCGGCAAACCATCGGCGAAATTGAGAATAATTTTACATTATTGGATGATGCTCGACCGATTAGACCACGTACAGCACGAAGTGTAGAAAACATTGCGGCTGTAAATGAGAGTTTTGCTGAATACTCGGAATAATCATTTCGGCGCCGATCTCAACCATTTGGCCTCTGTTATAGCACTACTTGGGCTATTTTGCGCAATGATCTTGATTTGAAAGCGCATAAAATACAGCTAGTCCAAGATTTGAAGCCGATCTTCCAGAGCGTCATAATATCAGTCGTTGGGTTCTTGAAAAACTCCATTTTGGGACCCGAATTTTGTGCATGAGTTTAAAAGCTAATTTTTGGCCTAATCGCTACGCCAATAAGCAAATTTGCCATATTAGGGCATCCATTGAAAGGAACCGTTTCGTGCGGCCTACTGAGGAATCATCTGCCGATATTTCTCAAAGACGAGGCTGGCGCCAATGTAACAGTGAATGTAGCAGTGAATACAAAACGGGAATTGGGAACATGTTTTTGCGGGTTCTGCTAGTTTAAGCAATATCGAAAATCAAAAATTTTTGTGTTAGTACTGCAATAATATATAACATCTAACTCGAAACAACTAAAATTATGAATACCTTGCCTAGTTTTCGAAATAGAATTTTAAATGGTTTTTTTATTATAAGTTTTTTCTGGCATTGTTTTTGGGGCAACTCCAAATGGCGAGACCCTTTAGTTAAGCATTGTGGCAAAACGTACTTTTTTACTAAAAATCTTTTCGAGGTAGTTCATATCCATCGCTCCGGGGACCTTAACATGTTCGCGGACGTGAATGCTATAGCATTCAAATTTTAAAGCCAAGTTTGTTCATTTAATTTCATGTAATTTTAAGTTTTTGTAATTAATATACATTTCAAAGTAATGAACAATTGATTCATTAAGTACTTTCATATAACAGTTATAATACGATGCTCTGACTACTCTTATAACATCTGTATACTCAGATTTGGGATAGTACAACTAAAGGGTGATTTTTTAAGAGCTATAAGAAAGTTTTTCAAACAAACACACGTAAAATTCAGAAAAATGCATTACATTTAAATTTAAATCGATATATTTTTATTCATATTTAATATCCATATAATTTAATGTTTGAAGATTATTTCATGCAAATGTTGACCGCGACTGCGCTTCAAATGGTCCATCCGCTTAGTCCAATTTTGGCATACTCTTTCCAATGTTTCGGCCGGTATCTCACATATAAATGCTTTAATGTTGTCTTCCAATGCGTTTATTGAAGCAGGCTTGTCTGAATAGACATGGGCTTTAACATAGCCCCACAAAAAATAATCTAAAGGCGTTATATCGGTTGATCTGGGTGGCCAATTGACAGATTGACAGGTTCCGAACGTGAAATAAAATGTTCGCCGAACTCGCCTCTCGACAAGTCCATTGTTACGCGTGCTGTGTGGCATGTGGCACCGTCTTGCTGAAACCACATGTCATGCAAGTCAAGCTCTTGCATTTTGGGCAAAAAAAGTTGGATATCATTTCACGGTAGCGCTCACCATTCACAGTTACGTTACGACTCGCAGCATCTTTGAAGAAGTACGGTCCAATGATACCTGCAGCCCATAAACCGGCTTTCACACCTAAATCCTTTCGCAAAAAGTTCCACGTTGTTGAGTAACAGAGGCCCAATTGCTGCGAACGGCGACGAATCCATAATTGATAGTCATCATTAACACTGGCCGATACATCTGCGATATTTTCTTCAGTTCGCACTCTACGTAAGGGTGTTGGTGGTTTGATGTCCAATAATGAAAATTTGGTTCTAAATTTAGTCACAATAGCTCGAATAGCCGCTTCAGTGGGTCGATTAAACTGACCATAAAATGGAAGAAGCGCGGGATAAACTTTTATAACAGAACACGCATTTTTATAATAAAATTCAATGATTTGCAAGCGTTGTTCGTTTGTAAGTCGATTCATGGTTAAACTATAGACCAAACTGAAGATGTTTGACAGTGAAACAAAACACGAAACGTGCGTCACCTGTTTAAACCAACTGTTTAAAAAGATAATAGCTAAAAAATCACATATTAATCTCGGCTACAAAAACACTAAAGCTCTTTTTTATATTTTTGTTTATTTTATTTATTTATAAATTCATTTAATCTTCATAAATAAATAAATAGCTTCACATCAGCATTGCTTATTTGCTTAACTCCTTATAATTCTTCTCTGAATTTCTCCTCCAATTTGTGTTGGTCCATAAAGTGATTAAAAAGTTCAATGCATTTATGAGGGCAGATGAATGCGATAATAATAAAAATACCTGCAATCTGTTGAACAATAAAAAGGTTATAGTGGGCCCACGAGATATTTATATATTTAATTTAAAATATATAATAATAAATGCAAAAATTTCTTAATTGCTTGTTGCTAAAACTATTTCCATAACTCACCGCAATCAATGCTTTCGCCATCCAATAAATGCACCAGAAAACGATGCTGCTCAGAGTAGCGAGAAATGCCGATAGCGGATTATTAAAAAAATTCTGTGCTCTCATATTTTTAAGCACGTCTCCGTGGTCATCATCAGCATCGCTGTTATCGTCCACTCGTTCATACTCAAATTCCACTAAATTATTGCGTTTCCGCCGTCTACCCACACCTGTTGCATCCATAGGTGCGTTCGGTTGACGTAGCATTTTTGCTATGCTGGGTAGGGTTGATTGAGTAGCTGCAATAAAAAACCATTAAATGAAAAATACATAAAAATAACATTACTTAATCAGACATATGTATACAAATACATACATACACATACATACATTATGCATACATATCTGCGTTATTTACAAATAATGACTTAAGCGGCTTTTAAATTAGTTTAAGTGCCACTGAATTATTAACTTGGCAGTAATGTGGTTGGGAATATTTTAAAATCCTGCTTCTTATTTATAGATGAAAGTTCAAGCGTCATTTAATACTGTTTTTTAACTTTACGCCTTTAATTCTACGCATATTTTTGTTATTTTTTGACTTTATCACAAGTTGTGTTTACCAGAGAATTGAATGGTTCAATTGTTTGATTGAAGGGAATAAGTTGTTGTTGTAATTGCATAAAAATTCCTTATAAATGTTAGGCCAGTCCATATGGGGGCGTCCATAAATTACGTGAGGTGTTTTTTTTAATTTTCTGTACCTCCCTCCCCCCTGGTGAGATGTCGTGAGCTTTTATTCAACCCCCTCCCCCATCCCCCAATCTCACGTGAGATTTTTCAAAATGTGGGTTTCTTATGTAAACGCGTTGGATTGTTATTGTAAAAAGAAAAAAAAATTTGCTTCGTGCTTTTATTTACGACTAGTTAAGACTAGTAATCAATATTGCTGAGAGTTATAAGTGTAATAAAAAGTTAACAATAGAAGACTTAAATCGTAACTACTGCGATTAAAAAAAGAATATCTACTCTAATTCAGTCCATGGAGAATCATACGCGGTTTCCAGAGAGACTATTGGGACCAACATGTCCATATGATTTTCAGTAAAATCATCTGCTCCTTCAACTTCGTTCTGATCTAGCCATTTTAAGCCGTTGACACTTGCGCACAGTAACTCATTAGCTCGTTTTGTGACAATCCGTGAGGGTCGCACTTTGCGGAACATACGCGCTTGCTTAGCTGGTGCAATGTGAGCTGTTCGCCTGTGCTCTGCAGCTCTTGTGATAGATGCGAAGTAAATACCGCATGTACCGCAGCATATTTTCTCTAAATCATCACGTATACTTGGGCAATAGAGATCATAAGGCGTGCTGATGAAGGCATTCAGCGGTTGAATCGGTAGGCGTATTAGAAATGGAGCAAATGACTTTCCGTCATGTTCTTTAAAGTCCGGAATTGTTAAACGTCCATCAACCTGAGTGATAGGGTATGGAGGTGTCAGAAAACGGTCGTGAAGAATCATATGCAGATCACTCCGGCGTGGGCTGCAGCAGTTCTGATCATCGCATTTCACAACCTAAAAAAAAATTAAAAACAATTTCCCTTTGTAACTCTTAATAAAAATTTGTTGACATTCAAGGCCAAACTATATCAATTTGCGGTATTGATTTAGGATACCCATGTTTTTCTCATGGCCAACTTTATGTTTCAAGAGTTGGTAAGCCAGCGGTATTGTTCATTTATTCAACAACGCATGGAAAAACGAAGAATATTGTATACCAAAGAGCATTACAATAAAAAAAGTAATAAAGTAAATCACATCAAACGTTTTTTAATTGCTACTACTATTCAAAACTTCTTTCATTACTATTCATGCGCGAGAATTTTTATAAAAAACACACATTATTTTTCGGCTTAATTTAATTAATTAATCTAGATTTTTTAAAAACGACCAGCGGAACGGGCGGGTTTTCGCTAGTTTGGTATAAAACAAATATGGTGGTTTGACAGTAGTAATGTATAACGTCGAAGTATGAATGAAATTATTTTCTTTCGAACGAATTAGTGAATGATCTTAATCATACTACGATTACGCTTAAGATTAAATCTTAAGCATGTACAATCTGGATAATGGACCAAAATACTATATTTTTTTTTTCTTTTAATCAGAAAAAAATTGCGTGATATTTGCCGAGACCCCCTCTTTCTCCTCCGTAAGATTAGATGAGACTTGACTCGACCCCCTCCCCCCTTAAACATCTCACGTAATTTATGGACGCCCCCTAAGTTCGTGCGTATTTTACCCATTATTTCACTTTTGTACGATTTTTGCATACAAAAAATTATTCGCGGAATATAACGGAACTATTTATATTTTCTTTGATGTATTGTGCATTCAACAAGTGATTTTAATCGCGGATAGAAGCAGGTGTTGTAAAATAAAATGGAATCTTCCAACGCGTATAAGAGGCATATTTTGTATTTTTTTTAAAAAGTGTTAAAAATGCAACAACTGCTGCTGCAGAAATAGACACTGTTCACGGAGAGGATACCGTGAGTGTAAGGACTGCGCAAAAGTGGTTTTCAAAATTCCGAGGTGGTAACTGCGGCGTGGAGGATGCCCCGCGCGAGTTATGCAACCAATTAAAGTCGCACAAACAAATAACATAATTGTTGATAGCGACGAGATCAGCATAATCATGCAGAGGTACTTGAACCGAGATCGAATTTCAAAAGCATAAACAACGGAAGCGTCGCCGTCGCTCCCGTTGCTCGATCAACAATTCATGCAGAGGTACTTGAACCGAGATCGAATTTCAAAAGCATAAACAACGGAAGCGTCACCGTCACTCCCGTTGCTCGATCAACAATTTATGCATATGCCAAAGCAAAGTTATGCAACCAATTAAAGTCGCCGTTGCTCGATCAACAATTATGGAATAAACGAAATGGGCATTTGCATATGCCAAAGCATATTATAATTTCAGTCTTAAGATTCAACTGTAACTGGACAGAAGTCCAAGTTCTTTCAACAAAAAATATAATTAAGTCAAAGTTCTTTCACCAAAAATATAATTGTTCGTTCAATAAAAATATAATTGTGTCAAAGTTCTTTCACCAAAAATATAATTGTTCTTTCAACAAATATAATTGGCGCAGTCGAAATCGGACAAATACGTTCAGAATTAACCAAAGTTAATCCGCGAGAAAATTTTTAATTTAAACCACAATGGAAGCAGAGATGGATAAATTAAGAGCAGTATTGCTTCAACAGGAAGGAGAGTTGAACCTATTAAGGCAACAAAATCAACAACAACAACAACAACTGCAACAACAACAGCAGCAACAACAACAACAACAACAACCACAATATCAAGAGCAACAACATCAACAACAACAACAACCAATCCAGTGGCTGTCAAACAAAGATATCATCCAGCAGTTTCGCCAGCTAAGGCAGCTCGACGACCAACATGATGTGTTAGCCTTTATAAAATCTGTGGAGTTCCTCATGACATTATGCCAGGGAAACGCATTACTGATCCAGTTTGGCACTAGCATCGTCGCTAATGAAAAGGTGTCGGGAACAGCAGCAAATTTCATCAGACAATTGGGGATGGAGCCTAGCTGGGACCAAATGAAGACCAAACTGATGGAGCAAATGCGACCCAGGACGACCTACGAGGACGTATTCGATAAATGCAGATTCATCAAAGTGAGTAGTTTAAGAGATTTGTTCCAAGAGTTTGAGAAAGCAAAGTGCGAAATAAACAAAATATATATGTTCGACGAATCCAAACCAGCCATGTATGAAAATGATAAAGTAGATAGAGATTTGTTAAACATGCTAATGAATAAAATAGACACTCCGTTCAGGATTCATGTCGATCAGGGCATGTCTATGCATGCTTTACAAACGAAATATTCAAATATTAAAGCACTGGACGACCCCAGAGCTATTTTACAGAGGTATAGAAAAAATTCGAACAATACCTATAACAAACAGGGTAACACTAACACTAACACCAACACTAACGCTAACACTAACACTAGCACCACTCATAAAAACGCAACCCAGAATAATCAGTTTGCTAGTAATAATAACAATACCAAACAGAATCAGGGTGGCTGGCCAAACACCAATAATAACGCCGGCCCACCTCAGAGTGACCGAGTCAACCAACAGTCGTATAACAGGTCACAACCCACCCAAAACCCAAATTTTAAACCTAACTATAACAACAAGGGTAACAGCTCAAAACAGACAAGAATGTCTCATATGAGCGTTGACACTCAAAAGAATGATCCCACACCCATGGAGATTGGGACTTTAGAAGAAGAAGAGGAAGAACAGGTAAATTTTTTGATTCCTTGCCTAGAGCAACCTTACCCATAATAGTGTGGACAATAGGAAAAGAAAAAATTAAATGCTTAGTCGACACTGGTGCGACGACAAGCATCTTAAAATCAAGAATTCTTGAATTCCAATACCCCAAAACGGAACTCACCAAACCATGCTCTTATAAAACTCTTAACGGCATTAATGTCGTGAAATACACCGTAACAACACCACTTCCAAAAGAGATACCCTACTCGGGGACACTACAGTGGAAACTTATAGATTTCTCAAACAAAAATTTCTCGGCAATAATAGGCCAAAATTTCTTAAAAGCCTTCAATGCTCAAATCAACAACACAGAGCGATATGTACAATTGCTCGATAGAAAATTTTATTTTTTGGATTACGAATACCCAGAAGCAATGCACAATGCTTGTGCTCTGCAACCCGTGAACAGAGAAGAAATACGAGATCGCTTCAACCTCGCTCATTTAAATGACGAGGAACGTCGAGCCGTCGAAACCCTATTCGCGGAATTTGACGACTTATTTTTTCAAGAGGGGGACGTTTTGTCAGCAACAAACCAGATTTCCCACGAAATAATTACCACAGTGGATAGGCCTTTATATTCTAAAATATATAGATATCCCCAAATACATGAAAAAGAAATAAATAGACAGATAAAGGAAATGCTTGAGCAGAACATAATAAAAAAGAGTAACTCACCCTACAACAGTCCCTTATGGATCGTCGAGAAAAAACTCGATAATTCAGGGTCAAAAAAGTTCAGAATCGTCATCGATTACCGTAAATTAAACGAATTCACGGTCGATGACAGATTTCCAATCCCTAATCTAAACTCTCTATTGGATAAATTAGGTAGATCCCAATATTTCACAACCCTCGATCTGGCGAAGGGTTTTCACCAAATTCTCATAAGAGAGGAAGACAGACCAAAAACGGCATTTTCAACACCGTCAGGTCACTATGAGTTTGTCAGAATGCCGTTCGGACTAAAAAATGCTCCATCGACATTCCAGAGGCTCATGAATGAAGTCTTGAAAGATTATATTAATGACAACTGTGTCGTCTACATGGACGACATATTAATTTTTAGCACTTCCCTTCAGGAACATATGACCACCCTAAAGAAAATATTTAGAACCTTGAAGGAGGCAAATTTGAAAATTCAAGTAGATAAGTGTGACTTTCTTAAGAAAGAAACACAATTTCTTGGCCACATCCTGACCACTCACGGTATTAGACCGAACCCAGACAAAGTAAATATTATACAAAATTTAAAATTACCCAAAACGGCAAAACAGATTAAATCATTCCTGGGAATGACAGGATTTTACAGAAAGTTCGTTAGGGATTATGCAAAAATAGCATTCCCCATGTCAAGGTATCTGAAGAAAAACGAGACGATCAACACTGACGACCCAAGCTATATAGCTGCATTCGAAAAGTTGAAGACACTAGTTACAAACAGTCCAGTCCTACGATACCCAAATTTTTCCAAGAAATTCACTGTCACTACAGACGCCAGTAATTTCGCGGTGGGAGCAGTGCTATCTCAAGAGAGCCACCCAATCGCATATGCATCCCGAACATTAAATCAACATGAATGCAACTACTCGACTATAGAGAAAGAGCTTCTAGCTATAGTGTGGGCCGTAAAGTACTTTCGACCGTATGTTTATGGTAGAGAATTCGACCTCGAGAGCGATCACCAACCCTTAAAATGGCTGATGGCTAAATATACAGGCAAAGATATAAGCCCAAGACTGCAGAGATGGCTCATTAATCTAGGGGAGTACAAGTTCCATATAGAATACATAAAAGGAAAAAATAATAATATTGCTGATTTTTTGAGTAGGATTAAAGAAGACGAAATTAACCTAATGGAGGTCGAATCAACAGACGAAGAAGACAACAAATCCCTAACTGAAACGGTTCACTCTCAAGAAGAGGATCAGGGTTTTAACATGTCCATACTAGAAACGGCAGTCAACAGATTCAAAACACAAATAATTTTCACAGAAAAGAAACCCAACACCATAGTACAAGTGTTTGGCAAAAAGAGAATTTATATTAGCAAAAAAGACTTGGAAAACAACCAAGCAGTAAACATCCTTAGACGAGAAATAACAGCAGGAAAGATAGGAGTTTTTTCACACCTAAGCGACCATGAATTTTACCAATTTCAAAAAATATTAACAAAGGAATACACTTCCAATCAAAAAGTAAGGTTCGTAAAATGTACCAGGTTCGCTACAGACATAGAGTCTGAAGATGAGTTGCACACCCAAATAGCTCTGTTTCATAAAAATGAGAGTGGCCATTGCGGGATAGTTGCCACCTATCAGAAACTTAAACTTAAAATTTACCATCCCAATCTAAAAACACACATCCACAGAATAATAAATAATTGCGACGTTTGCAGTGGTGGGAAATATGATAGGAAACCCATTAAAAACAACTTCCATCTAACAGAAACACCAAAAACCTGCAACGAGATAATACATGTGGACACATATGTGAATTCAAAACAATCTTTCATAATATTCATTGATAAATTCTCAAAACACGCCACTTGCTTGCCACTGACCGATAGAAATAGTATCACAATAGTAGAACACATTCAACAGTTCTTGTCCATTAAAGGGAAAGTCCAGAAATTTGTCTTCGACAACGAATTCAATAGCTTGAACGTCAGGGAATTCCTGGAAAAAGAAGGCATAGAATACCACTCAACAAAGCCAAATAGTCATACTGGCAATAGCGATGTCGAAAGACTTAATAATACATTGACAGAGAAAATTCGTACACTAAATATAGAAGAGAAAAGACCTATAATTGAACAAATGGCCAGAGCTGTATACTTTTACAACAATACACACCACACCACCACAAAATCTACACCGTTCGAAGTACAAAACCATAAAGTCGATCACAAAGAATTATATGACAGAATGTCAGCACAAAAAGCAAAAAAAATAGCAAAACTAAACAATAACAGGGAAACTTACATAGAAACCAGAACAGAAGGATTTATAAAAAATTACAAAAACTTAAGACACAAGGAAGAACCCAAATTTAGGAAAACAAAATTACAAAACATCCACACAACAAACATTAAAAGACCTACAAAATTTTCAGATAACGTTGACACTCCTCATCATGTACCTGCTGCCAACACTGTCGACGGCAATGATCAACATAACCCCGATCCAGGCTGAAACCGGATTCATATCGCTGGGGGAAAGTACGGTGGAGCTGGTTAGCGAATTCAAAATGGTCCTACATATAATAAGTCCAAAAGAAATATTAGAATTAACCAACATAATCCAGAATAATACGAAAATTCTGGTTAAGAAAGATAGGCATAGGCTAGATACAGAGATAGAAACTATAAAAATCAAAATAAGATCCATAACCCCAAATTCGCTAGCAAGACAAAAACGCGGCCTTATCAACGCAATAGGAAAAACTCAGAAGTGGCTCACCGGTCTCATGGATGATGACGATAGGGAAATCATTATGAATCATCTCCTTAATAACCAAGAAAACCAAAATAACATAATTAACAATATTAACAAACAAGTAAAAATAAATAACGACTTACAAAATTCTATTAACACACTTAAAGAAGTAATATTGGATGACAGGGAAAAAATAACCAAAACTCTTAACAACATTGAGACATATAATACCATGCTCAGAACAGACATAATGTATCATGATCAACTGTTGAAGTTGAAATTTCTGCATGATAAAGTAGACACCATCTTGGACACAATAGCGTCAGCTAAATATAACCTCTTCCACCCCTCAATACTAACGAACGAAGAGTTTATACTCTATAATATAGATTTTTACAAAATTAAATTAATTCGCATGGGAGTCATGACCTATGACACTAATATAATCATAGCAATCAAAATACCAACTAACATAATAACTACCACAGTATTCTTAATAACCCCACTAACTAATCAGAAGAACAAAAGAATCGACATGAGTCCCGAAAGAGTAATAAAAATAGAGAACAAAACTTATACATACGAGGAACAGAAAACAATAAATGAACTCAAGCTTAGCTCTAACTGTATAATTAAAAGAAATTGTAAAATGATAGAAGATGTAGAATTTAAGACAAAATTAATAAACGAAGGTACATTGTTAATAAGTAATGCACAAGATAATGAAATTCAATACAATTGCAACAATACCACCAATAGCGAAATATTAAGAGGAAACTTCCTCATAGAATTCACAAATTGCACAGTCCTCATAGATGAAACATACTACAAAAATAGCCAAGAAATTTATACACAATCATTTGCCAATGAAGAAGAGGAGGAAAACTCATTTAACTTCACCGAAAAGCAGACGTTTAAAGAAATCGTATTAAAAGAAATAGAAAACACAAAAACAATTAAAGAAATAAAAATACAAACAATAGTTTCCAACAGTTTCGGCATAGTATCAATTACTCTTGTACTCCTCTTCATAGGAATATATTCCTATAACAAATGTAAAAGAGGAATCCAGGAGAATCCCTCATCAAAGGGGGGAGGAGTTATGCAACCAATTAAAGTCGCACAAACAAATAACATAATTGTTGATAGCGACGAGATCAGCATAATCATGCAGAGGTACTTGAACCGAGATCGAATTTCAAAAGCATAAACAACGGAAGCGTCGCCGTCGCTCCCGTTGCTCGATCAACAATTCATGCAGAGGTACTTGAACCGAGATCGAATTTCAAAAGCATAAACAACGGAAGCGTCACCGTCACTCCCGTTGCTCGATCAACAATTTATGCATATGCCAAAGCAAAGTTATGCAACCAATTAAAGTCGCCGTTGCTCGATCAACAATTATGGAATAAACGAAATGGGCATTTGCATATGCCAAAGCATATTATAATTTCAGTCTTAAGATTCAACTGTAACTGGACAGAAGTCCAAGTTCTTTCAACAAAAAATATAATTAAGTCAAAGTTCTTTCACCAAAAATATAATTGTTCGTTCAATAAAAATATAATTGTGTCAAAGTTCTTTCACCAAAAATATAATTGTTCTTTCAACAAATATAATTCGCGCTGGTCGTCCTGAAGTCTTTAACTCCGATGCCTTGCGCGAACTCGTAGAAGCTGAGCCAAATTTGACAGTCGATATGATAGCTCAGTCGTTAAATTCATCGCATGGAACAGTTTACAGGCACCTGGTTCAGTTGGGAAAGGTTTCAAAGCTGGGAAAATGGGTTCCGCATAGACTTTCCGTCGCCAACCATCAGCAGAGAGTGAATGTGTGTTCTCAGCTTCTGCAACGGCTTGAAAATGAAAGTTTTTTCAACCGTATCGTTACTGGTGATGAAAAATGGGTCCTTTACAACAATCCTGTTCGCAAACGCCAATGGTTAGATAAAGATAAAACACCACAACCGACCCCTAGAGATGGCCTTCACCCCAAGAAGATTCTCCTGTCTATTTGGTGGGATATGGCCGGTATTGTTTATTATGAACTTCTTGAACCAAACCAGACGTTAACTGCTGATTGTTATTTCCATCAGCTATCAAACCTGAATGAGGCACTTAACAAAAATCGACCGTCTTTAGTGAAAAGACGCAAAGTTTTGTTTCACCACGACAGCGCAAGACCTCATACCGCAAGGCAAACATTAGGCAAGCTGAACGAGCTCGGATGGGAGCTGATGGCGCATTCACCATACTCTCCGGATATTGCACCTTGTGATTATCACCTTTTCCGTGGACTTCAATCCCATATGAGCAATAAGAACTACTCCTCAAAAGAAGCTATAAAAAGGGATATCGAAGCGTATTTCGGCTCCAAGGGCAAACAATTTTTTGAGCAGGGAATTCGAAATTATCCTAAACGTTGGGAAGACATTGCAAATAATGAAGGAAAATATATTATTGATTAATAAATATAGGGGTTTTCAGTAAGAGCGCTTCAACTTTTGAACTTTTTTGAATAAAACACAAACGGTTTGACTTTTTTAACTAATTTTTTTTATTATCGAGTTTGAACATATACATTTAAGTATGAAATTCGATTAATTTTGCATGACCACCGCGTGCACGTTTTACGAAGTCTAATCGTTGAACCCAATTTTCGACCACTCTTTTGCATAAATCGGCCGAAATTCCAGCAATTTCGCGTTCAATATTGGCTCTGAGCTCACAAATCGTCGCCGGCTTGTTACTGTAGACCAATGACTTCACATAACCCCAAAACGGGACGGCTTGTTAAATGGACCGTAAAATGGCCGTAATGCTCTTAAAGTAGCAGCAACAGAACGATTATTTTCATAAAAAATTTGCACGATTTGCAATCGTTGCTCAAGTGTGTAGCGTTCCATGATGAAATGTATACTAATGAAGTTTACAAATGACAAGCGAAAAATAAAAAATATTGCGTCGTTCGCCCTCCCTATCGGAAAAAAGTTGAAGCGCACCTATTAAAAAACCCTATACTTTAAACATCTTTTTGATTAATTTTAAAATCACCTTATGGACTGACCTGATATTTGCTGAATCCTGCTGGAATGATAGTTTTTAGCTATATCGGGTCGTTCCGGTTACGTGGAACCGAATATTGTGGGAACGTTCAAGCATCTCTCGGATGCTACGTTTGTTAATTTGAGCTGTAATGAAATTCGGTTGGATGTTATTGCGTCTAAAGTATCAGTATGTTTGTGTCATTGGTACAAAAATGAGTTTCGAACAAAGAGCTAATATCAAATTTTATTTTAAAATCGGTAAAATGTTTACCGTGTCTATCTCGTGCCAGAGTTCATGAGTGGTTTACACGTTTCAGAGATGGTTGTGAGGACATAAATGACAAAGAACATACGGGCTAAAACTGACCAAAATCAGTAATCACTCAAAACTCCTTCGAAGTTTTTCGTAAATTTATGAAAAATGAACCGAAATCATTGTTGAAATTCATGAAATCGGAGTTGAATACCCCCAAATCATCGATTTATCGCATTTTAGCTGATCATTTGGGCTTACGAAAGGTCTGTGCACGATTCATTCCGCACAAGTTAACTGAGGACCAAAAATTGCTCAGAATTGAAAATTCGAAAGACCTCATTACAACATTGTAACTGGTGATGCAACGTGGTTTTTTCAACATGAAGCTGAAACTAAGCGTCAAAGTGCCCAAAGGAAGGCCTTACGAGCCACCACCTAAAAAATCGCGTTTGGAAAAGTCCAAAATCCAGTCGAGGCTCATTTGTTTTTACGATTCTAAGTGAATTGTCCACAAGGAGTTCGTGCCTACTGGCCAAACCGTCAATGCAATTTTCTATATTTTTTATGATTCCAAGAGAATTGTCCACAAGGAGTTCGTGCCAATGGGCCAAACCGTCAATGCAATTTTCTATTTTGACGTTTTGAAGCGTTTATTGCATCGCATTCGTCGAATTCACCCTGAATACCGCGAAGGAGGAAGCTGGCGCTTATTGCATGATAATGCACCATCTCATCGATCCACTCTTGTGACTGATTTTTTGACTAGAAATCACATTTTTACCATCAATCACTCTCCGTATTCGCCTGATATGGCTTCCTGTGACTTCTACCTATTCGGAAAATTGCACTTGGCCATGAAAGGAAAACGTTTTACGTCCGTAGAGGCCATGCAAAAGGTTTGTACAGACATCCAGAAGAACATTCCGGTCAATGACCTGAAACACTCTTTCGAAAAGCTTTTAGATCGCGCAAAACAGTGCATCGAGGCTAGACTGGAGTATTTTGAATAATTAAACTCGAAGTTATCAGAACAAAGCTCCTATTGTTTCTATTTTAGCTCACTCTTTTTTATTTTGGACTTTACATTGTATTCGTTATTTCGATCCTTTAATGCGCGCATTTACTACTGTGGGCAAAAAGTAAGGTGAATTTGGTTGTAAAATGAAAAATCTTTATTTATTCTTTTAAATCAATTTCATCCCCTTCAAAATAATCCCCTTTCGATGAAATACACTTATGTCAACGATTTTTCCAATCCCCGAAACATGCCAAATAGTCCATTTCCGATTTAGCCATCAGCACCTTCTTCGATTCAGCTTTTATCTCCTCAGTCGACTCGAAACGCGTTCCCCGGAGTAATCGCTTGAGATTTGGGAATAGCCAGAAGTCACACGGAGCCAAATCAGGCGAATACGGTGGTTGCGGAACGATATGCGTGGAATTTTTGGCGAAATGGTCACGAAGAACGTGTGCAGTGTGAGACGGTGCATTATCGTGATACAAAAACCAAGAGTTGTTGGCCCATAATTCTGGCCTTTTTAGACAAATTGCTTCACGTAAACGACGCATAAGGCTCAAATAATATTCCTTATTAACAGTTTGGCCAGGTGGAAGGAATTCATAGTGCACCACACCACGAAAATCGAAAAAAACTGTCATCATGACCTTTATTTTTGAACGACTTTGACGTGCTCTCTTCGGTCTGGCCTCGCCTTTAGCACGATATTCGCTTGATTGGTCGGTTGTTTCAGGGTCGTAAGCATAAATCCAAGTCTCATCTCCCGTAGTGATGCATTTGAGCTTGTCCTGATACTCTGAAAGCATTGTTTCACACACATCAACGCGACGACTTTTTCCCAAGAAATTGAGAGTTTTCGGTACCAAACGGGATTTGACTTTTCGTAGGCCCAAATGGTCTTTCAATATGGTTTTCACAGATCCTTCTGATATTCTGATCATATCAGTAAGGTCTTTAACAGTCAACCGACAATTTTTGAGCACTAACTCCTTCACTTTATTGACGTGTTGGTCATCTGTTGACGTCGATGGTCGTCCGGAGCGCTCCAAGTCATCAACACGTTCTCGACCCTCTTTGAAGTTTTTGTATCACTTATAAACATTTTTCTGCGACATGGTCGAATCACCAAATGCCTTCTGCAACATGCTAAACGTTTCCGCAGCCGAAATTTCATTCCGCAAACAAAATTTGATGGCACTTCTCTGTTCAATCAAATCAGACATTGTAAAAATCGAAAAATGCACTCTTGGTCGTTTGGTAAACACAATCGTAAATATATTACTGATAATGACATTCACATGAAAGTTGGCCTAGATGTTATTAACAGTGCTGCCAACTCATAAAAAAAATAACTAGAGCGAAAGTTTAATCCCGCGAAGTTTGACAAATAAATTCACCTTACTTTTTGCCCACAGAGCTACTGTTCTTGATGTGGCTAGTTTAGTGGACATCCCTCCAAGTGGATACACTCATAGGGACCTAAGCATTTGCATAGGCACAAAATAATGTATTGGCATGATCATTTCCACTGTACTACCTGCACATACCTACTATACATGTAAATAAAGTTATGCGCGTGTATCCGTTTTGATTGCTTTTGTCTGACGCAGTTCCGTTCGACGCTTTCGAAATTGAAACCAAATAGCTTTGCCGGAGGAAATGTTCAATTGTGGTTTGATGTGATTTTGTTATTATCTCAATAGATCAGGGTAAATGACAGTACCCACATGCATACCACACACACATACACACGTGCGCACACATTGAAATCCTTCAAATGACCAGCAACACATACTGGCAAAGTCACGCAAGTATATACGCACGTATCTGTAAGTCAATTTGGGTGCACTTTACCACATGATTGGTGCTTTCTTACTTAATAACTGCTAGCCGCTGCAAACATACTTCTATGCATATATTGTATGATATTCTCAAATATTATATTAAAGTGAAGAAAAATTAAGTGCAAATATTGTTTTCATTTATGCTAACCACCTTAGTCCCATTAACGTACCTCAGATTCCTTACGAGTGTGAGGCTTTTCAGTAAAATCGCTTGCTTTGCTTTCGCTTGAGCTCTCTCTAACAACTAAATTGCAATAGTGACGGTGGTATTTTGCGGTTTCTTCATATTTGTGTAGCATAACCATAGGCGCATATATCGGCAAATGTGGTGTTGACTCATAAAGTGGTGTGCTTCGACAAGCATTCCTGGCCTCCGTAGTTATTCGTGCTGTGCAAACGTGGGTGTATTGGTTTCGCAACATATTTACATACATTTGTGTGCACATATACATATGTATGGGTTATAACAACATATGTATGTGTGCGGTGTGGTATTTTGTGCGCTGTTACTCGCTTACTCGGTTGACCATTGATTGCATTCGACTTGCACCAGCCTCACACACCCGCGCTCATTTGTTAGCTTGGCTATGATTTTGATTTTATATTAAAAACCATGTATGTATGTATGCCTGCATGTGTGTGTGTATGCAAGAGCGTATATATGTATGCATGTATGTCGGTATGTATGTGCGCTTAGCGCATTTTGTTGCATTTTGTGGTTTTAAGTGAATTTTCATGTTTGCACAAATTGCATTCATGTTTTTGCATTTACAGTTAACAAGTTGAGGTTAGATGAAATGGTTGGCATGCACCCACATATTATATACACCTACACATACACCCATAAACACACATATATTCCCATCAAATGTGTCTGAAAGCGAGAATAAAATCAGTGGCAGCAACTTTTGATCGACAAATATGGTGAATAAAATTAAAGCTCTTACATGCCTCGGGCTTTGTGTATGCGTGTTCCAAGTGGGTATGTCAATTTCGGGATCCCGAAATCTCAGTTTGCACTAAATCCGGAAAATTTTAAAAACTTAATTGATAGAAAATTTGACAACATTTTATTACAATTTCCAATAATTTTTTGTTAACATTTGTTTTTTTATTTTGCCTATTTACTCTATGAAATAATAATTCTTAGAGACTATTTAACAATTATAAAGAGTGGTTAAGTTTTAAGGGCCGGTGTTGATTTTGAATAAAATACAATTTTTTTAGAAAATTACTGTCATTTCTCTTTATTATGATAATACTGGTATGGCTCAATTATGTATGAAACAAAATATCGGCCCGCGGCCTCGGCGGCACACCTCCAAAGACCACCAAATGCAAATAGTTCCTTATCTGAAGGGTGGTTAAGTTTCAAGGGCCGGTATTGATTTTGAATAAAATACATTTTTTTTTTTAAATTATTGTCACACCTCCATCCGATGGTCCAAATTTTCGAAGACGCTGAGGCATAATTGAGGTTCTATGCCGTTAATGTGCCGAATTATCTCATCTTTTAGCTTTTGAATTATTGCTGGCTAATCGACGTACATCTTTTCATTCAAATAACTTCAAATAAAGAAGTCCAACGGTGTCGTTGACGTTTAGGTGTGGTTCACATTCAACATCGGCCCTTAACTAGGCGATCGAATAGAAAAAAAATTTCTAATAGCGGCCGCATCTCGGCAGGCAAAGGCAAACCACTGAGCGTATTTCTGTCATGAAAAAGTTCCTCATAAAAACCATCTGCCGTTCGGAGTCAGCTTAAAACTGTAGGTCCCTCCATTTGTGGAAGAACATCAAACACCTAACAAAAGCGTTGGCCCCAATTATTTATTTTATTTATTCAGGCAATCGAATTAAGAAAATTGTTAAAAATTGTTTTCGGCAAAGAAAAATCAAGATCGACAGATGTTGTGATTTGGCAAATAGCCTTTCCAATAGGTGCATTACGGGCATAATTCGTTCCAGCACTATCTGCATAGAAAGGCAACGAAGCGCGAAGATACCTCCATGGAACATTAAAATTTATGCTTTCCAAAAGTGACTGAGTATTATAAAAGTTAAAGATAATATTGACCGCCTTTTGTCGAGCGATTTGAAATTGGGCAGCGCTAAACGTGCACTATACGAAGGTATAGGATCTGAGAAACCCAATAAACGTAAGTCAGAGGAAAATAATATATTGAGAGGTTAGTTTAAGTTAGCCAGGTTGCTTGCCTAAGGCAAGACACTCGGTGGCCCTAAGACCCATTGTGATACCTGCATTTGATTTCTATCTTATAACAAAGTTGCTTAAACGACTTAGATCTCTTTAAGAAGGTAACTAGCCCCTCCTGTGAGAGATTTTGAAAATTTATCAGACCTTCTAGAGGAGGTGTTGTACCTACTCAATTTCTTTTTCATCTCCACAACTGCTGCAGAAGTCATTATGAGGTACATCCATTCTACTGGCTAGGGCGCCAATAGGGCAGTGACCCGTTATAATACCCGTTATAGCACCTGTGAAGACACTGGTAGTTCTCTGAATCCGAGCAAAAATTTTGTACATTTAATATTCAGTTTTTACCAGAGCTCCTTGGAGACTCTGTAGTCAGAGATCAGCTTTGTTTTACTGGTTTCGATTACGCTCAAGTCAGTCGCAGTGTACTGTTCATTTAGAGGAATACTAATGTCCTCTACCACTCGCTGAAGGTTCAGGTCAGAACCTTTCTTTGCACACTCATCCGCTCTTTCATTTCCCTCCACTCAAGAGTGGCCGGGGACCCATCAAAGTGTGGTGTTGTGTTGTTGGTTAAGTGAGAGCGACCTCTTGTATTTTTAACATGCTTTGAATTGATGTGCGCTGAGGTCAGTGCCTTGATCGTTGCTTGACTATCAAAAAAAAAAGAAAAGGTAAGGTTTGCCAGAGGTAAGTCCCAGCAAAAACAAACCTAGAGATTTTAAATTCCAACGTAAGATTATAACTCCTATATGGCTGCGAAACACGAAAGCTTTAGACCTTCATAAATCGCTGTCTTATAGTCATCCTGCGGGTATGGTGTCCCGACAACTGGGTGGCAAATGATGAGCTCCTCACTGGAGGTAGGAAAAGGCCAGTTGAAGTTTAAATTCAGGAGCTTAAGTGGAGATGGATGGGACATAATTTGTGAAAATTTGCTACGGACATCAGCAGAATATTCTTAGACTGGATGTGAAAGACAAGGTTCGCGCCGTAGAGGTCGACCCAAAGGATCTTAGAGACGAAGCTTGTATGATGAATTTACGACAGCTGACGACTCGTTCTTAGCTTCGGTAGGAAGTATGATCTTTCGATCCCAGATAGAGACCAATGGTTGAGTCCAGATAATCTATTTACGGGATATCAGCACACTTTCTACACCGACGAATCCAAAACCATTGATGGTAGCGGACGAAGACACTAAGTACTCCTATGTCACAGGACAGATGGCCACGATAGTCTATGCCTTTTTGAATGTGGCATACTGGCAAATTGAGAAAAAGTGGCGGGGTAGCATTATTGGAATTTGTAGTAATAGTCAAGCTGCACTTAAGGCCCTTGATAACCCACGCTGCTCTTCGAAGTTAGTCGGTGAATATAAGACAAAACTGAATAGTGTTGCAAAACACAACAAAGTTACTCTTATTTGGGTGCCTGGACATTGTGGTATTACAAGGAACGAGTTAGCAGATAAATTGGCTAATGAAGGTTATGCAAGTATATCATTAGGCCCTGAACCCTTTCTATATGCAATTTCGCAAATATGGATTGACGACGTTATGAAGTCTACCCCTAAGGACGTTGGTCTCGGTTGAACTTGTGCAGAGTAGCTAATTGCTTTGCGAAAGAACCAAACAGAAAAATAGTGACCTTTCTCCTAAAACTCAGCAGAAAGGACCTGAGAGTACTGGTGGGTGTAATCACAGAGCACAACGCCTGTGGTCAGCATATGGCTGCCATGGGGGTCGTAGACAGCCCGATATGCCTGTCTTGAGGATGACGACACTGCAGAGCATTTTCTCTGTAGCTGTCCGGTGCTTTCCAGAATCAGACTTGGGATATTGGGTTGCGATATACTGAGTATGGATAAAGTTCATACTCTTCCTCTTCCGGATCTCTTAAGATTCACCAATGTATCCAAGAGATTTATGGACGAGTGACCTCAAACTAATTTATCCGTCTTACCACCCACCTTTTATCTTTCCTATCTCTATTCTTTCTATTGAAATCTATCCGGGTGAAGTACAATGGTCTCCTGCCTGAGTGTTTGGAATTGTCCAACGCCCCACAAATGTAATCTAATCTAATCTAATGCCGATGATTTAACAATCGCGCTGTTAGTTCTGCCTTTTCCTGGATAAGGAAGCAAAGCGAATGGGTCTGGCAGTGAACGAGGACAAAGCGGAGTACCTCCTGCCATCAAACAAACAGTCGGCATTCGCGTATCGACACCTACGCCACTGTTGTCTGTTATGCTTTCGACGTTCTAAAATACTTCGTTTATGTAGGAACCAGCATTAACACCGATAATAATGTCAGCCTGGAAATCCAACGTAGAATTTGTCTTGCCAACAAGTGCAACTTTGGACTAAGTAGGCAATTCAGTAGTAAAGTCCACTCTCGATGAACAAAACTGACACTTTATAAGACTGCCATCATTCCCGTCCTATCGTTTGGCGCAGAAGTTTGGACAAATCAAGGTACAAAAAGGGATTTCTAGTGGAGTGGTTTAGGAAGTAGAAAAAATATGGAGGCATGTGTTTGTACATTTTTGTTCAATGTTTTTTTATATTATTTATTAGATACAAGGGTATTGGTTTCTGATTCGCATAGTTTTTGAATACACTTTAAGATTTGTCTGCATTAATAAATATGAATGTAATACTTAAAATCAGTTTAAATGCTTCTATTGTCGAATTTTCACTCCTACTAAAGTTTTATGTTCCAAGGTGAGTCCCGGAACGGCTTGCGGAATTCTGCGATTACTTTAAACATTCCCCGAAATCCCGGGATCAGAATTTTTACGCTAATATTAACATCCCTAGCATGCACATCCCCATATACTCGTATATGTCTAAATATGTTTGTCTGCGTTGAATATCTCGCTCCATGGTCGTACATTATAAGTAGTTAAGTGGTAATATGTACCTCCGTATTTCAACAAATAATGTTGCCTTAGTACAGTTATTTCCTGAACATTACTTCCATCAAGTGCTAAGTGCACATTCACTCGTTTCGCTATGCAAATCTTAAAATTTCTGTTATGAATAAAATGAAATTTTAGAGTACAAGATAATAATTTTAATTTTAGTGCGCATTTGGCTTCAATTTAATGCAATTTTTGATACGCAACTTTTTTATGGGGGATTGAAAGCAAATTGTTACAGTAATAGTGCCACTGGTGGCCCAGGGTTATACACATTTACTGTTCTCTCTATCTATCTTCATCTCCAGCTCTTTGTGTGCCATTGTAGGCCGCCTTCATGCAGCGAATCGCTAATTCGTTCGGCTTACTGATTCCACACTGCAAATGGAGCGCATTGCATATTTCTTCTTTGGTGGTTACCTCATCCAAATCTGTAGATTGAAGAGTCACCATATAAGTTTTTGCTTCTACGGTCGCCGTTTCCTTCAGTATTTCTGCTAGTGCTGTTTAGAATTCTCTAGTCCTGTTATCCGTTTGCTTCTTCAGTTCAAGGAGTAGTTCGCACGTGCCCGTTTTTCAGATCTTTTTTACTGTAAAGCCTTCAGTGCGTCGCGTACCTAATGGTACGTAGAATTTCTGCATACGATTTGCCCTTCTCGGTTCCGGTAATGACAATCGTATCTGACGTTGGGCGAATGGCCGTCTATCCCTTGTTTCTATTGCTTTTGACGAGCTTCCACGCCTCTTGTCTTCTTGGGGTTTGTGTCTTTTTCGCTGATGAAGGACACATTAAGGGCTAGGAAATGCATCTCCTCGGAGCCCATATTTTTGATGGCGTGGTGCATGTTCAGCTTATCCTTCCAAAACGCTAACATGGCGTCAATCTTTACGACTAGCTCTTTCATCCTTTCCAGCAGTATCCGCTTGCATATTTAGTCCGCCGGAGTCTTGGCTATGCCAAAAATACTTTATTCATTAGCCCTTGGTGTATTTTCGGGTGATCGAGAAAGCGTGTTCCCTGCCACTGGGTTGCTGATAACCCTCTCCGCTCCATATCCTGTTGTGTTTGTTGCTGCTGGTGTTGGTGTTGTTGTTTTTATTGTTGTTGTGTACATTTTTTGTTCTGTTGTGTCCCCCCTCAGGACCGGTATCTTCATACATTATATGAAGTTACCTATTAGCCCCGTGGTTATCTATGCAAAGCAGGGAGGACACGCTAGGCTTGATACGGTACTTATGTGTACACGCATTCAGAGCCAGGCTGGTGTTAATCGGGACAAAGTTGACCGAACCTGCATGGCCAGATTAGTGGCAATAGGTGTCGAACGTATCCTGAGGATCTGCCAGAGTTTTATTAGGACGGAGGTAACTGAGGCATTAGCCGACCAGCGACAGGATGTAATTCTCGCTTACTAAGGTAGCCAAATACCATAGTTGTCAGCCCGAGATCATCATTTCCAATACATAATTTTTTGTCGTCGTTATTTTCCATCATCATAGAATACAGTCGCCCCTTACATGGAAATCAGATGCTAACCAGGGAGCTGTCCAATATGAGTACGTCGCGCCTGGATTTTTGTATAGTTTACCAAGCTCTTGTCGGGGGTGGTTTTTTTGTTAAAACTTAATCGCAACTAATTTGCTACTATAGGCCACCCGGCTTTCCGAAACCAGCGTCCCCCACGCTTAGAGCCCAACTTAGTCGTCCACTTCCAAGGAGCGACGATCTCCGTTGGAGTTTCTCGAGGCATCTGAGGCTAACCGGTTTTTAGTCGCCTCTTACTACACGCATGGCTTACCGCGGATGTATTTTTTTCTTCGACCCGCAGGGGATCTATCTCTATCTACATCCCTATCTCTATTTCTATCTCTATCTCTATTTCTATCTCTATCTCTATTTCTATCTCTATCTCTATCTCTATCTCTATCTCTATCTCTATCTCTATCTCTATCTCTATCTCTATCTCTATCTCTATCTCTATCTCTATCTCTATCTCTATCTCTATCTCTATCTCTATCTCTATCTCTATCTCTATCTCTATCTCTATCTCTATCTCTATCTCTATCTCTATCTCTATCTCTATCTCTATCTCTATCTCTATCTCTATCTCTATCTCTATCTCTATCTCTATCTCTATCTCTATCTCTATCTCTATCTCTATCTCTATCTCTATCTCTATCTCTATCTCTATCTCTATCTCTATCTCTATCTCTATCTCTATCTCTATCTCTATCTCTATCTCTATCTCTATCTCTATCTCTATCTCTATCTCTATCTCTATCTCTATCTCTATCTCTATCTCTATCTCTATCTCTATCTCTATCTCTATCTCTATCTCTATCTCTATCTCTATCTCTATCTCTATCTCTATCTCTATCTCTATCTCTATCTCTATCTCTATCTCTATCTCTATCTCTATCTCTATCTCTATCTCTATCTCTATCTCTATCTCTATCTCTATCTCTATCTCTATCTCTATCTCTATCTCTATCTCTATCTCTATCTCTATCTCTATCTCTATCTCTATCTCTATCTCTATCTCTATCTCTATCTCTATCTCTATCTCTATCTCTATCTCTATCTCTATCTCTATCTCTATCTCTATCTCTATCTCTATCTCTATCTCTATCTCTATCTCTATCTCTATCTCTATCTCTATCTCTATCTCTATCTCTATCTCTATCTCTATCTCTATCTCTATCTCTATCTCTATCTCTATCTCTATCTCTATCTCTATCTCTATCTCTATCTCTATCTCTATCTCTATCTCTATCTCTATCTCTATCTCTATCTCTATCTCTATCTCTATCTCTATCTCTATCTCTATCTCTATCTCTATCTCTATCTCTATCTCTATCTCTATCTCTATCTCTATCTCTATCTCTATCTCTATCTCTATCTCTATCTCTATCTCTATCTCTATCTCTATCTCTATCTCTATCTCTATCTCTATCTCTATCTCTATCTCTATCTCTATCTCTATCTCTATCTCTATCTCTATCTCTATCTCTATCTCTATCTCTATCTCTATCTCTATCTCTATCTCTATCTCTATCTCTATCTCTATCTCTATCTCTATCTCTATCTCTATCTCTATCTCTATCTCTATCTCTATCTCTATCTCTATCTCTATCTCTATCTCTATCTCTATCTCTATCTCTATCTCTATCTCTATCTCTATCTCTATCTCTATCTCTATCTCTATCTCTATCTCTATCTCTATCTCTATCTCTATCTCTATCTCTATCTCTATCTCTATCTCTATCTCTATCTCTATCTCTATCTCTATCTCTATCTCTATCTCTATCTCTATCTCTATCTCTATCTCTATCTCTATCTCTATCTCTATCTCTATCTCTATCTCTATCTCTATCTCTATCTCTATCTCTATCTCTATCTCTATCTCTATCTCTATCTCTATCTCTATCTCTATCTCTATCTCTATCTCTATCTCTATCTCTATCTCTATCTCTATCTCTATCTCTATCTCTATCTCTATCTCTATCTCTATCTCTATCTCTATCTCTATCTCTATCTCTATCTCTATCTCTATCTCTATCTCTATCTCTATCTCTATCTCTATCTCTATCTCTATCTCTATCTCTATCTCTGAACAATTTGGTTATAGCTTCGTTAGAGAGGTTGTTGGATTTGTGAAAAGGGTGGCATAGAGAAATTTTTATTTTTCTGTTTTTGTTTTTCCACTTCCAAATCTAGCTTTTGCAGCTAACTATGCGAACTCCAGTGCGAGTGCTGTGATTGAAAGCGCTTATTTTGCCTGAGCGCGTGGTTAAGTGATTGGAGTGGTAGATGAAATTAGATGAAGATTTACCCACTAAGCGTCCCAAATAACTTATACAAATGTTTGAATTGCAATCAACGCCATCATCCGGTCGATAACTGTACACGACGATGCTTTTACTTTCGCTATTGATGCATTGGCTTCGAAGCGGAAATGGCATTGGTTCACCACAAGCATCATGCCGCCGGTTGCTTGTCGATCCGTTCCCCGCTGCACTATTACTTACTTCGACCCTTTAATGCGCACATTTACTGTTCCTGACGTGGCTGGCTGAGAGGAACGAATCAAACGAATGAATTGTAAAAACACTTGCAATTAGCTGAGAATATTTGTGCGTGGGAGGAGAGGTATAAAAATGAATTGGTATTTTGCTGTTGCTGCTTTATTATCGCTGGCACCTTTTTTAGTTATTTTTGTTTTTATTTTTCGGTTTTTGTAGTTTTACACTTTTTTCCCTATATTTTGTGCTATTTAGCTATTCGAAATTGCAATACACTTTGATGCGGTTACTTGGCCATTTTAACGTTTCAATTGATTTTTTTTTTGCTAGTTTGTGTGCAATTTTTGTTTTGGAAAATACTTTTAAATGCAAATTCATTGTGGCATATTTTCAGGTGTTTTTCACCTCAGTGTGGGTACCCTAATTGCATGGCTTGGCTTTGCGTTTCGTGTGAAAAGCTAGCAATTAATATTTCCCTTTTGTTTTTTGTTGTGCTAATCTCCAATAAATTGGCCCTAAAAATGAGAGGGTGAAACTGATTGGAAATTTCTATACAACAGTGAAAAGCTGGTTTATAAAACCACTGCCAATTTGCGATTCAAATCTTGCCAATTATTTGAAATATGTATTATTGGGAAAATGCAGGCCAAAAATAGTGTGAAAAATGTGAAAAGTTGCAAATTTGTAAAAGTGCGCGATTTTTAGTGAGTAGGAGCCTGGTAGCTATTGTTTTAGGTACGTAATTAATTGGTGTGCTATAAATAGGGTCAACGGCGTTAGATGGGCGAGCAAATTTCTACAGTCTACCTGTACATATTAGAGTAGATGAATCCAGCAGAATGAAGGCATTTAGAGGACCACTCTAGCGCTGTTGAAATGGACTACTCTGGCGTCGGTAAGTAGATGAAATGGTTGAAGTACCACTCTGGCACTCCGGAACTAGCACTAAAACACCATTTTGATACCATTATGAGACCTCCAGCCAGAGTTGTTGGTGTAAAGATTGATGGGATGGCGCACTGCCCCAGGCTATCGAAGAAAGGAGCGCCCAGTACTTTAGTCGTCTAGCTGCCAAGTCCGGACATTTACAGAGAAAGTGCTTAACAGTCTCCTTCTCTGAAAAGTCCCCACAGCTTCTTCAATGGGGGTTAAATGGTAACCCTACCTCTTCCATGCATGTGCCGTTCGTCCAGTGACCGGTAAACATAGCTACGACTTTGAAAATTGAATGGCGTCGAATCGCCAGGACTTTCTGAGTCCTCCTTCTATTGTACTGTGGCTAAAGGGTTTTCAAAATAGCACATGAAGAAATGGAGATCCAACTTTTCTGCGCTTTCTTGAGAAATGAGTTGTGCAATTTCCCTTTCAGTCAGTGGATTGGTTGCATTCGAATACTTCGAGATTAGGCGCATTTGGGTTCCCGGTCACAGCGGCATAAAGGGAAACTGCTGGGCTGATGAGCAGGCAGTGAGCTCTGGAGACGGTTTTCTCGCAAAATGAGAGGAAATGAACTCCTTGAACCATCGGAAGCCATGACTGGCGATTGTTACCGATTGCATATGCGTTTGAATCGAGTTCTCAAAGAAAAGCGACCGGAATGGGACGGTAGACATGACAAACTGATTTTGCTGCATGACCACGCCAGGCCACAAGTTGCGAAATCGGTCCAGAAATATTTAGAGGGACTGAATTGGGAAAACTTACCCCACCTGTCGTGATCCCCGGACATTGTATCTTCGGATTGCTATTTGTTCCAATCAATGCAGTCAGCCTTTAGTAGGGAGCGGTTCACTTCTTGAGAGTATCGCAAAATGGCTCAATGAATGGATCAAGAGCTTCAATTTTTCGTCAGAGGAATCCGTATGCTGCTAGAAAGATGGAGTAAAATTGTAGCTTCCATTGGCACATACTTCATATAATATCATGTTTTATTTAATTGTTTAAATAATTCGTAACTTTGGCTAAGAAAGGACGGATACTTTATTCTCATATCCAATATATGGGCCTGTAAGACTGCAAGACCGTACCTACCGAATTAGATATAATCATGAGCTGGAACTATTAGCAAAAAAACGAAACTGAGGCTCAGGCAAGTGTTTAGAATGCCTAAAAGGGAACAAATCGAAAGGCAGTCTTCTAAACTAAATTAAAAATTTAATATTGCATTTATACGCAACCACCTTTTAACTCTTCACCATCGCACTACCTCTTCAAATGTCTGCTACATCCATACATACATAATAGGGGGGGTCGATTTAAAAATCGCTCATTGCTCTGTGAAAATCGTATTCTAGGGATCAAAATAAGAAACTTTGCCGAAGGAACCATACCTCTAAAACGAATTCTGATGCCCTCCAATTTGGGTCGAACGAAAAATCCCACTTTGACCCATTTAGAGTGTTCCAATCGAGTCCAAATGTATGACCGACCCCCACTAACTTTAGACGGCCGATCCACCCATGCCAGTGGTACCCCCCTGGAACTCCCCTGGGGGGTTCCCCATACACTCATTTCAAAATATCACCATTTTTGGCCTTTACATGAGAAAAGAAACTAAAAAGTTCGACCCAAATTGGGGGACATCAGAATTCGTTTTAGAGGTATGGACGAAGGGTCAAAGTTTCTTGTTTTGATCCCTAGAATATAATTTTCACAGAGCAATGGGCGAGTTTTTTGCCTCCCCACAAATCGACCCGGCCTAATACATAACTTGCTGTCCCGTTTTTTATTTCCGGCTCAGTGACGCAAACAGCAAAAAAAAAAAGCCAAAAGATAGGCAACGCAACGGCAATGAGAAAAATTGCTTGGTAAAAAACAATAAAAGTGCCAAGTATGTAACTAATATTTCGCTGAATATGCCGAAAGCACCGTTAGCTATGCGAAAGAATGAGTACCGACTGCGGCAGCGCAAGAAAAGAATTTCGAATGCAATGACCACAGGCGAACGCCATAGAATATGCAATGTGCCAAATGCGTACAAATGCACACATAAACATGCACAGTCCGTACAAGCACGGCTGTGACGTAATTTTGCAAATTAAATTGCGTAAAAATTCGGCACAGCAGACACATTGCTGCAATTTAGCGAGTATTCAACTTTGGATTAGAAGCCAGACGAGCGTGAGACAAGAGAAACGCAATGGCGAGAATAGGCGAAAAGAATGCGCTTTTCCATTTTTGCATTTTCTAAAGAATTGTGCAAAGACTTTTGCAAGCATGTCTTGAATATTTTAAAAAGGAGCAAGTCTGTGAAATGGTATGGCATATTTTATGCGCAGTTGGAATGTATCGCTTTCGTATACTAATTACTGCTATTAATTCAGTGAGTAAGTTCCGGTTCGAAATTTGCATGCACGAAGTTAAGGGGTTCCGGTGGTGTAGAACTCGAAAATTTAGGGTATTTTCGGGAATTTTTTTTTATAATAAAATAAAAAACGATATTTAAATTTTTTAGGCTTTTTATTTAACTTTTTAACATACAAAAATTGGAAAAATACATTTTTTTTAATTTTAATAATTTAAAAAATGGCACAGAAATTGACCCTCCCAAAAAATTGGTCGTGGACGGTGTTGTCCATTTTGGCTTTTCTATTTATCTGAAACACAAAAACCAAAAAAATTACTAATCAGTATGACAGTAGGTATGTCCCGCTACTAGAAGAAAAAAATTTACAAAATGGCGCATTTTGAATTTGACACTCTAAATATCGGTTTTTTCTGTTTTTTAATAAAAAACAAACGAACTAATTGAAATAATAATACATATAATTCTAGTATAGCCCATACCATAGCCATTGATGTTGTGAACACCATATTAAAATTATTATATTAATTAAAATTATATAATTAAAGAAAAATCATAAAGGGTGGTTAAATTTCAAGGGCCGATGTTGAATGTGAACCACACCTAAACGTCAACGACACCGTTGGACTTCTTCTTTGGGGTTATTTGAAAAGAAGGTGTATGTCGATAAACCAGCAACAATGCAAGAGCTAAAGGGTGAGATAATTTGGCACATTAACGGCATAGAACCTCAATTATGCCTCGGCCTCATCGAAAATTTGGACCATCGAATGGAGGTGTGCCGCCGACACCGCAGCGGCCATTTTGGCCAATATTTTGTTTCATACGTAATTGATATATACTGATATTATCATAATAAAGAGAAATGACAATAATTTCTTAAATTAATTGTATTTTATTCAAAATCAACACCGGCCCTTGAAACTTAACCACCCTTTATAATTAAAAAGTAGTTTTAATAAATTGTAAATAACCAAACCAAATAAAAATACCTCACTTATACAAATTAGTTTTTGTTTCTTCAAAGTTATTCAATGTTTTCATACCGACATAAAAGATGGCGCACCCTGTATTATATTAAAATTTCAGACGATTCGGGTGAATAGTTTTTTTTTTTTGACAACACCAGGCCGAAAAAAAGCGTTTCGAAATAATTGAGTTGAAAGTCTGAGGTACAGGAGCGCGCGGACCGCTCTCTACTTATTTAATGGGCTGTAGAAGCTATAACATTAGGAATTTCCGCATGAAATTTTCACAGTATATTCTTAAAATATTGTACTTTCTAAATATCGAAAAAATAAAAAAATCGATTTTTTTTTAATTTCTAGACCACCGGGTCCCCTTAAGTACTTGAAGGCTACTGATACGATTTCAGGATTTGGAGTCATTTAAAATAGTGCTCCAATAAAGTGCAAATGCGCCATTGTGCATTCGTCCCAGATGATGATTTTCGATGCTGATAAAACTTTGGCCATGCTGAGTTTTTTAAAATATTACATGTTGGTTCTTCAATTTTTTAAGGGCAATTTTAATGCTGAATGAGCCGTACGGCATCCTTCTAACAATGTGGCTGCTATTCCAGAAGAAGCAACTGCAAGCACAATGTTGGATCTCGCACGAACAGTGGCTAAAATTACTGACATGAGGAATGTCTTCCCAGCTCCACCAGGGGCCTCAAGGAAATATAAACCACCATTTCCACCATCAATTGCCTTCATTAATGTATCATAAACTTCTTTTTGATGGCGATTCAACAGTGATAAATTCGTTTGAACTACTAAATCTACTTGTTGATATCTGTTATTCGCTCGACGATTTCGCCTTGCCAACCGAGCCGTTTCACGGGCTGCCTCGCTTTGCTCTTGTGATTGAGAAGCACGAAGTCGAGCCATACTAACGCGGCGCTCTTCACGGGCAATTCCTTGTGCTTCTTCAGTTGTTTCATTCGCAATGTTTCATATCCTTCTTGCCGTAATGGCTTAGTAATGGCTTTGTCGGGATAGATTCGATCGTCTTGGTCGCGGCATTGATAATGATGATTCAAAGAGAATACGAATTACTGTGATTAAATATTTCTGACAAAATTTATATAATATAATATTATCAAATTTTCTACTTAACCATAGACAAAATTACGTTTAGCTGTCATTTGCGTTTTGTTATTCCATATCAGATGCGTTTTTCTTATACCACATTTTATAGTGACTTCACGGAAACGCGTTCGAATGGGATAAAAAGTATCCTATGTCCGGATCTTGGTTCTAAGCTACCTCTCCACCAATTTTCAGGCAAAACGGTTCAGCCGTTCTCGAGTTATAAATAGTGTAACTAACATGGCTTTCTTTGATATTGTTCCACAAATGGAGGGACCTACAGTTTTAAGCCGACTCCGTATGCAGATGGTTTTTTTTATGAACAGTTTTTCCAATGACAGAAATACACTCCAAGATTTGCCATTGCCTGCCCAGGGTGACAGCTATTAGATAAACAACTTTTTCTATCATTTTGCTGTTTCATGTACGGAGATTCGAACCTGCGAACTCCCGAATGGTAGTCACGCACCAACCATTCGGCTAAGACGGCCGATTACAATGATTGGTTGAAAAAGCAGTCGAAATTTTTTTTCTTTGCGTCCTCACCACGAATTCTGACCCTAAAGCAAAGATAAGTTATAATTTCAGCAAATGCATTCATGGTAACCTATTTGATATCACGTAGTTATTCGATTTTTGAATTCTTCCTTTCACTCCTTTCACAAGCTGCGCTAAATGTTTTCTATCGCATTTTGTTATGTGCGAAAATGTGAAAAGTGGTATTCGCTTTGACTTTCATAAAAGTTGCAAACAATTTCTGACACTTTTTTGTAATAAAATGCTAATGTCTGTTTGTAAGTTTCCATAAATTTCGTAAATGTCGCAATTTTTCAAAGTTACGCCGCGAAGTATGCATTAAAATGGCTTATCGCAATGCAACGTCACACAACCCCAACAGGCCTTTAGTGGAGTTGAACTTTATGAACAAAGCAGCAGCGTTAAGATAGATTTTTTTTCTTGCTAAAAATGTCACTCTATATGCGTGGAAGTGTGTGTGCGTGCTCGTTTGTCTGCTACATAAAAGTAGACAATGACCATAGTGAAATTGCTTTTCATTTAACTGCCCCATTCGCTGACCGGCAAGTGGTAACATTATAAACGCATATTTGCCACAATAAATTTCACAAACTTTTTTGCATAATGCATGGCATTAAAATATACCGACACGTGAACACACACACACGCATACACACATTCTCCTACATGTCATGTGGCATATAAAAATCGTCAACTGCATGTGTATGTGTACGTGCGTGATGGCTTGGGGAAAATTTAATGTACAAAATTGCGCGCTACGTTATCCTACCTAATGAGACGGAAGTGTCCATTTTTATGGGCAATGAACGGTTAATGTGTCCATTGACTACCGACACTACTCATCCAACTGCACCAAATGAAATAGTGGTGATCAGCCAACGTACAAACACGCACTAAGATCACAGTGACTGTAAGCTGCAGAGCCTGCAAAATAGAGTAATGCACTCGTATATAATCTCTTGACCGGTATTTGCATTGGAATGCACCAGCAGCCGCATTTGCTACTTTTTTAAAGCACATTGCATTTGTTGTTTTTTTTTTGTTGCCGAATTATTTTAAGTTTATTTTTGATATGCCATTAAAATGTGTGCGTGTGTGAGAGCAGAATTCTATTTTCGCTCACCGGCATTTATTCTGTTTCGTTTTCGATGCTTTTTTCTCTCCAGAGTTAGTCTACTTGTACATAGTTGGGCGAATTGTTTTCAACTGAAAATTCCGTAAATGATTTGCTGCATAACGTAAAAATTCCATTTACCATACATGAGTGCTCAGGTGCAGTACAATACACTCACACATAGAGTTAATGTATGTATGTAAGCGAACGCTTTTACGCAAATGTGAGTTTTTTCAAATAACTATAGCACAGGGACTTTTTGACGAGTTTTGAGAAATTATTTGTTTTTTAATTAATTTTAATAATTTTTTTATGAAAAATTTCAAAAAAAAAAAAAAATTTAGAGAAAAATTTGCAAATTTTAATCAGAATTTTAATAATTTTTTTTTGACTATTTTTTTTATGAAAATATATTTCATTCGCCTTTAAAAATAATATAAACTCGAGTTACAAACTTTGTTTAAATTTCAAAAAAAAAAAAAATTAACAAATTTTCATAAATATTTTCAACTTTTTAATCAGAATTTTACTAACTTTTTTTTAATAATTTTTTTCATGAAAATATATTTCTTTCCCATTTAAAAATTATATGAATTCAAGTTGCAAACTTTGTGAAAATTTCAACAAAAAAAATTATAAATCTTTCCAAAAATTTTCAAATTTTTAATCAGAATTTCAATAATTTTTGTAATAATATTTTTATGAAAATATATTTCATTTACCTTTAAAAATTCTTTTAATTCAAGTTGCAAGGTTTGTGCAAATTTCAAAAAAAAAAAAAAAATACAAATCTTTCCACAAATTTTCAAATTTTTAATCAGAATTTCAATAATTTTTGTAATAATATTTTTATGAAAATATATTTCATTTACCTTTAAAAATTCTATTAATTCAAGTTGCAAGGTTTGTGCAAAATTTCAAAAAAACCTTAATAAATTTTCATCAAAATTTCCAAATTTTTAATCAGAATTTTAATAATTCTTTTAATATTTTTTTATTAAAATACATTTTATTCACCTTTGAAAATTATAAAAACTCAAGTAGCAAACTTTGTACGAATTCCGAAAAAATTCAAAAAATTTTCATGAAAATTTCCAACTTTTTAATCAGAATTTTAATAATTTTTTTATGAAAAAAAATTTCATTCACCTTTCAAAATTATATAAATTCAAGATGCAAACTCTGTGCGAAGTTCAACAAATTTCCATCAAAGTGCTTAACTTTTTTAATCAGAGTTTTAAAATTTTTTGCTTAATATTTTTTTCATGAAAATAGATTTCAGTCACTTTTGAAAACTATATAAATTCAGGTTGCAAAGTGTGTGCGAATTTCGAAAAGATTCAATAAATTTTCATAAAAATTTTCAACTTTTTAATCAGAATTAAACATTTTTTTTTAATATTTTTTTTATTAAAATATATTTCATTCGCCTATAAAAATTATATAAAATTGGAAACTTTGTGCAAATTTTAAAACGATTCAATAAATTTTCATACTTTTTCCAACTTTTAAATTTTAAATTTTTAGAAAAGTTTTCAGTAATTTTTCCTTAACAATATTTTTATGAAAATATATTTCATTCACCTTTAAAAATTATATAAATTCAAGTTGCGAAAAAATTTCGAGTATGCAGTTTTAAAGTCCATTGAATTTCGGTCACATTTTTGGGAATTTTTTTTTGCTGGCGATCTTGTGTATTTTCTCTATACAACAAATGTTCGACAAATTTTTTTTCGGATGTTATAATACTCGCATACTATATATATATCTACATATTTGGCGCGTTCACCCTTTTTGAGTGTTTGGCCGAGCTCCTCCTCCTATTTGTGGTGTGCGATTTGATGTTGTTCCACAAATGGAGGGACCTACAGTTTTAAGCCGACTCCGAACGGCAGATGTTTTTTTATGAGCAGCTTTTCCTATGGCAGAAATACACTCGGAGGTTTGCCATTGCCTGCCGAGGGGCGACTGCTATTAGAAGCAAATCTTTCTTCATTTTGATGTTTCACCGAGATTCGAACCTACGTTCTCTCTCTAAATTCCGAATGGTAGTCACGCACCAACCCATTCGGCTACGGCGGCCGCCAGTGCGATACTATGATGTCTAAAAACATTTAATAGACAGTGTAGAATACGCTCATAATATATTTATAAAACGTCTTTCAAAACGTGCCCCTAGATGTAAAAACTTAAATTTCATTGTCATTATATTTACTCAAAATAATACCAAACAGTTTGTACATTTTATTGGATGCAATGATTTTTCTAAAATTATTCGAGGGATTTCTTCTACTCAGATGGGGCGATTTTGTTTGTTGACTAAACCAACCGGTGTGAAAAGAGCTTCATTGCTAAAGATGATTTTGGGATATATTGTTCTTAAAGATCAACGATTTTCATAATAAGTTTCAATAGTTTTTTTTGCGTGTAAAAATCTACATCTGTTTACTTGAAAAATATCAAATACCATCTAGAAACTATTCACTACTGACATCAAGTCGTCACTATTGAGAGACTCTTTACACAATACATATACCTATGATTGGCCATCGTTTGCCACAATTGGAAAGGTATTTTTTACTGTTTATTAACATTTTTACACTTTTCCAATAAGCCGACACCTCCCATAAGCGGAAAAATTTTTATATTACGAATTTCGGCACAAACACTGATAGTCCGATGCGCCCCGTACCTAACTGATAGCTTTAACACTAAACCTACCGATACTTTATGTATTCCTATTCCTACCAAAGTGGGCCAAATGACCCGCCTTTAAAATGTTATATATATTACTAAGTCTAGCAAAAAATATATCAATTAGGCCAATTTGGTACATGAATGAAATAATTGTTTTCAATTAATGATTCAAAATAGTTTATATATTAAATTTAAAAAACATAAAAATAGTTTATTCTTTGCTTTGTTTTTGCTCCTGTTGAAAATCTTCTTTCGGCAAGTTCTTCAGCTAATTAAAATAAAAATTGTTATCTAGAGGTGTTTTTGACGATTGTTTCTCTATATAAAACTCTTGAGTTGATTCCAGCCAGATCAAGAATATTGAAGAAAATCTGCGCAGGCCATCTTTGCGATTTTGATTTCACTGAGTATTTTCTGGCCATCTGATTCGTCATCTCTACACCGTACTTAGTATTATTGTAAAATCTTATCGTTTCTGGTATACGCTTGCCATATGTTTCAATGCTTACAGATTTATGTTTTGCGCTTAGTAAAAGCACTTTTTTGTTTGTCTTACTTTTATAAATGGTAAGTGAATAATGACTCGATTTATATATAATAGTTTTGTTGAGAAGCGTGGCGCACCATCCTTCTTCTACTAATTTGGGCAGTTCTCTTATGCTTCCGCGAATCGTTTCCAAAAGAGTGGTTCTCTTTTCTAATAGTTTCGTAGCGAGTGAAGCGCTTGTAAAGAAATTATCTGTAGTGACGCTTCTTTCGCATCCTGTGAACGGTTCCATTAGTTTGAGAACAACGAATTTCGCAAGCGGAGTTGAAGCACCTCTTTTTTCTTCCTTTTCCAAATATGAAAATCCATTTATGATGTATTTAGTGCTGACATCAGATGCAAGCCAAAATTTGATACCAAACTTATTCGGTTTGTTCGGCATATATTGTGTAAATCTACTTTGTTTTCGAAGAGCTGTTCATCGATAGTTACATGTTACACAGGCTTCTAACAATTTTGGCTATTCTTGATGAATTTGTACCATACTTCTGAGATTAGAGCGAATTTATCATTTCGTTGCTGGCTAGACCCCATTTAGTGATAGATATGAAATGTTCAAATTTTTTGCCTAATATAAGCCACGTGCATATACATAGAAGACCAATAAATACATTTAATTTTGCAGGAGTAAAATTCCATTGAGCTCCCAATACTCGAGAGGTTTCTTCTTCTGTGCATTTTCTTATGTGCTCCATTACACGATTGACAATAATCAAAGAAAATGCAGTTCTTACTTTGCCCTTCATTATATTTCGTTTGACATACGCTGTCGGGCCTACAACCTCCATAAAAATATTATAAATTGGAGAACGTCCAGGTGTTGAGCTTTGTTCTATTTCTTGCCAAATTGTACCATCAGGCGCAATTTCAGTACATCGGTCTTCCACATATTTTTCACTTTCTGAACTCGATAACGGTCTTTTTCTCGTCTTTGTTTTCTTTACCTTCGCTTTCTTTACCTGAGGACTCACATTCATCTGTACTGTCAAATGAATTATTATATTGTACTATGTTATCTACTTTACTTTCAGACAGTTGCTTCTCACTGAATTCCGAACACTCTTCATCTATGTTATTTATAACTTCCAATGATTTCAAATATCTTGAATGTTTTGACATTTTTGGGATAAGAATTATATGTAAAATTATCAAATAAGAATTTTTGATTCACAAAATAGCACTATAACTTGAAATTTTTACTGTAACGCTCGTTTGTAGTAGAACGAAATTGGCTATTCATCCGTCAGTCTGCAATAAATATAACTCAATGGAGCGAAATATATCATGTAATAGGAAAAACGGCTCAATCAAGAGACACAATCTGTACAGGGGTCAAATGACCCGTTACGGTAGTTAGAGCAGATCACAAATATTTCTCGGTAAAACAATTGGCAAGAGAGGAGTAAATTTTGAAAAATACATTCGATGTATTTTTTAATAAAAGTCTTCTGAAAAAAAGTTTAAAATGGGTCATTTGACCCGTCATGGTAGGTTTAGTGTTAAATGTCTTTTGCTTACATTTTAGAAGTCGGTTGAACTCATAGCTCGATCTTGAATCTTGATCGATTGACTGAAATTTTTATTGGCTTATTCGCAATTATATTCTGCATTTCAAAGTTATTTCTGTAAAAAAATTTCGGACGAAAATTTCAAAATATTATTTAGAAATGTACCTTGGTTTTTTGAAAAAAAAAATCAATATGACAGCCGTACTTTTAGATAGACGTATACTGAAAAATAAATTTTTCTTCAACGTAAATTAAAAATTGTAGGTATAAGTTCTCGTTCGCACACCCATACGAAAAATTATCGAATAATAGGTATGCAGATGCCATTTGCTTTTAAATTTCTTGGAAAAAAGTTACTTTATGTTTTCAAACAAAGTCTTGAGTGCAATATACGTATGCCAAAGGCTTTACGGTAAAATATGAGGCCTGCGGCCGAAGATGATGGCATGGTCTTATAACACAATAATAGTGTCAATGATTTCCTATGCCTCTCTGGTATGGTGGCCAAACGTAGACCCAACTAAGACTCAGATAACATTTAAAAAGGTATACAGAACAGCCTGTCTGAGCGTAACGGGAGCAATGCGAACATGCCCAAAGCAATTGCAATGGGAACAATCATTTCCATTTCCCAGGCGGAGGTCCACGTCTTAGAGCTGTGTGCCAGAGAATGTCTACGGAGAGGCACGTGCGGTGCCAATATTAACATTCCCTCTGACAGTCAAGTAGATCTAAAATCGATGGATAGCTTCTCATTCCAATCAAGATTGGTCTGGGAATGTTTTAAAATCCTCTGCACCGGAGCATCAAGAAACTTTGTTACTTTGATGGGGGTTTCGGGGCATGAGGGCCACGTAGGGAATGAAATTGTGGACACTTTAGCAATAAAGGGGGCAAACACTCGCTTCATAGGTCCTGAACCTTTCTGTGTGGTAAATAACAGCTTCAAAAGTGCCTTTCTGCGTGAGCAGGAACAACGAGGTCTAATCGATTACTGGAGAGCCCAAATGGACATGCGGCAATCGAAAAGACTCATATATCCAGAACGGATAAAGGCAGAGCCAATCCTCAATCTAAGAAGAAAGAAGATATAACTTTACACTGAACTACTAACAGGACACTGTAAACTTAATTATTACATGAAAAAGATAGGTGTGATAGAAAACGATTCCTGTAGACTCTGCAAAGAGGCACAAGAAACAGCAGAATACGTTCTATGCGACTGCCCAGCAGTGGCACGACACAGACTAAATTACCTAGGAAAGGGGGCTAATAGGGTCGATTTGTGGGGAGGCAAAAAAATCGCCCATTGCTCTGTGAAAATCATATTCTAGGGATCAAAATAAGAAATTTTGCCGAAGGAACCATACCTCGAAAACGAATTCTGATGTCCCTCAATTTGAGTCGAACTTTTTAGTTTCTTTTCTCATGTAAAGGCCAAAAATGGTGATATTTTGAAATGACTGTATGGGGAACTCCCCAGGGGAGTTCCAGGTCGTGTGCCACTGGCATGGGTGGATCGGCCGTCCAAAGTTAGTGGGGGTCGGTCATACATTTGGACTCGATTGGAGCATTCTAAATGGGTCAAAGTGGGATTTTTCGTTCGACCCAAATTGGGGGAGATCAGAATTCGTTTTAGAGGTATGGTTCCTTCGGCAAAGTTTCTTATTTTGATCCCTAGAATACGATTTTCACAGAGCAATGAGCGATTTTTAAATCGACCCGCCCGGGGGCTATAGATCCAAACCTCCTGGTAGAAATTAAGCCTGCATCACTTTTAGGATTTATTAATAGCCTAAAACTGTTCGAGTAGACTACATGGCTGCACAATAGATCTATTCAGGTCGCAGTGCACAAACAGCCAATCAATAATAAAATAGATTTTCAAATTTGAATTTGACATTCTTCTTCACATATTCAGATTAAGGGGTAACACCACTGTACACGCGTAAAATAAACACGATTTTTAAAGAAGTTTTTTTTGTATAGAAGGAAAGGGAAAACAATCACTCTGATTTGGGAAGTTATTACTTATATACTAAAATACAAAACTACAAAGTTTGATCGAAAAATTTTACAAAATGGCGGCATTGGAGACATTTTTGTAATGTGGTTTCTCCTGAAGGAGCTCCGCGGCACGCAACAAAGAAACATTTTTTTTCTTAATCTAGATAAGAATAGCTAGAGAAACACGTAGGGGATTTAAAAAATATTTATTTTTGTGGAACTAGCAAGCATTTGAAGGAAAAAACTCTATTTTGGACTAAAAAAACGGTACTTAAATAATTATAACAATCGTTTAAATTAATCTATCGAAAATCCCCTACGCTCTTCTCTTAAGAAGGTTATTATACAGACGTAGTGAAAAACCTGATTAAAAATATTTAAAATTGTTTGAGTTATGCTGCGTGCCAATTTCAGAAAACGTGTTTTAAGAAAAACACGTTTAAAGTTTGGAAATTTGGAGAAGTCGTTAGGTAGCAGTCACTAACGCTTGGTTAAAAGCTTAAAATATTTATGAAATAAACTTCGGTAACGTATAAAACTTTTTGTTCTGTATTTTAAAAGGTTCAAAGAATTTTTTAAGCTTATAAAAAAAAAATCAATTTTTTGAAATTTCTACAGTGGTGTTACCCCTTAAGGAACTATAAAGACAAAATCATTATTTATATCAAATCAAATTTGTATTTGAAACTACTTAATTCCCTTCTTCATTTTTGCAACAATTCAAAAAATGATAATCAAAACCCATTTATCCGACCTTCCCGAGTTTCTAGACCCTCTAAAAATCCATGAACTATTTAGGCATAAAGTAAATACATCCTGATTTTATCAAATGGTGGTTATGTGTGAAAAAGTGACATATAAATCTGGGAACAAATGCAGAGTAGCCACTTCTCACCCCAGAAAATGTTGAAAAGTGCGCATTTTTTCTTTTGGAAATAAAAAATATGAATGCTCGAAATTTTTTTTATATAGAGTAAATGCATTTGAAATTTTGATGGAAATTTTTTGATTTTTTTTTTAATTTTGTAAAAGGTTGAAAATTTTGAGTTATGCAGTAAATAAACTATGTTTTTATAAAAAAAAATTAAAAATTAATAAAAAGAGTCAAAGCTTTGCAAAACGTCACGCTCTTATTATTGTGAACAGAAATTTAAATAAGTCTTAGAGCCGTTAAAGAGTTGAGAAAAAAATATGCTTCTCTTCGGCGGTGTGCCTCGTATGCACCTTCATTTACATACATACATACATAGTTGCACATTCAGTTCTATAAATCCGCATACAAATATTTAATATACTGAAAGTTAATGTAGCGTTTTTCGGTTTGATGTTCACATTTAGTTTTATTATTAACACGCTACAGTGCGCAAAAACAATTCCTACACTCACACCAACCCAAATACATCCACAACCATTCCTGCATACTCGCATGCGTTCGCATACTACGCTTAAGAGCATAATCGTATGTTTTCCGAAAGTAAGTGAATAAATTTCTCCATAATGCAGCTTTACATACGTAAGTCTCTGCTCATGTGCGGTTAATATAGAAATTTGTTAGTTCAGTGAGAAGCTAAGTTGTAGGGATTTACAATAGGAGATGGGGGTCAAAGCGATTACCTTAGTTTCATCTCACACTTTGCTTTTGATTCAGGAGACTGGATGAATTTTCTCAATAGTCGTTTTGTTGTGTGTAGGACTAAGAAATATTTAGATTGTGAAACACTTGGAGGATGAAGCTTTAGAGAAAGGTCTTTGTAAGCAAAGAGGGCATTAAGTTCGCTTTATTTTATTAGAAAGAGAAATAATCCCACCTTTCAGACCTTTCTGGTATCATTCAAGACAAATTGACGGCAATGAAGGAAGCTTTAGATGAATGTCTTCAATTAAGAGTGGTCTCATATAATAACATTTTCATATTTTGTGGCAGTCATTTAGCTGTTTTTATGCAAAAAATTCCAAAACCTTAACGGACTGTAATGAAACTCTCAAGGAGATGGTTGAGCAATTGGCCTTTCATTTGATACGGGACGGTATCATAGCAGTCTACCTATAGTGAGGTTCTCCACGACTATAGCAAACGTTTAAGAGATATCGATTTGAGGACATACACTTGGAATGTCGGGTCTATTAATATGAAAAGTCCCCCGCCCGGCTGGTTAATGTCAACGTTAGAGAAAAGTCTGACATCTCGGCCATTCAATAGATGCATTGGACGGAGTAAGGCTAAAATACAATTGTCGCCTGCGACGCCTACTACAGCTGCCGTCTCAAAGAACGCAATTTCTGTGTTGGGTTTGTGGTGGGTAAGAAACGTCGTCGCCAAATACTTTTGTTCACTCCAGTAGGCGATCGTTTCGCTATAATCCGCACCAAAGCGAGATTCTTTAATATCGCGCCCTTTTGAGCCTAAGTTTCAACGGAAGGGAAGTATGATGCCAAAACAACCGTAAGAACCAGATGATGTCGACTTACAATAAAAAAATATAAGCAAATTCGTGTCGTGCCGCCACAATACCCTCTTCTGAAGAGAATAACTGGCTGGCTTCCAGCCAAGATACGACTGAGTCGGTAAAGAGTGAACGAAGTGCCAGCAATAGCACTCCCTTACCAAACAAACCACAACAACAAACTCAAACAAAAACACTACAAAAGCCATTAGACCGTACTCAGACAGACGAGAGCCAGACCGCGAAAAAAACCAAATCAGATGGTCTTTTTTGAAGTCTCGCTACACGGAGGCTCAGTTCATTTTAACAAGATTGCTAAAAATCAGCTGTTGAGAGGGGCGCTGCTGACAAAGCTAAATATTAACAGGTGGTAAAAGAATATGAAGAATTCATATCAAAAAAGCCGGAAAGAGACAACAACAAAAAAAGCGGTGCGATGAAAAGAAACAGATTACAGGACGTGATCGATCAGGCACCGAAGAGACCTAAGGTGTTCAATAGCATCGATGAATCAACAAAGCAACGACCATTTAGCGAGGTGGTTAAGGATAACCTTCTGTTTGCACTGATTGATGAAATCATCAACAGCGGCAGAGCAGTCCTGCAGGTGGAGGCCAAGCTGTCCAAGATCGTGCTAGACAAACACGTAATTGGAGCACAGGGCGATTCTCTCCCTTCTTTTGATTTTGCAGGAATACTTAGAGGTTGTAGGATGATCAAATGCGATGACGGTTGGTGAAGGGTTGTTCTCGAAAAATGCTTAGCTAAGATCAGCAACACACTGGAAGGCTTAAAGTTAAGCTTATTCCGGCAAAAGACATAACTTGCCCTCCTCGTGTTTGCATTTGGCTACCGGTGATGGACATTGACGGTGCAGATGTGCTAAAGTACCGCAAGTCACACACCCTGTAATGCCGATGGACGATTGGACAGTCGTGAAGGCAGAAAAACAATAGCAAATACCATGCCATTCGTGTTGCAGATTAATGACGAGTGCTTGCCAGTACTTGCAAAATTTGACAACAAGATGCGCTTTGGTCTAAGAGAGGCAAAACTAAAAATATTCAAAGAAGAAAGCAATGACAACAACGAAGACTATCCGGAAGAGCTCGACCACAGTATACAGCTGGAAAAGCTAGAAAAGCTCAACCTAGCTGAAGAAAGCAACAAACCCGACGCCTAAAGCCGTTCAGGTTAATCTGCAGCACTCGAAATGTACTACAGAGAACCTGGATGTTCTCCTCCGAGAGGAAGACATCGACATCGGATTCATACAGAACCATGGATCAGAGACACTGAAATGAAAGGGTTCCAAGACAAAAACAATGTTAACCTATACTACACTAAATCTCACGGTAAGCCAAGATCATGTACAATCACTAAGAACATATGAGAGTTTTTCTGTGCTCTAACTTTAGTACTCTTGATTTGACAGTTTTGAAGATGGGATTGCAGAAATCGTCACTATACATTGCGTCAGTGTATATGCTACATGACAAAGCGGCGCCGAAAGTCGAAGTGGCTAGGTTGCTATCATCACTCAACAACTTATAAGCGTTACCCCAGCCATAAAAGTCGTACTTGGCGTCTTCAATGCCCTGATTGGTCCCACAGTTGGAAAATTCAGTCTACCTTACGAAATATCCGCTGATGGAGTAAGACTGATCGACTTCGCCAGGGCTTGAAACATAGTCATCTGCAGCACCAGATTCCAGCACAAAGAGACTCTTCAAGCTGCGTGATTGAAAAATATGAAACCAAAACGATTAGGTTGCGATAGATGGAAGGCATGCATTCTGTGTCTTAGATGCCAGGGTCCAAACAAAATACATACATCTAACCAATCAAAGAAAGTTCGACATCGAAACGCTGCAATCGTAACATAAAGTTCATAAAACTCACACCTCTGCTCTCTGAGAGAATTACTCAAAAAGTCGGTATGTGCGTGCAATGGGGCCATATTGCTCACTCACTGCTTACCGCCGCCGATGAAAAAATCAGGTTTATTTGAACCCTTATAAGGGCATGCAGCCGTCGAGCTCAACGCGAGCTACCTCGGACCTTGATCCAAGTGGTATCATAATGGCATCAACTGCGATTTGAGCTGTGCCGGTATAACCTATCAGCAGCGTTTTGTATCCAGTGTGAAATAATCGTATCCGCAGCTCTATTTCCTACATTTGTAGCTACTCACAATCGCGCTGGAGAGCTACGAAATACCTAAAATAATTACTGCATAAGTTGTGGTGATTTAATCAAATCTGGGACGTTTGAGCACTTTTTACGTGTGCGCCTACTATTTGAAAGCTTAATCAACTTACTGGAAGCATTTTAGTAGGGTCCAAAGAAGGGTCCCATCTAATAATATTCTGCACAACAGCAGGCTCGACGAGAGGGCGGGGGGATCGGGTACTTTTTCCCCCGGGCCCGGAGTTTTCAGAGGGGCCTGGACTCGAGATTATACGTATTTATATGAATTAGACATCATTGGAAATGGCGCGCATTTGCAATTTTCCCCCGGGGCCCGGATTTTCCCCCGGGGCCCGGATATGCTCTCTACGGCCCTGCACAATAGTACTGCCGGTATGCTGCTTGGTCGCTTAGCCTCTGAGTTGATGACATAACCCAACTAATTCTGATTTCTGCGGCATTACGATGGCATAAATTATCAATAAAAATAACCCAAACGTCCAAAATATCACCTAACTGAAGCCTTTGTTCAAACAAGGAATTGTTTGAAATAATTACCAATTTTGGTGGCACCTAATCTCATTACATTTATGTCGGCCTTTTATTATCGTTAAGCAAAATCAGCATTTTCGTTTATTGTGCATATAACAAATTGCACGCAGTAGTATTTAAATTGCTGCAGAAGTACAGGGTGTTTCAATTTCGAGTTTTTCTTTTAGCAGTATCGTGTTTTCTTAGCTTTCACTGAGTGAGGTCATCCCTAGTGGTAGATTTTTAGTCGTAAGTGAACTGCGTTTTAGAAGCTTACAAAACTAATTATAACTCATTATGACAATGGTAAATCTGTGAAAGTTCGCAAATCGGGTTATGTAACCGTCCGGACTCTGGATTTGGCCGTCTTGGACTCGGAATATAAAAGCACATCGAAAAACTGATGCCTCGGTATAATATTTTAAAACATTGCTTACTTTCAACGGATTTCGATAACGATAAAAGTTAGCGATGGTTTTTTTATTTATTTAGAGCCAAAACAAAAAGTTAACAGCCAAAAAAACAAAAAAACTAAGAACCAAACCAATCCACACTGGGTGCAAATAGTGATATAGCAGGTTAAAAGTAAATCAATTGATGCTATCTTTCGTTATTGCATTATTTTTAATTATAATTAAGCGTTTTTAGGAAATATATAAATTTAAAAATATATTTGTTTTTGAAAAAATATAAAAAATTAAAATTCATGACTTTTTTCTTCCTCTTCTTCTTTTGACTTCTTTTGTTGAATGTAAATTTCAACAATTTGGGAGCGCTCGCGTGGCGTGTACTGTTCCATGGTAAAAATCTTCTTGGACTGACGCTTCCAACGCGGTATGTCATTAAGCGATCTGACGTCAAAAGATACAGGGTTGCCAGATGGGTCCGTTGAACGTGGGCAACCCTGTATGTAAGAAAACGATATTAAACTATTTCAACCCGTTAGAAGATTGCCCAGATATAAGGAATTTTTTTGATCTACTCCCTTTTCTTTTATATAAAACCGCTATGTGGCGATATCTTGAAAAGGTCCAATTGTTGTGTAAAACAACTATTATTTATTACTAACGTCTTTGGAATATTTGTGAAACCATCTCAAAGATAGAGTTTATGTAAATAAATCAGAAGGAATTGAAGCTTTGAAAAGAATATTTTCATTGCCGTTGTTCGCGTGCCACCGAAGAAGCTGCTTGCAACTGCCGAGTCTAATTTTCTTCAAGCGCGTTGTCAAAAGATGAGCAGTTGAGCGACGGAAGGTTTTCATCTGAAGATCATTCTAATTAGTCTTGACACGGATCTGGTCAATGCATTCATTTCCCTATACGTGATTTTCTGTTTTTTAAGGGGATTTCTGCGAATTCTTTCCCGCACGGCTTTTATCGCTGGACTAGTTCGAATGCCCACTTCTTTTTCTGTCTGTCACTTTAGACCTTTGGGAAAAACGATTGATCGTGCGGTGAACAAACATCATCGGAATACTAAGTTTTTTCAGCAATTCGTAAACCTTCCTTGCACTTTTACCACACTTTTGTAATGCAATCACTGCAATGCGATTTTCCTTAGCTTCCACTCCATTGTTAACAAGCGAAATTCGCCACGAAACTGAGTATAATTTATGAGTAGGCAATGCATACAAACAAAAGCAGAAATAACAGAACTTTTTTCTGCAAATTTGTTCTCGCCGATGCGTTCTAAAATTTGTCACAGAATTTATGGCAACACTAAGCAGATACCCAAATCTTTGAATTCATTATTTGATTTCAGCGGAGCAATAGAAATACAGTCAGTTGTACGAATCACTTTCGACAATTCAGCCTAGGAGGAATAATGATATTTACTAGAATTGAGGAATAAACGAATACGCCGACATCAACTGTATAAGTTGTTAAGCTCAGTTTGAAAAATATATAAACCTTCAAGACATTTAATTTCATCATCATGATCGTTTGGCGCTACAGGTTTGTACGAGCATTGGTCTGCTGAGCAAATGTCTCCATTGGACCCGATTTTCATGTATTCAAACTTTAGGTGCGTTTTTCTCAAAAGTATATTTTTCGAATTGGCGCACACGGGAACTCGAAAAGTTATTTACCGATGTCCCTGAAATTTTGCACACATATTTTTTATGATATTACTTTCTATGTGACACAAGTTTTCGAAAATTTTTCGAAAAAATAATTTTTTCGAAGCAAAAATTGTAGGAAAATTCGTCCCAAAATTCATTCGTTTTTTGAAGCATTTTATTCCGCGATTTTTTTTTCTTTTTTTTAATTCATATAGAAATTATGACATTAATAAACAAAAAAATGTTTGGTTTTTTGTATTCAGGTCACTGACGCCGACCCTACATTGCCCGCTGATTGAGAAGCCCCGCTGCGACCTTCCTGGAAGAGCTGAGTGTACATCCGCCATTTTAAATAATTAAAATAAAAAAAAAAAATTTATATTACTTTTATGTATAAATAAACTGTACGCTAATTTAAAAAAAAATATCTTGACTTCTTCATTTTAAAAAATTTTAATGAAAATCAGGGAAAATATAGCCGTTTACAGGTATCTGCCACCTTAACTTATTGTTAGTTTCTTATAAAGGGTGGTTAAAGTTCAAGGGCCGATGTTGAATGTGAACCACACCTAAACGTCAACGACACCGTTGGACTTCTTTCTTTGGGATTATTTGAAAGAAAAGGTGTACGTCTATAAGCCATCAACAATTCAAGAGCTAAAGGATGAGTTAATTCGGCACATTAACGGCATAGAACCTCAATTATGCCTCAGCGTCGTCGAAAATTTGGACCATCGGATGGAGGTGTGCCGTCAAGGCCGCGGCGGCCATTTGGCCAATATTTTGTTTTATACATAATTGAGCCATACCAGTATTATCATAACAAAGAGAAATGATAATAATTTTCTAAAAAACTTGTCTTTTATTCAAAATCAACACCGGCCCTTAAAACTTAACCACCCTTTAGATAAGGCACTATTTGCATTTGGTGGTCTTTGGAGGTGTGCCGCCGAGGCCGCGGTGGCCATTTGGCCAATATTTTTCTTCATACGTAATTGAGCTATACCAATATTATCATAGGAAAGAGAAATGACAATAACTTCCTAAAAAATTTGTATTTTATTCAAAATCAACACCGGCCCTTAAAACTTAACCACCCTTTACAAGAAAGATTCAATAAATGAAAAAAAAGAACATGTTTCATAATAATTACGGTCCCTGGTTTAATTTGAATTAAAAAAAGAAACTTGAACTTGAAATACCTTGTACAACCAAGTGCCCTATCTATGCATGTTTGTATGCTTGAATATATTTTTCCATTTGCATTACGATAAACAAAGCAATCCTATCTGTTTATGCATAGAGTATTAAATATACGCTTTATTTTCACAATAAAAACTTTTCACCAAATCTCTTCCGACTTTATGCTCATGTGATTGTTTGTTTCTCAAATCGCATTTCAGAATTACCAACTATTTTTATATCATCCCGTTATATTTTACATTTGTATGCATGCGCGTGCTTCCCACCCACTTATGCTTGTACAAGGATACACCGAACTCGAATGGTGAAAAATATGCGTGCGACCTTCAAATAAAGTAACCTAAAAATAACCAAATGCAACGGCTTAGGTATTTCCATGCCAACTGTGGCAATATATGAACGCACTCACACAGACGTAAGTGCATATTTGTTGAGCAACATGCAACAGTGTAGCGGTATGCCACGCGCCCACAGCAACACTCCAACACATGCAAGCACACACGGACATAAGCACACAACTGCAGTGTAGTAATGAACGAAGCACTCAACAGTCGCCAATGCAAAGTGCAGTGGAAAGTAAGCAAGAATTGAAATGAAATGGAATCACACGCAATGTAACCAGCCCCTCACACACACACACATAAAAGCACACATTTGTATAATACTATCGCCATTGCTAACGCCATTCCCCATGCATTGTGTGTAGGTGTGTGTTGGACTTAGTGGTGGCACAGTTGGCTTGCAACAGAATTCCATTAATGCGGCACGTGTGTGTTGGCGTGGTTAAAGTATGTACCATATGTATGCATGTGGTTGGGAGCACACGCCTGAAGAGCGGTGAAAAATCGCACAGCAGTGCGTGGGTGTGTTTGGGTGCTTGTTGTGTTTAAGAAGTGGATTTTTAAAGTAAACAAATGCAGAAATCTGCACAAGAAACGCACCCGACTATGGGAGTGTACTCGCTAAATCACAGTTACTGCATTAGCAAAGTGCGGCTGTGTCGCCGCACCGTGTGACGCACAAAGAGCTATACGGTACTTATTTAAGAGGGCTTGCCTTTGCCGCTAAAGCAAAAATGCGGCAAATGCACTCTACGCTCTAAAGTCACTGCAATGCAGCGTGTTGCAAAGCACTGGCTAAGTCCACTCATATTTCTACATGCATACTATTAAATGTGTGTATGTACTTGTACAAAGGCGAGTTCTTTAGCTGGTGCGAGTTATCGCGTGCTTGTTGCAAAGTTGTATATTTGTTGTTGTTATTTGTGTTGAATTATGAAAATAATTTAAATTTGCAGTTTGTTGTACATGCATCGCATGCATTACTACCTGCATAGCTGCATGTACATATAATGTAAAATTCCTTCTTTCTTTATAAGTGCCACGCTTGCGAGCGCACACGTCGTATACGCAACCTCCGACGCCAAGTAGTCAGTTTGTATGCAGATGGGAGCGTGAAAAACGTAGTATGTAGCACGCGTTGAGGCAGCTGTTGCATTTTAAATATGTTTTAGCACATCCATATAAATAAATATAAAGGCACGTATTTAAAGGGTGCCTTTTTGAAGTGAAACTTCTTAGGCGTCAATGGACGAGCGAGAATCGAGAGTAAAATTTCAAGGCCATGCAACGTTTTGGGCATTTTCGTTCAGCGAGAGAGAAAAAATATATAACGTTTTGCTTAATAGAGCTTTGGATAGAAAAATTTGTTCACCTACTTAGGTGTTCAAGTTGATCAATTTGGCTCTTTCGACTCAAGGATGATAGATTACAAGGTTTGGCGCTTCAAAGCAAAATTCTGAGAGTAACTTCACCTGCCATATACTAACCATAGTAACTTTGCCTCCTTATACATATCCCTTTTACATATTAACCTGCGTACAAGAATGAAAGATTACCAGTTTTGCTCATCTGTTATGGTGAAAAAAATTCTGCCAGCTCATGTCATACGTATTCTTACGCTATTATAATCAGTTGTTGATTTTCAGTGTTAATTTTTTTGTATATCATCAAGATTAATCGCTGAGAGCTAGTTAATGGTCTCATGTTGGCTTCGCCTTCTCAATTCTCTGGACTGTGCTTTTGACTCTGACGCTTTTTTGATTTGAAATTACACTTTTTTATATTTTAATTAAATTTGTTTTAACCCTCCTTAATAAATACCAGATCTTCCCGGACAGGTACTACTCTAAGCGATAAAATTACCATTGGAATATCTATGGTTACGAGCGAACTAGTGATCAAAAATAACTTTATCCAAGAGGCCAATAGGTCATGGAGAGATGAAGGCATATGCGTCACAGCTATGCTGCAAATAAATAAGAAAAATAGAAAAGTACTGCTTAGCCTTTCAAGAGAGAATATCTCGAAGGTCGTGGCTTGTATAACCGGTCATTGGCTATTTGGCAGGTATTATTGTACTTTAGATTAAGTGTTTCCGTATATCACATAATACCATAATTTTTCGTAAACTCACCGCTGTCATGACCCTTGTGACGTCAGCCAGTCAGCTGAGTATTTCAAATTCACTGAGAGCCGTTTAACTGACTGATATTGGTCACACCTCTGAAATCTTTTCATTATGGTTGAACTGACTTCTGGTGAGGTGAATGGAAAACAGTTTACTTCACGTATTGCGCTTTGAGATTTCTGAAAAAACTAAAACTCAAAAACAACTTTTTATTTCTGAGAGAAAGAAAAAAGCTAAAGTGAAACTAATTACCTATCCATCACCTACCAATTACTTATCCAGCAAAAATAAAAAAATGTAAAACAGAAAAAATTTGGTTATTACACTGCCCTGCAAATTTCAATTTTTCTGATGCGAATAAGATGTGACCTAGTGTTCCCGAAGGGAATTTTTGCGCTGAGCACGAATCCGAGTTCAAAAATTTTCCATCACGTCAGGTTTTAAAAAAAAAGGGGGTTGAAACCCCTAAAAATGGCGTATTTGGCCATTTTTTAAAAATTGTGGAGCAGAACCCTGACGTGCTACGATCTTCGTTATTGTCAGTAATTGAAGGTTGAACTTTGCTCTTTGAAATAAGCCCAAACCCAAATTGTTCGCACCCTTAGAGTAGGGGGTGTACTTATGTCTACGGGGGTAGAGAAAAAATGAACATAGGAACTTATCTACACCCAAGATTTTTTTTATTTCTTTTTAAATGGAATGTTTGACTTCAGATTTGTAATCAGCGACACTAAATACCTTAGGAACACTGCACTTTTCATTATATCTTATCTTGGGTGTAGATTAGTTCCTATGATCATTTTTTTCTCTACCCCCGTAGACATAAGTACACCCCCTACTCTAAGGGTGCGAACAATTTGGG